>NC_046194.1:10002500-11289701 GCF_011004875.1 Balearica regulorum gibbericeps | reverse complement strand
TCACGTCCCTCTCACCCAAAATCAGAGTCTAGCCTCCAAACTCAAAAAGGTCCAGATGCTGCTCCCAGAAGAAAAGTGCTAGCCCCAAAAGGGGTGCCTGGCCTGAAACCTCCCTCAGCAGCCCTCACACATCCCCACTGACATTTGGGCTGTGGGCTCGCCTAGCCGCAGATGGCGTCCTAACTTTGCCTTATGTCACTGTGGCACTGCACCAGCATCAAGCCTCAAAACTGAAAACATCCAGCCCCCACTCCCAGGCAAAAGGTGCCAGCCCCAAAAGGGGTGCCTGGCCTGAAACCTCCCTCATTGGCCCTCGAAGGCCCACTGCCATTCGGGCTATGGGCTCGCCTAGCCGCTGAAAGGATCCTAACTGTGCCTTACATTCCTTTGGCCCAAAATCAGAGTCCAGCCCCAAACTGAAAACGTCCAGCCCCTGCTCCCAGGAGAAAAGTACCAGCCCCAAAAGGGGTTCCTGGTCTCGAACCTCCCTCAGCAGCCCTCATACGATACCGCTGACATTTGGGCTGTGGGCTTGCATAGCTGCAGATGGGGTCCAAACACAGCCTCACATCTCTCCGCCCTCGACCAGCATCCAGGATCCAAACTGAAAACGTCCAGCCCCTACTCCAAGGCGAAAGATGCCGCCCCAAAAGGGGTGCCTGGCCTGAAGCCTCCCTCAGCAGACTTATTATGGACCCAGTGCCATTGGGGCTGTGAGATTGCGTATCCACAAAATGGTCCACAGTATATATAGCACAGTATATCCCTGTTGTCTAAAGTCATCAGTCAGCCTCCAAACTGAAAACCTCCTGCCCCTGCTTCCAGGCAAAAGGTGCCAGCCCCAAAAGGGTGCCTGGCCTGAAGCCTCCCTCAGCGGCCCTCGCACAGCCCCACTGACATTCAGGCTGTGAGATAGCAGATCCACAGGAAGTGTCCTATCATTGGATTACTGTTCCTCTCACCTGCAGTCAGCCTCCAAACTGAAAACGTCCAACCCCTGTTCCCAGGTAAAATCTGCAAGTCACAAAAGGGGTGCCTGGCCTGAAGCTTCCCTCAGCGGCCCTCGCACAGCCCCACTGACATCCGGGCTGCGGGCTTGCGTGTTCACAGGAAAGGTTCTAAAGTCTGCTTTACATCCCAACGGCCCTCGACCAGAATCCAGCCTCCAAACTGATAATGTCCAACCCCTGTTCTCAGGTGAAACGTGCAACCCCCAAAAGGGCTGTAAGTAATGTATAGGGGTTTGCCACCACCAGGTGAATGTCCTGTACTATTTGGTTCACAGCTTGTAAATCTTGCACTAATCTGTATTCCTCGCCCCCTGAATTTTTAATGAGTAAGATTGGGGTGTTAAATTCTGATTCGCATTATATGAGCAACTCATATTCTATAAAGTTGAGTATTAACTTTTCTAATCCCTTTTTGGCCTCTATCCTCAACAGGTATTGTTTTTGTCTTACCGGATTTGTTCCAGGTTTAAGGATAATTCTTACTGGTTCCGCTCTTCTGGATCTACCTGGAACCTCACTAGCCCGTACCAAAGGTGTCACTGCATTCTCTACCTCCTCAGGAATTCATTTGTTGTTCCTGCAACATAAAAACTCTTGCCTTGATGGCTTTAGATTCAGGGATTAATAATTGAACTTCCCCATCTTTAAAGGTGATCTGCATTTCCAATTTACTCAATAGGTGCCTTCCCAAGAGTAGTATAGGACATTCAGGCATATATAAAAATCAGTGAGTTACCCTTTGTTTTCCGAGCTTAAAATTTAAAGGATGGAAAAAGGCACGCTGTTCCGCTTTCCCTGTGGCACTTACAATGTTTACTGTATCATTACTCAATTTTCTTTGACAAGTATTTAACAGAATAAGTTGCCCCAGTATCTACAAGAAAATCTATTTTCCTTTTTCCCAGCTCTACTGTAACCAGGGGTTCTGCTGGGGAGGTTTCCCCTGGTCCCCTTCAGGACTTAGTTAAGGGGAACTAACATGGAAAGGGAGCTGCTTCTTGATTGTATCGTGCCTCCTCCAGAACCTCCGGACTGATAGGCATAGGACTCCTAAAATGGTCCTTAAATTTCTGACAATCCTATTTCCAATGTCCCAGTTCTTTACAATAGGCACACTGATGATCTCCTAAGGTATTAGTGGTATTTTGTGCTGGAGGGGCCCCACCTCTCCCCCCATAGTATTGCCGTCCTCCCCTGAAGTTACTGCTTGCTGACGCTCCCTGCAGTGCAGCTCTCAGGTTACCCTCTCTTTCCCTGTCTCTCAGTACCTGTCTCCGCTCTCTTTTGTTTTCTCGTTGCTCTTGTCTAACTTACTTCCCTTTCTCCCTGTTATCAAAAATCATCCATGCAACCTCCAACATCTTTCATTAATTCCAAGTCATCCTCCTCATCATGCTCGCACTTCAAACACCATTGCCCCATACTACAAGCAGAGCAACACCTTCACAGCCTCCCACTACCTTTTCCCACTTTTCTAATGCTGATGCCAATGCCAGGGGGTCTTGCAAGGGTAAACCCACAGTCCTTCAGCCACTCAGGATGATTTTGCAAGGTGAAAAAAACAAATCGACATAAGGTACCTCATCCCATTTCTTCTCCCTTCTACAAAACAACATCAATTGTAACATTGTATTATATTACAAATTCTTATTCTTGGGCTATTTTTCCTGATCATCCAATTTATGTATCAGCCACCAGTGATTATAATACTCAATTAGTTGTCTTTTTATAAGAGGGTCCCCTCCTATTTGTTTCCAATAGTTTAAAATACACCCTAGGGGAGATTTCTTTAATATTCCCCCATCCACCGAAGGTTTGTTACCCATCGTAACACAAATACCACAAAATCCACAGAACAAAAATTGACAAATGGCAAAAGTGACAAGAGTAACGCAAAACAATTAAAACACAAACTCTTGATTGATCAATACTTTTCAAAAGTTCTTACAAAATTCTTAAATTGCAGTATAATAGCCCCTCGTGTAGCTCACGCCATGGCTTACTTGAAGGCTAAGGGGGCCTCCAACCCAAAATCTTAAATCACAATTAAAAGTAAGAGAAATGCCTTTTACCTGTCCCAGGGAACGTGCTCAGAACTCTTCAGTCTGGGGGATCGAAGGGTCTCCCTGAGAATCCCTCGGTGCCGGCTGGAGGTTCTGTGATCCCACAGATCCATCGAGATTCAAAAGCCATGTCCCATCTGGGTCACCAAAACCATCACCGAAATTTGGGAATGAAAGAAAACTCCTTAACACCAATTTAGCATTAAGAAGCAGACATTTCCTTTATTGCAGTGCTGGGTGTCAGGAGGATAGCTTCTCTAATCAGGCACACCTAACACTGGTTCTCTTGTCATATTTATACACAAATGTTACAAAGATTACAAAGTGGTACACTCCCCATTACAATAATTGGTTCGTATTTCTTTGCCTAGTATGCAAACTAGAACACATGCTCAGTTCCTTTCTCCGCCTCTATCTTTTGAGTAGGTGGTATAATTTGGGTAGGGGGGTTATGGGTCAGTGGTCATGGGGACCCTGGCCCAAATTACCTTTCCCCTAGTTTCTCAATATTTTGGTGTTGGTAATTGTTTGCTATATGCCTCAGCAAGATAAGGATGTTGCTGGAGGCAATTAACGTCCTCCCTTTCTGAAAAGTATGTACATAAGGATCCTGAAGTGTCTTGTAGCTCCTCCTTTTTATCATGATGTGTAGCAGGTACTCATTCTAAGAATTGTTAGCCTTCTACCTAAAGTAATAATGAATAGTTTCTTATCACATATAATACAAGCAGGCCTTTGTTACAGGCCTATCTTTTTCGCTACAATGCCAGTCCCAAAAAGGTACCGACCTGAAACCTCCCTCAGCGGCCGACGCACAGGCCCACTGACATGTGGGCTGTGAGACTGCAGATCCACAGGAAGTGTCCTATCATTGGATTACTGTCACGTAGAGCACATTTTTAACGTCTGGTCCTGCCCGGACTGGCCCAAGGGCTACTGCATCAACTGTTTTAAGTGTTAAATTAAACTATGTTTAATTTTTTCAAAGGCTTGTCTTTGCTCAGGGCCCCATTTGAAATCTTCTTCCAGGTCACCTGATAGAGAGGGCTTACAATCAAACTGTAATTTGCCATATGTATCATCCAGAAACCCACAAAGCCTTAGAAAGCTTGCCTTTCCTTTTTGCTAGTCAGCAAAGAAACAGTTGCCATTTTGTTGATCACATCCATTGGGATCTGACAACAGCCATCTTGCTATTTTGTTCCTAAAATCTGGATCTGTTCTGCAAGTCCCTTGACTGACCATTGGTTTATGGCGAAACCAGCTTTCAGAAGGATTTGAACTATGGCCCCCTGCAGACACAGACTCACAGGCCCACAGCAGGGTGTGGGTCAGGAGGCACCTCTGGCATCCTCCAGTCCAGCCCCCCTGTCACCCCTGTGGCTTTTGCTGGACATTTTCCCAGAGGTGCCCCCCCCCAGCCCTGCTGACAGGCCAAGCTGGGGCTGCACTGGGGCTGTTGTGGAGCCAGCTAGCACTGGCTCGCACCAGCCATGTCCGGCACAGGGCAGCCTCTGGTCTTCCTCACACAGAGGCCACCCCTGCAGTCCCCCCACCCTTGGCTGCCAGCACCTCACCAAGTACACCCAATCTAAGTGGCCTTTCCAGACCACAGATTTCAGCCATTGTCCTCTATACCATAGAGGCTTTAGTTGCTTCACTTGACTATAGTGCACATTTTACACTCACAGATTTTCTGTGCAATATGATCAATGGTCAAGTCTACTCAATCATGAGCCCATTTGTGTGTTGCATCCCTTCCTAGACATCCTGATGTGTCATAGGCCTCTTGAGCCTTAAGTAGCTCACCCTTACATTCCCAGTCTAGATCCACCTGAGTCACTTCAATTCTAGCAGCCCGGTCCACCAGCTCATTGTTTCTGTGTTGTTCAGTGACAACTCTCAGGTATGTGAATATCTACATGTCTTTTTATCATGATGTGTAGCTGACACTCCCTGCAGTGCAGTTCTCTACCTGAGCACCAGCATGTTGACACGATTCAGCAGCCCATATGGTTTTACCTCTGTGCTGATAGTTGGTCCACTTCCATTGCTGTAACCACCTCCACAGCATTTGCCACCATCCATGAATGAGTAGAGATTTTTCTCATTCAGCAATATCTAAAGTCAGTTGGATGACTTTCACTTCTGCAAACTGACTTGGATTCACCTTCTCCTTCAGCATTTTCAATGACTTGTTGTGTAGGCCCCCACACAGCAGCTTTCCACCTCCAATGTCTTCTCACAGTATAATAGGGTGTCATGTGAAAGGGTACAAGTCTGATGTGTGGCTGAGGGAGGCCCTCCCGTTGAGTCACAAGGTTCAGAAAGGACCCCCTTGCTTTCTAAACTCCTCAGAGAGGAGCCTAGGTGTGGCTAGGTCCAGTCGTAGTCCCAGACTTGGTCAATGGTTTACGTCTAAAGGATTATGTGTGTAGCCACTTATCAGAGTCAACGTTTGCCTGTCAGAGCCCCACTAAGGACTTTCACTGAAACAGTTTCGCAAAGTTGAAAAGAAAAATAGGTAATTTATTGAAGCAACACATATAAAAGTTCGGAATTGCCGTTGATAAATGCACTAACTGCAACAATTTTGAGCCCGCTTAAACAGTTCAGCGCTTTTGTTAATGATAGTTTTCCTGGGGTAACATCCAACATAATCAGAGGCGTAAGTCTTACCCAAAGAGGCATCCCTGCTTGGGGAGCAGAGGGGTCCAGGCCCGTCAACCCGTCCGGATACTTGGGAGTTCTCGTCCTCAAAAAAGAAGATTCTAAATGCCAGATTTATACATTTGGTGAAGTGGGACTAAGTCAGGTATTGTGTGCCAACTGGCCCTTAACAAGGCTTGTTGTGCAGTTGATCAGGGCTGGGGGGGGAAGTGGCGGAGAACAAAGGCATTCTGTACAGAGGAGCGGTGGTCTGTTTAGTTTTACTAGAGTAACATCAAGCTGTGAAGGCTCCCCCTCACCCCAGGCGTCACTTAGTTGATTAAGGAGTAGACCCGTCAGGCGCCGCATCCTGTTAAGATGAACAAATTGTTCATCTCCTGCCCCTGTTCAGGTCCAGTGCTTATCAGTGCAAGATAAGCAAGTTGCTCAATCCCTGCTCTCGGCCAAGCTGGACTCCCCCAGGGCCCCTTCTGCTGGGTCATAATGGCCCTATATTCGGCACCAACAAGCCTGGACAATTCCGGCATCCCACATAGGGCTTACTGCTTTTCATTTGCTGGTTATTTACTATACAGTGGGGCCTCTTCAGCACCAGTCCACCACCTCTGGCAACACTCTAAAGTTTCAGCCCTCTGGCCAGTCCATGATCACTTCCAAGATTCCTGGGTGGTCAGGGTTTCCCATTCTAGCACATTGCATTCTCAGTGCAACCCACTTACTCAATGTGGCATCAGTTGCATGATGCATAGAAAGAACCCTCCCTTTGAACATCCAGCTCAGCACGGGCAACTGAGGTTCCAAGAGGAGTTGTGCTTTAGTACCAACTATTTCTGAAGCAGCTCAAACTCCTTCATATGCTGCTACTATTTCTTTTTCAGTTGGGAGTGTAACAGGATGGATAAAGGCAGGGCAGGAGGTAGGGAGCAGAGAGAGGTATTCTCAACATCGGGCAGGGTGATCTGCTGTATGTGAAACTCAAAACCAGCTAAAAGTAATCAGAAGCTTTCACGTACTATACCTACACTGCCACAGTTAAACTGAAACCAAGAAGCCTGGTTCATTGCCACAGTTGGTATAAAATTGGTATTTATTGATTATTGAAAATTACTAGTCCCCTGAACAATTTGTTCACAGTGGACACACTATAACACACATTTAGTGATGTTCTACATGAAAGACTTAAGTTGTCTGACTAGACCTTCTCATTCTATGGTGGAAAGTGTTTGAATTTGCTTTCCCCAACCTGACCTTTTGCATCTATTTTAGCTTCTATGAAATCTCAGTGATAGAGGCACAACTGCAATCAAAATTTAACCACACACTAAGGGCGGCCAGATGGCTTTGCAGAAACTCACACTTTCTCTAACAGATTTGAGGCATCATCTACCTACCACTTTTAATAAAAACAGCCAAGGATCACTCAAGAAACTCTTTGGGAGAATGCCTGAATCCATGCTGAAGCCTTCCTCAGGTCTGTCCCTTTTCCTGCCTGAAGTCATCCAGACAGAATCAGAGGATTTCAGCTCATGGGCCTGGATTTTTCTTGCATCTGGCAATCCCAGATAGATGTACACCTAGCAGTTCTTTAGCACATATACAGAGTCTATGGCATATCAGCTACCCAGATAAAAGAGTAAATCCATTGCTCACTGGAGTCACTGAAGACATGCCATGAAGCACTATGAGTAAATACTGTTCAGAAAATTCTGGACAAACATAGCGAGTCAGTCCCACAAAGGGCCTAGAACTGCACCTTCCCAGGCACAGGTGGTGTTTCCTTGAAGTCTAAGGAGGATACCCTGACTTGTGTATTGCCATGGACATTCTACATCATTACTTCTTGCTCACTCTCGCCCATTTCAGAAAAGGCTGTAAGGCCTTCTTTATTAGATTTAATGCTAAAATATTAAAAATATCTGGAATCCTCTGAAACACATTCTTAGACTCATGTTAGACTCATTTACTACTACATACAAAATTTAAGTGACATCATGAAGGGAAGTGTATTGAGATATTACAAGGAATCTTGAAGCCTAGTTTTTAAAGCAAAATCAGCACTGAGTTTCTGCATGACTTCTGCATGACTCAGCCCATTCTGCTCCCTTTTAGTAAGTCCATAGTTTTCTTTCACATACTTTGCAAAGGGCATTAGATGTGTCCTAGCAGGAGTGCCATCCTTCTGAGTGGGCTGACTCAGGACCAGCTGACCCCCGCAGAATGCACACACAAAGCGCGCTGTGTCCAGAGACTTGGAATGACGTCCAACCCTGAAATGGAAAAATAAGTACTTTGATTTCACACTTGCGGTAGGCAGTACTCGTGGGAAAGGATTTCTTTCTCTTCTGCCAGGCTACTTAGGTCAGATTTCTAAGCATTTTAGAATAGTAAACAGACTATATACTTCACACAGTGGAACAATCAAATCTGTATTACACATTTCTCTATCCTAGAACTTTTTCCACTGCCTTTTCAGCTTGGTTCTTCCCTCTGTCTCTTCTACTCTCAGCCTAGTAGTACTACAACATTTCAAAACACCTCCACAACCCATGTATCAGCTACCCCTTGGAGTTTCTCCTCAAAGCCATCACCATCAAATCATCTCAATGCTGTGTTGCATCTAAGCAACTAATGCATTGCATAGTCATATTAAACACTTCAGGAAGATTCTTTCATATACAAAATACTGTTTCCTTAAAATGCTTCTTAAAGTAGCACACATGATCCTGAGGGAAAAGAGTCCCATGCATGTTTTCTAAGCATGCATTTAACCCCTAAAGTTAGGGGGGAATAATAATAATTTTTTAAAAATCTTTAAAAATTCACGCTATTGTCAGCCACTTTCCTGGGCTATGCAGAACTGAATTCACAAAACTTCATGCTTTCCCAAAGAGAATGAGGTCATTACATGTAGAAGCCTGTGATCAGCTACGATCTTCCAGAAAAGGCACCACCACCTTTCATACCCACGAAAAGTAAGAAACCTGTAAAATTACTATAGCAACTATTTCTTCTGTTTGATCTCAGCAACATATATAGTTCTCATTTTACAAATACAGTAAGCAAGACAGAAGTCTTATGACCAACGTTGCAATCTATCAGTACATCTGTGTCCTAACTTCAATCCTTTACATCACAGTGCTGCTCACATCTGTGTGATGCAGACATCTATTCTTCCTTTAATATATACACAAGCTGAAAGAGTCCATGAGGTAAAAGATCAACTAGAAAACTGACTATAGCTTTTATGAGTTTTAAACCAATAGAAATCATTATATCATTGGTCTCTACATTTTACTTAGCACTGCCATAACAAAGATAGAAGATTAGTCAAAATGTTTAGTCTTAATTCAAAGTCATCAAGATACAAAACCCAGTTTGTGCCCAGTTTTTATGGGGACTTGTTCCGCTTTTGAATTCCAGTGACTACTAACTGACTTCTTTCAGCATCAGATGGTCCTCAGTATCTTTACAAGGGTGAGTATTTAAAAAGTAACTCAGTCCACGGTGGAAAGTCTAGGACTCCCTTGTGGACTGTTTTTTCCTTGGATCAAATCTAGATTGTTGTCATGGCAAAAAGATGTTACTTTGTAAAATGTGGACAGATTTCAAAAAAACTTGGAATGCCTTATTTCTGCAACACATGCTAGTACTTTGCTTACATACATTCTGCAGGGATGTCCCAGATCGAGTCATTGTTCTGTCAGTGTAGGCCCACAAGTAATACTCCTGATGTAGTACTTATTTAAGATGGGAAATACCACCACCTAGCAAAAAGCCTGTAATAGGATCAGTGTAGATCATGAAATCTGAGATAAGTGGTCAAAAACTTCCACAAGTTAACTCAATATTAACTACAGTAGGAAGTAAATCCAAATTTACATAACGGGAGCAATGTTTGTAAAGTGAGAGCAACCACATGGGGTGTGAACTTTCCCTGCCATATCCTTCAAAGCTGAGGCACATTTTCTGATCTCTTACTGCTTCCCAAAGACCTTCTTTGTCATCACCAATGGTCCTCAGAAGACACTTCTGCCTGTCCTGACCTCTGAACTGGAACTGAAACTACCCAGAAGCAAACATGTGGAATCATGTAGTAAGGTTCTGTGGACTCAGGAAATGTGAAGAGACAACTCAGTATCCCAATTGCTTCACAGTTTAAGAGACCCATGATTTCTAGGACACAGGAGACTGCCAAGTTAGAGGCAAAGTTAATACACAGTCATATGCAAGATCAAAACATTACTCACGTAGCTTTGCACAGAACACATTCATAGATGAATTTGTAATTAATCTCATAGCTGTGGCATCGTGTTACTACTGGCAGTTCGGGATGAATCACAGCTGATTTATTGGCATAGAATCTCCAGAATTGTCCATGTCCATCGCGAACACCATTGATCAGCCAGGTGGCTGCATGGCAAGCCTCATGAACTAGTGTGTCTCGAAGACGATCTTGGCATAAGGCAAACAAAAGACATTAAGATCAGTCGGGTATGGGGAAGTACAGACTTTCATCCTTGGTCACTGCTTCAGACCTTTGACATTCATTCTTTAAGATACAAGAGGGTTCTTATTTTGGCTGGGATACAGTTAATTTTCTTCATAGTAGGTAGTATGGGGCTATGTTTTGGATTTGTGCTGAAAACAATGTTTTAATTATCGCTGAGTAGTGCTTACACAGAGTCAAGGCCTTTTCTGCTTCTCACACCACTCAATCAGTGAGTGGGCTGGGGATGCACAATGAGTTGGGAGGGGACACAGCCAAGACAGCTGACCCAAACTAACAAAAGGGATATTCCATACCATATGATGTCATGCTCAGCATATAAACCTGGGGGAAGAAGGAAGAGGGGAGACATTGAGTGATGGCATTTGTCTTCCCAAGTAACCATTATAGGTGATGGAGCCCTGCTTTCCTGGAGATGACTGAACACCTGCCTGCCGATTCAAAGTGGTGAATAAATTCTTTGTTTTGCTTTGCTTGCACACGTGGCTTTTGCTTTACCTATTAAACTGCCTTTGTCTCAACCCACCAGTTTTTGCACTTTCACTCTGCTAATTGTCTGCCCCATCCTGCTGTGGGGGGGAGTGAGCAAGTGGCTGTGTGGTGCTTAATTGCCAGCTGGGGTTAAACCATGACAGAGATTTATTTTGGAGGTTGGAATTAACAATGTTTCGATAAAATCCCCCAAAATAAGGTTTGACTCAGCGCATTTCCAGCTTTGTGATTAGCCCTAATTCTGCATCCTAGTTACTTCCCTGCACACCTAATCTGCTTGGTTTGATTTTTTTTTTGGTTGGTTGGGGTTTTTTGTTTGGAGTTGTTTTGAGACCTGAAACACCTTTACTTAGACCAAGATTCATTGATTGCTTTTGTAACATTCATATTTTTCATCCAGAAACAACTAGAGTGGAGCACTGAATTTTCTCCACAATTAGAACAGCTGGAAGGGACCTACAATGATCATCCAGTCCAACTGCCTGACAAGAAGTTGAAAGCATGTTAAGGACATTGTCCAAATGCCTCAAACACTGACAGGCCTGGGGCATGAACCACCTCTCTAGGAAGCCTGTTCCAGTGCTTGGCCAGCCTCGCAGTAAAGAAATGCTTCCTAATGCCCAGTCTAAACCTCCCCTGGTGCAGCTTTGAAGCATTGCCACACATCTTATCACTGGATACCAGGGAGAAAGGATCAGCACCTCCCTTCTCAGGAAGCCTTAGAGATCAATGAGGTCGTCCCTCAGCCTCCTTTTCTCCAAACTAGACAAACCTAAAGTCCTTAGCCACTCCTCATAGGACATGTCTTCCAGCCCTTTCACCAGTTTTGTTACCCTCCTCTGGATACATTCACAGACCTTCACATCCTTCTATAAATTGTGGGGCCCAGAACTGCACGCAGTATTCAAGGTGAGGCCAAACCAACACTGACTACAGTAGGTGTACTGTACTTCGCCACTTTTGACCAGCTGGTTATGCTGTGTTTGATGCACCCCAGGATGCAGTTTGCCCTCTTGGCTGCCAGGGCACACTGCTGACTCATATTGAGCCTGCTGCCAACCAGCACCCCCATATCCCTTTCTGCAGGGCTGCTCTCCAGCCAATCCTCTCCCAATTTATATTTGTGCCCAGCATCACTCCATCCCAGGTGCAGAATCCAGCATTTGGACTTGTTAAATTTCATTCCATTAATCACTGGCCAATGCTCCAATCTATCTAGATCTCTCTGCAAGGCATCTTGTCTCTCAGTAGAGTCAACAGCACCTTGCAGTTTGGTATCGTCAGCAAACTTGCTAACAATGCGTTCCACTCCTGCATCGAGATTGTGGATAAGTATACTGAACAGGACTAGCCCTAGAATTAAACCCTGAGGAACAGTGCTAGTTACCAGTCACCAGCCAGATGTAGCCCCATTCACTACAACCCTTTGAGACCTGCTCTTCAGCCAGTTCTTCATCCAGCACACCATGAACCTGCTCATCCCACAGCTGAACAACTTGTCCAGAAGGATGCTATGAGGCTGTATCAAAAGCCTTGCTAAAATCCAGAAAAACTACATCCACTGCCTTCCCTTCATCTGCTAGGTGGGTGACCTTATCATAGAAGGGTATCAGATCAGTTAAACAGGATTTCCCCTTAGCAAACCCATGTTCACTGTGCTTGATGATTGCATTATTGTTTAAATGCCTTTCAATATCATCCAGTATGATGATCTTCGTAGTTTTTCCAGGAAGTTAGGTTAGGAAACTACAGACCTGTGTCTTCCTTCACATCCTTCTTGTAAATTGGAATAACATTAGCTAGCTTCCAGTAAGCCGGGACCTCCCCAGACCCCCAAGACCTTTAGTAGATTATCAAGAGGGGTCCTGTCATAACAGCCCCCAACTCCTTCAGTACTCTGGGGTGAATCCCATCAGGTCCCACGGACTTGTGAACATTCAGCTGATACCCCTGGTCCCTGACAATTTCAGTGTCCACAAATGGAAATTCACACCGTTCCCACACTCATGGTCCTCCGACTCAGGGGACTAGGCAGCCCAAGGTCTGTCAGTTTTATTAAAGACTAAGGCAAATTTAAAAGAAAAAAAAAAAGCATTGAATGCCTCCACTTTTTCTTCATCCCTATTAGTCATATGACCATCTTCAACAAGTATCAGTCCAATATTTTCTTAGATTTCCTCTTGCTATTAATGTACTTCAAAAAGCCCTTCTTGTCTGACACAACACTGGCCAGTTTCAACTCTAATTGAGCTTTAGCCTTTCATGTCTTCTCCCTACATATACAGACCACAGCTCTGTAATCTTTCTGCAAAGCCTGACCTCACTTCCAGAGATGATACAATTTCTTATTCCTCTTGAGCTCCACAAGGTGTTCCCTGTTCAGTCAAGATGGACTTCTGCTTGACTTACAACAATGGGATTGCCTGCTCCTGTGCTTCTAAAAAGTGCTTCTTAAAAACTGACCAGCACTTGTGGACTCCTAAGCCCTCAAAAGTAGATTCCCAGGGTACTCTGGGAATTCTCAATTTGAATTTATTAAGCTTACTTCAAAGTAGTCTATTAATTAGAGAACTGATTCTCCTACAGTAACTGCAACATTGATTTCCTCAAACTGGGAGGGGAATGAGGGAGAAATAAGAGTTACAGTACCCACCACATGATAGTACTTAATTTGGCACTGATCTGTCTCTATTTTAGCTTTAAATATGGCTAGCTGTCATGGAAGAAGTCAGATTTTAGATTGCCATTATAGTACCTATAGAATTAGAGTAATATATAGATCTTCAAATCAATAACATAATCAAAATACTGCAGTTAGCATGAATACATCTCTGTTCTCACATTTTGTAAATTTGCCCAGCCTCTTAGAAGGGCTGTGAGGACAGGTACTACCATTACTGGACTTATTTAAAGTAATATGAAATTTCAGGGTCCAGTTCCAGATCTCTTAAGCCTCAGATTCATGTTTTTCTCTCAAGAACTCACTTTCTCAAAGAAGAGTCAACATACCTTTTACCTACCTGCAGAGTCACAGACTTTCTCAGAAAGTTCTATGCGAGCATAACGCCTTGCTTCCGGACCTGCTGTCTGCCCAGTTACACAATATCCTGCTGTTTTTCTCATTTTCTTATTCCAGATTATTGCCATTTTCTCCGGTAACTGAAAAACAAAACAGTACATGTACTCTTCTTCTGGCCCTCTGGCTTCCCCTTATGTTTACTGCAAAGCCAGTACAAATGCCTCTTAGTGCCCTTAACACTGTTGTCACTTAAGATGCAAACCCACCCTCCATGGCTTCTTATTCCATCACCAGTTTTTCTGTAACCAACACTGGGAGTTTCACAATGCAGGATGAGACAAAAAAAAAATCCTCTGTTCTGCCTCCAACTGTGACTAACATATGCTGCTTAAGAGGAAATACAAGGACAGGTCAAGCATAAAACAGAATTGTCTCTTCAAAAAAAGTACTCTTCCCAGCTGCTAATCATTTGCAACACAACACCTCACTGAGCCACATACGGTTCCTTTGCATTAAAATGCCCTTAAAGTTGTTTTCTGGTGGTTTGGGGGGGCAGGGTGGGGAAAGAGAAAGAAAGTGTGTGTTTAAGAATACATACGCATTAACATCCACAGTAGTCTATGATCAGAAGTTCTACAGCTTAATAATTCACAGGTCAAGTATCATTTGCTTTGGTTGTTCTGAACCTGCAACTTGCCATTTTAATTTGCTGCACTTTCACACTGTGAGAGGTTGAATAATCACCCCTTGTTTATCCTTTGTGCTGCTCCTGATTTTTTTTAAGCCCTCATCATAATTATCTTGGTTAGCTCTGCTCTTTTACTAAGTTTTCTGTCATCTAAATTAGTTAATGATTTTAAGTAAATGGTCCAACAGTAGTAAGTGCCAGCACAGGTACAGGGCTGAAGCACTGGGGAGCAAGATGTTTTGCTTTCAGCAACAGTGAGCCTGTTCAGCTTAGCCTTATGTGAAATCATGACCTCAGCCTGTCCTTGGTCAGCTCAGCAATATTTCCTCAGCTGCACAGAAATATCTTCCTTCCTGAAAAAAGTTCTACTGGAATTAACGAGGGCAGTGTCCTTCCTCACAAGGACATTTTTCACCAGAGGAGGGTCTCCAGTATCCCAGAAAATGTAAAGGTCAAGACAGCAGTTCTCTGAAATTGAGCCTTCAATTTGAAGCACAACTTATAGCTTCAGGTTCACCCAGAAGTGTTGTTCAAAGGATAAGCAGCTTTTTAATCTGTTCCAGAATGCAGACATGAACATGCAATAGGAATGAAGACTGCACGTAGCATGACTAAGCATGAGGCAATAGGCCCTAACAACAAAGGGAAGTGCTTTTATCCATCAGCTCCCTGCTCCCCAACATATGCTCCCACTACTTGCCTTTCATAGGCTGCAGGCAATAAACAACTACCTATTAGTAATACTGTAGAGTTCACTAGTACATGTTACTTCAGTAAAAGCTGAATGAGCAATGGTGGTAGGCCACCTTGAGCTTCTTTAAGCAGCAGAAAGCCATAAATGCCTTTGCTGGGGTCTACTACCACAGAAGCAGCAACAGAAACATTCCTGGGCTGCTGAGTTGTCGACCATGCAGGTACTAGAAAATACATAAAGATAAATATCAGTCACTTCGTCAAAGATGAAACTGATGCAAGGCCCCTCATGTAGCAGTTTCTCTCAAAGACTCTTGGACACCATCCAGACTGTTCACTTAAGGATGGTGCACCATTACAGCTGGGAAAGCAAGCCAAGCTGAAAACTGCTGCATCCTAGTGTAATAACCCCCTTTCAAAGAAATTGCTTGAACTACTTCAAACATCAGCCATTGCTAAAGCTTAGCTTCCACTAACTCAAGAGGATAAAGAGAAATCACATCAAAAAGTGAGGAGCAACATATTAACAAGCATTTTAGATTTGTAGCTTTTGTTTTGAAGCCAACCTTCTGCTCAAAGATGGTGCTATTATACAGACAGTAGAGCTTCTGTGCCAGCTCCTCTTTATTTTTCTTGAAATACTTCACATAGTGGTAAGCCGGATTTGAGAGATCTTGCAAGAAACAGCCAGGCACTGAGCACACCATGAACCTGCAAGAAAACCCATAAAGCATTTTACTGAAGTACAGGAATATCACACTGAAAACTAACAGCCACTTCATAGCCAATAAAGATCTCCAGGATGCTGCCGCTGGCGTAAACCTCTCCTGACTCTTTTCACTAGTTTGCCCTCATGAGGCCAGCAGGGCGCACACGCTTATACTGCCTTCTTCCCCTTTCCTCCCTCCAGTCCTGGAGCTGTGCTGCCCTGGCCAGCCCCCTTTTACGCTGAGCATGACATCATACGTTATGGAATATCCCTTTGGCTAGTTTGGTTCACCTGTACTGGCTGTGTCCTGTCCCAGCTTCTTATGAAAATTAACTCTATCCCAGCCACAAGTCAGGACAAATGTACAATTATAAAATGACTAAAGAAAACATCACATGGCTAAAAGGCAGAATAAAGGCAGTTATTAGACATGAAAAGGACATTCTGAAAAGCTTAAGCTGCATCCACATACAGAAAAAGAAACATGAATTCTGCAAGTTATAAGGATACAGGTCAAAAATAATCAAGACAAGCTTGTTAAAAGGCATGAATTACTAATAGAATCAGTTTTGGTATAGTTTCAGAGACAGACACTGGAGAGATAGAATCTTTATTGCCAGTGCATGTTAGAAGTATGCTGTTCTAAGACAAGGAATAGCAAGAGAGCTAACATTTACAAAGACTTGACATTTGTCCGATTCATTTGTCAGCCATTCCTCTCAGCGGAGATTAGCTTATATTCTCCCTCTCACACCCGAAATGGAAAGCTTTGATTTCCAGCTACTTAAAAACCATTAACAACTGCTGAATTGGTAGCAGAAGTTTCTCAGTACCAGAAAAATCAGAACGTCATCCTAGGCAAAATGCTTAGCATCTCTTTGTCTATCTATAATGGTCCCAGAATATAGTAAAGAAGGGAGAAACACCTTTTCTCTGTCTTTGCTGATTGGGAGCAACTGTCTAATTCATTCCTAGGAATTCTTGCAGAAGCCATTATATTGGAAGGTGTTCCTTGAAATGAAATGGAGTTTGGCCTTGGTATCTCAACTCCCTTGCCTTTCAAGGGCTGGGCATCTTCAGAGAGTGGCTTGATGTTTTCTAGTTCAACAGAAAGAGTCACAGGATTACACACTGTCAAAGAATCAGAAGCATAAACATCAGCAACCAGGTAACAGACAAGGGTGAAAAAAGGCAAATATTCCACCTCAGCATACACACTCTTACTGTGCATTCCTGAAAGCAAAGGCTTTTACAACTAATGGAAAGGTAATTTGCTGTTATATACTACAAAAATTGCCATTCAGTCAAAGAGTGGTAGACTCCAACTTTCAAACATTCAACTAGGAGGAAGTGGAGGGAAAAGCATTTGTGACCTCACTAAGGCATTGCTGTGACACTTCAACAATTCAAAATACATTACCAGCACATTGGGAGCAGTAATGCAGAGACACCATTAGAACAACAAAAAAAAAATATATCTTTCTAACCTTCTGTCATGTACCACAAGTCACATCATTTGTTTCACAGGCAAGTTCTGATCAGACAGTTGCCTTTTTTCCCAGCCCACATCTGGACAGATTGCTAAGATGACTGACCGTCAAACCAGAAATCAAGGACCCCTTCAAGGTTTGTGGTTTCACTAGAGGTTCTCTGCTGGCTTTTCTATACCTGTTCCCTTACTTGGGCCGCTTATCTCCTTTCACTATTCAACCACATACAGAGAAGCCAATGCAGCTGCCAGCTCACTTATTCTAGAATATGTTTTCTAGACCACACTGACATATGCCAATAAGGACAAAAAAAATTTTGTTCTTTCCCAGGGCATATTTGCATGCTGTCAGCTGTCCTCTTCCATAGGTCTCCTTGACCTGAAGTAGTCCTTGTTAGTGAGGAAGGCACCCTGTGTTTACTTTTCTAGAGAGATTTGTTTTCACCTGTCTTAACTCAGCAATAGCCCTTTTCCTTTCTTTGCAATCTTTCAGTTGGATCTCACTTCAGTTTGTCAAACAAAAAGCGAAGCTACTGATTTAGGAAATTCCTATTATAAACTGTATTTTAAATAAAGTAAATTATAAATCTAAATAGTAAATTAACAGCATCAATAGTAAATTAACTGCTCAAAATTTCAGTCTTACCAAAATGACAGCTTCACATTAACTGCTATCATATATTAAAAAAAATTAGTTAATATCATACAAAACCACCAGAGGAGTAATTTCTGATTGCATCAAAATTCAGTTGCAAGATCTGGGCTGCACTTCTAAAGCACATGCCACACAAACGAAAAGAATTAGGCAATTAGCACTACCATTGCTGTCAATACATTAGCTTGCAAGTTAGCTAAGAACAATTGCTTACCTATTTTGCTTGGCTGGTAGACAGTTTTACTTGTGCTTAAGATTCGTTTCCGGGGTATGTTTAGTTTCCTTATCCGTTCTATTAATGATTCAAATTCGTCATCTGAGCTACTTGATTCTACTTCTGTACTTTCTTGTAGTGCCACATTTGGCGCTTTATTTTCTGTACTCTTTTCACAGTCTGGAACTGGAAGCAAGTCTGGACTGCCTCTGGAAATTGACTCTTTCAGATTTTGTGGAGGTGGGAGTTTAATGCACCTCCAACTCTCTTTCAAGTCTTTCACTCTACCTTTTTGGTAGCCATGCCATGAACTTTCTACAAAGACAGAATCTTCAGTGTCACTTGAAGCCTCTGGATACTGCAATTCTTGGCAGCAAGTGTTTTTCTTTCCAAAAGTCATCAAATTCTTTGGGGTCTGAAGATCCTTCTGTGCTGCAATTCAAAAGAAACAGCTTAAAGTTTTGGTAGTTTTATTTAGGAGACCTGCCTTTGTCTTAACACAAAAAATCCCATGAAAGATAGGAAAACACAAAGAATAGAAAGATATCTTTGTGTTTTCTTTATTAGATCCTGCTCATTTACCATCATACTAAATGGAAAGTCACTGAAAGATGTATTAAAAAAAAAAAAAAAAAAGTAGCAGCTTAAATCCCATGCACGTATACACGAGTGTTGTGGTTTAGCCCCAGCCAGCAACTAAGCACCACAAGGCTGCTCGCTCAGTCCTCCTTCCCCTCCCCCCTGCCCTCGGTAGAATGAGGAGTAACACTGGAAGAAAAAGGTAAAACTCATGGGCTGAGATAAGGACAGTCTACTTGGACAGCAGAGGAAAACACCACCACCACCACTAATAAAAGAATATACAAAGCAGGTGATACACAGTACAACTTGCTCACAGCCCAGAGCTCGGTGTCCAGACTGTCCTGAGCAGCAATGCCTCCTCCTCAGCCCGGCTCCCCGCTGCTTATACACTGAGCATGATGTTATAGTATCGAATATACCTTTGGCTAGTTTGCATCAGCTATTCTGGCTGTGTCCTTCCCAGCATTTTGTGACAATTAACTCTATCCCAGCCAAAACCCAGGACAATATCAGCCATTCAGGGTTGTTACGCCTGATAGGTCGCTAGCGCTGGCATAATCTTCATTCCCAGTAACAAAAGCTGCATGCATGTAAGAGTAAGGCTAAACAACTCATATTAAAGTTTTATAAAACCATGAAGTGAAGGGTGACTTAAAAAAACGCTCAGCCTTAGCTGATCAACCATAACCTACAGCACAAAGCACACACTTGCCAACAAACAAGGCTTCTGACTCTCAGATTTCACCTATCAAGATGAGGGGATCACGTCAAATCTATTGGTGACTTTTTTTTAATGATGATTAACCATTCCCTTAGTTTTTTTACAGTCTTCGGTTGACATTGAGTTGCTACTCTTTTCATAGACCCAAATACTAGCAGATAGTCCACAGCACCTACAGATCGACAGCAATGCTTCAAAATGTACCCTTGTCAGGACAGTATGACCATACTTTCCTCTGTTACACCCAGAGGAAACAGAAAAGCCTCTCCTCTGTTACCCTCAAGAGACAAAGTGATCTTATGTTTAACTAGCTCTCTCAAAAACTTCAGCTCAGCAATGAATGCTGTCTTTCCACCCATTAAAATTCTTGCTTCCTATTCGCTGTTGGACAATTACTTGCCATTCTTTGTTGTGCTCTTTCTCACTTTTAAGTCTAAGAAGTCATCCAAGTCATCAATTAAGTCCTTCAAACTGTAAAACAAGCAAATAACACAGAAAGAAAAAAAGGTAGGCATAAGCAGGAAAATAGAAGAATAAGTTCGTCTTTGATGTGGTTTAGGCCCAGCCGGCAGCTGAGTGCCACGCGGCCGCTCACTCACTCCTTCCCCAGCGGGACGGGGAGGAGAACGGAAAAACAACGGCAAAAGCCTCGAGGGTTGGGATAAGGGCAGTTTACTGGGACAGCAGGGGAGAGGGAAAAACAGTCAACAACAGTGCTGATAACAGATATTAACAATGGGTGATAATAGAGAACAATTTACCGAACCAACGACCGACCCACGGACCAGACACTCAGCCCGTCCCGGAACCGCACCGCCCCTCCCCTGCCCGACTAGCCCCCTTTTATGGGGAGCATGACGTCACATGGCATGGACTAGCCCCCGGCCAGCTTGGCTCACCTGTCCTGGCTCCTTGTGAAATTAACCCTATCCTTGCCAGAACCAGGACAGTCTTATTAAAAAGGTAAACCAAAGAAAGCCACCCAATATAATATTATCAGCTGCTCACAGCAAATGAACATCCAACTACATCCACTAATAGGAATGGCAATACAGCATGTACGCTCCCAAACATCCCATTTTACATTTGACCCGAACATGCAGATTAAACACATAACAGTTCTTCTGTCTGCACTCACTCCTATACATGTATCTGCCTATGAATCACTAAAATTTTTTTACTGTTTTTCTGTATTCTGAATAGATGTGATGTAGAAAACTAAAATATAAACATTGAAAAATCATCAATTACAGCACCCTCCTTGCATCTACCTTTCTAGAAACAGATTTGGGTGTTTTCATTCTACCTAAAACTGAAACAATAAAAGATTAATTAAGAACAAGGTTCTGTTTCTTTTGTTATGCATTTTTAAGAGAAAAGTCTGCAACTAGTAAAAATTCCATCTAAAGTCTTTAAAAAAAAAAAAACCAACTCCAAAACCCCATAATAATCCTTTACGTATAATTCCAACTCTCAGTTCCTCAAAGCTGAGAGCAGCTGTCTTAGCATTTCCTGCATTATTCAATCCTTGCCCAGCACAAAGCCAGATAAGAAGTACTGTTTTGCATCCTGCAGTATCCAGTATAGCCTCCTCATATATATGGATCATTGGGGGTGGAATTGAGTAGGTTTATCATATTTTCTCCAAGCATTTCAATGATGGTGGGTAGTAGTTTTCCTACTGCAAAGAGGTGTCCATATGCAATTCAATACTACTTCTCAGAAATAAATGTGTTTTAATCACTCCAGGAATATTGTGGTGACTGCTAAACACAAAAACACAGTTCAGGTAGCTGTAACTGCATATGCTTCAAGTAGTTACTTTTGAGAGATTATCAGGAATGTCATAAAAAAATTTCACACACCATCATCATGAGAAGGGGAACAAGTTTCATTAAAGCATAAATCAGGCTGGGGAGAAGGGAAACAAGCATCCCTTCTTCAGAACATAATGGGCCAAAATAGCAGTTATGGAGTGTTGGTTCTCACAATCTGAAGCTGCATGAATACTTCAATGGGATTATAAGCCTTTGCACTATGTCATAAAAGCCCAGAACCAGAAGACAGGTTTTCTTGAAAAAAGTTTGATGGCTCATCAGTAGATTCTGGTTCCAGTAAAAGACGCTGAGTTACACCCAAACACTACCCTGAAAGCACACTATAGATTAAAAAGCATAAAGGAGGACTGAATGTTGTCCTCTGAAGAGCAGAAGCAGAGAAAAAAGAATTCAAGACCTCAAAGCTCAAAAAGTACTTGGAGTAGTAAGTTATTTTCAGTATTAGCACCCAGTAGTCTTCACCACTACACTCATTACAAAAGAGGTAAATGCAGTATCTGCTGCCTTCCAAGCCACCACACCAGGGTGACTCACTGAAGCACAAATGGCTAGCAGCCAGCAGCTTTCTTAGATGATCGTAACCACAGCATTCATAGACTGTGAAGCAGCACCAAACTAATAAGGCTGATAGCTGATCACAGGAAACCAAAGGCTTACTGAAAAATATGACTTGCTACTTAATAAATCAATTTTCTTTAGTTTCTTGTCTCTTTGCACATATTTTCATTTCAACTCATGCAGAAAAAGCCATCGCACATAAAAGGGAATTCTGAGCAGTTTACACATATGTTTGGAACAATAACTGCTTAGAGAAAACATTTATTCAAAGATGCTCCATTGACTAAGAAGAAAGCCAGTGTATAACAGGGAACAGACAAAACTGAGGCAACAAGAAAAATAATGCAAGGCAAAAAGCATCCAAGATTAAGACATAAGATTCAAGAACGCTCACTGTGGCATATAGCTACAAACGCTACACCTCAAGAAGAAAACGTACTTTGCAGCAGGAGCAATGAAAGAAAATCATGTGTAAAAACAACTTCATTATAACTAGATAGAAATGTGTCCTCTTCATGCTCCTTCAAACAAACAAACATACATGTGCTATTACTTACACATTTCAAATTCATCATCACTGCTGGAGGAAAAGTACAGGGCACGACTGCAAAAAAACGAAATGCAGAATAGTATCAAGAACACTAGGTCAACAGCAAGTGAATCTGCATCTCTACTGGTCAGAAATACCTGTGAATACTGAGAACCAAATATATACTGAAAAAAACATTGAACATCTCAAATAGGCTGATCTGCTTTAAATTATTTAAGATAGAAATATTAGAACTTATATGGTTGTTATGCATTTTAATATACACGTTCTAATATTCAAGTAGTAATCAGTCACTGTCAAAATCTGAAAGACTGAGCCATTTGGAGACACAGGCGTAGGACATTACATTGGTTTAAGTTCAAGTTGGGTGTCAGAAGGGATAGAAAGCTTGTTTCTCATCTTACATTTGGTATATGATCAGATAGAGAACACTGTGTTATACTAAGTCTGAAACCTCAAAACATGCAACGAAAAATAAGCTGCTTTTGTATAAAATGCATTTTAATAGGGTTGCCACAAATATTTAGCAAACTGCAGTAGCTTTTATAAAGCTATTTTAAAATACAGAAAGGATGCATTACCAGTTAGACTGCAATTGTCATGCAAATGTAGAGGCAAGTGATAATACTCTATCAAATTAGCTTCGTTTTCTGACAAAACCCAAACATTAACAACTTGAAAAATACACTATGCAATTGCTTAAAAATAGGACGACAGCTTCTTTTAATTACATTAAGGTTACCCAAATCTTAAAGATTATAAGTCTGAAACATGCCAATACCTACCAATTACCATAAAACAATTAAAGGCATAACCTATATTTAGATACGATCAATAACGAAGGACGCTAGGAATGGGGCTGCTGCCCCACCGAGCACCACCTCACCTGCCGCCCCGTCGGCCCCGGCTCCCTGCGGCCGCTCTCACTGGGCTGCGTCCGCCTGAAGCCAAACCGCAGTAAGAGCCGTCATCGCACGAGTCTAAGGGCCCGCCACCGGGACGTCCCTCGGCCCCGCTCCCCGCCCGCCCCCAGCATCGACCGTACGTGGGGGTGGCGTCGGCGGGGCGCTCCCCGCGGCCCTCAGCGCCCCGAGGGGGCTGGGGGCGCCTCTGCTGCGGCGAGACTCCGTCCCGTGCCTCCTCGAGCTGCAAACGAAGGAGAGCATGAGTAGCCCGCCAGGATCCGGAACGGGGTGGTGTGGGGGTAGACGGGGCTAGCAGCCCCCGCCGCACCCCTGTCCGTTCCATCCCGCTTCAAATCGCCGCGCCCCGCCGCATTGCTTCCGGGGCACCGGCCCAGGCCGCATGCGCACCAGCCCCCGCCTGCGCACAACGCGGGGAACAGCGGGCGGACAATCCAGCGACATGCCCTCCAGCTGAAGGGCTGAGCCAGACATCGGCCAACACAGACGTAGGTCCTAAGTACTGTTAACTCTGCCAGTCGTACAGCTATTGCTAACAGGAGAGGGTACGAGCGTAAATACAGCGAGGCTTCCTCCCCAGGGCGTGCAGGCCAGAAAGGGGGTGCTTATCAGGCAGCACCAGCAGGGATGGGGTCACCTAGGTGCACCTGGCAGAAGCTGGAGTCTACTTCCTGCTTGTGCTTAGCTTGAAACTCACCTGCTACACATCAGCAACAGCCCTAGCACCATTAGAAGGTTGACATTTCAAATTGCAGTCCTTGACCCACCACAAAGATTTAGGAATTGCTTATTCAAGACAAAAATATTACTTTACATACAGGCCAGGACCTTCAAGGTACTACAGAGTGGGACCTGAGATGACAGAACCACAAAGGCCAGAAGAAGCAAGCTGCTGTGAGGCCCCAAAACACCTCTGAATTAACCATGCACAGACACCAGATCTTCTGTGTTTGGATGGGTTTAGTCTAACCTAGTGGAAACAGAAACATCTATGTACAAAAGCTACAGTTACCTGGGATAATGCTAGTTATTTCAGCAGAAATTATTTAAAACAAAATTACAGAAAGGAAGATGAAAGGCCAGCAGTTCAGAATACTTTTCTGACAGCAGCACAAGAAGGGCAGCAGAAAACATGAAACAGTAGTCAAGTCAGTCAAACTGGCAAACCAAAGCTTTATTTTTTTTGTTTAACATCTTTGCTACAGTACCTAGGACTGTGCCTCTATACATAATTAACAATCATTCCTGAAAGATTGGTATTTGGCACCAGTTTGTGTTTACCTCAAACACTTGCAGGGAGTATTAATTTCAAATCAATTTGGTTTCTCAACAGAATAGAAGCTGCCATCATGAAGCCAATTAGCTGAGTTATTGGAGAAGCTAAAAAACAAAACAAAAATTCCAAAGTCCTTATCTAAACCAACACATTACAGAGAGCTCCAAAACAGAGGTCAAACATTAAAAAGCTGATATAGGCTCAAGTGGTTTATAAAACCTATAAAAAAAGACTACACCAGCAAATATGCCCTTTCAATCCACACAGTTTAGAAATTAATGCAGGGAGCAACACTTGCTAGCTGGAAATCTTGTCATGAGAGAACCACGCATATACCAACAGGAGTACCCAAAAATCAAATGTCAAAAAACCCTCCAATTCCCAATCCACATAAAAGGAGACAGATTCATAGGAAGATTCAATCAATCCATGAAATTATAATTGGTTGAGCAGTTCAAACTTCCCTCAGCAATCACTACGTCACTCACACACACAGGCTCACATGTACACAGCTCAATCCCATTCAAACCCTTCATGGAATAAAAGGATCCCAGGCTTTATTGAGTCTTTCCCTATCATGCAAGAAATAAGTCTGGCTGTGCTTTAATCACCATCGTGTATTACTTCAGCCACAGAGTACCAGGCGGATTAAGTAGAAATGCACAGGTTTAGCTCATCATCTCTGCAGAAGTATTTCAGAGGCTCAGTTCCTGGAGAATTCTGGGTGGGCACACAGTGTCTCTTCATGCAGACTCACTAGTCTCTACTGGCTTAATCATGTGGTCCGGTTTGTTGCCAGCAGCGTAGTGATCCCACATCTGAAGATAAAGCCGCTCCAGGTCTGTTGTGTACTGTTTCGTGTTGAACAAAGGACTGGATATTCTCTGCTTCCAAACTTTGCCACGTATTTTTTTCAGGCTACAAAAATAGAGTTAAAGCAGTCACAAGAAGTTCCAAACACTTCCTAATACTGTTTACTTTTGAAATTTACTATTTTCAGCTAACCCAGAACTGCTAGTACAGCTGTTTCAAAAATATCTGCTCCCCCCCTTCCAACAAATTCATACTGCCATTTCATCCCCTCATCATTTCTGATACAGACCAGCATGACCACTTCAACTCAGAAGAACTGTGACATTAATGCATTAACTTACTGCATTATCTGTACTGCAGTAACTTTTTACAGCACGATTTTAACTTGAAGTGACAAACTGCTTAATCTTCAATTTAAAAAGAACAAAAGGTGAACTATATTGCACTTTTTATCAGGTAAGAGCCTGCACATGAGCAATTTCTTCATAACAGCACTCCCAACTAAGTAACAGTGCTACCTGTTTACTGTAAAAGCAGAAGCTGAGTTAACTACAAGACAAGAAACCTCTAGACAAGGATTGCCTGTTTTAAATATTTTAAAATCTGCAAGATTAAAACTACTTATGTAAGTCTCAGCACTGTACCCAAATAGAGCATTTTACATTCTTCATGTTACCACATTACACAGTACAAGTTTGCTTACTATTCCAGATCAGTTCCCAGTTTCACGGCAATATCCTCATATTCCTGTCTACTTTTTGCAATGAGTTCAAGACAACCCAGGCAGGTAAGCTGGGAGGCAGCAACTCGTGATGCAAGAGTCTCGCCTGTAAAAAAAAAAAAAAAAAGGTAACAGGAGTAAGCTTATCAAGTAACATATTGCAGAGTACAAGTTACTTCCTTTCTGCCTCTACAAGAGGCAAAACTTTATTGGGCTTGCTGTTATTAAAAAAAAAATAGTAATATTCAAACCCAACTGTTCTAGGTAGGTTCCCTGGTTCATTACCCGGCATAGTGACCATTGGAGTCCCAGCCCAAAGTACATCCATCCCAGTTGTGTGCCCATTGCAAAGCGGAGTATCTAGACAAACATCAGCCAATTGCCCTCTCCTCACATGTTCTTCTTTGGGGGCAACAGGAGAAAAGATAATTCGGTTTTGGGAAAGACCCAAGTTTTGTGCATATTGCTGAATATTGGGTTCTCCTACAGCTGGGAAACGTAACAGCCACAGTACACTGTTTGGAACTCTTTTTAGGATCTGTAACAAAAATAAAGCAGCAAATACAGAAAGTTTAGTCAGAAACATTTCTTTTTCCAAACAAGAAATTACCACATACCAAAATGAAGCAAAAGGCATAATCATTTGATACTTTAACTTCTGAGATATACAGCAGGAAAAAAAAATAGATCATAATTTCAAATGGAGTAACTAGAATTGCATTTCTAATCCTACTGAATGGACAGCAACTCTGAGCAATAGTTCACAGAGCAAGACTTAGAGAGTAAGTATTGAAATTTATGATCGCATTTATTTATAGGCCCACGTTATGGAATATTAAGAAAACTCACCCCTCAAGTAACTCTCAGCAATACACTATAAACTGGACCTTGATACAGACACTCAGTGCTCAGATCTTTCAATCTACCAACTGTCAAGGCCAGTTATTACTTAATTATGCAGACTAGGGAAGACCAAACTTAGTATTTCACAATGAACTACCAGCATACTAAAGCTGTCCAAGATGTAATTTTTCATTGGCTAGAAGTACAGATGTGATTTGAAATCAGTCAAAAAAATTCTATATTCTATTAACACTAAGTCCTGCAACATGAGCACTGTAATGATTCAAACCACTCAGGGTCAGTATTTTCCACAAAATAGGTACAGTTTTAACTTGGATTGTTTCTGCTAACTCAAAACAGCTGTGTTCCAGAAGTCTGACCTTAGATTTCATATTAGATACAGATACTCACATTAGCCCACATCTGTAAAGTGGAAGGATCGATCTTATACAGCTGATTAAAGTTACAGTATACAACAGAATCCTCTGGTAAGCCATACTGAGAACGGGTAGTAACAATTACAGTTCGTGGAACTTCTTCACCAGTTGCTGCTTTGTTGTTGATCTAAAGAAAAAATAGCTATTGAACACTGAAACTGCAGGAAACAAGCCTATGCCCTGTGGAACTGTCCTGAGACACACTGTAACATTTGTTAGCATCCTAAGTTACTGTAAGCATATCTTTGGTTTTATTATACAAAAATAAAATAGTCTACTTACCCATAACAAGAATTTAACTGGTATGTATACACACTTGTGGATGCCACAATGTTGCAACCACTAAGGCACAAAACACTGGGCATTTTCATGCCCTTGCTCTATCTCCCTGAAATTCCCAGTAACTGGAATAATTGGAAAGAAGAAACATATAAAGAGGCATTACACATTGACTCCTCCCCTCCTTACAGTCACTTAATTTCCCCAAGACTAAAAATGAAATTAAGACTTCAAGGAAGAATAGAAAAGAAATATTTAGAAAGCAAAGGGGGAGTTTTGTTTGTTTGGGGTTTTGTGGTTTGTTTGGGGGGGTGTTTGGTTTTTGTGGTGTTGTTGGGGTTAAGATAAAAGAAAAGAGGCACAGAATAGATAGTCAAGACTGAAGATGCAGATTAATATGTAACTGATAGACTGTAAGGAACTAGCTAACAGGGAAATAATGCGGAATGCTGAAAATTAGACTAGAGGAGTTATTAATGGACTTTCAAAAAAGAACGGATCTTACACCCTTCACAAAGCATAGAAATATGCTAATAAAAACAGCAGAGGATGAAGTTGGGATAATCAGAATACCATGCAAGAGTCTTGAGGATTAGTAAAATATGATTTTAATTTTTTTTGTTAAATAATGCTAGGCAATGGTGGGATCAAAGCCAGATAAAACAATGAGTACAGACAGAGCAAAACAGGTACTTGGAGCCCTTTTCATGTATTTTACATACATCAAGTTTAGCTCAGTGGCAGTGCAGCCAACCAAAATAAGCATACTGTTGACAAACTTGACATTAATGACAATGACTCACTGTCACTGACTCTGTTAGAAGATGCACGAGATAAATTAGTTCAACGACAGTTGGTAAAAGTGCTACTTATCCGGGTCACTGAGGAGACCTCAAAAACACAATGCACAGTTCTCATCAACCTACATCAATAGCTGGTATCAAATTACAACAAGCACAGAGAAGAGTTATATTAATGCGATCAAAAGATAAAAATCCTGTTAAAAGAGCACCAACAGAGTTTATATTGTTTCATCTTGGTGATGGAGTGCTACGACAAGAATTCTCCATTATCCTCAGGGGACAAAAATTTCAGAAAAAAATGCTAGTAAGCTTACTGACCAAACTAAGACATAACCTATTACCAACTTAAAGGAAAGTCTCAGCTGTGAGCAAAAAACTCATAAAAAGAAACCAAGGCATGAGATTATGGATAAAGCAGTGATAATAAAAGGTCTCAAAATGATGTAAAAGAGTCCCCTGAAGCACCATAAACTGACTAAAATTCATGAGTCAAAAGAGTTACGCCTTAGGATATGGCATACCAAAATATAGTATTTTTTAAGAGGAAGAACTGTTCCGCAAAGGATGAAGTATTACACAAAACCAGTAACTGTCACTATCACTGAAATCCCATGAACTGTTAAGCACTGAGAGGTAGTATAGTGCACAGTTCAGAAACATGTAAGGAGATGAATAACCACTGTTGAGATACAGTGGAATAACTTTGCCTGTATTATCTAGCAATTTTTTTCTAGAGGAAAAACACAACTGAGACTGGGTAACAGTGGGTAACAAATGCCCCATAGGCTGTAGGCAATGAATCAACATGACGGAAGACAGACATTTGCTTGGAGGTTTTTCTTCCTTGTTATGTTAAAACATAAAGATACAACATAAACTCAGAAGTACAGCATCTTGAAGTGCCTCACCTGAGTAGTTGCTAATCCATTACTGATGTTGAATCCATTGATAGTTATCTGAATTTGCCCACGATTAATCATCTCAATCACAGCTTCTGCAATTGTGTTCATAGGAATGACTGGCATACTGAGGGCAGCATTGCCATCTGCATTGTCACAAGTGTCAGGACACTTCATCTAAGATAAATCACATAAGCATCAGAGAAACTACTAGCTTCAGCCCCTAAGACTGAGCACACAAAGGAGAAGCTCTCACCTTAACAATCTTGACATCGGGGAGGCTGTCAAGAAAAGCCTTCAAGTCAATGCCATTCAAAACAATTCTGTTATCATAAATATGACCATTGGACTTGAAATCAATGACTGCTTTTTTCTGTTAAAAAAGAAGTTTTAAAAAAGTTACAAGATCCCTTACTAAGTGCCATTTTATAGAGACAGCTATGGAAAACACCTACTTTCTTGCTCTATCTTTCTACATACCTTCAGATGAGGGAACATGTTGGCGTGGTCTCCAATAAAGAAAGTGTTTGGCATGTAAGCTAATTTTTCTGAATACTGCTCAGCCACCTCAACTGGAGAAGTTTCTTTATCTGTGATGATATAATCCATAAACAATGCCCCACTGGTTCCAGGATATCCTAGCCACATTGCCTAAAAACAAGAAAGCAAGGCTCCAGTCCCAGGTGCATTACAAAAATAAAATTAAAAAATCAACACATTTTAAGTTAAATTTTCTACCTACAGATTCAAGTTCCTTCTTGTGCTTTAACAACTGAAGAACAACCATTAATCCCAAACTTTACTGAGACAGTGAACAATTCAAGGATGTTCTAAAACTGATCCCTCTAGCAAAAGGGCAAAATATCCAACTACGTGCAGCTATAGCCAGAATACTAACCAGCAATGATTACAGCTTCTCTTAGCTGAGAAAACTTCTGTAGCCTAGAGTTATTCTGATTCAGGCTTCTCCTATTCTCCTTCCATAGGCATTTTAGAAAATCCTTAATCAAAAAAACCTGACATTGATTCTGACTTATTCTAACAAGAATTTCACTAAGCTTGAAGAGATTAAAACACAACTAATTTCCACAACTGCTTCACATACTCTTTCTTTGTTCTCACTAATGCAAGAAAGCCAGTGGTGTACAGGAACCTCATAGAATTAGGGAGTTCTCTTTCAGGACACAGTCAACTGCCCATAAAGCACATAAAAACCCCAAACTATTCTGCTTCAACAGAATTATCCTATTTGCTCACATATGCTAAGCCCTAAAAGTCTCTCTCACTTACTGATCAACATGAGCCTTCAATGTTTCTTCCATTCTGCCAGAAGAAAAACTCTTCCTACTCACAAGTGGTTTTTTGGAGATTCAGAGCCCTCCTAGTTACCTGAATAGGTGCTGGTCTCAGGGCAAATAATTCATTTCGGGCTCCTTTGGTGTAACCATTCATATTAATAAGGATGTGTATCCCATCCTGATGGATGCGGTCTGCTGCTTTTCCATTACACGGTATCTGAAGAATACATACATAAAAGTGATTTTTGTTTTCAGTCTTCAAGTAATACTGTGGTTAGTCATCAGTGTACCAATGGATAAATGTCAACTGCATAACTTAATTTAGGTGAGACTCCTGGTTTTGCAGAGATACGAGTCCTCAACTCAATGAAAAAAAAAACAAAAAAAACACCACCCTGCTGAAGCCAAGAAAAACATACATTTGCTAGACACAGTTGAAGCAGTCACTGACAGAAGTTCTAACTGTGGTACTTGAAGATTGCCTTTGCACATTCAAATCGGAGGATGATAGCTAGTGTCGTCAAACTCATCAAGTCATGCAGAAAAATATCACGAATAGACCACAGAAGGAAGTTCAAGCAACACTGAAACTGCTTTAGTTCTCAGCTAAATCAAAGAACAGCAGAACTTCACACAGGTATTGTCAATGACTTTAAGAACAGCAAAGCCTTGGAAATTACAATGTGTCTCTTCCTGTCTAATACTGAAAGGTTAACAATTAAACAGTTTCAAATTCCTCCAAGAATTAATTATGATTAGTCATTACCTACAAGCAGATACGTCTAGTTCAGCAGCAGTAAAACAAACACCAAGGGCTAGAAACTGAGGCTATACAAACCAGAACAGATCTCACCACCATCACTTCTGTAAGGCTAATTAATGATCAAAGCTCATGTAGGCCAAGCGATAGCTTCCCCAACTAACGTAATACAGAGAAATTACTTCAAACTGAAGACCAAGAGTAAGCCAATTAACTACTCCACAGCTACTGCTAATGCTGACTCACTCTACAATTAAAATTTTTGTAAAAAAAGGAAAGCTACTTCACATTTCATAGCAGGGTAAACACATGCACATAGGCAATTACATCTGAGTGGACAACAATCTTGAGTTCTCATCTTAGTTTAACTTTCAGTAAGTAACATTGCTAAAGCAACAGATCACAGCAAACTGTTTCTATTTTTTGACACTCCTGTACAAATCCTTAAGAGTTGCGCTGTAACCTAAAAGTACGAGTTTGGTGCCTCAAGAACTTTAAATAAGAAAACTGTCACTCTGGGCAAAGGAAAGAATTTTTCCTATACAGCTGTTAAACGCAACAATAAATATGAAAATGCTGCTCTGTTTTACTATGACCAAGGGCTTTCAACATTCACAGCTGTAAAAACCAGGGGGAGGGGAAGAACACACAGGTGGCTTTCTACAAGCATAACTGAAGCTCATTATTCTAAAAGAACATTTTAATAAGATCAACTTTGCAAAATCCATCTCACAGAAATTCTGCTGACACCAAGTTAGCATTTTTTACTTATGAGAACAGATTCTGAACAACATGAGTTCAAAAACTACATGCAAGTTTTATCTATCACCTAATCTGGGACTATCCAGGTGCCAAATCCAGTTCCACTATTAACGTACACTTATTATCCCATGTTGCTTTAGGGTTTTGCAGTAATCTTGAGATGGTATAACAAGTCCTTGACTTGTCTATACTGAAATCCCCATCAGTTTTTACATAGAACTTAAAAAAATCCAAACTACCTGTAAACATTACCAAAACAGCCTTTTGATAGAGGGGCAAAATCCCCCCTGTTAATTACTAAGCCTCTGTCCTGCTTTACTGGAGTAAACTTATTTGAAGTTGTGGCATCTTGACTTATCTGCAACATTTAGAGGTGGCTATTATCTTAAGACCTAATAGAACAGTTATTCAGTATTGCTAATATTACTTTTTAAATAATTACACAGATGTCATGTAATAACCACTGCATCCCAGGTAAGGTGTAACACCAATATATCTACAAACTCTGAAATTCTCAAGACTAACAGTCTAATTCAACAGATGATTGCGACTAAAAATCTCAAACTACAGGCAGATCTCTTTCTTCATTCAGATTTGCTAAAAGGTCAATGCATCAAAAAAGCCTACCTGAGATAAGTCAATGAAATGATTTGCTTCAGCCATGACTTTCACACGGAAGTTTGTACCATCATCAGGACTCAGCGCATAACAGAATACCTAGAATGTGAGGCACTAAGAGTTGAGTGTCTGCAACAACTTGCCAACAAAATAGCTTTGTTATAAAATGCATGATATTACAACTGTAAATTACATCTAGTTTCATACAGGTATTACATTTATTTGTATGGCATTTACTAGTCAAGAACGAAGTACAAAAAAAGAAAGGGGCATTAGGCATTTGACACATTTACACCAGGCCTCAGTTTTCCTTAGTTGTGGTGCTACAGTATGGCACTGCATCTTGCATAGACATGTACACAATGGCCTCATCAGTGCAAGGTAAAGTAATTTTAACAGAGAATTTAATGCTTATGCAAATCATAGAATGGGTTGGGTTGGAAGGGACCTCAGAGATCATCTAGTTCCAAGCCCCCTGCTGCGGGCAGGGACATCCTCCACTAGACCATGTTGCCCAAAGCCCCATCCAACTTGGCCTTAAACACTTCCAGGGAGGGGGCATCCACAACCTCTCTGGGCAACCTGTTCCAGTGCCTCACCACCCTCACAGTGAAGAATTTCTTTCTAACATCTAATCTAAATCTACCCTCTTTTAGTTTAAACCCATTACCCCTCATTCTATCACTACATGCCCTGATAAACAGTCCCTCCCCATCTTTCCTGTAGGCCCCCTTCAGGTACCGGAAGGCCACAATGAGGTCTCTCCAGAGCCTTCTTTTCTCCAGGCTGAACAATCCCAACTCTCTCAGACTGTCCTCATAGGAGAGGTGCTCCAGCCCTCTGATCAACTTCGTGGCCCTCACTCCAAAAAATGCCTTTTACAAGACAGCTTTGAATTTGTAATTAGTGAGAATCGTAATTATGACTCAGGTTGAACAGACAAGCTAAGTCTTGGGGAAGCTTTTTTAACAGATTCTTTAAACAGTGACTAGTTCTCTCCAATTAAGAAACTGCAAGTGTATCTGAGAAACTCAAGGTTGACAGGTTATGTATACAGGCATCTTTAGCTAACCCAGCACATATAGATATAGAATAGAACCAATATGCAGATAATTTATTATTATCTTGCTGGACAAAAGCATGGTTTTAGTAAAATAGATAATTTAAATTAAGCTCTGTAGATCTTTATAAATCCAGAACAAGAAAGATTGCCTGCCCTTTGTCTTGAGCTGATTCAAGGTTAAATGGTGTATTCTCCCCACCTCCCATGTAGTCAGACCACCGATTTGTTTCGCTATAAAACCTGCTTCATAGTCACACTTCTGTTAAGAATTCAAGCATGCAGCTCTGCCACAAGGATTTCAGACTACAAAGACTTCATGACCAGAAAAAAGCAAGAAGGTAGGGGGGAAAAAGCCCAAAACCAAACCAAACCAAAAAATTAATAAAAAACACTTTTGCAAGGAGAGAACTTAAAACCTTTTACAAAGGCAAGGCATTCTCATGTCTTGGAAAAGAGGAGCTCAAAACCAAGGCAATTTAAACAGTCATGGAGAAAACAGTGTAACTGGGAATTAGTTCTATTTACAGTCTTAATCCCTTAACATGACACATGAATAAATATGGACATGACTGTCTTTAGCAACGCCAAATTGTCTATGCTCCTTCTGGAGTAATGGTAGTGTATAATTTCCTTTTGAAAAAGCAGCAGCCATACCAATCTGAAGTTCACGTTTGTGATTCAGGTATCCCAGAGAAAATAGATGTAAAAAAAGCCAGCGGCACAGAGTGAACAAAAATCAGATGCGTATCTGATTCAGAAGTAACCAGACAGTAGTAGCTTGATATTAAAACACATCTATTCAAAGAACAGCAGCTGAAGCTTCTTAAAACAAAAAGTTTTCCATGGGCCACAAATACTACCTACAGTAATTCTAAGGACAGGTATCTAATTTGCCTGCCTTCTAAATAACACTTCATATTGTTAAAGGAGGATAACTCAGGCTGGAGAACTCTTCAACCCATAAAAAAAGCCTGCTAACAAAAAAGAAAAACCACAAACCTAGAAACAAAAATTTGCCTTTCCCTAGTTTACCTGCCTGCACCAAGAAAAAGAGAGTGCCACTTAGAGCCGTATTTAAAGCTTTAAGCATGCCATTTATATTTTTACCTCAAATTTGTCCGGGTTATGCATGCCTGGGATTGACTGCATTAGGTGTGAAGTTGGATGGTTTCCAAAATCAGAGCTCACATAGCCAATACGAAGTCGACCTTCACTGGCCTTCAAATCCTTGGGATGCTCATATGGTGGCTTGTGAAGAACATTAATCTGTCAAGAAAACACACACAATGGTTTATAAACTCAGGAATCAAACCTAAATGCTAAAGAGAGGGACAAAAAAAAAAATCCCATGAGTTTGTAGAATTAACTTTATCCCACATTCAAGTAAATGGTCCATGGGCATCTGTTGTTTCAAACCTGCATTATATGTATTCCATTGGAGCCAATGTCCACAAAATGTGTTATGAGACATCAATATAGATACATTCAGCCAAATAAAGACAGATATCACTACAAGCTGACATTTCTGCTTTTCTACCAGGTTGGTTTGTTTTGGTTTGTTAACTATTCCACCCCTGATTATTAAATATACTGATACCACACCACTATGACCAGGAAGTTCTCAAACTACAAGCCACTTGTGACCAGAACAGTATTCCTACGAAGCACCACAGCATGCTTTCTGTTCTTATGCTCATCTTCCCCAGTCAACAGTTTGTAGCCACTATCACTGACAGGATTATCAGGCTATTAAGACAAGCCAGTTTAAAAGCTAAATGTAATCTTCTGAAGTTTGAGATCTTGACATTAGTTAACCAGACCCTTCCACTGGCTGACAAGAGTATTTTCAATTGTAAATGGCAACCTGCTCAAGTAGTCCATCTCAACGTTCACAAGTGCCAACAGTTATAACTCTCTAGTTGAAGAGAAAAAGAAGTTCTAACAAATTTAAGTTAGAGAATTTGCTGTTGACTGCAACTGTACTCTTGGCAGCTTGAGGTGCTTGTCCAGTCTCGTGGAAATGGCACACAGTTAAGTAATTGCAGCAAGAGATGATTTTGGAACAATCTATTCTACTGTATACAAAGTAATCCAAAACAGAATCACAATGAATACTCAAGTACTTCCTACTGTGATGCATCACCCCTGTAACACTGCTGCCATCACCACTAAAGCGAGTGCATTTGGAAATCCCAGAGCCAATCTCACACTAGAGGCAAGGTCAGGTTCCAAGCACTGCAGATGCTGGAAAGGACCAGATTTTGAGAAACACTATCACACAGCTGCCTGGATTTGTTTTACTGTCAGGAAAGAATAATTTACTCTCTGCTTTTCCAAAACACCCCTTGCATGTACTTTGCAAAACAAGGTGAGTAATACCATGTCTTATCTCTCCACAGGTCAGTGACTTAGAAACCTTACAAAGGCTAATACTAACTAGGTATTAGATTTTCATCAGGAACACACAAAACCACAAAGTACTTCAATCACAACTGGTCTGTATAAAACTTCCTACCTTGTCCAAACACAGATTTCCATGTCTCTCAGCAATAGCCTTCCTAAAACTGTGAGAAAGTGGGTACAGCATGCTATGATGTGGGTGGACAGAAGGCAGTCTGTTTTTCTCCAGTTGATCAGCTACAATGCTAACCAGTTTCTTCATTCTTTCATCATAGTCTGTCCAGTCACAGACAATCTAGAAAAAGGAAAAATTAAAATAATATTAGGACAGCTTCCTTTGAGCCGTATCAGATGTTTCAGAAGTTGAGACTAACACTTCTTCCAAAAATGGAAGCAAGAACTTCAGTAGCAACTGTTGATGACTGTATAATCTCATCTTCTGATTTAAGACTTAAGTCTATTCTTTACATTTAAATTAGTGATTGGTTGAGGTGATCAAGCTTAGCATTTGCTACACAGGAATCTTAAGAATTACAATCAAAGCCCTGTCTTCCTCACTTGCAAACAGTGGGCCAAGTTGCAGTATGCATCTGGGAAATCAGGTTTCAGTTTCAGAGCAGTACGGTAAGAGGCAATGGCTTCTGGTATATTCCCTGAATCCTGTAAAGACACAGAAATGAGTCAGCAGATAAAAATACACTCAGGGTAAGTACTTACAGTGCCCCATCACACTCTAAGAGTGAATCATTTGCATGTGCTACCTTGTGAATAGAGGCCAGGTTGCTGTGGGCATCAGCAAAAGCTGGGTTTATCTGAATGGCACGGGTGTAGCACTGCAGAGCTCCTTGAACATCTTGCATCTCCTTCAAAGTATTTCCCATATTAGAATAAGCATCTGCAAATGTGGGGCTGATTCTGAGAAAGATAATATATGTCATGAACAATAAAAGCTCCAATTTCTCCAATGAGAAACCACACCATACCCAGACTTTTTCATTAGCAAAGCAACTATCTGAATTAAAATATGCTACTGTAAGTCACTTTCTGTACAAGTCTACGGCACTTTCCTGTTATGAAAGGCCGGGACTATTATAGGTAGTACTCGTTTACCTAATAGCCTCTTTGTAATGCATGAGAGCTTCCTGTAACTTTCCCTGCTGTTGCAGAACACTTGCTAGATTTGAATGAGCAGCAGCGAACTCTGGAAACACCTGGAAGAAAACAGAGTAGAATCTGTGTCTCAATTCCCCAAGTAGACCACATCAAAATAACACTCATGCATTTCTTACTCTTCTTTTTATATGACTCAGGTCTCTGAGCAGACGTTCCTCCACTTATGACCGCTTATGACCAAAGAGGGTCAAAAAACCCTATGTCATTACACATTCCCAACTTTAACCTCTCACCTCTCCCTCATCACATTCAACTGTACCTCAAGAGCCTTCCGATAAAGACGGACAGCTTCCTCAATATTCCCCTGTTCCCGTTTGATGTTTGCTAGATTGTTGAGAGAATCTGCATGAGTGGGACAAAGTCGAAGAGCTGTATTGTAGCATTCTTCTGCTTCTACCACCTTCAAAAAAAAGGGATACAACAAATATTACCATATTAACAGTAACAGCACTGTTAATGGGAAGTCATTAAACAATCACTTTTAACAGGTTCAAGATGGAGATTTCCTGAATTATTCCTCCTTATGACTGCGGACAACATTCTGTATTAATGAAGTTGGTGACACCTGGTTTCTAAAATAAACATTGTACTTTTAAAAATTTTAAAAAGGAAAAAAGTACTCCTTACACTGCCCTTCTCCTTCAAGGCGTTGGCCAAGTTACAGTAGGCATCAGGGAAGTGGGGTTGTAGTTCAATAGCCCTCCTGTAGGTGTCTATTGCTAGGTCTATTAGTCCTTGTTCATAATACACACAGGCAAGATTGCCATGCACAACTGCATGATTTGGACTCAAACTCAAGGCTCGTAGATAAGCTGCTACAGCTCTGTAACAAGAAAAGGAAGGTAAACAATCATCCACAGACCAGCAATTATGTTTACCTTGGTCATAAAAATGACCTACATTTAAAAAATTAACTTGAAGGGATATGCATTATTAACACACAAATCTGTCCTACAAGATGTTACTGAAAACACAGAAGAGTACTGCCTGAATTAAAAGCCCAATCAAGGGATGAATTATTATTCATGTTATTTTAACGCTATGCTCAATTCTGTAATAACTAGCAGACTTGAAATACTTCATAAAACAGGAATGTTCTCCTCCCACCGGATGCTGTATAGTTATTAATGTAAGTCTTCTGGAAAAAAAGTAAAGCTTTTGTCTACTTTTTTTTAAACATTCTTGATTACTAGGATAAGCATGAAACCTTTGCTCCTTTTCCAGTTTATTAAATAGTAACAATATAAACAGTATCATATTATTACATGTCTTTATTCTCTCTGCTAACCTAACACATGTATCGTACTTATACTTCAAACTTCACTATGTTCAAAAGTGAGATCTTTATGTGCTCCTCTAACACTATATAAATGACTGATGTATTCTAATCTGATTTCTATAAAAATCACAACACAGTGAGTAAATTCTCAAAAAGGTAGTCTAAAATTATGAGGAAACATGCCCCTGTTTGGCCCATTAATTCGTGGTTAAAATAGAAATCACTGAATTACACTGTGTGCAATCCACCTAGTTAGAATAATTCACCTGTTCCCTGAAAGCTTTTATTAAATTTAGAGCCACAAACTACAGCTACCAGAAATTGTAATCCAATTAACAGATGCAATATGGTACACTGTATATAAACAACACAGCCTAGATCTTCTTCCAAAAACAAAAGTAGGACTCATGTATCAGATCAGAGATCTCAAAACAAGTTAGTTCAAAAAAACAGCAACAGTACTGCAACTCCATGCAATAACGTGATGCCAACACATAACAAATACAGAATACTTAATCAGATGCTTAGCTGAATTTCAGTATTTCAGCTTGTCTTACATAGAAGGAAAATTTTCAAAGACACTTGTAGATCATGTCCTGAATCACATAACGAAAACAGAGAACTCAAGGGTTCATGCCTTTCTCAGACATCTTATCTTCACCTGTCCCCAGCCTTAATTTAAGATCTATTTTCATCAGTAACTTCAGAAACTCTCATTTTTAATATGTGATTAAGTACAAGAAAGTAACAAATTCCACAGGATTATTTTAATTAATTCCAATAGCCTGCTCTGTATGCATTTCAAAGCCATTTGCTTGCCTAGCTTACAGCAGAAGTCTTTGCTACACTGTCCAAAGAGGAGGAACCCAATTTGTATCTTGATACATCTGACAGGCCACTGACAGTGACAGTACTTATCTGCTTACCTGTCAAATATCCTTGCCTCCTTCAGGACATTTCCCAGATTGATGTAAGCATCCAAAAAATTTGGGTCAAGTGTTACAGCCTGAAAATATTTTTGAAGTAACAGTTTTGAGCATTAACACAAAAACATTCTCTATGAAACCTAGTTGGTGGGGTTTTTTGGGTCTTTTTTCCCCTTCTCTAAATTTGAGAAACCCAATCTGTAAGCATCTAAGACTTTATCAATAACCTAGTAAGGAAGGAAAACTTAAGTTATATAAAACAAGCGCAGAGCATCAAAGTTATTTATTTGTAGAAACGACAGCACGTACTACCTTCAAACTATTCATTGGTTTACCTACTCAGTTGCAATTACTACAGAATAATTTGTTAAACATTTATTTCACATTAGGTTGATCATACTTAACACTCCTGTCTACCCATGCTATGCTGCCTTTAATTTGCTTTTAGGGGAGAAAACCCTAAAAAACCTAATTCATATCCTTTATCTACTGCAAAATAGGACAGCATTTTAAAACTTTAGCAGCCCAGGAAAATACAGTTTCACAAGAGCAAGAAAAGAACAAATACATCATGTGTGCAGGGAAAATTCAGTAGCCATTTAACTAAAACATTTTCACTCCCTTCAAAACTTAAGAACCAATAAAATTACAGAAGATGCAGTAATAAGCTACATGTGAGTATTTGACAGGCCACACTCAGTGTCTCATGGGAACTATTATTTCTAAATTAAAATACTTTATAATCTATCACTAACTAGACACAGATAAAAAAATCCCAAGCAGTTAAAATTATTTTTGTAGATCTTAAGCCATAAATATCAGTAAGAAACTGTCTAACACATCTTAAACACAGTTTTTGGTCACTTTAGAAACTTAAGAGATGAGTACAAACTGAATTAAGACGCTAACTAGAAGGTATGAGACAACTAGTTAATGACCTCAATCTAGAGAAGTCTGAAACAATACTGGTGAAAAATAATCCTGAAGAAGAGGAATTAGTGTGTCACTTAAAATTGTTCTCCACCATTACTCAGAGGACAGTAACACCTGAAATAAAATCACAATGAAAATTGATTTTAAACAGAAAGTTGTTTCTCCCTCTCACAGATGACACACAAATCATTCCCATCAAATCAGATTTTAAAAAAAATTATTCTGGAAAAGGACTGTAAAACAACTTAATGAATTTTCTTATATTTGACATGTGTGTGAAGTCCTTAGAGCAATTCTAAACAGATCTCTCTAGTGGCATACAGGCAGTCTGAAACATCAGCAAGTAAAAAAAAACAATTAACACAGGATGTTAACTAACAAGATCACAGTAAGTTCTCTGCTGATCAAAATATTTCTATCATCTACAAGCAAACAACTGCACGTACATTAAAATCTAGCAGTGAAGCTGACTGGCTTAGATAGTTACCTTTTCAAAGTGATGAATTGCAAGCCAAATTTCTCCTTGGGCATTGAAAACACATCCAAGATTACTCCAAGCCACTGCAAAGTTTGGTTGAGTCTCAATTGCTTTTAAGTAACAGGCCTTGGAACAGTTAAAGAAGAGAGATACAAGGGAAGGGGAATATTTGTAAAAAGAAAAAAAAAAATGAGAAAAAGTAATTGTTAGTATGCCTTCTCTAACCAGCCAAAAGTGACCCTGCAGTATAGGCTAGCTTGCGCCAAAACTAATGCGCTGCAAACTGTTGTTGATCCTGCGCCAGCGCAAACCAAAACCCGGGTGCAAGCCCACCATTTTTCAGTTATGCTGATAACAAATTAACATGCCTTTAGACACCAGGTCATCACAGAAATCATCTTAAAAATAATTCAAGTTGTTCAGCAGAAATATTTGCTACCCTTAAGTGCGTAAAAAACAAAAAATTACTGTGTAAAAGCAACATCACTGTGAAATAAAATTACTAAATTGTGAAATATTCTAAAACAGATAGAAATTACTTTAAAAAAATTAGAAAAACTACTGAAAAAGATGAAGCCATTCTTCAGTTTTAATTGTCCTTATCAAGTGAGATGACACACCCAATCCATTATCTTGCGTTCCAGTTTCTTCAAATACATTCAATCATCTGCAGCTTCAAAACCTCAAATGACAGGACTGCATGAAGGTTTAGGTCCCTGTAATGCAAGCGCAAGAAATCGCTGCGCATCCTAAACAGCACGGCGCCACGCTATCGCTGCGAACTGCTTTGCTACGTTGATTGCCCCTAGGTTCAGTGAACGGCCAACCAGAATCATTAATCTACCAGACAGGCCCATACAGAAACTCACATATTCAATTTGATGTCTGGACTCTAAATGCGTTACAACCCAATTTTATCCAAAAGGCTACAGCCTGGAGCTTGGGCAGTCACCCAATCAGAGATTAATCATCTAGTCAACCGTTCACGAGGGCTTAATCGCACGCAGTGCGCGTTACCGCTGCGCAGCCTTTGCGCTACTGCAGGATCACAGCGCATCATCAGAAGAGCAGAACGCTGCAATCCAAACAAAGAAGAAAAAAGGAAAAAAATGAACAACCAGAAGAGTTAGAAGCTTTTACTATTAACTATCTCCAATTATTTCTTTTTAAAAATATTTTAATTTACTTTTACTTTATTTCTTTGAAAGAATTTGTGGCTACTAGTATAAAATATTTCTTACATTACTTGCTTGTAATTAAATATTTTAAGCTGTTTCTGAAGCCACAAGACAGAAGATTCAGGCATGGAGGCAAATGGTTTTGCTGTGGCAGTTACAAACCCGTTACCATATTTCTCATCATGTGACTTTTCGGTGCGTTCCTTGCTGGAAGAGGAGGAGGAGGTGTGTGTCTGCCCTAGATCCAGGCCTCGAGCTCCCTTCAGCGAGGCACCTTACGCATGGAATAGGAGGTTTCACCCACCTGAAACCTTCTAAATACAATATCAGTGGTGAAAAACCAAAAACAAGAGAGAAAATAAAACAAGATCATTAGTAAGAGTTCAACAAAGCAATTGCATTTTTTTTTGGATAAGTCTTAACACATGGGAATGAGGATAATCTGGTCTGTAACAAGGGAGACATGCAGAAGGGAGAGGGTTAATCAGGGCAATTGCAAACAGCAGGGACTTTTTTTGGAAGAAAGGCTCTGAAATATCTACAAAGAAATTAAATTTTAGTTCAAACTGCAAGGAATCTGCTGGCTTGATCTTTCAAATGGACTGATAACCAAAGAAACACATTGCAATTTACTCAAGATGTTTTTCCTCATTTATTAAGTTCTCACAAAACGGAATAACACTTTCAAACTAGGTGTCTCCAGAGCTCTGAAACAAAGAAGTCAGCAACCTAAGGCAGGCGCAGTGTCTTGGCCTATACCAGTCACACTAAAGCTGCAGTGAAGTGCAGTTCATGTTAGCTGTCCGCTTGGTGGGCTGAGAACCAAGTGTCTCAAAGACCGTTAAATTCTAAATGCTGCTGTGAAATATTTTCAACCTGGAGATGATCAAATCAATTAGGCTGCCCTAGGACAGTATGCACATCCAAGTTAAGAGAAATCAAAAAAAATAATGAACTTTGAACCTGCACTCCCATTACCCCATAAAGATCATTACACCCCACCCCACCCCCCCCCCCAATGGTGCTACAGCCAAACAGACAGCTACGCTGTTCATACACTCCACTTTTTAGCATGCGCGTGGGGCTTGGAGCTACAGACGTGGAGTCCAGAGTGTTTCCGATTTCTCCACACTCCTCACCCCTGCAGCGCGGACGCGTAAGGTGGCTTGTAACAAGACAATTTCTTTGTGCAATCCAAGTTTTAACATGCCAAGAATTTAAAACTCATCTTGGTGTTCAAATTCTCAGTTCAGGAAACACAAGACTGCTAGAAGCCACCTTTGCACTACAGCAAGTTTTCTTTCGATCAGTTCATTTCCCAAACAAACCAGCTTTGTCCTTCTGATTTCTTTATTTTAGGGGAGGGGAGAGGGAAGACATGAAGAAGAGATATTTGAGGGGTTTGCATACTGCAGCTATTGATCATTTACTAGCCTTTCTTCCACTATGAAGGGAAGGGAAAAATTAAAATAATATAAATCTTTAAAAGCCAATATTACAAGATAACATTTGGATAAGTTTCTTCTCCACTTACAAGCCACAAAGGACTTTAGAAGAGCAGCATTTTCAATAGCACCTGCATCGTACAGGGATCTCGAACTAACCACAGGCTCTCTGCTTGGCACCAGCAGGCAAGCCTCGTATTTGAAGGACTGTTATTTATTTCCAGATAAAAGCATGATGGAGTCCCTGCCCAATACGTCAGAATGGTATCAGATAGTCTAGTTCAGCAGAAAGGCTTGGTAATGTTCCATTTCTTGACTTAAACCAACTTTTAAACATGGACATGCCATATCTTGCCCTGCAACTACTCTGGGGTGTTTCAATGCCTTCAGTTTTCAGCAGTTTCTCAGACTGTCTGTAGATCAACGCAGATTTGAAGACTTGGTGCAAAGTTCAAGTTTTCAAAACACTGATGTTTACATGTATTCTACCCAACACCTACCTTGGCTTCTTCCAAGCGACCCAGGGCTTTGAGCAGGTTCCCCAGGTCACTACGAACACAGTACAAGTCCTGAAAAGTCAAAGTCACGCTATGAGCTTCAGGACTTCAGACATCTCAAAGGTCTTCAACAGAGAACTTGCAAAGGAATGCTCCAGACCTCTACAGTGTATTTTAAATTCTTAATAAATACATCACAAATGTTATTTTTCTTGACCTAAAATTACAGCCAACAGATAATCTTACTGATATTAGTACTGTAAAAATACAACCATAAAGAAGTAGAAAGAACAAAGTAGTATTTCATGCAATTCCTCTTTACACAGAAATATAAAAGAAAAAAAAAATCCCTCCCTGCAGCTTAAGTTCTTTTGCTATATATATAAGTATCTGAAGCCCCCCCCCCCTTTTTTTTAATGCATGACTGCAAACTTCTATTCTTAAGTTATATCATTGCCATTATGGCTTTTAAATAGATTATATATAATGATATTGCTTCCTGTATCTCCCCAAAGCAGTTTTTCTCCCACTAATCCATCTACTTTCAACAGCCTTGCCACACGTTCTTGTTCTTGCATTTGTGACCACAGCACAGGCTGCAACTGTATTACCCAAGCAGTAAAGACCACAGAATGGGGACATTTTTGCAACACTAAAGTTCTAACCTAAACAAAATTCAACTCCTGTAAGAAAACACCATCTTAGAGTATTTCTAACCAGTATATAAACTCTACTAGTCACGCCACTCAGCACAGTAAGTTAGACAAGTTCACCTAGGCTGAATAACACAGTGAAACAAGATTTTGAGCTCTTGTTGGACTGAGTTTGCATTTGCTTTTCCAAAAAAGATGTATGCACATCAGACCGTTGCCGCATTTTAAGTAATTTTTGACAAAACTTATGACCAAATAGCAAGCAGATACCTTCATCATGCTAAGTAGTACTACACAAATTGAGTACAATGCAAAATAAAGATAGCAGTCTGACACATTGTTTACTAAAAATGTCAGTTCAAAACAGTTACACTCAAAAATCCAAACACCAGATCTATTCTATAGTAGTCACTTATAGACTTATACTCAGTTTCAGCCTGTAAAACATAAAACTGATGCTTCTGTAAACCAGTCCACAGTGGAAATCTAACCAAGGCAACTCTTACCACCATGAAATTTCTGACTTTGTGATAAAGTAATACCTGATGATTTTTCAAGATCTCACATTCAAGTCTGAGCAGTAATTCTCTCACTGTAATGATACTGCCTTAAAGCTCATAGATATAAATATGAGGTTATTCACTGAAAAGTCTGACTTCAGAAAAAAACAACAAACCAATTCCTTGCTTTTCTGTTATCTCAACAATACAGGTAAGTACACAACCAGCAGCTCTTACTGTACCGCAGTATAAAACATTTTGTGACAGAAATCTTCCAAAGATCCTTAAGAAAAGTATGAAGTAGATCATTAATTTTATGGTGTACAAGTTAGAGGGAAGGATTATGACTTGCTTGTTTTTAAAAACCTGCTATTTGTGTGTCCTGGGACAGCAGTAAGGTACGGAATTCTTCTATAAAATAAAGCTTTACTTACAGGATTGTACTGAAGGGCAGACACATATGCTTGTACTGCTCCTTCCATATCACCTGCAGCTACCAGCGCAGCAGCCAAATTAATATATCCATCAATGAAATCTGGTTTGAGGCGTAGTGCATGTCTATAATGTTCAATTGCTTCTTGTAGTTGTCCACGCTCCTTGTACACATTGCCCAAATTCGAGTAGGCTTCGGCCAACAATGGATTTTGTTTAATAGCCAAAGTGCTGAAGTGAGCAGACCTGGAGAAAATTAGACAAGTTAGGGAAAAAAAAAAAAGAAAAACCCCACCCTTGACTTTCAGTGTTTGCCTGTTTACCTACCTACTTAATGAATATTCATGCTTAGTGAGCCAAATGTACAGCCAACAAATCTGGACTTACAGAGTTGTCTTGTACATTTAGCTTCTAGCTTAAACTATCATCTCCCTGTTCCTATTTCAGATTCTACTGAAGAAAGACAATTCTCATTTCCAATCAGTAGGGTTCAAGTCGCCTCACCAAAGCTAAGCTCAACACACTTGGAGAAAACACTACAGAAATCCTGTGAAGCCTCTTCCAACATTTGTATGCTTTACGCAATGTTCCAATCTACACTCTTTTCAAGAAGCAGGATATAGCTGGTAGATGTAAAACTCTATTATATCCTCCCCCATTATATTTTCCCGTATCTGAACTGTTATTACAACTTCATTCAGACGCTTATATAAAATAAGTCTCAGTCAGAAGTTCTTAGTTCCTTCACCAGCACACTCAGATTTACGCTTATTCTAAGTAAAGTTCAAAGTAAAGCTCAAAATGCCTGAGGCACAGAAAGCAAGATCAGGAATAAGCAAGCAGAAAGAATATAGAGATAACAGATGACAAAAATCCTTAACTAATCACACCATTTGGCAACAGTCTTGCAACTTTAACAAAAACCAAAACCACAAACCTCCACACTGCAGGTGGAATAAACAAACAAAAGCCTTTGTTTCCAGATGTAAATACCTCCAGTACACACACGTGTGGCTGACCCTCCAACATTAACATGTACAATATTAAAATAACATGACATAAATGGTAAGATCTGTTGTTTGTTGTAAAGCTAGCAAATCCAATTTGATTTTCTCTTACCCTAACAAAATGCAAAAAGTAGGAAGATTATTTTTGACCAGTCCTTACTGCTGCCATGAAGTTAGTAAGCATTTGCACTCAGTGATTAAAACAAAGACAGACATGTTAGAATAGAACTTTTGTCAGCTATGCTCAGTACTATTAGAGGTGCGAACTATGATGAAAGCTTGACAGAACACCTCAAGTTTCCTACCTGTCCAATCTGCGACACTGGAAGTGAATGGATGATAGTAATAAAAGCACACCAGTATTATCAGGCTCTTGTCTCCAAAGCTGCATGCAGTGTCTCTCTGCTGCTTCGAAGTCTCCTGCCTGATACTCCCGATGAGCCAACTCCGCTAACCCTTGGAAGGAAAGCATACGTTTCGTTGGTTCTGGAGAATCACCAAAACATTTAAGGGGGGAAAACAAAAAGTTAGATAATGGGAACAAAACAAAAAACAAAACAATGTGAAAAAGCGTACACAACTGAAGGATGAAAATGTTTGAAATTACATAAAACACTATAGTACGTGGCAGTTTGAACTCTCAGATCTTCATGCCCCAACCTATTACTGTATTTCTAACATTATCTGTACAAGTCTGTGACTTCATCAGCTAATAATAGGAAACATGTAGACTACAGTGACTGTGAATATTTGTAAGTCAATCATTTTCCATTAACTTGAAATATATTTAAAGAGATTCCTGACATGATACTGTACTTTGATTCATAACAGTAGAAGCGTGGCTAACAGAACGAGTCTCCTCACTCTACCCCAGAGACTGTACATCTTATGCTTTGCAGTATTAAAAACAAACTCTAAAAACTTAACAGGGAAATGAAAGACAGCAGACAAAAACTTCAAAGGACTTGAACAAAACAAAGTTTTGCTGTGCCAGCAGTGAAATCCCTTTTTAAAAAAAAAAAAGTATATGTAACATTCCTTGAATCTTCTATACTCCTACATTCTCTATAATGAATAAAAGTTCCTACACAGAAAAAAATTGGTCTTGGAAAAATATCTGATGAGACACAAACACACACTTCAACAATTATGCAACTGGCCTACAGAAGGAACCATTAAACAAACAGGGTACAGGAAAGAAGTTACTGCTTCTGGAGGTTTAGCTGGAATGGGAATGACAAAATTATTTTAGTATTTAAGATACAATTGTGGAGAACAAAATACTTAAAAGAAGCACCACCTGTTTCAGACAAAAACAACTGTAAGTGTGAAAAGTAAATAAAATTTCTTACAAGCATGGTTCTGTATTAGAGTGCAGCCTGGAAAAAACCACAACCGTTCATCCTAGAAAGAAGTGTTGGCCTTCAAATTCTGCCTTTATACCAATTGATTTGTACTATTAAAATATCTGATTACTGCAAGTATCTCTTATTTTTCCTCCTGAAGTCCAGCATTTCCAGTACTCTACAGTCACTTAATTCCACTTATGAAACAGTTCCACTGGGACCTACAGTTTTAAAATTTTGAATTTAAATGAAATTTTGAATTTAAATGAAACTGATAAATCCTTTCTAATACAAGGAAGCACCTCAGTATCTGAGAACACATATTTTTGCAGTTAGGTACTAGAAAAGTCCACTGAGATTCTTTAATTCTTTTGTGAGAACTCTAAAGATAGCAAAATAATCACAAAGAGATTAGGTACAGAGCGTCCAGTAGAGACAGAGAGATTAGGTACTACAGTACTATCTAGTGTTTATTTTATGAAATTGGGATTGATGTAAATTATTTAAATTATTTTCAAAATTCCTTTTTTTGGCAGTAGCATGTTTTGAAGATTAGTTACATCACGTAGTGTTTGCAATCTTAAGTTGTTTTTCCAGATAGTATATTGTCTCTGCCAGCGCTAAAAACTTGAACTGTTTCACAGTAAATTGGAACTACCAAAGCTACTTGTTTTCAGATACTTGACAAATTACTAACCAGGAATCTTCATCCAGATTAGATTCCTGGTTTCTAGGAGCCTAGCTTGATAGCTTTCCAAACCCTCAGTAAGGGAAAAGTAGACTTCAGTATCAGTTAAACCTACTGGCAATAAACAGATAAAACTGTTATTCTACTAAGAATGACAGCACCATTTATGAAAGTCTAAGGTGCAGACAGTAATAATGATACTGAAGTACCAACACTGTTCCTCACTCCCTCCTTCTGCCCTCAATAGCCACACAGGTTTAGACCCTCTGGCAGTCAGTGTTATTTTCAAGTTCTGCTGATAACACAAACATAGGGAAGTTCAATAAAGGAAGAGCATATCCCATGGAATCACTACTTCTTCAAATAAATTTCAATGGTGTTACTAAATTTCAAAGCTAAAGTAGAAAAAAAAACCACCACCACACCACACACAACAACAAAACAAATACCACACACCACACCACCAAAACCCACCAAAACTCTGAAGTTTAGACTTAAATTCTTATGACCACTTGGAAAGAAGCTTCCAACCTTAAAGAGTGAAACTGAAGTTGCAACTCCAAGGGCAAGAGAAAAGGCAGTGCAGAAATATTGTATTTAACACCTGGGAATAAGAATTGCTAACAAAAGCAACAAAATAAGTGAAACACTAAAATTTTCTTTCACTTATCAAGACTCTTCACAAATCTCCCCAGAAGAGATAAAGCAACCAATCACTCAGCATAAAACAGCCAGTGATCTACCTGCCAATGAATATTTTAGCAATGATCCTTGAGAAGTTTGTTACAAAGTAGGAAGTAGACAGGTATATCACAAAGTTAAAAAAAATGTGGTAAGCTTTTTATTAAAAGTTGGCTGGAAGAAAAAGTTCTACAACCCAAAGAATCCGCAACATAGTCATCCATGGTTGCTCACTGAATCCACTTCTAAAGAAAATAACTGCAGTGCAGAGCCACAGCCAGAAGAAACCCTTATCAAGCCTTGCATACACAAATTTATGTACGTAGGCCAACTTGTGCTACAGGCTTTGACTATGACCTTGGAAAAGCCTAGAAAACCCACACAGAACTATCACAAATGTACCCAAGGTCATTTTTTTCCCCCAGAAATAACTTCCTAAGCACTTACCATACGCTCATGCTCAACCTTGCATTTAAAATCTAGGCCCACAGGAGCAGCTGTCACCTCCATCTGGGAGGCGGTGAGGAAGCACAGGACTCTCCCCAAGCGTGCACATGTTCTTTTCACCTCCACAGACCAAGGCTGCAAAAGAATGCTGCAGTCTCTCTGACCAGACATGCAGTTCTTGCTAAGGAGCAAAGAAATACCGTACTGCAGCACTTAGCCCCTCCACTTCTGTATCACTTCTCTTTATATTCCTATCTCTGCATTGCTATCCCATCTCTTTCTCCATAGATCCTCTTTTTTTGTTCTTCCTACTTTTCCCAGACATCGTTTCAGCTTTTCATACTATTCCTTTCCTCTGGTTAAAAAAACACCCAAAAATCTGGGGGATAACACTGTATTGTTCTTTCATCCTTTCAGTAAACAGAATACATCTTTTTCTTGCTCTAAACGGAAAGTGAGATTTCTCCTCTTCTTCCTTCCGCAAGTTCTGGATCTGTAAACTAAATGTAGGACAGTATCCTTCTTAGCGGGAACACGCTACCTCATTTTCCAGAAAAGCACTGTACTTCTCAGCTATACCACAAAAGACCTGCTCCTTAAGCGTACCGAGAGATTCTAGACCAGTACATTTTGACTCAGGTTTTTACCGTCCTTCGTCCTCTACAAAAACTCTGTCACCTGATAATTGGCTAAATATAGCAGTAAGAGAGCACCACACTAAGAACCAATGGCGCCACGCTCCTCCAAGAGAAAGTCGCAGGCTGTGGCCGGGTAGCACCGACAAGAGCCCGCCGAGGGACAAGCCCGGGCCAGCTGGCAGCCCGCGACAGCCCATCGGCGCCCCCGAGGCGAGGTGAAACAAGCACAAAGGAGGCGGGGGCCGCGCCGGGAACAACCGCCTCGCCCAGGCCGCCACTTCTGGAAAATTCCGCCGGGAGCGAGCCCAGCGAGCATAAAGCCCCGCTCTCAGGGCGAGCCATGCACAGCCCCGGGGGCTCAAGTCGCTGTGCGGCCCCAGACGAGGGCAGGGCCCTGCCTCCACAGGGGTGCGGCGCTACTGGCCCCCGGCGCGCCCGTCCCCGCGCGGCACGCCACGGTACCTGTGCTGTCAGCTACGTTCCCTACGGAGGACGCCATCAGGAAAAGGGGCCGGTAAGGCTCTAGTAGAGGCAGCAGAAGGGCCGCAGATGCAGAGATAACCCACTCAGTTAAGGCGGGCGGCGCAAGACCAAGCTGCCCACGGTCCCAGCGCGCTGAGGCAGCGTCTCCCGAAATGGCGGTGGCGGAGGCACCAAAACGCCGAATGGTTGCTGCCGGAACTTGCTCCCTCCGGCAAGTAGTCCGGGAGGAGCCAGCCAGTGGGCCCATATGGAGCGCATGTGCGGCGGACGGCCTCCTACAGGAACTTCCTTCACCTCTTTCCTCCAAGCCCGCCCTCCGGCGGGTAGGCGTGCTGCCACCGAGTGCAGATACATATTTGTCAGCTCAGGTATCCTTCCGCGGAAAGCGGTTGCGACAAACGCAGCGGAACTGCGCGTGCGCAACCGTCCCCCGTCGTCCGGATTGTGCCGTATATGGCGTCCGCGGTAGATCAGGGTGTCGGTGGCGTGGGACCTGCCGGAAGACAAGATCGGGGGCGAGCGGGGACACCTGGGCCCGGCCCACGGCACTTGTGTACAGCAGGCAGCCACACCGGGGAGCAGGGAAACAGCAATAGAATCATAAAATCGTTTTGGTTGGAACAGACCTTTAAGATCATCAAGTCCAACAGTTAACCTAACACTACCAGGTCCAACCACTAAACTATGACACTATCTACATGTGTACATGTACCTATCCACATCTGCATGTGTTTTAAATACCTCCAGGGATGGTGACTACACCTTTTCCCTGGGTAGCCTGTTCCTATGATTGATAATGCTTTCAGTGAAGAAATTCTTGCTAATATCCAATCTAAACCTCCCCTGGTGCAACTTGAGGCCATTTCCTCTTGTCCTATTGCTTGTTACTTGGAAGAAGGGACTGACACCCACCTGGCTACAGCCTCCTTTCAGGTAGTTGTAAAGAGCGATAAAGTCTCCCCTCAGCCTCCTTTTCTCTAGGCTAAATGACCCCAGTTCCCTCAGCCACTCCTCATAAGACCTGTTCTCTACACCCTTCAGCAGCTTCATTGCCCTTCTTTGGACACGTTCCGGCACCTCACTATCTTTCTTGTAGTGAGGGGCCCAAAACTGAACATGGTACTTGAGGCACAGCCTCACCAGGGCCAAGTACAGAGGGTCGATCACTTCCCTAGTCCTGCTGGCCACACTATTTCTGATACAAGCCAGGATGCTGTTGGCCGCCTTGACCACCTGGGCACACTGCAGGCTCATATTGAGCTGGCTGTTGACCAACACCCCCAGGTCTTTTTCCACTGGGCAGCTTTCAAGCCGCTCTTCCCCAAGTCTGTAGCATTGCATGGGGTTGTTGTGATTTATATTGGGTTTGCGTGGCAAGGTTTTGGTAATGGGGGAGGCTACAGGGGTGGCTTTCTGTGAGAAGCTGCTAGAAGCTTCCCCTGTGTCTGACAGAGCCAATGCCAGCCGGCTCCAAGACGGACCCACCGCTGGCCAAGGCCGAGCCAATGAGCGCCTCTGTGATAACATATTTAAGAAGGGAAAAAAAACCAAGTTAGGCAGAGCTTTTGCAGCTGGGGAGAGGAATGAGAAGATATGAGAAACTCTGCAGACACCAAAGTCAGTGCAGAAGGAGGGGGAGGAGGTGCTCCTGGTGGCAGAGCAGAGATTCCCCTGCAGCCTGTGGTGAAGACCATGCTGAGGCAGGCTGTCCCCCTGCAGCCCACAGAGGAAGGATGAGGGGGTGTAGAGATTCCACCTGCAGCACATGGAGGACCCCATGCCGGAGCAAGTGGAGGCACCTGAAGGAGGCTGTGACCCCATGGGAAGCCTGTGCTGGAGCAGGCTCCTGGCAGGACCTGTGGACCCGTGGAGAGAGGAGCCCACGCCAGAGCAGGTTTGCTGGCAGGACTTGTGACCCTGTGGGGGACCCACTCTGGTGCAGTCTGTTCCTGAAGGTCTGCACCCCGTGAGAGACCCACGCTGGAGAAGTTCATGAAGGACGCTGTGAGAGGGACTCCATGCTGGAGCAGGGGAATGATGAGAGGAGTCCTCCCCCTGAGGATGAAGAAGCAGCAGAAACAACGTGTGATCAACTGACCACAACCCCCATTCCCTGTCCCCCTGTGCCGCTGAGGGGGGAGGAGGTAGAAACCAGGAGCAAAGCTAAGCCCGGGAAGATGGGAGGGGTGGGGGGAAGGTGTTTTAAGATTTAATTTTATTTCTCATTCCTCTACTCTGTTTTGCTTGGTAAATTAGATTAATTTTCTCTCTAAATTCAGTCTATTTTGCCTGTGATGATAATTAGTGAGTGATCTCTCCCTGTCCTTATCTCAACCCACAAGCATTTCGTTATACCTTTTCTCCCATCTAGTTAAGGAGGGGGAATGATAGAGCGGCTCTGGGGGGCACCTGGCCTCCAGACGGGGTCAACCCACCACATGACCCAAGTGCAGGACTCGGCACTTGGCCTTGTTGAACCTCATACAGTTGGCCTCAGCCCATCAATCCAGCCTGTCCAGATCCCTCTGTAGACCCTTCCTACCCTCAAGCAGATGAACACTCCCACACAACATGGTGTTGTTTTCAAACTTATTGAAAGTGCACTTGATCCCCTCATCCAGATCATTGATAAAGATATTAAACAGAACTGGCCCCCATACTGAGCCCTGGGGACCACCACCTGTGACCGGCCACCAACTGGATTTAACTTCATTCACCACAACTCTTTGGGCCCAGCCATCCAGCCAGGTTTTTACTCAGTGAAGCGTACACCCATCCAAGCCACAAGCAGCCAGTTTCTCCAGGAGAATGCCATGAGAAACAGCGTCAAAGGCTTTACTAAAGTCTAGGTAGACAACATCTGTAGTCTTTCTCTCATCCACTAAGCATGTCACCTTGTCATAGAAGGAGATCAGGTTAGTTAAGCAGGAACTGCATTTCATAAATGCATGCTAACTGGGCCTGATCACCTGGTTATCCTACACATGCTGTGTGATGGCACTCAGGATGATCTGCTCCATAACCTTCCCCAGCACGAAGGTCAGACTGACAGGCCTATAGTTTCCCAGATCCTCCTTCCAGCCCTTCTTGTGGATGAGTGTCACATTGGCTAACCTCCAGTCAAGTGGGACCTCCCCGGTTAGCCAGGACTGCTGATAAATGATAGAAAGTGGCTTGATGAGCCCTTCCACCAGCTCCCTCAGTACTCTTGGGTGGATCCCATCCAGGCTCACAGACTTGTGTGTGTCTAAGGGATGTAGCAGGTCACTATCATTTCCCCTTGGGTTTTTGGGGCTTCATTCTGCTCCCTGTCTTCCAGCCCAGGGGGCTGGGTACCCAGAGAACAACTGGTCTTACCACTGAAGACTGAGGCAAAGAAGGCATTAAGTACCTCAGCCTTTTCCTCATCCATTGTTCACTATGTTCCCCCCCACATCCAATAAAGGATGGAGATTCTCCTTAGTCCTCCTTTTGTTGTTAATGTACATATAAAAACATTTTGTACTGTCTTTAGCAGCAGTAGCCAGGTTAAGTTCTAGTTGGGCTTTGGCCCTTCTAATTTTCTCCTTGCATAGCCTAATGATGTCATGGTAGTCCTCCTGAGTTGCCTGCCCCTTCTTCCAAAGGTCATAAAGTCTCCTTTTTTTTCCCTGAGTTCCAGCCAAAGGTCTCTGTTCAGCCAGGCTGATCTTCTTCCCCAACGGCCGGTATTACAGCACACACAGACGGCTTGCTCCCGAGTCTTTATGATTTCCTTCTTGAAGAATGTCCAACCTTCCTGGACTCCTTTGCCCTTCTGGACTTCCTCCCAAGAGACTCTATCAACCAGCCTCCTACACAGGACAAAGTCTGCCCTCTGGAAGTCCAAGGTAGCAGTTCTGCTGACCCTCCTTCCTTACTTCTCCAAGAATCGAACACTGTATCATTTCATGATCGCTATGACCAAGATGGCCTCCAACCATCACATCAGCCACAAAGTCCTTCTCTGTTCACAAACAACAGGTGCAGCAGGGCACCTTCCTTAGTCTGCTCGCTCACCAGCTGTGTCAGGAAGTTCTCTTCCACGCACTCCAGAAACCTCCTAGACTGTTTCCTCTCTGCTCTGTTGTACTTCCAGCAGACATCTGGTAAGTTGAAGTCCCCCATGAGAACAAGGACTAGTGATCATGAGACTTCTCCCAGCTGCTTATAGAATATTTCTTCTGCCTCTTCATCCTGGTTGGGTGGTCTTCCACCATATCTGCCTGATTTGCCCTCCCCCTGATTCTCACCCATAAACACTCACCATCATTACGCCCTAAACAATCAAAACACTCCTTAACATACAGAGCCACCCCACTGCCTCTCCTTCCTTGCCTATCTCTTCTGAAGAGTTTGTAGCCATCCATTGCAGCACTCCAGTTGTGCGAGTCATACCACCATGTTTCCATGCCAGCAACTATACCATAGTTTTCCTGCCGCACAATGGTTTCCAGCTCCTCCTGTTTGTAACAATAAAAGCACCACGTTTTTAAACCTCAAGTTTTATTTACATGAACTCAGTTGATGGTACAGCAGAATTTCTTACAGAACCCCAGGGTCTGTGCCTGCTTTCCAGGTGACTGAGAATGAGAAATCTCCTGTGAATATAATGAAGACTCAGATGACCAAATTTTGGTATCTGGGACTAATTGCAACTTAAAAAAAAATAATAGGGCAGCTGTTTACTGAAGAATTCAAAGCAGTTAGGCAATTATCAGAACCAGTCTGGGGTAAGACTTCAGACACTGCATTCATGCTGTGGTCCTAGAGAAAAACTTTACCTTTATGAAATGAAAACTGTTTTATAATTGTTTATCAACAGAAGGTATTTTATTCGGAGCCAGGATTTTTTTCCTGATAGACACACATGTATCCAACAGTATTTATGAGAAATTATTTTATGTCTGTAAGGACTGAAGAACAAACCATACAAATCTTCATCTGGATTCGGGAACTAGTACAGGCTACAACCACCCAAAACTTCAGCTTGTCTAAAGCTTATTTTTCACTATTTACTCAGTTACGTAACATGTTTTATAACTGATTAAAATATTATATTAAAAAAAAAAATCTACTACTTGTTAGCACAGTCCACAGTACACTGTTCCTTATGCCAAGCTGGGACAAGAGAAATTCAGGAGCCAAGAGTAGCCCAGGATGACCATCATCTCAGGAAAGGGAGTTTATTCATCTGAGTCCAGGTCACTGTCTCCTGCAATGGAATGAAAGTCCTCGCTGTCTTCCTCATCCTCAGACAGATGGACTTGACTTAATACACTTGGTCCACAGCGCTGCTGTTCTTCCTCTTCCTCCTCTTCTGAGATCTCATACCCTCCAATACTGCTGAAACTAGTATCTCTTGTGTTGGATTTTGGGTCTGGTTCTTCGTAGCTGCCATAACTAGAAGAAAGAAGATACTCTTGCTGTACCACCATTTCAAATCAGCTGCTGATACTGACAATTTTGTATTTAACTCCTGTAAAAGGTCCCTGGCTTGAAGTCCTTGTGGAACACTTGGAACCACTGTGCACTTCAATTCTGTCAATGGCCAGCTCTTTAGAATAAAAAAACCTGTTCTCCTGATGAAACAATTGTCTACCAGCATCCTCATCACGCCCTGATATACTCAGGGCAGGAAAAAAGATAACTCCATCACCTTCTGTCACCTTTACTGCAGACAGCCCATTCTCATCATCTTTTCTAGCATTTTCTGCTGACTATTGTCAAGGTACTGGGCTGGACCAACCATTTGTCTGACTCAGTGTGGCTACCTGTACCGTCATTTATTAGGCAAATATCAATAATAGCATTAAGGGACTGAATTCCACAAGTAGAAAAAAAACCAGAGAATCTAATGCTAATATTCTACAGAATGGCCAGAGAAGGAAGAGTAGGTCAGTATTCTCTCAAGCGGATGCAAAAAAATAAAGCTGATATTGCTGTACTTGTCATTTTCTAATAATGGAACTCCTTCCAAAATACAGAATATGTATATTCCTATTCTTTTGGACTTCAACTAAGCAGCTTCCTTTCAAGTAAGGAAATGCTTATTCTTAGAGGGAAAAAAAAACAAAACCAAACCAAAAACCCTAAAGTTAATCAGCTAAATCATCACTTAACTTCAAAGGCATCTTGTAGGTGCTGAGATTACCTATAAAAATACCTTTATTTGTCCTGCCTTCAAAAAAACACTATGTACAGGAAATCATCTAACTTAAAAGAAAGAACTTTTTTAAAATTTAACTAGAAACAAAACCAAATTTCTGTCGATAAGAAGTAAATTGCAATTATGGTAATTATGGTTGCGACACTAAAACTAGTGACAAAATAACGAAAAAAAAAGAGAGATTCTTCAGCTTTTTATAATAAACACTTCAGAAGTCTTTAGGAGAAGGGATTTGGTTTTGAAGAATTATTTTAACAAGATTCTCAGCTCTAATTACCTGATATTACTGTCCTCCATAACATGAGATGTCTCCCCACCATCTCCTTCATACGACATCATGCTTTCTTCATTGTCCATGCCCATGCGTGTGTTCTCTTGAAGAACATGAGGTTGTTTAGGTCTCACTGTATTGGGCTCCACATCTGAGTCACTGCCACTCTCACTCAGTTGGATAGCTGTGTAATAAACCAACATTTGGTCACAAATCAACAGTTTTGTTCTGTTAGTTACATACCCATTGCTTTGTTTTAAAAGCTACAATATTGACTGTAAGGAATGTATACAAAGTAGTGTCTCCACAAGGTAGCAGAAAGGGTATCTGGGAGGTGATACCACTTACTAAGTGCCCAATTCTGATGTTATTCAAAAGCAATCTCATTCTCACCATTACTCAAAAAGGCCTTATTTGCTTGTCTATTCTGAATAATTTTCCCCTAATAATCTTCAGAAGCCATCGCTAAATACCACTATAAGCTTTTCTGCATGGCAAGTGTTTCACTAAAACAGGGAAACAATTTGGAGAACCTTCAGACACCTCTTCCAGTTCTTGGTAATATTGACCATACTGTTTCATATCAAAATAAACATCGTGCTTTTACTAAACTGCCTATTCCTGGCTCTGCACACCAAATCATAATCCCAGTCTTTTCAGAACCATTTGCAGTTTCACTTTATGAAATACAATTGACTAGATCTTGTCTTAACTCTGCTTTCTTTTGTGTCTGTACTTACAGAACTCCTGTTCCATTTTGTTTTCAGTTCCACTTATGTTCATCCAGTTTTCTTATCTTGCCCTTTGGTATCTTTTCCCTTTTGACTACTAGACCACCTGACCTACATATCCCAATTATGCTCTACGCTCTCTACTGCATGTTTTTGTGATGGAAGCATGAGAAAATTAGCTGGATTTGTGAACAAGCAGTTTCTAGTCAACCTTTTCTAAAAAAAGACACCTACATGAGAAAGGATTATCTCCCTCTTCATCACTCCCATCATCATCATCCTCTCCATCCGACATGAGCAAATCTTCATAGAGGACACTGGCCTGGGGCTGCTGGGCTGATCCTTCTTCTTCATCAGCAAGGTCACCATCTGCATCTTCAACTTCCTAGGTCATACACAACAGGGCTAGTGAAGATTAAACAACATATAAACTACTGCTACTATTTCCAGCACATGCCTATTATTTATCACACTGTTCATTCTGAAGTATTCACTCATTTCCTAATGCTAACATTTTAAAACTACATTTAAGAGTCTAGTTATTGCTATGAATACTGCTGGTTTTCAGGGTGGCAGACAGAACAGACAACCCTTATACTATGGAGACTTCTACCACAAGTATGCAAATCAACATGTAGACTGTGACTGGGATTTCTGTAAATATACTCACTGGGGCTGGAGTCTTAGGTTTCCCATCATCATCCTCATCAAATCCTTCAATATCTACGTCAGAGTCTTCCTCGCCCAGCCTACCTCGCTGGCGCATCTGAACGGGGAACACAAATAGCAATACCATTGAGGAAGGCACTACTGGACATAAGTCAAAGGGTATGACTGACATCTGGACCACATCTGGGTGTGGAGTACAGGGGGGAAAGACAAAAAAACCCCCATATGTATATCACTCTCAGAGCAAGGATCCTTTGTCTCTTTATTCCAAGATCAGAGTCTCCATACACTTTTATCCTGATACGTTCATCCTTGAAAAGGGAGTCTCCAGCCTTACAGCACCAGAGTTCTTTGTTTACCTAGCTATTTCTGGAAAATACCACTAGATCTTTAAAAGTGCTTATTTTCACATAATATTTTAAAAGCAGACAGCGGTTTCCAACAAATCTTTGGCTGCCCTTCTCTGTCCTGTTCTTCCTTCAGTCATCATGAGTCCAAGGTAGAGAGGACATACAGATTCTGTCCCAAACACTGCAAATTGAAAGTCTACAGAAAGCTTGAAGACTTCCAAATATAGAAGGCATTCTCAAAGCTACAGACAGCCACAATACTAGACAGAACCTCTCATATTCAATCTCTGTTTGTCTGGATTGCTCAGAATAGCTCTCACTAGTCTTTCTGGTACCGCCTTCAGTCTTGTGGCCCTTGTCATCTTCTTCCTCCTTCTGGTAATTTATTTTCATGGTCATACTACTGCATCTCCTTCTGTTATTCCCTCTCCTCCAATGATTTTTTTTTTTTAAATACAGAATAAAGACAGTTTGTACAGCTTCTAATCATCACTGGATGCAATGATAATGATCTAATTATCACCTTCCAAGTCTGTAGAATATAATTCACCATTTCCCTATTCAGAATCAACAAGGAATTACATATTAGCCCTTTGTAGCATGAGTCACCAGGTTTCTACTCCCAGAAGTAGTGAAGCAAACAAATATATGGCCTTAGGCAGATTCTCTTGCAGCTTCTGATTCTCTATTCTTTGTTTTGCAGTGTCTCAATTCCCAGTGCTCTTTCATTTCTTCCTTTTCCCTCAGAGCAGTCAAAATGAAGGAAATTGCTTAACTTTTGAAATGGATTCCCTTCTCTGCTTGGGAAACCTGTTGATCTTTGTCACCTGTTTCCTACAAATTAATTGCCTCCCTTCAGTAATTTGCTTATACATTCCAACTCTCCAACCACATGAAAAAATGGAGGATTCTGACCTGAGTTCCTTGCTTCTCTGAGGTAGTGATGGGAGTGTCCATAGCAGACAAATTGCTCTCATCTTGATAGACTGAAGCATCACGAGACATACTGAGGGAAGTGTTGGTATCATACAAATCAGGTGGCTAAAGTATATGTGGAAACAGGAGACATAACATTCTCAGGCACTGTACTGAGACTAGAACAGTATCTTGAGAGGCAAGACTGGGATTTCGGGACTAAATGCAAAATGCATTTTTTGGCATGGTGTTTATATTATTAAACACTGTTTAATCAAAATAAGCTATTTATTTTTAAACCAAAAACATGGTTAGATGTAATGGCTCACAACCTCAGGTTTGAAGTTTACCAAATAGCAGATTTTAAAATAGAAGTCAGTACTTCTATGCAGTGCAATCCTACAGGGGCCAAAATCATAAATGAACTGCAAAAGGATTAGATAGATTTATAGACACTAGCCCTCTGCAGCTCACAAATACAACGGTCCAGATGTAACATCAGTTTAAGGTGCCTGAACAGCCAATTGCCAGAAGCAGAGAGGCTTCACTGTAAGAAGGATCACTGTATGTTTGCATTCACTTACTTCTGGTCCCTGCCAGAGATGGAATACTTGATTACATCAACATTTGGTTTGACTCAGCATGGCCCTTTTAATTTCCATTCCTACAGAGGAAATGGTGTTGCAACCACAAATGCTGCTATCAGATCTGGAAAAAGTCTATCACATATGAAATAGAATTGATTGAAAGTTGAAGCTTTGCTATATAAATCACTGTCTCAAGAGTCCCTAAAGCTGACAAAAGCAAGAAAAAAAGGGGATTTGGATAAAATGTTCTAAAAGCCAATCTGTAGTTTGCATGCCATTTGACCTCTGAAGAGTTAATGAGGAACTACAGATTAGGATTTTGATGAAATGCCCTTATAATACACAGTTTGATATATCACGACAATCCTGGAAGTGTTAAGAGCAGCAGCAATACCATTTAAATTAGGCAAAACAGGCTTCCTAAGAATTTAAACAGACATGTAAACCACAGACAGCTCTCCACTTGCTGTATTTGCTTTTTATATCCTGGAGTCCAACTCCTGAAGACACCTATGGGGACATAAATAATAGTCATCACAACTACATTTGAAATAAAGGGAACTAAAGCCAAGCAACCATCACCAGACCTGCCATCTGTGACAAGTTTGGGAGTGTGGGAAGTGGGAATGTACCTCCAGCCAAGCACCAGAGGGAAAGGGTGGCCTTCAGATGACAAGTTCAAGGGAGAAGTTCAGGAAACTCTCTCTTTAGCAAGCACAGAGAAGGAACAGACAAATAATTGGCTCAGGCCTCTCTTCCTCTCTCCTGATCACCAACTTGGAAAAAAATCAGAGCATGTAATACTCTGCTCTTGGGAGGGAAACCGTCAGATAGAGAGAAGAAAGACATATTTGTCCCTCATTCTCTGCAGTATTGGGATCATCCTTGATTCCATCTAATCTTCTTTGAAATGTGTCGATGGATAAGTTTCAACAACTAATCTCCAAAGACTCCCTTGCAGCCTGACACTTCTCATTGCCAGGAAGGTCTTTTTCTGTGGTACTCAGTTTCAGTATTCCCACCCTGTTGAATTCAATCATCATTCCTAGCAAGTTCTTTCTAGCTTTCTAAAATGCTACATTTTGGGGTGGTTTTTTTGTGGGGACAGATGGATGGGGGGTGTTAAATACTGCCCCAAAGTTGTTTTTAGCCTGCTATCCTGGCTCCAGCTATATAATCTTTGTAGTTATTGCCTAAACAAATTTTAAACTGATTTTTCTCTTAAAAATCGTCTTTATAAGATCTTAAATTGTTCCTGAAATTCAAGCCCCTCTTTTCTGCTCTGACTTTACTAAAATTAAATTCAACTTTCTGGATGTAATCACACCAGACTTGCACAGAACAGAAAAATTATTGGTCTACAATTGGGATGAACAACTGCAAAGAAAGCTTTGCTCTGGCTTCCTACACAGGGTATATAACATCTGAGTTTTGATCATTCAATTATTAGCAGAGAAATCTTTCCCAAGTCTTATGAACTTCAATAGTTTTTTTAAATAAACAAAAGGTACATCACTGACACTAGGATGACGTTCCCTGAACAGTTACCTAATTTATCAGGCAAATTCCAAAGGCAATTTTATTTTTCAGGAATGAACTTGTCATTCCTGGTGAAAGTTTTTTACTAATGTTTTTAAAAACAACCAAACAGCCCAAGGCAAGAAGAAGCATTAAAAAAAGTCTAAATAGCTTATAAAACTTTGCCAAACTGTAAACATTGAAAAAGCAGTCTGTCATACAATCTCTGGTACAAATTATGCTTCCACCTTGGTCTATAATACATACAAAATAACTGACACACACAATTGTCTGCTATAAAATAATAATGAAGAGTAAAACATGTTCTTTCTATTAGAACCAAAATAAAGAAATATAAAGAATCCCACCAAAGAATGTAGAGGAGTCATACTTTGCTGACCACATTAAGCAGTTTCTTTGCTCATAGCAATAAGCCTCTTCAACAATACCACCACGAAACAGCTCTCTGCCTTCTTCTCAGCATTACAGTATTGATCGTTTTTCCTCGTGTTCTCTTTACCTTTTCACTGCTTGCCTTCTGAGGGTTTCTAACTGCTACACCTGCAGAGTCTTTGAATTTCCAACCAACATTCACTTGTACCTGACTGTACACAGTTCATCTTGAGACCAGTTTTGCAAGTTGCTTGGTAAATTACCTTCTTTGTCTTAGGTATCTCACTCTCTGAAGCATCACAACTGCTTCTCATATTTATCCTTAAAAAATAGCTGTTAGCACACCATACAAGAAGATACTCTACTACAAGACAAACTGCAGACAGATGGAGAACAGTAAACAAAGAGGCACTTCTAGATCAAACATCCAGGATATTGAAACTAAAAGAAAGGAAGTGAAAACTTTGCTTGGTCACTTGCCTGTGGAGTGTAGGGACCAGGGGTCATAGGATCAAGACTTTCCAGTTCTGCCTCCTCTAGTGCTGCTTCCTTAGCAGTAGAGATGTCTCTCTCAAGTTGAGTTAGGTGCTCATCATACTAAGAACAGAGAAGCTTGATAAGGTTGCAGAACAGAAAATTGAAACATACAAAAATATTACAGTAGAGTTGTCCACATACCTCAGCTAAAGTTTGATAACAGATGTTTACAATCTCCTGGGCTGTTTTTGTGTACTGACTGTCTGGCCCTGTAGTAAGAAACAAATCTCTTTATGCATTCTGACATTTGCTCACTTCCAGCTGCTAAGACAGAAAGACTGGTTTTGGTTACACAGCTGTCATGACACGGGTCCCTAAATCCCAACACCTTTTGATCTAAGGAGAAATATAAAGCAGGGTTCACATTCAGCTAATGAAGAGCAACCTGTTTGTTCCAGCATTAAAAATATGATTTAGGATATAGGAAGGTTGCAACCTGTCAGTCTCAAGGAAATTCCCAGAAACAAATCACTGAAGCAGAGATGTGTACAGAACTAGAAAATCCTCACCAAATGTAACTGCCCCATTCTGCACAAGATGGTAAATAAAGCACCATGTGACAGTGAAAATGTCACTGTTTAAGCATCGCTTTTCTTGGCAGGAAAGGAAAGCAAGGATCAAGCTCAGGATTCACAGCTTCAGGCTTTGATGACACTACAGGTGCCCAGATGTAAACAAAAAAAGCTTCTATAAGTATGTTAGTGAGAAAAGGAGGACAAGGGAAAATATGGGTCCCCTCCCGAATGAAACGGGTGACCTGGTTACCCAGGATATGGAGAAGGCTGAGGTACTCAACGACTTCTTTGCCTCAGTCTTCACTGGCAAATGCTTGAGCCACACTGCCCAGGTCACAGAAGGCAGGGACTGGGAGAATGCAGAACTGCCCACTATAGGAGAAGATCAGGTTTGAGAATATCTAAGGAACCTGAAGGTGCACAAGTCCATGGGACCTGATGAAGATGTATCCACAGGTCTTGAGGGAACTGGCAGATGAAGTGGCCAGGGCACTCTCCATCATATTTGAGAAGTCCTGGCAGTCTGGCGAAGCTCCCACTGACTCGAAGAGGGGAAACATAACCCCCATTTTTAAAAAGGGAAAAAAGGAAGACCCAGGAAACTACAGACCAGTCAGTCTCACCTTCATGCCTGGCAAGATTATGGAGCAGACCCTCCTGGAGACTATGCTCAGGCACATGGAAAATAAGGAGGTGACTGGTGACAGCCACCACAGCTTCACTAGGGGCAAATTGTGCCTGACAAACTCAGTGGCCTTCTATGATGGGGTTACAGCGTCAGTAGATAAGGGAAGGGCAACTGATGTCATCTACTTGGACTTGTGCAAGGCATTTGACACTGTCCCGCACAACATCCTTGTCTCTAAATTGGAGAGACATGGATTCAATGGATGGACCAGTTGGTGGATAAGGAATTGGCTGGATGGTCGCACTCAAAGAGTTGTGGTCAACGGCTCAATTTCCAAGTGGAGAATGGTGACGAGTAGTGTTCCTCAGGGGTCAGTACTGGGACTGGCACTGTTCAACATCTTTGTCAGCAACATGGACAGTGGGATCGAGTGCACCCTCAGCAAGACTGCTGACGACACCACGCTGTGTGGTGTGGTCGACACGCTGGAGGGAAGGGATGCCATCCAGAGGGACCTTGACAGGCTGGAGAGGTGGGCCCGTGCGCACCACATGAAATTCAACAAGGCCAAGTGCAAGGTCCTGCACGTGGGTCGGCGCAAACCCAAGCACGACTACAGGCTGGGCGAGGAATGGATTGAAAGCAGCCCCGAGGAGAAGGACTCAGGGGTATTGATTGATGAGAAGCTCAACATGAGCCGGCAGTGTGCGCCTGCAGCCTAGAAAGCCAACCGTGTCCTGGGCTGCATCAAAAGAGGCGTGACCAGCAGGTCGAGGGAGGTGATCCTGCCCCTCTACTCCGCTCTTGTGAGACCCCACCTGGAGTACTGCGTCCAGCTCTGGGGGCCCCAGTACAGGAGAGACATTGAGCTGTTGGAGCGAGTCCAGAGAAGGGCCACAAAGCTGACTGGAGGGATGGAGCACCTCTCCTATGAGGACAGGCTGAGAGAGTTGGGATTGTTCAGCCTGGAGAAAAGAAGGCTCCGGGGAGATCTAATTGCGGTCTTCCAGTACCTGAAGGGGGCCTACAGGAAAGATGGTGAGGGACTATTTATCAGGGAGTGTAGTGACAGGACAAGGGGTAATGGGTTTAAGCTGAAGGAGGGTTGATTTAGATTAGATGTTAGAAAGAAATTCTTCCCTGTGAGGGTGGTCAGGTACTGGAACAGGTTGCCCGAAGAGGTTGTGGATGCCCCTTCACTGGAAGTGTTTAAGACCAGGCTGGATGAGGCTTTGGGCAACATGGTCTAGTGGAGGGTGTCCCTGCCCATGGGAGGGGGGGGTTGGAACTAGATGATCTTTGAGGTCCCTTCCAACCCAAACCATTCTATGATTCTATGATTCTATGTACAGAAGGCTTATTTTCACCACCTACCATTGTACTTAATGCTGTTGGCAAGGATGAGGTTAACATCATTCAGGAAAGTCTCTCTGTTCTGGTATTTGTGTTTGGAGATATTCTGGAAGAGATTATCATCCAGTAAGTAATAAAGTCTAAACATCTCTCAAGTGGCTCCTCAGTTCAAGCTACACACCTTGCGGATAGTCTCCAGATCCATTGGATTAGCAATCACCTTGTAATAATCAGGAACAAACTTCTTGTTAACTGGATGATGAAATGGCCAAGACTGAAGGAAAGAAAACAGACAAATTCAGAAAGATTCTATGTAGAATATTTTACAGTTTGAGCTACAAATTTCATAAAGCAAGTCTCCAGAACTAATTAATGCTCAAAATGTATGAAAAGTATTTATCACAAGGTATCTTGAATCCAATCATTTAGCTTCAGGGGGGACACAGAAAAAAAGATCTACCAGTTGGATTTTTAACTAGGTTTGCTGATACCTGTTTTGACAGTAGAACATGTAATACAAAATAATAAAGGATTTTAATATCACTGTTTCCTCCACAACATAACTGGAGTGTCCAGCAAGAACACTCATTGCTTGTAAAATAAACAAATAATTTAAGCCTCACAACAGGGACTATATATAACAATTTAACAGTTCATCATGGGGTGATGGCATAGAAAAACTCTAAAATCTGTTTCTAAACATCAGAAATGAGAACTTGGTGACAACGGAGAATGGAACCAACAAAGTTTTAAAAAGGGCAGGCATTAAGCCCTCTCATTCAGTCCAACCACTACAGACTCCTGTTCCTTACTCCATTCAGACACAATACACATTAAAGATGAGTCCTTATCTGTGCAGTTTTATTTGGTAAGCTTAAGGGTTGGTTGTTTGTTTTAAAATACTAACAAACTGGGACAACACTGGCTAAACCTGATCAATTAGAAATGAGCTTGTGTTTTATTTGCACCTGAAAACTGTACCTTTGCAGAGTGCTTCAAGATCTACCAAAGCAAGTGCTATAAGCAGCAGGAGAAGAGTATGTTTTATAATGACTATGCTTAATGAAAATCAGTGACTTCATACTAATGGGAGGCTGACACAGGTACTATCCAGGAGTGAGAGCAGCAGGAAAAAAACCTGGAACTCAGCCTTCACTTCTGGACCTATGCTGTAGTGAAGGGGGTGAGTACAGGTGCGTCTGTGCCAGTCAGAAAATCACAGGTCAGCTCCCTAACAGAGCACACACTTTTTTCTTTTATTTTTTTTGCAGTACACTAACAACCACAATGTAAATATACAGCCACAGGACTATAATTTTGCACATCGCACACACTCTCAAGCTACGTACATCTGGAACTGCCATCATTTTTTGAGTGACAATGTTATCCAAAATGAAGGAAAATGCCACTTGATCATCATCATCCAGGAGGGGATTAATTGCTTTTTCTAATCGAGCCAGTTTATCTTCCTTCTGCAATAAAAAGTAAGGAACATCAGTGGCTGACCCTAGATTAATAACTGTTAGTATCAGGATACTCTGTCACAAAGAGACTCCCGTTCACCTCTTCATGAAGGCACTCGTACATAAGGGGGAATAATAGTCTAAATACAACCCTACATACAAGATAAAGTAACTAGAGTAACAAACAAACATCTATTTTCCGAGAAAGACTCCAATGTGAACTGTTTAAAATTGTAAAAATTCAAATACACCCCGGGGTGGGGGGAGGAGTTCCCTTATTCATCTACTCTCCTTAAAGCCCTTTGTTTTGCCTACTCATGTCCTCTATCCTCAAAATCCTCAACCACCCCTGACTATCCCTCCCTCTTCACTCTGATCACATCTCATTCACAAGACTTGCCTCTTTTAGCTTTTCATCACACAGGTCCAGCATGGACTGAGATATCTGTGTCAGCGAGTGCTTTGGCCCTGCAAACACACAGAAAGTTCAGTGAGATTGGCCTGATGAAAAAGACCAATTATTTCACAATATGAATTTATCTTTACACCTAAAGCATCACTGATTATATTTCGAGTACATCTGGGAGTATATCCTCAAGTATATTCTCAATACACAAACTTACTAAAGTTTAGTATGGATTTTATATGAGAAAAGGTTATTTGTAGCAAATATTCACACTTCTGGTATGCATTCTGTTAAGGTTTGGAAACCCTATGGTAAAACACCTGTGCCTGTGGAAGACTGGCCTCTAAAACCTCCAAACTTTCAGAGTGTAAGTCATGAAATTTCAGGTTCATTCACTAAATCCAGTCAGGGAAGCAGAACTGCTTAGGAAGGCAAGATGGACATTAAAGGAATATTCAGAAAACCACCGCTTTAAATAATTTCACAATTCCTCAGATATGGAAACAAGTATTTGCAACAGAACTATGAAAAAAAATCTCATTTATTAGGATAAAACAGGGACTTAGCTGTCAAAATAATAAAGGAAGCAGTCAAGGCACAAAACCAGTGCCAGTGTCACCCTGAACGCTGCACAGCCCAGAGAGACTCAATGCAGCTCGGAGGTTTTTTTATCTGTCAAATGAATACTTTTTGGACAAAGACCTTTCTATCAGCAGTCAGAATACAGCTGACCTATAGTTGCTCAATGAATCAGCACTGTTACCCAGCTGATGCATGCTCTACTGCTTTTTTAAACTAGCTTTCTGAAGTTCCCAAATGGGGAAAAATTTATTGAAACTAAGAACCAAAATATGCAAAATCACTACAGTAAACTCTACTCAAAGCTACATGCACCAAGACAACAGATTAAAAAGGTGTGAACTATTCCTATTTGTATTGAAAGATTCATTCATTAAAGCATAATATTGAGAAAGTAAGTTCACAAGTATCTCCCCACTGATCCATGTCCAAAAGCAAAAAAGGAAGGACACTCATAATGTAGTCTACTGAAGACAATGTTTTGCTTAGCTTCACCCTATATGAAGGGGATATGCAGGACTTTGCTTCAGTGCAGTTTGACTTAATACACGCATCAGCGTCTTCAAACATAATTGAACTTCAATTACTACACCACAGTCATCATTTAGTCATTGTTAAATGCTAAAGTCCAGTTCTTTCTTATTTATGAATTAGCTTCAACATTAATATAGTCTTTCAGGTATATCTGGAAAAACATGTGTTTATTGTTGTCATTTGACAGTGAATTTATTCTGCTTTTCTGTTACTTTCATTATTTCTAAAAGTAAAAGATCCACAGCAGAAACACAGTTTCCCTCATTGTAAATAGCCTACCATTGTAAGTCGCACTGTTCTTAACAATTAGTTCCAGATGTTCCCTGAACTCTTCTCGGGATGGGTACTGCCGCTTACGAACATTTTCACGCAGGGTCTGTAAATCCATGGGCCGAGTAATAATCTTATAATAATCTTTGACAACTTTTGGATTTACAGGTGTATGAAAGGGGTATGTCTGAGGATGAAAAGAAAAAAAAAGAATGCATATTAACACAATACTAGCACAGCTAATCTCAGTTTAACTTCCACAGCTGAACAGGCATTACCATATAAAACCTTTACACAATCAGTTCCTTAACTGCACCAGGGAAAATATGATAATCTCAGCCCCACAGTGGCTATCACTTTCTTCTACAAAATATTATTTAATACCATTAAGAAGAAAAATCTCACAAAGAATTCTCAGATAGTATTTTTTTGTTATGCAGCACAAAAGTCAAGAAGCTGAGCTTTAAATTCTCATTTCAACTCAAATCTTTTATTCAATCTTTTGATTTTACAAGTTTCTGGTAAAATCTAGTCAAAAACAGTGAAGTACACAATTTTCTCCAGTGCCACATATATAAAAGTATTCCACATTGCTACATCAAATGTTATGCATCTTCTTCTAGTTTTGTTGGGGGAAAAAAAAATTAAAATCACATCCCAGGCTTTGAATATGTATCTATACAGAACTATTCAACATTATTTTATGTTCTGGACATTTTCATCTCAAAAAAGATTCTAAGCTGAGATAACATGAAATAATGCATACTAACTGTGTGCAGAGCAAGGGGGAAAGGGACTGTACACCACTCAGAAGAGAAAAGCTTAGCCTAATTTTGGTGTGTACAACACATAACCTACTAACCTACTTCAATCGCATTGCTTAAGACACAGATTTTTGTTCTCATAGTTTAAACTTACATTAGGAAGATCCCTTATATCATTGATGATGCCCTCCAAGATGGATGACAGTGTCACCATGGGATCTGTGCGCCGTCGGTGGATAGATTTATGAGGACGCTAAAGAAATTGGGACATAGAAAAATTAAGGCAGTTCCAAGATGCAAAATATTTACCCACAGAAATCCTAGGCAATTTAGTTTATTAATTTACTGAGTAGGTATCTGTTGCATGCAGAGGATGCACAGGAGTAGTAAAGAAACTGGCCAGTTAATACAAACAGAAGTAGAGATGCTGCAGTCAGCTCAGTAACTAACACCTTCACTCACGTTCAGATAATCACAGTGAACGGTTGTCCCTACTCGCCGCTTCTTCTTTGGAGGAAGCTGCTGTTTAGGAAACTTCAGCACCAGTGATTTCCTGCGAACCTCATCCGCACTAGGTAAAAACAAAAAAGTGTAATACTTTCTCTAGCCCTCTTGTGAATCAAGACCATTTGTCCCGTAGTATTGACCCTGGTCCCATCTGCCATAATACCTAATACACAATTGAAATACTGTACTGTATGTAAAGCCCTGTCTCTACTCCTGTGATTAATATACATATGAGTAGTGTGCTCTACGCTCTAAATTGTTTTTTCTTACTACTTATCGGTATCTCTGCTTCTACTCTTACCTCTCAATCAGTTGTTTTCCCAGAACAATTTTTGTTCCTTCTACTTTGATGAGTTCTTCATTATCATTGTGAATTACTGTTTTTTCCAGCTCTTCCTCCTGTTCCTCTGTCATTGCAACAGGATTAGAAGGTGGGGCATTTGTTTGATAGTAAAGAGGGCAGAACTTATTAGTCCTCATATGGCCAATTGCACCACAGGCTCCACATTTTAGCTGCAAAAATACAAGATGACAGATCAGAATTCATACATAGGCTCCTAGTTTAGAGGCAAAGCGTAATTAAAATCCCCTAATCAGACCTGTAGTACATCACTAGAACAGAAAACTTCTCCAATACTCAAGACCTGTTTGCATGCTTTACATGTGGATATGCTCACTTTCAAGTCTGGACGCTCTTTCATTTTCTTGGGCTTCTTTTCTGGAGGGCCCTTGAGTTTCTCTTTTTCTTGGTTCCGTTTTAACCGCCGTAATTGCTCCTGGATCCTGCGCCGCTCCTTCCGCATTTCCTCACGGTGCTGTTCATCAAATAGAGCAAACTTTCGTCTGTGGCAGAAAAAAAAAACCACAAGTTTTTCATCTGAGTTGATGATTTACCAGGTAATCTTCTGCCAGGTCAATCACTACACAAAATGGACAGCCATGCAATCTCTCTCTCTCCACAATTACAGTGCCAGGCCTCCACACTCAACTCTACATTTCTTCATACTGCCAACAGAATGAAATCTACAGTCTACAGGCAAAGTTAAAAAGAAAAAAAATCACATAGGTCTTACATGAACTCTTCATCCTTGGTAGTCCGTATTCGGCAGTAGGCATCAATAACAGCGGGCTTCCGAACTGTCTCACACCTCACATATTCTTTCCCATCCTCATCTCTAAATGTGCGATAGATTTTGAGGCGGCGGCCAGTGGCAGAGGAATTAAGGCTCGTTACAGAGGCAGTGTCATCATCTTTGTGGGAGTTTGCTGAGGCACCTGAAGCTACAAAAGAGTCTTTTATTTACTTTTAATTTCTTGCACACTGTAGAAACATCACTGTTTAAATACAGCGGATAGTTTTGGCTTAGAAACTTCCAAGACGCAAATTTAGGAAAATCTAAGCAATAGAAGTCTTTCCCTTGCTTGCTCATGTTCTCTTATTATGACATATATCAATTTGAAACTAAGGTAAACTACTGAATTATCCACATGGATTATAAAGCCAGAAGGAACAGCTACAGTCAACGAGGACCCGCAGGTGCCTAAGTGCAACGTCTAACGCAACTGCAACACAGCACTCCAGATTGCTTATAGTTACAGTGGTTTTGATCATGGGTACGGAGATCTGGCAGAAATCGATGGTCAACAATTATCCAGTTCTCCAACTAGTGTTACAACCAGTGAGCTAGCCTTGTCTCATGTGACCACAGAATCTTTCCAGCACCATCTACAATTTTGGTTGAGAGATTTTGTTCAAAATAACATTGGATATATTTTCCTAAGGCAACAATCATCATCAAATCTTCCACATATCCCTCACTAAATCATTCCAGTAATTGTTTAATTAGTGATTTATTCCCAGTCTGGGTTTCCAACAGCAAAAATAATGTTGACTCAGATGCAGCAGAGCTCAACTTTGCTCATACACATGGAACAAGTAACAGTGGTCATGAGCACCCTCATACAGACAGAAATTCATTCACAGGTCAAATACTTTTACCTGCCAATTAGGGACATGTTAAGTTCTCCGTTGGAATGCACTTAAAATAAATGCATCTCCAAGAGATCCAAATCTGGCAGCTGCCCAACTACCTCCCAAACACACTGCTACACCACACAGTATAATAGACACTGCTGTAAGTCTATATACTATGCCTATCTGTTTCACATACATAGCTGTGTTTACACACAAGATCCAATTAGAGTACCATAGGCTGGCTGCAGGAACTATTTCTGAACACATCTTGAGAAAATGACTCAAAAATACTCCCCCCAAGAAGGGAAACTTAAGCAGCATGCAGCAGTAAATATCTAAAGAAATACCAGAGTAAGTTTAAATAATCAAAGCTATGGGGCAAAGAAAACACTTTAGCCAGTAACTGCTCAGGAGAAGGAAGAAGCCCCAGATAAGCGTGTTTATGCATTCTCCCTGTAAAGAATCCACACGCTCCTCTGAGAGGCCAGATCAGCACACTCTGCAGCCTGACACAAAGTTCTGCATCCTTTCCCAGGCACATTCTGGTGGTTGCAGCTACTTACAGAGCCCCTTTTTGTCCCTCCTGTCCTTTTTACTCCTCTCTTTGTCATTGCCACTGTCTTCTCCCAGAAGCATCCTTTGCAATTCCTTTCGTTCCTGCTCTTCCCTTTCCCGAGAGAGCTGAGAACTAGTTTTCTTGTTCTGTAACATATTCTCGATATTCTTTCCCATCTCTTCAAAGTCACTGTCTTCAGCTGAGCTGCTATCTGTGTCTGTTGACAGGATCTCAGTAGATTCCAGAACCCTGAAACAGGAGGCACCTTGAAAGTCAGTTAGGTGGGTGGGTGTGTCCAAAAAAAAAAAAAAAAAATTAGCCTGTTACCTACCTGGACACACAAAGGTAAAAATAACGCAAAGGTTTGAAAATTAATGCTGCAAATCACTACTACAAGAATAGGTATAATAAAATCCCTTCTCAGTCTGGGATTACTCCTGCAATCCCCCTGTCCAAAAGATCAATTGTTCCAAGTCAATCTTCTCCAACAAATGGATTTCTTCATCATCAACAGTACTATATTCCCTCCCCACTCTCAGGTCTTGGGCCAGAAGAAGGAATAAAGCATGAATTTTTCTTACAGTTCTAAAGAATAGGACATAGAATAGGTAGCTGCTACCCAAGAGAGATGGCAAAGTGATGTGAAAGAATGAAAGACAGGGAGAGATGGAGAGAGAAAGGACATAGGGTGATGAACTACTGACCTTCGGAACATCGAAGGGTTGATTTAGATTAGATGTTAGAAAGAAATTCTTTACTGTTAGAGTGGTGAGGCACTGGAACAGGTTGCCCAAAGAGGTTGTGGATGCCCCTTCACTGGAAGTGTTTAAGACCAGGTTGGATGAGGCTTTGGGCTACCTGGTCTAGTGGAGGGTGTCCCTGCCTTGGCAGGGGGGTTGGAACTAGATGATCTTTAGGTCCCTTCCAACCCAAACCATTCTACGATTCTATGATGCTATGATCTCATGCCATTATACGTGGCAGACTATGCAACTCATTCTACCTTTCCAAAAAGTCTATGACAGCAAGACACTAATGCTAACCCATAAGTTTCTATTAACAGCCAAAGCACTCTCAGTGCTGTATTTTGTGGGCCCAACCAGTTGAATCAACATCTATACCACTACATATCAGTGAGACCCAGGGCATACATAGTTCTGGATTTTTAAGGTGGGGTTCAAGGCTGTAAACATCAGATAAGAACTTACTTATTTTGTAAATCAAAGATGCGCTGACACTCTTCTTTGTATCTCTCCTGATGTTCTGCTACAGAAAACCGAGACCCACGTGCAAATTTGCTCATAGGACCTTCCCCTGAACGAGCCTGCTCTGTAGACATTGTACGTACCACATCAATCACTTCCCACCGGGACAGCTTCTTTATCTGAAAGAGGAAGACAGTTAGAAATGGCTTTAGACATACAACTGAGATAGCTGACTGTGGATTTCAACTACTTTCCACACAAGGACAGAGTAGAAATGTATTTGTTCCTTCCATCATTAGCTGCTGATCCATTAGTGAAGAGAACTCTGTAACCTGCTTCAGATTCACGCTCACCTCCTCTTCAGGCACTCCAAATTTACGCAGAAGCTGTTTGGCATTTTTGAGAGAAAGTCGGCGCAGATCAGCATCTGTCCCAGTCACTGTCTTTTTCACTGGCTGAGGTTCTTTATCATCCTGTTCAGAGGAAGATACAGCCTATTAATGTTGTCACATAATAGTCTTTCCTAGGCTCGTCTTCTGGTATTTTCTCTTCCTGATGCCCCATATTTACTCCATTTCTCCCACATGACTTTCCAGTTATTGCTCCTTGTCCAACCCAACCTCGCAAACTATACCTTCTGCTGAGTTGGTTTGTTTGGAATCTTCACATAAGAAAATCCTTCACCACAGCCAGTAGGATCTGCTACACCAGTCACTTCTAGGAGGCACTTGCCCTTCATAGCAGCAATGAAGGCTCGTGTGGTGTTCCATGGAGCCGTGCGCACCTGCCAGCAACAGAAACATGCTCTCACAATCCTGCCACCATCAAGGAGAATTTCAAGCTTTTATTTTTGATTCTTCCAATCAAATTGAGAACTTTTCAATTGACATAACGAAGCTGAATTCCACTTCTTGATCCTTCAGCTGCCCTGACAAAACTTTTATGAAGAAGCAAGGTGCTAGATAACTCACAAAAGGTATTTAAGGCAAAAAGCCTAGTACTGAAATGACCTAGCAAGAAGGACACCCAAACACAGGTATAAGCTTGGCAGCAGAGTTCCCAGGAAAGTTGCAAGAACATTTGATCTACTGAATCCTACTTTAAATATGTCCTTTATATTTAAAGACCTCATTTCTCTCCTGCCATGCAGATTTATATATTGGCATACGTGCTCATGCATCGCTTTGACAGTACCTCATCATCAATCTTCATTTGGAAATCTTCTTCATTCTCCTCTTCTGGTGCAAAGAAGGATTTCTCCCCGTAACCTGCATCCTTCAGAGAAAGATTTGGAAAAAATGAGTACCTAGTCTTACAAAGGTTACCAAAGAGAGAACTAGAAATGTATTATGAATCTCCTGTGGATACTTGTCATGCTGAACAAGCACACTTCCACAGACAGCTGTTTGCAAGATTCACTGTGACCCACAGTGTCGCAGATGTCAAACTAACCAGTATTTTGACAAACTCCATAACTAAATATTGCACTTGACTTAAAAAAAAATAACCAGCCTCTCTCACAGCCACATACTGGTTACTTTCTGCTGTAGAGCTCCAGGTAGAAAATAAGCCCTTCCTTTTACCTTCCCTTTGATATCTTTGAGCATAGCTAACTCAATAGCTATATAATAGGTGGTAAGAATATAATGTCTCTCTAAGAGCTTAATTCCCTTTTCACACAGCAGAAAACTTAGCAAATTGCCCAGTAGTGAGGGGCCTAATTTATAGCAAAATTAGCTGTAGGCAGAAGGTGTTACCTAGCCTAACCCTTCACAGAACTACTTGTCAGTAACTTGCCTTATAGCCTACAAGGACTGTTTACCTTTAGTCGTTGTTCAGCCGCAATCATACTGTAATAAGCGCAGCACTGTTCTGGGGATACCATTGCTCTGATCTCTTCCTCTGTTGGCAATCTGAAATCTGGCTTTAAAACCCACCAATTTGAGTCCATCCCTGAAAAATGCACAGATCAAACACTGAGTAATTTCCTACAAGTGTCGGATGTCATCGTAATCCTAACTGTATTTCAAGATTTTGTACCCTGCTGCAACGCTGGCAAAATGAGCAAGTACAACAAAGCTGTGACACTTGGACCACTAAAAGTGATAGGTATTTTTGTTCTGCATTCGTCTAAATCAACACCTTCTAACTCAGTGCCTGTTATATCAGCAAACACCAATACATTCATGTTCATTCAATGTATAAGCTACATTCCAAAAGGATTTAATCCACCTTTCACTTCCTCACCTCAAACTACTTTTCCCTGTGGGTAGCCCAAAAAGCTTTGTATTACCACCTGTTTATTATTCTGCATACACAAAAATCAGAACTCAGGCTCTCAGAGCACTAATAGACTCGTGAAGTTGGGACAAGCTTCTACTGGCACATATTTGCTTGCAAAACACAACACAGCCATACACAGAAGGAAAGGAACATCTATGTGTTGGTGTCATACATTGTTACTTTACCACCAAATCATTGTCCAAAGGGTTATAAAAAAAATGTCCAAACTGTAGCAATTTCTCACCATCAAGCACACTTGAGCCAAAAGAAAGTGCACATTTATAAAAATTGGAACAAAAAAACCTATCTGATTACATTTCATCTCTTCAAATAGATGTTTTCAAAAATGGTTTATCAGGAGATGTTGCCTCCTCCTGCTCTGTTTGGAACTCTAAGAGCAGCAAAGAATGTGACTGATTGCCACATAAAATCTTTAAATACCTGTGCGTTTGAAATCAGCACAAAGCTTTAGACGCTTTCGGATGCTACTCTCTGAGTGCGAGGGAAAGGCCTTCTTGATATCCTCCATGCGAATTCTCCGAGGACGGTCTCTGCTTTTCCAGAAGAGGCGATAAATAAAAACCTACAAAACAAGACTCATCTGTGATGTCTGAAGAAAGAATACAACAAACCTGCAAAGACAATATAGACAACACTTTTTCTAGTTACTGTTTCAGACTTCCTGCTTAAAACCCATTGTTTCTTATAATTTTACTTAGTAAAGTTTTCCAAGCCACATGTCTGCTTCAGGTTCAGCTATTTTTCAGAACAAGATACAGAAAAAAATATTTGTCTTGAAATTTTGTATTATCACATTAGAAATGTGCACACTTTAATACAGAAACTTGAACTCCAGGAATGGCAGGGATCTTCCTGCTCTGCAAATACCTCTTGAGTTATAATTTGGAATTAAACTGACAGTAAATTACTAGAAATTTTCTCCAAAATCTAAATTCGGGGATATTTATTTGTCCCAAAGCTTAAATACTTCAAGATCTAGAAAACCAACAAAGACCTATGAAGCAACTCTAATTCTGTTCTATGTAATAGGACTGCAATAAGATCCCTTAATTGTCTCTTAGTAAACCCCATGTAACTGTCATCTTATACAGCATAACCACTTGAAAATTCATTCTAATTTCTTCAGTTTCCTAGACATTTATATAATCTTATAACCTTTTATTTTGGCTAATAAAAAGACTCTATCATATACTTATCTGATAGGATGCAAGTAAACAAAAGAAGCATGACAACCAAAATGGTCTGTATGGTTAACATCCAACTCTTGTAGTGCGCTCACCTCACAATAACAATAAAAAAAACCCCAACAAAACAAACAAACAAAAAAGGAAGACATAGCAGGGCAACGAGCTTCTCAAATTAAGGCTGTTGACACGAGGCCCATGCCTATGCCATGGGCTTCCTTTAAGACCCCTCAGATCCCCAAACTGTCTCTTATCACATACCTGCAGAAAATCTCTGATATGAGTGTTAGCTCGTTTAGAATTGGGACCAGGTACTTCATAAAGTGGGCACTCCTGACCAACTACAAAAATATCTACTAATTCTCGAACATAATAGCCTTGTCGTGTCCGGATAATCAGGAAATCTGTTTCAGGCATCTTATGTAAATAGATAGGGGCCCGGAAAAGGTTGTTTTCAAATGCCTAGTAAGAGAAACAAATCAAAGTTTGAAAGTCATGTTTTGATCAAATTTTCTGTAACTCAATCTACAAAAAAGAACTTAAAAACCCAACCAAAAAGTCATTTCAATGGTACACCATTATTTATATCACAATATATGTAGATGCGCAGTCAGAACATTCCTTGCTTATGCAGAGAATAATCCAGGACAAAGCACAAAACCATAAGAAACACTAGAACAAATGCAGAAAGAGTTTGAAGGGCTCTTTGGATTGACCTTTAAGGAGGTACTTTAAAAAGGGACAGAAAGAACACATATGCAGAAGAACACTATAACCACAGAAATTAGCCCAGGACACGCACAGAGTGTGGGAATAGGAGAAGGCAACAGAAGCAAGGACTGAAGACTTTGCTCAGGAAAGGAGGCTGTAAGAACCTAACCAGAAAAGCAGAGAGCAGCAGAGTTCAGCATTTAAAGGTAAGAAAGTCTAAAGTAACACCAATGAGGCACTAGACCAAGCGGAACTGGAAAGACCATTCTCTTCTATAAAGGGTGTTCTCCACCCATAGGGCTTCCACAAGCCTTACCTGCTACTCTCCCACACTACCCTCATCTGCATTGCAAAGCTTTCGCTGAAATGACCCTGTCCTCACTTCAAGCTTTCCAGAAGTCCTGTTTTATCCATGATAAAGTACTCTTAGCCTTGAACAATTAACATTGTCAGTTCTATGATGAATCTCTAATCAACTTTCACCTTACTTTTTTCCTGTGGTACATCATGGACAGAATTATTGCTGCAGCATGAGCAGCTAGCGTTAACTGAAATACAAAATCCGTGATAAATGTAAAAATAAATGTAACTGGGTGGTCATTACAACATTCTTAATTCTTCTCCCTATCTCAACTGCATGTATTTCAGCCACAGAGAAAGGCTCATAAAAGCAGAAGTCTACACACCTGACTAGTAACTGGCATGCAGCAGACTAGCAGTGCAATTCTCAGGAAGCACACATAAGGTTTTGCTTACACATCCTGGACCGTGATACATCCATGATTTCCATCCCCTCCAACACTTATTTCTGAGTTCCCCGACACTCAAGCAGCTTTGGCCTTCCTCTCAGTCCTCTCTAACAGTATTTCTAATGCCATTACAAAGCAAAACAGCAACTTTCTGCAATTCCTATCAGTCCTACAACAATTTTAAAAAACATACGACATATATATATGTATTTAAAAAGCCAAGAACTAAATTATCAGTAAATAAAGAGACTTAAACTAGAAATGAAACTGAATCTTTTATTTTGAAAGTTGAGCATTATTTGTGATTCAATAAATATGTCATGAAACATTCTGCCTATTACTCCACATTCAACTTTTCTGTCTTATGCTTGTTTTTCTCACCTGCAGTAACTGGCCTGGATGCAGAGAACCCAGGAACGGAGAAGTGTGACAATAAACAGTCTCTCCATATTTACAGTCTGGAGCTCCTGGATCTTTGCCAGGTTTCTGCAACATGCAATGAAGGTGCAATTAGCACTCAGGGAGAGGCAGAAGAAAATCATCGTCCAACAGCAAAACCTGCATACTCACCCTTTTGTAGTAATTTTTAATTTTTGTTGCCATGCCAACCTGCATCATTAAAGGGGCATTTTCCTCACTGTATTCAGCTAAGATGAGATCTCCATCCTTGCCAGTTAGGTCCTGTGGTGTGCGCATGAAGAACATTTCACCCCCACCAGAAGCCTGACGCTCCTGCTCTCTCATCTGTGCCAGTGAAAAGACAAGTGTTAGGAAGACAGCACATCAAACAGATCTGCTGTGCAAATGGAGCCACAGCAGACATCACATAGAGAGAAAAATAACTGTACCTTGGCTTTCTTTTTTATGTGCTTCAGCAGAGGTTGCACAGCATGGGGCCCTGGTTGGGACAAGGCACCGAAAGAGTACTTCTTCAGGGGAGGCCGATGAAACTGTCGGAGCTTCATAGGACCCATATGGGTGGGAAAGAATGGTTGGCGAAGTTCCACTGCTGGGATAGAGTGCTAATACAGGAACAAAATGCAGGTTAAGAGTGACACATATCATCTCAAAACCAAGATCATCCTCCTATCCTGCTAACCCTTATATAACAGAACCTAGTAATATTTTTAAGTCTGCTAACAAATTCACTTGTTATGATACATGTTGCCTTTTGACAGAAAGTGCTTACATCATATATAGGTTTTTCCCTTCTGTACAGAGATGACTTTAATTTTAGTATTTCAAATGGTACTCAATTTGAGGATTTTTTTATTAACTAGGAGCATGGAAAGCCATTATCCCTCTCAGTGGGAGAGAAGGGCATTTGGAATTATATACATTTTTTCCCATTACAGAAGAGGCTGGAATCAGATGAGTTTTAGAAGAGGTCACTGAATACTGAATACCACAATGAAGGAGGCAAAAAAAAAAATCACCTCTTCACCTACAGCTAGTGAGCAGTAGTTCAAATTAATAATTATCTAAATTAATAATTATCTAAATTATTTTTAATATCCAGATTAAAACACATACTAGTAGAAGTATAGCCTCACTTCTTGACAGTCTGCACCACTTTCCCCCCTCCCACTACTGCTTCAGAAAGAGTACAGAAACAGATACCAAACGAAAGCATGGCTAGTATGATACAGCAAGATCTAGCACCTAAACCTCAGTTTGATGGCGCAATCAAGAAAAGTTAGTTCAAACTCCTTTCTAATCTTTTTAATTAAACAACATTAAAAATCTGTCTCATGAAAACTTAACTGACATACTGTAATCTAAATTCTATCTTTCTACAAATCCTAAATCGTACTCTGAGCTAGGAACATCCTACTAAGACACTTTATAGCCAACACTACTGTGACTACCTGAATGATGTTGCCTCCAAAGGTTCCTCGAAGTCCCTGCTGTTTGGGGTAGTAAAACTCATCATTGGAGAGGTTCCAGGGATCCTTCACCTCTGGCTGAGACATGTTCTAATTCAATTTTAAACACAGAGAGAGAGGTGTCCAAAAAAAAAATAAAATCACTTCTTCCACATCATTACCAACCTTCAAGGTGCTAAAGCTTATGCTGACCTGCTGTGGTTCTTCCTTGATGACACCTGTTTTACCCAACAGGATTCGACTCTTCTTTAGAGAAGATTCTTTCTTGTTCTCCTTGGACGGAGAGTTCAAAGTCATTTCTTCCTTTTCATCAGGAATTTCTAAAAACACAAGTAATCACACTGTAGGGCGTTTGTCTTAAGGTTCCCATGTCGGCACCACAACCTCCTACTGAGCTGTGGCTTGGTCCAGACATTTTAGCCTTTTTGTTCAGTTTCTGCGGTGACCGTCCTCTTTCTACACTCCTCCCTCTTTTCCTCCATACAGGTTAGTATGAAACAAGCTCAACAAACACAGAAAAGCTCCATGCTTAAATGTCTACCTTACCTTCTTCAGCAGTGAGTAGATTTGAGGGGGGGGCGGGTGACTGTGGTGATTTGCTTAGGGTATCCACTGCTCAACACAAAATTTACTAATAATCTAATCGATCAAAGTACAAGCAATAGCATCTGTTCTGCCAAAGCTATTCTAAAGAGCTGAGAGTCAAAGCAACAGGAGAGCCAATACTCTTTCCCAACTACATTTATTAATAATCCTTTTCTTCCCCACATATATACAACACAAAAGGGAGTCTGAATCCAAAGATAACCCAAAAGGGATTCCTGAAAAATTCCAGGAAGGTAGTATGAAATTTAAAAATTGCAATTTGTGAAGCACAGATTCTCCAAGTAGGATTTTCACACGAGAAGCAGTGCTTAGTGACATGGGCTTGGTAAACGCTCTATCAACTTCATGCACAGATCTCATGTCACTCTATATAAAATAAGAATGCGTTCACCTTTGTCACTATTTATACAAACATCTGCAATTTTGTGGCGTATTTCAGATTTGGAAAGAAAATAGGGCAAGTCTGTTTGTCTTTACTTTAACCAAGCTCAAATTAAGAGTGATTTTCAAGGTTGCGGACTAATACCAAAACATTCCAATCAATACATAAAAAAATTCTTAGAACTGAGCCACTTTCCTGCAGAAGGAAATGCAATCCAGGGCATATAAAAGTGTAGCAAGATATGCCTATCCTTAAATTACATATGGCTGCTTGCAGATCACAAACACACAGATCTAAAAGAAAGTGGTGATTTTAGTGGTCCAAATAAGACAAAAATCTCTTCAGCTTGTACCAATATAAGCAGGGAATACATTCAAATCAATCTCCATGAATATTGAGTAAGTTTGTAGCAGCAACGAAAATGTTGACAGGTATCATTGTTCCCATGTGCCATTACTGTAACCTGAAAGAGGCTTAAGGAAACTGCTTCTTCAGGCTTTGAATACAAGTCATGCTGAGAATGGCATGGGCTAGTTTGTGGTTTATTTCTCTACCTTCCGTCTTCAAACCAACAGGCATGTAAGTGAAATTAAGACAGTTGCTTCTAAAACACACCAAGAGTCACATTAATTATGTTAAATTTAGGTTTCAGAGCATTAATTTTTACTCTCCTGTTATTGCTTTTAACTTGGGAGTTGAAAATATATACCACACCAAATACCACACCATTACAGTTATTAGCATTGCCTCCTTCTGCTTAGGCCTTTGATTACTTGCAAATTATCTTCAAAAGCCAGAAGGAAGGCCATAAGTATTGCCCCAGTCCATTTATTTCCATCACAGTGTGACTATAAATCCTTGCTTCCACTTCCACTTGTTTTTTCCCCATTTGAGTCACATTTCTGGATGCCATAAACATACCTAGAATTATGTTTTCATCATTTGGATCAAGTGTTAAGACAGGGGGATCCAAGTACGTTTCCATTGCCTGATCATCCCAGATGATATTGTCTTCCCAACGGCCATACACTAACTCTTCATTATCAATTGGGAAAATAGAGTACCAGGGCTTGTCTTCATCCATGGAAACTGCAACAATCATAAGGTAGAATCCTAGAGAGTTTTATACACTACTTTGGCAGAAAACAATTTCAGAGCTCATCTCCACATTTTATTCCCTCAATTTTCACCATCTTTCAGGGCTTTCTGAGGCAGGACCTCTAAAAGGCAAAAGAAAACTCATCTTGGAAGCAAAGAGGAAGCAAAGCCCCAAGTCTCAGCTTTACCAACACTTAGAAATTTTGCTCCATTGAAACACAGAGAAACTCCAAGAATGAAATAGGGCCTCTAACAGGTTTTAGAGCAAACAAGTATCTCGTTTATCCACAGCTTGTTACCAAAAAAATGACCCTGCTATTACATAGAACACAAGTCTGTACAGAAACATGTGTCATGCACCTATTCATACACCAAAGATTGACATCCTCATTACCTTGCTGTTCAGGGGCCTGCTTTTCTTTGCCCTTTGCTATACTTAGGACTCCTGCTACATTTGGTTTCTGTGCTAGTGGAATTGGTGGATTGAGCAAAGAGCCACTGCGGGTCAAACCTAGAGAAAAGGAAAACAAAAGTAAGGTTAGCTTGAGGGGGAAGGTTAGGGGGCATTGCAGTGCTTTAAATCAGAACCTGGGGGTTGCACAGAGAGTGATTTCCAGCCTGAACCAGAATGGGCCTACTGCTCATATCATTAAGAGTGTCATGTGTCATTAGTATGGGTAAGACTTACAAAAGCACATTCACCCACAGCTTACTGCTGGAGTCCATGGCCTCTTCAAAGTTATGTTTGGCTTGCTTTGCATATGCTGCATGACAATGCATAAAGTGCATTTCTATATCCCTATAAAAGTGAGAGGCCTTGAGCAGAGAGTTGCCATTGACAGAACAGTTGGTCTGGCCTCCAGCAGCTTCCTGTCTTATGTCAAACTTTCATAGAAAAAAGGACGGACAAGCAGACTTCAAGGAATTGTTCTGTGGAGGCAGCTTCTCCCAGGGCAGACTAACTCACCTATGCTCACAGAGCACTTATGTCAGTTAAGTTAATGCTTCTGGAAGGCATAAGACCCAATGCATGTGAACAGACCAACTATGTTTAACATGTTACTGTAGCTTTTGCTGGGACTAAACCACAGCAAGCCCAGGCCTGGATAGCTCAGGGACAACTGAGCTGAAATGAAAATTGTTATGAAAAGCTATCTCAAATTCACCTACCCAACTCCTCAGAGTGTCTTGTACACACAGCTGAACAGTATTGACACTAATATCCAATAAAGATCTGACATTTCCATTAGTCTTTCCTTGTAGAAGCAGGATAAGATATAACAAAGAGATGATAAACATTGATTCTACACAAGCGATTTCAATTCAAAATGCCTCTGTGTCTAAGAGAAGTCTCACGCTTCTAAGAATAGTTACTTCCTATCTAGAAAAACCAGAATACCATTATGCGTTCAGGAGACACTTCAGAAGACTTTTACACAATTCTTCCAATTAAAAAAAATATAAAGAAAATTCCATTGGCCCATAAACAGCCGACATCCTAAGTGTAGCATTGCTTGATACCAATGCAGATGGATCTAGCATCTGGTATTCCACATGGGGAGAAGAAAGCCAGAGTTGATATTTTCTTTAACAGAGGGGACATATACTGGTTTCTGAGTGGAGCTGTGATTTTTCAAAAAAGCATTCCCTGACAGGAAGAATTGTGATCTGTATTTGAGATGAAAACATGCAATGAGTCAGCTCAACTACAGCAAATACAATTCAGATCAGACCATTGATTACCTTGTTGGGCATTGTATGCAGTGGCATTTCTAGTCATGCTGGATGGCAGCCAGCCTGCCAAACTTGCCCGCTGTGTCTTAGTCCCTTTGTGCTTGACATCTTCTCCATTCCAGATAACATCATCCTCCCACTGGAGCTGTGTCACCATAAGGAAGTGCTCATCAGCTAGCAGATCATCCTTCTCATCCATCAACCCTACATCCTGGAAGAAAAGAATAGCTGCTCAAAGACCTGCATTGACTTTATACTTTCAAACTAAAGGAGGAAAATTTAAAATCTCATTTTGCATGATGCACAACCATCCACTGGCCCATCACCAAGCTCTCATTGTGCAGCAAACCCAGTGCCACACACATCTCCACATCTTCCCCCATCATTCCTCTCTCACCCTCTCATCTGTGTGTCCTTTAACCTCCTGCTCTTTCTTCTCTTTCAGCTTGAAACCATAATCAAATCCACTGCCATCTTCAGGAATCCCCAGCATATCATACCAGAGCTGTGCTGGGCCATAACGCCATTCTGCGACTTTAGGTTTTGTATCGGTCACTTTGTCTATATCACCAGTTGACTGGGAAAATTTCGATTCCACAGGTGCCATCATGGTAATCTGAAGCACAGCAAAGGAGGGAATGGTTACACTGATGGTCTCTCTAAGTGTCAGTAAGAGGTTTCTTCCTTCCAAGTTTCCCAGCTTATTCTCAGAAGACAAAAGTATTTCTAAGAAGTGCTTTTCCATACTTACTAGCTGCCTTAAGAATGTTCTGCGATTAGACTTCCAAGAATAAAGAGATTTCTTCTGATACAAAGATCTCCTATTGATCCTGTACCACGGATGCAGCCTTCTCAGTAAGAAGCAATCACCTGAAGTCACTGACTAGTATCTGGAGAAGAGCTTCTGCACAGCTGGAATATAAGCCAACCTTGTCCTCCAGTTTTATTTGGGAGGAAAAGCTCTTTACAAGTCGCTGTCCAATCCACTACTACCCCAAGTGCTAGCTGTGACCCTCTCTAAGTCTCAGATATCCCACCTCATCATCTGAAAGGCACTGCTCAGGAGGGGGAGGAGCAGCAAACTCATATTCCCAAGGAGATTTTCCTTCCATTCCATTCTCAACTACAACTTCACCCTCCTGTATCTGCACTTCCTGTGCCAACTCCCGATGTTTCTTCTTGCGTTTCCTTCGGGCACTACGCCAAACTGATGGAACATTCTTTCCAGGGCCAAAGAGACGCAGAAAACGCAACACCTAGAATAGGAAAAGACCAAGAGGGTCAGAGAAAAAAAAACAAACACACCCACCACTGTGGAATGCTTGTCTGTCTGTACCTCACCTGAAAAGCAATAGTGAAAGACAGCACTCTGAAATTCAGAAGCTTGGCCTGTACTACAATCTCAGCCCCTGATGCAATCAACAATCTCTTGGTTATACTTGAGAAAAAGTTTCTGCTCCCCCTGTTTGATGGATCCTTCCTTTTCAAAAGGAGTTATTCTTAATTTTAGTCACAAAGACACTCAACAGAGGGAGGAAAGATTGCCTTTACATATTGGGCATGCAGTAAGACACAACCTGGAAATAATCATTTTCATTTTGAACAATCCACAACCTTCAGAAAGACACATGGAGATTGAAGAAGAGTTGATAAAATTATTAGCAAAAGAGAGAAGCTAGAAGACAGTTAGATAAAGGAGAGATTTCTCAAGCAACTAGATTAAAAAAAAAAAACCCACAGTCCAGAAAATTTATTTCCATCATAATGCAGTTCCCCTATATGCATACTGCATACCTCCAAAACCTGCACTAACAATGACAAACATCTTCTGTTTCTTCTACAATTATGACTGCTGATTTTAAGCACTGATAATTGTTTCTTCAGAGCACTCTTGTAAAGAGCGAAAGCATTATTCCCAAATTAACCAACAGATTTAGGAGAGAGGAATTAGAACCTAAGATATGTAAAGACACATCCTATTAATGTTTCCTGTTAATCTGTTATGCTGATCCCCAAAGGAAATAATGTTTATATGACCACTCTGTTCATCTTTGCCCACATCCACGTTATCCTTGTTCCCAAAACTCCCTCAGATTACTTCTAAACCCTTTGGCCAGTTTCAATGACCTTTCACACTAAGGGCAAAGGTATCAGCTAAGCTGCTAACAGTTTAATGAAACACAAAGTCTGCTTCTCCACATGCTATTTTAAGTGGTTTCATTAAGAAAAACAGTGGTACATTAACATGCTCATTCCCAGACATCAACCAATCCTCATAGCCAAATCTTCAGGCTTTGCCAGCTCTAGTGCTCATGAATTAATTATGAAAAGCGCTCAGCATTAACAGCTTGCACTGATTTCTGCTCCCACTGGGCACATTCAACACTGAACCAGTTATGATGTTACATGTTGAGCACCAAAGAAATGAACACATCAACTGACACAAAATGCAGTAATACAGGAAACATCAAATTTGCAAAAACCAAGAAAGCATCCAGAAGGCTAACTTCTATGCTTGAGCCACACCTAGATTTCTAACATGACATTTAATTATGCAAATTGCTCAGCTCCTTACATAAAGCCTATGAAGGAGGCACACACAAATCCAAGTTATCCTGGCTCACAACCATCTGTTTGGCAACTATAAGCTCATCTTTACTCTCCTTCCCCTCCCACATTTCTTCTCCTCTTGACAGCTTTAAAACTTTCAAAATAATTATTGAAATACATTGACTACATTTGCTATTTGGGACCATTTAGGAAAGTATTGTAAATAATTTACTTTGTGAAAAAAAATGATCACTCTTTCAACCAAATTGTTATTGAGCTAATTTCTGATCCATATTCATGAGCAGTTTTGAGGGAGGATTAAGTAAAGGATACAGATCACAAATTGTTTCAGGAAAAACACACGAAGTTCAGGACAGCATGAAAGGAGGAGCCAATGTTTGCCAGAAAAGCCAGAAAGCAGACAGATTAGCATTATGTTTTTCAATCATCTGGCAAAAGCATTCTCTACATTTTCACAAGTCAACAGGGCTGTGCTATGGTCTTACAGAACAGCAGAACATTATTTCACCACCTGATTTATATGATGCTTTTTAAGAGGCTCCTGCAAATGGCAGGAAAAGTACTACATGTTAAGCAGTCTGGAAACAGCAGCACACAGAAAGTAAAGAAAGTATCAAAGTGAGCAAGAACATGTATGCGATTACTTACTACATACCCTTAATACTATACAATTCATATTTAGAGGGCTTACATGATACAGTTTGTGTTACTTCCACATATGTCTTACTATACCTTGCCTGGTCGAAATTCTGGGAAGAGCTCTGTAACACTTGGCAACTGTTTGGTAGCGTCTTGCTGCATGATTCCTGCAAGAGGAAGTGTGAGTTTGCCTTCCTTGGATTCTGCCTGCCTGGCTTCTTGAGGTCCCATCTCTGACTCAGAATCAGAGCTGCTGCTGAAATCCACCTTGTCGGAGGCAGCAGAGGAAGGAGCAATGATGGAGGGCAAAATGATACCGTCTCCATCTTCAGATACTACAATAGAACAAGCACCTTATAAACAAACATGTTTCCTCCCCATCCCCTAGTACAACCCCATAATGCCACATCTATTGTTGATACCAAGTTATGCAAAAATTAAGCCTCTGCAGATATTATGAGTACCATTCTGGCTTAACCTTTCATTTTATCCTAAGCGTTCCAAGGTGAATTTCCCAGCCACAACTGAGAGGATGAGATAAAAAAAAGCAGTTTCATTGTCAATATCAGTATTTTAACAATTCCTGGAAATATAATATTTCACCCTACATTTCAGACAATCCTATAACATTGCATATCAGGACAAAGACCCACCTTTAAATGCAGTCTGCAGACCGAATTTTGATGATGTGTGTGCTTGCCGCAGAATGAACTGCTACACAGCAGTGTTTGCCTCCTTCAGACATTCACATTGCCAGAGAGAAGAAAGTCCTCACTCACCAGTGGCAGCTGCATCCTTTTCATCTTCTTTCTTTCCAGGTACTGGAGGTGGTGGTGGCGGCGGCATCAACTTGGAATCAATATCTTCACAGTCAGCATCGTAATCATCCTCATCTTCATCTAACCAGTCAGGAGACAAGACTGCATATTAAGCAGACAATAAAAGGGAACCAGGCACCCTTCCCATTTATACTATCTCATACCTGTCCCAACCTGGTGAGAAGACAGTGTCTTCTCATTAGTAAGCAGACCATTCTCGTTTTGTAACTAGTTCAGCTTCCTGCACAAACTCATTTGCAAGATTTAAATTTAAGAAAGAGTGGGAAGGAGGAAAAAAGGCAAATTGACAGAAAGATGACTGAAGCACTTTTAAAAAAATTTAAAAATTTTGCTATCATCTCCCCTTAGTCACACTTCACAGAGCAAATAAAGCTGCTAAAGAAGTAAGAAATACCCCCAAAAAGCCCAAATCACCTTTTTTGGTTAAAAAGCCCTAATCACCTTTACACCCCACTAACCACAATAAGTCAACAGAAAGGTTAAGTGTAAGGCAGCTTTAAGGAACGTGCAAAGATTTAGCATTTGCACTAGCAGTTACTAAAAGGGAAAAGCTGCACGTTTTGAAAATGTGACAGATACCTGGGACCAACAAAAGAATCTGAGTGCCTTCTGCAGAAAGTCATTTCAGAAAAAGAATTCAAGGGTAAAACAGGAGAGACATAGTAAGATTGAAATGACTCTTTAAGGGATCAGGACCTTATCTCTTATGTTTGAGTATCTCTGAGAAGCACCTGGCCTCCTGCAGAACCCTCTTCCTAAGAACACGGGCTGAAGAAATATTGAGCAGGTATTGGGTATTCTCTGCAGGGGATCTCAGCGCAATAGGTGCATCCTGTTTTCTCTTCTGAGTATAGTTTGACTCTAATGAGGAACTGATTCCTTAAAAAATGAAGATATCAAGCAGTGGCTTCATCCAGTGAACACGGTTTCACAAAAGCTTATACTGGGTTCTTGAAGCAAGGAACGGAAAGGCACAACGTCACCCATATAAGAGACTGTCAAGGCCCATTGCCCCAAAATACCTTCTACAGCTTGAGCTGTAACACTAATCCCATTTACCTGGTCTTTGAACCGGCTGCAGGCTGCCCATTGCCTGCCTATACCTACGGCTCTCATCTTCTGCAACTTCATTAATATCTGAATAATCAACAGCATCTTCCGTGCTCTTAACCCAGCCTATGAAGAAAAGACATCTAGTCACTCAAAATTTTATCCTGATACAGATTACTAACTTCAGACTTCACTGTGTACATATGAATCCTTTCCTATACTTTCTTTTCTTAGAGGAAGAAAAATATCTGATTAACATCTCCCAACTGAGTATTCTTCCCCTCATTCCAACCAAAAGCTCCAAGACCTCTGAATTTCCCCTGAAGATTGGTAAGTAACCAACTTTAGCACAAGGAACACCTTTCACTTACTCAGTGAAACTGTTCAACAAGCTCAGAAATAAGACAGACATGCACAAAATAGGCTTGTTTAACACAGGGGAAAACACAGAGTAAAATTATTTATGAGGAATGAAAGACAAGTAAAAAGAAACTTATAAAAATATTAAAGAAAACAAGTGCAAAAGTGACCAAGAAGTAATGTGGGATTCACTCTGGCAAGAAGAAGAAGGCAAGTCCATTGCCAGAGGACCTCGGAACAAATAACATCACAACATTCCTTGCAGCCCTAGATGACCTGGGTGCATTTCTTCCTCCCCAGTAAGAGCTCTGATCCTGCAGCCCCTCTGTCATTTAACTGCAGGTATCCCAGTGCCTAACCTTCCTCATCCAGGTGGGCTCCATCGGCCTCCGGGCTGTCCTCCTCGCTGGCTGTAATTTCAGTGATCAGGTTGCCCAGTCCCAGCACACCCAGCCCGGCCAGGTGCTTCTTGGATTCCTGGAGAGACCAGAGCCACGTCTCTGCTGGGAGGCTCTGCTAGCTCCGCCAGCGAGGCCGGGCCGAGCCCCCTAGCCGCCTGCTCGGTCCCGTCCTGGAGCCTGTCCCACCTGCACTTCCCTGGGCCTGTCCCGGAGCCTGGCCCACCAACACCTCCTCCCTGGTCCGCCTCGGAGCCGCGCCGCTGGGACCCCGGTTCCTCTCCCATCCCTCAGCGCGCGCCGCCGGCCAGTTCGGGCCGAAGCGGCGTCTCCCCGGAGCGCCACAGCCCTACCTTGTCGAGGATGCTGTCTCCCTCCAGCTGCCCCGCCTCATTGATGTTACCGAAGAGGAACCCGGCCAGCAAGAAGGGCTCGGCGCGGCCGCCATCGGCCTCCTCCTCGCTCTCGGAGTCTGACATCGCGGCAGCACCGACCGGAACCGGAACCCGGCCGCGAGCTGAAGGAGCCACCCCGCCCCGGGCCGGCAAACAGCGCCCCCGCGCGGCCCCACCCCGCAACGTCCCAAGGAAGAGCAGAGGCTCCGGCGTTCACCGAAAAAATCGTTTATTGCATTTAAGAAACGGGGTCTGGCTTTCCACAGGAAAGAACTACGTTTAGAACAGGTGTGTTACAAACAGCAAGGTGAGTTAATACGAGAGACAGAGACATGAGAAAAGTTTTATTACAACTTAAATCCGCATAATTTAAAAAAAATCCTTTAAAACTGTTAGCTGTAATACAAATTCTTTTATAGTATAATATCAAGTTGCCAGTGTATGTATCAGTACCACACTTCAGTCTTGGGCTCCCACTGCTGACAGGCAGCCCCTGCAGCCCACCTAGGGGGTCGGGACCCCCGTGAGATCCATCCGCTTCTTGGGGTCAGCCCAAGCAGCACCAAGGTTTCTACAGAGGAAGGTTTAGCACTCAGAGACAAAGCATGGTGAGGCTCTTCTAGTTTAAATTTCATAGAAACAGCTACAGCTGCAAACTGGAGAAAGCACTTATGCATCTATGCATAACATCCTTTGGACACAGAATTCCTGAACTGCTCAGCTCCCTGTGGATGGCTACAGCTATATTTAAAAAAACAAAAAAACCCCAAAAACCCAAACAAACAAAAAAACCCCAACCAACCAAAAAACAAACACTGAAGTATTTTAGAAATCATTCACAAACTGAAAGATTAAAATTGGTCTCTTCATAGAGAGTCTCTTCTGTGAATTAAGACATACACCCTGTGTTTCTATTCAATAACAAACTGAGGAATCTTGAACAGTTTGGGAAACCTGCACAGCTTAACCTGGATTTTCTGATCTCCCAAAAACAGACAAAATCCAGCCATGGGATTGTGTGAAGTCTGTATTTGTTACCTGCCCACAGGGGAAAAAAAAAAAAAACAACAACCAAACAAAAAAACCCCACAGCCAAACCAAAAAAACACCCCCCCACAAACACGTGGCAGGAACAGAATGGATTGTAGACTGAAGCACTGGACTACTTACAATAAAATGCACCACAAATTGTAGGGGGGGAAGAAGTGGGTGGGGGGAGATCACAAACTGAGAATGCCCACTGAATGGAAAAGTTCATTGGATCTGTGTGCTCCTGAAGCTCATTCTCATGAACAGCAGAGGCTGGAGGAAACCAGCTGGCAGGACGTTTGCTCCTGGCACGAAATAACAGAAATACAAAGCATCTAAATGACTATTAATGAGGTACTCTAAAGTCAGTAAAAAGTTTTTGACGGTGTTCAAAGTTCACTGTCTGCTCATTTTCATCACTATTATGTTATTCTCCTCAGTACTGTTGTGCAGTCCATTTAAGAAGTAATTTACAAGGGAATAAAGAGTTCTAGCATAATGTAGTCAATTCAAATAAATTGATTGAGTAGGTGAATTTTATCTTACCATACTCTCTTCCAGTTAACACCAGTAGGATGGCTGCTCTGTGAGCCTACAGAAATGGGGGGGTGTGCAATAATACTTGCTCACAGAATTTCTTCTCCACAAAACTACTGTAATCAAGTTAGGAATAATGACAAAAGATGCAGAAATAAAAGGTATCAGTATGTAAAAAAAGGAAAAACTTTTTAAAACAGTAGTAGCTTCAGTACAAAATTGCAAATATATGTAGCAAAAAAAAAAAAGGAGGTGCCTGTTGTTGAAATTAGGTCTATTTAAGAGCAGTCCAAACATATCACAAGCTTTAAGTACATCTCTGAACAAAGCAAAGGTTATGGGCTTGCACCAGGGTAACTAGACAGTTGATTTAGGCCTGACTAGCATTAAAAAAACACCAACATGTGTACTGGCTTTAATAAATACATTTTAAACATGATAAACTCTATTTACTTGGTTACTGAAATTTACCTACAGAACATAATCTTGAATTACAAGGCATAGAGTTAATTGCTGCCTGCAAGTCAAGCCCACGCTAAAGGCCTACTACTAAAGTAAAGGCAGAACATGCTAAGTAGAGGTTACCCCACTGAAATACTCCTATGCTCTTAACATCCTGCAGGGCACTGTGGTAGGAGCCACATCTGGAACAGCACTCTGAGTGCAAAAGATGCAAAGACACTCCAGACAATAGCACTTGGTGAAGAAAAGTATGCAGAGTCTCTAGGCTTCTGCAAGTATCATACATAATGAGTCTTTTGGTGTTGCCTGTGATGAGACAACATTTGGAACTTGGTGTTGGTTCACTAGCCACATATACCAGTATTTAGATTAACTGCAGTTTATAATCTATGGATTGCAATTTGCTAAAGCATAACTCAGATATACAAAAATTGCAGTTAGTGTAGTATCAGTTACACCAGCTGAAGAAAGGCACATCCTCTTCAAAGAGGGAAATTAGGGCACAAATACAAATATTTCCATCCACCTGGTATTTTTGCCCATATCAGATAAAGCAAGGTCAAATTAACACAAGATCCCAAATAACCTTGTTGATGTGTTTTCTGTTATCTTGCTAAAATGAGGCTTTTTTTTCTGCCCAAGATATACACCAGTGCAGTTTTGCACATGTGGGAATCATAAGAAAGGAAGTTCTGAATTACCAATTGAGGCTGCATCTGGACAAAGACAGCACTGTCAACTTCAGACAACAAAGCCCAGTCCAGCACCATTTATTTCACACAAAGTATCTTTGAAGCATGCTGCTTTCATACCACCAAGCTGTAAGGTTAAGTCTAAGGAAGGTTTCATACACTCACTTCTCAGCTTGTCACAGAATCACACATGAAGAACAGTGCACATCCTGAAAATAAAAGCCAGCTGCCACTCAAGGAGCTGCTAAATAAAGTTTAAAAGTATGTAAATAGAACTTCAGTTAAAAGAGTTCATAATAACTGATCACATACTAGAGAGAAGAAAATTGCCTAGGTAAACCTATCCAGTGATTGGCTAACCGTTACAAGTTTAACTGAAATTATCAGTGAGTTGTCAGGAAGAAACGAGGGTTCCTGGTTCCTGTAAATAGAACCTCCAAATTTTCTGCCAGTGTTCTCCCAGAAAAACAAAGGAATTTGCTGTAAAAATCTCAGGTGGTGGCTCCAAGAACATTAAGAAGTGAAGCAATGAATTCCTGAAGAGCAAAGGGGCTGCTATGAAGTTTCTGGGATTTGTCAAAAGGGATCACACTGAAAATCTCATTTTGAGAAGTGTCATCCCAACTACTTCAGTCAGTCCAAGAAGCTAACTGTTAACTTTATTCTCAGGGTGCAAAGTCTCTTTGGAGAGTAAAATAAAAACTCAGTTTAGAAGATTATGGAAGACTTGCATCTATACTACTCTTCCACTTCTCCAATTCCAAAGTGTGAAAATCACTCATTTGAGTGATTCATCATTATCCTAAGTTCCTTACATTAGGAGAAATCAGCTCCTGTTTCTATTAATAAAAATCATTGCAGATGTTCCCTGGATCTTGCTCATTGCATTAAACATGCCTTATACATATAAGGTGAATCTCAGTAATATTTCAGGCATTTTTGCATGTAAAAAAATTGTTTTCAAGCTTTAAATTGACAAATTAAAACAACTGGACAGCCAGACTTCTCTTTGTAAAACAAATTAAATCAGTAAATAAGGGATGGGAAAAGCAGCAGCTATGCTTAAAGCAAAGTTATCAGAATTTGTGCTTTTCAGCAAATCTAGTAACTCATGGCTATCTAGTAAGTCTGGCTTCAAAGAAGTCCCTTCTCTTATTTTCCTCCACTAAATAAGGACAGAAGCCAAGTGATCCCTGGAGAAGCTGGAGACTGGAACTTTAAAAATAAAGTTGGTATTTGACCTCTCAGTTGGAAAAAAACCAACCTGTTCTGTTTCAGTTTCCCTGAAGCAGTAAGACTGCAAGAATATTCATTGCATAAACCATTTCTGCTTAGAGCTGTTAGTGCAAGATGCAAATCTTCAATTTAACTCATTAAAGAGCCCTCCAAGATTCCAGTCAATATTCAACTTCAAACATCCATCATCCGAGGTAACTACAACAAGACACATTTTCTTGCGTTCTTCTTTGTCACAGGATACAGAACGGCACGCACAGCTTCAGCAAACACCTCCCGAACACCCTCTTGATTCAACGCTGAGCACTCCAAATATTTGACTGCTCCGATTTGTTTAGCCAGTGAAGTCCCCTGCTGCGGGGTAGTAGGAGCCAAGCTTTGCTCTTTCAACTTTTTAACTGTTTCCAGGTCATTTCTCAAGTCTCTCTTTGTGCCCACTAAAAGAATGGGAACATTTGGACAGTGGTGAGAAACTTCAGGATGCCATTTGTGCCTCACATTTGCATAGGAAGAGGGGCTACCAATGGAGAAACAGATAACAAATACATTGGTTTGAGGATACGAGAGCGTGCGCAGGCGGTCATATTCTTCCTGACCTGCAGTATCCCAGAGATTCAGGCTAACTGTCCGGCCATCAACAGTCATTTGGGCACTGTAGTTGTCAAACACAGTAGGGATGTACTCTTCTGGGAAGGCATTGGTGGTATAACTGATGAGAAGACAAGTTTTTCCCACAGCGCCATCTCCAACAACTACGCACTTTATAGTCTGCATTCTTTACCCGGAAACAAAGTCCTGCACAAAGCAAGAAAAACAGTTAGGAAAAGCACACTGAATTATAATAATTTTAAAGATAAGCTTTATAGCAAGTGTTTTTAATATTGCTAACAATTTCTTTTCACAGCTACACACACTCAGTGTCTCAGAAGCCATTATGAAGAGCTCACAGGCTAGAAAGACAATAGTGAAATGGAGATGCAATGTGTTGAGAGCTCAGTGACAACCTCACTGCATTTCAACCATGTAAGTACAAATTAGCCAAATTCCCACAGTCTTGCCTTACTGCCAGACAATTTCCCACAGGCAAATGGACAAATCCTTAAAGGTACCTGCAAGTGGAAAGGGATCGTGACCTCAGACAAAATATTCTGTCATTTGTAGGTTCACACATGCACCTCTGTGTACACCCCCTCCAAGACTCACACTTCTTGTCTACGCAGTCTACTGCCTAAACAGTTTATCACAAAGAAAGGTCCAAAAATTATATAATAAACCAAGATACCCTTTGCTTGTCTGTACTGCTATTGTTTACTTCAATGATTTGCTCAACTCAGGGAACAAAGCAAGCTCGCTACCCTGGACTTCAGGAGAGCAGACTTTGGCCTCTTCAGGGACCTGCTTGGTAGAATACCATGGGACAAAGCCCTGGACGGAAGAGGGGCCCAAGACAGCTGGCTGGTATTCAAGGGTCAACTCCTCCAAGCTCAGGAGTGTTGCATCCCAACAAAGAGGAAGTCAGGCAAAAACACCCAGAGGCCTGCATGGATGAACAAGGAGCTCCTGGGCAAAGTCAAACAAAAAAAGCCTAGACAAGGTGGAAGCATGGGCAGGTAGCAAGGGAGGAATATAGAGAAACTGTCCAAGTAGCCACAGATCAGGTTAGGAAAGCAAAAGCCCTGATCTGGCCAGGGACATCAAGGACGACAAGAAAAGCTTCTATAGGTATGTCAGTGATAAAAGGAAGACAAGGGAAAATACGGGCCCCCTCTGGAATGAAACAGGAGACTTGGTTACCCAGGATATGGAGAAGGCTGAGGTACTCAATGACTTCTTTGCCTCAGTTTTCACCAGCAAGTGCTTGAGCCACACTGCCCAGGTCACATAAGGCAAAGGCAGGGACTGAGAGAATGCAGAACCACCCATTGTAGGAGAAGATCAGGTTCGAGAATATCTAAGGAACCTGAAGGTGCACAAGTCCATGGGACCTGATGAGATGCATCCATGGATCCTAAGGGAACTGGTGGATGAAGTGGCTAAGCCACTCTCCATCACATTTGAGAAGTCATGAAGGCACTCCAGGGAAGTTCCCACTGACTGGAAAAGGGGAAACATAACCTCCATTTTTAAAAAGGGGAAAAAAGGAAGACCCAGGGAACTACAGACCAGTCAGTCTCACCTCTGTGTCTGGCAAGATCACGGAGCAGATCCTTCTGGAAACTATGCTTAGACACATGGAAAATAAGGAGGTGATTGGTGACAGTCAACATGGCTTCACTAAGGGCGAATTGTACCTAACAAATTTGGTGGCCTTCTATGATGGGGTTACAGCATTGGTGGACAAGGGAAGAGTGACAGACTACCTGGACTTGTGCAAAGCATTTGATGCTGTCCTGCATGACACCCTTGTCTCTAAATTGGAGACACATGTATTCGACAGATGGACCACTCGGTGGATAAGGAATTGACCGGATGGTCACACTCAAAGAGTCGCAGTCAACAGCTCAATGTCCATGTGGAGTTCAGTGATGAGTGGCGTTCCTCAGGGGTCAGTACTGGTACCAGCACTGTTTGACATCTTTGTCAGCAACATGGACAGTACGATTGAGTGCAACCTCAGCAAGACTGCTGACGACACCAAGCTGTGTGGTGGACACACTGGAGAGAAGGGATGCCATCCAGAGGAACCTTGACAGGCTTGAAAGGTGGGCCCATGCGAACTGCACAAAGTTCAACAAGGCCAAGTGCAAGGTCCTGCACATGGGTCAGCACAATCCGAAGCACAACTACAGGCTGGGCAGAGAATGGATTCAGAGTAGCCCTGAGGAGAAGGACCTGGGAGTGTTGACTGCTCAAGATGAGCTGGCAATGCGCACTTGCAGCCTAGAAAGCCAACCGTGTCCTGGGCTGCATCAAAAGAAGCGTGACCAGCAGGTCGAGGGAGGTGATTCTGTCCCTCTGCTTTCATGAGACCCCTCCCATAGCACTGCATCCAGCTCTGGGGTCCCCAGTACAAGAAGGACATGGAGCACTGGAACAGGTTGCCCAGAGAAGTTGCGGATGCCCCATCCCTGGAAGTGTTTAAGGCCAGGTTGGATGGGGCTTTGGGCAACCTGGTCTAGTGGAGGGTGTCCCTGCCCATGGCAGGGGGCTTTAAACTAGATGATCTTTAAGGTTCCTTCCAACCCAATCCATTCTATGATTAATCAGGCCGCAAGAAACTACATTATTTACAGGACACCAGATAAAAGGTTCAGAAAGTAGCATGTACAAGAAAAGCTGTTCTTTGAAATATAAGTAGCCATAGTACCCAGGTTAGAATACATAAAGAATTTTTCTAAAGAAGCTAAGAACAGATTATTCTCACTGATCAGTGACAGAACAAGCAAAACATAATAGGCTTGAGCTACAATAAAGTTTATACTGAGCATTAGAAAAATAAACGCTGTAAAAGATCAGCAAACAGCCTTCCTAGGCAGACTGGGTAATTGTTACAGGAGATATTTGACACTTAAAGGCTTCCTTACTCCTTTCCTGATATGTGAAGAGTAGGTTTGATAATCAAATGGATATATGCTAAAACTCAGTTCATTCTAAACTTCATCACATGAACAGCAGGAACTTTGAAAATAGCATGGAAAAACTACAAGCAGTTATTTGTTGTACATTTGTTGTATGCTGGAGCTTCCACTGCTAGCCTGAACAAGAAGAAACTTGCATCTGCCTTCTCACTCAAATGCCTTTGAGGTACTATCAGTAATCCTCAACTTGCAATCAGCAGCAAACATGCTGCTTCAAACAGAAGAAACAAATAGTGGGAGGAGCCATATTGCATATTCCAGAAAGATCACAGCTCCAACACCATGAAAATAGCAAAGGGAACATATGAAAATGAGCAATAGTGAAGTACTTCGCTTATAAAAGTCACAAAACCCTCTCTCCAACAACTTCTTCAAGACCACCCAAACAAATCAAGAACTCACTACTATTTAAGTCTCAGCTTTGTCCTTTTTTGACAAAGTCTTTATCTGTATCCACAGACTGCTGTCTTCCCACTGGGAGCATACATGATTTTCTGTAGTAAGTGAATTTACGCTACCTTAAGCTTTGGTACAAAGCTGCATGAGACAACTCGAGTGATACTGACTGTGGTCACTACAACATACAGTGCTTAAGGAAGTATCAATGTATGTACACACGCACTATTGAAAACCAATCAGTGGTGGGAAGCAGTGTAGAAACCTTGCTCCAGAAAGACCAATCAGGACATCAGGGGGAAAACAAAACAAGCAGTTTATCCTTTTTGGAAATGGCAGGAATCATATTTCGAAAACAACATGAATCACCTGACATGAAATCTAGCAAATACTTTTGAGCTTTGGCAGAAAAGCATACATGTGAGTTTCATTGTACATCCAAAAAAACCCCCCAAACATCCTCTTTCAAGGCTCCAGTCAAATGTAAAGAGAAATGTGTATGCAACTGCATATTATAAAGGTAATCAGGAAAACGAAGAACAGCAGTGACCAGCAAAAGCTGACAGCAGGACTGCATAAATTATTCTAGAACAGTTGCGCCAAGATTTTCATTTAACAGTACAGGGGGGCGGGAAATAGGTAAATTTTGTCAAATTAGAGGCTTAGAAACATTTCTTGCATTTTGCAAACCCCAAAGTTGAAACCCCTTTGAATATAAAATTACTTAAAACATTACAAAATTAATGTTTTTAGCATTGTATGATTAGTAGAGGTTGAACACTGCTACTGGCAGTAACAATACAACATCGTATCTCTGAACACAAAGGGCCTAAGTGCTACAAGCAAACAGTGACGGAAGAGCGGTTGTATTTTAATATGATAACACTGTTCTACCTGACAATGCAACCATAACTCACCATCCTAATCTCTACTGCTGCTTTCCCTGTAGGGCAGATCACTACCTGCTTTGAGACATAGCCGTGCTCTCTCAAGCAGCAAGGTTGCCTTCAAATGTTTCCAAACCCTGTTTCCCCCTCCCACCCAGGTAGCGTGCCACCTCCTCAGCTGTGACCACACACTGAAAAAGAGTGAGGAGTTGTTTCATACAGTTTCATACAGTTCAAACAGTACCACAATCAATTGTGTTGGTACAACCAAGCCAGTGGTAGCATGTGGTGAGAATGAATCATGGGGGAGGAAAACCGTAAGTTGCCATTGCTGCCAAAGTATCACTGGACTGCAGCACAGAGAGCAGGTTTTAAAGCTTATTCCTGCATTTACTTCAAACCACTAAAGTACTAGAGGATGCTGTGCCAGAAACCTTAGTGGTGACCAACAATTCCAGAGCAAAAGTTTTTTTCCAAATGAACTACTTTTGCAAAAGACTGCTGTTTTGATGTCAATAACAACTGACATCACAGAGATGGCAGAACTAAGTCAGTTGGAGACATGCAATAAAAACTCAACTATAGCAACAAAAGTCTCATGGAGAACAAGATACACAAAGCCTTTTACATGCCCAGTTCCTAGTTTCTAAAATAAACAAATTGCAAAGACTTGGAAAGGATCTCTCTTTAAAACACAAACCACAAGTTCCTCCAAGGGCTTATACCTCTATGCATTTCTGTCCAGAGCTTTTCACAGAAAGACAGGATATCCCAGAATTGTACCCCTACCTGCACACACCAGGTAGTGATATCTGGAGGGTCATCTCACCAATATTGTAAGACAATACAGGCAGTTTTATATATTGGTAAACTACAAAGCCACATGTATCCCATATCATCAACAGCTAAAATAGCTTGACTCAACCTGATTTAAAATTTCTAATAGAAGTGTGTTATCCAAAGATTATTTTGTTGGGGCTTTAGTTAAGAGATTATTAGAGCTTTCAATTTGGAGAACAGGAGTAAGGTAAAAAAAAAAAGCCTGGAACACAAATACTCTTTCACAGCATTAATATTTTGATACACCTGACTGAGGCTTGCATTTTAGAAGAGCAATATTTGCAATAGGAAATAATTCCATGCAAACATGCCAAAGCATCAGGCTAAGTATGAACTACACAAATACAATTTAAAGAGCTTGTAGGCTTTTAATTATGTTTCTGTGCAGAACTCCATTCAAGTTGTCTTAGCTGAAAGGCATCCTCTGTGGCATAAGCAATACAGAAATACAAGCACACACCAGGATACACATGATTTAGTACTGAAACACAAAATTTAGATAAATTAATCCTAGAAGAGTAGAAAGAAGCTCCTACACTCTAGAAACCTGTATGCTGTGAGCAGATGTAATTTGGAGGTGTAGTTTGGTTAAAGATTTACATATCAAATACAAAGGTTTTTTTAATTTAAGCCAACCAAGCAAACAATACTACCTCTGTAAGGCCTTTACTATTAAATCCATGTATCACTTTGTTCAAAATGTATAAAGTCTCTATTTTTTCTTGGAACAATTTGCCTAGCAATAAAACTCTTGCTAAAATAAGATAGCAAGAAGCTGGGGTTCAAATTTTTATGGAAAATTCTTTCTGTTTGTCAAACACTCCTGAACTTGGCACTGCATGCTATTTGAATATAAATATGTGCTGAAAAAAAATCCATACTCCAAAAACAAAATTACCATCAAACATTACCAAGAGCAGGAAAAATGGTTTAGGGTTTGTTTGGGGGGTTTTTTGTGAGCTTCAAAAGAATTTTGGGGAAAAACTTTAGAGAGAAAAGCTCCACATACAACAGGTAACAAGAACTGAAAAAGAGAAAAATACAGCTTAACACATCAAACACATCAAAAACAAGACTTAGAATTTAGAAACAGAAAGCTGGGCACAAGTTTCGAAGCCAAGTTTAATTGTTACTCAGCAAGAGAAAGGAGTGAAAGGAAAGTCCAAAGTAGTGAGATGTAATCTGGGTTGCTTAGTCGTGCCAGAGAAAGGACTTCCATTACAGTTAAGGTGGAAGATCATCACAACATGAAGAGTTTTAGCAGTTAGAGCAGAATGGGTTAATTTTCAAAGAATAAAACCAAAAACCCCAAACCCAACCACCCCACAAAGAAATGTGCAAAAATACATACATGAGAGACATTTCTATCTCATCAATTGGTGTCTGAATTAGAAAACTCGCATTCCTGTTTAAGTTAGCAGCATCTTCTGAGAGGGAAACTAAGTCTGCGCCTTTGTTGCCTGCACATCTGGCACTTCCTTTGGAACGTGCAAGATTTCAATCAACATGTCAAGACATCTTCTGGAGAGCTGCTCCCATTCTGACCTAATTACGTATTTTCTGGTATCATTAGCATGGACAGCTTGCTCTCCTGTAACCCAGGCAGACATTTGCTTGGGAAATTCACTCCCCCTCTCCACAGAGCTATCATAAGTTAAATCACAGAATAACTTCATGTTGCGTCAGAATTTTTTGTGGGAGAGAAAATCCTTCTGGATCTTCCCTTTAATACTTCTGAATAAAAGTTTCCTGTCTGCTGAGAGAAGGGAGAAAACAGTGACAGAAAACAGAGAGGACATGAACCTGAATTCTTCTGGGGCTTTCTAGATTTATGCTTTTTATACTTCCTGCACTTCGAAAAACAATAGGCAGAGGAACTACTGTTTAGCAGATCATGTCTCTGCCCTTGCTACATTAACACCAGATGCTTCTCTGTTAGCTTTGATATTGCTCTTCCATAACCTCATTTTCACAGAGTTTGTCAGGTCTTCCATCTCTCTCTTTCCAGTTTGGATAGGGCCCCATTTTGGCCAAAAATGAGCAGAAAACACACTAGGAATTCAGCTAAAATCACGTGCATTGAGTTGTGTCATTCTGTTCAGCCACCACCTTTGATCAATCCCTTCCTGTTTTGCAGGCTCAGAAGTTTGATAGTACTTTATCAGGAGCAAGCAGAAGAAGAACTTAAGAAATCTAAACGACTTAATTGCTCATCTTTCAGTAACAAAAACTAGATGATCAGAGACGATTCACTCTGCCTGCAGTGAAGTCAGGCAGAAACTTTCAACAATGAATTGGGTGGATAAGGCAGTTCTAAATATATCCCACCATCCTCACTCATGCAAAGGAGTTAAAAGATCTTTTCATGTGTGCAGCTTAGCCACCAGACCTGACAGGGAAGAAAAAGGGGCTCTCAGCAATTTAATCAAGACTGTGGTACTATTCCAGAACAGCTCAGCTTACTTGCCATTGTTTTAGGCAAGCAGCAAACGAATGGACAAGTGCCAGACTTTTAGAATACATGCCAAGAAAGAGTAAAAAAGTTAAACAGGAGACCTCATCCCTAATACCCCTCAGTAATGAATGACCTACTTGGACTTCTCAGTCTCTTTCAAAATCTTCACACCACTTTCTGTCCTGCCATTTACCTGCAAGAGAAACAAAATACATGGCAACAGCCTGAGTGGCAGCGGGGGGGGGGGGGGGGGGGGGGGGGTGGTGTAAATAAATAAATAAAATCAACAAGCCAAGCCAGATTTCAGCAGCACAGCAGGAACTGTGCAGTCCACAACCCAGAGCTCCACAGGAACAGCAGAAATGAGGAAGCTCACTTTCTGCAGACCTTTGCCTAGAGGTTGAGCTCCCATGCATGTATTACTGATGCCTAACAAGAGTTCAATTCTCACCAGTTGGTCCCTCAGTATGAATGCTAGAAAGGCCTTAACCCTTTTGGCACAAAAAGTTGTTTCACAGAAATAAAAGAAACCACCAAAAACCTTTAATATAATGTTTTTAAAACCTTCACTGCTAACAAATTAGGCTAAAATTGGTTTATCAATTTAAAGATTTTTTTTTCTTTCAGGGATGAAATACACATAAGCTTTACCATGTAAGCAGTATTTCTTAGGGAACCACAATGAAAACGAAGTGGTCTGCATGAGGTATTTGGGCACCTCAACCATAAACCTCAGTGCACCAACACTCTTAATACAGGCACTCATACTCCAAACTTTATAGGAGAACAATTATATTAGTGACCAAATATCAATGACCTTAAATTCTATGAATCCAAGATTATGTTTATTGGCTAATAAATACTTCCAAAGGGGATTAGAAACAAGCTCATGAAACAACTGCCCAGCTGTGAAAGAACACTACACCAAGGTGCAGTCATACAGGAACTAAAAACTAGGACTTCAGTAGATATCTGAATCCCCAGAATATGAATATGACATGTATCCTGCTGTAATCAAAAGCCACAGAGTATTAAGCTTGATTTTCCTCCTGCAACCACATGCAGAAGCATGGACTTGTCAAGATGGGTATGCCTCACAATCTACTTGAACACAAGCGACCCTGATGCACTTCAAGGGTGAGCACAGTAAAGATGTAAGACTTTGAGCCGGGACTGCAGGGTTCTGTGCTCAGATGCACTACACTCCTCCTGGGTGATACAAGCAACTTGCAGAGGTACTGGGTATCACAGTCAGTTCATAAAAAGTGAGTAACATACGTCCTTCCTACCTTTTCTAGATTCTGGCAAGGCCTTATTCATTACTGTTGGCTAAAAGAAAAAAAGACATCAGACATGAGGTTCTGTGCAGAGGCACATTAAGCACATTGCAGGATGAATGATAAATCCAGTTAAATCATCCCTGATTCTTACTATTTGAGGTGGAAAAAACCCCCTGTTAGTCTATCTTCCTAACGTATTTTGTCACCTGGCATTTATTGGCACTCTAAACACTCCTCATTTTTAAGAAAAGTTGTAACAAAGTTGTATTTGAAGGGCAACGTGCATACTGGGAAACTCTAAGCTTTTTCCTCGAGAAAAAAGCCCACACACACTTTTCATTCTCTTTGATTTCTCCACCTCCACCCCCAAATTTCACTGGGAGGTAAAAAACCAACCGAACAAAAAAACATCAAAAATGCACTTGGTCAATCAATAAGTTTTCAGAAGTGTCTTTAAATAGTTTTGAAATGATTAAAGCATGGACTCAGTGTGTATTACACCATGGCTTGTGTGCTACAGTATTGCAATATTTGCCAGTCTCATTTGAATCAAGTATTGCAGTTCTAAAAAGTGAGCAGAAGTTATCAGTGGCAAGGAGTCTCTCAGCAGTCTATCAGATTTACATGTACAGGCATAGGAAAGTAAAAACAAAACCAAAACCTCCTTTTAAAGGTATGGATTTTTACATGATACCAAACTGAAAACACTTTGCAGTCCAAAAGAATCACAGCCTCATCATGTAAGCAAATCAAACTGCATATTGTTTCCTCCTACTGATTGCAAACTGCACATTTATTGTTTTTTCAAGATCTCTCTAAAGTTCCTTCCAAGAAGAACATTTAAAAGCATCTTCTTAAATGGAAATAGTAAGTTAAAATGCCAAATATGTTTCGTAAGTTCGGGGTTTTTAATAGGGAATTTAAGCTTGTGTGCAGCTGAACACTGGCAAACTGGCCAAATGGAGCCTTCAGGCCATGTATTTTACATTTGACACAGAAGAGAGCATATGCTTTTCAAAATCAAAAAATAACACAGATAATGATGCTGGCACAAGGAACATTGCACTCCAGCACAGGACATGTGTTGCAGGAATAGGGTACACATAAAGAACAAAAGCATTTAAAACTTTTTTATAATTCAGAAAATATTATAGGAATCATAAGTGTTTATATAAAGAGTAAACAGAGACCAACTATTCATTGGTTCTTTAAAAAAAACCAAAAAACCCCCCAAAAACCACCAAACCAAAAAACACCAAAACATCAAATTAAATCAGAAAAACGGAGGTTCAGAACAAGTAACAGACAGCACTGCTTCTCAGGTTTTGATATTAAGCTAGGAATTCCTCAGTACAGGATGTTACAAATACTTAAAAGTTTATAGGACTCAAGAAGAAAACCGCTAAGCTTATGAAAGAGAGGTCTGTAGCAGCCTGTAGCCTCTCAGCACTCAGAGTATTTTAGGCTACTACCTTGCTTTACTCTTCCTGAGACAACAATTTGGCAGATTTTAGAGACTGGATCAAACACAACTACTCTTATGTATCCCTGTAAAGGAAAATCCATTCTAAGCACTGAAACAAGAGACCTTTAGAAAAGGCTAACTCATCATATGCCAACCTTTTATTACATCCGCTGGGAGCAGAGGTCGCCTTATATTTGTCACGTTACTCTTAATGTGGATTAGCATCAGCTTGACCTTAGAACAGCCCAGCCCAACCTTCGGACACTGACGAAGAGGGGAGAGATGGACCTGCCCACGGGGCCGTTCCCGCTTCCCACACATTCCTGAGCGAGAAATGGGACCAGAAAAAAACTTGTTCCAAAACATCGCCCTTGCCCTACGCCTCCAGCATCTCCGAGCTGGATGAGCACATTCACCTACACAAACACTGCCGAGTGCAGAAGCCAGGACCTGCATCCCATCTCCCACAACCTCTGGAAACTGAGAGAACACCACGCCCTGCGGCTGGGGGGTTGATTACCCCGCTACTCCCAAGCTCGCCCCTCCCTCCTCCAAAGCTGGCTGCTTCACCAGCGCGGGCAGCGCGCAAACAGCCTCCACCGGGAAAAAAACCGCGACCGCCACAGCTCCCAGACCTGGAGAGGCCGACCTCGGGCCGCCGCCCGGCTGACAACGAGGGTGGCGGCGACCGGACGCAGAGGATCTTCCTCCCGAGCGCGCCGCCTGCCCCGGCCTCCGCCCGCACCCCCGCCGGCGGCAACGCTGAGGAGAAGCACGCGTTTCACCTTGCTGTGAAACCCCTTTGTGCATCTCTGAGCAGCAGAGGCAAGCCAGGAGGCCTCTCCCCGGCCGGCGGGCCCGCGGCCACCGCACCTCCTTTCACCTCACGGCCCCTCAGGGCCCGCCGCGGGCCGCTCCGCCGCACTCGGGAAGCACGGGGCACCGCCCACGCCCCAGCACCGCGCCCCCGCCGTCGGCCGCCCTCCAGCCCCGCGAGCCCCACGCTCACCTCCCGCGCCCCCAGCGGCCGCTGCTCCCGGAGCTGCAGCAGACCCTCGACCCAGCCGCACCCCGGCGCCCGCCCCTGCCCCTGCCCCCGCCCCTGCCCCCGCCGCGCGCACGCGCCACGCGCACGCGCCCTCTGCCCCACCGCTGCCCCGGAAGTGCCCGCCAGAGGGCGCCGCGACGAGAGGGCGCCGCTGTGGGGCTGCGCGGCGTTTTCCGGTGTAGGGAGCGGAAAGGGGATAGGGGCGGGGCGGAGGGTGGACTGCAGGCCTTGCTTGCTCCTGCTCTTGGATTTTAATACCTGAATATTTTAGTACCGTCGGCCAATAGTGTGTGTCGCTCTCCGACCCCCTTACCAGCGCTGTGAGGTGTTAAACAGCGAAACCCCCTCAAGAATCCCCTGCCTCCACGCCCTTCTTGTCTCTCATCGCTTGGTGAATATTGACCTCTCACACCGGGGCAGTTTCATGCCTATAAACGGCTTTGAAAAGGAGGACGTCAAGTCCCCACTGGAGCCACAGGCAGCGATGACGTTTCCCTCGTGCCTGCAGTTGCCATCTCCCTCATAACACCTCCTCGGCCTGGTTCCCCCTTCATGGAGGGAGTGAGGTGATGTGGGGAGTGAAGCTGAGCTCACTGTCCTGTCCTGCGCCTCTGCAGGCCCCAGAAGTGCCGGAGTCAGGCAGAACACCGGGCTATGAGCACCCTGGCCACAAAGAGACCTGGCACAGGCACAAGCTGCCTGGAGTGCAAACAAGGGGGCTCTTCCTGTTCTCCTGCCCTGGCCAGGCACAGGAGAGGGGAAGATAGATGACAGATTCAGCCTGCTGGCATTTCTTAAGCACCTATCAGGAATTTCAGAGTATAAACTTTGCTGTGGGTTTTTATTACTTGCCCCTTCTGACCCAGGGAGAGGGTGTCCTGCAGTGTGCATGTGGCTCTGGGCTGGGTCTGCTCCTCTGGAGCTGGTGCCAAGGTCCCCAGCAGCTCAGGAGCTGGCACTGCTCAGCTGCTGAAGCACTTGACTGTCAGATGCTCAGTGTTCTCATCTCCAACTCCTCATCTTCCTCTGACCAACTCAAGCTGTCATCTGAGTCTTCCTCCTGCACTGCCCCAGGCTCCTCTGCATTGGCAGCCTCCTTTTGCTCACCACAAGAGTGCAACCTGCTTTGAGGGAGCTCCAGCCTGGCCCAGGAGCCAGGGCTGGCTTTGCAAAGTGTGATCTCCACCTTGGTAGGGACCATGCTCACAAAGCTCTTCTCTATTTTGATGACCTAGAGAGAGAGGAAAATGCAGTGAGCTGGGCAGGCAGCACATGCTCATCCTTCCTCTTACTGGCAGAGCCCTGCCAGAGGAGAAGAGAGGAGAGATCTCCTCTCCTTGTGTGCCAGGAGACAGAACAGGATAAAACATGGGCTCCAGCTGCGCTTCACAGTGTTATGTCTAAGCAGCACCACAGTGGTGGTACGGAGCTTAGAAGAGCTCAGCTAGTTGTAGCCACATGCATGGCTGCAGTACAGCCCTCTCCCCATGGCAGTGAGCTGTGCTGAGGCACAAGCATACCCACGCCCAGCAGCACACTCTGCTGCCTGCGAGCGCAGGCAGCATGTACCAGAAATAAAGGCAAGAAATGTACATGCACATTCCTCAGTCTCACTGTTCTTTCCCAGCCAGCAAGCAGCTGAGAAATCAGAGAGCAAGCCTCTCCCCCACTGCCTGCTCACAGGCACAGCAGTATTGCAGGGGTAGACAGGGACCTGCTGGGACAAAGACCCTTTGGGACAGTCTGGGACCAAACCCAAAATGCCTACAGAGCCAGCAGTGACATCCAGCTCTGCTCTTATTCCAGGATTGAAAGGTGCAGCCACCAGCAGACTCCTAAACAACCCTTAAACAACCTCCTCACAACCCTTAAGGCATTCTTGAGCAAAGATGGCTATAAATGCCAGTACCTGGGTGACTTGCTCCCAAACGATCCCAACAAGAGCAAGCCAGTGCTGTGGCAGCATTTAAAAGAGAGTAGCCAGGGTGCCTCAAGTAGTGCAGAGCAGTCAGATGGCCACCGAGCCCAGGCATAGTCCTGGCATGGCTCCCAGGGGGTATTACCACCATGGGATCAATAGAGAAAAACCTAATTTCCTCATCAGCCTTTGTTGCTATAGAAAACCGGAAATGGGTCATCTCTGCTATGACAGCCATGGTGGACCTGTGTTCTCCACAAGGCTTTGAGATTTGGCAATGAATCTCACTGAGGAAGGGACTATGAAATGGCTGTTTGTTCCACAAACGTGCCAGCCATGGAAAGAGACAGCATCCCGGGGGCCATGGAATTTGTATGCAATAATACAATCAAAGTCTGCCTCATGCTCCACATACAGGAAGGACTGTATAGAAATTGCAGCAACAACCATTTCACTGCTTTATCAAAAGTCTGAGAATCCTGACTATGCAGAGACTAATTTTCCTTAGCAGAAGCCTGTGTTTGGGGCTGCAAACTCTTCTCCCAGAGCACAGGCTGCCTCACAGCATTGCAGCCCAGCCCCACACAGACTACTAGAATAGGGAAGTCAAAGTAAACAGGATCTTACCCCCCAGAGATCCAGTTCTGCCTGGAAAATCTTATTCCCTTCAAAGATGATGTGAACCTCAAGCTGAAAGATCAATAGAAAATTATCTGAGTGAATAGCACAGCACTGCTAGAGCTCTTCCCCCAGAGAGTGCAGCTGCCTTCCAGCACCATAATGAATCCCATGTCCTGGCTCCGGTGTAAGGGTCTGGCGATTCCCTCATCACCTGAGAGCATTTCACCCCCTTCAGAGCATGCCAGGTTCACCTCTGCCACCAATAGAGGGATTCAAGGCCAGCAAAGCCACCCACTGAGGCCGAGCACCACTGAACCAGAGTGGTTGGGCAGATGCTGCTGCAGCAGCAAAACCACTGGGCTCTCAGCTTGGGGACAGTGTCAGCAGTGTGAACCCTAGCTGCAACAACAGACCCAACAGGCCATCAAAGAGCGCCAGGCACCCAGCTGGCTCCCGGCTCTTGGCTTATCAAAATCAGGTGCTATGAAAGTGTGCATCACCAGCCCAGCTCTGCTGGCCCCACTCACCACAGTGTGGTTGGCTTTCACGCTGCTGAGGGCAGGCAGGGGGTTCTTGGCATAGACTGTCACTACCACCTGGCTGCTGGTTTGGTGCCAGTCCTGCCGGCACAACACCGCCGCCTTGTCCTGCCAGGGAGAGGAAGCCATCATGGCACAGCTTCTAGCCCAAGCACACCCCAAACACAGGGGATGTCTGTGCTGGAGGATGCTCCTTTGCAGGTCTCCTTCTCAGAGTCCCAGCTGAGGTCGGCATCAGCTAAGCAAGATCAAACCTGCCTTTTGTGCAGGTTTTTAAGGGGAAGTGGTTCATGTGAAGGTGGGCAGCCCCTACCAGGCTGTCCCATGCAACATGGGGCATCTGTGTTGTGCTTGGGATTGCTCCAGAATGACATGTTAAGACCAGAGACATCCTCTTCTTGTTCAAGAGTCACTCTGCTGTGCCCAAGTTCGAGGGTGCTGTGCACAGTCAGGAAACTCAGTCTGAAGGGCAGTGCACGGGCTGTTGCTGGACATGGATCATGCCACCATGCTAAATTTGGGAGACAGATGAGCCCCACTGGCCACATTTCACCATTCTCCCACAGAACTCCCGCCTCATCCATGCCACAGGCAGCTTTGGCCCCACCAGGCATTTCTAAGCATCACCAGGAGACTGACCTTCTGCAGCCCTCAACATTGCCAGCCAAAGAAATGTCCCAGGAGGAATCCCAGCCCCAAAATCAGGTGACAATTAGCACAAAGCATCTACATCGCAACATCACAGTTCATTCACTGCAGCCTCCTTTACATCCACTACATGTTTTCCGCTCCAGGACAAAGAACAGACTGGGCTCATAGGGGGTTGCTGACTGAGAGGAACATGGTGCACTTTCAGGAATATCCTGGGCCGCTTTGGTGTAACTTTCCCAGCTCGAGCCTTTTTCCAGCAAAGAGCTTTCCTGGGGAAACTTGCACACACCATACAATATTGGGAATTGGGATCTTCTCCCCATTGCCCTGCCGCAAAATCATGTCACTATGTAGATGAGGTTCCTCCTGGGAAGCAGTTGCAGGAGGAGGGAAAAAAAACCCAACAAAAAAACCCCACTAAAACCAAATTCAGTCATCTGCAGTCATCTGTCAAAATTTTGGGGTTTTGGGTTTTTTTTCAGGGCTTTTCCTGTGCTCAGCTGCCTGTCCCTGTGTGGTGGCCTGCAGTGCTGGCTGCGCCATACCTGGGGACAGCTCCTGCCTCGTTCAGCTTCCTGTTGCACATCTGCCCATTGGGCGTGAGACCTGACACATTTTGTGAATGCAGGAGCAGCATTTTAAACAGCAGATGGGTGAAGAGCGTGCACTCAAACGCTGCATAGTCATCAATTATGAAAATTAAGAGAATTAAATGCAGAAACTGGTATGAAGGCAGAGCAAGTGAAGGGGCACTCTTCAGTTGCCAGATAGTGGCACTTTTGCTCACACGAGTTGCCCTACCAAGAGCCCCCTTACCCCCTTCCCTGTCCAGCAGTGCCGCCCGCTGCTGCAGCCCAGCTGCTCCAGGAAGGCGCTGAAGTCTGTCATTTTGACTCCACAGCAGCTCCAGTACTTCATCCTGCGGAGAGAGGGATGAACTGAGTGGGGACCACCCATGGGAGCAGGAGAGGGGACCACAGCAGGCTTTGGGGTGTGGGGGAGAGGGGCTTGGAACCAACAGCTCCCCCTGCCCACCTGACACCCCGGGGGGTGTCACCCACGACTGCACTGGCCGTGCTGCTGAAGCCACACAACCTTGTGATGCAGCACTTTCAGCCCTCAGCACGGTCAGTTTGCTCCCCAGTAAAGGGTTGTTTCTTACCCCTCATGGAAGACAGGAGCACCAGGATGGAAAGTACAAACCTCTCTGTTGCTCTCTGGGCCCTGGTAGATCTGTGGAGCAAGAAGCAAAGGAAAATTTTGGTTGTGCCTCTGGCACAGCATGGCATGGAACAGCAAGGCATCTGCCCATCAGTGCCCATCCCTGCGTAGGGCACAGCATGATGCCCAACATCACCCTTTCACAGGGTCCAGCATCTATGAAGACTAACTCTGGGACTATGCCCAGCTGGCAGGCCAGCACTGGTTCCTGCTCCCTGCCAGCTGGACAGCCACCCTGGCCTTGCCAGGACCCCAGTATCATCCCCATGACCCTGGCAGCAGCCCTTCTGTATGTCCTCTCCCAAACACAGCCTGGTCCCAGCCCGGGGCTGGGCAGCATTGGCACAGTGGGCAAGTTTGGATACCACAGAAACTTACTCTGAGGTGCAAGGGGCCATTCGCCCATCCTGTCTCTTCCCAGAGTGTGTTAATCTCGTGTCCTTATCCACCTCCCACCTTTTGCTCCCTGCTCACTCCCCTCTCTGCTGCTTTCCAAGCATGCTGGCCGTCCAGCAGCTTGGTCCCTCCAGCACACGCCTTGGGGCAGGCAGACAGTCCTACTCAAGGTGGCCTTGGAGCAAGATAGAAAGTAGGCTGTACTGCATTAATTAAATGCAGGTGGGACTTATTCCACATGCATTTTACCTATATGCCCATATCCTGAATATATGCTATATTTCATTGCAAGCAATTAGCAGCAATGAAATGCAAATATACCACCAATCCAGGAATCTGGAAGCCTCTTGCAGGAATGTGGCTGGGAGGCAAGAGAGGCAGCTGCTCCAGGGACAGAATGAGCAGGAGCTGATGGACCTGATGGGTGCTGCCATCTCCCTACCCATCTGGCACCCTGCCCCACACCTGGTGGCAGTTGAGAGATGAGCCCCTGAACTGGATTTGTGATGCTCCTGGCAATGGCACAGACCATGCAAAGCTGGGACCCTGCTGGGTACTCACTGCCTTGCAGGCTGCATTCTTGCAGGTGGTGCCAGCTCTCACCTGGGCAGCCACTTCACCTGTGAGAGCAACACAGTTTCACCCTGGGGCATGCACCATACACACGTGCCCCCAAACCCCCCCACAGCCCCACTGCCATCTCCCCAGTTTAGCATGCACAGCCCCTGAGCACAGTGCATTGCAATGCATCTCCAAGATGCAGCTCTGTGGGTTTGCAGGTGGCTGAGCGTGTAGCACCCGCCATCCTGCACTGAACCTGCCATGCTAAACCACATGCTGAACTTGCCACATTGAACCCCGCTGCCATCCATCAGCTCATCCCTACCTGGACAACTGCCCTCAGGTACTTTGTCCTTGGAGGACAGGTTCAGTTTCTGCAGAGCTTGCTCCAGAGACCTGGATACTTTAATCGGCAGCAGTTGTCTTGGCTCATCAAAGCTGGAGAACAGCAGTAGCAAAGGTCGAGTGGGTTTTTTTTGCAATTTAAGTGTTGTTGCCTCTTCTGAGGAAGTAGCAGGGTAGGACACACGTAGAGGTGGCACAGCAGGGTGACACTGTTAGCTGAGCCCATCTCACCTTGGTCTTTCCTGCTGCATCTTCTCAGCTGATTTTGGTCTTTGGATTATGACCTCCTCCACTGGTTTGGCTTTCAGCTTGTCTGAGGCTTCCTCTTGGCCAACAGGCTCAGGGGGCTTCTCCTTGCTGTGAAACCCCTTTGTGCATCCCTGAGCAGCAGAGGCAAGCCTGATGCTTGCTTTGCCCTCCCTAGCCTGGCAGCTGCTCCCAAACCCTGCTAGTTTCCATGCTCTGGTGACTCTGTGTCCTGCAGAGATGGACTCTGACCCCGCACCAGGGACATGCAGGGATTCCCCAGGGCAAGAGGGTGTGGCAGCCTCACCTGCACCATGGCAGACAGGTCTTAGCTCTGCTGCACCCCAGCCTGGCAGCTGAGGTGCAGCAAGAGTCTCCCCCACATCCCTAGTCCTCTGCTGCCTCCTTCCCCCCTACAGAACTGTTCAGACATTCACAGCTGTGCTGATGCTTAGGGCATTTGTGTTCATCCTGCAGGATCCTGGTGGGGGATCCCAGCCCCTTCTAGCACCCTTCTCTGGAGCACCTGCCCCACACTTTGGGAGCAGCACCCTTGCTTTCAGGATCCTTGGAAGCAGACAAGAAATCCCCAGCCCACAGGGTGAAGGGGGTAGCCTTGGCACAGGATGGGAATGGGACAGGACAGGGCAGGGGCAAGGAGGAGAGAACGGAGGAGCAGCAGGTGCATTTGGGCTGGCAGGTCACTCACTTTTATGGAGAGGAACTCAGAGAAGTCCGTTGTGCGTTTCTTGCAACAAGACCAGCCCTAGGCACCAGGAGATGACAAACTGGTCAGGTGTGGGCAATCCCGCCAGGCACAAAGTCTCTCCCTGCAGCTGCAGCCCCGGCTTATGTCCCACTCACCTTCAGGGCATCGTGGAAGATGGGGACACCTGGATGATACAGGCAGGAATCTGAAAAGGGAAAATCAGGCAGAATCTTTCAGGAGGAGCAATCCTTCCCACGAGCCACCCATGACACCCAGCAGCTCCTGAGCCAGTTCCTGCCATGCAGGCTGCCTGTGCTGGGCTCGGCTCAGCCCTGCTTGGCAGCTCAGGCTGCAGCATGGTGGCTGAGGCTGCGGACCGGGAAAGCAGCATGTATTCCCCACTCACCCTGGTGCAAGGCCGATGAGCCCACTTACCCTTTGTGTTGTGCTCAGGATCAAACCTCTGCCCACAGCCTTTGTTGTAGCACAGCGACGCCATAGCTCAGGCGTACTTGCAGTGTCCTTGACTCCTTCCACAAAAATCCCATCAATCTCTTCCCTGCCCATGATCCCCCCTCTGCTTCCCCGCAGTTTCCAACCCAGGCGCCGGGAGGTGGTTTTGCCTATCTTTGGAGGCAGCCAGAGGACGTGGCTGGTAACTGGAGAGCAGGCTAAAGATGGACATAGCAGCTCGGCAGCTGACAGGACCTGGCACTCACATTATGTCAAGAGGCATTTCTGTCCTGCCGCTGTGACTGGCAGAGGGAATGGGCACTGCAGGGTGGATCTGCACCTGGGGTGGGCAAAAGACCTCCCAGCGCCTGCTGTCCCATCAGCATCCGGCATGGAGGCATCAGTGCCACCCTAGTGCTCATGCTTGCCTTGGGGCAGCCTACGACTCCTCTTGACCAACTGCTCTCAGTTTCTTTAGCATTTATAGAAGCAGCTGAAAGTTTCCTGCAAAAGAAGGGAAGAGACTTCCCAGAGTCACAGGGCAAAACCTGTGCTGATCTCCCTCAGACCCAAAAGGCAGGATAACCTGCTAGACAGAGGTACCAGCGGACCAAAGCAGTGCATGTGGCCAAGACATCCTTCGATGCAGGGTCTTGTGCAACCCAGGGAAATTTGTCCCCTGGAAAATCATTGTCGTCACAGAAGAAGAGCACAAAATGTTACATGGGCCCCCCGTATCCAGGAGAGGTTTGCTTGGACTCCCTACTCCCATTCTGGGACCCAAGGAAACCTTCTTGAGAGCAAAGGTTTTACTTAGTTCCTACAAGCATCTAAAGCAAATATTATTTTTTTTGTGTTGTTCCTGTTTGCAGAGGCAGCTGTTTCCTGGGTGCTGCCCTGACCTGCTGGAGCACACAGTGCCTGGAGAGTATTTCTGCTCAGAAACTGGGTTCAACATAAACCCTTGGCTCTATCAGACAGTGCAAAGGGCAGGTCCTCTAGGCAGCAGTTGCCCAGGGAGTTCACTCAGGACAGGAACCCACTGGGTTCTCAGGAGCTAATGTAACCCCATCCATGTCCCACACTGTTTGTTTAACCTAATTAATCCCCTTACAACAGCCTGCAGGATCTGCTGCCACCCCAAGGTGATCTCTGAAGTCCAAAGTTAGGATCAACCCTTGCTGAAATTCTGGAGCTCACCAGAGAGATGACTCCAGACTCATTTTACACTGGTCTGCTGCTCTACCACCAGCTAAGTTCAGCCATCCCCACCTTGAGATGCCCTGGCCAGCAGCAATGTAGGGCTTTTCTTTGTCATCTCATTAGCAAGGGAGATGGCCCCACTTGAGGGGAGGACACATGTCACCATCAGACCTCCTTATACCTGGGTAGTCTGTTTATAAACCCACATCCAACCCAAAAGCTAAGAGGTAAACATGAGGGCACTGGGGAACTGTCACACCAGCATAAGTCATGTGCCTCCCTCAAAGGACTGCAATGCCTCAAGACACAATAAATGACCCAATGGTCCCAAAAGTGGGTAAAAAAATACTGCTGGCATCCAGAGCCTCTACTCAGGCAGGAGGGATCATCTGGGACCTGGGAAACTGGGCAGAGCCCTGTGACAGGGGAATTTGTAGTCCTGGGAGCTTAACAGAGCTATAGGATTTCAGATCTCCTTGCTCTTTCCCTGAGCTGTCAGCAAGGCTGCAGCTGTCGCCATCCCAGTGCCAGTGAGAATCTGGAGCTTGGGTTACCTCACATGCCTTGGAGGAAACGCCAAGAGGATGCTGTGGCTGACCCACACACTGACCCACACATAGGAACCAACAGGTAACTGGTGGGGGGCCACAGCTGAGCAGAGCCCCCTCAGCACCCAAGGAGCAGTGGCAGACGGCTGAGAGCATGCAGCAGCACTGCTCTGCTCTCGCTCCTCTGTTGCACCACTGCAAATGAGGTGGCTTGAAAGACAGAACCTACTGGCAACATAGTACAGTGGCATACGGTAGATTGGGGTGTCCACAGCTCATGGCCCAAGGGGAGGTTCTCCAGGGAGGACAAGGTGAGGGGGTGCAGCCTGGGAGACAGACAGGAGACATCCACCATGAAACAGAGGTGAGCTCCAGGGGAACCGCTTGGTTGGCCACCAGGAGATTCAAGGCCCTGCTAGAGCTGATGCTTTAAAAATTAGAAAAAAGAGAAGATGAGGTTCAGGTGGTGGCAAAGAGCATGCTGGACTGCACATCCATCACGCACCATCTAGGTTGAAGATGTGGCTTTCTGGCAGTTGCATTAGGGCCACAGGGCTGCATTCCTGTCATGGTTTCGGCTAGGATAGAATTAATTTTCACAAGGAGCCAGGACAGGTGACCCAAACTAGCCAAAGGGGTATTCCATACCCCATGACCTCCTGCTCAGTATAAAAGGGGCTAGTTGGGGAGAGGTGGCTTCCTTGCAGCTCCAGATTGGTCTTAGTATGGGCTGAGTGTCCAGCCCAGTGGTCCTCTGGTCAGTAAATTACCTTGTGTTATCACCTGCTTTGTATATTCTCAGTACTGTTGTTGTTATTTCACTCTTCCTTTACTGTCCCAGTAAACTGTTCTTACCCCAACCCATGAGTTTTACCTTTTCCTTCTGATTCTCCATCAGCAGGATGGGGAGGGGTGAGCGAGCAACTGCGTGGTACTCAGCTGCGTCAGATCTCTTTTGGTGCCCAATGTGGGGCTTGAAGGGTTGAGATAATGACAGATCTGACAGGAGTGTGTTAAAACAAAGTTGTCATCAGTATTTAAAATGCTATTTAAAGAGTTGCTGGTCACAATGGTGTTTTGTTTTCTCACATGGCTCTGGTATGTGAAGCCTTACTTGCTCTATGTGTTTCCTGCGGTGCTCTTTATCACCTCTGGGAGAGGGGTCAGGATTCTCATTTTGCTGTACTGTGTAATATTAACTTAAGATATGATACCATCAATGGTGATGAGATTAAGCTGGTACTTGTATGTGGCATTGCCGTCATGTCTGTACCTCGGACGACATCTCTTGGAATTGATTATTAATAGCACCCAATCTATGGGGAAGATGGGGGCGGGGGGGGAGAGTAGTTTCTCCCGCTCTTTCACCTCCCCTCTTTCCTTCAGGCTGGTTACAGCAGCTTTTGAGAATTTTGAATACTCTTGGGATGTTCAAGCCAGCATGCTCCTATTGCTATGTCTCCTGAATGTGTTTCAAGTCCTGTTTAGGGTTACAAGAAATTGTTTTAAGAATAGCACCCAGAGATCTGCCCCAAGGCTGGCTGGATAGTCGTGGGTGGCATGGCATGTGGGAGAATATGGGCAGGTATCTAGAGAACTTCTCACCTCCAATGGTTTGGAACTTCACTCCTGAACAAGCAGAGGACTCTGATAAAGTGATAGAATATTTGAAAGGAAAATGCTGTGGTTATTCCAAAGAGGCACAACTTGCCACACTGTGCTGGGCCCTGGCTAGTGTCAACCAAACCAAACACTGCTCGATAGTAGGCAGTGCCATGAGGGGGAAAAGAGCAACAGGAGCTGTGTCTACACCAACCCCAGTGACAGGCACTGCAGCTGAACCAAAAAACCCCAACCCGTGCCAGTATCAGTTGCCCCTATATGCACGAAGAAATACACAAAAAGCCCAGTTCACTTAGGGATGATGATGAACCTGGACCATCATGGGAACAGAAGGAAGAGGCAGAACCAGAGGCAGTCACTCGATTACTGTCCCTGAGTGAGCTGTGAGATATGCAAAAAGATTTCAGCCGCCTTCCAGGTGAGCACATTATCACCTCGCTGCTCCGGATCTCGGATAATGGGGCCAGTAGCCTGGAATTAGAGGGTAGGGAGGCTGAGTATCTGGGATCCCTGTCTAGGGAAGGGGGCATCAACAAGGCGCTTGGTGAAAAAGGCACAAGCCCTCAGCTTCTGGAGGTGACTTCTGTCAAGCGTGAAGGAAAGGTATCCCTTCAGTGAAGATGATGTATGTCATCCAGGCAAGTGGATCACCATGGAGAGAGCTATGCAGTTGCTGAGGGAATTAGCTGTGTGGGAGATGGTTTATTATGACCGGACAACGTGCAGTTACCCGCAGATCCTGATGAAGTCCAATGTACCCAACTCACGTGGCAGAAGTTTTTACGGAGCACTCCATTGTTGTATGCCAACTCATTGGCAGTGACTGGAAAGGTGAAGAGGCACCAACGGTGGATGAAGTTGCTGGCTAACTCCAGCAATACAAAGAAAGTCTCTCTTCCTCCCTCTTGGCTGTGGAGAAACTGTTCCGGGAGGTCCAGCAACTCAAAGAGAATATGGCCTATTCCCCACCAGTACGGACCGGTATCTCAGCTGTTAGGAGTAAGCATTCCTGTGCTCAAGAGAGAGGACATAGAGGGTACACACCATGGGGGTCTCCTGTGTTTTTTACCTGCATGAGCATGGGGATGACATGAGGAAGTGGGATGGAAACCTACCTCAACCTTAGAGGCACGAGTACGTGAGCTGCAAGGCAAAACAGTTATAAAAGGGATTCTTCCAGGAAAAATGCTGCTCCAGTTTCCAGCGGACATCCCCCCAGACTGAGCGAAAGACATACTTATACTTATGATCTTGTTGAAGGGACTTCTGAGTCCTTTTTGGAAGAAGTGAGTAATGAATACGATGACCAGGATTAGAGGGGCCTTACCTCCAGCCAGGTGGAGGAGAGGGACAACTGTGTTTATTGAACTGTGTGGATCCGATGGCCTGGACCATGAGACCCATAGGAGTGTAAGGTTTTAGTGGACACTGGTGCACAGTGTACCCTAATGCCATCGAACTATGAAGGGGCAGAACCCATCTGCATTTCTGCAGTTACAAGGGGATCCCGACAGTTGACTCTACTGGAGGCTGAAGTAAATCTAACTGGGAATGAATGGCAAAAGCACCCCATTGTGACTGGGCCAGAGGCTCCTTGCATCCTGGGCATAGACTGTCTCAGGAGAGGGTGTTTCAAGGACCCAAAAGGATGCTGGTGGGCTTTTGGTATAGCTGCCTTGGAGACGGAGAAAATTGAACCATTATCTACTTTGCCTGGACTCTCAGAGGACCCTTCTATTGTGGGGTTGCTGAGGATTGAAGAACAACAGGTGCCAATTGCTACCACAACAGCGCACCAACGGCGATATTGCACCAACTGAGACCCCCTGATTCCCATCCATAAGGTGATTCGTCAACTGGAGAGCCAAGGAGTGATCAGCAGAACCCGCTCACCCTTTAACAGCCCCATATGGCCAGTGCGGAAGTCCAATGGAGAGTGGAGGCTGACGGTAGACTATCGTGGCCTGAATGAAGTCACGCCACCCATGAGTGCTGCCATGCCAGACATGCTGGAACTTCAATATGAACTGGAGTCAAAGGCAGCCAAGTGGTATGCCACAATTGATATAGCTAATGCATTTTTCTTGATCCCTTTGGCAGCAGAGTGCAGGCCACAGTTTGCCTCCACTTGGAGGGGCGTCCAGTACACCTGGAATCGACTGCCCCAGGGGTGGAAACACAGCCCCACTATGTGCCATGGACTGATCCAGAGTGCATTGGAACGGGGTGAAGCTCCAGAACATTTGCAATACATTGATGACATCATTGTATGGGGCAACTCAGCACGACAGAAGAAGTTTTTGAGAAAGGGAAGAAAATAATCCAAATCCTGCTGCAGGCTGGTTTTGCCATAAAATGTATTAAGGTGAAGGGGCCTGCACAGGAGATTCAGTTTTTAGGAATAAAATGGCAAGATGGGCGTCGTCAGATCCCAATGGATGCGATTAACAAAATAGCAGCCATGTCTCCGCCAACCAATAAAAAGGAGACACAAGCTTTTCTAGGCCTTGTGGGCTTCTGGAGAATGCACATTCCGAATTACAGTCTCATTGTAAGCCCTCTCTACCATGTAACCCGGAAGAAGAACGATTTTGAATGGGGCCCTGAGCAACGACAAGCCTTTGAACAAATTAAACAAGAAATAGTTCATGCGGTGGCCCTTGGACCAGTCCGAGCAGGACAAGATGTAAAGAATGTGCTGTACACTGCAGCTGGGGAGAATGGCCCTACCTGGAGTCTCTGGCAGAAAACACCAGGGGAGACTCGAGGTCGACCCCTGGGGTTTTGGAGTCGGGGATACAGAGGATCCGAGGCCCGCTACACTCCAACGGAAAAGGAGATATTGGCAGCCTATGAAGGGGTTCAAGCTGCTTCAGAAGTGATTGATACTGAAGCACAGCTCCTCCTGGCACCTTGACTGCTGGTGCTGGGCGGGATGTTCAAAGAGAAGGTCCCCTCTACACATCCTGCAACTGATGCTACGTGGAGTATGTGGGTCTCACTGCTCACACAGGGGACTTGAATAGGAAGCCCCAGTCACCCAGGAATTCTGGAAGTGATCACAGACTGGCCAGAAGCAAGATTTCAGAATATTGCCAGAAGAGAAGGTGACGCATGCTGAAGAGGTACCACCGTATAATAAACTACCAGAAAATGAGAAGCAATATGCCCTGTTCACTGATGGGTCTTGTTACATTGTGGGAAAACATCGGAGGTGAAAGGCTGCTGTATGGACTCTCCACATGACGAGTTGCAGAAGCTGCTGAAGGAAAAGGTGATTTGAGCCAGTTTACAGAGGTTAAAGCCATCCAGCTGGCTTTTGACATTGCTGGTTGTGAACAGTGGCTGCTGGTCTACCTCTATAGTGAGTCATGGATGGTGACAAATGCCCTGTGGGAGGGGGGTGGAGCTGGTTACAGCAATGGAAGCAGAGCAACTGGCAGCGCAGAGGCAAACCCATCTGGGCTGCCCCATTGTGGCAAGATATTGCTGCCTGGCTAGAGAAGCTAGTTGTAAAGGTACGTCATGTAGATGCCCATGTACCCAAGAGTTGGGCCACTGAGGAACATCAGAACAACCAGCAGGTGGATCAAGCTGCCCAGATTGAAGTGGCTCAGGTGGATTTGGACTGGCAGCGTAAGGGTGAATTATTTGTAGCTCAGTGGGCCCATGACACGTCAGGCCATCAAGGAAGAGATGCGACATATAGATGGGCCCTTGACCGAGGGGTGGACTTGACCATGGATGCTAGCTCACAGGTTATCCATGAATGTGAAACATGCGCTGCCATTAAGCAGGCCAAGTGGGTTAAGCCTGTCTGGTATGGAGGACAGTGGCTGAAATATAAATACGGGGAGGCATGGCAGATTGATTACATCACACTCCCAAAACCTGCCAAGGCAAGTGACGTGCTTACAATGGTGGAAGCAACCACTGGATGACTGAAAACATATCCCGTGCCCCACGCCACCACCCGGAACTCTATCTGGGGTCTTGAGAAGCAAGTCTTGTGGTGGCATTGCACCCCAGAAAGAATTGAGTCAGACAGTGGGACTCATTTCTGAAACAACCTGATAGACGCCTGGCCAAAGAGCATGGCATTGAGTGGGTGTATCACATCCCCTGTCATGCACTAGCCTCTGGGAAAACTGAACGATACAATGGACTGTTAAAGACTGAGAGCAATGGGTGGTGGGACCCTCAAACATTGGGATACACATTTAGCAAAGGCTACTTGGTTAGTTAACTCTAAGGGGTCTACCAATCAAGCTGGCCCTGCCCAATCAAAACTTTTATGTGCTGTAGAAGGGGATAAAGTCCCCATAGTGCACATGAAGAAAATGTTGGGGAAGACAGTCTGGGTTAGCCGTGCTTTAGGCAAAGGCAAACCCACCCATGGTATTGCTTTTGCTCAAGGATCTGGGTGCACTTGGTAGGTGATGTGGAAGTCTGATGTGTACCTCAAGGGGGCTTGATTTTGGGTGAGAATAGCCAATAAATTAAATTGTATGATGTTAATTGCTAAATAACCCTGTCATTGTATGTCATCATTGCTACACTTGCTATATTCTGTACTGATGGTATTACCGTAAGATTCACCCAAATTAATGGAGGATGAAACTGAGTGAAGTGTTGCAGTGATGGAACTAGAACTGACTTCAGCAACTGGCACCCAGCAACTTCCTTGAAATTGACATCTTCAACATGCAGACTGTAAGCATGGACCACACCAGATACACCAGCCACAAGCTCTGGATGCAGCATGCAACAGTCCAACAGCACACATCATCTCTCCTGCCCTGAGAGACAGTTATGACAGATGGAGCCCAAAGTCATGGACTAAATGAACTCAATGGACATTTTACAGGGATGGCCTATAGACTAAGGGAATGATATCTGTGTATGCATATATATATGTCAAAGACGGGGAAAGCGGTAGTGATTAATTGGAAGTGTAGGATCTGGGGAAGTAGACTGTACAGAATAAGGGGTGGATACCATCCTGGTTTCAGCTAGGATAGTTAATTTTCACAAGGAGACAGGACAGGTGACCCAAACTGGCCACGGGGGTATTCCATACCATATGATGTCATGCCTAACATAAAAGGGGGCTAGGTGGGGACGGGTGGCTTCCGCGTGGCTCCGGGATGGTCTTAGTGTGGTCAGTCCTTGGGTCAGTAAATTTCCTTGTGTTATCACTCGCTTTGTATATTCTAAGCACCGTTGTTGTTACTTCCCTCTCCCTTTGCTGTCCCAGTAAACTGTCCTTATCCCAACCCACAAGTTTTACCTTTTTCTTCTGATTCTCCTCCCCATCCTGCAGCAAGGCGGGGAGGGATGAGCAAGTGGCTGAATGGTGCTCAGCTGCAGCTGAACCACCACAGTTGCTGAGTCCAGCCCTCCTCCCGGGCAAAGCTCCGAGTAAAGCACAAGTCACCGTGCAAGCATGCCAAGCAGGGACAGTTATGACCAACACCTTTGAAACAGCTTGCAAGGGATGAGCTAACTGAGAATAAAAAATAAAGCCTGTTTAGTTTATGTGCACTTAATTTGATAAATACCAGAACAAAAAGGAGATAGAAATAAAGACCAAATTATTCTCAAACCAAACAATGTGTTTGCCCTTGAACAATCAGGGTCAGTGTAAAACAGCCTTCCCCCCACCCCGAGTCCTGGTGAGAACACACTGGATGCCTCCAGGGAGAGAAACCCAGCTCACTCCAACCCTTCAGTCATTTGGGATGGTATGTTGAGCCCAGGGTAGCGGGAAGGGAGTGTATTTCTAAAGCAGGGAGTAGTTCCTCCATACAAATGCTGGTTAGGAGAAGGAAAATCCCTGACATATCTATTATGGCTATGGATGCTACACAGCTAGTAGGAAGGTGTCCTGGTTCTGGCAAGGATAGAGTTAATTTCACAAGGAGCCAGGACAGGTGACCCAAGCTGGCAGGGGGCTATTCCATACCACGTGAGGTCATGCTCACCATAAAAGGGGGGCGACTCAGGCAGGGGAGGGGGTGACATGGTTTCTGTGAGGAGTGCCGATCCAACAACCACCGACCCACGACCCAACCACTGACCAGATGCTCCTGGTCAGTGGATGGGTCGTGGGTCGGTGGTTGTTGGATTGGTAAATTGTTCTCTGTTATCACCCATTGTGAATATCTGTTATCAGTACTGTTGTTGATTGTTTCCCTCTCCCTTGCTGTCCCAGTAAACTGCCCTTATCCCAACCCTCGAGGCTTTGCCTTGTTTTTCTGTTCTCCTCCCCATCCCACCGGGGGAGGGGTGAGCAAGTGGTTGCGTGGCGCTCAGCTGCCGGCTGGGCCTAAACCATGTCAGCAGGATTAATGTTTTAGTTATTTGGGAAATAAAATCTTCCCCATAAGAATATGTGCTGAGCAATTCTGCAGCAGAAGTTCTGCCTAGCCACTCTTCTTCTGACAGCATTGCTCAGGGGTTATGTACCAGCTGTTGTCCAAGAGGCCTGCACTGATTGTATTCAACAGCTCAGAGAACAAGTTTGAAAAAGACCAGAAAATCATCAGAAACGGGGATGTGGGCAAGCTTCATAGAATCACAGAGTAGTTTGGGTTGGAAGGGACCTCAAAGATCATCTAGTTCCAACCCCCCTTCCACTAGACCACATTGCCCAAAGCCCCATCCAACCTGGCCTTGAACACTTCCAGTGAAGGGGCATACACTGCTCTGGGCAATCTGTTCCCGTGCCTCATCACCTTCACAGTAAAGAATTTCTTCCAAATATCTAATCTGAATCTACCCTCTTTCAGTTTAAAGCCATTACCCCTCATTCTATCACTACACTCCTTGATAAACAGTCCCTCACCAGCTTTCCTGTAGGCCCCTTTAGGTACTGGAAGGCCACAATTAGGTCTCCCTGGAACCTTCTCTTCTCCAGGCCGAACAACCTCAACTCTCTCTTCAGCTCTCCATTCAAGGAACACTGCCCTTCTGCAGCTTAGGTTATTACAGGGCTATTGCCCCAACACTCTGGTCTCACTGAATAATTACACCTTCAAACTGGAATCCCCCACCCAGCTGATGGGGATTTTCTCCCTGTAGTTCAGGCAGTGTCTTGCTCCCAGAGATAATTTAATCTCCTTGGAGCTGAGCAGCATGCTAAAGGAGTCTGTTTACTCCAGTGCTCCCTCTGAAAATGCATGCAATATTCCTCATCAAAAAGTTCACTTTGGTCCTCAACAGGAACCAGTCCAAAAAGAGAAGAGTTCAGTCTACTCCTAAGACTTAGTTTTCTTGTCATTAGCTAGCATCCATAATAAAAACCTGCTGCCCAAAATAGCCTGAACTGGCAGGGAGAGTGGAGTTTTACAGGTTTTCTTTTGGAAGGTCCTGTTGCCTTAAAGCATGGTCACTATGAGCTCAGGTAGAGCAGAGGGGCCAGGCTGTAGTGAGGGAAAGTATCTCAAAGGCAGTGTTGTGCCTGGCTGAGCTCCCTGCTTTCTTCCTCTCCTTTTGGCTACCTCCAGCACTCGGGTGGCTCACCAGGTAGACAAGCAGGTACTGGAGCCATGACCAAGACAGAAGAGGGAATGATGGATCCTTTCAGCAAGGCCACAGGAAATCACGTCTTCCTTCTTTCAGCTCCCAAAGGTAGCTCACTGGGGAAGTAGTTTAGCATATTCCACCACTTGTAGCTTTCTATGATAAATGACTTCTAGTGAGGTGCACTGTGCTAGAAAAAAGAATTGTTTACTGCTTTTATGTGGAAAAATTATCCAGGTACCAGTTGGATTTTTCAGCTTTATCTTTGATTCTTGCAAATGCAGTCACTGTTGTTAAAGGGGAAGCTGCATAAAGCACAAGTTTTAACTTCTGAAGCCCACAAATTATGGCAGTTTAAAGCTAAGAGCAAAGTGATAAGAACCCGACTGCTCATGAGTCCTTGGTCTGATATGAACTGGTAGTGCATTTTAAACAAGCTGATCAGATATGACAGCAAGAGGCAAGGGTGTATCTTCATGACAGTCAAAATACTTCATCAGTCTGCAGTTAAATAGCCAGCAATCTGGAAAAGCACGCATTCCCTTCTGCACACTGTCTGAACCTCAGCACATCACAATGGTGCTTGGGCAGTCTGGCATCTGGAGCTGCACTTGTTACCTTATCCAAGCAGTGCAAGCACCAACAGCTAAACCCAAAGTGCTTCAGCAGACTCCAACATCTGGAAGTGGTCTGGAGTGAGGCAGCCTTGCTCGCTCCTGTGCTCAGCCTTAAATGCTTCTGCACTACAAGCAGTCCCTGGTGCCATTTCCTCTTGCTGTATGCCTCTGAAAACCTTTGCAATGGTTTGCTTTACAATTTCCTTACTAGAACCTCAGACACAGGTTTTCAGTCTCTTCCTTTAAGGCAAATGAGAATAGTTACCTCCAGCATTCACACCAGAGTGTAGTTTTAGTTTTCTTCCTTTGCTGTTGATACCTGTGAATACTGAAACATTAAGATCAATTCAAGCAATTAGAGCCACTGCTCAATAGATGTAACCAAACAAAAGGGAAACCATTGTAACTTAGAAAATAATTAGTTGTAAGAAGCTCTGGAACAATCTCATTTTAAACAGCTCGGCCTTGGAAGAACAGATGCACAAAGATAAGAAAGTTATAAGGTGATCACAAAACCAGCCTTGAGGGATAAATTATATGTGATACCAGGACTGAGTCTGAAGACCCCCCAAGGACCACCTGGAGGTGCCAACAAACATGGGCGAAAGACATTAGCATATGCTAATGAGTTCCCAGAAAATCCATGAATGTGATAAGCACTACTCAGAAATATACTGAATATGTATATTAACATAGTATAAATACTTGCTAGTTTTGTCTTTTGGGTGTGCACGCTAGGTGGAATTATCCACCATGCTCCCAGCGCTGCAATAAAGAATGCCTGCTTTCTGAAACTTCAAAATAAGTCTTAGAGAGTGAATTATTTTGCCACTTTCTGATAACACTGTCACGGGATCTTCGATTTTTACCTCGTACTGGTCTTGTTAGATTGACTCTGAGCAGTGCTAAATCCCCCCTCCCCCATGATTTTAGACACCTTGCTACTATATCCCTCTTCTCCCAGGGAAAGGCAGTAACCAGACCCATCCTCATCTCATACTTGCATAGGATTCAGGCAGCAACAGGCTACTGCTGAACATTTGAGCTCTGCTATTTCTCTAAGTCAGTGACTTTTGACTGCTCACTAACAAACAAGCCAGCTGAGCAACGGGCAGGAGAATGAGAGACAATATAGACATCTGCCTGCAACTTCACAGTTTCTTCTCCCAGTATTTCACACTTTGGAATTAAATGATGTACTTAGCAAACACCCATGGCTTTAGTGAATGTCTGCCAGCCATGTTCCAGACACAATCCACAAGAACAGATGCATCTTCTCCACAGTGCAACAGAAAAGCTATTCAGCATTCTCGCCAGCTTATTTGAGATTTTGCAATATTTAGCTATCCTAGCAAATGTGCCAGGTGAAAAACATCACCAAACTCTTCCTACTGTACCTACAGGTAAGTCACAATCCCCTTGATAATCACCATTAAATACCGTGTCACTTTGGCAAGCCAGTTACTAGCACTGATGCTTTCAAATGTGGAAAACAAGTAAAATAAACAAAAGCATCAGCTGCAGTCTCTCTTCAATACAGCTCATCAGTCGTGTCATTCCAGGCTAATTATAAGCCATCAAAAGACAGGGGTAAACCAATGAAGCTTCCACAGTGATTATTTCACCTTTCCCTACTTACAAAGTACCTACAGGACCAAACCCTAATTTAAGATTATCGCCTTGGTAACATTAGGCATCTGAAAACACTCATCTTCCCTATTATTTCACAAGGCTGTAAGGCAGCTAAACCACATCACTCCTTTACTCTTAGGTTGTAACTCTTTCTCCCTCCCTTTCCCATGTAAATTTCTTTCTAAGCTTCCTGCTCTGCTCCCTCCTCCCCAGTCAAAACTCAAGAGCTTCAGTGTGTGGAACACAAGTCTCCCGAGGCTCCTGTCCCTACAGATTCCGTCATGTATTAAACAAGATAAAGGGTTACTGTTGCCACTGACAGCTAGGAGTCCTCCATCTCCTGGCCCAGCACAGGAATTCAGAGGAAGGTCTGCATCCCAGCCAAAGGCAACTGCAACACAGTGCAGACACCAACAATTTTGTACTACACAGATGAGACAAATTGGACTCCACACTCCCAGTGACACATGAACAATTCTTGCATCTCTATTCTCTGCATCCACAACATAGACACACCATAGGTGCATCAGGAGCTCCCTTATTGTATTCTGAAATGCTGAAGTTGAAGGTCTTGTTCCAACACAAAAATACTTGTGAAGTGACGATGAGAATTGTTAGAAAATTCTCAAGGGTTGAACACCCTCTTTATAGAGGTATGCAAGAACAACTTTTGTGCCACAATCTGATGCTTGATTTACTTCAATCCATATACACATATTTTTATTCAAAAAACAGAAGACAACACACCAGATAAAAAAGGCTTAAAATCCACTTTAATAATGCATTCCTGTAACATTCCTCAGACAAACTCAAACTTGTTAGTGGGACAATTACAGCCTGTGTTCAAACAGTTTACGCTAAATGAAAAATCTTGTAGTATTTCTACACAAAAAGACAGGCAAGGTTAAGATTATACAAACATTTCTTTCAGTTAAATCTTCAGCATGAGATACAGTATCTTTGTCCAATAGATTGTACTTTACTACCAGTAAAAATAAACAGCGATACAACACATTATCAAAAAAATCCATCAAAACAAGAGCCTCCCAGCCATTCAGGCTGCACATGACAGTCAACTACTTTAAAGAATCAGATGGTCCAGATAAAAATAATAACTACAAATTAGGAGAAAATAAAAAGAAAAAATAAACTAACATAAAATCTCCCCCAATTCACTACATGACAGATCATTTGGAGCTATATAAATTTACAGAATCATGGGAGCTGCAAAGTACCCAGATGCTGCCCTAGTTCTCCAGAGACTTCCCTGTGCTCTTAAGCAAGGTACACGACACTAAAAAAAAAAGCCAAGACATACTGCAATTTTATCTAGTTTAGACTCAGGACTCTGGCTGCAAATAAGAAACCTGGAATGGTCAAGGCATTAGGGTCCTTGCCAGATTTTACCATTACTGAACAACCATGGCAGCCTCCCAGAATCCATTTTTCACATTGAAATTATAGGAATGCACCACATGAAATTTTCTAAAACCTTTACCATTCAGACTGCACTCCCCTTGTCCTAGAGTGGCTTTACCAAAACAGGCCCTGATATTCCCTCCCCCTCCCCCCAAGTTGAACCCTGCATGGCCTGCCAAGATTCCTTTCCTCTTTGGGGCATGTGCAGGGGATAGCTTAATCCTGTTAGTATCTGCGACGCTTGTTAGGGCCAAAATCACCCCCTGGATTTCCTCTGTTGAAGGCAGGTGGGTTCCCTCCCATCGCTCCGAGGCCTTCCATTGTGCCACCCTGGCCAAAGCGATCTGCAGGCGGTGGTGGAGTCTTGTAATGAGGACAAACACAGAAAAGGCAGGAAGAAAAACAAGGAACGACAGAAGGCAGTTAAAAGCCATTTGAATTGATTAAAATTCTACCAGGATTCCACAATTCCAGCTGACCTTGCTACAAACCTTCAACCCACCAAAAATATCCCCAAAGCCCCAAAACCGGACTGACAGGACCATTGCAGGACCAAGTCTCCTTCCCCGTGTAACTCGTGGTCAAGCACACTGGAATACAGTTTGCACCATCTCACAGACCAGTGCCCTGCTGTGGAACATGTGAGTAATGCAGTCTGGGAAAGGAGAACTTCACATTTCCACCATATTCCTTCATTCAAACTGAACGCAAATGAGGAACAGTATACTGATACTATATTCCAAAATAAGTCTGCAACATTAGTCTTGTGACCTGATAGCATCTGCTGTTATTTCTATTCCTTTGGCTTTCCCCTCTTCCAGATGGGTTAATGTTATTGCACAGCCTCTTCCTTCCAGCAGGGAGAAAATGATCAAAGGATAATTCAGGTTGGAAGATACCTCAGGAGGTGTCTAGTCCAACTTCCTGCTCAAAGCGGAGTCAGCTATGAGGTCAGACTAGGTTAGTCACAGCTTTATCCAGTTGGCTCTTGTTAACATCCAAGGATGAAGACTGCACAAACACTCTGGGCAACCTGCTCCACTGCTTGAATGTCCTCATGGTGGACATGGTACTTTGGGGAAGGTACCGGAGGCAACCACTGCCTCTTCCTTCCCTCCAGACTGGGGCTAAGAGACTACATAGAGCAGAGCTGCTTTACACCAAGCTCCTTGGTTCCATTTATAGTCTTTGTCCACAAGTTTACAACAGTGATACATATATAACAATGTAATGCGATACACATGTGCACATCATAATTGGTGTTAGTACTGTAGATGACTCTGTGGTATTTATTGCCTGGTTCTACAGAACACAGTATTTTACTTCAGTAAAATTGCCAATGGGGGGTCCCAGGGACTCTCAATGCTCACTTTGCTGGGAGTGCAGGGGAAGCACTAGCACTAACACAGCACTCCTCCTACTTTTTCCCCTTCCCTACGTATGAAAAAATGTGAGTAATCATGAACTTTTCTTGTAGGACACGTGACAGGGAAGGACACTGCAATCACTTCCAAACAGCTGAAGCAAACATGTCAAGTAACTGCTCCCTACATGAATAAAAAGCTGAAATACATGGGCCTAGTAACTCCTAAAACCAAGCACATGGCCAGGATAAAGTTTACAAAAGACTACACGTATTTCTGGCCATTAGAGAAATAGTTGATTGCTTTTTGGTCTAAATGGTATTATTTATTCATATTGATCTGAACTCACCTCCCCTTTCCATTCTTCATCTTGCCCCTTAATTTCCTTGTGTAGTATGCATTCCCTTAACCTCAGCTGCTCCACTGTCCCTACCGTTAGGTACAAAAACTTATAGCCAAATAAAACTGTTCTTTATGACAAAAAAAAAAGTAAAAATCTGTGATGTAGCAGTCACAATAGATCAAGAAGTTTAAGCAGGAAGGTTTGCAGGAAAATTGTTTATTAGACCAACTGATATAAACTGCTAAAGGAAGATCAACTTTCAGGACAAACTTGGCTATGACTGCTGCTCTTTCTGCTGCTGACTGGAAGTGCTGACACTGTGAGAGGATCAATCCTCTGTGTGACAGAGAGGAATGACAAATGCTGCAGAAGCCATGGTCTATTGTAAAGTTCTGCAGTAAAGTTTAAAACTAAATTAAATATAAAAACTTAATAAGGCAACTAAATAAGCATAACCTCCACTGATTCTTTGCTCTTTACCTCCTAAGCAAATTAGCTGAACTTATTTTAGCATACTCACTTTAGCCTATTAGCATAGGAGATAATTGTTTTTAAAACTGGTGGGCAGAACATTCCTGAAAGCTTGGCTTTATGGCTGCAAGAATCTACTCTTGAAACACTCATTCAACAAAGTGTTGCCCATTATGCCATTTAAAAAATAACCATATATTATTACTAAGATCTTTCTAACACATGTTTTAGCACTATCTTGGAATTAAAGCAAGCAGTTATTAGTATCAAGGCAAGATTAACTTCTAAAGATTTCAGCAGGAGTTAAGCAACAGTTCTAGGTAGATAAACAAGCTTCAACTTTAGCAGCATAGTGCTTAACAATGGCAACAACATAATCTACATTTAAAAGGTGTACACAAAAAGCAGATGGAGATACATTACCATTCCCATAGCCCCATCAGGTATCATAGCTCCAGGACCAGTTGCAGGCGGTGCAGCAGCTGGGACATTGGTACCACCCATAGCTCCTCTATTGTTCATGCCAATGGTACCTGGAAAAGAAAACTGAAGAATAGTCCTGGAAGACACAGTGACTGGGGTCTACTCATCACTCCAGAGTCACAAAGTATGGTGTAAGCTACTCTCAGTGTTATATTCAGGGATAGAGTCCTAGTCTATTGACCTAATAGTGCAAGGCTAGTTAAGACAAACTGATCTTACATTCCAGTATTATCTGAAACTACAGCAGGCTCTAACACTCACCACCTTCATTAACCACTAATCCCCCATTGCTTTTTCAGTTGCTCTTGTACATGCGGCCTGAAACTCTAAATCATGTAATCAAAATATGGAAATACAGTAATCAATATTATTTCCTGGGCTTAAGGTCTAGCACTACATGTCATACCACCTTCTGTATCAGTACAAACTTGTGAAGCACTCTATGGGTCTGATAGCAACTTCAACCAAGTCTTTTGTGTACTGAAGTGAGTCTTTCACAAATGTACAGTACTGCCTAATACCCAAATTTTGTTGTTTCTTGCCACATGAATGCTTCCTGTCACTGAACTGGGAGATGATTACTATGAGTTTCTAAATAAGAAGCCAATAAAGTAAGCCTACTCAAAAAAATGTATGGATTTTGCAAAGGAGGAAAGGAACATGCATAGGAACAAAAATGGCCACAGAATACTCTTTACCTCCCATACCCATCTGTCCCATTCGCATGTCCGGTGGCTCCCTCTGGAAAGAGACATTCATTTCAAATGATGAAAATTCAGGCTTTTAAACAATGTAATTATACAAATTCAAGGAGTTCTGGGGTTTTACTACTGAAAACTGTGTAGAAAGTACTTCTAATTCCCTGGGTAAACTTCAAAAGAAGATCTGAGCTACCTTTGTGATTAACTGCTGAACAAACAGGTCTTACTTAAAATATCTCATTCTGAAAGACTGTTTTTCACAATCATGGTAAAACATCCAGAGCAAAACCGTGCATGCGGATCTTACCAAACAGCAGCATAAAGAGATATCTGCTATCTGGATGGAAAGATCTGCTGAGCAGCAGTAACACATTAGACAGAATTAGTTTTGCTACTTCCTCAGCATAGCTAAGAAGCTTTTCCTGTTAAAAGCAATGAAAGCTCACATAAAGACACAGCACTGGGTCACCTGTGTTAAAATACTAGTTAGTGAGTTCAATTTCTCTTTTATTAACTGAGCATAGGGGACACACCACAGATTTCCCTCACTGCAAAGCTAAGAGCACCTCCTCACTTCAGTGAGGGTACTACTTTTTCTGCAGTGGGAACCAAAGAACAAATTTCACTGCATCTGTAGTCTCAGTGCCACTATTTGTCATATAGTGGTACTATTATTTAGATAAATCAGGAGTTCTGCTACGCAGGGTAATATTCACACATTTAGGTCAGTCACACAATTTTGGCCTTTTTGGTTTGAAATATATTTAGTTATTTTGCTTCAGAGCCAATGTTTCACTAGGATACATAAACACTTGCCACCCAGTTGCATCAATGCCATTATACAACTTCAACAGAACTACAGCTGCCTCCACAATAGAAAGTTACTGGGACTGGAAATGAGTAAGACAGTTCTTTATAGAACTGGAGATACTGCTATTAAAAGGCAGGTTACCACACATTTTACATTACAAGAAAATACTTGACCAACTGACTTTTAAGTACAAGCAATTATCATGCCTGTAGCAGTGCCTCAAGTTGGGATCATTTCATCTAAGCATGACTAAGACAGACTGCAGGCTAGGAATATAGCTGGACACATGACCGTAACAGGGTTCTGCAGCAGTACTTCGGGACAGTACATCTTTGTTACTGCCAGAATAAAATTAGTTAGCATGTATTCTTCTGAACAGCAAGACAGCTAGTGAGGGTCCCACATGAACAGCAGTAGGACAGTAGCTGGGGTATTTATATTAAGATTAGAGGGAGTCAATACTTTAGGGCAGAACACACTAAAGATGTAGAGTCATTCAACAAGTTAAGCACTCACAGAACGTGTGTCCTTCCATGCTGTGAAAGGACAAAAATCTAATGTTAGTGTTCAGATGTAATGGGAAAGCAGAAGCACTCATACCGCATCAGCAAAATTCCCTTTAAAGCCTTCCTGCTGGCGTCTCATCATCTCTTCTTGCTGCCTTCTCATTTCCTCCTCACGGCGCCTGCGTTCTTCCTCTTGCCTGCAAAAAATGTCCAAGGATGCTCAGCACAACATACACCTATTTCTAGCATCACAGTGTTACTGTGCTGCCTAATGGGTCTTGTTTGGAAACCTACAACTTTGAGAGTATTATTTTGCTGAGGCTGTAAAATCTTAGGTACCTCATGATGAAAACAAAAACATGTATGTGCATCAAGACATTTCCAACACTTTGAATTTTAAGGAGTTCATTGTAAAACCCAACAGGATCACACTCATGTCTCATGAGGACAGCAGCTGAAGGAACTGGGGTTGTTTAGTCTGGAGAAAAGGAGGCTGAGGGGAGACCTTATTGCTCTCTACAACTACCTGAAAGGAGGCTGTAGCAAGGTGTCAGTCTCTTCTCCCAAGTAAGAAGCAATAGTACAAGAGGAAATGGTCTCAAGTTGTGCCAGGAGAGGTTTAGATTGGATATTAGGAAAAATTTCTTCACTGAAAGGGTTGTCAAGCACTGGAACAGGCTGCCCAGGGAAGTGATGGAATCACCATCCCTGGAGGTATTTAAAACATGTATAGATGTGGTGCTTAGGGACATGGTTTAGTGGTGGACTTGGCAGTGACAGGTTTACAGTTGGACTGGAAGATCTCAAAGGTCTTTTCCAACCTGAATGATTCTATGATTCTGTGTACCCAGCAGCTCCCAAATACATGCTGACTACACTCAATATAATGCATACAAGGAAGACAGTTCTCAAGCCCCTTCTATTACGGAAGTAGTCTGGAGATCTTCCTGGAGCTTCTCAAAATGACCCTGAGACAAGGAAGAGCTGGAATGGAGAGAGAAATCTCTGAGACTAAGTTACCCCTCAAATGAAAAGATAGATGCTAGAATGGGGTTTCCCAACCTGTGGCACTGAAGCCACCAAATCACTGCACAGATTCTGATTCTTCTACTTGCCTCAGTCAAGGAGCTAAATTGAGACACGGAATTGTAAAAACCCAAGTATTAATCAGTAGAAGAAACTCCTAACTCTTCCACCTTAAACCAACTGTACACTCTCCCTATGAGCAAAAAGGCCCAAAATAACAGCCACACTTTAGGTAGTAATTAAATTGTCACACCAAACAATTAGGTGCACTGAAGAAGTGTTTCACTGCATAATATTATGGATTCACAGCATTTCATAACCTGCTCCATTACCTGAGTTCCAACTGTTTACGTTTTTGTACTTCTTGGTTATGCAGTTCCTCCATTCTCCTCAGTTCTTCCTGGCGTCTCATTAAATCTATAAAAGACAACAGTAAAAAACCTCAATCAAACTCATCTCCCATGCCACTGCTTATCAATTCCTGAACTAGAACCGTAACATACAAGAGAATAAGGTAACAGAACCTCCAGCAAAACAGTAACATCTCTGCATTCATTTGCTCAGCTACAAGTGAAACAGCCACACCACAGCTCAGCTTCAGTGGGCTCTAGTCAGTCTACTGAGCTACCCACCCCTGGATGTTGTAGGGCCATGTTCTGATACTGTATCTTCAACTGGTACCTTGCCGCATGAGCATAACTTGGTGCTCATGGCGAGCTGCTTCCATTTCCATTTCCAGCTTCTCCCGAGCTTCCTTGATGTTGCGGTCTACTTGTTCTTGCTGTTGCTTCTCCATTTCTATTAGAGCCTTCCAACGCATGGCATATTCGTACTCAAAGCTGCCAGGCTGCGCAAATCGAGGAGGCTGCTCACGCTCCCTGTCAAACAAGGAGTAGCTAGTGAATGCTTCAACAGACCAAGAAGGAACCAAGAAAAATACATTTTTGTGTTAAATGCAATGGGAGATCCTTTTAACAGTTAGCAATGCACTTCTTAGTGCAACAAATAATGAACCACTTTGTCTTCTACTTTCTCACAAATAGCTAGAGATACCAGTCTGTCTGCTCCTCAGGAATCATTGAACAGAGAAACTTAGGCAAAATCCTCCTGCATGATTAATTATACATGGAAACTGTGTTCTGTCCTCCACCATAACAAGCAGTGACACTGCCTTCATAAGACACCAAAAGATTCTGGGTAAAGACATTTAGAAATGCTCTTGAAAGAAACAGCCTCTGTTCCTGCTGCACATCTTATGGACAGATCCACTCCAGAAACAAACACCGCCCAAACATGTGTGTTTATTTCACTAACCTCTGCAGTCCCTGCACCTGCAGCACATGACTATTCCTAATGCAGCCTCCCAGCTCTCCTCTTTCTTGCCTGAAAAATTCATGAGCTCACATAGCTTTCTAATTCCCACTGCTCTGATCATATACCACCTACTTACACTGGGAAGCCTTCAAAGACCATGGCCTTATACCTGGATAGCTCTACAATCTCCTAGTGCTATTCATGTCATTCCTTCATTTTTCCATTGTGGGTTCAAATCTGTTTCCTTTACAGACTTTCCATAATACTTACAGCAAGTAACTTAAGTCTTTGCTTCAGCTTCTCATCTGAGCAAGGGGATCTCATGTTATCTCAAACTGAGATATTTTTTATTCCAACAAATGAAACACTTATGAAAAATATGTGGAGGCTGTTAGTCTTATCCAGCAGTGGGGATCCAAACCCACTACTTTCAGCTAACCATGGCAAGAGAACAGTGTATGCAATTCTCTTTCCAGAGGCAGGTCACGTTTACAGAAAAAGGAGAACCTTTAACAATACCCTCCTAAGACCGAGGCACTAGTTAATGTCCTAGTTCACAGATAGTCTCATGTCCTGTCACATGGCAGGCACATACTTGTGATATTGCTGGTTTTTGATGACTAGTTTCTCTGGTAGTCCCTCTTCATCATCATATTGATCCATGGGTTCCACAGTGACAGGCCGAGGGAATCTGTACAGAAAAGATGAGGTGCTTTCAAGAAAATTCAAGAATGAGCTTGCACTGTCAGAAAGCATGTGTACTGTGTCCAAAATTATAAAATATGCTTTCAGCAATGCTCAAAGAAATTCAGAGCTGTTGAGGATCTCAACCAAAGTGAAACCAGAAATCACTTTGAACACTATTTTTCTTTCTTTCTAGAATAGGAGCTGAACCATTAATCAAAATCCTTGTTGAATCCAAACGAAAATTGTACTGAAAGAAGAATACTTGCAGTTACTGGTTCAAATTAACAGCTTAACTGGAACTCGACATCCTCCAGTAGGATCTACTCAGCATGAAGTCTTGTAGTCCCTAGAGTCTGTTTTTTCTCCCTTTCCTCCCTTGCAACATGGCCAACCATAGGCTGCAGAAGTCCCTGTGTGCCTTTTTAGAGCTGCCTAAAGCTAAGAGTAACTACACTGCTCCTCACTGGAGGTTGCTGGCTGTACCATTCAGCCATACTCTCCTGGTGAGACCAACACATGCCATTACTGCCAAGCACTGTAAGTGCCTGTTGGGCCCTGTTTGAATTTCCACCTCCCTCTCCTGCCAAGAAATCCACCGGTGCACTTCACAACAGAGACACTGCACACGTATGCTTCTGTCCTTCTGATTTCTGTGTGCAGAAGAAAGTATTTAACAGAAGCATCCTCAGTCTCTGAATTAGCTCCCCATCACAGCACTGACACTGCTCATCCTCAGTACACAGCAGCACTGCAGGTTCTCGTTAGCTACTCAACCCCATTTGCCAGAGCTGGGGAAATGGAAGAGAAATGATCATGCTATGCCAAGCAGCAAGTAAGCGGTGACCAGACTCCAGCAGGAAGGCAGGATATGAGAGACTAAAATCTCTCTCCTCCGCTGAAGATCCACAATGTAGCTTTTTACTTTGATGTGACATATTCCCATTATTAATAGTCTTATTTTCCAATGTGAACCAATTCCAACCAGTTTACCTAGCTGTTACTGTCATGAACTAGGACAAACCAGAAAAAAAATAAATCAAAACCAAACCATAACTAGAAATAAGCAACATACTGGTTTGCTGTCCTAGATATCAGAATCTAATATACTGATAGCTACAAAAAGATTGAATGTTACCCTTAGGTGCTCTCAGTTATACGCTAGTAGCGATTAGTTTTGCATGATCACTTTTAAAAAATTTGTTTTCATGGTTCTTTCAGGACATAGACTTCTGAATCAGCAAAACCTCCCTAACAGCAATCCTCCTGCAGAGCACTACACACTATGCTGGTTATCTCCAAAGAGTGTCAGGGAGAAAGACAGATATTAAAAAAAAAACAAAAACAAAACACATGCTTTTTCAAACTGTATGTGCTTGTGTACAGCTGTGCCATATGCAGGCCTCCAAGAAAAAGGAGAGAAGTGATCAGCACAAAGCTTATAAAATTACTTCAGCAATTAGCAATGTAGCCCCAAGTTCAGGAGGTATTATATTCACAAATTCTAGGTGCATACATACAAAATATACAGTAATTTTTATTTTCAATAGATCAACAATGTCCCCCCCTTAATAGAGCAACAAGGTGTGCTCTGTGGAACACATCTTGAATTAGTCATTTACTTAAGTTCACATAACCATGCAAGAACATGCTTTGTTGCCTTATGCTAGTCAAGCACAAGGAAACCAGTTTATTATGGTGAAAACTCCAAACAATCCAATCTATCTGACCAGCTTCTCTGACAGATCCCATGCCCACAGTGGTGGATCAGCTTTTCACTCCAGCAGTGCATGCTGCTGAGAGGAGTCCCATCCCAAGACTCACCTTTAAGGCGATCCAGAGTGCATGATTAACACAGTTGAGCTTCGTTTCCAACAAATTATATGGATGGTCTCTTAAATAGCTCCTGCTTCTTAAAGGCTGCTTTAATTGCCCTAAGAAGGCTTTATCAAGAAAGAGCTTATCGTGAAGTTTTATGTACTTACCCCACTAGCAGATTCCCAGAAGAAAGTTTTCAGACCTGAGGTTCAGCATAGACTCACTCTTGTTGGAACAAAGCTAAGTAAAGTTCTCACCAGGCAAATCACCTACCACCTCCTGCCCCGTATCTCATCTGTCCCGCTCTGGTGTTAAGAAACATTGCTCACAAGCCAATGCCACCCATCAACCTGCACACATGCCAGCATAGCACTTCTCGCCCTCCGCACTTACGTAGTTAGCAGGAAAGACCCATCACTACATCTATCCAGGGCTTTCCTAGCAGCAGGCTTCCCTGAGAACTCCACAATGCCTTTCCCAGAGGATCGTCCTCTGTCATCCACAATAACCACAGCCCTTTCCACCTGGCCAAACACTGAGAAGGCTTCCTCCAGGAGCTCATTGGACACAAATTGAGGCAGGTTCCTGACTGTCAGTGATGCGCTGTGGCATGCAAAACGCACTCTTAGCTGCTTCCCACGTAAAGGCATGTTGTCTAGTTCCACCTTTGCAATCTCTGCCAGAGTGCGAGTTTCCTGAAGATAAAAAAAGTTATCATTAAAACTCTCAATGCAGTACAGAATCAGCCAGATTCACAACAGAGTCACAAGCCTATTTGCCCCGAACAAGTACTTCACAGAGAGGAACAAATAATCCTCCCATAGTATGCTAAAAAGCATCCTAACAATCTGTAGCTATTTTCTATTATCAATGACTGTAGCTGAATAGGCATGTACAGAGTTTGGGGGAGGGGGGCAAGGTAGGGCGGAAATGTATCAGACAAACTTAATCCAACAGCCAGTATGAACTAAGCAAACAATTAAATGATCATTGTCTATCAGACATAATTATATTAAGGCTACAAACCATGCCTTTTTTGTTTTTAAAATGCATTAAAAAAAATAATCAAGATTCAAATGTTAGCCAAATCTGATTACTGTAAAAGAAAATGCTGATTGTATGACAATCCATGAAAGACATCCTATGCCAGTTTCACACCTTTCCACTCATTTAAGTCAGTAACAAGCAGCTACACGACAGCAAAGTGCCCCAGACTTTTGTGTGGGAATCTGAGGCTCCATTCACTCACCCTGGGGCTTTCAGAAAGGTAGTACATGAGCCAATAAAGTCTGAGAACCATTACTTTCTGTTGGTAGCTACCTCCCTCCTAGCCATGCTTACACATGATCATCCAGAGATCCCCATCTCACGAGCATTCATCAGTAATACTGCATGTTCAATGTGTGTTCACAGAAATTGCATGTTCACACCCTTCCAGAAAATGGAAGTCCACCTTGTCTATAATAGCATCACCTTCATGTTTTCTACCAGCTGACTTCAGAATAACTTTATTTCAGGTATCTCATAAATCCTGCTACAGGCTGCCTGAATTCACATTCCTTCTCATAACAAGCTCTAGGCAAACCACTTGTAGAAGCTGATCCCATATTCCAGGTTACTAAAAATCAACAATAGGCTTAGTTAGCAAGTTATCTGAACATCTACTACTTCCCTTTAGCAATATTCCTCCAGTGTGAGCCATTGCCACAAAAAACCCCAAAGGTAGCAAGTCACTCACCAGCCTGATAAAGCCAAAGCCTTTGTCCTTGTGTATGAAGACTTCACCTGCCTTGCCATACTTCTCAAATAACTTTCTCATCTCTTCCTCTGTAATATCTGGGGGCAGATTCCCCACAAACAGGCGGCTTCTTTGGGTGAAGGTCTTTTCACCAGGTTTGCGGAAATTCTTCAGGTCAATGGTCAGGCCTTCATCTGAGGGGAATAAGGTACACAGCTGCTCTACAGTTGGGGGGATAAATTCTATTAGATTTCATCACAGTGAACATTGAGACATAGGACAATATAGGTAATACCACCCATTCACTTTGGTCTCAAACCTCTCCAGCCATCTCTACAGCCACAAAGGAATTTTATTTCAGAATGGGGACATGTTCTTTTTAAAGAAAACACATACTTAGACCTCAGTGCTCATTAATACCAGTGAAAGACAGTCTAGAACTGGAGAAAAGAAGAACACTGCAGCTTGAAATAACATGAGAGATTTCACTCAACTTGGAGATCTGGTCAAGATGACTGGCCCATAACAACATCAACTATAGTCACAATACAGGATTTTGTTATTACATCCTGAATTAGAAAAGCCACAATTTGACCAGCAAACAGATTTTTACTCAAAAAACTCCAACCTCAGATGTCTAGAAAAATATGCAAATGAGAGAAAATTTTGCCCAGACAGATTACATTTGAGACAGCTGTCATTCTATGAGATGGGATTTGAGTTCTAAAGTCTTGGATTCCAAGCTGAAGAGAAGGCTGGAATGGTGAAAATAGTGAAAAAACACACCCCAAAACCAGCCATATAGGTGAGACCTCAGAAAAATTACAAAGCTCATTACAAAAATAAAAAAACCCAACCCTATATTCAGTAAGCAATGCTATACCTAACATTAATAAATAGGACAGATTGTAAGAACATTCTCAAATCTCCACATGCATATACAATCTTTAACCTTTAATTCAGCAAGAGTCCAGCATGATCCTGGAAGCTCTGCTATACACCAGATACAGGGGTGGCTTTATCCTCACTTTATCTTCCTGTGTCCCATTTTCTTGAATGTATACAGAACTTCCTCACACAGGACAGTAAGCCATAAAAAGCACTTCGTTCACTTTGCAGAGGACACACCTCATGGCCACACATATGAAAAACTACAGACGTGAGTGGCTTGATTAAAGCTACAAAGAACAGTACTAACAAGGAAAGGCTATTCATGCAAAAACAATGCATGCAAGGACAACACATTTATAAGAATAAGCATGCCTCTATGGCTAACACAAAAAAATACATTAGACTGACAGTATAGCTATAGAAGAGTAATGAGAGTAAGTTATCTACTTCATAAAGCAAGGGTACATAAGTGTTTTGTTTTGTGAACTTCTTCACACCATTATCAGAAGTATTTGGGGATCAACTGCAATGGTATTTCAAGCCTCCCACTAGGAGGGACTTACAGCAGTTATACCACTATCACTGTTCTGCCTTAAGTAGATCCACTCAAAGGAATTTGAGATACAGGCACTCACTATAAGCTGATCCCTGTGAGAATACTACAATACAGTTGTGTAGTATTGTTTCCAACTTTACTGGAAATGGACTTGTCTGCCACCCTTGTCTATTATCTTCTACAAACTGATAAGGAGCCTGCTTAACAGGGCCACCTAATAAAAATACACAGAAATTTTTTTACTAGCCCAGTATCTCTGTATGTGTGTGTATATACATTAAACCTGCAACTTTGACAGAAAAAATACACAGAACAATCATGCAAAGTGCACATGTGACTTCTATATCTTTTTGTTTTGAACAGCAAAAGTGTCCAAACTTAAAAAAAAATTTAAAAATCTAATATAACTAAAGCACTTCCTCCCCAAAAAACAGTAAATGCAATGCCTTGCCGCGATACTTCTAAACTATCTGATCAGTTAAGATCCCAGAAGCCATTAATGCGTACTGTCTCAGCTCACAAGCACCCCCCCCTGCATCTCAAGTAACACAGCTACAGGCCATACTGATTAAGAACAAATCCAGAAACACACTAGATTAGAGTAACAGCCATCATCAATGTCAGCTGGTACTTGAACACTGAAATATTATTAAAACTAGGTATCTCCTGGTCCTTCTTATGTCAAAATTTAGTCTTAACGGGTGACTGCAGATTACTGTAACAATATTCTTACTACAACTGTATCTTTACAGATAACAAGTTTATTTCACTAGAACTTAAGGAAACCAGTGTTGAGAAGCCATCTGTTATGGCTGGGGGAAAAAAAGAAAACAGAATCAAGGGAAAACAGGCCATCTCATATTTGTAAGATTTACAGAAACACTGTTAAAGGTTCAGAGACTTCCAACCTCTTTACGTAAGCTTTTCTTGAGAATTTGAGACAAATAAGAACCTCTACATCGCTGTCCAGTTTCGGGAAGACAGTAAGTTTACAAACAAAACCCAGTCAAACCTACGGGAGCTGCATGCATCTTTGATTAGACTAAGCAAAAAAAAAAATCAACAAAAAAACAACCCGGCTACAACTCAAACTACAATCTCCAATAACTGAAAAACCTATTGCAGGCGAACAGCGAACGCAGATTGCTGTTTGCTTAAGGACCTGAGTTTTTATCGTTTTAAATTGAAAGAACGGGTTGTGCTTGTTTCCACCGAGACCTGTTGCACCCGTATAGGCCGGCAGCTAACCCGAAGTTACGCTCAGCAGCGAGGGCGATCGCTCAAAGCCTACCCAAAGCGGGGCCGGGCGGCCCCCCGCGGCGGGCCCGGGACTCACTCTGGCTGTTGGCCTGCTGCCCGTTGGCGGGGATGGACGGCGGCGGGTGCTGCTGGTGCTGGTGCTGTTTCCGCGGAGTGTGGTTCTGCTTCTCCATGTTGAAGCCCTTGTTACCCTGCATCTTCACCACCTAGAGGCAGACACGTCCGGTCGGCCGCGGCTCGGAGCTCGACCTCAATTCCCGCCCGCAGGCCCCAGCCCCCAGATGGTTCCAGCCGCCCCCGGCCCCGTCTCACCGGGGGTGGCCCGCCAGCCAAAGTGGCCGCGTGCAGCGGCGGGGCGGGCCGCGCAGGCCGCGGCGGGCCCCAGCAGGGCCCTAGCTGCGGCGGCCGCCCAGGAGAGCCCGCTCCGGAGCGGAGCGGAGCGGAGCCACAGTCCTGCCACCGTCGCTGCCTCACCTGGTGGCAGACACCGGCGCCAAGGCGGATTGCGGCCTCCTCGCCCCGCAGCAGCCCGGACAGGAGCGCGCGCACGGCCGGAACTCGCACAACCTAACCAGGCGCCCACCACTCGCGCTCCCATTGGCCTCCCACCCTCCAGCACTGCGCCGCTACTGGGCGTGCTCGCCGCCACTCACAGCCCAGCCGCGGCGAGGCGGGACTAGCCGCTCTAATAGCTCTTTGCGCGGAGCCGATTGGCTACACAGCCGCGGCAGTCCGTCGCACATGCCGCCAATTATCGCCGCGGGCATAACGCTTGGATGAGAGGCGAGCAAGGGACAAAGGAACCCAACGAGCCGCCAGAGCTCGCCGCGCAGGCGCAGTGAAGTAGGAGACCGCGCAGGCGCAGCGGAGGCCGCTCGGTTTAAAGAGATAGAGGCAGTGGCCGAGCGTGTGCTACGCTAGTAGCTCGCTCCGCTCTTCTCACACGTTCTCCTTTCTTTCCCTTTCCCCGCCCCCCCCCCCCCCCCCCCCCCGGCCAGTGGTGAGAGCGGCGGCTTTTCCGCCCCTGCTCTGCTTGTCCATTACGGCTAGTAAGTACCGGCGCTCGGGCACAGCCAGGGGAGCTAGCGCGCCGCTTGAGTTTCTTAAGGCGCCGCGGGCGAGCGCCAAAATTTTGCCCGCTCCGTTCCCTGTCCAGCCGCGGGTGTCCCCTTACCTCCCCCTCGTCTTCCGGACCCCGTTCCCGCTGCCTCGCTAGCCCTTGTCCGTCGGGGCGGTGCTACCCCGCTGCGGGAAGGCAGCCGGCTCTCAGGAGCAACCGGCCTACGGGAGTGGGGAGGGTCCTGCGGTGCCCTGCCCCCGGCGGCTGTGGAGTGCCGTCTCGGTCGTCGCGGGAGTGTGGTCGTTAATTGTCTCCGGCAGGCTTGATTTCACCGCTTTTCAATAAAACCCATTTCCCTCCGTGTCCCGTTGCACGTAAGCGGGAGGGGTGCCGTGCGCCCGAGGCCAGCCCGCTTCCCGGGCGTGGGAGCCCCGCAGCGGCTGACAGCCCTCCCGGAGCGGGGAGCAGCCGGCGGTGTGGCCGGTTGTCCGCAACTCCGTCGTCCCCTCCTGACGGCCGTAAACGCGCCTTTCCCTCTCCGGAACGCGGGAGGAAGACCCGGCGTCTCCTCCCGGCCCCAGCGCTGCGCATTCCTGTGTGCCTCCGGGGCCCAGCTTCTGCACCCCACGTCTTCCCCGCGGGGCGACAAAAAGGCAGGCTGGGAGGGGGCTGGTTCCCGTGGCGCCCGGAGTGGAAGAGCCTCCAGGGGAGTGGGGCGGCCAAAGGAGGAAGAGTACCCCTGTACCCCTCTGGGATGGAGGGGGCCCAGGCAACGCCGGGAGTGGAGTCCCCGGGGGGGGGGGGGTGCAAGCCTGGTGTGGGAAGCTGCGCGGGAGGTACGACTGGGCCCGCGGATGGATGGGGCGCGGTGGGGGAGGGGTGCTCGTTGGAGGGGGTGTCGCGGGTGGGGGAGGGGAGCCCCGGTGGGGGCTGTCATGGTTGGGGGAGGGGACCTCGGGGGTGTGTGGGGTGCCGCGGGTGGGGGAGGGCAGCCTGGGGGGCACGGAGGGGGGTGGGGCCTGAGTGGGGGAGGGGAGCTCGGGTGGAGGTTGTCGCGGGTGGGGCGGGCGTCCGGGGGTGCCGTGGGCGGGGCGCGGGCGGTGGGCGCCGGCCGGGACAGCCCCTCCCGGAGGCGGGGCCGTGTCCCGGGCCCCCGCGGAAGCCCCGCCTGGCCGCGCTGTCACTCACCGCCCCGGGGAGACGCTCCAGCTCCAGGGAGGCGGTAGCGGCGCCTGGACCCGGCCGGGCGGCTCCCCCCGCGCGCAGGTAGAGGCTGTGGTGGCGTGGCCGGCCTGGGCCCCCCGAAGCTGCAGCGGGTCCTGGGCCGCGCGAGGCGGTAGCGAGAGGGTTAAGGGCGTGGGAGGGGGTGAGTGGGGTAGCATGCCCGCTCCGCTCCGCACTTTGCGGGTGGCCGCGCGGGCACCAGCGGGGACTGGGGCGCCCTGTACCGCTGGAGTACGGCCGCTGCCCGCGCTCGGCTCCGCGCTGCCTCTTCGCGCGGCCCCGCTCCGCCACGGTGATCCGCTCCGGGTTTTCCGGCCGCCCGGCGGAGTGCGGGCTGTTGCGCTGATCTCGGGCTTACGGCTCCGCTCCGCGTTTCTGAGGCCGCCGCCTGCATGCGAATCTCGCGAGCCCAGGCCCCGCCGTGGCCAATGGGAAACCGTCCCTCGCTCTGTACAGCCAATGGGGCGGTGCCCCCGCCCCCCCTAGGGCTGTAGCGCGCTGAGGGCTCCGAGCGGCGGCTCCATTTAAAGGGGCCGCGACCCGAATCCGGGCTCTGGGTAGAGAGGGCGGCGCACCGCCGGGGAGCCAGGTACGAGCAGCGCTGGCCGCGGGCGCCTCCCTACGATTGCACGGGAGGCGCAGGTGGGACGGCGGCGCGGCGTGGGTCCGCCACGAGTCGCCCGCCCGTGGGGCGCCGGTCCTTGGCCCCGCGAGTGGGGGCGGGGCAGGCGCGTGCGGCGCGGGTCCCGGGGGGCGGAGCGGGTGGGGCCTCCCCACAGCATGGGGGGGGGCCCGCGCTTGTCGGGAGGGGGTGGGGCCTTCAGCGAGGGGGCGGGGCCAGCGCCGCTCGTGTCCCCCCCGTGGCGACCGCTTGGGGGCGCCCTGCGGCGGGGGGCGGATTTCGGGGACCCCACCCCGATGCAGCACCGGTCCCATGTCTGCTGGAGGTGGGGCAGGCCTCTCCCCCCTGGTTGGGACGGGGGAGACCCCGGTGCGACCCTCGCTCCTGCTTGGGGGGGGGGAGCAGGCCTCAGGGTCTCCCCCAGTATGGTGGGAGAGGCCCCAGCCTGACACCTATCCCCGCGCAGCCCCCGCCGTGGTGCTAGTTGGCACAGAGGGGGTGGGTGGGGCAGGCCCCAGGGTGCCCCCCCCCGTTCCCCGTGCTGGGTGCCAGCCTGGGCACAGGCTTGGCCTAGGGGCTTGTGGTTCATGAGACCTGCCCTCCCTGCTGTGGGGAGCTGTGCTGTGGAGTGGCAGAAATGTCCCCTGGCCTCCCCCTGGCACCCAGCTGCCTCAAAGCTTGCTGTGCATCTAGCACTCTGCCCCAGGACCCTCCTCGTCTTTCCTCTCCATGTCTCAGGCAGAGGCTTTGAGCGACACAGCCTTTATGCTGTTGTCACCACACATAGTAACGATGTCTGTGGAGCTCAAAAAAAACACAGCAGCTGGTTCTGTCTGCCTCCCCCCTGTGTGGGTGGTGTGAGTTTGGACTGGGGCAGGGCTTGGGAGTGTCCTGGAGGCCTGGAGTATGTGTGGATTCCTGGACACCATGTGCTGCTCTCTAGTATCAGGCCCTGTGAGAGAAATGTGCAGCCCCACGGGGGTGAAGCTGCTTTGTGCTGCTGGAGGAGGCAAAGCCCTGATCTGCTGAAGCCTCACCAGGCTGGGGTCTGTGTGAGCAGTGTGGCTGTGGCCAGCGAGGTGCCCTGGGAAGCATCAGTACCTCCCATGTGGTTTGCACAAGTGCAGGCAGGCTGGTCCCAGACGGGAGGATGTGCACCTGCGAGGCTAGGAACTGGCTGTGATGTGTGCCTGGCACAGGAAAAGGCCCTGGCAGTCGGATATACTTGTGTGGGCAGAGGCGGTGCTGGACGTGGTCTGTGTCAGGTGATGGTGGGGGATAGGATGCTCAGCTGAGTGCTGGGAAATGGTTCCTGGAGCGTCTGATGAGGATGAGAGCTGCTTCATTTGTACTCGTCCCTTTTCTGTGCTTCAGCTATGGCTCTTGTTCTAGGCTGTAACTTCTTTCTCTCTCGCTGCTGCTGCATTCCCCAAGAAAACTTTTAATCTGCATTTTCTTGCCTAACCCTGCCTATCCTGGGATCAAAGCTGGTAATAAGAGTGTAGCTCTGTCGTTCTTGCCAGCCCGGCTTTACTAAAGGAATAGCCACAGCCTACAGAACTGCCACCTGTAATGGCCAACCTGCAGCTTACAGCCCCAGCATACATATATGCACAATCTCTGTTTCTCTCTGCACCTGCTTACATCACTCTTAGTGTGAGTGCCCTTGGTTTAGAGGATGGCAGGAAGTCATACCAGATTCCTTGACAGCTGAGTCTGAGTCCATGGCCTTACTTTGGGAGCAAAGCCCTTTGTGTTATTTCTTTTACAGATGTTTTATGGTCACTGATGCTGGGGTGCATGACCCCAATGCACACAGGTGTCCTAGCAGAAGCCTCTAGTGCAGAAGGCTCATGGTGAAAGCAATCCAAGGGACGTGTGGAAGAGTCACCTGCTGTAGAAAAATCTAGCAGCAGTCTTGATACCTCCTGCCTTCAGGACTGTTAGAAAACCATTGCTGGTCTTGACGCTGCTGGTGATGTTCTAGGAAGGCCCTTCTTTTCTCTATCTACCAGTTCTGGCTGTTTAGACAGTTCCAGTCACACATGAAGACTGGCCTGAAGGGGACATGGTGATAACTACTGCTGTTTGCACTCTAATTGAGAGAACCAATAAAATGTTTGGAGATGAGAAAACAGTTCACTGAGCCCTGCCTGCAAACCACAAACTGAAGAACTTGAGCAGCGACATCTGAAGTAGCTGCAGCTGACTTGGAGAGTCACTGAATGCTGTTGTAAAATCTCCAAGTCACAGAGGGCTTACATCTCCCTGAGTCAGTTGATTAGTCATCTATAGTGTTAATCTGGAAATGACTGTTTCTGAGTTTGTCCAACTTTGATTTCCAGCTTTTCAAGTCCTCATGTGCATTTGTGCCTGTCTCTGCTGTAGATCTTACCTTGTGTGGTTGGGGTTTTTTTGAGATGGGTCATGTCTCCCCATTTCTTTTCAATGAACAAAATAGATTCATCACTGGAAGGTGTTTTCTGAACCATGGTTGATTCTTAAAGCAGTAGGATTCATGTATATTTATTTTTTTATTTGAATGTGGTGGGTTGACCGTGGCTGGAGGCCAGGTGCCCACCAGAGCTGCTCTATCACTCCCCTCCTTAACTAGACAGGGGAGAAAAAGTATAATGAAACGCTTGGGGGTCAAGATAAGGACAGGGAGAGATTACTCACTAATTATCATCACAGGCAAACCAGACTGAACTTAGAGGAAAATTCATCTAATTTATTATCAAGCAAAACAGAGTAGAGCAATGAGAAATAAACCCAAATCTTAAAACACCTCCCCCCACCCCTCCCTTCTTCCCAGGCTTCACTCCCGGTTTCTACCTCCTCCCCCCTCAGCGGCACAGGGGGACGGGGAATGTTCATCACATGTTGTTTCTGCCACTCCTTACTGTCAGGGGGAGGACTCCTCACACTCTTCCCCTGCTCCAGTGTGGGGTCCCTCTCACAGGAGGCAGTCCTCCACCAACTTCTCCAGCGTGGGTCTCTCCCACGGGGTGCAGACCTTCAGGAACAGACTGCACCAGAGTGGGTCCCCCCCAGAGTCACAAGTCCTGCCAGAAAACCTGCTCTGGCGTGGGCTCCTCTCTCCAGGAGTGCACAGGTCCTGCCAGGAGCCTGCTCCAGCACGGGCTTCCTGTGGGGTCACAGCCTTCTGCAGGTGCCTCCACCTGCTCCGGCGTGGGGTCCTCCGTGGGCTGCAGATGGAATCTTTACACCCCCTCATCCTTCCTCCATTGGCTGCGGGGGGACAGGCTGCCTCCCCATGGTCTTCACCACAGGCTGCAGGGGGATCTCTGGACCGGTGCCTGCAGCACCTCCTCCCCCTCCTTCTGCACTGACCTTGGTGTCTGCAGAGTTTCTCACATCTTTTCACTCTCTCTGGCTGCAAAAGCTCTCACTATGTTGCTTTTTTCCCTTCTTAAATATGTTATCACAGAGGCGCTACCACTGTTGCTGATGGGCTCAGCCTTGGCCATCAATGGGTCCGTCTTGGAGCCGGCTGGCATTGGCTCTATCAGACACAGGGGAAGCTTCTAGCAGCTTCTCACAGAAGCCACCCCTGTAGTCTCCCCCCTGCTACTGAAACCTTGCCACACAAACCCAATACAAGTGAAAACAATTATTTGCTACCAAAACCTTGCCACTCATACCCAGTACATTGAAACATCTCAGCTCTTCCAGTAACTGTCATCAAGTGTAGACACTAGCCAATAATGAGACAGTAATGGTCTAATGTGGTACTGTGTGCAAGCAGCACTGGGCTTTGTGCTCTTTGAAGACTGAGTTTGGGCTGCCAGGTGGGAGTGCAGAGAGCTGCCTCTCCAAAAACACTAGTGAATAACATTTCTGCTCCTTTCCGGAGAGTTTTGACTGGACTGAAACCTGGTTCTTAACAGTGTGCTTAGTTTGCTGTTGATTCTTCATAAATGAGTTAACCAATCTGTAATAAATGTTTGCAGTGCTTGAATGTGGAAAGCTGTCAGCTGCCCAGATAAACTGAAATAAGTCACAGCAATTAAGTTACCTTTTGCTATATATGCCACTCAAGGTATAATATTGTTAATGAAGATCTGTTGACTGAAACCATGCTGGGAGGACAGGATATTATTTTCTTGATGTTTTATTGATAGAACTGTGTATCGACCACTGTTTTTGTCAAGAAATACTAAAAGTTGGGTGTTACAGTTTATTCTAAAATTTGGCACAAAAAATAGGAACTTCCTCCAGAGCTCTGCTCAGGTCTTAGAGAACTTGTAGGTAGGAATTAGCTGGAATGTTGATTTAAGTGTCTTAATTTTTGTAGTTACTAGTTAATGGTTTTCATATTTCGGATGATTTCTAATAGCAGAAGAGATAAATCCTTCAGCCTTCAAAAGTCTTGAAAATCTGAATCCATATCCATGAACTGAAGTCTAGGACAGGTACCCAAGCAGTTGCTCTTCCTTTGCTAGAGGAAAGCAGTAACTGCATGGCCATGCTCTTTTGCGGGCAGTAGAGGCTTCTGAGGTATTCACTTTATTGTGAGGGAGTAACAGTGTTTTTTCTTACTGTCTGATTTTAATTAAATGCTTGATGGTAGCTCCTCATTTTTGTAGGTAGGCCACATATTCCCTTCCTAATAGTTATCTGAGGACACTGAGATGTGGAAGATCTGTGTGCAGTTACAGCACCACTGATGTCTTTAATAAGCTAGATAAAGTCCTAGGTAGTCACTTGGTGTACTTGAGTGTCATGGCAGAGATGTCTCTGAGCTTCCAGGTCTGAGAGGATATCCATGTGCCCCCTCTGGCAGAAAGAGCAGGACAGGTCTGGTAGTCACACGTATTGGATTTGGCAGTCAATGTTGCATTCTGTGCCAATCCTGTGCACTTGGAGAGGACTCTCAGCCTTCCCATCACTTCTTTGGAAACTCTTGCATGCTACCTGAGAAGCACTCTGCTTCAGACTGTTGTGCAGGGGACTTCAATCCTTGAACTTGATCTTCCCGGGAAGATCACTGAATATTCCTGAAAGAATGATGCTGAGTCTGAAGTAAGGAGTTTCCAAATGTCCAATAGAGCAGTTGTATTGACTGTAATGTGCAGGATTTCAGCACACTGCCTCCTCTTTGGCTGAGTCATGTTCCAGCATACTCTTCTCACTGCCAGGTATGTGGCTGGAAAAGAGGAAGATTTCAAACAAACCAGTGACCAGAGCCCAGTGGCTGAGCTGTGCATTATATGGTCCTGGAATAAAAAAGATGACTTATGGTGGATCATTTTCAGCATCTGCCAGAAACAATAAGCTATTTTTCTTCTGTTGGAGAAAGTGAGAAGAGACTTTACCAGAGCTAAAGTGCACATTCAATTGGCAGCTTTAACTCACTGTGAAGCTCAGCAGAAAGCCCAGATAAATCTGAATGCCTGGGGCAAACAGAAGTAGTGTTTCTTACCCTGCTGCAGCTGGGCAGCTCTAATTTCCTCGGGTTGAGTTTGACTTCAGAGCAACCCATGGAGCTGGAAAGCATCGTTCTCTCCTCTTCTGAGGGCTGCCCTCTTCATCCTCATCAGCTGGTGGTTGAAAGCTGCCATAAAGACTTCATTGTCAGGGAAACAGAATTGCAGTGATGAGCAGCAACATTCCTTGCTTTCCCACTCAAACTGCTTGTCAGCATCACCTCCTTGGGTCTAGCCTCAACTCTAACTCCATCAGTTTCTCCAGATTCTTATAAATACATCAAAAGTCAGCACTCATCTGCTCTATATTGCCTTGTCATGGAGCTCTGCTGCAGCAGGTTTAAAATAAACAAAAGGAAAATACTTAAAAACTAAGTGTTAGTCTGCAGAACATTGCCACTGGAATTTTTGGTTCAAAGGGGGATTAGGCAGATTCACAGAGGATTTGCCCAGTACAGACTCTTAACAGTGACAGGCTCAGTGCAACTCAAGCCATGCAGTTCTTCAGCAGCTGACTGCTGCTTGATCAGAGGATGTCCTGAAGAGGAACATCCTGTTAGTTATGTTTCTTATACTCTCTTCCCAGATATCCATTCTTGGTGTGAATAGGAACAGGGTATTTGAATACATGGTCCTTTCATTTGACTGACTGCAGGAGTCCTTAGCTTTGCACATCCTAAGAAGTTTTGGGTCATTTGCCAGAACATGTGAGCTGTTCTGCCAGGGGGATTTGGACAGAGCTGATGAAAGTGGACAGGACCTTGAACGCACAGGGCAAGTGCTATGCTACCAACCAGAATGTTCAAGTGAATGGTCTTACTATGGACTGTTGGGTCTGCGGAAAGGTCTGTGTATCTGTCCCAACCACATACCAATAGTTTTGAGTTGACTTAATCTGCAGAATACTTGTTCTCTTTAAGACCATTTTGTTGGTCAGTGTTGTCTTGCATTGTAACGCTCTTGTGCCCAAAGCTTGAAAGCAATGTTAAGGTATACACTATTGAAACCAGATGCATTTGGTCTATTTGTAGAGCACGAGTAGCATTGCAAGTTCATAGATTAATTGTTGCTTGCATTATCCTTTGGGAGGGAATGCCCAAATGGATTTCTTATGCTGCAAAATTGTTCCCAGGGTCTATTCTACCAAGCAAAGACTAGGCCAGTTGAAGGTGTCAAACACTGTAGGAGTATCACTTCTGTGGTTCACTGCAGACTCATGCAAAGTGTCTGAAGGTGAATTTGATGAGTATGTTAGTCCTGTTAAGTATACCTGTAAATAACTTTCCTTATTCGTCTGTGTGGCTTGACCTTTCTGCTGCTCATTGTTGTAAGGTCTGCTGTCTGGGGGGGACATCTTTGAGAAGGAGGCATTGTTTGTAATCTGAGCAGCAGAAAAAATGTGTTTATCATCTTGGGAAGGTTCTCACCTTCTTTCAGATGTCTTTATATCTATTTCACTTTGTTCTTCTTTCTGTCAGCCACCCTAAAACACATATTAGATCCTGTATTGCTCATTCTAGCAGCTTTGTCTCCTCTGTAACTAAAGAAAGTAAACGGAATCACCAAAGTCTTTAGTGATGAAACTGGCTGGGCATCATTGAAGATTACATCTTCTGTACTTTCTGTTTGCGATTGTGGGAACAGTGCTTATCTGCCACTGTGAAACAGAAAATGTGACTTTGTTTTTAGATAAAATAAGGAGGCAATGACTTTGAAGTCCAGCTGTAGGATATGATTTCCTAAACTTCTGCTTAAATGAATTTCAGAAGTTGGGTACATTCTCTGTCCTGTTTAGTTCTGAGTAAACCAATTGGTGAGACTTGGTTATCCTTTCAGAGGGAAGGATATAAAGAGAGAATTAATCAGCCATCACCAGTGAAATTATTTCAGGCTTCCTCCTTCATTGATATAGATGAGTTATGCCTATAGTAAGTCCCAATAGACAGGAATACTGAATCTTCTGCTTCAGGGCTTAAAACAGTGTCAAATTTAGAATTAGAATTACTCTAATAGCGGGGCATAGGTTCGTGCCACATCTTTTGATTCTAGTGCCTTCCTTGTAGTGCCTACTTAGAGCCTGTTTTGGGGAAGTGATGCTACTTCAAGTCTTATTCTGCCTCACCACTTGTAGATTCCAGCTCCTTCTCTCTTTCCCTCTTCAGGTTTGTCAACCATTATTTCTTTGTCAGGGTATAATTCATTCTTAGCCAATATTGATATAAATGCTTGCTTGCCTCATCTCAAAGTCTTGCCCTTTCTGTCTTACGATAATGTCAGCCATGAGGAGCTGGGCTGTAACTTTGTCCCTCTAATGTTAGCAGTCAGCATCACATCTTCTTGTGCAAGTGTGCTGTCTGTGCCCTGCAAAGTCACACTGGTCTTTTTTCCTGACTCTGCATTGCATGCTTTTGTCTACTTTGCTGCTTGTGCTTCCTCTTATGACTGCTTTTAATATCATGGGCTTTACCACCTTTCTTCTTGCCACTCTCCAGAATTCCTCCTAGTTTTAACTTAAGCTTTTTCAATTGTTCTGTGTCTGAATATTAGCCCACGTAGTTTTGGGGTTATGCCATAGCTGTAGTTATACCATAACATGGTTTATATCTTTCCTCTGACAAAATTCATGCATCTTGTCATCATGTATCTTGTTCAAGGCACAGGCTGCAGAGCTGTAAAGGAGTTCTTTCTACCTTCATGTTTAAGAGAAAAGATATTTTAAAAATAAAAGATGTGTTAGCTCCATGAGAACAGATCAGGAGAAAAGACAGACCAGATTATTTGGGTCTGGTGAGATAGAGAGGAAGGCAGGGAAGGGGGTATTACACACCACAGAACAGCTGTGTGAAGCCTCCCGAATTGGTTCTCGAGTAATCTCTGATACCCTCACTGTGTCATTTAGCATAAGCAAGTCTGTTTGCGGTGCTGTGGTGAGGTGTGTGGAGGCTGTAGAGTTCCCAAAGGTCTGCTATACCAAACTGCTGCATCCCACTGCTGCTGTTTGGCTTTAGAGTTGTGTAACCTCACAAGATTGACCTGCTCGTATCCTGGTTATGGCTAGCAGTATTATCCGGCCTTGTTTTACTCCAACAACATTCACAAGAGTGGACAATTCATGTGCTGTGTTAGACTACTTCTCATTAACTTGCAAGTTTCTCTCTCATTTCCAGTTGCCGTCTTCTAAATGGATTCCAGTGGATTTTCGGGATCTTTGGACCCCCTGTCCTTGCCTGACAAACCACTTATTGGTGATCTCCCTGCCGACATGGAGTTTGGGGAAGATCTCCTGGGCTCCCAAACAGCTTCTAACCAGGAAATTTCCATTCTTCAGTCCCCTGACTGGGATCAATCCAAGCAGATGACTGCAGATGGGCACTTGGACCTCCTAGTGAAAGCAGACAGCCTGTCTGAACTAAACAAATCAAACAACCTTGTTCTAGATAAACCTAGCATCTTGGATATGCTGGAGAAACCTGATGTCTTAGATGACTTGGATAAAACTGCTGACTTGATGGAGCTAGATAAATCAGAGGGTCTGGATGGGCTGTATAAGGCACATCCTTCCCAAGGTGTGGAGGATGGACTGGCAGACTCCTCTGCCCTCTCTAAAGAAGCCCTTGTTCCAGAAACATGGAAAGAAGGGGAAGATGCACCAAAAAATGATTCTGGGGACCTAAAGGAAGATAGTGCTGCTGTTATTCCTGCACTGTCTGATGACAATGCCGCTGAATTGCCCCGACAGCCCGTTCCTGACTCTGGGGACCTCAGCAGTGTCCCAGCCACAGAAGGAATCACAGCACCATCTTCAAGTCTGCCAGTGCCCCCCCACCAACTCAGTCTTAAACAGACAAAGAAGACGAGGTTGAAGGCACCAAGGAAAAGCTCACCCATGCAGAGGGAAGGGCTGGCAGGGGAAGCAGAGGCAGAACTGAGCTCGGACAATCGTCTTACGGCTTTGCCCCCTGAGCCTGTGGAGGAAAACCAGGCAGAGGAAGGGGATGATAGTGGGAACAATTCGTTTAAAGAAAGTAGTGTACTGAAAGTACAGGAAGCCTCACCATCACCAGGTAGGTTATCTCTGCAGAATTTGGCCTCCTTTTGCTCAGGAGGTCATCCTGCTGCACATTGCTGAAGCTGGAGTCTGTTTTGCACTCCAGCTTTTCCCATTGTCCCCTGCTATGGAAATGGTCAATGCTATTGATGAGCTAGATTTGGGGAAAGCATCTTGCTTGCAGGGAATAATGCTCTGGAAGCTACTTCCTTGATGCACACAAGCTCTTCCTCTGGCTTTCATAGCTTTAACTTTGATTTTCAGTGCTTGTGTCAGCTAGGAGCTTCCCTGATAAAGCTGCAGCTGTGCATCACCTTAGCTCACGTTCTTCATCACTGGAGTCTTTGCTGGAACTGAGGGTCACCAGGAGAAGGTGTTTCCAATAGGGAAAGTCCCATGCCCACGCTGGCCATCCTGGCTGAGATGCTGAGTCTCGGTCAGAAGCAGTTGGAGGCAACTGCCCAGCATGCTGCCCCCATGCAGGGAGGTCTCCCCCTTACAGAACTCCTCCCAAGCTGCGTGTTTGAATCTCTAACTACAGGTGGTGGGTTTAGGAGTTTTCCTTTGTCTGATCACTACCAGAACTGTGCTTGTTAGCCAGGACTAGTTAGCTTCATGTGCAGACTGACCCAAAGGATGGCTGCATTTGAAGAATACCTGTTCTCTTCTGTTGGAGAAAAGCAAGATGTTAGATGCAAGCTTCTTCTGTGCTTCTGTTCCAGGAGAAGGCCTGTCTGGGAAAGGAAGTGAGCTGCCAACTGAGAAGGTGAGGAGAATGCAGTCAAGTACATGTGCTACAGGAGCATAGAGGGTGGCTGGCTGTTGTCAGACTCCATGAGGGACACTGGCTGTGTTGTCACTCCTCTGGGAAGGAGTTTGCATGTCTCCTGTGATGGAGCAATCCCTGTGCACTACCACTGTGCTGTAATGTGGCTTCAGTGTGTCCCTGCTACTCCCAGCTGGAATGTCATTCTCATAAGCCTACTTCCCCCTCTCCCCCATCTTGCCAACTCTGGTCAGGTATCTGTGGAGTTTTATCCATTTTCAGCCTTGTTATTGGAAAAGCAAATCCCAGAAGCTGGAACTCCACCATGATCTGAGATATTTATCCATGGTTGTCCTAGCAGATGGTTAGCCTAAGTATTTTCTGAATGTCTTCTAGGAGCAGAAAAGAAGTGAACGAGCCAGAAGATCAGAAACTGCCAGGCCTGAAACTGTGAACTCCTCCGAGAACAGTGAGTAACTAGGGCTGGCCAGTGCCTGTTTTCAGCCAGAGAGCAGGGGTGAGAACCTGTTGTGGGTAGGTGGTTCATAGTAAGAGTATGTTGGGAGCTCTGGAGCTTCTGTGCAGACTTTCCTCCTACACAGGACAGGTCCCTTCACCCTGTGAGTCTTCATCCCGGGGTGATGCCTTGGTCTCTCAGGGTACTTAGGTTGAAGGGGAGAGTTGTAGTATTTTTACAGTGGTGTGTGGACACCAAGCAATAGGATGAGAGTCTGGGGTTGTTCCCAGGAATGACATCTTCCATCTCCTCAGCCAGAAACTTTCTTCCTTTGTCTCTATGGCAGCAGGCTGTCTGAAGGAAGGTTGTATTTTGAGGATTTTCCTGCAAAAGTATGTGAAATCTCTGTTTGAGGTGTTGAGTGTCATCCTGCCATTCCCTAGTATTTGTGTGTTCCTCCTCCGTTGCCTGCCTATGCTGGATGCTGGTGATTCAGCTTGGTCCCTTTAAGGTCTACTGGTTCTTGGAGGGTTTTCTGCTGTAAATGTTCGCACTTTGGGCTTCTGTCAACTTTGGCAAATCATGACTTCCTAGAGAGGAATTGTACTTAAGCCCAGTTTGCTTAAAGACCTCCTGACTCATCTCCAATTCCGACAGATTATCTTTTAAGGGTCCTTTTATTGTTCTGCGCAGACAGGTACAAAGCATGTAGACGGACTCCAGAAAGGTGACCCCAGAAAACCCCAGCGTGTGTCTCATGGCAGAGGTTTCTGTCTCAGTTTCCTAATGAGAGATTTCTGTGCATCTTTCTCTGCTGCTTTGCAGTTCCGGTCTCTGACGAAGACTCTGATGCAATGGTGGATGATCCCAACGATGAGGATTTTGTTCCTTTTCGTACCCGACGCTCAACTCGCATGTCTTTACGAACTCAAATGGCTCAGCGAGCTGCCCGCTCTACTGTCACCAAGATGACTTGTGCCAACTGCCGGACCCCACTGCAGAAGGGCCAAACTGCCTACCAGCGTAAAGGGCTCCCTCAGCTCTTCTGCTCCAGCTCCTGTCTCACCACCTTCTCAAAAAAACCACCTGGCAAGAAGATATGCACATTCTGTAAAAAGTGTGTGTTCGTTCCCCTTTCCTCAATGCTCCCATGTTTGTGACCCCATTTACCTGCCCCGCAGCCCTACCTGCCAGTCCCCATTCCTGTGACCTTCATGCTTCCCATTCACCCACATCACTGCTGCCTGCCACCAGCTGCTGCCCCGTGTCTTCCTTCACACACCACATATCCCATGCTCCTTACACCTCCTTCACATTACTGCCTTTCCCTGCCTGTCCCCAGGCTCAATGCCCCATATCTCAGCCTCCTCTCAAAACAACCTCCCACATGCTCTGTATTGCACCCCTCTGGGCCGGGACAGAAGCTGCTGTGAGACAGTTCTTGCCACCCTTTTGGGACACTAGGAAGTCCCGTGCATTGCTGTGTGCCATCCTGTCCCTTTGTGGCAGCACTGGTGTGTCCCTGCACTAACACATACCCTCATGATCCCCAGGGAGATCTGGAACACCAAGGACTCTGTGGTTGCCCAAATCGGTTCAGGTGGCTCTTTCCACGAGTTCTGCACCTCTGTCTGCCTCTCCCTCTACGAGGCCCAGCAGCACCGACCAGCACCTCAGTCTGCAGATGCCTTGGACACCAGCCGCTGCAGCGTCTGCCACAAACCTGGCGAGGTAAACAAATCCCTTGTCCTTCCCATGTCCTGGATGTGATGCTTGTGACCTGCATCACTTGGCCCTGCCTGGGACCATCGCAGGGTGTTGGCTAGGTTCTCCCATGGTGTGAGGCCTCAGCCCCTGAGCTGGCTTGGGCTCACTCCCAGGTCCTTCCTTGTTACTGTGAACCAGCCCTTATCCCAGCAGAAGAAATAAGGCTTCTGCTTCTCCCTGTCCTGAAGCTCATTGCTTCCTCTGCTGTCCCAATTGCTCCATTGACTTTTGGCAAGGAAAGCCAGCCTGAGTCCACACCAGCTTCCTGTATAGCACTTGCCCAAGTTTTAGTGTAACAGCCTGTTATCCCAAGGGCTGTGGTAGTGAGGATGCACATGTGTCAGAGGAGGCACATAGTGGTTTGGGGGACTGACAGCTATGATGTCTCTGCAGATCCAGCATGAGGTCAGCAATGGGAATGTGGTTCACCGCATCTGCAGCGATGCCTGCTTCACCAAGTTCCGGGCCACCAAGGGTCTGAAAACCAACTGCTGTGACAACTGCGGACTTTACATCTACAACAAGGGCTTGCCTCTGGAGTACCTCTTCCATGAAGGCCAGCAAAAACGCTTCTGTAATTCTGCCTGTCTCAACAGTTACAAGAAGGTGTGTGAAGTCAGCTGCCTGGGGTGGGGGGTCTCTGTGGGCACACAGCTCCTTTGCTTGGTGTAGCACAAGGCACTTTATGCAATAGCAGATGACTTGAATCCCCTTGGCCTCTTATTGCTGACAAAACATTTAAGAGATTGCTGTGGAGAAACTTTGAAGCAGGCAAACAGAATTTATTTGTTCTGCGTGGGGCCCATCTTGGACCTGAGCACGGGTTAGGCACTCAATAAGCTGGACTGTGCAGCAACACTGGTATATGCAGTTAGCATGGGCTGACTTCTTTTGGATGTGCCCCCAAAGCTTGGCTGGATATGTTCGTCTGTGGCCTGAGCAGGCTTCACTTAACTGTCTTGATGGGATTGGCAGACTCTGTATTCCTGCCAGGGTACCCTTGAAATGAGAAGGTGAGATGCCAAAGGCAGTCTTTTTTGCTACAACCACCTGAAGCTGCAGAGCCTGGCTGTGGCATCAGGCACCCTACAGGAGAGCTGCCCTGTGGCGGATACAGTAGTGGGGTGGTATATGAGGGTCAGACCTCACCAGCTGTGATGGTCTCCCTGGCAGCTCTGTTCTGCTCTGTGTTTGCAGAAGAACACTCGGGTCTACCCATGCATGTGGTGCAAGACGCTGTGCAAGAACTTCGACATGCTGCCCAATGTGGATCGCAGTGGCAAGATGGGCCTGTTCTGCTCCATTTGCTGCACTACCTCACACAAAGTGAAGCAGTCAGGCTTGGTTGGTAAGAGCACCTACATACAGGGAATCGGTCACCTCTCCACTCTCACTCCTTCCTTGGTGCTATTTATTGCTTGTGAATGAGACTGGAAAGAAGGCACACTGCTTGCCTGGGGAGGAGTCCAGTGAGACAAGTGGAAGAAGATATGGAGAGGGAGGAGCCCTTGCAGCCTGTAGACGGCTTAATACTGAGTGGTAGAGTACATTGCTGTTGAGAATGCAGGAAGCAGTTGTAGTGCTGTAACATGCTGGTATTGCCGTTTCCATTACATGGAGTACAGGGTGTCCAGGAATGGGTGTGGTCTCTGGTGCAAGCATTACAGCCTGTTTTGTCCAAATTGCTGTAGAGCCAGGGTCACTTCCTTGAACGACTCTGCTCTCCATCCGTGTTTAACATTTCTGTCGTAGCAGAATGCTCTTAGTTTGCTGGTGTTCCTGTCCCTTGCTTTTTGGTAATAGCTTGACAGACTGAGGATGAGTGAGTAGCTTGCATGCCATCCTCAGAATCCAGTCCCATGTTCTGTGCTGCTGCCCTCACCAATTCCTATCTGTTTCATCAGGTCCCCCTAGACCCTGCAGCTTCTGCAGAAAGAGTTTATCTGAACCCTGCTATTACAACAAGACAGACCGGGTTGTCTACCAATTCTGCAGCCCCAGCTGCTGGACCAAATTCCAGGTACTGAAATATCCTTCATGCTGGGCTGAGCCATAGAGCTCATGCCTCCTTTCACACTTAACAGAGGCTCCACCTTCCTCAAATTCCTCAGGAAGGGTCCCTAAGAAAGTCTCTGCTTGGAGCACAAGTATTGCAGTGACTGTAGTTTCCAATAACTCAGTCTTGGCCCTATCTCCCCCTTCCTCCGTTGGGATAAGACAGACTATAACTCAGTCTGTCTATCAGGTTATGGTCAGTGGGAGTACTGTGCAGAGCTGTGCTGCATGAGTGGTTTGGGATGTAGTGGCCTTACCAGGGCATGAGCAAAAGCACATGTAAGCTAGCAAAGCACAGTGGGCACTTGCTAGTGAGCTGGAAAGAGGCAGAGCTGCCCTCTGAGCCAGGTGTCACCAAGGAACATAAGTCTTCTAGGATGCATTGGCTAAAAATTTACAACCAGCAATCCTCAATACCTCATGTTTAATAATCCTCAAAGGCCTGTCTGGTGGTTTTTAATCTTCTGATGTTAAGTTTCAGCATATGTGAAATGTTTGTGGTGTGAATATTAGTTCTGTACAGTTGTCAAAGAACAAAGCAACAGCCAGGAAGATGTGGGAAACTTAGGCCAGGACATGCCTTGGGCAACTGAGAAAACTTAGAGCATCTAGAGGTAGAAATTTAGTGACTGGCAATTACAGCATTTGGTTTTGGGATTTGTTTCTTTCTGGTGGTTTTTGTGTTGGGTGTTATTTGGACGTGTGGGTTTGTTTTGTTATAATAAATCCTTGATGCAATCCTTCACTGAGATCACAAATGGTGTTGGTAGGGTAGCTGTAGAGTTTTTACAGTTGTAGCCTTCATAAGACTTGAATCATAGAATGGTTTGGGTTGGAAGGGACCTTTAAAGGTTATCTAGTCCAACCTCCCTGCAATGAGCAGGGACATCTTCAACTAGATCAGGTTGCTCAGAGCCCAGTCCAACCTGATCTTGAATGTTTCCAGGGATGGGGTATCTACCAACTCTCTGGGCAACCTGTTCCACTGTTTCACCACCCTCATTATAAAAAAATTCTTCCTTATATCTAGTCTAAATCTACTCTTTTAGTTTAAATCTATCTTTTAGTTTAAAACCATTACCACTTGTCCTATAGCAACAGGTCCTAGTTAAAAGTGTGTCCCCATCTTACAAGCCCCCTTTAAGTATTGAAAGGCTGCTATAAGGTCTCCCCAGAGCCTTCTCTTCTCTAGGCTGAGCAATCCCAGCTCTCTCAGCCTGTCTTCATAGGAGAGGTGCTCCAGCCCTCTGATCATTTTTGTGGCCTCCTCTGGACTCACTCCAAGAGGTCTACGTCTTTCCTGTGCTGAGGACTCCAGAGCTGGACACAGTAATGCAGGTGGGGTCTCACCGGAGCAGAGTAGAGGGACAGAATCACTTCCCTCAACCAGCTGGCCATGCTTTTTTTTGGACAACCCAGGATATGGTTGGCTTTGTGGGCTGCGAGTGCACATTGTCGGCTCATGTCTAGCTTTTTATCCACCAGTACACCGAAGACCTTCTCCACAGGCCTGCTCTCAATCCCATCATCCCCCCAGGCTGTATTGATACCAGGGGTTGCCCCGACCTGTGTGCAGGACCTTGCACTTGGCCTTGTTGAACATCATGAGGTTCACATGGGCCTACTTCTCAAGGTTGTCCAGGTCCTTCTGGATGGCATCCCGTCCCTCAGGTGTGTCAATGGCACCGCTCAGCTTGGTGTCATCTGCAAACTTGCTGAGGGTGCACTTGGTCCCACTGTCTATGTCACTGATGAAGATATTAAATAGTACTGGTCCAATACGGATACCTGAGGAACACCACTTGTCACTGATCTCCATTTAGACATTGAGCTATTGACCACTACCCTCTGGATGTGACCATCCAACCAATTCCTCATCCATTGAACAGTGCATGCATCAAATCCGTCTTTCTTCAATTTAGAGAGAGGAATGTTGTGAGGGACTAAGTCAAAGGCCTTTTAGAAGTCCAGATAGATGACATCTGTAGCTTTTCCCTTGTCCACTGATGTAGTCACTCCATCATAGAAGGCCACAAGGTTGGTCAGGCAAGACTTGCCCTTGGTGAAGCCATGCTGGCTGTCTCAAATCACCTCCCCATCCTTCAGGTGTCTTAGCATAGCTTCTAGGACGATCTGTTCCATGATCTTCCCAGGCACAGAGGTGAGGCTGACAGGTCAGTAGTTCACAGGGTTCTCCTTTCTACCCTTTTTAAAAATGGGTGCAATGTTTCCCTTTTTCTAGTCGTCAGGGACTTCACCTAATTCACCTAACTTGAATTATTGCCGTGTAAAATCAACATTGTAATGTATGAGTAAACCCATGCATAACCTGGATTAGGAACTGTCTTGCTGGCAGATCTCAGAACACACTTGTCAAAGAAAAACCACTAAAGAGAGTGTTTCGAGATGGCTTCTTGGCGATCAGAAGCCCAAGGAGTTCAATATCTTCATTAGTCACCTGGCAAAGTAAGTCAAAGTAAGCGTGATAAAATTTTGCAGATGAAACAAGAACTGGTGAAGTGTTAACTCGTGCTGAGGTCAGGGCAGTCATAGAAAGCAAAGCAATTGGATTGCTTGACAAGACTGGTTCCTCCTAACATGTGCTTAAACACAGTTCAGGTCAAGATCCTGTATCAACCTTACTCAAGTAGTGTGGGGATGTAAGTCCTGGGAAAGTAAGGATTTTGAAAAGGCCCTTGGATTGCAGCAGATAAGCCATTCAGTATGAGCGTCTCAGTTTACAGCCACAGAGGGAAGAATTAATTAAGTTATTGCAAGTACAAGCAGAGGAACAGGGAGTTAAAATTTGGGGCTAGAGAGCAAAAGAGCTACCTAGAATGTTGCACTGATAGGAAGGATGTTCATCCGATGTCGACTTTATTTTCAATGTTGAAGAATAATTGGAAGTATGCTGAAAAAAGACAGAAAAATTGCATTTGGGCTTGAAAAATGTGTGCACTAAGGCACTCGCAAAGCACCTTATCTGAGGTTATCAGAAAGAAAAGCAGGAAGATGACTTTATTATTAAATACATCCTTGTGGACAAGACACCAAGTGCTAAATGGCTGTTTAATCTAGCAGAGGAAGGTGGGATGAGAATGGCTGTTTGAATTCTGAAGTTACATTACCTTGAAAATAGAAACCAGGCACCTGTGCTTCAAGATCTTTTAGAGAAATTCTCGGAAGAGGTAGCGGAGTCCCCGTCTCTTAATGTTTTCAAATCCAGAGGGGTGGCAAGTTGAAAGCTTGCCTTCCTGTGAAGAGCTTGACCCAGTACACTGGAAGCAAAGTGAAATTGCTCAAGAATCTGCTCTCCAGGAGCTTGAGACATGATCTGGTGGACTGACCGTGAGTCACTGAGAGTGGCAGCAAGCACAGGTCTGAGCAGGAGCAGACAGACTGCTGTGAACGGTGGAGGAGGCAGGAGGTGGTGGCAGTGTGAAGTGGGTGCTCACTGCCCTCTGTGTGCCTCTCCCTCCATGAGCTGTCTCTGTCTCCTGCAGCGCACCAGCCCGGAAGGTGGGATCCACCTCAACTGCCATTACTGCCACAATCTATTCAGCGGGAAACCAGAGATCCTAGACTGGCAGGTGAGGACTTTCCCCAGGGGGATGCTGAGGCAGAGGCCAACCCTGGTGACGACCACAGGGCTCCTTCCTCTCCCTGCTCAAAGTAGAGCTCCTTCTGCACCAATGCTCTGAATCCCTTAGCTGCAGAGATGTGCCTGGAGACTATGCACTGAGTGCTGCACTCCTGATGTTCAGCAGGATGTCAAAAGGGCACTAGGAAACCACTTCTGCCAAACCCTATGCCAGGAGAGCTGGGGACTTGGCTAAGCCCCATAGTCTTGCTCTTGCTTCCTCAAGAAGTGTGTAGACCTCCTGCCAGTCTAGCTGACCCAGTGGTGGTCTCTTTGGCAGGACAAGGTGTATCAGTTCTGCTGCAAGGACTGCTGTGAGGACTTCAAGCGGCTGCGCGGGGTGGTGTCTCAGTGTGAGCACTGCAAACAGGAGAAGCTGCTGCATGAAAAGATCCGCTTCTCTGGAGTGGAGAAGAACTTCTGCAGCGAAGGTACTTGGGGAAGGCACGGGAGAGGTAGAGCCCCCATGCCAGCCCATGCTGGGGGAGGAGAAGAGAGCATGGAGAGGAACAGAGGGGAGACTGTCTTAGCCAGGCCCTGGGGCAAGAGCCTTGCCATGTAGTGAAGGGAGGACTGTCGTGGGGATGGCTTGCTGTCCAGCCAGGCCCTAGGGCAAGATCTTTACCATTCATTGTGTCCTTGGGGAGGGCTTTCTCACAGCTTTTCTCTCTCTGGGGGCTGGGGAGACAGCAGGTGGCAGCTCCGCTCCTCCTGTCATCATGCACTTCTACACTCTTGCGTCTGGGCTGGCCTGACCTGGCCTTGCCCTGCCTGCTGGGTTCCTGCACACAGGAGGTTGGAGTCAGACTCTTCCTAGAAGCATGGAGGTGAGAGATGGCAAGTCCCCATGAGGTCCCATCTTATCCCAGCCCCAGGGGCCAGTGCTGGATTGTTCCCTACAGTGTGTTGCGTGTGCTCTGTTGTCTCCGCAGACCTGGATTCTGGTCATGTTTGGGTCAGGGAGGCCCCCAGTTCATCCTGGGAAGGTTTCACTCCTATTGTTTCTCCGCAGGGTGTGTGCTTCTTTACAAACAGGATTTCACCAAGAACCTGGGCCTGTGCTGCATCACCTGCACCTACTGTTCTCAGACCTGCCAGCGGGCGGTCACCGAGCAGCTGGAGGGCAGCACCTGGGACTTCTGTAGTGAAGACTGCAAAAGCAAATACTTGCTCTGGTACTTCAAGGTCAGTATTGGCACTGGCAGCTTGTGCTAAGTGCTGTGGTGGGCACAGCACCCAGATAAGTGGGCATTGCACTGAGGAAGTTCGCACTGCTGGAATCTGGCTGGCACTGCTGTGGAGAACCTCGCACTGCTGGAGTCCTGCCTGGCAATGACGGGACACTGCTACGGGGAAGCTCACGTAGCTGGAGTCCCCAGCTCATCCTGCCAGAGCACTGCACTGAGGAAGCTCACAGTGCTGGATCCACGGCTAGTGCTGCTGTGAGAAGTTCGCACCGCTGGAGTCCCCGGCTGGCACTGGCAGGGCACTGCTGTGGGGAAGCTCACAGCATCTTGCTATGTGCACCTTTCACTGGAGAGTTGTGTTGCACTCAGAGGGGGTGTGGTTAGTTACTCGTTGTTTCTCTCCTGCTGATCCGGGCTTTAGGCAGCTCGGTGCCATGCCTGCAAGCGTCAGGGGAAGCTGCTGGAAACCATCCACTGGCGGGGGCAAATCAAACACTTCTGCAACCAGCAGTGTCTGCTGCGATTTTACAATCAACAGAACCAGCCCAACCTGGACACGCAGAAGGGGCCCGAGAGCCTACTGAACAGTGAGTAGGAGGGAGGGAGGGGACCTGCATCATAGCTCAGTCCAAGAGACACAGGGAAGACTGAACAGCAAGGGGTGGAAGCTTCCTGCCTGGGACTGGATGAGACACTAGGGAACAATCCTGCACTGGCCCTTGGGGGGGAAAGGACGGAGTGGGACCTAATGGGGCTTCTCCATCTCTAACGTCTATGGTTCTATGACACACAGGGCCCAGACGGGAGGAGCCGGTGCCAGCATGCTGCCTGTAGCTCACACTCTTAGCAAGGATACTCGGGGATTTAACATCCTCATGTTGCCAGCGAAGAGCTTGATTTACAGGGTTAGGGGACAGCGTGGTTTGGCATGATAATCCACCTGCAGCCCCACACAACCTCCGAGCTGTGACCTTCTCAGATCTCATAAGCTAATCAGGATTGGGCCAGGTCAGTGCTTGGATGGGAAACATTCAAGGAAAAAACAGGGTGCTGCAGGAAGTGGTGCTGGTGATACTGTAGGTGGGCTCTCCTCAGCCAGAGCTGAACCTAGAATGATCTTGAGGGAGTGCTGAGCTGCTGGAGGCACTCTGTCTTGTGATGTTAGATTGGAGTCCTACCACTTACCCAAAGATCACTGCAGCTTTGGGGAGTTGCCAACCCTGTGTCCCGGATAACCCCATTCTGCATCCATGGAGTTCCAACTGGAGAGGAGATTTTCACTGCCTGTTGCCCCGTTTCTCCTATCATTAACTTGAGCCAGTTGCTTATGGAAGATTGCAAAGTGCTTTGGGATCCCTCAGGATGGAAGGTGCTTGTAGTGACAGTGACAAGACATCGCTTGGCCCTCGGACACTCGCATAGTCTCATTTTGCTTGGTCTTTTACAGGCCACGACCTTCTAGGTTATCTGTGTGATCTAGTTAAAATGCCTGCAGCTTATGGTGGGACTCACTTCAGTGCATCAAGCTTCAACAGGTATCTACATCACAGGCTTTGCTGCTCTCCCTGGGATTTCCTGAGATGTAAAACCCTGACTAGGGTGTGCCAAGGAGGGGAAACCAAGTGAAGGACCTTCCCATGAGAGACCTCGTCCTGTATCTCCAGACTCTTCCTGGTTCCTCTCCTGACAGCAGTGGGTTGATTGCAAGGTGGGGAGAAGTCCTGGATGTCAGTGCTGCTTAGACAGCAAAGCAGAGCTGCTCTGCTAGAAGCAGCAGGTTCCCTTAGCCAGGGGAGTCCGAACCTGCCCTCCCATGGGCAAAGTAAAAGGCCATGTGAGATGACAGCTCAAGTGGCAGCATGCTGAAATGACCTGGATAAGGAACTGTTGGTTTCTGCTGGCACAGGGGTGCCCAGGAGAAGTCTGCTTTGATGGAGTGCAGACTGTCCCGCTGCCCAGGTGAGGAAGAGGTGTTTAACTTGCTGGTTCCCTGTAGCTCACCAAGTGATTTCACAACTCTCTGATTTCAAGGTCTCCTGCTTGTGAGGGACCAGTAACACTGCTTTTGGGACACAGGCACAGTGAGCAAGCTCTGCCTGCAGAGGGAAGCACATTTCACACCATTTGGACATTGTGTCCTTGGAGCCATGGACCACAAGACTGAGAAACACCTTTTTGACCATCAACAAACACAAGAGTCTGAGCGCCCCCCTCCACCACATCTCTGGAGGCTCCCAAGAACTTTGCTGTTTGTCATGTGGGGCCTCATCCTTCACCATGCCACAGCTGCCTTTCCATGCGCCCTATAAGGCAGGTGACACTGAGGCAGCCAAAGCAAAGCCTGTCAGCAGTGGTGAGCGCTTGGCTGAGCAGAAGCTCCAGGCTGCTCTGGTTGTGGTATAGCTGTGGGCATCCTTGTCCTGGGACTGTGGCATACTGCTAAGCCTTGCAAAGGGCCTGCCATGTGCTAACACAGAGAGCTTTCCAGCCCAGCGTGCTGTCCAGGGGATTTCAGGAGGACCAGCTTGTCAGTGCATGGTGAGGAACAGCCAGGGTCTTCTGTGGACCTGGTGGCTGTGTTGCCAGCTCACAAGGTACTACCTGGATTTCAGGCCCATCTTGGGCAGAGCTGCTGACTACTTGCTTCTTCCTTTGCGGCCAGTGGTTGCCTAAAACCATTAGTTTCTGTGACTCAGTGGCTGCTGCCAACCTGGTGATCCTGAGAGTGCTTGTTGATGATAAAAGTGGTCATTCCTTTGCTGGGAACAGACTGTGTAATGAGGGATTGAGGAGCTTCTGCCAGAGAACTATGCCAAAAGACTTCCAAGGGGAACTGGCTCTGCATGAGGCCATCCAGCTGCAGAGGATAGAGGGCCAGAAGTCACGACTGGTGCAGACAATACCTTGACAGCTCCTTGCTGGTGTTGGGATGAGAGTAAAGAACAAGCTGCAGCTTTCCTGGAAGCCTGGACATGTAGCACATGGAGCTTTGTGACAGGAGGATCTTGTTTCCCTTAGTCCTAAATCATTGGCCCGTGGGGCAATCAACTTTGCTTTTGATTCTGCTGCAGCAGAAACTCTGCTCATACTCCATAGCTTGTCTTTTCTCATTCAAGCCATTGATGTCTCCCTGCTGCCCATCCACTTTGAGCTAGTCAGGGGGAGTTCTTGGACCCATTGAGACCATTGCAGATCCTATGGCTGAATGCTCAGCTGCAAGCTAGGGAGCTTCCTCCAACTGGAACTTACTCATCCTCTTGTGGTGGTCAGCAAGTGGACCCTGCTGGGTCTCCAGTTGCTCAAGAGCTGTCCTGCATTTCCTTGGGACAGAGGAAATCTGCACAGTGTGAATGCCCATGTGTTGGCCCTTTGGGAGTCTGGTCTTTCCTGGAGACCCTATTTGTATGTAGAAGGTGCAAATGGACCCGCCACTCCCTTTGGCTGCTGAGACCTGCTGCTTTCCTTGCAGATTTGTCATTCATGCATGGCCCATGGCTAGTCAGTGCTGTAGAAGGCAGTTCTTTTTCCTAGCCACATGGGTAACCAGGACTCACAGGAGACTTGGATGAAGGTGCTCTTTTAGCCTTTGAGATGGGTGCAGGTTCTCTGCACAGCAGATGAACTGGAATTATCATCCAGCCGGGGTTATATTGTCATCACCTGAGACTAGTGTCTGCCACACGTGCCTCTTACCTGTAGGTGATCCCCTCTTTCCTTAGGGGAGTGGATTGCATCCCTAGGGCTGGGGCAAAGCTGTCTCTCTGTGTTTTGGGATGTCTTGTAACACTACTACTAGCTCTGTCACCTTCTTCCTAGGGATCTCGAAGCACTTTGCCAAGATACTTGTAGCAGAGAGATGAAGGCACAGGGAGGGGTTGTGGCTCGGTACAGCAAGCCAATAGGCAGAGCTGGGAGTAGAGCCCTGGATTTCTCTCTCTACAAGGGGCTGGGATTTCTCCTGACCTGCTGTGAAGGGGATGGGGTAGGCTGCAATGGATCACAAAATGATGTGGGAATGACTTGATTTTAGAGTTGTAGTGTCTTCTGAGCTGCTAGGGCTAGAGACTGGAAACATTAACTGTTCCTGGAGTGGCCAGGAGCAGTTTCTGAGTAGCCTGTCCTTGCCCTCTGGCTGCTGCCACCTCCAGTCCCAGCAGTGGGACGTGTTGGCCCAGGAGCTCTTGAACTTAGAGTCATTGCTTTCTCTTACAGGTCAGACTTCAGAGCCAAAACCACCTGCCCCTTCCCCACAGAAGGCAGAGACTAACATGGTAAGGCCCGTTGGAGGTAGGAGTTTGCAAGATAGCACAAAGGGGTTGTCCCCAAAGAGGACAGATCTGCCATTGCTCAGGGAGATTTCATTCTTCTACAACCAATGCATTTTAAAATGTCTCGGTAGTGGGAACTGGTAACAGCTACTAGGATGGGCAGCATCAGCCTATTTCCTGCAAGGGGGAAGAAGAACTATTCCCCAGGAATTGATGATGGGCTCCAGAACAGCCTGCCACCTTGACACTGGTTCCTCTTTGTATGGTGCTCCCCTGTGCCTGGATATAGTCTCCATCCCACTGTGTTCCATGCTGCCCCGTGGAGCAGGAGCAACCAGTGCCAGACTCCTGCTAGCTGCTGCAGAGATGCTGCACAGGCTTGCTGCCTGCCGGGAGCAGCTTGGCAGTCCTTTGGCCGGGTCTGACTCTGGGAGCATCCACGTGCTGTGGGTGTGTTGGGGACTGCCAGGCTCCAGGGGGTGCTTTGAGAGTCTCTTCAGCTGTACCCGTGGTTGGGAAGAGGTGGTGTTGCCTTATGTGGATACCAACCTCCTGTTTTCTGTGTTTCCTCAGCTGTCAGCAAAGACCTCCTCAGCCCAGATGTCTCCAGCTGCAGCACCTCCCGCACCCCCTCCAGTTCCAGCCACCCCTCGGAAAAACAAAGCTGCCATGTGTAAACCACTGATGCAGAACCGGGGCGTTTCCTGCAAGATAGAAATGAAGTCCAAAGGATGTCAGACAGGTAGGTAAACAAGACATAACCACAGGATTACAAGGGCGTTTTGGGAAGGCAAGTGGCACATCCCTGCTCCAGACTAAATGTGAATCCATCTTGAAATGCTGTACAGAGCAGCTGGGTGGCACCATGCTGAGGTGTCTCAGGGCATTGCAGGGAACACACAGCAGGGCTGGAGGTAGGGAGCCTATTTCCATCAGCAGCAAAAGCAGAGATGCAGAAAGCACTGCAGCATGATCCCACCTCTTCTGGGACACCTCCAGTTCCTCTGGAGATTGTCAGCTTGTCTGAGGGGCCATCTGCTGAGCAGGTTCCACTGTGTAGCTCCTGTCAGGCATGTGTGTGTGTGGTCTCCAGCATGTACAAGGCAACTAGACCTTTTATCAGGGCCACGTAAGAGCAGGGCTTGCACCTCTGGCTAAGGCAAGCCTCTCTTGTTGCAGGGCTGTTTGGCTTGCTGCTGCTCGAGCTCTGCCCATGAGTCACAGAAACTGATGGCTGGAAGGGCCGTGGTGCTGGGGGCATGGCAGCACACAGTGTGGCTGGGTGGAGGAGCTGCTGGGAGCAAGCTCACTGATATACTTTTGCTCTTGTCAGAAGCTGACTGGAAGCCCCAGGTGATTGTGTTGCCAATCCCCGTCCCGATCTTCGTGCCTGTGCCTATGCATATGTACTGCCAGAAAGTACCTGTGCCTTTCTCCATGCCTGTCCCGGTAAGTGATACACTCTACCCACTCATGGTCTCTTACTGTCTCAATCCTGTCTTGCTGCAGCCTCCCTGCTTCTCTGTTCATCCTCTTCTCCTGCCTCTGCTTTTACATCAGTCAGCTGAGTGTCAGTTTTCTGCCTCGTGTGCTGCTGTCAACAGGTGCCTGTGCCAATGTTCCTGCCCACCACGCTGGAGAGCACAGATAAAATTGTGGAGACCATTGAGGAGCTGAAGGTGAAGATCCCCTCCAATCCCTTGGAGGCTGATATCCTGGCTATGGCCGAGATGATTGCAGAGGCTGAGGAACTGGACAAGGCCTCCTCAGACCTGTGCGGTAGGTTCTGCCATGGCTTGGTCTGGCCCAACCACTGGGATCATGTGGGGTTTGCTGGCTCTTGGAGCTCGAGCATCTGCCTGGATCACAGCTCCCCCAAAGCCTTTGAAAAGGGAGCAGGGAAGAGTGAGTCCTCAACTTCTGAGGAGGTACAAGGAGGGAAGAGCTGCAAGGAGTAGTGTCTGCCACTGTCCCTTTTGGGGGTGCCAGTCTTGTGGCATATGTGTAGCACTGTTAGTTTATTCAGGTGGCTGTTCAGGCTCTTACCTAAAGCAGCTTCCCAGCCAGAAGACTAGCAGTCCTGACCTCGCAGGTCTTATTTGGGGGCTGCATTCCTCAAGCCCCAGTGACTAGGGCTGTGGCTGGGGAGAGAGCAAATGTCCAATGTGTTGCTTCCAGGGGAAGCTGGGCAACGCAGATGTCATGGGGCTGCTCTGAGCACAGGACTGTGCCACAGGGAGCCTGACTTCATTTTCCATCAGACAAAAGACTTTCTTGAAAGTTGGGTTTATGATCTGCTTTTGCATTGCAGACCTGGTGAGTAACCAGAGTGCAGAGGGTCTCCTGGAGGACTGTGATCTATTTGGACCGGCACGGGATGATGTGTTGGCTATGGCTGTCAAGATGGCAAATGTACTCGATGAACCGGGCCAGGACCTGGAGGCTGACTTCCCTAAGAGTAAGAGCTGGGTGAAGCAGGCATGCAGGGCTGCTTATGCTGCAGCAGGGTCCTCCTGCTGCCCTTGGCCAACCGTTGCCAGCAGCATTAAGAGCTGTGTGAACTTACCTCTCCATGTCCTCTGACTGACCAGGCCAGAGGCCAGGAACTGAGTCTTGCAGATGACTGCTTGCAGCAGGGGTGAGAAGACCACCACTTTGAAAGGAGTGTGTGTTTGTCTAGACTAACTGACCTGTTGCGAACATAGGTCTGCAGAGAAGGGGGAATGAGAAGCTGATTTTAGCAGCACAAAGAGCAGGGCAGTGACACTGGTGTGCTTATGGATGATGATTCCAGAGGATCCAGCAAGGCAAGAGAGAGACCTGGACAGGGCAAGACATCCTGGGAGATGGCAGAACTGCTGAGTGTCTATTAGCAGGCAGAAGGTGGAAGAAGAGGCACAGACTTGAAGGAGCACAGCAGTGCTGAGGCAGGATGCTGGCAGCAAAGGAAAGAGAATTGGGGTGCCTGTGCTGGCCTGGCACAAGAGGATTTAAAAAATAAGCCAACAAAAACCTGTTAGAGGGGAGAATGTGAGGCTCTGGTTAGTCTGAGAAACCTTAGCATCATCTGCCAGAGCTGTATTTCTTTTGTTGGGCTGTGGCTAAAAGTTGATGCCAGTCAGCAGTGGAGAGTGTGAAGCATTGGGCTGCATGTTCCCTCTTCATCTTGCTGTAAGAACCAGACCAGCACAGGGGACAGGGTAAGTCTCAGCTGAGCCCTTCTACCTGCATTTCCTTTCAGACCCTCTAGACATCAACCCCAGTGTGGACTTCCTCTTTGACTGTGGGCTGGTGGGACCAGACGATGTGTCCACAGAGCAAGATCTGCCTCGTGCTGTCCGAAAGGTGAGCTCTCTGTGGGTACCGCCTGCTTAAAGCTCTTTGGGTTTGGAGTGGGAGCTGCTGTTTGGGACATATGAGGTGAAGTGTGCCAGAGGCTTTGGTATGCTGTGGAGGTTGTGCTCTCTCCCTTTAGGGCACGCCTGGCCTGTAGGCCACTCATTGAATGAAAACACTTGCCTGTCACTTTGGAGGAGCTCTGAATGCCGCACATCATGTGAAAGCTGGCCTTTTTCCTACCTGTGGTCCTCATAACTAATGGTCTTTGTTGGCTTGGCTGTCAGCAGAAAGATGCCTGCTGGCATGGGCACAGGCACACTGGGAGGGTGCTGGCCGTTAGGAGGTCTGAGGGGTGGAAAGGACTCTTATATCTGACCCAGGTAGGTGCCCAGTCTCACAGTACACCTCTCTCCAGGGGCAGAAGCGTCTGGTGCTCTCTGAAAGCTGTTCCCGGGACTCAATGAACAGCCAGCCCAGCTGCACAGTGCTGAACTACTCATACGGTGTGAATGCCTGGAAGTCCTGGGTGCAAGCCAAGTATGCAGGGGGAGAGACCAGCAAAGGAGAGGAGCTGCGCTTTGGCCGTAAGTGCTCTGTCTGGATGGGGTGGAGTGGCAGAAACCTCCAAGAAGCTGAGTCCCAAGGTCCTTGCAGGCTATTGTATGGAGGCTGCTGTGCTTGTCTCCACAGCCAAGCCCATGAGGATCAAGGAAGACATCTTGGCCTGCACAGCAGCTGAGCTCAACTATGGCCTGGCCCAGTTTGTCAAGGAGATAACACGGCCCAATGGGGAGCGCTACGAACCGGACAGCATCTATTACCTCTGCCTTGGCATCCAGCAGGTGAGGGAGGGCTTGCTGCCCTCAAGTCCTCCACAGCCAGACCTAGGGGGCAGATCTGGTAAGGGGAACTTGTACCCTTTATTTTGTCTTCTGGGGACCCAGAGAGACTCACTGGAGTCTCCTTCAGTGCCTCACCCCAGAACAGCAGCCCACCTAGTTCAGTCTTTGTTCCCAAACCTGGTGAGCAGGGAGGCAGCTATTCCCCAGCCTTGCACCCTTCTTGCACATCCTTGAGGAGGGCTGGGAGCTCAGTCCCTTCTTCAGTACTAAGTCTGCTTTGTCATGCCCTGGGGTTTTCCTCACAGCTCTCAGAAGTGGCTGGTTTTAGTCTGCCCTGCAACTCTGGTTGTACAAGGAGGGGCACTCTGCATGTGTGCCCTGGGCTCTCTGGGGAGGGTTTGCATTCCAGGTGCTGCTGTGTCTCTCTTGACTGTGTGTTCTGTCCTTTCTAGTACCTGCTCGAGAACAATCGTATGGTGAATATATTTACAGACCTTTACTACCTGACCTTCGTGCAGGAGCTGAACAAATCCCTGAGTGGCTGGCAACCCACAGTCTTACCAAATAGTATGTGTCTCCAGAGTACCTTCAGTCACCACATGTACCCAGTTTGTGCTTCTAGGCTTGGATCCTCCAGTCTGATTGTGCTCCCCCAGCCTCAACCCTCTTCCTTGGCATAAGCAGTACGGTCCCACTGTGTCTTGGGGTCATACTGACCCATACTGACAATGGAGCCAGCCTGGTTTATGCCTCAGCAGCCTCTCTTACCCAGAGTCAGGGTAGCTGGGAGCAGAGCACAGCTGCTTTGTGTCCTGGGACAGTTTGAATCTTTACAACACTTCACAGTGATGTCTCTACCCTTTGACAAAGAGGATACCAAGCCAGGAGGCTCGCGGGCCCATGCCTTTGTGCTCCCAGCACATGAGCGAGCCTTGCACACTGTGCCAAGTGTGAGACAGGGTTGCTCTGCCACTGCCTTGTGAGTGGACTAACTTAGAGCTCTGCAGAGGCTTTTCATGATGCTGTGATCTGGGCTGCCTTCCCTGCTGTCTCTTGTCAGTGGTTAGTTCACAGATCCAGCCTCACCTCTGCATATTGGTTGTCCCAGACAGAGGCATTTGGCTCCAGACCTGTGTGTCTAGGCAGGAGCTGGCCATGTCTGTCCTGCCTGCTGCTTTTCCTTCATCTCATGCTGAGCGTGGTGGAGCATTGACTTGGAGTTCACTTTGTGGCCATCTCTAGGGATGAGTGGTCAGGATTGATTTGGGTTCTGGCCTGTGGTTTGGCTGCACTCTGAGGTAGCTCATGGCTGGACAGTCAGCATCTAGTTCTGCTGATGGCTCTGGAGAAGTAACCTCATGGAAAAGGGGATGTTGTGAAGCATCATTCTTTTGCAGTGAGCTTGCCTGGGCAGGGTGTAGGGATTGCTACAAGGCCACTGTTGATGTGACCTGGTTGTTTGCATTGCAGACGCAGTTTTCTCACGTGTTGAGGAGGAGCACCTCTGGGAGTGCAAGCAGCTGGGTGTTTACTCACCCTTCGTGCTCCTCAACACTCTCATGTTCTTCAACACCAAGTTCTTTGGGCTGCAGACAGCAGAGGAGCACATGCAGCTCTCCTTCACCAATGTGGTACGCCAGTCCCGCAAATGCACCACGGCCCGTGGCATGACAAAGGTGGTGAGCATCCGCTACTACGCTCCTGCCAAGCAGAAGAAAGGCCGAGGTAGGGTCTGACAGAGCATCTTTCTGTCCCTCCCTCTGCCTCCCCCATTGGGTCCCAGCTGTGATCCTGCTCTCTCCCCTTCTGCAGATGGCAGCTCTGGAAAGCGGAAGCGTGAGGACGAAGTACCAACACTGGAGCAGCGGGAGAATAGGATGAACCCACTCCGATGCCCAGTCAAATTCTATGAATTTTATCTCTCCAAATGGTGAGGCTTTCTCTGTAGAAGGGGCATGTGCCATTTTGGGGCTACCTTTCAGTTTTGGTGGGAGCCTGTGGAGTGGCCGTTGCTCTCCAAACATTTGTACTTGAGTGTGAAGTCTTGCACAGGATCTGTGCTGCTTGTATAGACGTGGTTGAGAGAATGCTTTTTCTGGCCCCTTCCACTACTTGCCTCTCTCCAGACAGGCACGATTGTGCAGTATAAGTCCTGGTGCTTGGCTGGTTAGGGGCTTTGGTCCTGAGTGAGGAGATGCAGACTCCTGTCAAAGGATGAGAGGCTGTGTCACACCTTGAGCCCTCCTTGATAACCATAAGGGCAGGGCAGGCTTTCTGAGCCCATGGAACTGATATCCCAGGGCTCACCTTCCTCTCTCTTTACAGTCCTGAGAGTCTGCGGAACCGCAGTGATGTCTTCTACCTGCAGCCTGAACGGTCATGCATTGCCGAGTCCCCACTCTGGTACTCAGTCATCCCCATGGACCGGAGCATGCTGGAGAGCATGCTGAACCGCATCCTGGCTGTGAGGGAGATCTATGAGGAGCACAGTCGGCTCAGTGGCCTGGATGATGACATGGACTAAGAGTGAGGTGCTAACAGGCTGCTGACACCTCATCTCCCTGCCTCCTGCTGCAGGCAGGGGCCATGCAGCGCAGGAGGGGACGGTGCTATGGCAGTGCTGTCCCTTCATTGTTACCAGACTTGGACATCCCATGCTGCTCGTTACAGGCCTTTCCTACGTATGTGGCCCCCGTGCTCAGCCCTGCCTCCTGTCCCAGCTGCTGGGTGAGCCATCTCCCCTGGTGCCAGTACCGGCAGCACAGGGGTGGCAGAGCCCCTGGGGCAGCTCCCCTTGCCCAGCCCTGTGTCCCCCTAGCCCTAGCCCTGACACTGCCCCCCTTTCCCCCTACCCAGGGCAGGAACCACACAATATGGCAGAGCACTGTCTGGGACCAGCAGCCCTGAGGCTTTTAATTCCCTCTTCCTTTAGCATCCCCTCACGGGGCTGCAGGTGGCACGGCAGGAACAGTAGCTCTGCTGCTGCAGTAGGATGGTGTTTTCAAGCCATTGGGGAATGACCACCTGAGAGCTATTGGGTCAGGGGGAGGGCTTGTTCCCAGGAGTGGGAGAAGTTTGGGCTGGCTGCAGGGAGCGGAGGGAGCTTGTGCTGGGACATGAGGGCAGAGATCCATCCTCGCCATGGGGACACCTCCCTATTATGCAGCTGGGCCGCCTCCCTCAACTTTGTCAATGTTTTCTGAGTTGGCAGAAAACTGATGGAGATGAGTCTGTGCCAGCACTGCCTCTGCCCCACTGTCCCCTGTCCCAGCATAACACCCTTCCCTGGTGCAAGGTGCCATCAGTGGGTCCTTCCGGTCCAGCTAGGGGATTGGGCAGCCACTGGCAGATGTGAGGAGTTCTGCCTGGCCTCTCCCTCCCTCCCAAAGCAGTGGGGTGCCAGTCCTGCCTGGGGCGAGCCTGGCTCTGGCTGTGCTGCTCTCTGCTGCCTCCTGCCCCTCCTTGTGTTCCGGTCGGTTTTCTTGAGCTGTACATGGGTCTCCTGTTGAGCCTGTATATATTGTTCTGGGCCCTGGCCCAGGGCCATCTGTTCTCTGTGTCCATGTGGAGAGTGAGCCACTCACCAGTCTTGTTGTAGTGATACCAGGGTGGTAGGACTAACCCTGTGTCTCTGGAAACCATTCATTTCAAATAAAGATCAGAAAACTTCTGGCAGCCCCTGCTTTTCCACCTCCAGGCAGGGTGCGCACTACAGGAGAGCAGGGCCAGCGTGCTGCCATGCACCTTGCTCCTCTCTATCCCTGCCTGCCTGTGCTGCCTGCACTTCCTGCTTTCTCTGGCCCCCTGGTGCACTGCCAGCTCTGGCATGCTGGGATGGCCTGTGCCCGCTGGTGCCAGCCTCACATGCCCATCCCTTGCCCATAGGGCTACACCCCAACCCAGCCCAGCGGTGGCTCTGACCTGGCCACAGTGTGTCCATGGAACAGACCAGTCAGAGAGCAATGCCATAGTGCCTGTGGGCAGAGCAGGAGTCAAGTGAGGTGCAGTGGGTGTTTATTTGCTCCCCCAGTGCTGACAGGCTTCTACCTCAGTCCGTACCTACTCGGCCCGGCTGCTCCCAGGAGCGCAGGGGGCAGCTGAGCTGTGTCCCCATGGCCATGCCTATCTATTGCACTGGCCATGGGGTCCATGCCACGAGCCTGGCAAGGCCTGGAGACAGAATCACAACTGTGGGCACCAGTGCATCACCCATCCCTGAGCATCCCAGCAGGTCACATTCACACTGCCAGGTCTGCTGCTCGCACCTTCCCATAGGACCCACTGGCTACCCCCAGCCATGCACCCGCCTTCCCCAGGGGTGCTAGGCCATGGGGGGGTCTACCAGCAGCCATGGTGCTGCCACTGCTGGGCAGGATGACACAGTTGCTGCGGGGCCCTGCAGGGCCACCAGGACTGGGCAGGATGCAGGACTTGGGGCCTGGACCCTGCCGGCACTTGGTGAGACCCAGGTGGTAGATCTCCACCAGGTTAAGCAGCAGGGACACACAGGCCACCCCCAGCATGAAGAGGATGAAGATGGTCTTCTCAGTGGGCCGGGAGATGTAGCAGTTGACGGTATTGGGGCAGGGCCAGCGGCTGCAGGTGTAGAGGGGCTTCAGCTGGAACCCATACAAGGCGTACTGGCCAACAATGAAGCCCACTTCCAAGAGAGCCTTGAAGATGACATTGCAGACGTACGTCCTCAGGATGGCCCCCCGCATGCAAACCTGTCCCCGTGTGTCCCCTGCAGGGAGCTGGGGCTGCCTGGGGCGCTGCCGCCTGGCCCCACTGCTGGCCCGTGTCACTGTTTGCTGCTGCGCCTTCTCCTCCAGATGCACCAGGTGCAGGATGTGGCCCAGGTACACGAGGCTGGGAGTAGAGACGAAGATAATCTGCAGGACCCAGAAGCGGAGGTGGGAGATAGGGAAGGTGCTGTCATAGCAGGCATTCTGGCAGCCAGGCTGCTGTGTATCGCAGGAGAAGCCAGACAGCTCGTCACCCCAGACCCGCTCAGCAGCTGCCCCCAGCACCAGGATGCGAAAGACGAACAGGACGGTGAGCCAGACCTTCCCCACCACTGTGGAGTGCTCCTGGGCACTCTCCAGCAGCCGCCCCAGCAGGCTCCAGTCCCCCATGTCATGCGCTGCAGTGCCCTGCAAGACAATCACCCTCCAGACACAGCTGCCCCACAACCCATCAAACCACTACCCCATTGCCCGGCCAGGTGGGTGTGCAGGGACCCAACCCAGGGCTGTCCCTGGAGTGTGCCCACCCTGCGTCCCATGGGACCCCCTAACCTGTTATGGGGAGGGCAGCAGGAGCAAAGACTTCCAGCAGAAAGCAGCCCTGCCACGCTGGGAGCACCATGGGGGCCACCATGGTGGCGATCCAGCATGGGGACCTCTCACCGTTGGTGGGTGTGTGGGGCAGCCCCCGGTGCTCCCGCGCTGTCAGGTCCCCTCAGCAGGACAGTGCAGGATGCTGTGAGGCCCCTTCCTGGTTGGTCCCCAGCTCCTCAGCAAGGTATGGACAGGTCCATCTGGCTCTGTCCGTCTGTCCACCCAATGGCAGGCACAGGGTTATTGAGGCATGAGGCAGCTGTGTGCCCATTGGTTTTCATTGTGACTGGCAGATGAAACAGCCACTGGGGAAACTTTTTCCCTCTATTTTTGGCCTGAGCACTTTTCTAAATATATTCAGGGCTGCAGGGGCTGGTGCTGGGGGAGTGTGAGCCCTTGGACACTGCTCAATGCCACCCAGGAGTCACTGCTCCTGCTGCCAGGGCACCACGGCCATGGCTCCAGACCAGCCCAGGCACTGCAGTCACCACAGCCCCTGGTGGCACCCATGTGGGCTAGGGTGCAGGGGTGGGCACCCCACAGTGGCACCCCAGCCTCTAGCACATCCCAGATAGAGTACAAAGGAGGGAGGCAGTGCCTGAGAATGGAGATTTAATGGCCTGAGATGCCCTTCTGGCCATCCACGCCGATCCGGTGCCTGAGGGATGCTGTCCATGGGACAGGGACAGCACAGGGCCGTGGGGCAGCTGTGGGGTGGGGGCAAGGGCTGGGGCACCCACAGCACTGGCCCTAGCAGGCAGAGCAGCGGTCACCCTTCTCCTGCAGCCCAGGGTTGCGGCGCAGCATGTCCTTGAGGGAGCCATCCTGCTCTGTCAGCAGCTGGTTGATCTCATTCTGCTTATACTCAGAGGAGAGCTTGTGCCCGTAGAAGGAGCCTTTCACCGATGGGGGATTGGAGCTGTGTTGGCCTCGGCGGGCACAGGCCCGCACCACCAGGTAGACCAGCTCTGCCATGTTGAGGATGATGCAGATGCTGGAGGTGACCAACATGAAGACAGTGAAGATGGTCTTCTCAGTGGGCCGGGAGATGAAGCAGTCAACAGTGTTGGGGCAGGGGTAAGCCTCACACTTGACCAGCCGCACCATCTGGTAGCCCGGGTAGAGCATGTAGAAGATGTACATGAATACAGCCTCGAAGAGCAGCCTGAAGACCACACTGCAGACATATGTCCACCACAGTGAACCTGATATACGCATCTTGTGCTTCTTCACCTCCTCCATGTGCTTGGGGTCTGCATGCCCTGTCAGTACCAGCAGCTTCTTCTCCTGGTGCTGCTGGTAGGCCACGTGCATGGCCACAAGGAGGGCTGGCGTGGTGACAAGGATGAGCTGCAGGGCCCACAGACGGATGTGGGAAATGGGGAAGAAGTGGTCATAGCAGACGCTGTTGCAGCCAGGCTGCTGGGTGTTGCAAGTGAAGGCAGATTTCTCATCCCCCCAGACGCTCTCAGCTGCCACCACCAGCACCATTATCCGGAAGATGAAGATGACAGAGAGCCAGATGCGCCCAATGGCAGTGGAGTGGCGGTTCACCCCGCTCAGCACTGTGTAGAGGCCAGCCCAGTTCATCGTTCCTCACGTCTGCAGGAGTGAGCAGCAAGAGACGGTGTTAGGAGTGGAAAGGGCCCCTTGGCTGAGAGCCACTGCATCCCAGCCCTGGTGGCAGCAGCCCCGGGAGGGACCTGGGAGCAACTGGATGCCACAGCCCTGCTAGGTGGACAGCAGGATGGATGGACAGCAGGCCAGCAGCTTGGCTCCCACTGCTGACACGGTTCAGGGCAGCATTTTGGCCAGAGCAGGCAGGAGACAGGTTGGCCCTGCAGTGCCAGCTGCTCCTGCCCTGCCACCCCACACTGGCATGGGGATCCTGACCCACGGCTGCTGCAGAGGATGGGGGTGAAGCTCCCACACCTCTGCAGGGACCCCTGATCTGCACCCAGCACTGAGCTCTCTGGTTAGGGATGGACCCAAGGAGCTCCATGGGCTCCTCTACACTAGCACCTCCCTGCCCCTGTCCCCCCATTCCCTGCAGGAGTGGGGCCAGGAAGCCCCAAGTTGGGGAGACCCCCATGTACCATGCATTGCCACCCTCCTAGAACTGTCCCTGCTTGGGGAGCAATGGGTGACCCTGCACCCCAAGCACAGCCCCCCCCCCCCCCCCGGGGGCCACCTGCTGGCACTGAGCAGCCCCAGGAGGTGCTTCCTGCCCTGAGCACGAGGGTGGGGGGCTGGGACCAGCCCTCTGGCCACCCCTGGTGTGGAGGGTCCCAGCGGTGCATACCTGCCAGTGAGGAAGAGTCCTCGCGAGCTGCCCCCAATGGCCCCTCTAAGGTCTCATGTCTCCCACAGGAGAGCTCTGCTCCGCCTGCCCTTGTCTCTATCCGCCACTGCCCTGCACTGGAAGTCATATGCTGCTTTATAAACTATTTACATACAATGGGGCCTTTATCGGCCCCTGAACAACACACTTTAGCATTCAGATCCAATGCTCTGACTTCCGCCCACCCCAGCCAAACAAAGTGCCTGTGTGCTGTATTCCCGCTGTCTGGCCCCGCACCCGCTCCCACCTCGCCCTGCACTGACCACAGCTGTGCCCCCCCCCCGACTGCCAGTTGCGGGGTGCTCATCACTCTGCCCAGTAGGACCTGTGCTGCAGATATCACCAGGCTGGACAGCCATCTGGGGTGCCTGGGGATCTCTTCCCCAGGATCCATAGCAAAGCCCAGCTGCGTGCCCATCCTGCATGGACAGTACGGGGCACCATGACCAGAGCTGGGATCTGGCTGCTCCCCAGCATGGCACTCAGCAGTCTGTGGGGACCTGTGGGGCTGGGTGCCATGCCCTCAAGGATCTTCTGCCAGGAGGTTGGTGCCAGCAGTGACGGCTGTGAGGGTGCTGGAGCTGCCCTGCATGTGGCCCGTCCTGTTGGGGACGTGGGAGAGTCCACCAGAGTGACGCTGGCTGTGCACTAATGGGGGCTGCGCTCAGTGCTGAGAACCATGCACCACAGGAGCTGCGCTCCTCTCCTGGGGGGGGGGGGGGGGCACTGACGCTGACCCACTGCTTAGACACACTGGTGGGGGCAATAGCGCCTGTGCTTGTAGACCCCCCCCGTGCCCATGTTCCTCAGGGCTGGTGTCCCAGCCACACCATCACGCTGTACCCCATACCCGCAGGGATGGTACCGTGTCCCTCAGGTTTTGTCCCTGGCCTCAGGCAGAGAGCAGCACCAGCTGGGGGGCCTGCGGAGTGGTCAGGTAACAATGCCATCCCAAATGCACCTCTAGCCCTTAGCTCAGGGTGCGAGTGCTTGGAGCTGGGCAAAAGGTGGTGGGTAAAGACCCTGCAGTGAAGGTGCAGAGAGGGCAGCCGGTGTCCAGGTCACGCTCTGCTCCTCACCCCTTAGCTCTGCCCTCCCTGGCCCATGGCTGAGCCCTTCTGTGGCCCCCCACCCCGGACCTCCCAGTGTCCCCCAGCTGGGGGACATGTGGCCACCCCCACACTGGTGCCATGCCCGCCAGACTCTCACCTCAGCACCAGGACAGGCAAAGCTCTTGGACAGTGCAGCAGACTGAACCGCCAGCACAGCACCCTGGACTTTATACTGCTCTCTGGCACGTCACTCACCCCCTCCCAAACAGCCTCACTCCTTCCAGGGCTTGCTCCCTGCCAAGTAAACACTGCAAGGTGTGTCCTGTCTGTGCTCACACCCCTGAGGCACCCACTGCCATAGCCAAGCACCAACCCCCCCCACCCTGGGACAGCCCAGGGGCCGCTGCAGCACAAAGGCAGGGCCAGCCACCCACGATGGTCCCCATGGAGCTCTGTGATCCCCCTGGCTGTGCTCCTCTGCTGTGAGGATCCTGCCCACCAGGTTCCCTGCATGTCAGGCATGTGCACTGTGGCAGGGCACTGCTCTCCATCCCAGGAGACAGCTCTGGGCACCCCCAGCACCTAGAGCTCTTTGATCTGATGTTGCAGGCTGCTGGCTGGTCCCTGGGGAGCCACTGACACCCAGATTTAATGTGCAGCCAGGAAAGGCAAACAGCCTGTCAACGATTAACCCACCTAACTCCAAAACTTAAGTTGCTGTGCCACTTATTATGGTTGTCTTCATCCCATGAGTTCATGCTTTGTGATACATGGATAATTAACATGATGCCACAAAACATCTTTTTACCCACATAATGTTCTAGCAAGAGCGCAGATAGGCCTTTTCTGCTGGCTCCTCTGTATTGCTCTGCTCATTTGTTAGATGATAGAAAGTGTATGGTGAAAAACACGAGAAGAAAGTTATTCTTTTGACCAAAATGCAACTAAGGGAAAGCATTGCACCCAAGTGTGCCAGGACATGTCAACCCTGCCCTGCATTTTGGGGCCCTGGGGTTCACTGCAGGACCCTGCACACCATTCCCTGCATGAGGATGGCAGGGTGGCAACTGTGGGGAGGTGAGGGGTAGTGGGGGCAACGGGGTTCCCCCCTGCAATGTGGTGGGGATGGTGGGCAGTGAGGGGCCGAGGATCGCTGGGGGGTGCGAGGCGGGTGAGGCCGGCCGGGGCCGCAATTTCAGCCCACGATAAGCCGCCAGTTGAGTCAGCAGCGCCCGGCTGGAACCGGGAACGGCCTCAGCAGCCGGCACCGCCCTGGCCGCGCACCCGGGGCCCGGGACGTGCCTGGAGACCGGAGGGGCCCTGCCCGAAGCTGGATGCGGGGGGTAGCGGGTGGGCTCTGGAGGGTGCCGGGGGGCATGCTGAGGAGCACACAGTATGAGCAAGGGGCTAGTGGGGCCAGGCTGGAGGATCAGGCTGGGTGGGGAGTACTGGAAGGTCCCGGGGTGGGGGGCAGACTGGTGGGCTCTGGGGAATTTGTGGGCCGGGCTAAGTGTGTGTGTGGGGAAAGCATTGGGGGGGGGGGAATGCAGGACCCAGGCTGGGGGGGGCAGTGGGGGCACTGGGAGCCAAGCTGGAGGTCACTGGCGGGCTCCTGGGGGCAGGCCGGGGACAGCGGGGCAATGCGAGGCGGGGGTGTTGGTTGCCGCCCGCCCTGCCGGGTGCTCCCGGCCTTGGCAGCAGGTGGCGCTGCAGGGCAGAGCCAGGCCGGGCCGGGGGCAGTGGGGCCGCACCCGCCCGCGGCAGCACCCGGGGGGGGGCTCAACGCGTGGGAATCTACCAAAAAATATAATAAAAATGGAGAAAAAACAGGAAGGAGGGAGGAGGAACCCGGGGCGTTGCTGTCCAGCCCGATGTCCTCACCGGGAGGTGATGGGAGGACCAGAATCGCCGTGGATGGGCGGGAGAGTGGGCAGCACCCTCGCATGGCCGGGACTATCGCTGACCTCCGTGCCTGGCCTCGGGACAGCGCCGCCGGTTTGCAGTAGGCAGAACTGTTACGCAAAACCCAGCGGTTAAGGACAGGCTGTACGAAGCAGCCGTGGCTGGTGCTGCCTCTAGTGCTCAGAAAACTGCCCCATCCATAGCCACGTGGATCAAAAATGGGATCTTTATTAACAACATTAATTGTGACGTTAATTTGGTCTCTGAAGGTGTAGCAAAGAGCTCCAGGACATGGACACAGACAAACTGATGAGATAGGCAGAGCTTAGCCAGCATCTGGATGGAGGGACAGGGGTCATCCAACTGCTGGCACCTTGCTAGGGTCAGAGATCTCACAGCCCAGCAGTCTGTGTCAGTAGGATGGAGGAAATCAAGCAGCCTTTTCCCCTGCCATCCTGCCTCAGGCCAGCTCAGCCTCATGGCCAGCCTGGATGGCCACTGCAGTACAGGGGCTACTGGGCTTCCAGGCTCAGGCTGATGGCAGCACAGGTGACCCGGCATCCAGGCTGCTGCCTTCAAAGAGAAAAAAAAACCCTCTGGTTTGAGTCAACTCTACCAGGAAGGGCATTGGCAGTGGGTGAGCACAGAAATTCTTTGTGCTGCTGCTGCAGCACAGAGCAGAGGGGGCTGCAGCACACGGCATAATGGCTTGTCCTGCCTGCCTGTGCATCTGCTGTCCTGTGTGCATCAGGGGTGTGGGGACCAGGACGCTGTTCTGGTCATGTTTATGTGCAGAGCAACATCCCAGCCCTCCTGCTGCCTGTGGTTCCTGGAGCAGGGAGGGGCCAGGCGCAGGTCAGTCATCCCCTCCCCATGCCAGGGACACCTTTGCAGTTCAATTTTCTTACTCTTCTCTTTGCCAGCAGTTCTAAATGTGTCCTGTGAAGCTGAGGATGTCCCATAATCGTCACACAGATGTTAACTGCATGTACCCTCTGGGGCACAGTGTCCCTGGGCTTTTCCAGTCTCCAGAGAAACACTGCTGATGGTCAAGGACACCCTGGACAGATGGCAGGCTCAGGAGTTTTGCAAAAGCAGTAGCGTAATAGCAATGTGCCGTCTGTCACCAGCTTGCCCTTGGGGTCCTAGCTGGGGTGGCCATGCTGGCACATGGGGACAGGAGGCAGCTAGGGCTGTGCAAGAATGAGCAGTGGGGGCAGAAGGGCAGGGCAAGCCCCTATTCTGGTACAGAAAAACATCTCTTCAAGAGGGCATTAGGCACCACAGTGTGGGCAGCTGGTGGTGATAGCAGCAGCATCAGGATGGACCACTGCAGGGCTGGCCCTGCTGCTCACGAGGCAGCTGCTGTTGGAGCTGTGCTGTGGAGCACCGGCATTTCCATGGAAACCTAGCCCTGTGGCCTGGTGTGGGTTTTTTCATCTTGGTTCCTCTCACAGCCGGTCACTAAATGGGCACCCAGCAGCTGCAAGAGAGGACCTTGGGACCATGATCCTAGGGCTGCTGGGTGGGTCGAACCAGAGGGCCCAGCAGTTGGGGCAACTCTGGATGGAACTGCAGGTCAGGGTTCAGGGTGGGCAGCCATCCCCCTGCTTGGAGAGCTGAGCCCACAGGGAGCAGCTCTGCCCATTGGCATAGAAAAGCCCAGGGGAAGGCAGCCCCATGCCAGGAGTCCCATTGGTCCATTGGAGTCCCATCACAGCTACACAGCATCCCTGCCCTTGGCCACATGGCACATCATGCTGTCTGGCTCCTGTGCCTTCCCCATTCTCTTCATCTGCCCCATGGCTGTTGCCATCCCAGGCTGGTGCCCCCAGGTCAGCCTGCTGTCACTGCCTGCTGTGTGCTGCAGCTCCAGAACACAGGTCACAGGCTGGCAGGGGCTGCGGGACCCCCACATTGGGCAGCAATGGGGGCCATGGCGGGGGCCAGTGCAGGGGCTGGAGCATGGTGCTGAGCAGGGTGACATGTGCCAGTGGCACTGCAGCCACAAGAGGCCCCTGGGACAGTAGGGCAGAGTCCCTCCTGCAGTCCCTGCATGCAGCCTCCTGCCTGCACCCCGGACCCCCTAGCTCAGGGCCTCTGCCCTGGCTCTGCTGCCTGCATACTGCCTGGAGGTGATTCAGGCCCCATGCCTGGTTTCCATGGCAACTCCAGTTGAAATTACATTAAAAAGAAATGAAACCAGCAGCTTTTCTGGTTGGCAAGCAGGGGGAGGGGAGCTGGGCTGGGAAAGGTGTGGGGGGGGAGCTCCGTGGGAGGGGGTATGGGGCAGATGAGGTCCCACATGGGTCTCAGTGCTGGGGGTGGGGAGGGGCGGCAGGACTGGGGGCATGCGGGGACACCTCCCCCCCACCCCCCCCACCCCCACTGTGGCACACTGTGTTGGCAATCCTGGGTTGCATGGTGCTGACTTGCATGAGTGCTGCACTGGGGGTCCAGCACCCCAACCTGGTGAGGTGATACCAGAGTCCTTCTGCTGCCTTTGCAGGGCGGGTGCCAGGGACATGGGGACTGTCCATACTCTCTGCCAGCAGGCATGGCCATGGCTAGGGTGGCTCTGAGCCAGCATAGGGCACCTCACCCAGCCTGGGAGCCTCCAGCCCCTGTATGCTCCAATGAGAGACAAGACACACCGCTATTAAAAATATCACTTCTGTTTTATTTGGAATTTGTTACTCTGCGCAGGTGATAGGGTATAAATACATTCTCCAGTGAGCATCCTCACCCTCAGCCCTGCCCCAGGGCGGGGGGCCAGGGCAGGGCGCAGGGCTGGGTGTGTGCTGGCCCCAGGCAGTAAGGCCAGCCGGCACCGGTGCATCACAGCCGCCAGCCCGGGCAGCATCTGCCAGCCGGACCGTCTTGCACAGGATCAAGGTATGGTGTGGCCCTGTGTGCCAGCACCCGCCAAGGGGTGTTGGGGGCTGAGACTGGGGTGCCCTGCGTGGGCTCCCAGGCAGCTCCTGCTCCACACCTGGCTGCACCCAAGCCCCTTGCCTTGAGCCCTGCTACCCACAGCCATGTGCTGTGGACACCACCAGCCCAGCGGGTGCCCCAGCCCCAGGACAGGTGCTCCCAGCCCCCTGCAGGCCGCATCACCCTTAGCAACCTTGCTCGAGCAGCCCCTGCCCAGGTGTCTATCCTGACCACATGCCCCAGATGCTGGAGCTGAGCTTGGGTCACCCTGCGACAGGGGAAAGGCCTTAGCGGGAGTGAGGTGGGAGGCAGAGTGGCTGTTGGTGCGAGGCTCACCTTGCTCCTACCAGCCCTGCAGTGCTGCCCACCCTTGCCACAGGCTGCGAACTGCGGGCTCTGCTTTCGGGCAGCAGCACGGGGAGGGAGGCCACAACGTGGCCCTGAGGCAGTGGAAGGGACATGGGATGCTCCGTGGGGAGCAAGGCAGGGTGGGGAGCCCTGGGACACAGTGCTGGGGGGGGCTGCCCTGGGTTGATGTGGCTGGGCAGATGGTGCTCACAGCAGGTGATGCCCACATGGGACGGTGGGTGGCACTAGCCGGTGGTGGCAGCTGGGTGGGTCAGGGCAGGGGTGCCCGCAGGCGGTCCATCCGATAGGCTGTTGGCTGAGCTACGTGGGCACGGGCGACAGAGGGAGAATATAAAAAATACAAAAGAGTGCGGCCCCTCGCCACAGGAGGCAGTGCCCTGCCTCGTGCCTGCCTGCAGCAGACAGGGGCCGCAGGGGGCCGGTACCGCGCGCACACGCTGGCTTCTAACTGGCTTTTTATTTTATATCAAGAACACTTGGTTTTAAAATCTTTACAAAGGACAAAACGCGGCGACTCCGTTAGTGTGTAAAGAACTAAAGATCTGCTTAAAAAACGTCTCTGCAAAGAGAAACAACTGACACAAAAGAGATTCTCTGCAGCGCAAAGAGGGGCAGAGGTGCCAAGTCTCCTGCCCGGGGCACTGCTCCCAGGGTTCCTGGGGTCCCCGAGCCCTGGCACCAGCCCCAGCGCCCACACTCAGTGCAAGGCCAGGTCCCTGGACCCTGCCTTCTCCCTGTGCCTATAGCACCATGGCCCAGGGCCACTTCTCAACACAGTGAAAGAGACTTTTCCAGGGCACTTGGGATGCCAAGTCACCTGGGAATGCCCGAGCACTGGCCAAGAGGGATACCTGACTCCGCTCCTCGTCAGTCCTGGGGTGCTCAGTGGGCAGAGCGCTGCGGATGTGATCGCTCTGTGGGGAGGCACAACCCCGGTGTGGGAAGCCTCATGGCCGCTGCCAGCAGGATCCCCCCCTGCTCACCCGCACCAGTGCATGGGCACAGGGGCTATGCCATGTCCCCTCCTGCACTCCACTGGCACCCTGGGGTGACCTGCAGGGGCCCTCTGGCAAGGAGCCAGGAGAGTCAAAGCACTTCTCAAAAGTTAGATAGGGACGAAAGAAAGCGCCAGGGGGAGAGCAGGGCATCCAGCCATGCTGGGACCCCACAGATCTCCAAGCTCGGTGCCACACCGTCCGTAGGCGCTGCCCCTGTGTCTGGGGGCTCCGTTGGCCTCGCTGGTCCCTCTGCCAGTGTCTGCTCCGTGCGTGTGCGTGCGTGCATGCGTGTGCGCCAGTGGCGGGCAGCTATACCCTGGTGGTAGAGTGTGAGTGCGGGAGCCCCGTGCTATTGAAGCCGGCGGTGAAGGTGTTGTAGGGGTGCAGGGTCTGCAGCCCCACCAGCGAGTTGGGGATCATCGTGATGGTGTTGGGGGTCATGAGCGGGATGTCATCCGGGGAGCGGCGCAAGGTGAGGGTGTAGTCAGGCAGAGCAGCCAGGCGCAGGGTGTCGTGGGGTGGCACAGCCTCGCACTCATGGTGCCCCTGGCTCACCTGCAAGGAGGGCATCTCCTCATCAGGCGCATGGGCGATGTCGTTGGCAGTGCCATGCTGGGGGCTGGGTTGCCGGTGTGTGTCCTGTCGGCGCTTGTCCTTGCGGTAGTAGAGGGCAGCGAAGGCCAGCACGTTGAGGAAGAGGAGGGAGGCACCCACGGCAATGGTGACGCTCAGCTCGGTGGAGTAGTCACGGGGGCTCTCAAGCAGGGTGCCTGCCTCCTGCTCCGGGCTCCACTTCTCCTTCCCATTCTCGCTGTTGTAGGCAGGTGAGATGGCAGGGCGTTTGGTGGTCCAGATCTTGCCATTGGGCCGGCGAGTGATGTGGGAATTCTGCGTGGTGTCGGGCGGCGGCACTTTGGTGGTGGTGGAGGTGTAGTGGAACATATCATGCAGGTTGTACAGATGAGGGACCAGGTGCTTCCAGAAAGCCACCTTGGTGGCCCGGTAGTGGTCACGTACCCGTGGCTTCAGCCCGATGTGCAGATACAGCTGGTCGCGGGGGTTGTACTTAGACCAGGCCACCTCTTCAAACCGGTTGGCCTTGGTGTGGATGAACTTGGTGTCCTGGGGGACAGGCTTGTTGGGGTCCCTGCAAAACATGATAGGCAAAACAGAGCTAGCACTAGGAAAAGCTGGAGAGGCAAGGAGGGAGAGCTGGATGCAGAGATGGAGGCTGCGGAGACTTTTGCCAGTGGTGGCACAGGGTGGGCTGGTGAAAGGTCCTGCATGGCTGGGCATCACCCCAACCCTAGGTCAAGTCTCACCCATGATACCAATGGCCAACCAACCTCCCCGCCCCTGTGCTTGGCTGGGTCATGTCCCAGGGGCTGGCCATGCTCAGCTTCTCACTGTGTGGTTGATGCCCTGACCCCAGTGAAGGTGCAGCATACAGACTTCTGGGCACGGGTGATCTCAGTGTCCCACACCAGCCATGACACCCCACCCCACATGCAGCACAGTCCCAAGGGGTGCAGCTGCAGCAAGTGCAGATGCCCCAGGCACAGCACCCATCCCCACTCACCCTGTCTTGGCAAAGTTGGTCCAGTAGGTCATCACCACAGCACTGAGCATGACGTCATTCTTGGAGAAGTTGCAGGGAAAAAGGTCTGTGGGGCCAATCATGGGGATCCCGAACACGTAAGGCACCTCATCCCCGTGGGCTGCATCAGACCATGCAGGCTTCATCAGGCTCTGGCAATGGTGGTAGAAGGCGTAGAAGTAGGTAGGAGAGCCGTAGCGGGCATGTAGGTCGGCCGTCACCACCGAAGGCTCTACCCACTGATGGTCAGTGAAGAGGGCCACCAGGGTCTTGCGACGTGTCTCGGGGTTGTCCCTGTCGGCCCAGTCTGTGTACATGAACTTGATCGTCTCCCGCAAGGTGTCCTTGCCCTCGGGGTAGCCATACAGGTTGTCTACAAAGTTGGAAACTGAGTAGTCAAAGTCACTGCCCGAGACACCATCCTCGGGGTCCACCACACCCTCCACGAACTTCAGCCCCTCGCCCTGGTTAACGCCCAGCATGATATCATAGTTGAGGAATTCGCCCTGCTCCATTAGGATCTCTGGGTCATCTGGGATCACATCCCCATCAATGACTGGCCCAAAGGCCACATGGTAGCGAGCTGGTTGGATGTCTTGCTCCACCAGCTCCTTGGCACTCTTCTGCCGCAGGCAGTCCACCATGTCCACTGTGTCCAGCACGTTGCAGCCCACCTTGTCAGCCAGCATGCTGGTATACTTCACAGGCTGGTAGTTCACTGCCCAGCTGGAGAGTGCAGAGCCGCTCTGGATGATGGCTCTCTGGAAGAGACCTGGAAGACAGGCAAGGAGCAGAGGAAGCTTGCAGCAGGTTGAGTGCTGTTCCAGCACCCCAGAGCTGCAGTGCAGGGTGCGGTGTGAAGGCATTGATGCCCTTGGACCCCTGCAAGTACCCAGCTCTCCAACCCTCGCCTGGCCTTGACCAGGGCTGTGCTGCCTGCTGAGCCAGGCTCACATGAAGGGCTAAGCTCAGGACCACCATGAGGGTGGCTGGGTGACAGCTGGGCATGCAGTGAGTGCTCCTTGCAGCAACCAAGGGCTGCTGTGCTCCCGGAGGATCCCATTGCAGGGCATGGCCTGGCATCCCTCTATCCCTGCATAGGTAGAAGAGGGGCCATGGTTAGATCACAGCCTGGCTTTGCTGAGCAGCCCACGCAGTCCCAGCCAGGGTACATGCTGCCCCTGGCTCAGCACCATTCTCCAACCCAGGGTGGCACTTGCTTCACTGAGCAATCAGGCGGCAGGCTGGCAGCAGCGGGAGGGTTAACGCCTGCTCAAGGACACTTAACCCTGCATGTCCCACCCCACTGCTTTGTCAGGGTCCCCCTCACCCCCCCCCAGGGTCCCCCTTTTCCCCCTCCCTGCCGCTTCCTGCCCAGCTGGGGCTGCTCAGTGCCAATCCAGCCCTGCAAGAGCACACTGCCAGATGCACAAAGAGGGCCTTTCTGCCACTGGGAACACAGAGGGAGTGGACTTTCGCCCTTGAAAACGGGGCCACAAAGGCCCTGGCCCAGGCAGAGGAATGCATGGCTGCGCTCCAGCCCCATGTCAATGGTACTTGTGCTCAGAATACAAAGGGCAGCGAGGAAGTGGAGCCTCCGGGGCGGTGAAAGGCAGCCGGGCTCAGGGTGCACCCTGGGGTCCCTGCTCTCCAGCCAGCCCTCTCCTGCACCCCAAGTGCTGCCTGCGACCTCATCGGACCCCAGCACTCACTTGCCACAAGGTGGTCCCTGAATGGTGCTGGCACAGCAGTGTGGTGGCCACAGGGCTGCCCTCAGCCCCCTGAAACATGGAGCCTCATGAGCATGCCTGCTTGAGACTCCTTGTGCAGCCAACGTCTTACCAGTGTGCAGAGGAGCATGCACCTTCCTGTAGCAGAAGTGTTCAGAGGCTTGTGGCTCAAAGCCACCACATCCATAGCTCTTGTCTGCACACACAGTCATTGCCCTGCCAAGTACCTGACATACAGTCCCATGTGCTGGGACAAAAAGAAGTCACAAGCTCTGTTTGTCACCTCCTGGTGCCCTAGAAAGCCGTACCCAGCCTACAGACTGGAGATTGGTCATGGATCCACGTGCCAAAGAGCCAGAATAGGGTTTCCCTAGCTCCCAGGAGATGCTGTCCCAGCAGCAGCTATTGCTCTGTACCAGCAGCATCACTTCCCAGACAGACCTACTGGACTGTGCTATGCCCCTGCCTGCAGAAGGACAGGAAGCTGGTGTCACCAATAGGTCATGTTCCTGATGGAGCCCCTTCACTGTGTTTCTGCATGGCCATGTCCTGGCCCAGGAGAACCCAGGAGTCTGCACAAGCCCAGACTTCCCACATCCTCCCCATCCATGCCAGCACGCAGCTGAAGCCCAACAAGCTCCCCAGGGAGGTATCATCACCCTGCAGCTCACCTTGGAGCCCTCCAGCCTGCAGGAAGATACAGCTCTGCCTCCCTGTCTGTTCCCCTCTGTCCCAACTCACCTCATGTTCCGTGGAGGTGGCTCCATGGCACAGCGGAGCCAAGCAGTGGGACCAGGTCTCTGCCAGAGGGTGCTCAGTGCTGCAGACTGCTGCCAGCTCCTGATTTCCCCTTCACTTCGCACAGTAGCTGAGACTGGAAACACCTCTGGGGTTGTCTGGGCCAAGACCTGCTCAAAGCAGGGTGCTGGGTACCTTGTCCAGCTGAGGTCTGAGCATCCCCAGAGCTGGCAGTGAAGGGAAACAGCCCCCATAGAGCAGGAGATGGGGGCAAAGGAAGCACAAGAGGTTTGCCCGTCAAAGACTGCTCCTGCCTCGGCGTGGCCAGCTGGGAAGAGAAGCAACGCTTTGGTCCTTAGTGAGGAATCCACCTGCCTACGAGGGTCTCCTTGGCAGCCAGACACAGCGTGCACTGCACCAGCCTCCAGTGTCTGCCTCTCGCAGTGCCTGGCAGATCAGGCACAAATTAAGCAGCTTCATTAATAGCTCTTGATCACTATGAGTTTTATTTTGATGTGATAAAAACAAACCCGCCTGGTCTGCAGGCTGCATCTAAGCACAGATCCCCCACTGTGCTCCAGAGCTGGCTGTCCAATCGCTGGAGAGATGGGTGCTCCACCACAGGGGGTTTTTTGAGGTAATTTTATGGCTATTTGTTTTGATGCGACACTGGCTGCAGCACCGAGTGCTCCTGTCCCGCCTCATGGCATTTACAGCTGGCAGCAGCTCCCCTGCCACAGCAGCAAGGGTGCTGGGCACCCAGCTCTACTGTGATGCAGGGGGGATGACACCACAGACATTGGGGCTGGATGGGGCAGCAAAGGACATAGCACACAGGTGCAGGGTTTAGTGGCAGAAAGCCTAGAGTTACCTGAAAAGTGCTATACTGGCACAACGGTATTTTTTCATGGCTGGAAAGTCAGGGAGCAGCCCCTCTGATCCACCCCCAGCCTGTCTTCATGCTGCTCCCTCCATCCTGGGCTCATACAAGCAGTTGGGGCCACCTGGGCAGCCAAGCACATGGTCCTGCTTCCAAAGAGGTGTCACCAGTCTGCAGCTTTGGGGCTGCCCTACCAGAAGCACCCAATCCCAGAGAGGAGACTTCTGGACCAAGAGCACCACTCCGTGATCCCCACCTGCCTTCCAGGCACTCCTGTGCTGGCTGCGCCACAGGCTCTGGCACAGAGGGAGCATGGGGCACTGATGGGCTCCCACCACCCAGGGGGCTCTGGAGCTCCTCTGCATACTCTGATCCCATGGGTCGTGGAAGCACGTCTCAGCTTCTCTGCTTCAGTTTGCTGGGCCATATGAGGAGAGGCTGGCAGCCAACTGTGACCGCTCGGCACCCTGATGGGCAGCAGGGATGGGTGCAGAGGCACAGGTAGCCTGTCAGCTCCACTCTTGTCCCTGGGGAAGGGCCATCAGTGGGAAGCAGAGCCCAGCATGGCAATGGGCCTCTGCATGGGGTGGGCTCACCGCAGGGCAAGTGGTTTACCAGAATCAGGCAAGTTTAACCAAAAGGGCAGCTGGAGAAATCTGGGAAAAGAAAGCTGTTTTGGGCTTGCCTTTGACTCCATGGTGAACTGCCAGCCCTGCGAGCCCTGTGCCAGGTCTGGACTCAGTGGGGTGCTGACCTTCACTCCTCACCATGAGCACAGGCTCTGCCACCTCTCACCACAGCTAACACCAGCCTCGTGCTCCCTGCAGCACCTGCAAACCTCCAAATCAAATACTACCAAGCAGACTGCGATGCTGGTGGTGGTGCAGCCACCTTCACAGCAGCCTGGGCTGAGATAATTTCTGCTTTAAATATTGGGGCAAACAGCTCCCAGGGCTGGAGGAAGGCTGCCCAACTTTGCTGGCAGCCTGGCCAGTGCCAGCCTCCTCCCATATACCCTCCACCATGCCATCAGCCCTGTTGAGGTTCTGAAGGTTTCCTTCATTCCTGTGCAGTTCCCAGGCTGTTGAGCAGGGCTGTAGCTCTTCGCAATGGCTTCAAGTGCAATTTTGTGTATGTTGCTGAGGTACAGCCCATGTCCGCTGCCCATACATGTCCTCTTCTCCCTTGCACCACGCTTGGGGATACAGCACAGGAAAAGGGCTGCACCGTCATATAAGCCCCTGTGACCAAGTGCCTGGCAGGCCGGTCCTCTGTGGACCATGTCCAGTTCAGGCTTTGCTCCTGCGATTTCCTTTAGGAAGTTTAGCGAGAACACCTTTACTCCCATGCTTAGTATTTTTCCCCAATGGTCAATGTAAATGTCTTTGCAGGTGGTTTACATGCATTTGGTCTTATGCCAACACAATCTTTAGTGTAAATAATTCCTTTCTTTATCTAGAGTAAACACTCTGCTATATTTACAGATATCAATCATATCACTTCCACCTGTGTTTTGCTAGTCGCAGCACTTCCAACTCTCCCAGTCTTGCAAGATGGGGCCCTCCATCCCTCTCCAGGCTCAGGTCTGGCTTCCCCTCTACTCTAGTATGAATGCATTTGCTAGCACTGAGACCCATGCTCACAGTGCCCTGCATGATGCGCTATATCCCCTCCACACCTGCACGTGGGTGAGCCTGGATGCCTGGGCAGGGTGCTGCAGGAGAGGTCCCCACCTCTCCCTATGTCCAGGTGCTGTCCCCGGACTACAGCCCTGCACACTGGGAGCACCAGCTTCATTCCTGGCTCCCACATGCCCTGTTGCTGGCCCACGATGAGAATGTTTTGATTCCCAGCTCTCGGTCAGGCTCTCACCAGTGACTAATTAAAAAGCAGCCCTGACTTTGCTAGGGTGGCCAGCAGTACCTGGGCGGGCTCCCTTTCCTGGGTTAGCATCAGCAGGGCACTTGCTTGCAGCCACACCATCCTTGGGCACAGCTGGCACCTACCTTCAGAGTGGTGGGAGAGGGTGAGCAGGCTGACGCAGGAGGCACCGATACCGGAACCGAAGACAGTGATCCGCAAGGGATCTCCCCCAAAGAAGGCGATGTTCTCACTGACCCAGCGCAATGCCTGTATCTGGTCTAGCAGTCCATAATTGCCCTTGGCAGCCTGGTCCCCCGTGCTCAGGAACCCTGCAGGTCAAGGGGAGCCTGGTTAGGGATGAGGAAGCAGGGGGTGTCCTGACCTACCACCCCCCCTTCCACAGGCCTAGGGAAGCTTCTATGGGACCCTGTCCCACCATCATGTCTTCTATGAGACCCCACCACCAGGAGAGTCCTGTCAGCTCTATGCTGGAGCAGGGACACCACCAAGCTCCAGACTCTCTGCACAGCACAGAGTGGCAAAAGGTTGTGAGTGCAGCTGCAAGCCCTGGGGAGACTCTCCAGCCAACTGCAAGCAGTGACAGGGTGATGGGCAAGAAGCCCTGTCCTACCCAGACTACCACCTGTGCTAATGAGTCAAGATGTCTCATACATGCTCTAAGGAAAGCCAAGAAAGCATCAGTGGCTGCAGGCAGGCTGAGTGTGTACACAGCCAATGCTTTCCATGGACTAGCATGGCCTAGAGGCGGCTCTATAAATACAAGGAGGTGGGCTGGGCAGAGAGGAACCGACTGCAGCTTAAAATACAAAGGCTCTCAGTGAGGAAGATACTGAAAAATGTTTTCAATACCAAAGGAAACACCCAAGATAAGTTATCAGTGTTTCATTTGCTTTGACTCAAAGCAGAAAGCCAAAATCACAGTCCTGAGGTAAAATCCAAGCAAGTAACCCCAGCAGGCAGGGAGCAACACCAGCACTGCTCCGGCACTGGAGGTGCTCTGGCTGGGCGCACTGCAGCACTTTGATGGAGATGACAATGACACCATTTAAGTCTTATTTCATATTGTGACTTATGTCTGTTTAATTTGCAGCTTAAAGGCCCGACTTTTAATATTGAAAGATCTTGAATAGGCTTGTTTTTTACTGAAAAGCCTATTTTCTACCAGGTAACTGCCATCTTCCCCAAAAGACTAAGGAGTCCAGAGGCTATCACAGGCATGTGCTGCCCCAGGTATCAGCTGGAAGCCCAGCTGCCCAGGGAGAGCACCATGCCAGGCTGGATGGTTAGGAAGAGAGCTGGCCCAGCAGCTTGGCTGGGAAGGAGCTCTCCCCAAACCTCTGCAACTCTTGTTCTCCCTACTGCTAAGGGAGGCAGTAGTGATGCTCCAGGCAAATCTCCTGTGTCCAAGCCCCTAGGGGTTTCTGCTGCAGCAGGTAGGGGACCGCACTGGTTTTTGACCCTGTGTGCCCATTTTGCCTCTCTAGGTCACCAGTGCTTGTGAAAATGGGAATGCCACCCTCCTCTATACTGCACCTGACACCCTTCGGTGAACCCCTCTGCAGACAGCCAGGCCATGATGGGCACCTGCGGGGGTCCTGGAAGCTCGTCTGACTTGGAGGCAGCCCATGCTTGGGAAAGAACTGCCAGGTCCCCAGGGGCAGCCAGGCAGTACCTGCTGGCAACTCACCACTCTGAGCCCTCTCAGGAGGAGATGCTGGTTAAACACATTTATTATTTATTTAACTGCAGACCAATATTTGCTTTCAGCTGAACCAGGTTGTGTAAATGAGCCTCGGGGGGGGGGGGGGGGGGGGCGATGCCAGGAGCTAGACCATGCTGCAACTGCCCACTGGGAACACTGCCACATGGCACCCTGCTTAGCAGTCAGGGTGGATGGCTGGGGCAGTGCCCACAGCGCAGCTCCCATCCCGCTGGGCCCCATGACCCCACTGCCCCCTTCCCAGCTGGTACAAGCCCAGTCAGCCATGGGAGCTCATCCCGCTGCCCGGCTGTGCTGGCAGCACAGCCCACGCCGGCCAGCCCATACCGAGCACTCCAACGCGGTAGTTCAAGGTGATGACAATCACGTTCCCATAGCTGGCCAGGATGCTGCCGTCTATCATGTTCCCTGTGCCCTCCATGTACGAGCCACCGTGGATATACACCATCACAGGCTTGGCCCCGCTGTCTCGGATGTCTGGAAGGAGAGGCGGTTAAACACAGTACTCCGCCAATGGCCACAGCACCCTGGCATCCTGGGGCCAGGCAGACCAAGGACGAGGGCAATGCCAGCTGCCAGGACCGGGGACAGGGCTTAGGAGCCAAAACCAGAGCTCTCCTGGGGGCCACAGTGTGGACCTCCAAAGCCAACCATCACTGAACCAAATCTGCCAGCCCCTTTCCAGGTGGCTGCAGCCACTGCACCGTTCCCACACTGCCGTCCCCTTGGGAGTCTCAGCACATGTGGGAGAGAGCTGGCTGGATGCATCTGCTCTTCCCTGGAGCCACGCTCTGGCTGTGTGTGGGAGCCAGACCAGTGGCACCTCCATTGCAGGTGGGAGTTGCAGAGTCCAGCTATAGGACGCAGCCCAATATCCCATCTTTGCCTGGACCCAAGCCCTCAACTCCAAGAGTCCTGGAAGCTGGCATTGTGGGGGGGCAGGGATGGGGGTGTGCAGGACCTGGAAGGCAGGGGGGCACTGGTGGGTGCTCCGGAGTCTGACTCTCCCAACCCCCCCTTCCCATACCCTTGGGAAGGCAGAAACCTGCCGACTGCCTGGATGTCAACCCATGGCACCCCAGTGCCCAGACACAGACATGGTGATGAGGCAGACAGTGTGTGCATGTGTGTGTGTGAGGGAAGTGAGTACGGTGTCCAGACAAGGACAGGGCATGAGGCATGGAGTGAGGATGGGAAATGGGACCCCAAGAGCTGGGAAGGAAGGACTACCACATTCCCTCTCTTGACTGACCATGGCCGGGGGATGTCCTGCCCCTTCTGCTCCACTGGCCTGGGATCCCTCATGGAGTCGAGCTCAGGCACAAGGGAAGAACACCCATGTTCGGCTCTTGGTACATCTCACCCATGTTACATGGAGGCAGCAGTTGTACCCATCACGGAGATGGTGCCAGGTCCCACATGCCTGCGATGCCCACCCCTCTCCTGAGCTGGCGAGCCAGCACCGATGGACTTTGCCCTCCCTTGTGCTCACCCACACCCAGCACCTTGCTCAGGCAGGCTGGAATCACCTTGGCTGCCCCGACCAGCTGCCGCTCCCTGCCTGCCTCCGTCACTGGTGCACCGCATGGGGCTGGGACTCCTGGGGCACAGCCACACCAACTCGGGGTGGACATGCTCCCTTCCACCCACCTAACCCCTGCCCACATCCACTCTTCCCCACAGCTTGCCCATCACAGGGGGCTGCAGGGCAGGATGATGGGTACCTGTGGCCATCCCCGCCTCTAGCTGTGGCCCATGACATGGTTAAGGGTGGCCTCCCTTCCATATAGAAAGCCTCTTCCCTCCAGGAGAATGAGGATATGGCAAGACCTGTGCTGGCTCTTTTCCTATTGCCAGGATGCAGTCAGGCAAATGCACAGACCCGGGGAGCAAAAAGCACTTGTTCCTCTTTTGGGACAGACATCGGCCATGCGGCACAGCTACAGCAGGATAACTCTTCCCAGGACCACCTGCTTGAAATTCAAAGAGCGGGAACATCGGTGCCTGTGCCCATGTCCTCTCCTCCCTGCCACACGCTCCCACCAACACACAAAGGGACATCCTCACAGAAGAATGGCAGCAATGTGCAGAGACATAGCAGGAAATAAATGGCTCCTAATCACTGCAGCACATTTTAGTGTGTAGGGATTTAGCAGTCAGATCACTTAGGCTAAATGCCAGTTTATGCCCTGGTACAAGAGATCCTGGGGCACAGGTTAGTGGGAGAAAACAACAGTTCTTGATACTGCCAAGGAAAAAGCTTTTCATCTGTTTCCCAGATGCTAAATACCATCTGCCAGGCTGTGCTTGAGCTGCCCCGGGACTCTTGCACACCATGAGATTTTACTGTCCTCAGCACATTAGGGCTGCACCCGGGCCAACCCTTCCTCCTGCCTCCTCTTCATATTCCTGGAGCCAAACACATCAACTCCATATCCTGCAGATGAACAACCCCATTTTACTAAAAACAGCTTATTCTGCAGCTTGCTTAGCCCTGGTGTACATCTAGAATCACATCTGCTTGAAAGTCCACTTTGCTCTGCCTCGGCTGGTGCTGATGCTCTGGTTGCAAGCAAGACCTCACTTGCGTTGGGTGGAGAAGGAGAGAAGTTAACAGAAACCATGTCTGAGTAGACCTTGGGTCTCCTGGGCATGGACAGCTACCCTGCGGGTGCCAAGCTGCTGACATGGCCAACCTGCGATGGGGCCTGCAGCAGGGCCAGGCAATGGCGGAGGGTGAGGTTGCTGGCTCCTAGCTGCATGTCACTGACTCTGGAGGGATGAGGCTGGAGGTGAGATGTGACCGGGCTCGGGGTGAAATGGGCCCAGGTACCCAAGGGCTCCTCTCCTTCCAAGCTGCCATGCTTCTTCCCTGCTCTTACTCAAATGGAGTGGGAGCAAACTTCTCCTAAAGCAAAAAAAAAAACCCCATGAGCTTCCCTGCCCTGCCCTGCACAGCCGGCCAGCCTGCCCCCCACCTCGCGCAGCTGCTGTCCAGCACGGCAGACAGACACACACAGGGCTCCCTGGGGATGGCAGCGTATGGCAGGCAAACGGAGTTGCTTTGCATGTCATGCAGTGGCAGTCTTGAGCACAGAAATACCTTCGTCTTCATCCCCGTCATTATCCGCTAAGTCCTCGCCCTGTTTCTTAGCGCTGGCTCCTAGGGACCAAACACGAGGAGACAGAACAAAAAGGAAAACAAAAGGAAAAAAAACCAAACCAAACCAAACAAACAAAACAAAACAAAAACAAAAGAGAATTCAAAAATAGCATGATAGCAGAGACGGTGGGGCCAGGCCTGCACCCCACAGCACTGCTGGCTACTCACACTGCACCTCTCCCAGAGCCAGGACGGCACAGGGCACAGGCACAACTGCCTTGGGAGCTGCTCCAGGATGCTGCTTTGCCTGGACCCCTTCCCAGATCCTTGCTGGGGAGAGCTGGGGCAGCAGGGAGGAGGAGAGTTGGCCTGGGGCAGCATCAGCACCAGCAGCGGATCAGCCGCTCAAAGCACATGCTGATTCTCCTGCATCCCAGCCTGGCCCCCGCCTGCTCGCACACCCTTGGTTCCCTGCACTGGGGCAAGGTTCTCTCTCCTACTCACCGGGTACGAGCAGGAGCCCTGCTCCCAGCTCTGCTGGCACTGGGGACAACTGTCCCCTGCCACCAGCAGAGCCTATGTGAAGGGTTGCCATGGGTAGCCATGACCACCAACTAGGGTCCGGCTCATCAACCCCACGCGGTGCATTGCCCCTTGTTGTGCCTGGCATGGCTATGCTGCAAACCACCAGTGCCACAGCACAAGATCAACATGGCATGCTGCGGGGAGCCATCATGATGGGTGCTTCCCTGCACTGCTTGGCTCCATCCTGTACCAACTCCTTAAAAGACTAGTTGTGTGGTTCACTGAGGATTGCAAAGGCACTGACCAGCTTGTCCTGACCAAGGTAGAACCCTAAAAATATAATTTTCTGTACTGTCCTGAATGCCTTCCAGTCATTGCATGGCCCTTAGCAAATCCGCGTTGCCAGGGCATGGGCCAGGCCAGCAGCCCCAGCCCGGTGTTGTGGGATGCTGTTGCAGACCAGCATGCACTAAGCACAGTGCTTTCCAAGCTGCATGCAGCCGGTGTGAGCCAGGAGAGGTGGCCTGTGGGCTGGCAGGGAGCAGATGTGGTGCAGACCTGTACTGAGGCCCCATTGCTGCAAAGGGCTGCATGCCCTTGTAGGCACAAAGCTGATTGGTGCCATCCCTGCTCCCTGCAGCCCCAAATTTCAGGAAGAGGCTGTGCTTTTCTTACCCCTTAGAGCTGCAAACCAGAAGCTGCAGTCCTCTGCTCCCTAACGCCTGCACCAAAAAGTTCTCCAGATGATGGTGACCTCAGTGGTGACAGCAGGGTTTCTGCCGGGCAGGACTGCCTGCGCTGTGCTTGCACTGCTCAGCAACCTCTCCTAGACATGCAGAGCTCCAAAGGTCCTGTCAGGCACCCAGCTGATCCAGGGTCCCGCTGCTAATCACCACAGCAAGGGTTTTGCATGGCCTCCAGCAAGGCTCCCGTGAGCAAGGGGCAGCCCTGTGGTTGGATGAAACTATGACAAGGCAAGCATGAAACTGGCCAGGAAGACAAAATTGGGGAGTCATCCTCACTGCCACTCCAGGAGTGGGATCCTGCAGGTGACACAAGTGGTGGATAACAGAGATGGCAGCATGGAGGGGGACAGGATTTGAATTTAAAAGGAATTTGTAATAGGGGAGTGAGAGGTCTGAAACGGCCGTGGGGGAGCTCCAATGGGGAAAGAGGCTTGCACAATGCCTTAAGCAGCCATGACCTGCTGGAGAAAGTCCAGAGGAGCAACGACCAGAAGTCTAGAAAAATCCAGCAGGCAAGAAAAGTTTGCAGAAGGCTGGGTCACGTGCATCCCAGGAGCAGAGGAGCGATGGGAGCTACAGCAGCATCCCAACACATGAAAGGCCACTGTGAGATGGTGAGGTGGAACAGCAACTCCCTCTCCGCTGCACAGAGCACAGGCAGCCCCAGAGCTACACGAGGCAAGTTGAAGCTGGACGAGTAGAAAACCTTCCTGGCAGAAAGGGCAGGAAAGCACTAGAAGAGGTGGCTTGGGGAGGTGTTTAAGACCAGGCGAGACACACTGCCAGGAAGAGGTGAGGTAGAGCTGCTCCTGCCTGGGACAGGGATGGATTGGCTGTTTCCAAAGCTGAACTGATTTCCTGACTCAGAGTTCACCTCCCGACCTACCCCCTCCATAGACCTGCCCTGCCTCCTCACCTCCTGCTTTGCCACCCAGCCACCCCTTGAGTTCCTCATATCATTCTCCTGTTTTCACCCAACACCACCCCGTCCCTGCCACCTCTCGCCCCAGCACCCCAGCCCCAACATCTCCCCCTTCCTCCTGCGTTCTTCCCATGCACTCTGTCCCCAGCCCACTCACCAGCTGCACACTCAGCTGGGCGCATGCAGCTGCCCAGCCTGTTTGCAGGTGGCTGCAAGCTTGACCTACTGCATCTTCATTGGGAAGAGCTGCAAGCCCAGAAAGCACTTAAATGATGAAGTACTAATACAATATTTGTTAACCTGTGCTATGCACCAACCTCCTTGGTACTGCTCAGGGATAGAGATTTTTCTCTAATGAAGACCACAGGCAGTGAGCCCTCATTCACACTGTGCTTCAGAGCTGAGAAGCTGATGACATACAGCTGGAGATCCCTTTCCACTGCCGAGGGCCCTAGTGCTGTTCAAGTTGCAGGACCGGCTGGGCTGCAGCCCTCCATGCTGGTCTCCTTCAGAAGACAAAGGTCTCCATGCAGACAGGGATGGAGGAACCAGCTATGAGGAGCTATCAGGTTGTAAGAGGGGAGTGGACAACATCCCTGTGATTTGAGCAACTGTCCTGGCTGAGCAGGGAGGAATCTGGCTGGAGATTGCTGCCCTGGAGCTTAGGGATGGCTGGGACAAGCCTAAAGCAACCTGAGCTTCACACACTGTAGAAGGAACGGTAGAAAGCAGTGCTGGGAAGCTAAGCAAAGCAGGAGCGCAGTAATGCAGGCCGGGGGGGAAGGGGAACAGTGGTGACGTGTGCATGGCAGATGCAAAGCATGAGCCTTCCCCATTGTCAGGAAGGTGCCAGGGTGGCTGGTGTTACGGTGAACACAGGCTGCTGTGACCAAGTGGGCTTTTTGCCTCTTGCCATGTTGTTCGCATGCATAACCACCCACCAATGCCCCACAGCTCATAAGAGCAATTATAGCTTCACTTCCCTCACCCATCCCTTGCACTATGCTCCATTACCTCCCTCCACTGGTTATTGCCATGTTCAAGGACACCCATCCCAGGAGATCGTCCTCCACACTGACAAAGCCCACCAAGCAGAGGCTCGCAGCACCTACTCTCGCAGGGATAGGTTTAAGCTTGTGGATTCACAGCTGGAAAAACCAAAAGAACTCATGGCTCTTACTCTCCTTACCCACCAAAAACTCCCTCCATGAACCTAGTGTGAAAGCCTGTTGTGCCACTTCACTTTAAGATGACTGAGAAATGACATTGCTCAGGCTGATAGCAAGGATGCATATGCTCTTATTTGAAGGCTCTAGGAAGATTTAAGCTCAAGTTCAGTAAAAAATAAAATAATTTTCCCTGAAACAGCGGCATCCACACCTGATTTATGCTATCTTACGTAAACCATGCCAACAGCACTGACAGCAGCACAAACAGAGGTAAAGGAGGGTGAGGAGCCTTGGTCCTTGGAGCCTTTGCGCTCAGAATGGTGTGGATAAGAGAAGAGCAGGAGCTTGTGTTGACACCTTCCCAGATCCAAATGTCTGCTCAGGGTGGCTGCAGGCAGCCCCAGCACACCCTCGTGAGTGCAAACTCCCTGGGACATCTGCTCCCATGCAGCAGCCATGATGAACCTGCTGCTGCACAACCCCATAGGCAGGGGCAGCTCCCCTGGGACCTGTGTGGGGTGGCCCCTCCAGCCATCAGCCCTTGCTCCAGAACTGCAGCACACCTTGGTGCTGCCCTGCTGCTCCCTGTCCCTGGGTGATGCAGAAGAGTCATCATTCCATCGTTGAACATCTTCTCAAGCTCAGCTGCCTCCGCCAGCACAAACACCTACCCTCACCTTTGCAAATCGCTCACCGGAGCAGAAGTGGAGCACCAGGGTGGTGGTCTGTTCCCAGCCAGCTCTGGAAAGGAGCAGGCTTCCTAGGTGGCTGGTGAGAAGCCTTCCGGCAACGACGTACTGCAGAAGTTGTGCAGTCACAGGGAAGCCTCAGCTGGTACTTGGCCAAGTTTGCTTCTCGGAGAGCAGTGAAGAAGCCACAATGCTTTTCCTGCAGAGCAGCCAAAGGGCATCCCAGGCCCAGGAGCTTCTGGGAGCTCCAGCCACCCTTGCACAGCAGAGCAAGACGCTAGACCGGCACATTTGTCTTCGCAGCATTGTGGACTCTGCACAGCATCAGCCAGAGAGATTAGGGCAGTCACTAGTAAAAACTGGGGAGGGCTGCTATGTGCAAGGCAGCCACACTTTTCCTCTCCAAAAATGACATCCACCTCCTCATGCCCTGCAGCAAGGTCTGCCCAAGCTGGTGGTGAAGGGAAGGGGAAAGCATCCTGACACCTGCCACAGCCAAGCACAGCCTAGAAGTGTTGGCAGCACAAAGCAAAGGGCAGAGCTGCATTTTGTACCATGTGTGTGCATGTGCACACATGCTCTTTGGGTGGGCAGCGTTATTTTCACAGCAAAACCTGAGCCTCAGCTGAGCTTCAGCACTGTCAGCTTCCCCAGCACCGTGCATGGCTAATTATTCTCAAAGCACCGCTGCCCTGCCTTGCTCCCAGAGAAGGGACCAATGGAGGAGACTAGCATGTAGGAAATTTCCATATAGGAAATTATTGTGGGCACCTGGGTAGGGAAAAAGGGACGTTTTTTCTGTCCTGGGGATAAATTCTGATAAATTCTCAGTCCTTTGGCTGCTATGAAATACACTGAGCTTAGGGGTAGCAGAAATAATGAAAACTCCAGTAAGGTGGGAGCTGAGGCATTTTGAACCACCAAAATACTGCACAGTTGCCTGCTCTGTGAGAGGAGAGCTTATTCACTGCTGATATGTGGCCTTAGAAATAGTTATCAAGAATATTCCAGAATGAGCCAATGTTAAAATGACATGCAGCCTGAGGAAATGAGCACTGCAGGTACATTATCCTTACTCCAAGCATTACTAACCCAGGATACACAACAAGGGCAGGGGAGCCGCCATGTCTCATCATAAGTGACTCAATTAATTCAAGCCAACAGCCACCAGAGCCGTGGCTGGAGATGAAGGGCAACACCAGTGTCTGGGTGCTTTAATTCCCAGCATGCCATGCCTGGATGCCCAAATGACCGGTACTGGGGATCCGCTAGTCCGTGAGTCAGCAGAGCCCAGCAGGGGCAGAGGGCATGTCCCCCACCAGCTCCCTGGGAGGTGACCAGGGGCAACTGCAGATGGGCTGCAAAGAAACCCTGCTGTGAGCAGAGACAGCAGGGAGGGAAAAAGAGAAGATAAGTGTGCCCAAGGTGTTCTGCCATGCCTTACATTGTCCCCCTTCTCCAGCTGTAACCCGGACCCTGCTTCTCTGGCCCCAGCCATAGGGCTGGGGGTGGCAGGGGTCCGTCAGCCCCAGCAGCCAGTGGGAGGGGTGGGAGAGGAAGTGCTTTGAAGTGGCTGCTGATCCTTGGCACAGCCAGCTCCGGAGGCAGTGTGAGGAGACTCCCTAATGCGCCAGCCCTTTCAGGGGCAGCCTTGGCACTCAGAGAGATGGCATGTGAATAGCCAGGACAGCAACAGGAAAAGCAAAGAAACCCAACAACAGAACTAGGGGAAATGGCTGGAAGGAAAGTGCTCCCCAAACCTCCAAGCCCAGCTGTGCCTGCCCCGCTAACCCCAGGGGTGCAGGGAGGTGGAGGCTGGGACCCCACTGCCACAGGATGCCCAGGATGGCAGCCCCTGCCTGACAGACACCCCCCCACCTCCCTGCACTGTGCCTTTCAAAAGGGCTTGGCTGCCTGATCAACTGCACATCCAAATTTGGGATGCACAGAGCAGCCTGGGCTCTCCCTGCCTGCAAGGAGGATGGATGAAGCATCGTGTCCAACAAGGAGCCAAGCCAGCTCCCATTTGCACATCTCCAATCCCCAGCCTGTGGCGCTAGGGCTAGCCAGGAACACAGGATTACTTTGGGGCAAGGGGGGGCTGAAATCACTTTGGAGTTGGGGGGGGGGCCTGAGCTGCCCCCCCTTACCTGAAAGTGCAGCAGGATGAGCCCTGCGTGGCCCTGGGAATGGAGGCAAGGCAAAGTAGAGACGTGTCTGAACTGGAGGTGCTTGGCCACCTGCAGGGCAGCTGGGCCTCAGGGACGATGCTGTGCCAGGGGATGAAGAGCAGATCCTCACTGGCAGGGCTGGCAGAGGCATGGGGCTGTGAGCAGCAGGGAGCAGCCTTGGTGGGACCATGGGCTGGGGCAGAACATGGCAGTGTTTACATAGCCAGGAGAGGCTTTATGCTTTTAACTGAGGAACTTTGGATGCAAAATGACCAGGGATGCAACTGGGGAAGTCAGCCCAGGAGAGGCTACAGTGCCCCATCACACAGGTGCTTCCCTGAGGGGTTTTGTACACACACACCCCCCCAACAGGGGATACACCCCTGAGGGATGGATGCATTTAAGTGCTACCCACCATCAGAGGCTCCCTCTCATAGCCAGGGGCTGGAAGGCTGCCAGTGCCAGCAGAATAAAGCTGGGAGCATGGGCTCATCCTGGGAGAAGCTGTTCTGAAACGCCTGGAGCAACATGAGCATCCTCCTCTAACCTGATCCCAGACCTATGCTCCCAGCCAGCACTGGTCCTGGCTCCCTGGGTGGGGGAGCAGGGGTGGCCAGAGCATCCATGGAGCTCCTCCAAGCAGGAAGTGGAGGGCGGCAGGCTGGGCTGCTCAGAGCGCCCATGGTCTGGGTGGTGGCACAGAGAGGTGCCGGAGGAGCATGCCGCGGGCCAGGGGCCAGCCAGGCATCCTCTCACTCTCTCACTCTTTTTCTCTTTCCTCTCTGTGCCTCTCTGCCGGTCGGCTTGCTACATACCTCCTTTCCTACATATTTTCTTGTTGGGCTTTCGGGTGCATTCCTTGGAAATCCGTTTTACTGTAAAAATGAATAAAAGACTACAAAATAACAGGAGGCTCCACTGGCGGGAGTGGGCATGCAATCACAACCACGCTGCCGCCCTCCCACCATGCCTGGGACCGCAGGAGGTGGGGAGGGAGCGTCGCCATGGGAGGAAAACTCTGGGGCAGCTGTGCTGGGTGGGAAGGAAGGCACAATGCATCGCATGGCCAAGGGCCCCAGGGACAGAGGAGTGGAGCCAGCCGGCCTGGGAGAAGCCACTGGCCCACCAGGCTGCTCTGCCACACGCAGCAGACCCACTGCAAGTCCCTTCCAGCCCACTGAAAATCCCCGGGGGCTCCCGTTGCGGTGAGGCTGGGGCAGGTGCACAGGCAGGTGCTGCCTCCTCTGCTCTCTACTTACAGTTCAGGTGGGATCTCCTACAAAGGAAAAGGTTAGACAAGGAGGCACCCAGTGCCAGTCAGCCTCACCCCAACAGGACAATGCCCCATGGGTCCCTGGCACCCCAGGCTCATCACTCTGTTGCCATCCTGCTGGTGGACAGGGGAGTAGCCAAGTGATGTGCCTATCAGTGCCCCCAACCTCCCATCCATACCAGGGCCCAGAAAAGGGCTCTATGGTCCCTTTGTTGCCAGAGCATCTCCCCAGGGAGAAGCAGAGAGTGTTCCTCCCAGCCGCAGCCCACGCCCACAACTAGCACATGGACCTGGGGAGGGTGGGAAGGGGGGGAGGAAGGACGAACCCGAACCAACTCAAGACAGAACCTGGCACTCGGCACCTGGGGAGCACAAACCAGCTTGTCACTCTGTGGATCTGCAGTCAGAGAGTCGGATTCAGATTTAGCAACACGAGAGAGGAACCCGTGACGATGCCATGGAGGTGGAGGGGGGGACCAGGAGGTGTGGAGGAGCAGGAGCACGCGAGACACAGATGGCAGCTGAGGGCAAGAGGGCGAGCTGCGTGGCCAGAGAAAGCTTTCCACAAACAGACAGCATGCTGCAGGGTCCACAACCACATGCTTCAAACACAACACCCAGGTGAGACCAACCACTGCTGGGGAGGGGTGGAGTAGCCCCCCTGCCACCCTCCTGTGGGCACCCCGGCAGGGACTCACCATCCTCTGTGGGGATGTAGATGTTGAGGTACAGACAGTCCTCATTGGGGTCCTGGATATATGTGGCCACGATATCCAAATTGGAGGTAAACCAGATGGGCAGCATGATCTCAGGAACAGCATTGTGGATGTTCTGGGGGCAGACTGGCGAGAAGTGGGTAGCGTTCCTGATGCCTGACCAGGATGGCGGCGGCTCGGGTGGCATGAACCTCTTCTCCCCAATGGGGGGGGCAGCATAAGGCACCCCCAGGTACTGGTCCACAGGGCCCAGGATCTCGCTGGGCAGTGGCACGCGCACCCCCCGTAACTTCCCATAATGCGTGTTGACAGTTGGTGAGTAGACTTGGCCCTCCATCCGCACAACTGCTGAGGCGAAGCTCAGGACCCAGAGGGTGAGACGCAGGTCCCAGCCGGCCACCAGCTCAGGCACTTGGAGAACGGAGGGCAAGAGAGGGCTTCTCCAGAGTATCAGCCACATTGTCCGAGAGGAGCAGCACCAACATCCAGGCCTGAAGCTCCTGGGGCAAAGGCTCAGGGCATCCCTATCACACCAAACCTCCAATTTGCCCACCAGGAACAGACAGAGCAGGAGAGCCGGGAGTCAGGAGCACCTTCTTCTGGGTGAGTCAGGAGCACAGACGCAGGGAGATGTGCCACGGCTCCTCACAGTCTGCCAGCTGCCAGCTGCTGCCCACTTGCCAACGGCCTGGCCTGGAGGGGATTGCTGATACTGTGGAGAGATGGAGGCAATTAACAGCAGACTTGCTCTGGGAAGAGTCAAAGAGCTGCAGCACAGAAAGAGCCAGGATCCCTAGCCGGACCCTCCCACCCATGGGTGCTCATTGGCTCTGCCACTGCCCAGGCAGGCAGCTCTAGGAATAGGCAAGTGTGTGCAGCAAAAGTAGAGCACATGTAGACACATAGACTGCATCTATCCATGCCTCCAGAGCCTGTCCCCAGTGCTCATGGGCCAGCCCTGCCTCTGCCCTGCTTGGATGAACCTTGCAGCCACCCTGTGTGGTGGCACAGTGTCCTTGCTTCATGCTGCAGTAGGGTATCAGCAGCAGATTATGGGTCCCAAGATAAGCAGGACAGTGCCACTTCCCTGGCACTGACCCCCCCCACAAGGAACACATTGGGCACCACCGCTGCCCAGCATGGCCCCTGCACAAGAGCCCGCTGGCACCTCTCCCCTCCTGGCTGAGCCAGAACTGCCTGCACTCCCACACCACACAGTCTGGGTTTGTCACCTTGGCTCCATTCCAGCATCGCTCTTCTGTCTGGGTACCACCGCCCCACCTCATACACCATCAAATTAGACGCATATGTCCTACCCAGACATCCATGTTGCCTGACCACACACTTTCCAGCCAGCTTTCTCCCTCCACGTGCTGCTGGCCAAAGTGGCAAGACCCCAGGCGCAACCCAGGTCCTGGATGGACAGGATGGGAACAGACAGTGCTTCTGGGCAGCATCCCCCTGTGCCGGCACTGCAGCCACCCTACCACTGCCTCCCTGCCCCGGCTGCCTCCCAGCCACCCAAGCAAATCCCAGGGAGGCAGAGTTCTGCTCCCACGTCCCCATGCTGGGCTGTCGGCAGGGGCGGGAGTAGATGTGGCAGCTCCCAGTGGGGTCCACAGGGAAGGGAGGGAGCTGCAGGCAGGCAGCAGCTGCAGATGGGGGCCTGTGGATGTTTGTCAGCGAGCAGAGCTCCTGTGCCAGGGAGCGCTTGCTGATTGCTGTGTGGATTTTCAGTGCTCTGCCCTTCAACTCCCTGCACTGCCTGCCGCATTCAGGGCTTACGTAAGTGCCACCCCCCCCCCGCTTCCCCCTGCCAGCACTGCAGCTCCCAGGGGAGCTGGGCAAGGGGACTCAAAGAGGCTGCACTGGTCCAGTGCTCACTGCCACCCCAGCTGGGCAAGAGCAGCGTCAGTGAGAGGCTGCTTTTGCACCTTTGTAGGTGGCTTTGCAGCCCAGTCCCCGGTAAAAAGCACTGCTTGGTGGTAGGTTAGAGGATGCTTGTCCTGTCTCAGCCACACGTCCTTACCCTGGGAGAGATGGGAGCAGTGGTGGGGCACCTCCATTTTGCCTCAGAGCATCCTTACATGCTCAGCCAGTAAATCTCTCTCAAGCTCAGAGGGGAGCAGAATTGCCTTGGAATTATTGGAGCACAAAACAAGGGCTGTATGCAGATGGGAGGACACAGCTCTGGTAGAGGCTCAGCTGGGCAGGGACTCCACCAATGGAGAGCAACTCATCCAACGAGGAAAATCCGCAGGAAAAAAAAAAAAAAACCCACAGAGGGCATCTCAAATCTGCACTGCACATGTGCAGGCAATTCACAGCTGGTCATTAAGGAAATGGGCCTATGCTGTGCCTGCCCTCCTGATATGCCCAGCGAACACAGCAGGCTCAGAAATCAGGGTATGACAGGCATAAGAAGAAACACTCAGCCCAGAAAATCATGTTATTGCAACCAGCCTGCCCAAGCAGTAAGGCCTTGCAGGGCTGGGCATGCAGGCACCTTTCTGGAGTCCGCAGAGGGACCACAGGTAATGCCAGACAAGGAGGGTGGTACAGATGATGGGGAGAAGCAGTCACACCTACTGGCCCATCCACAACAGACAACCTGAGGGCTGAGCTATCATGACCAGGTCTGATCCTGCTCTACCCCTGATCCCCATAACCTCTGCACATCATTCCCTTCCACCTCATCCTCCCCCACCAGGCAGTGACAGAAACACACCTGGCGGGAGCACGACACTGCTGCGTTATCCCCCAAACAGCTGCCAGAGCCTAAGAAACATAAGGTGTATCGAAGGACAGAAATACAGCTGAGGCACCCAGAGACCCTAAGCTCTGCCCCACCACTGCTGGAGCTGCCTCTGCAGCACAGTGCCTTGGCTGCCCTGCTCTGCCTCCAGCTCTGGAAGAAAACCATCAATCATCTAATATTCCTTGCAGCAATACTCCTCTTTCAGCAGAGAACTGCGTTTTGTCTAGCAGTGACATTCCAGGGGTGCAAAGACAGCTCAGGACCCACCAAAGCTGCATTCCCAAGTGGGATCTCAAATATGCTTCAGACCCACCACTCTGCCTGACACTGCTGGAAGGCAAAAGGCCCAGTGCAAATGTTCTGCTCAGGTTCCTTTGGGTACCATGGGTTAGAATAAAGCCAAATTATTAATGACTGTCATATCTAATTTGTATGACTGGAAGCTATAGGTAGCTTCCAATCTTTATGATAGTGCCCACACCTCCCTGCAGAGCCATTTCAACTGACTCATCATCATTTTCCCTCTGTGGGAACACCACAGTCCTGCCAGTGGTGGCTTACCAGCTGATTTCCCAACTTGAGAGCTTCCTCAGCCCTGTGGCCACATGCTGCCATGGGCATTGCTGCTCCACCAACTACTCCAGCCAAGCGATTTCACGGCACCAGACAGCACCGCTCCTCAGCCCACAGCTGCCTGGCTGGGCTGTGCACACCAGTCACTGCAAAATTAGGGCTGAATTCACCACCCACTTTGCATCCTTGGAGTGGCCACACACCCAGCATAACCACCTTGTCCTGGCATAATGACAAATCTCTTTTTACAAAACACAGCCAAAAATCAGCTTCTTGCTACAGCTCCTCAGAATTATGTTATGATGATATTCCTTTGGGTTTTTGTTTAATCCTCATCCATGCTTCTTTTAATAGCTTTTGAAAAACTTAGAAATCTGAAGACAAAAAGCATAAGCTAAGATAGAATTAAAGTTCCAAGTACACTTCTTTAACTTAAATAAAATGATGCTACAGGACTTCCAACTGCCTCCAATTATGAGCTTCAGGAAGCAGCAGGCACAAAGGTGGGTTACATTAGTCATAGCCAAATATGTCCAGATATGGAAATGCACAGTCAAGACCCAGCAGCCCTAACGTTACCCTGGAAAGCCACAATGCCTTAACACTCAAATCCAGATCATGGTATTTTAACATTTGTAATTCCACATTTGGTTCTATCATTTTTTTAAAGACTTTTTCCCTCCATCTGCCCATGTCCCTGCAGCATAGAATAAAGACACTCAAACAATCTCAGTGACATGCTCCTAAGCCTTCCTATGTTTGGATTGTTTTTCAATTACAACCCTCAAAATGATGCAAACCCTAAATCTGGAATTCTCTGGGTTTCAAATGCCTCATTTGGGATGATTACAATACCCCCGTAACACATCTTATACCATCATATTGCTGTTCTGTGCTCTGTGCTTTCTGCTGTAACTTCATGTTAACGTAACATTTAGGATGGGAATTTAGCCTTAATTTAATATTGACAGACTGCCATGAAAACCTGAGCTCAACCCCCTTCACCGGAGGCTGTTGCATGTGGCCTTGCATCATTGCCTGCTGCCTCAACAGCTCTTAAGCTTCTCCTTGGCCTTTCAAAGCATGCAAAATAACCGGGAGATCCAAGAAAGGACATTTTGTTCAGGGAAGTGATTCCCCTCGCATGCCACAGGCAGTGGGAGCAAAACTTCCCCAGTTTTGCCGCCTACAGCACTCCTGTTCTTCCCTCCAGCAGTGAAGCCAAATGCATTTCCCGGCAAAAATGGTTGCTGAGTCCCTGCAGCCGTGCACCAGGAGGAGCCACACCTGCCAACTGGAAGGCAATCTGGGCCAGGCTGGGCAGATATGGCCAAACTGAGGATGCTCAGATGAGCATGCAGCAAGGAGCCAGGAGGATAAAGACACCACAAGCATCCCAGGTCACTCTGCCAGACCGCTGGTGGGGCAAGTGGAAGAAGTAAGGCTGCTAGCTGTTAGGCATGTTATTCATATGCTTTGGAAAACAAACACTATATCGGTATTTCCATGGCCATACTGTCTGCCAGACGGCTCCATCCTCAACAAGAGACACTCTCCATGGAAACCTGGGTGGGCAGGATCCTCTGGAAGCCTCCCTCAGAGATGCACAGTTAGGCACCTCAACACCAGCCAGACAAGACGGATCCACACCTTCCCTGGCTGGTGGCTGAGGAGATGTGAGCAGGCAGCCTGCCCTCATGTCAGACTCTTTATCAGGATCCAGCCTCGTGCCCCTGAGCACTTAGGCTGACCCAACCCCAAGCTCATCATGTTGATGCTGTGGCTCTATGTTCCGTTTGGTCTTGAGCCAGGACAGTCAAGACTTCAAACTGCCTGGCAGGCACAGCTGGATGATCTCCTCCCTACAGCAAGCAGATGGGATGTCCCTTTGCACCCTCTGGCAACTCTGCCTTGGGTAGCTTTGCTCACCATCTGACCCTGTTGTATCATGGTGAGAGGTAGCTAAGGGCCAGCCCATGCACCCCAGTACAGACATGCACCCAGTAAGTAGCATGAGAAACCTCCACCTCCTCTTCCCCAGGGTGAGTGAGCTCCAAACCTGTCCACCAGCCTATGCTCTGGGACCTCAGGCTGATGCTCAGCTCTCAGGCAGCAGCATCTGCCAGATGTGCTCCCCACCCTGCCAGCAGCTCTCTGCTGGGCAGTGACCTCAGCTCTCACCGACCCCCAGCCCCATCCCACCTGGCCTGTGATGCTGCAGAAACTCCATAGGAAACCCTGGGGAAGCACAGAAGCTGCAGCACAACTGGACTGATGTGCTTGTGTCTATGTGTTCTGGTGGCTCCTGAAGAGCATCCCTCTGCCAGCAGGTCTTGGTTGGCACCCTTTGATGCTTGTGGCCTGGGTCAATGCTTGAGGATAATACTACAGAGTAAAGTTGGTAGTTATGTGCTATGGATTGTGCCCAGTGGGTCTTTCTGACCCACCCCAGGTTGCCCATCCATGCCACAGGCAGATGTTTCCTGGTCCCACAGCACTGTGGGAGCAATTCCCAGGATTTCAGGTCCATCACAGAGCTGGTGCACAGTAATAGAAGTTTACCAGTGGCTTGCAGTTACACTGAAAGTTTCAGAAAGGTCTGCCCTGCTCCTGCTGCTCTGCTTTTCCATGAATGACCTAAATAACAGAACAGAGAATGTTTTAAAATCTGCACATGACACCCAGCACTTTGGAGGCCAGGACGGGAATTTGACATGCTCCCAACAGACTGGGGAAAGGGCTGAGAGACGATGGGCAGGGCTGTAAGTCATTGGGAGGTAAAAAACTGCACAAACAGACCACAGAAGAAAAGAAAGCAGCATTTCTGCCAGAAGGGTCTTAAGGGCTACAAGGGAGTACAAACTGAACATGAGCTAGCATGTAAATCCACCAAAAAAGGCAAATACAGTAGGATGAGTGAAAGGCCAACTTATAAAGACACATGAAGTAATTAACTCTGCTCCCCTTTCAGCTCATAAAGGCACATCAAGTAATTACACTGTTTTCCTCCAGAGAACCAGTTTATTCCCCAAAGATTTGGACCAACTGCAAGAGGCCACAGGAGACCAGCAAGACCACCAAAAAGCCTTGGCCAAAAGCCTGGAAGAGCAGGGCTAGTCTAGACAAATCAAAGGACACAGTTTTATAACATGTAAAGGTCACTGCAAAAAAGATCAGAACAGTCTGACATTGAACTATATGCTAGGTAGGAGACACACTCATATTAAGAGAGTCAAGTATACACCAGGAAAAGTTAAAGCACCCCATGCATATCTGCAAAGGGTGTGTCCTGGTTTCAGCTGGGATACAGTTAATTTTCTTCATAGTAGCTAGTATGGGGCTATGTTTTGGATTTGTGCTGGAAACAGTGTTGATAATATAGAGATGTTTTTGTTATATAGAGATGTTCTTGTTGTTGAGCAGTGCTTACACAGAGCCAAGGCCTTTTCTGCTTCTTGTGCCATCCCACCAGCAGGATGGCTGGGGGTGCACAAGGAGGTGGGAGGGGACACAGCCAGGACAGCTGACCCCAACTGACCAAAGGGATATTCCATACCATATGACATCATGCTGCTCTTATAAGGGGCTTGGGGAAGAGGATGGACGGGGTGGGGGCAGGCAGCAACATTCAGAGTGATGGCATTTGTCTTCCCAAGTCACTGTTAACACATGATGGAGCCCTGCTTTCCTGGAGATGGCTGAACACCTGCCTGCCAATGGGAAGTGGTGAATGAATTCTTCGCTTTGCTTGCGTGTGTGGCTTTTGCTTTACCTATTAAACTGCCTTTGTCTCAACCCACAAGTTTTCTCACTTTCATTCTTCCGATTCTCTCCCCCATCCTACCGCGGGGGGGGGAGTGAGTGAGCAGCTCCATGGTACATAGCTGCTGGATGGGGTAAAACCACAACAGGTTGCTACATAGCAGATGGGTGGATCAAGTGACCCCTTGGCATTTCTTCCAGCCCAGTTTCCTACACATAGCTCCATCCTAGATACTATGAAGAAAAAATAACACTATTCCAGCCAAAACCAGCACAACTTCTCATCCTCCTTGTTGGCAGCTCTGTCCCTGCCTTCATTCATTCAGCATTTGTCATCCTCTGGGCAAACTACAGCCACCTTGGCCATGAATTTTTCAGCATTTAGGATGCTCTGACAGAGCAGAACACTTAGGAAGCTTCCCAGCACTGTGGAGCCTATCACATCTGTTCTCCACTCTGCAGAGGTCTCTCCCAGAGTCCCCCACCTCATGCTCCTCCTAGAGGCACAACTGCAGCACCTCTGATATTTAGGCACCACAGTCACTCTGATGGGACAGAAGGAAAACCAGTCACAAACCTCACCCTCGTTTGCTTCAAGTGCATGATACATCCCTGTGGCTGGCCTTTCCTAACTTCTACCCACACCACCACCAATATTTGAAGCAAGCTGAATGTCAGAAGCCTATGAGACACTTCACTGCACATCCTTTGCCCTGGGGAGAGGATGAGAGACCACGTGAGAAGTGTCAGTTAAGTTGCTCAATGCTGCAAGAACATATGTGGGACAGAAGCTCTTTGACAACTCCCAGAGACATGCCAAGATTCTTGAGAGCTCCCATTCAGAATTGAAGAATGTTACCCAAAATCCCTAGAAACAGACAATTTCAAGTGCCACTTCTGCTTTGGTGCCAATGGCCTCCTGCTGCAATATGGCCTGTCCCCATTTGCTCCATGGCCTTTAACGAGTTCTTCATGAAGGAGCCAAGCCTGCCTTGAGAAGGACACCAGGGGCAAAGCAGACCTTTCCCTTGCCCACACTTCAGCCTTTCCAGACATTTTTGGTGTTGAATGCCAGCACACTGTTCAATGCCTGGCTTCAGAAGGCACACTACCTAGCAGGTGAAATAGCTTGGCTCATTTCCAACTCCTATTTAGCACCAAAAGCTCAAAAAAATGCAGGAGTTTTCTCAGTGTCACTGAGCTGAGACTGGTGATGCTGTTGAAGGACAGCCAGTGAGCACTATAGCAGGGACAGCGTTGGGGTAAGCACCAAATAATGCCAATGCAAGCAGAGGGTGGCCTCTGTCGAGGACCCAAGGACAACTGTGCTTGAAAACCTGGGCTCTTTTGGAGTGGGCTACATGCTCACCTCGAGCTGGTCTAGATTTCGACTGACCTTCCAACTCACTGCTTCCCAGGAGTCTGGTGGAAAGCTGAGGCAGGGCCACATGGCACAGCCAGCAATGGCTGTATGAGCAAGAGGCTCTGCCAGGACAGATCCCTGGGTATGAAGAGGGCAACGGCAACAGCCTCTTGGTGGGCTGCTGGGTTTCCATGTGGCCCAGGGATAGCTGCTGGAAGTAGGCCATTTAGTGCCACAATCTGGATAGAAATAATCTGGATTATCTCATGTTACGGCTTCCCTGACCCCAGCATGAAGAAACAGCAGCAGCTTTTTTCTCCCTTACCTTGCTGCTTGCAGTTTCAATTTACAAATGCTTCCCTGCAGGGGCAGAGGTTAATGAGAACCACTGTCTAAACAGCAAACACAGTGCCCTGGCCTTGGCATGTACTTGCTCCCAAGACAGAACTGGCAGCGAAGGAAGAGAGCCTGACCTAGCCTGGAAGATCAAAGAGCCCCAGAGGAGATTCCAGAAGCCTCTGCTACACAACAGCTGGATGTGACATTGCTCTATCCCAGCCTGAATTTGCATGGTCCAGCCTGGCAGGACCAGCCACCATGGGGCGGTGCTTTGTGCTGTTCCTTGAAGGTCGTGTGGGGGGGTGCAGGCTGCTCAGTGCCCCCAGCCCTGCCAGCACGCTGACCCCCGGGAAGAGGAGGAGGTACCCGTGCGACCCCTTCACCGTCTCTGAGCGGGAGCTGTCCCTTCAGCACCGCGCCAATCCCACCGCCCCGCTGGCCTCTCCTGCTCCAGGAGAATGAGTGGTTCTTCCCCGAGCAGACCCACAGCACAGCCGTGCAGCCCAGATCGTCTAAAAGGCACGGACTACTTACAGGAAAAGTGCTCGGGCTCTCTCGGGCTCCAGTGGGTCGTTTGTCTGGCAGCTGGAGAAAGGCGGGACATGCAAGGATATCTGCTGAGCAAACTGCATCACCTGGACTAGATAAGGGGCGACCTCATTGCTCTCTACAGCTTCCTGAGGAGATGGAGACGGAGGTTCCAAGCTCTTCTCCCTGGTATCCAATGATAGGATGCATGGTAATGGTTCAAAGCTGTGCCAGAGGAGTTTTAGACTAGGCATTAGGAAGCATTTCTTTACCGAGAGGGTTGGTCAAACACTGAAACAGGCTTCCTAGAGAGGTAGTCGATGCCCCAAGCCTGTCAGTGTTTGAGAGGTATTTGGACAATGCCCTTAATAATTTGGTTTAACTTTTGGTCAGCCCTGAATTAGTCAGGCAGTTGGATTAGATGATCATTGTAGGTCCCCTCCAAGTGAAATATTCTATTCTATTCTATAGGAAACAGTGCTTCATAAATAAATGGCAGAATTACTCCAGCACTCACTTTGTGCAGGCAGGTGACTGACAATGCAAAAGTGCATACACAGAACCCTGGAATTTCTAGACCTCTATTCAGGAGCAAACTGACAATCTGCTTTCAGCAAGTCCTTGGCATCAGCACAAAGTTCATGCCAAGACAACTCACTCTCCAACACATCACAAACAAGCACCAGGCACCTACTTTAAGGCAATATAAGCTCACTCACAAATCTGTGATCAACACTCTGCAGCTAGTGACTGGTGTGCAAATCTCACCCAGCAAAGAGAGCTGACTGCACAAGCAGCATTCCCCTCACTTCCTTCTCCATCTTCAGCAAGCCATGCATTGACATTATCCCAGCTGCTCATCACCATCCCCCTCACATCTGCCACAGTAATGGGTCCTATGTCCTCTCCCAAACAACCACCTCAGAAACTACTGTGGCTAGCAGTGACCTTGTTTTTTAAGTTAACATAGATCATTATAACTCAACTATGTTAGGGAGCAATTACACAAGAACAAGGCTCTTTTCAGAGCAACAAGCTTCTGAAACGCTAAGTCCAACACATTCCTATTTCTCACATTAGAAAAAGCAGCTTTGAGATTTAATAAAGAAAGGACACTTCAGTGACCCAAAGAGGCTGGCTCGATCCAATGACACCCCCATTTCTGAAATGCCCCAAACTAAGCAGCAAGTATGAAACCCAGCTGCTGATGGAATGTCCCTCCCCATAACTCTCATACCCCAGTCCCTCAAGCTTCTTTCTGGGCACCCAGCCAGGCAAAGGACATGGACCCCCTCCAAGCAACTGGGCTATGGGCAATTTGCACAGAGCCCTATCCTACCCATACCGCCACCTGTGCTAATAATGGGTCAAGATGTCTCATGCATGCTCCAAGGAAACTTGAGAAAGCATTGGTGGCTACAGGCAGGCTGAGTGCGTACACAGCCAATGCTTTCCATGGACTAGCATGGCCTGGAGGAGGCTCTATAAATGTAAGGAGGTGGGATGGGCAGAGAGGAACCGACTGCAGCTTAAAATACAAAGACTTCCTGTAAATGTGACTAGAGAGGGTGGGCAACAAAACCCAAGAGTGCTTTGAATGGGAACAGCTACACCCAAAATAAGTTGTCAATGTTTCATTTTTACTGACTCAAAGCAGGAAGCCAAAACCACTTAATCACAGGTTGTAATCCAGACTGTGGCTGTAAGAACCTCTGGTTTCAGTGGCAGAGCTGATAAAGGATTGTTTCCTTTACCAATACCTGCCCCAACCACCTATTTCTGCATGACATCACTGCCCACTGCTCTTCATCAGCTGAGCAAAGTTTTGCAGGGTAGAATGAGAAATAAGGTCATGGAGGTGATCCAGGCTAAAGGTAATGAAACCCAAGGCAAAGAACAAAGATGAAGATGACAGTTGGAAACAAGCAGGAACTAACTTCTCCATGTAAGCTGAAACATGACATAATTAGTCAGTTTTCCTGTGCAGAGATAAGGTTATAAGTTATCTGGCAGTGTACAAACACCACATTCCTACACCACCCGTTACCACCCTGTCTTGTACCATGGGACACAAACACAGCCACCAAGTCTGTGGAGCAGGTTGGCTCTATGGAGACAGCAGTGACCCACCGCTTCATGACACTGTGGCTTGCCTGGGGACACAGCTGTCCCCGGAAGCAGCCACCACTGACGGCACTGCTCAGTCCTAGCTCTGCTGTGGCTGGTCTGGGTGACAGTGCTCCCCTTCTCACAGCACTGGTCTCTTCATCTGCAACAGAAGGCTGTTCTCTGCAAAGCACTCAGAGGTAGGAGACCCAGAAAGCTCTGGACTGGGGCAGGAGAAGGGGAGCTGTGATCACTGGTAGCAATGCACACGGAGGACAGAGCACGGGCCAGTGCAAGCTGCATTTGCTAATGCTATAAGATCCAAATGCGGAGGTAGGAAAATGCCATTGCTTCTGGAAGCATCACGGACTCTTCCGTCCACAACACCCATCCTCCCCACCACCCAGCTTGCAAGCTGCTGGTAGCAGAGAGCACCAAGTCCCTCTCACTTCCAACTGTGCCCTGCCCCTTGCCTCTGCAGCACAGGGGAGACCAGCCCCAGGCAGCACCTCTTGGCAGGGGTCCTGCCAGCAGTCAGGGCTGCACACCCAGAGCCAACATGACACAGCGTCAAACAGCCACATCCTGCAGCAGCCACTGTTCCTCCAAGGTGACGTCAGCCTCCACAAGAGCTGGCAGGCAGGACATGCTGTGCATGCTGGCCGCGCTGCTCCCAGACACTGCCTGGCTCCAGCAGACACTGTGGCCTGTGTTCCTCACCAGCTATGGCTTATCTACAAATTTAATTTCACACTTGCATGCTCCAGAATAAGGCACAGGTGCTGGAGAAGCCACCCTCCCCCTCCACATCTGTCTTCTCCCTCACCCCACCCTGCCACCAACTGCCAGCACTGAGGATAATGAATGGCTAGCAGCTGTAGAGGAGCTCCTGCACAAAGATGCCAACTCTGTGCAGCCAGCATCAGCTCACAGCAGAGCTGCCATGGTGCTGGTGGTGCCCTCCATGCTTGGAGCAGCACCAGGGCGAGGAGAACCCCAGGGCCCCTGGCACAACAGCCACCCACACGTGCTGCTGGCACAGCACAGCATCCAAAAACATGCAGCTGAATAAGATAAAAAATCCCATCCCAGAGATACTTGTTTCCCCAGAAACCCTAAAGGCTTTCCCAGGAACTCTGGGAACACATAGATTTGCTACGTGCTCCGGTGACTGACCTAAAGAGTTCATATAGGTGTCACAGTCAGAGATTGCCATCATCACAAGTCATATGTAAAGCTGGCAGCCCAGACAGGTGTGGTGTCAGTCACTTCATAAGGCCCTCAAGGAGTTAGATGGTCCAGCCCGAGCCCACAACAGTCTCTACTCAACTAAGACAAGCAGCTTCCTCAAGCAAGGAAGCCTGGCCTCAGCAAGAGTCATCAGCTACTCACATTCCCAAACCGAAACCAAAGGTAGCATGACCAAGCAGAAGACCATGGAAACTCCCCAGGCTGGAGGGTCAGCCTGCAGCCAGGGCAGCTCCACAAAGTCTGATTCTTGCTCATGCAACCAGGGCTTGCTAAGCACTGGAGGCCAGGCAAGGCAGCAGCTAGGAAGGAAGCATGTTCAAATTTAATCCAAAATGTATTTTCTATTTTGCCTTGTAGCTTTCTCCTCCCAAATTTTCTATCTCCAAGCACAAAAGCATAGAAAGCCTAAAACCTCTCCAAAAAAATCCTTTAATGTGTTTTACAGTAAAGGCTGCCTAGTGTTAAGGAATAAGCTGGATCGAAGCAAGTCAGGCAGCCTGAGGATGCCCTGTCTCTCCAGAGGGAGCAGACCACGATGAAGCAGGACATAGAGGCAGGCTGCAAGGACCAGCAATGCCAAGGAAAGACACTGCCAATGCCAGTGCCAAGAAGGCTCCTGTGCTCCCTGCTGCTTCTCAGAGGTCCCCAAGCACAGGTCTGCCTTGGCAGATGCCCACTTTGAAGCATCACTCCCAGTGGACACAGGAGGTCACAGAGAGCAAGTAACCACTTGGTGAGCATCAAAGTACAGCAGCTCCCTGCCCAAGTCTGCAATCTCAGATCCTCATCAAGATAGCCCAGTGGCAACAGAGACCAAAATGGCAATGAGGCACAAGATCTGTCCCCTTATGGATGCCAGCCAAGAGCAGATTTCAGCTTTGTGGTTGCAAGGATGCCATTGTGCTAGCTGGATACTTCCTTCAGCCCTCATGGACAGGGTCCTCCTGGATGTCACGAGGATGGGAAACAGTGTCCTCTTCATGAGCTTCAACCTCACATGGCCTCATCCTGCTGCTCCCCACCCAAAGCCCACTGGGGACTGCTAGAGCCTGAGCTCATCCCTGCATCCTCCTCCCCAAGTCTACTTCTCCAACAAGAAGCAAACTTCCCCCAAGCCAAGCCTCATGTCTCCCTTCTGTCCTTGCATGTCTCTGGACTTCTCAAGGACTTGGGGGACAGCTTTCTGGCACCCCACATGCACCAAGGTAAGGCTGAACTGGACCCCCCACTGGTAGCAGGACATAAGTCTTTTCTCATCTGGGCATAAAACCAGGAACAAAACTGAGATTGATGTTTCCTGACATGCGTGAGAACACGCAGAACCAGGGGACTGGAGGAGGGGCAGATGAAGATCAGATCCTTGGTGAACCCACAGTGCCCACCATGTGCAGTGAGTACCAGGGAACTGGGACAACACCAGGACAAGACTCCAGCTCTGCTGCCAGCATGTCAGGTGGATGCCCTATGCCCAGGGAACCAGAGGAAGCAGAACTGCCAGGTAACACAGAAGGGAAGGCATATTGCCATCCATTTTCAAACCAACCGAATTAGCAACTGTTCAGCAGACAGAAGTCCATCGGAAGTCTCCAGCAAAGGTGCTGTGATGCTGAGGCAGATCAGTGCTTAGCACAGGTCCCACCTGAGCCTCCAACATGTGGGAAAATCACCCCACACTCTCAGCAAGTAAGCAAGACTGAGCAGGCACCTGTCACACTGTGCCAAGCAAAGTAACACAGAGCTGGATGGGAATAAAACCATCCTTCTTTACCAAAACCCAGTGCTCCCTCCTGGCTCCACCCTCTCTGGTAGGCACAATGTTATGAAAATAACAGCTCAGACCAAGGGTCCACCTTGTCCTATGTACTTTCTTGCCAGTAGTCAAAAGCACAAGCAATTTGCAGCTCAGTAGCTGCCAAAGTCAGAAGTGCATCTCGGTGTATTTCTTGGTTCTGGGGGAACCTCTTCTTGTTCTTAAATTCATCCTGTTTCTCCTGGAACCAATGTAAGGTTTCACTCTTCACAACACCTTGTTCTGAGGACTTCTGTGGTTTGATAGCACATCTGCAAGAGGCAATGCCCCTCCTCCTGTTTGGCACCTCCTGCTAGCTTCATTTGATGTGACCTTGTACTTGCATGGAAAGAAACAGTAACAGTTAACCTCTATACCTTCTCTCCTGGCCTCCTGTACACATATCTTATCCATCTTCTGTTGGTTTTTTTTCCAGTCTGAAGAACTCAGCCTTATTTAGCTATTTTTTGCACGGAGGCCGTCAGACCTTTGACCATTCCTGCTGCAACTTCCAGACGTTTGACTCCACAATGACACATCTCTCCTGAGCTCTCCTGGGCAGCTCTAGAGACAGAGACACAGTACAACCCCTCCCCCCTTCTCCTGCATCACTGTCCCATGAGTTCTCAGTTACTCAGCGATGCCTGGAGACAGGTAAGGGTAGAGGAAAGACATGAAGATAGTTGGACTTACAGACTCACCTCTCCAATTCCTTTAGCACTGGGTGCCGGGACCAGGAGATGGACATGGCATGAGTGGCATGCAGACACTTTGGCCACGCTGCAGACTTGGGCTTCTTTTCCCACTCCTTTAGAGGAGCAGCTAATGAATGCCTGATGAAGGCAAAGTCCCTGCAGCCCTTGATCACCATGCCAAAGGGCATTCTCAGCAGTCCCCTCCCCCAAGCCTATCTCAAAAGCATTCCTGACCAGCCTCTGCCAACCATCTTTGCCCTCAGAGAGCCCAGCAGCCCAGGCTCAGGCCCAAACAAAGCTCATGCACAGTACAAGCCCTGTAGAATGCTCTCTCTGCAACCTTTCCCAAACTTTGCCACCTGCTCTGCTGGTATGCCCAGAGCATCTGACCACCAGGCAAAGCTTTGCTTCTGTTTGCCAGGCACCTCACAGGATACGCTCACACTGAGATGCAGTTTGAAAATAACAGATGTTACTTCACTGTTCTGCATTTTGCAGCATCAGGAACAAGGCTTCTTTACCAAGAATCCCCTGAGCTCTTTGCCAAGGCAGTCTCAGCCCAAACAGTGTTCCCTGGCACAAAGTCTTTCTCACAGACAGCTACCCCCTTACACCATGCCACATGCCTGCACTGCTGCTGGACACACAATGTGGCAAAAGGAGTATATTGCAAGGGCAGAGTTTCCCCACACAACTGCCAGAACACAGGTTTCATCATGTGCAATACCACATCGTTACTGAGCCTAGACAAGCCTACAAACAGCGTGTATCCTCCTAACCAGGGAAAACTTCCAGGAGCTGCACACACCAGACAGGACCTAGCAGCTGCAGCCAGAAGCCCTTGTGTCTTTCCACCACTCCATCCCCATTTCACCTCAGTCAGACTTGCTCCAGGGTCTGAATGATGTGGGTTCAAACTGCCAGCTCTGGCAATTGCAGGACCTTTTATTCATTCCCCTCACACTTGTTGCAGAATCCTGCTGAGGCCAGCAGCACACAGCGCTGGTCACAGCCTGCTCCCTGCCCCCAGCTCCAGGGGGCATTACATTAGGACACCACCGGCGCACTTAGTCCACCATGCAGCACGCCCCCAGCTCTGCCACAGTCCTCTAACCCAGCTCTCCTCAAGCAGCCCGGTACCAGGATCCACCCTGCCCCCTTCTGCTAATGTGCCTCTGCCAGCCGGCTGTGACCACCTTCCTTCTGTGCCAATCCAAGAGCTGTGCATGACCCTGGCTGTGGATGCAGGTACAAATGCCAGATCCTGATTAAGAAGCATCTTCCAAAACACTCTGTCAGCAGCAGCCAATAACCACAGATCACCAGGGGAGGAATCTCTGGGATCCCATCAGGAGCAAAAACTGTCCTATCCCAGTGGCACTGACAGCCCTAAGGACAGAGACAAGCTGTCCCTGCCCCATCCCTCTGCTCTTGGTGCACAGCCCCAGGACAGCAGATAACTCAGCCATGCTCTGCTGTGAGATTTCACAGGTTCCTCTGTGGCTCCACAGCTCATGCCCAGACACATGCTCCATGTCCCCATCCCCACTGCTTTCCACTATCCTTCCACCCTCCTTCTGTTACTGGGTTCTTCCAGCTGCCACCAGCGCATCATGGACACCTCACACCAGTCTGTCCAAGGCCACAGTTGCTCCTGGACAGCCAAAAGGGCTTTCCTTCTCCCCTGCCTGCTGCGTAGAAGTAGCTCCTAGCAGGAAGGATACAGGAAGAAAGCAGCAAACTGCTTGGGAGGCAGCAGAACCACTGTGGCTGGGGAGATTTAGGAGCTGGCAGAGCTGATGCTGCTCAGGAATGGTTTAGATGGGGCTTAGAGACTTGATGACCTCAAGGTCCCTTCCATACTTGCTGTTCTAAAATCCTCCTCCCTCCCTTGACACAAAGACAAGGCCAACATGGAACTGCCAGAGGATTTTGGCAGTCACTATCTCCTTGCTCTCACTTGCAGACTCAATGTGATCCTGGTCAAATGGCACCTGGACCGGGTGCCTGTCTGTGTTGGACCTGAGCACCCAAATGGACCCCATAGAGAGCCAGGAGAGACACAGCCACCACAGCTGGAGCCTCAGCACAGTATTCTGCCAATTCTCACACTGCCTTCTGAAGCCTTGGCAGGCCCCTGCCTGCGGGCAAGGCACTGCCAGCCTGCACAGCAGCTTTGCTCACAACTCCCAGGTGCTGTCTGCCCTCACCACCCTGCTCTCAAGCACCTTCATTCCAGCCCTTTGGGAGAAGAGCCTCTACACGGAGTCTGGGAAGGAGACAGACCCAGATGTAAGGTCCAGGACAACACTCTTGGCATGGGCTCAACCTTCCTCCCCAATGACGCTGCCCTAGATGCACATTGCGTGTTGAATATGGGCAGCTGGGAGGCTGTGCAAGGCAGTAGCATGCAGACCCTGCCAAGACAGGCACTGCAACCCATTTCCACAGCGCATCGCTGTGCAAGGCTCACATGCCCTGCATCTTGGCAGTTTTCATTTCTGCCCTGGTGCTCCGCAGGTTGAGAGCTGCATGTTTGCAGGTGTCCAACCAAACTCCACATCCTGACTGCACATGTAACCATGGCAACTGCACATGCAAGTGGCAAAGCCTCAAGCTGGGCTAACTGCAAATGCAAATGAAACAAACACATGCACAATGCTAAAAGTGTGACCTCTAAATGTCAGCCTTTAACCATTTTGCAGACACCAGTTCTGGTGGTGGCCACCTGCAGCATGCAGAACAGGAGGAAGTCTGCTCCGACAGGGACCTTGGGGCTCACAGCTCTGCGTCAGGGGTTGGCACAGGTGCTCTGATGCAGAGCAGGGAGGAAAAGATGGCACACGCATTTCCCAGAGCTAACAGTGTCTCCTGTCTTGGCAGCCCACAGCTCCCTCTCTGAGGACGCATCCATCCACCCCTTACCCAGCTGGCAGATGCCCCCAATTCCACAGAGCACCCTGGTTTTCAGAGGAAGGAAGGTCCCACCAGGCTGACACAAAGCATGGCCAGTACACGGGCTCACGGGGAGCTGGCTCTGTCAGCTCTCCCACTGCACCCACTCGTGCCCAGCCATGGGGACACCTCCAGCCCCTCTGCCATCACCTGGGACTGAGTCAGCAGCAGCATCAGACAAGGCACCCTTGAAGGACAGAAGGAAAATCCCAGTGTCACAGGGACTTCATGCTAGAGCCACCTCCCTGAGGGAGGTCTGTGGTCTTAGGAAGGGCTGCCAGTGGAGGCACCAGGAGGTGTCACTGTTTGGGAGAGCATGGTCCAGAAAGAGTGGCTGGCCAAAGGCTTCACGTCACTCATCATTTCTCCCTCCCTCACTGCCAACAGTGCCAGACACGGATGGACCCCAGTGCTAACCATCACCCACCACGCCTGTCTTGCTCTTTAGCTTCGAGTGCAACAGAGCCAAGCTCAGGCAAACACTGCCAACTCCAGCCACAGCACATGTTGGTGGAGCCACCGGCAACCCCTGCACCATGTGCCTGACCCACCACCTTGCTCAGAGCCGAGCATGGCCAGCTTGACAGAGCTCCTGCTTGACACTGAGCCTGCCTCCACCTCGGCCCCCTGCCCAAGAGAGAGACAGGGAATGCCCTTTTGCTCTGAGAGCCCAATGACTAATGTCATTCCCCATGCTATGCCAAATAAATGGAGCCAAGGGGATCCCCTGCCTTCCCCTGACCCAGGGATGCTCATGCCAGCAGCCTCACAACAAGCAGCACCAGGCACTTCCTTGCACCCCAAATAACTGACCCCACCTGCACTGGCACCCCCAGCTCCCTGCACAGCCCCGGGGAGGATCCCAGTCCCTGGGGCGGGAGCACCTGAGCTGGGACAGTCCCTGCTCACCGCTCCGTGCTGGGCCCAACGGGCTGAGCCGAGCGGAACCGAGCCGTGGATGCAGGGCGGGGGCCGGGGATGCGGGCGGGGGCCGCGCAGCTGAGGCGGGCGCACAATCCCCCTTTCAGCGCGTCGCCATGGCAACCCGCCGGCTCGCCGCGGCCGCTCATCCGGCCCCGTTAACCCTCGCTGTTACCCGCCGCCGCGCTCGGCCCCACCCGTTAACCCCCGTCGCGCCCCGCCCCGATGCCCGGTCCGGCCCCGGATGCCACACACCGGGACCGGCCCGCTGCCACCCCTGCCCCGGGAGGCCCACCACCGCCGCGGCGGCCGGCCCCAGCCCCGCGCCGTGAGGCCGGACCGGTCCCGCCCGGCCGCCCTCCCCAACAAAAGCCATCGCGGGCCGGGCCGGGCCGGGCCGGGCCGGGCCGGGCGAGGCGGGGCGCACTCACCGTCGGGGGCGCCGGCGCGGCTGGGCCATGCCGGTGGCGGCAGCGGCTGCTCCACGCCCCGCGCTCCGCTCAGTCCAGCCCGACCCCGCACGGGGAGCGCGCGGCGCGTGCACGGCGGGGGCGGGCGGGGGAGGGGCCGTTCCGCAGCACCCCTTCGCTGCCGCCGCCCGGTGCCGGCACCGCCGCCCGGTACCGGTACCGCACTGGTCGGACATCCCACGGCCCCGCTGCTGCACTGGCCGGGCCTGGTACCGCATGCCCGGCATCTACACCGTCCTGGGTACTGCACCGAGGGGTTATCGCACTCGCCGTGGACCACGTAGTCTGGTACCGCGCCCACTAGGTACCGCCACTGACCGCACCTGCACCGCCGGTGTCTCCCACGGCCCCTAGAACCCTGCCCGCGCACGGCACCGGCACTGCCCAGTTACCGACCCGGGACACCTGCACACCCTGGGCCACCCCCGCAAATGATCTGTGGAGGCATCCCCGTACCGCCCCAGGCATCCTTGTCTACCCTGGGCATTCTGCACCACCCCAGGCATCCCTGCACTGCCCTAGGCATCCTGCACTACCCTGGGCATCCAGAATCCTGTCCCACTGAACCTGCCCCAGCCACTTTACATGGGTCCCCCTCCACCCCCCTGCATAGCCCTGGGCTATGCTGTCCCAGCACACTCCACAGCAGCTGTGGCACCCCATGCCCTCCAGCCCCAGCATCTTTCCCCACGGCCAAGGATCAGCCTCTGCCTCTTCCATTGTTCTGCAGCACCCAGCCGGTCCAGGGAAGTTTCACCAAATACCAATACTAGATGTCCGATCCGAGCCTCAGCCCTGGAGCCCAGCGCAGCCCTGCCACTCGTCCACCACAAGCAACCACAGCCCCATAGGCCCCAGCAGAACCGTGCAGCAAGACCTAGCACCTCTGTCATCCCTTTTTCCTCCTGCCATGCCCCTTCCCAGCGTGGGGATATCTTCACCTCCTATGTATGGCCTCCTGGTAGGAGCCTCCTCACCTCCAGCCTGCCTCTGCCCATGGTGGGGCTACCTCTCTATTTCAGTCCTGCCTGATGTGATTACAGAAATCATTTGAAACAGGGCATGGATTTGGGTCCTGCTGGATGTGTCTGGTCTATGCGTATCTCTGTGATAGCCAGGGCAGTGTCAGCTGCGATGTCTGATCAAAGAGGAGGACATGCAGTTACCAGCAGACACCTCTGCACTTTCCAATCCAGGTGAGGGGAGCTGGGCTCTGCCTCCCTCTTGCTGCCAGAGCTGCAACCTAGATCCTACCAGAGCTCTGCAGGACAGCCATCACTTCCTGTTTAAGATGCTTGTGTAGCCGCATGCAAAAGGCAGGTATTTATTTCCACTCTCCCACATGCCACCACCAGCAAGTGCAGAGTCAGTGAATGTGCAGCTGCAGGGATATCCCCACACTCTGATGCAGGTTAGGCTTCACCTGCCCCAGTGCCTTTTGGCTGCTGCTGCAGAGTAGTTCAGAGCTTTCCTGTCCCTCCTGCCCCACTCCTATCTAAGGGACTGCTCGCTGGTGGTTGGAAGCTTGACCGATTTTGTTGCTGGCCTGTTATACTAAGGGTGAGATGCGTGCTGCCACACTGTATGCCCTTGAGTATGATCCAGCACCCCGTGGGATGGATGCACAACCCTGCCCTGTGCCCACCAGGGTTTATCAGCCCTTAGAAGCGTCTTGAAGGGGCCCCTGGACCAGTGCCGGGCTGCTCTGCAGCAGGCAGGGCTCCAGGCATGGCTCCCTGTGTCCCACTGCCCAGCAAAATCAGCCCACGACAGGGTCATAGTGCACAGCTGCAGTGGTGCCTCATGGTCCACTCCCCACCGTGGGCACCACATGGGGAGGGTTGGGTGCTCGTGGAACTGCTCCACTCCTGGCTTCAACTGCTTGAGTGGACAGCAATCAATTTTCTTGCATACCACCAGCTCTGATGGTGCCTGACAAGCTGCCTTTGCCCAGGGCATGGGCCATGGGGACCATCTGTGCTAAGCTGCTGGGTGGGGTGGGCACATGGGGCACGACCTGCTCCTGCCCACCCACCACCCCACTGTGCCAAGCCTTGTGCAACCTCAGGCTTCTCCCCATGTGCTGGGCACACACCATGTAGCATCGTCTGCACACACTGCCTGTGGGCCCTGCCCAGAGCCCCCCTTGGTGCTGGCCCCCAGCCCCAGGCAGCCCAGCATCAAACACACACACCCCACACCAGACTGGTGGCCACAGCAGGGCAGTTACATGCGTTACTCAATGAGTAGCATGTAATAAAATCCTCCCACTCGCCTCTGGCTCTGTCACAAGCAGCGTTTAGCCATGACTCAGAGAAAGAGCAGAAGGGCTGGAAGCTGTCAGACCTGCTTAAAACTGCACAGCTCAGTGCTAACATGCAACACAGCAGCAGCAGACTAGGCAGAGCACAGGTCCCCAAATGTGCCCTGTGCTATGACCAGGTTTTGTCCCAGTCCCCACATCCCCCCACCCGCTGGAAACCTCTGGGCATCCAGAGGGTCTTGTGGGGTCTTGGACCTGGGGTCTGTCACCATGATGGAACTCCGGAGTCCCACTCATCCCACGTATACCCAGCCTGCCACAGCTGGGGGGAGCCTTTTTTTGGGAGGAAAGAGCCCCCCCCCCCCCCCCCCCCCCCCCGTTGCTGGACCATGCAATAAAGCAAGGTCCCCTGGCAGCAGGCACCTGGCCCCAAGGAGGGATGAGTCATCCTCTTCCTCCAGGGAGGCAGGGTGGTCCCTGGGGCCCTGAAGGGCACAAAGCACGAGGTCAGCACCCATGCTCTCCTGCTGCAGCACTCCAGCCCTGCCACAGCCACCATGCAAGCTGCACCCCACTGCACTCCTACCCAGAGCTGCCCATGGCCGTGCTGCCTTCTGCCACCCCGCTCCGGTGCTGACTACTGCGGAGAGCTGCCCTCCTCCCACCTCTGGCACGGCAGCGATGCAGAAGGCAGCATCCAAGATGCCACTTGGCACAAGCTCAGCTGCCTCCCAGGGCCAGCAGAGGGGGCCTCTCACCACAGCCGCAGCCGCCAGGAAAAGGGGCTTGTTCAGCCTAGAGACAGTGCACAGCCCCCGCAGGCTGTGGCTCCGCTGGCCCTGGGGCAATCCCTGCCCACACCCCAGGAGGAGCACAGCCCTCCTCCTGCCTCAGCCGCGAGTCCCTCAGAGCAGTGGCCAGCTGGTACAACCATGACCATGGCTTCCACCTCTGGGGCCACCCAGCACAGGCCGTGAGCAAGCAGAGCCCCTGGCCTCCCCTGGAGCATGAGGGAATGGGAGACCAGACAGCCTGCTCCTAACAGCCAGCTTGAGGCGGCTCCCCAGACTGATCCTCATGGAAGGGGACAAGCAAGGAGGCACAGAGGAACCAGTCCTGTACACATACCTGTTCTCATTAACAAGAGAGCCCATCTCCAACAGGCCGGGCCAGCAACACCTTGCACCCACCTGCAACATGGCAGGGAGCCTGATGCAGCTGCAAGGGCAGTGCATGGCAGTCCCATGAAGTTCCACTGACTGGAAAAGGGGAAACATAACCTCCATTTTTAAAAAGGGGAAAAAAGGAAGACCCAGGGAACTACAGACCAGTCAGTCTCACCTCTGTGCCTGGCAAGATCACGGAGCAGATCCTTCTGGAAACTATGCTTAGACACATGGAAAATAAGGAGGTGATTGGTGACAGTCAACATGGCTTCACTAAGGGCGAATTGTGCCTAACAAATTTGGTGGCCTTCTATGATGGGGTTACAGCATTGGTGGACAAGGGAAGAGTGACAGACTACCTGGACTTGTGCAAAGCATTTGATGCTGTCCTGCGTGACACCCTTGTCTCTAAATTGGAAACACATGTATTTGACAGATGGACCACTCGGTGGATAAGGAATTGACCGGATGGTCACACTCAAAGAGTCGCAGTTAACAGCTCAATGTCCACATGGAGTTCAGTGATGAGTGGTGTTCCTCAGGGGTCAGTACTGGGACCAGCACTGTTTGACATCTTTGTCAGCAACATGGACAGTGTTGCTGTAGATAGTGTTGTGAGTGCACTTGGTCTCAGCTCCTCCTAGACCGAAGGGGTACTAGCTTGAGCATCTCATTAACTGATCTGGCTGGAAAGCTGGGCTTGTTAGAATTACCCTGCAATGTGAGTCCTAACTCCCTCTTTGGTTTATACCTCTGTCTTGGTGGAACATGCCACAGACTACTAGTATGTTAGCTAAGAGCTTTAACAAATCCTACAAAGCTTGCACAAACCCTTGCAAGCATATGAACCAAACAGGGAAAAAGGGCTTTCTTTCCCAAACCAAATTGTTTACCCGTTCACAAAAGCTGAAAATGCAGACATTAGTTCTATTGAGAAAGAGATAAAGGCCATGTGTAGAGGTGCTGCTGGGCTGTACTGGGAAGAGCACAGAGGAGGAAAGGCAGGCTCTGAAAACACACTCCTTTTGCAAAGTAAGCTCTCTGTATTCATCCAAGAATGTCTGCAGTACGGGGTTCATCTGGTATAAATAAAGTACAAAATTTTACAATGTCTTAATCATTATTTTAACAAAAATACTAAAAACTGAGTAAAAACTGAAACCAAAGTGAGAAGGGAGACTATCAGCCACACAGGATCTCCATAAACATTTGTAGAAATTGAATTGTAAAAACACTTTCTCTGTACAATAAAACCATCCTCCTGGCATCTCCTGTGAGACAGGCAGCAGCAGCACTGAGGGCACAGGCCAAGGACAAAGATTGGCAGCAGCCCCCGCTTGTGGGTCAGGCTGAAGATGCTGTCTCCAGTCCACAATGATATCTCCCCCTCCTGGATCAGGCTGAAATGCCACAGATCAGTAGCGTCCAAACGGGTTGTTGTTCTGCTGTGTCTGTGTATCTGTTGAGGTCAAGACAGAGAGTTAGACAGTCACAAGGTCTGGTGCAGAAAACAGATCCCTCTCCTCATCACCAGCACAGTATGAGGAACATGTCACAAGCTGTGAGAAGAAAAGACAATCCTTATGGCACTCCCTGCTCTGCTCATTCATCTGAGCCATTATGCAGCAGCACAGTCAGGATCCCACATTCTTTGAGGAAGAGATAGATATGTGCCAGTCCTGATCCTGAAGCTTCTCCAGAGAAGATCTCTCCATCCCTCATGGCGGAATTGCTGCATCATAACAAAGCCCTGAAAGGTGGCAGCTAGCTTGGAGGATGAGTTTATGGATGATTTATTTCTGAATTTGAAAGAAAATCTGTGAAGATTGCACAGCACCTGCAGCCATACAAATTGCTCAGACAGCCAGTGTCACTCATCCTGAGGCACACCCAGAAACCAGTTTGTGAAGCTTTCAGAGACAGCTATTCTGGATCCCTGTCAGTATCTCGGTACAAATGAAGGACATGGCCAAAAGACTGCCAGGTGGCACAAAAAGGGCAGGAAACATGGTACAGCTATATTCAAGAACATGAACTTCCAAACTGATGGGACTGATGTTTTGTGATGTGCTCACAGTATACTTGGGTACTGTCCAATTAATAAAATTCTGTAGTTTTTTTCCTGAAACCCAATCAGTATGTTTGACCCTAAGTCAGACTAAGTAAAAGGAGACCAGTGTAACCTGGCTAGCCTGCTCTCTGTCTCAACTCTGCTGGACAACAGCACATTCAGGGATACCCTGGAGCCTCCTAACACAGCCTATCCTGGGCCCAAAGTATTCTTGTCCCTGTCCTACAGATGGAATTGATGCAAACCCAATGAGGGAGCGTAGAAGCTGCATGCTGACACATGGCTGCACTGGACCCACACATCTGTTGCATATAGAACAGCTCTGTTTGCTGTACAGACCGGATACAAAAATATGGCTAATCTGCTATATTCAGATTCTTATATGAGGTCTTCCTATACTTGAATGTCCTGGCTGGGATTCTTGCACAGACTTGTGGTTTGTGAATCAGGCCTAGTGGGAAATTTAGCACATTAAAACTTGTGGTTTGGGGAGGGTTTTTTGATCATGAGGACTAAAAATTTTCCATCGGGAACAAGTATAAGCACAATTTCCAAGTCCATACTCCACACATCATTACGTCTAGCACAGTCTCACACTTAATGCAGTGCATTAAAAAAATGTGTAGTCCATTTCTGGGCATTTTCATAGCATGTCTGACATTTTTATGTGAGAAAAGCCAGTGAGGTGACAGTACAACAGCAGACCATTCAGAAGGGAACAGCACAGACACTGGGTTTTGTTTCTAGATCTCCCAGCCAGTAGTTCAATGCAGATTATAGGAATACAGTGCCAGACTGAACACCATCTATGCCATTACCCTGTCAGTGACAGCAGCCACAAAAGTCCACAGAACACGGCAAACACAGCAAGTGTGCAGCAACACTTCCCAGAGTGCCCTCCCTGCATCCAGTTTGTGTCCTGATCACAACACAAACACAGTATCTGTGGGTCATCCATCAAGTGGGTGCCCCAGGATTACAGCTTCCCAGTGGTCATCTGCAGCAGAGGAAATACCTCAATGCTTTAAAGCTGCAGACTGGATGCTTTCAGGAAAGCTGCATGGCACCTCCTAAAAAGGCTCAGCTCCCTCATCCCTCTGCCGGCAGCAGAAGGAAGGTCTGGAAGGTTGCTCACAAGCTGGCAAGCACTGCCTGCTCTGCTGCTGCGCCCCTTTGGGCCAGAAGCTCTAAGTCCTGATGCCACCTCCCTGACAGCATCATTTGTGGGCCTCAGACAGTCTGGCTTGGCCTTGCTTCTCTACACCAGGGTACCAGCAGAAGAAAAAAAGTGGGGAGGAGACTAGGGACAGCATCAAGAACACTAGGGCTTACTGGAAAGCTGCTGTTGAAGCTGTCGAACCAGAGCAGCTGTTTGCTGCTGCTGCTGTGTCTGCTGAAGGCCCTGGCGCTGGAACTGCAAAGAGAGAGACATAGTTATAGCCACACCACCTGGCTGGCAGGCTCGGCATTCACACAAGCCCTGGGAAGCACAGGAGAGGGAGATAGAGGTGATGCAGGTAGAGCACCGTTGGATTTGTGCTGGACTATCAGGTCCCTCTGTCTCCAAGAGAACACTCACAATGGGCTGCTGAGGGGGAAGAGCCTGCATCCCCAGCCCTGGGGGCTGGCCCTGTGCCTGTGGCTGAGGCACTGTGGAGACCTGGGGTTGCTGTTGCTGCTGCTGCTGCTGCTGCTGCTGTTGCTGCTGCTGCTGTTGCTGCAAAGACAAAAGAGAAGGGACCATCAGGGAACTGTCTGGGCAACGCACACAGCAACAGGGCACAGGAAGGGCCGAAGAAGAAATCATTCCATGCAGTAACATACCCTCTTACACCATTTTCCTTACAGGTACCTATATTACCCAAATTTCACCAGGACGCAAGAAATACAGAGACAGTAACGAAGTTCTTCTGCAGGATGAGGTACCGACAGATGGCAGGAAGAGAACTACAGGTCTACTGGTCAGCTGGGGAATGACCAGGGCAAACAAGATACAAGAATAGAAAACAATTAAGAGCTACATCAAGAGGTTGGCTGGTTCATCTCTTGCCTCCTGGTTAAGATCAGCAGTACTGATTTCAGTGAGTATTTGCCTGACCTGTTCTCAAAATTATTCCAGAGGTAGCAACAGAGCTCCTATAACCTTCCTACGCAATCCACTCCAGGTCACAGTTACTCCTACTACTAGAGTTTTCCCTAATCTCTACTTTGAATCTCACATGTTATGATTTAAGGCCATTTCTTGTCCTACAGTCAAGGCACAAGAACAGATAAAGTCTCTCTGGCTTTTTTTGTAGACAAAAATTTGGAGACTTGTCTCTCCTCTTGTCTCTGCCTCTCTTAATTCGATGCCCAGGTATTTCAGCCTTTCCTTCTCAGTCACATTCCCCAACTCTTCAATCTGTCTTGCTACCCTTCTCTGTCCTTCATGCCAGCTGGTGTTGCACTTCAGTAAAAGGATACAGATAAAATTGGATGCAGTGCTTCAACCTAGATGTTGACAGAACTAGTTACAGTGAGAATAATATTCAGCATGTTGAACTTGGAGTCAGAATATATCCACAAATCTCAAGGTTTTTTAATTTCTCCTAATTTTCAGACATTTCTCCCATTTGCCAATGCAGTTTTGAATTCTCTAGATCAACAGAAGAATTTCTAGCAGAAATAGAAAACTACTAATGCTATCATAAAAACCACAACATGGTGATGCTGCTAGGTGCAGTTCCAATCACTTGGTCAAAAGGGTAAGTTTCAAACCTTGAACAGACTCAGAATACAGACAAAAATACAATCAAGAGAAGGGACAGTATCTTATAAGAGGAGGTTAGAAAAACCTGACCTATGGAAACTGCAAGTGCTCCCTAGGAATACATTGGGTAAACATCAGAGAAAGAAGAGCCAGTAAACAACAGAACACAGTGGACAATAATAATTGGATAGAAGAACCAGTCACAAAACACACTGAGGCTTGGATCATGGATTCAACCCAAAGGGAGTGAGTTTATAAAACAGCCTCCTAACTTTCATCTCAAACCAGTTTGGCCACTTAGGTTCATGAAATGGATGCTATGACCTGGGTACACAAGAAAGCAGATGACTAAATGAGCCAAGATATCCCTCCTGATTCCACGTCCTACCTTGCTGCAACAGCTGACTACCAACCCATGGCAAGACAAACCAAAAGGCCATTCATCCTTTCTACAAGCCACTGCACCATAACAGTCAACTCAAGCACCATGATTCTGTTCTGCATCTCGTATGCCTCTGATAATGCAGCAGGAGTCACAATAACAGGGCAGATTTTGCACACTCCATTTTTTTTTTTTTTTTTTAGCAACCAATGTCAGCTAAAAGCTGAAGGTATACATGAAGTTACTGAGCTAGGAGAAGTGCTAGCAATTTGTCTGACACATGTTCTTTTTCTAAATATGAGTGATGAAGAACACTAAAAGAAACCAACTGAATAGTCAGGGGGTGCTACTCATCAAAAGGACTAACAGCTGCTGACCATGCTACAGGCAGTCTCTTGTCCAGTGCAAGGCAGCAATTCTCAAATACTGCTGACTGCAGCTCTCTGCAGGAACCACTGTCTTGCTCAGGTCCCTCTCAGAACACAAAGCCTCAGCACTCCATGCCATGTAGTCTCCCTATATTCTACAGGTTTGCTAGGCCTTGTCATAAGGTATGCAATTCACCAATTAATTCAAACTATTTCTGTGTTTCTCTGTCAATTCAATACATTCCTGTAACTCCAAGAAATGTATTCATATCTGTGTATCATACAAGTATTTAATATTCGTTAAGACCATAATGCAAATCCATGGAATACTCATGTCTGTTGACACACACCTGTGAACTTCTATGAACCTAGAAAGTTGGGTCTAACAGCTTACTTTGGATCAGTTATTCAACATCCACTGTTAGATGCTGAGTACATGGACTGATTCACAGATTTCCTGACATTGGAAACTGCAACCAACAGTTATTTTTATCTTGTAAAAATGTGGATATGCTCCTAAAAATGATCTTGTAAGGAACAACTCTACCTGCTCTTGTGTGGGCAGGAACATTTTCACCTTGTTTCTAGCTCCTGCAACAGTTCTAAGACAGCTAGCTTTCTGTACAATCTTATGGGCCCAGCTGGAGCAGGAAGAAGTGGGATGTAGGCCACAGAGAACTAAACAGACCTTTACTCCTAAATTCCCTTTAGCTCACACTGGGTGACTAGCAAAAGGCAGTGTGGCAGATATCTCCACCAGGAGTGGCCAGCTCTAAGGAAGGGAGAGCCCCATAGCAAATTATTACAGACAGCCCCCAATACAGTTGACAACCTTCCTGACACAGAGGGACAGAGCAGAACATTGCTGACACAGACGTAAGCGGTGTTGGGCAAGCCTTGTCCAGCTCCAGCAGCCTTGCTTCTGTCAGCAACCACTCACCCTCAGCATCTGCTGCTGCTGTTGCTGCTGCCTCAGGTACTGCTGCTGCTGGTCAGGCAGTATCTGGCTGGGTCGAATTCCTGAGGGGACTCCTTGGGGACCCAAATGATTCATCCCACTCATCATAGGAGCCTGCTGTATTGACTGGTGAGGAAATCTGCATGAGAAAAGGACAAGCTCATGGAGTAAAATATTCATAGGCAGACAGCTTCTTCAATCCAAACCCAACTTCTGTCATCCAACAGCAAGATAAACACCCCAAACAGCCTCTCACAATCCATGCTGCCTCTCTACAGAAAGATGAGAAACACCAGTGACTCTCAAGGATTTAATCCAACCTGTTTTTCTAAAAGCCCTAAGTAACAGTCCTTGGCCCACTGTTCTGCATGGTTTCCCTGCTGGATATATGCCTGCTCAGGAGCAGTGTAAATCCCAGATCTAGCCTGTAGATGGTGATCTGCTAGTTAGATTTAAAACCAAGACTATGACCTTCCCAGGTCATTTTTCTCATACTTCCCAATTCCATCTTTCTCTGGCTGGTAACACTGTCTCCTGCCTGCAACTAGCATCTATGGATTTCATCCTGTGTCTCTGTTTCTTCCCAGGACTGAAAGCTGGATAACAGTGTTCCCCTGAGGGTGAGAAGGACTCAGAGGCTGCATAACACAGCACAGAGAACAGGCTTTTCATAGATTGCTGTTAGGGTTGTCTGAGCAGAGTGGGGAAGCCCTTGATGAAACACAGCTTATTAACATCCAGTAGGGTGAGAGGTACCTCTGTGTGGTGCCCAAGGTGTGCCCATAGCCAGGGGCCTGCTGGTGTACATAGCCACTTGGTCTCTGCTGCATCTGTCTAACAGGATCTACCAGGGCAGGATTAGAGCTGGGGTGAGAATTCTGATAGGGCTGGCCAGAATAGGTAGGAGGTACCATCGTGCCTGACTGGGAGGGGTGCTGCTGAAGGCCTATGTGGGAGACATAAGGTGTGTAACCCTGAAATGAAACAAAAAGCCTTTATCAGTCATAGGGTAAGGTACAAAAAAGAGAAAGTGGAACACAGGACATCAGCCTCCTGTAAGTACTGTCACAAGGCTGCTCATCTCTGGGATTCAGATTCATGCTGCCCAGTAAATGAGGAGTGAGAGGTTTCAGAATTTAGCAGCAGAAACAAAGATGCTGCCCTGTCCTGGAGCCAGATTCCAGTCTTACCTGTGGTCACTGCCACTTACCTGGGAGGGCTGCAGTGCTCCATAGGATGGGGTTGGAGCCATCTGGCGCACAGGCTGCTGTCCCATTATGCCTTGTCCCTGCTGGAAAGCAATAGAGGAACACTTTTTTCAACATCTCCAAAGGACAGGACACTGCTGCTCTCTTCTCAGCAGCTCCCACCAAAACAGACAAGTAGCTTCACTGCTAAACCTACAAGGCTGCTGCACAGCATGCAGATGCAAATGACTTCTGTCTCACCCTGACTTGGGACAAACAAGTCACTAACATCCCTAACACCCCACAGTAAGGATGTGCCCCTCTCGCTGCCCAACAGCCACAGATGTCCCAGTGTACCTCACTGACAGCCTCCACCAACTGTTAGTGACGTGGGCCCAAAAAGCAGGTGGGAAACACAGTGCTGCACCAGAGGAATAGACACAAGAGAACATCTTTCCAGGGCAAAAACAAAGACAAGATTGGAGAGTTCTAGCAAAAAAACAATAGCTCCAGCAAACAGCTTGGGCTTGCCGTACTGTGAGGCCCAGCAACACCAAGAGCACAGATCTGACTTACCAACTTTGCTTGAAGCTGCTGCCTCAGTATCTGTCCCTGGGACACTGGAGGCTGCTGTCTGTATACTGCTGGCTTGTAGGAAGGGTCAATGCCCATCATGGTCCCCATCCCTGGGGGCAGCACACCACTGTAGGGAGGACGACTCTGAACAAGTTTTCCCAGTGGCATGCGTACAGGTCTGTAGGATGTATCCAGGCGAGGGCCACCTGCAAGAGGAAGAGAAACAGGCCGACTAGTCACGTGCTATTGCTGAGGCTTGTAGCTCCAGAATGACTGTTCATCACTGTATCTAGACATATGACAGGCAAAACAGAAAGCGTAGGGACCTGCATAGAACCATCTCACAGAAGGGGTTCTTACAAGAGGTTCCCAGAGGTACAACATGCTCACCTCTCCTGTGCACCTACCTGCTGGAAGAGGCTGATTCTGGGCATAGAGACCCACTGGTGACTGCCCATATGCCAGCCTTGAGATAGTGCTTCCTGACTGGTGGTGCAAGAGATCTGTAGGCATACCAACTCCATATGAAACCCCTCGGCTAGGGCCCAACACAAAATCCTGCAAAGACAACGAAGGATTAAGAAAGATCAATGTGCACCGTGAATTAATGAATGGATGAGGAGTACGAAAAGGTTGCAAAGTACATAGGAGGAAGCCTGGGATGTTATCTGAGCTGGGCAGCCTCCTCTCCTCCCATCAGGGATTAAAAAAATGTTTGCTGTACCCCAGGCTAGAGAGAGCAGGATAGAGGTCCAGCACCCCCAGGTGAGAGGAAACACATCCTATCTTCACCATTATACCACCCTCAGACTCCTCAGGAAGACTCAAGGGAGTGCTCTGACTAGGAAGGGTAGACATGGGAGGTCCATGCAGTCAATTACCTCAGTTTTGCTGGCAGATTGGTTGCGTTTCTTGGTTTTGCTCTGTTTTTTCTTGCGTTCCTCAGTAGAGGTGGCAGGATTGGAGCTTGTTTTATCAGCCTTGGCTGGTTCCACAGCTTTCTTCTCTGGCTCTAAAGCCACAGGTGTAGGAGGCTCTTCCTCTTCAGGGGGCAGTGGCAACGGCTCCAGGTAGTAACTGCGGGGCTTGGGTTTCAAGTGTGTGTGGTACAGAAGAAGCCTCTGCTGCTCCTCAAATCTAGACACCTTGCGATCCACCCGGACTGTCCCAAACCATCCCCAGGAGAGGGGGGCTGAGTGCTTTAAGCCCTCAAACAGATCCCAAGGGGAAATCTTCTGCTTTGTAGAGACCTGCAAGCCCTTTAAAGCAAAAGGGGTAAGAACCTCCAAGTCCCTGTTGTTTCTCCTACAAGGGTACAGGAAATTCTATGCTTTCTTCAGGCTCTACTCCACGTGTCCCAGTACACAGCCTGAGCCCGTATTAGTGGGCCCTGTTCCTCCACATGGCAAAGCAGTCAACAACGGCTGGTCTCCTTCATCCCATCTCTGCCAGCTTTCTGCACACTAGCACTGCCCAGTAACTCACATGACAGGGAATACGGGTTTCTCTTTATGCTTTATATAGCCATAAGTACAAAACCAAAGTTTAAATAACTTCTCAGGCCATAGAAGCATGTATCACCAAGCATTAACGCCCAGCTTTGCCCTTTTTGGACATGGTCATGTGCCAGCTCGTCTGTGTGCAGCCAGCCACATCAACCTCAGCAGGCAACAGTGCACTGCATACAGATGCCTCCCAAGCTGTGTAAACTCAAGGCACTCAGGAGCTGTGATGCAGGGAAAAAAAAAAAAAGCTTCACTTACCTCCTTCTTGAAGATGGAGTCAAATCCAGCTATTTTATTGCCTTTGGTGTCAATGAGGGATCCCTGAGGTTCACAGGTGATGACATCCCGGGTCTGCTTTGGAAGTGGCAGTAGCTGTCGCACCTTCTCCAGGCTGTCAGATTGCCGATCCCCCAGCTCTTTCTGCACAAGTGGAATAGAGAAGACTTCAAAAATCAGGAAAAATCATCCAAAGCTCACCTGCGCCTCTTCTGGTGTCAACCTCCATCCCTGCATTACCTCTCACCTTTGCGCCCTTCAGCCCTACAGAGCCACTGGGTCCACCCTAACTGCTTCATCTAAACAGCAGCAACAGGATAAGTACTATTCATGAGACACAGGTAAATCTGCATAGTCGGACAACCATGACACAGCATACACTGCTCCCCATACATGTCCCTCACCCTGAGTTTCTTGACAAGATTCATGTATGCCCGCTTGTTCTCTTCCATGCTGCCCTGAGAAATGCTGGACATATCAGCAGCCAAGGTGCCATTGATGAGAACACTCAGCATATCCAACACGGTGGTGAAGAGCTCACTGTTGGTCAGAGCAGAAAAGTCAAAGTCACCTGAGAAGCAGACATAAAGCCTCTGCATCATAGTAACACTAAATATTGTTTATTGCCGCCAAGCATACTGCCTATAATCAGAACTGCAAAGTGCTCTTCAGACTAACCACAGGGTGTTCACACTTAAGTCAAATGCAGTATCACAGATTAAGACTGGCCTCCTGACTATCCATTCAGCTGCTCCAAAAAAGCAGGTCCAGGCTCAGCTCTCCCTTGCTTATCTCTCTGCATCTGGAAAGCCAAGTTTGCTGTGGGTATGTCAGAGTGCACTTGGATACTACAACCTAGGTTGTAGCCTGCTATTACTCTGAAATCTCTTTTGGCTGTCACAGTCCTTCTGACAGGTCATCTAGAGACACAGTTAGTTCACATGAGAAAAGGGGCCATGCTAATGACTGCCTCCCTTCAGAAATGTATGGATTAGAAGTCAGCCAGAAAGTTACTTGTTTGACTGCATGTCCACGGTGCCACTGCTGATGATGTCCAGGAGAAGCACAGCCCATTCAGTCGTCTGCTGTGTACTGCGTTGAACTGTGTCAAACATTCCCCCTACCTGGCAAAGAAAAGTAATTTAGTCACAAGGACACCATGAAGAAACACAAAGATTTAAAAATGCGAAAGGAGCCTAAACCACATCAACTCCTGTGCTACAGCAACTCCTACTGAGAGCTGAAAGAGACTGCAGTTAGCTGGACAAACCTCAGACGCAAGTAGTAGTGCTGTGGAAGTACTGAAATGGGAAGGCACATCTCCAAAACAGAGACCAAAGCTGTGGATTTCATATTGGCGAAACAGAGCAAGGGAGTTCTTCCACGCACTCTATCCCACTCAGGGCTTGCGACCTCCTATTTCCTTGCCTCAGGACATATATAGCCCCTCCAGTGTGTGTGTGTTCCAAAAAAAAAAAAAAAAAAAGGAAAAAAGGCAAACAACTCTTCACCCCATATGGTTAATCTCTTTTTCTACACCTGCTCACCAAATTCAGTCGTAGTTTCAGGGCCTCATGCATCAGCTGCTTGGCTTTGCAGTCATCTTGGTACTGATCTTCCCGCCAATTCGTAACGATCTAAGAAATTTAGAAGAGAGGACAGACCTCACAAAAGCTGCATGCTGAAGTTTATAGAGAACAGCTTGTACTGCTTACTGTTCAGTGACTTAGAGATGGTCAGCTCAAGCACCCTATACCAACCAGGCTAAGATCTTTGCCTTATTGAGCGTATAATCAGACAGACAACATCCCCGAGAACATGCCCAATAGCCTGCCTGCTGGAGGAGCAGGACCTTGAGGAAGCGAGAGGAGAATTAAGACACCTACCTGCTGGACCTGACTGTACAGAGAGGTGAGGAGGCCTTCCCGCTGCTCGTCCTGTCCTTTCAAGCATGTTAGTACCAGTGATAGAAATGGCTGTTGGCTCAGGAGGGACATGCTGCAGGGACAACAGAGATGGAGCTATACTGCCAGGCTGGGGGGGATCACCACAGCAAGCATTGCCTGTCCTTTCTCCAGGACTCACCTCTTCTGCTTCTGGCGGTCCCGCTCTTTGCGGGATGATGACCCCAGATGTTGTCCTTTCTCTAGTTCCTCGCCAGCAGCTTTCAGCACATGGCCCTGCACTGATGTTGGAAGCTTGGCAATCAAAGGGGCCACCAGCCACACTCCTGATCTTTCCAGGGAGCTGTGACAACACAGGAGAGAGAAGCAATTTGCAATCCAACCTATAATTCAGACTCGTCTACAAGGCAGCTGCATGCTGGGACTACACCTACCTGAGGATGGGTTTGGATTTGTTGCTGGCAGGTGTAGCACTTGCTGAACTACTGATATTGTTGACTCCATTGCCAGCAGAGCTAGCAGAGCTGGTTTCTGCTGACTGCTGGAATACCTCAATAGTGGCCTTGGCTATATTTTCTAACAAGGAGTTCATCTCCTGGAGATAGGGAAGACAAGACAGCCAAGTCGTTCTCTGAGAGCACCCACTGACAGGGTTTGCACATTTCAACACAACTCAGTACATACCCAGTTTGCCAGCTTCCCCATGGCTGCTGCTCTTTGGGTCTCAGACTCATTGCATCCTTCTCATGCTTGGCTTTCGCAGATCTGACTCCCTCTTTGTTTACTTTCTCCCTATTCCCACTTCTGTCATGCCACCTCCCCACCACCTCGCAAGCAGCCACTTCAACAATGGCAACACACATCCCTGTATAGTCCCTCTTGAGCAGAAACTCACATTGTTTGCCGTCTGCTTAATCATGAGCTGCAGCTCCAGTGAGGACTGCCTCATGGTCCACTGGTCCAGATTCTGCAACACATGCACGCATACTTCATGAGAGTCCTTATCTCAGTTCAAACTATGTCAACTCACACCCTCAGCTCCCACAACAATGAGTGTCAGACCCCTCAGAGGGATGCCTTTTGGACAACCCCATTCTAATGCTACATTAGGAGCAGGAGGGTAGGAAGGCTCTGCAGAGGAATCTGGACAGGCTGGATCAATGGGCCAAGGCCAACTGTATGAGGTTTAACAAGGCCAAGTGCTGGGTCATGCACTTTGGTCACAACCACTCCATTAAATGCTACAGACTTGGGGAAGAGTGGTTGGAAAGCTGCCTAGTGAAAAAGGACTGGGGGTGCTGGTTGACAGCTGGCTGAACATGAGCCAGCAGCATGCCCAGGTGGCCAAGAAGGCCAACAGCATCCTGGCTTGTATCAGGAACAGCATGGCAAGCAGGAGCAGGGATGTGATTGTGCCTCTGTACTCGGCTCTGGTGAGGCCGCACCTCAAATACTGTGTTCAGTTTTGAGCCCCTCAGTACAAGAAGGGCATTGAGCTGCTGAAGCATGTCCAGAGAAGGGCAACAAAGCTGGTAAAAGGACTGCAGCACAAGTCTTATGAGGAGCAGCTGAGGGAACTGGGGTTGTTTAACCTAGAGAGAAGGAGGCTGAGGGGAGATCTTATTGCTCTCTACAACTATCTCAAAGGAGGTTGTAGTGAGGTGGGTGTTGATCTCTTCTCCCAAGTAACTAGCAAAACGACAAGAGGAAATAGTCTCAAGTTCCATCGGGGGAGGTTTAGATTGGATATTAGGAAAAATTTCTTCACTGGAAGAGTGGTCAGGAATTGGAACAGGCTGCCCAGAGAAGTGGTGGAATCACCATCCCTGGAAGTGTTCAAAAAACATGTAGAGGTGGCATTTCAGGACATGGTTTAGTAGACATGGTGGTGGTGGGTTGACAGTTGGACTTTGTGATCTTAGAGGTCTTTTCCAACCTTAAAGATTCTATGATTAGGTAATTACTAGGATACCCTTAGACTCTGCCAGGAGCCTGCACCTGTAAGATGCGTTTAATCCTCTGCCGCTGAGGATTTTCTCCTTCCTCATTGTCCAGCAGCCGGTGTGGATAACAAATCAGCTGCATCAGCCTCTGGGCCTGTGTGCTGCTCAGGACAGGATCCTGTAAGTCATTGCTGTCTTCACAGAGGGACTTCAAACATCGCTCACCTACCCACTCCTGCAAGATGAGGGCAGAGTCAGCAGAGTCAAACTGATGCCTGATTCCAAACCAGTGCCCCTACTTTCAATCTCAAAGAGATACAGAGAACACGAAGCTCATAAAAACCTTATTAGCACGCAGTTATGCCTGATAATCATTTCTCTTCATGAGCTGTCCTATCCTGATTCAGCAGGCGTCAGGCACAGCACAGCAATCACAACAGAGAAAACACCAACTTTAAGAAGTCAGTGATGAAACACAGTAGCTACTGTTTCTTTTGATAAAATATTGGTATGATTTAACAGTACACAGTCACTGTCGTGCCCAGGCTCCATCAACATTGCCACTTGGGCTCAAAATATGAGAAGGGATCACTTAAAATTATCTGGTTTATTTCCTGCACAAAGTCCTGGAGCTGTCCTAAATTAAATAATTCATGGCTGCAGCTAAGGCTAAAATAGAACATGTCTTAGGGAAAAGCACACCCCTTAATTCTCAAATAATGACGGAAAACACACTACCATCCTTAATAAAAACCAATTACTTTACTTCTCAAAGCCTGGAAAGGGAAACAACTGATTGGATGCAAACCATTTATAAAGTAACAAAACATGAAGAGAAGGTAGACAGAAAACTATTATTGTCAGCCTCTCAATTTCAGTTGGTGGTCTCTAAATGTATGATAATAATAAAGGCAGCAGTTTCCAAAACAAAAATGAGGTAGGTACTTCTTCACACAATTTACAGTTAGCCTGCAGCATTCATTACTGCAGGATTTTTTCATATTGAAAATTAATTAGACGAATTCATGAAATTAAAATCTACAGAGGACTGCTATATAAGCATTTCTGCAGCTGCAGAGCTAGCTAGCCTGATCAGAGAATTCTTCCACTGAGAAGTGACGACCAGAGGAGATGAGGATCCAGTTCATGAAGCACAGATGCTGGTGTTAAGCCTAGAAAGCTGGGAACAGTCCCTCTCAGTGCAGTAGACAGCACTCTAAACATTAAGTGGAGCACAAAGATTGGAAGGCCAAATATCTGGTTTGAAATCCTTATGAAACCACAGCCTAGATCTTCAACTTCATCCCAGATGAAGTTTCCACTTTGCCAACACATGTAATCTGGTTATTTCTCCAATGCCTATTACATTTCTTCCCTTCAGTGTCACTACATCATAATCTCTTAAAACTTCTCTTCCTTGTGTACATAATATGCATATCCTTGGGAAGACCCTTTTTGTCACTTGCTAAGCTTCCTACAAGAATTCAGACTTTGTCTCTGATCCACTCTATTGGTATAATCTCACAAATAAGTATGAACTCAACTACCATCTTCAACCTTGAGCGACTTTTAGCCTCTCTCTCTCAGCAACACTTCTTTACAAACCAGCCACTTCCTTGGGCTTCATATTACTGAAGCAGGGCCCCTCATCTGCCTCTTCACAGGAGAGCACTATGAACATGTTTTCCAAGAACTATGGACAATTCTATCATCCCAATCACCAGATTCAGGTTAGCACCTTTGAATCATGCTTCCCTCTTGGTTCCCACTGTGGTTTATCACAGCTCTATGAAATTAACCTTTTCAAAAGGGCAGTCACAATTACCTTTATTAATTTAAACAGGCTAAAGGGCAGACCAGCAACTACATCATTTGCACCTAAGAAACTTTTAACTTGAATCTATATAATCCACTCCTTTTCCCCACACCCTCATGATGAAGTCTAAAAAATATACACCTGAATATAAGATGCAACATTTTCTGAGTTGAGAAATCACAACCTATAGTTTAAGGAATGTCCATGTCCTTAGACATTCCAGAATTGATAGCGTGAGTTCTGCAGCATCCACCATTCACACTGAAGACACTAACATTAAACACATAATTCTACCAGCCCTTTACAGATGCAGGAGCTCTGGCACAATTTGGTGGCACTCACTCGTGTCTATTGGAATGCTCGCTGCTGCGTAACCAGTACTGCCAACAACTGGTATGAGGAGTGATACCCGACACTGCTACTCCCTCCTGCACTCACACACACTATCTACCTACTGCGAGTCCTTCCTACAGAGACTGGGACCAGCAGGGAAATATCCACTTCTGTCAATGCTGCAGTAACACCAAATATGTTGAATTTACACTTGTAAATAGGTGGTTCCAATTCTTCTTTGGTAGGTTGGTAACATTGCTATATAGCGAGCCAATTAACAAAAAACAGCACCACAAAGCACAAGGACAACACAGTACCAATGTGTTGTGTTTACACATTAGTAGTAGGGAATACAGGTTTCAAATTGTAACTGCATCTTTTCTGTTGACAGAATAAATTTGCAAATAAGGCCAAGGACACCCTTCAACATTCCTTTTCATACAGTAATGGTAACAGCCACTCCACTCTGCAACTAAGTACCTTATTAGCCAGGTTTCAGTTCCTCAAACATCAACTTTCCACAAAGGAACAGAAATACTGGTGCTGTCAGATTAGGCTAAGCAAAAGATTTTTAGTTTTGTTCCTTTAATTAACTAAACAGGGCACTGCAGAGCCCAGAGATACTTTAACAGACTAGCTGCAAGCAACACTTAAGCTACATTCTGAAAGGCACCAATTATCACTTCAACAAGCTGTCTTCCCCATACTTATCTTCTTTGCCACCAGCACACATCTCAGCAAACCACTCCCAGCACTCCTGTCCTTGGACATGAGCCCCGTGCTGTTGCCAAAGCAAAGGGGATGTGCAGTCCCTGCATACTGCAACACCTAATTCTTAACTGTTTGCCTCTATTTTTTGCTAATGGAGAGCAATCCTTAGCGCCATCACATGGCAGAACCATAACAGGTTCTTTATTGATCTTCCAAAGAAATACCTGCCAAACCCAATCTGCATAAAGTCTATGGGAAACATCTGTCTGCAGAAGAGGTAAGGACAAACCTAGAGATGGGACAGACTCACCTGTTGACATATACTCCTTAGTACATACTTGGCATAAATATCCAAGCTAGCTGTTTCTACAGTTACTACCCGACTACCAGACTTCCTGGTGCCCAGCTCATCATCCATGAGATCATCGACACCTCCAGGGTGGGAAAAGCCAGAGCCTTTCAGTTCTGCATCTCCTACAAGAAAAGCACAAGTGTCACTTCATCATCAATGCTTAAACTCAAAGTCTGACCCACAAAACATCTTGAGCTGTTGCAAACTCTCTCTGCAATCAGTGACCTCTCTGTGGCTAAGAGATACAAAGCACGTTTATGGCACAGCCAAAGTGCTTCAGACACATCACATATCCACCAAAACAGATCTCCTCTGGCCTTCTGTACAGCCAACACATGCAATACAGTGTTTTTCTCCCACCCCCCTAAAAGCCATTCTTACAGGTTCAGTCTAACACTGGTACACACCAAGAACAAAGACAGCCTTCAGCACTGCAAAGACTGCTCCATCCACAATACGATTCTGGGAAGCTGCCAGTAAGTGACGGTCACAGGAAGAGCGGATTCCCACCATCGGTTTGCCTGCAAAGGAGGACAATAGGGAAGGGCAATACCCAGCAAGAGAGACAGGTGCAGGCTCCAGAGCTGCCTGAACTATATGCCAGCCAGTATCATAGAATCCAGCTCAGAGAATCCTGAGGATAGGCCTTTTCCCAACTGTAACATGGGGTCAATGTAATTAAGTTTTGCAAAGCATAGTGCCAATCACGCTGTGAGAACTGAACCATGAAATCCAAATGGGGAACAGTGCCTGTGTCATGAACTCCAAGCTCCAACAGTACCCTTAAACTAGAATACAGGCTGGGTTTAGAGATCTGAGTTACCAGGATACTGGTGAGGAACCAAGAACAGAGCTTCCTGAACTGTTTCCATCATCAGACAAAAAGGGAGTGCTGTAAAATAGCAGCTTCTGGCACCAAGCGGCTATACAAAGCTCTAGACATGAAAAAAAAAGAAGCGATCACTACTCTAATGGCTGAGTGACGGCAAGGCCACCTCTACTGGCTGGTTTCCTTCCTCCAAGGGCCTCCTCCCCAACATGCTTGGCTACTATGGAATGACATAAATGGAAGGATATTGTTCTTTGTCCTCTGCAGAAAGCAGTGTATCAGGCTTCACGTGCTTTATTCAAAGAAGGTCAAGATCTCTAATCATAGTATCCAGTACCTCTTTTCTTGAGATGCAAGAGCCTCAGTACTTGCACAATAAAGAAAGGCTCTACTTTGATTCACTTACTGCCATCTTGCTGGCATGGGTTCAGCTGTGGAGTCTTAAATAGATGGAGTAAAATCCGGCAGGTCAGACGTGCTCCTGGTTCTGAGTCCTGTTCACTGCAGGCTATGTAAAGAAAACAGTCAACTGAAAATTTTTTCAAGCACTAGGACAGCTGACCTGCAATCCAAAAGCTATTCACAGTGCACTGCCCTGGAGCAGCCACTTGAGAAGCTGCAACAGCCTTAGTGTATTTACAAATATGGAGCATGTGCAGCAATTAATATGCAAATAAGCAAATCCATCAGTATTATCCCCAATGACATGTACTGCATTCTGCTTGCTCCATCGTCCCAGCTTTACCCTGTCAAGAGTCGGGATGCTGCAATCCCCAGAGCAAAGCTAGGAAGGCTGGTAGCAGAGTAAAGGCAGAATGACCCAGGCACTGTAGGCCCAGCCGGTCAGCTGGCTGCTCTAGCCGAAACACTAAGCTGAACCATATCAGCAGTGGGAGTTCAGAGCTGAGTACACTGGTCAGACAGTGTGGCTGATAACATCTCTGTATGATTATTTCAGCTTGCACACAAACTCAAGAGAGCAGGACACTGAAGAACCTTAGCACCACCACTTTTTGATAGAAAACAAAAGGCCAGGAACTCTCTAAAGCAAAAAAATTAAGTACCACCATACTATAAAAGTTGTATCGGAGGCATGTTTCACAACTATGGGGTTCACAAAGTATACCTTAAGCACAGGCCTTTGGGCCAGAACTGAGACTAAGACCAGCTTTCTGCAGGGATGCACTTACCAGCATTGAGGAGTGAGGGAATAGCAGCACAGCGAATCAGGTCCTCCAGCAGCAAGCACTGCCGGGCAATGAGAATAGCAACAAAGGTGGCCAAGGAATCATGGAAAGATAAGTCACTGACCTGAAAGAGGAGAGATCAGTCAGTGATGACAATAGCCTCTGCCTCATTCCCTCTGTCAGTAATTCCTCAGCTTGCCTAGGAGCTGAGGGGTAGAAGGGCCCATAACCCCAGGTCAATGTCCATGATCAGCCCAGGCTACAACAAATACCAAAAGGTAGCCCTGGTATTCAAAGCCCTTCCCCTGTCCTCAGAAGACAAAGCCTCCATCCCGTGTTCATTTCTGCCTTCTCCCAAGGCATCCCTCCACTCCTGCTTCAATTCCTTTTCCCCTTTTGAATGTTTGCACTTGCATCAACATTGCAGAGGAGATCATTGAAGCCACAGGTCCCATTATTGGAGGAACAGCACAAAGCTTTGAGCACACCCAGCCACTCGGCACTTAGAGACTTGCAGTAGCCAGTTAGCTCAGCACACAGGATAGCAATGTCGTTCACCCTGTTAAATAAATAATGAAAAAAAGCAGAGGGTCAACTTTGCTATTCATGCATGCCATTGGGTCAGTGATTCTCTAAGGGACACCAGCCTTGGCTCCTTCTTCCTCACACCCCAAGACAGCCAAGGAACAGCTACTGGCTTTCGTACCCTAACCTAAAGATTTTACTATCTCAGCAGAACCATGAAAGTTCTGCCTCTCACCTGTCTGGATCATGGTGTCCCACGCATACATGCATGAGTGCATTACAGACAAAACTGTAACGGTTGGCTGGGTTTTCATTGAGGCTCTTGCCCAGGTTGGTGTATGTAAAATTATGTGCAGATGGGTTTTCAATAGTGTCAATCATGAACTCTGGTTCCCACAGCATGTTGGAGTCAGATGGCTCAACATTGCAGTAGATTGTGTTCTTCACCTTGGAGCAGAAGTCACTAAACAGGACAGGAAAGAGAGATTAGGAACACAAAAACCTAAACTTCCACTGAACTCTGATAAGAGATGCAATCCTGTGCAAGACAACTCCTCCTTGGGCAAGAACATGTGGAAACTCAAGATCACTACGTACCAACAAAGACTCTCCCAAAAGAGTGAAGCTGGTTCTTTGTTGTGGAAGCACGTGGAAGTTACCTGTGGGCTCAGTGAACGTAGCATGGGAATGGCTATTCCAAGTGAGATCAAGGAAACACCTAGCTCAGCCCTTGGTGTCAGAACAGTTGACACCCAGATGAGAGTTTAAGAGCAAGGCACGCACGTGGCAATCCTGCTCCAGCATCCATCCCCACCCTGCTGCAACTTAGGGCTCACAGATTTTCAGACTTAAAGATAATGCTGTCCTCAAAAGATTTTCCTCCTGCAAATTTGTCCACCTACTTTTTGAATCCAGTAGATTTTTGACATTCACAACATAGAATGAGTTCTGTGTTAACTATGAGAACTACGAAGTTTATTCTTTCGTTCTGAACCTACCATTCTCTATTCATTCCTTTTCATGCTTGTATTGTAAGACATACTGAACGTTCAGTTTATTTTCCTTATCAACCAGAACTTTACAGACTTCTATCATTCCCCCTCAGTCCTCCTCTTAAGAGGAACTGAATCTCCTACCCACAGAAGTAAGTCATTCCAAATTTCTGGTCATCTATCCACTCACCTTCCTTTGGGCCTAACTCTACTACATGCTTGTTGGAGTCTGTTGCCCCAAACTGCAAGGCACAGTTGTACCATGACTTAAATGGCGACCCAATGATGCTCTCTGGTCTGTTCTCCATTCCTTTCCAAACAACACCTATGATTTAATTTGCCTTTTGACTGCTACTTAACACTATGATGACATTTTCAATTATGTATCTGTTACAACTCAAAGATCCTTCATCCAACCAGTAGTATATATCCATCACTACACAAAGTTTGGAAGGGAACAAGGACAATCTTATGTGCATTATTTTATGTTTAACAAACTGGCAGATGAAGTTTAGTCTTATCACCTGCACAGTCACCATCACTGTGCCCTCCTACGACAATCTGCAGCCACCTTCTACTGTTATATGCTGGATAACAGTTCTATGAATAGTTTTGGTATCACCACTCATACAACTTCCAATGCACAGAACAGCACAAGCACTAAGCAGAGTCCAATGGGACTCCTCAGGGAGGGATCACCCTCAAAATACAAACTCCTTCCCACTCCTTGTCTTCATCTCTAACCTATTGTTTACCTGCTAGAGGATATTCCCTTTCATCTTATTCCCTGCCCGTAGCAGGGGGGTTGGAACTAGATGATCTTTGAGGTCCCTTCCAACCCAAACCATTCTATGATTCTATGATCTGTGGCCATTTACTTTAAAGCCTCGCTGAACGACGTTTGGGAATTCAGACTACTATCAGGTTTCTCAGTTATGTATGTGTGATGACTTCTTCAAAGAACTCCAATGCACCTGTGACCACAGCACTCTCTCTTGCTCTCAATTCAGTCCAGAGAGAGACTTCAAAGGCTCACAGCAGCCAGGAGTTTAGCCAGCTGACACCAAGGCACAAGCCACTCTAACAGCCCCTCAATGCGTGGGGTAACACTAAAGGTTAGATGTCTCTGTGGCACACCTGTGCTGGAAACACTAAAAGGGAGCAGGGGCTGCGAGAGAAGACAAAGTGAAGCACTGTACTGGGAAACAGGACTGTCAGGAGAATTATCCCTTCACAGGATCACGTGAGCAAAAAAAAATAGGAAAACCTGTGGACTCCATCTCTGGGTTGCCAAGAGAAGAGCTCCACAGTGAGCTAGTGGGGGGACAGTTCTCAAGAGAAGAGCTGCAAAGGGCAGAAGGCCACAGAGTAAAGTAAGCCCACAGGCCAGAGCCTGGGGGCAACATCAGTAGAGCAGAACCTGAAGAGCGAACAGGGGCAGAACAAGTATAAGGAGTGCAAAGTAGCACAGGAACAAACCCAGAACCAAACAGCCAGTTCAGAAGCAGTCCAAGGATTATTAGGGAGCTGAGTACAAGCAGGGAACAACCTTTAGAATGAACTGTTCAGTCATCAGAGTTTGGTAGGAAGAGATCTCTACTTCTGTTCTCTAGGAGTGGTGTAAGAATAGACCTGTGGAGGTGCAGAGGAGTACTGAAAGTAATTTACAAAAATCAACTTGACAATCTAAGAGTCAAGATTATACACTGGGTCATTACTGCCTGTAAAACAGGCATTACTCCCAAGACTTCAGTTCCCCATTGAGAGGATCTCAGGAACAATTCCATCAAACAAGATCACAAGCAAAGCTTAAGCCAAGGTGCTATACTGGTCAGAACCCACTGCATCCCACCTGCCTCAGACTCACCTAAAGAGCTCCCCAAATTTACTTTTGAGGTGACTGCAGGAGGTATAGAGGTCGTAGAGATATGCCAGGATACAGCGCTCTGCTGAGGAGCCATCTGAGCGGTTCATGCCATGTTTCACCACGCCACACAGACTGTATAGAGACAAAAAAATGCTGCAGCAACATGAAAAGAAAATCTGAAGGAAAAACCTTGTTACATAGATACCTTCCTGAGTTCACAACAGTAACAGTGCTCACTGGACAACATATCCCATACCCTCCAAGTTCTGTGAGCTGAACCCTCAGGCACAAAGTTGCTGCCCTTTAGCAAAGACACAGATATATCCCTACCCCTTACAAGCCCCCAGAAGATACATTGCTTCTTTCCACATGGTGAGGGGAAGATTCCCTTACCCTTCAAAGACCTGAGCCATCTGGTCCTGGTTCAATATAAGGCAGGAGTGGTAGTGCCGCAGCACAGCCACGATGCACAGGCACAAGCTGGTGGTGTAGCTACCAACAAGGTCAGAGGATTTCAACAGCAGTTCTGCCTCCACCACGCTCAGTTCATTCAGCAACTGCACCCAATGACAGAAAAACCCTTCAACAGCCACAGGGGTAAGGTATGGTCAGAAAAGGAGCAGGCACACCACACCCACAGCCTATAGGACCTGCCAGAAAAGGGACTGGCAGGCACTTTCTGCCTACAGATGTACCCCCCCATGCTTAGGCACAAAGTCTCACTCAGACAGTACAAGGGGCTGTCAGTGCTTGGGTATCAGAGGGCGACTGGGATACGATCAGAGACAGTAGCAGGCAGCTTGTTCGGTAATTCTGTCCTGCATAAATCTCGCTCGGCTCCCTTTTTAAGGCTAACAGCCTCAAATCCGTCAGCAACCATAGCAGGGCTTCAAGAGACACCTGGCACAAGCTGCAGAAACAGCAACAGGATTTTAGCAGGATACAGAAGGCAGTCTGCGCTGCCTTGTGCCAAGGATCCTTCCAGGGGAATGAGGCTGGGGAGCTGCCAGAGGCAGCCAATCCCCTTCTCACTCAGAATAAAGCTTTGCTGCAGCCAAGGAGAGAGATGTAATGCAGGTCCTTTGGAGACAACCCTGAAACTTCTGGAAGAATAATCCTCAGAACATGTAAGACTACCTACCATAATCTATTCCTAACAGCTGCAGGAGCGTGACAATGACCACCTAATCTGATCACCTCCATGACACAGGTCAGAAGGTCACCAATGACCCCAGGAACAGCCCAACTATTGCACCACAGATCTGCTGCCTTTCAGGTTGATGAACCCTGCCCCAGGAAGCATTTGAGCACACTGCACTTACCTGGATGGCAAAGTCGATAAGACCACTGATATTGAGTGAATACTCCATCAAGTCAAATATGAACTGCACGTGCTGTACCAGAGGCAGGTGGTATGACATTCCCAAGGCAAAGCTGGTGATCTGTTCCAAGACATTGCGAGATACCTGCAAGTGCAAGATGACACACAGTATTATCTCCCCTTGCAGAAGTCCCTCAACAGGTCCATCTCCCTTTCCCTCCAGGAAGCTGTTCTCAGTAACAAAGGGTGACAGTCAGGGCCCAAGAAGGACAGCAGCCTTGAAAGTTTCATACCTGAGATGTGACTTGGTGCTGATCAAAGTGAGAAAGGTGCTGGAACTTTGCAAAGATATCTTCAGCTGTTGGGAATGCTTCTGGCTTGCTCTTTTTCCTCTTCTGGCCTTCCTCTCCACCTACCAAAGTTGGGAGGATCAGAAAATAGTATTAGGGTACCTTCCTCATCAGAGGAGGGCTAGACATCAGCCATCAGCACCTGCCAGTCCCTCAGCAAGACCAGCCCTTGCCATGCAGCATAGCCAAAAAGCCTGGGTCCCAAACCTTAGGCTAAGGACCATCTTGAATTCAAAACAATAAACTGCTGAGGAAATTCCTAACCTGAAAATGAGAGTAGGGTAAACATATAGTTTATCCCAAGTGAAGGTACTCTTTGGAGGGGGAAAATACTTTTTCTCTCTATTGAAAGGTACACTGATTCCCTGAGGAGAACAGATATTCTAGATTGGAGATGTTCAGCCTCAAAATTTGCCAGACCACCTCATCTTTTAAAGAATCATCTATCACATTTCAAGTCGCCTTTCAGGAATCACATTAAGACAGAAAAAAAATTGTAGCCAGATTCTCAGCTGACAGAAGTCAGAGGCTTTCTATTGATTTTGACACAGCTATCCAAATTTCCCATCCTATGCATTTAGCATGTACCCCAAGCATAACAGCATATGACATTTAAACAAGGTCTTTGCTGAATACACATAAGCAAAGTCCTCTTTGCTTCTTGTGCAAGGATCTAAATGCAAGAACTAAAAAAAAATAAAATTTGAAAAGTCAAAGTTTTGGCCAGGGTCTCACTCTGAACCTGATATGACTTAATCCTCTGATATTGTTTGCAGGAAACCAATCGTCTTACTGGCTGGTTAGTATGTTTGGGAACAGAGCACCATTCCAGAGTCTAACTGATACAGCTTACCAGGCACTGGAGATTTATATAAAATCCTTTCATTGTGAAACTCAATACAAAGGAGCCAGCCAACTGGAAAGACACTCTACTTCAGAAAGGAGTGGCTCAAGCTCTACTAACCTGTCTCTGCAGTGCTCTTTCTGTTTAAGACTTTTAGAATGTCTTTGGTTATTTTCTTGATCGTATGCCGAGCATCATCCCGTTGTTTTCCAACTCCAAAAAGAACTACCAACCGTTGGTTACACTCATGACTGCATGACTCTTCCTAGGGAACCAAAAGAGACAACTGCATTAGCAACTATGAAGCTTTTAATCTTGTTTCACATCTTGATCTCTCAAAGGAAAAAGAAAAATTCATCTCAGAAGTTGCTCTGGGAGTAAAGCAAGGAGACCTTAAGCAGATAACCTCCTCCAGCAGTGCAGGAAAGCGTGAGTGCTCCTTACCCACTCACAGCAGTACCACAGGGAAACACAGCAGCCACTTGACTGGAGCACAAGGCAGCAAGAGGGGAGCAGTTATAAGCAGGTCTCATACCTGAGGAATAGGAAAGTGTGTTGCATACTGGATATGCCGAGGCTGGTCATACAGGGATGCTAGCATTCCTTCTACAGACTTATCCTTCAGCAAAGGCTTTGCTTCCTTTTCAGGATCTGGTTTCTCAGGGGAAGGGCTGGCTTTAGATTCACAATGCATTGGAGGAGAAAACATCTAGGGAGACATAAGAACAAGAAAAGATAGTTAGGGAACATGGTCATGCAACAGTGAAAATTGCTGAAGGAAAGTACATCTGCTCAGGCCTAAAAAGGAACAGGAAGAGTTCCAGTTCTCAGGGCAATGACCAAGGCAATGTGCTACGACACTATTCCCATTTCTGCTTCTGGTCCGTATTGTATATTGAGTTAAAAACTATAGGAAATAATCACAACTTAGGATTTTGGAAACAACCACCTCCACAGAACAAGTGGGGATCCTGGGAAAGCCACATAGCTCTGCACATCACACCTGTCTAATATGTACCTTCAAAGGTCAGAAATGGCTGAAAGAAATGTCAGTACTGAGGGATTTTTCAACGACCACAAGTTATTTTTATTACTAAGCGCTTCAAAGCATTCTGCAACCATGAACTATGCCCACAAATATTATGAAGAACCATGAAACTGCAGAAGTATTGGAGGCCACATAGTATGACGATAGCAGACCTGTGTGCTCTCCCAGGTGATCAAGAAAATCCCTGTCAACAATAACTGGTTACTCCCAATCTCCTGGTATTATTGCGGTCATCCATTTCCCATCCACATCCAAGCAGCCCACTTCCTACCCTGCCCAAACACTGGGCTGGCAGTGGCCAGAGTGTAAGAGATCCCAGGAATGACTGGGACTCACCCTGCTCTGATAGACCCCAACCTGCATAAACAGGTTATATGGACCTTTTTACAGCGTCAGCTGCCTTACAACCCAGCCACTTCCAGCATACTGGCTCTACAGTAGAGAGGGAGTACTCACACAAAAGCAAGGCACATGCTGTCCCTGGTCCCACTACGTGTTTACCTATTTACTGAGTAGCAGATAGAAAATCCAGGAACATACCGAAAAGTCTGTCTTCTCCATGTCATCAAAGAGCATGCTGGAGTTGTGGTCAATGTCCATGGGCTCAGAAAGACCTGTGTCCTGGGAACAGGCACAGCAGCTTTACATCTCAGTGATGCAGCAGAGAACAGGAGAGTAATTGTTTACAACAGCACTCGATGTCCATGTCAGACAGTGACAGCAATATGCCAACACACCCATGGTACCTGGCAGGTTGGAGACTAATACACTGCAAATATCATGGAAAGGCCTTACACAGCACCTCATGATATGCTGCACTGCTCCAAGCAGTGCAAGATTTTCCTATCTGCCCCTTCACAATCTGCAGGCCCTCTCCAGCCACTTAGAACATAGTCACCTACTTTTGAAACTGAACTAGGTTGGAGGAACAAAAAGCATGAGTCGCTGGTACATTCTCCAGCAGGTAATAGCAAGGAGGTTGCAAAGCTGGTAAGAACGAGCAAGCACAACACAGGGACACACAGAGGGAGGCCATGGTGCTTGTGCTCTCACCTCTAGCTTGATGCCACTGTTTCCTTCCGTCTCCTTCCTGTCATGCTCCTCAGCAGGGTCATCAAAGGGCGAGGGTGGGCGTGGCCCATGAGAATCCATGGCAAGATCACCTCGGGAAATGAGCGTGCACATGTAGATGTTGTGAGAAAAGACATCATGTCGGATTAGCTCACAGAACAGCAGCACCAGGTTAAAGAATTCCACCTTCTCATTTTCCTTCCCAGGATCAGCTGAAAGGACAGCACGGACAGTCAGGGCTACAAGAGTTCTTCTGCAACACTCTGAGCAACATCAGCCACCTAACCTAGGGCTAGAGAAAGCATTTCCAGAGATCTCAACATAGGAAGTGACTGATACAAAGTTCTGAGATTACAGCAGGGACTAAAAGCAGAAAGCCCAGTTTCAAGAGGTGGCAATTAAGTCAGAAGCTCTCCAGTTAGTCTCTCAGACCAGAGGCACAGGACTTGAGCCTGGAAGTGCCATTCCTGTGTGTACAAACAGTTGCCTGTATCATTCAGACTTGTATCCTGTCCCCCTTTAATCTGTTTGAAGTACTTCCACTGAGAGACTATTCCAAAGCTTTGTCACTTACTAGTTAGAAGCCTCCCTCTAGTTCTCAGCCTGAATTATTTCCTAATTAGGCTACACTCATTTATTCTTGGCCAATGTTCTGTTAACAGCAGTGCTTCTCCATTATCTTTCTATCATCTTACCCTCCAGGCTGCTTTCCCTCCCTCCCCAAGGTATGCTCTAGATCACAAGGAAGCCAGAGAGAGAATTTAGGTACATCCAAGATCTACACGCAGGCGAATAGCACACAAATTCAAAGTTTGCAGGAGAGAGAAAGCCAGAAACTAGGAGACCACAAGTTCTTATTATGTACTTAGCATAGGAGCTTGAGTGTCAAGGAACTGCATAAGGACATCCTGAAAGACAGGAGCACTGGCTGCTGAGAGCGAGCCTGAGGAGATGGAGCCCTTCTCATCCACAACTTCAGAGTCCCCACATCTCTGTAGAAACAAAGAACCGACCACTGTCACAGAGGAGAAACTCACTATCCATAAAACTCAAAAAAGAATCCTCAAGAGAATTTTCCTATCCTGCACTTATAAGAAAGTCACCACACAGGTTTCTGTAAGCTACTTCACGGTCTCCAAGTATGCCAGTAGTTCCACACTGCAATCACTTGTCTTCAAACGTATCCAAGGAATGGGATACATACCATCCCACAGGCTCATTTATGACCTACTTTGGGTTAGATGGAGCAAATGCCATAATTAACAGCACCAGTGTTAAGACACATTGTGCTTATCAGCCTTTACCTTTCAGTGTAATAGTTAAATAATCATAGTTAGGTATCCTCTGTTCTCCTTCACCGCTGCTAGCCTTCCAGGAATAAGGACTTACCTCAGCCTCTATCTCCGCTTGACGCTTCTCCAGGAGTTTGGCCACAACCATAGCCCTGTGGCGTCCAGAGCGTTTATAGCTGACAGCCCACTCGCACAGCAAGGCCACCACTGCATCATCGTCTGGGGAGATCTGTTGAGATGTAAGCACTACAGTGACAACCTGAGCCAAACAAAAGAAGTGAGCAGTCCTCAGGTCTCAAGTTGGATATAACAGTGAGTCTCCTTCTAGTAGAAAACAGCCTGAAGACCACTACATTCCTCTCTTCCAAACATGGAGAACACGTCAAACTAAAGCCCTCCTGCTTTGACTCCACTTTGCAACATGAGGTGATCCACAGCTCTTCACAAATCTCCAGGCTGCTTTTCTTCAGAAAATCATCTCTCTTCCAGCAGCACATTTATAGACTGCTAATCTTAGCACAGAGCGAAACACAGCTTCTCAACAGCATTATACAAAGTACGCAAACTACCAGTCCTGCAGCTCACTTCCAGGAACCAACACAGTATTGGTTCCACTATGGTGCTACACATCATAAATATGTAACCTCCTAGGCTAAGAGGAACTTCAATCATGAGCTCTCAGCCTCCCAGGAAGTAGCTGCCAGCCCAGAATTTGACAAGGCTAGCATTTACTTCTCTCAGACACGTAACATGTCTTTATCATCAATCTGCTGTCCAGACTGATGCCTTCCATGAGGAGACTCTCCTCAGTTAGCTGTGTGGATTCTCTCAAGCTTACGTGTATTTGTTAGCATAGACTTTCTAGAGCACAGATCCCTCCATTCTCATTTTAGTACCTCCCTAACTTAAGGCTGCACGAAATCCTTTTAAAAGATCACATCTCTTGGCCAAAGGCCACCACCTAATCAGCTCTCTGCAGACACAGGACAGTATCTGTGGAATATACACTAGAACATAGCCACATCCAAGCCCAGGGCCCAGCAAGCAAAGTCCCAAGGCACCTCATGACTGTCTTTGGTTGGACCAAGCCCAAATATCCTGTTATACAAGGAATCCAAAGAGTTGCTGAAGTCAGATCTTTCAAAGCTGTGACTGTCCAGAACTTCTAAAGTGTGCAAGACACGGCCAATAGTGAAACCTAAAAGAGAAGAGAAATGCATATTTGGCAACAGGTACGACAGACTCTGGAGCAAAAGTTTCTGTGAACTCATTCCTCAGGAGACTGCCTAAGGAAAACTGTACCAGTCAGTCAGGCAAGGGTCCACCTAGCTTAGTATCTTCACGTTGGCCAACAGCAGATGTTAACAGAAAGCAACAGAATATGACACATATAAGAGTGTAGTTCTCTTATACACATTTCCAGCTTCCAATAACAGAAACTCCCCCTACACCCGGGAAAATGGACCCATGTAAGATTTTGCACTGCCAAGAAAATGAGCCATTAGGTTTTCTTCACTGCTGACAGTAAACACCACCAGCAGCAAATAGGAAAAATCAAAGAAAATAGCCAGACAGAAAGTTTCTCAGGGTAGCAAAGGGAACAGGGGGAGAGAAACTTTAACCTCCAGCAAGTTACCTGCTGTGGTTTCCTGACACTTGTCAAAGGACCAGCGAACCTCCACAGCCTGGCCACGTTCCTTTATCTGCTGCTCAATTTCACGAAGCTTTGCCCGAACCTAAAAGCAATGGACTTACGTAAACATACAAAAGGATGCCTCAGAAGTTCTGTGTACAAAATTATCAGAAAACAAAGAGCACGACAGTAGTTCTACTCAAGGTTAGATTTTGCCTGTCTTCCAAGGACATCACTGTTTTGCTTATAGCGGAATGGGAGCAGTTAACTCCTTAGGAGTGAGACAGCACCTCCAGCTCTCCTTATCACACAACACAAAAAGAAAATCCTGAAAGAGCTAAGATACAGCTATTATCCTGGACAACAAGAGGTCCCTTTTATGAAGGCTGCTCACCTGCTGTGTAAAGGCTGAATTTCCTCCTGGCATAGGCAAGTTGGATGGGGCTATAGGCAGGTGGTCCAATGGAGAGCCAGTCTTTATCCTGCTATCAGTCAATGAGTAATGCCACACAAGAGCACTTGGACAACACAAAATTATACTCTGCAACATATAGAAAAGTCAGTATGATTGAGCAAATCAAGGTAAAAACAATGAAGTTAGATTACTTTCTACAGAAATAACCACTCCTTTATCCTACTTCCCAGGCATTCACAATCTTGTATAGATATTTACTACTTGGGTTTTTCTTTTGTTCTAAGCTCTGAAAGTGTCTTTGGGCTAAAGACCATACTAGAGTAGAAAGGAGTAAACCAGTATTTTTGCTGTACTGAGTTTCTTGCCCCTAGATATGCTTCAGAAACCAAGACCAGAGCTCCACATTACCCAAAAGCAGCAATGTGTTGCTGCAGAGCTCCCTGATGCTTCTAAACAGAACTCATTTTCTACAACTCACACTGTCAATGCACAATCCAACCCTCGTGGTCAAGTAGCAGCATTTACATTAGTGACTTACAGCCCTCATCAAGAATAAAGCCTGAGAAGAAATGAGTCAATAGACCCAAACTCATTATACTACATTATTTAGTAATTGCAAGTATGATTCCAGTAATTATTATAACAACAATACCATTATATATGTGTTTTCATCCTTTTATGATCTTGTACAGCCATCCACACAAACACAGACAAAACTTCACTGAACAATTCCTAGGATACATCCCCGCAGATTCTGGCTCACAAGGAGCCAGACGTTAAGATGGACAACCAAGGCTATTTTAAACACTCAAACCAAAGAATCCATCATATCTTGAGAACATTTGAGCAAAGGTTAATTATGTACAGTTAGAAATGCATCTGCTTCGAGTCTGACTTTACCCAGCTCCAACTTCCAACCACTAGATCTTATTCTGCCTTAGCCTTATCTATCTGCAAATCAGAACAGCTCTTCTATCAAATCAGAACAGCTCTTCTATCAAATCAGAACAGCTCTTCTATCAAATCAGAACAGCTCTTCTATCAAATCAGAACAGCTCTTCTATCAAATCAGAACAGCTCTTCTATCAAATCAGAACAGCTCTTCTGAGACATAGTAAAAAAAGATCAGACCATCATTAACCAATCTTTGAGGCATATATGCTCATATATTTTCCCTAAAGCAAGCTCCCCAAACAAAGGATTTTTATATTTAAAGACATGTTTTATTGCACAGAAACTAGAAAAAGAAATCTTTTTTTTAACTGAAAGTGACCACATAACACTTAATAGGAATACAAAGGGGTTATAAGTAACCCCCACATTGCCCTCTAAATCTTGCAGAGAAATCCTTACTTCTGGCCAACTGTACTCTAGGAATTTTCTTTCTACTCTGAGAGCTGGCTGGCTGCTTCTTGATCCTGTCAGAGCTCCCTGATACCAAGTTTCTCTGCTGAGCTGCAGGTTTCCAAGCTCTGAGCTCTCTTCCTCTCCACCTCCTGCTCCATTCTGCACTCTCTGGAATCTCCTCTGCTTTAACATGCTCCTTTCCTTCCCTAGAAGGGGCAATCTCCACTCCTTCTGCTGGGACCCACCTGACTTAGTCACTCTCCACTTGAAGGAGAAAACCAACTGTGAGCATACACGCAGAACTCACCTATCTCCATCTGACACAAGGACAGTAGGCATTGAGTCCCACAGTGACACAACAGCATTTGCCCTTCAAACGTCTATCAATAAGGCTTCAGCAACCTTGCCCTTTTACTGCAAGGCAAGGCTTAATCAATTCCAAGTATAAAGATTATGAGTTTAGAGTCATTCTTTTTCATAGCCTGCTGCCACTCCTGAGGAGAGTGGTTTGCCTAAACCAATGAAGTCCTTCCATAAAGAAGCAGGATGGATTGGGTTTTGTGTGTGCTGGTTATTTGGTTTGTGGTTGGGTTTTGGGGTTTTTTTTGTTTGGAGGATGGATGGTTCTGATGAGAGGTTGTTTGTTTTTAAGAACTCACAAAATTGCAAAGCACTCTTTCGCTTCTGGCATAATTTCCTTTCCTAGATGACAACCTGTTACTGACATACACAAAATTAAATAATGCTTTCTTTCTCATCCCCTCTTCTGTAAAGCTTTCCCAGTCACCTGAAGCATCTGTGATTAGAGCAAAAGGCTCTACTCCAACCAATTTTTCTTATGCAAGTCAGTCAAGGACACTGCTACAGCACTAACGTTTGGTACGAAAGCTCTGTAACACATCCGCAAAGACCTACCCTTTGACAATCATGATTTGATATTTCTGTATTCAGGAAGTTGCTGACTCAGACTGCAATGACTTTTCTGTGATGGCATACAATATAAACTGTCCCTGTTGACCCCCCTTTCACCAACCACTACGCAAACCTACCTGGAGGATGCAGCTGAGTCCGTATACCACTGGCCGATGCTGAGGGCACAGCAGTAAGTCGCTGAAAGGGCTGGGAGGAGGATTCCCTGCAGCTGGCTGAGGGGTGGGAGTTGAAGGAAGAGTGTTCCCTGTCTGAGCAGATAGGATGTGGGGTGGGTGCCCACCAGCACCATCCAGCTGCATAGCAAGCCTGCGGGTGCAGAAGTAGGCCAGACGTCTGGACAGGTATGCAGACTGCACAAACTCTCCAGAGTACTGTAAGGAAGAGAGAGGGGGGAAACGTCCTTGTTAGAAGCAACACAAGAGAAATGCTTCACCCTCTAGAAGTAGTATACTGTGTGGCACCGCATTGTAGAGACAGTCCCTTTTTACAGAATGCTCCTTAGCATCATTGATCACCCACTGGCTACTAAGCATCAGAAAAACCCTTTAAATGTTCTATGGCAATGCTTCATGTATCAAAATGTACCCACAACCAGCCATCCCAGAGCTTCAAAGGTCTGCCTATAATCTGTTGCAACAGAAAAAAAAAAGAAAAGCAGTTTCCATGTAGTGGTGCACAATGAGTCCAACTATCACAGCTATGACATGGGTAGGGATTAACAAGTAATCCCTGTGTAAAGGAGAAAGGAGCAGAAGAGAGCAGGAAGAAAAATGTATCCTTGCATGAGCTAAGAAGCATGCTCAGAGCGACACTCTAGTGTTCTTGGTGCAAACCAGCTTGTTACCACTTAGGTGATAGGAAGGGGACTGACAACAGCAGAAGTCAGTGCCCTCCTAAAGCAAACTGAGTACATGTTTCTCACCCGTAGCAGCAGGGGCAGGAGCATTTTCAGAAACTCATCTTCTCCTGACCGTATCTTCTCAAAGCACTCAAGGACCCACGTCAGAAATTCATGCCGGTCCAGCATGCCATCCTGCACACAGATAAAGGCAAAGCAAATGGACAAAAGCTGAAGCAGCATCCTCCAAGGAAAGGCAGAGCAACAGCTTGCTTTCTAACAGTGGAAATAAGTTTGCACAGTTCTGTACTACCCCTGTTCTACTACTGAGCTCAAAACTACATCCAGCCCTAACAGTCTATTCACAGTAAGGGGATATTCTGCAAAAATAAATCACTTTGCTTCCACTTCCCTTACCCCTCCTCTGCTACACACCCACCCAGCAGCCCCCTCCAAGCCCTCACCTGGAACATGAACATAGCTAGTTTCTCATTGTAGTCCCACTGCTTCAAAGCTTGTTCCACCTCTTGGGGCATTGGCCCAGACGGTGAACCACAGCCTTGCCCTGGGAGCTGTCTATAGAACTCCGCAATTTTCTGCAGCTGCTCTGACAGGTACTTGGTGATGATCTGCGTCCATTCTGGAGAAGAGGAAATAGGTTAGCAATGAGTGCCTTGGTAAACAGAAGCAGAAAAAGAACAGGCTGGTGTGCAGATGGAAACCCAACAAAGTTCCTGTCATTTGAAAAGGACAGAAAGACAAAGAAAGAAAAGTAAGTGCCACAACACTAGCTTTGCTTGTGGCCTGGGAGTGGTAGGGAGGGAGGAAGAGGCATCCACAGAAACAGGGAAAAAGGAGAAAAACTTCTGTGTTTGGGGGGCAGGGTTACTTTGTGCAAGAAAAGATGGCAATAAAGATTCCTCAACTGCAGTAGTTGAGAATCAGCAGACAGAGAGAAGACGCTTTACAGTGGGGAGCAGTGTTAGGCAAGCCTGTTTTAGCATCCTCAATAATCTGACAGACAGCAGAAACACTGGAAACACTTCAAGTCCGAATTTATTCTTAATCTTTTTCAGATATTGGTGTAAAGCCATGATCAACAGTTTTTTTAAAATAATTGTTTTCACTTGTATTGGGTTTGTGTGGCAAGGTTTCGGTAGCAGGGGGGAGGCTACAGGGGTGGCTTCTGTGAGAAGCTGCTAGAAGCTTCCCCTGTGTCTGATAGAGCCAATGCCAGCCGGCTCCAAGACAGACCCGCCGCTGGCCAAGGCTGAGCCCATCAGCAACAGTGGTAGCGCCTCTGTGATAACATATTTAAGAAGGGAAAAAAGCAACATAGTGAGAACTTTTGCAGCCAGAGAGAGGAGTGAAAAGATGCGAGAAACTCTGCAGACACCAAGGTCAGTGCAGAAGGAGGGGGAGGAGGTGCTGCAGGCACCGGTCCAGAGATCCCCCTGCAGCCTGTGGTGAAGACCATGGGGAGGCAGCCTGTCCCCCCGCAGCCCATGGAGGAAGGATGAGGGGGTGTAAAGATTCCATCTGCAGCCCACGGAGGACCCCACGCCGGAGCAGGTGGAGGCACCTGAAGGAGGCTGTGACCCTGTGGGAAGCCTGTGCCGGAGCAGGCTCCTGGCAGGACCTGTGGACCCGTGGAGAGAGGAGCCCACGCCGGAGCAGGCTCCTGGCAGGACCTGTGGACCCGTGGAGAGAGGAGCCCACGCCGGAGCAGGCTCCTGGCAGGACCTGTGGACCCGTGGAGAGAGGAGCCCACGCCGGAGCAGGCTCCTGGCAGGACCTGTGGACCCGTGGAGAGAGGAGCCCACGCCGGAGCAGGCTCCTGGCAGGACCTGTGGACCCGTGGAGAGAGGAGCCCACGCTGATGCAGTCTGTTCCTGAAGGTCTGCACCCCGTGGGAGAGACCCACGCTGGAGAAGTTGGTGGAGGACTGCCTCCTGTGAGACGGACCCCACGCTGGAGCGGGGGAAGAGTGTGAGGAGTCCTCCCCCTGAGGAGTAAGGAGTGGCAGAAACAATGTGTGATCAACTGACCACAACCCCCATTCCCTGTCCCCCTGTGCTGCTGAGGGGGGAGGAGGTAGAAACTGGGAGTGAGGTTAAGCCCAGGAAGAAGGGAGGGGTGGGGGGAGGTGTTTTAAGATTTGGGTTTATTTCTCATTGCTCTACTCTGTTTTGCTTGATAATAAATTAGATGAATTTTTCTCTACGTTCAGTCTGTTTTGCCCGTGACGATAATTGGCGAGTGATCTCTCCCTGTCATTATCTTGACCCACAAGTCTTTCGTTACACCTTTTCTCCCCTGTCTAGTTAAGGGAGGGAGTGATAGAGCAGCTCTGGTGGGCACCTGGCCTCCAGCCAGGGTCAACCCACCACATCACTAAAACCTAACTGTATAAGAGAAACTCAATACACAAAGCGACAGCATGATTATACTCCTCTGGGGCAATGCAGATGGCAAAACTCAAGGCAAAACATGCAAGAACGTGAAACAAACAACACTTATAGGGTCAGCAGTAGGACAAACACCCAAAGGAACAGGAAAGCAAATGGAATGAATGTATCTAACAAACCAATCAACCTCCAGAAATAGAGCTAAGAAGCCTGTGTAATTTTTATACCAAAGATAAACAAGAAGAAAAAAAATCCATGGGCTTCAGCTGCTAATACTGCCTTTCAAAAGACTGTGGTCAGGTCACAGCCATAAAAGCCAGAAAACAGCTAGGAGAGCTCTCCTAGACTGCAGTAATCTGGAGCAGGCCAGGATGCAAAGGATGTTAGATATGAGATCCAGTAAAGCTTAATGAAATTAGTAATGCAAACAAGGATTAACATACCTGAATTCTCTAAGAAACGTACTTACTTGCTTCAGAAGAAGCTAATCAATCATCACTAAATTATAACATTTACAGCCCTTGTAGGGTAAGGAAAACACAGGTTATATAGCAGAGGAGCACAGTAGAACTTAATGAGGAGAAAGACGAGGTAGGCTCTCAGGAAGTATTTGTGGCTGCTAAGACTTATTTTTCAACAGTGTAGTCTCATAGGTGGGCTGTGTTGTTTTAGACAGTTATGCATGTCAAAGCACTAGGACTTATCAGCAGAAAACAAGTTTGTAAGGATTTCCAGGCTACCTCTTACCATTCAAGATCAGGCTGAGAAGGAACCATCTGGGACAGACAAAAGCAGTGCTCCCCACAAAGTGCTTACCAATGAAGGGATCAATGACATGACGCTTTTTCACCTTGGTTTCTGTGATGGCAGCATAATAAGCACAAGTCATTTTGATGAGCCAGGCTGCTCTCATTACTGGAACGGTGTATTTCGCCAAATAACCAAAGACCTCTTCCTTCTTGCTAAAGATGGGCACCTGTAACAGAATTGAGAGGAAGAATTGCAACCATGGACTTAGATGGGAACTATTCCAAAGTAGCTACACACACTGTAGGCACTGCAAACTGTGAAAAAGGTACTGTGTTGCTCTGTATCACAAAAAACTTCCTGCAAGAATTCACTCCGGTTGGAAAGCAACAGTACCAGAGAAGCATTTCAGTATAAACAGAAACAAAACAAACTGAAAGTAGACAGAAAACACAATTATTTCACTGTAAATCCACACCCTAAATCCTGCAAACAGCTTTGAGGATATTCTCTAGAGAGGATATAAACAACTGCAAAAGGTACAGACTAAGGACTGAGTCAGAAACACAGAGTATCTACTATACAGACTGAAGATAGGCCTCTTCATTTTATAAACAAAACAGAGTGGTTACAAAAGCCTCATAATATCATGAGTAGCCAAGAGAAGACTGCAAGAAACAGGAAAGAGTACCATAGCAGGAAGGAATTAATTAATCCAAGATTCAAAATTCAAGATACAACATGGGAGGATACCAGTGAAATCAGAGTGCAGATCTATAAACCAGGAAGCATTAACACATCACAGGAAAAAGCACAGCTGTGCGGCTCATTTCCACAAGATACTACAGAGAGCAAAAGTATGCACGTGTTCACAGAGGAATGAGACAAATTCACAGAGAATAGGTCCATTTCGTGGGTACCTCAAAGCCCCTGAACTACTGACAGTTCAATCGCTTACTTGCAATGTTTCTTACATTCTTCCCAATTATTCTCTGATGCCTCAAAAACAGAGGCTAACAGTGTCTGCTTTCATGTCTAAGTTCATGGAACTGATGGAACCCGTTGTAGGAAACTGGGGAAGGCCTTGAAAGGTTCAAGCTTTCACAATGACCTAAGGAAACAGACAGCCAACATGCAAAGAAGGACACAAGCACTAAATTTATAGACACACAGACTCTGGGAAAATCCGATTATTTTCCCCCAAGATCGACTCAGAACACCAAGGATCAGACAAATTCCAGCTTCTAAACTATATGCTTTGCCACCATTTTGCAACTGGGAGTTATATTTTTCCACAATGCATACTAGATTCCCAAATTCCTTATTTATAGGCCCACCCTGATAGAGGCCCACCTTGCTATCAGGCACAATAAAATGGCAGAGTAAAAGATCCTTCTTTCTTCTTTCATACTCTACAAATTCAATGCTACCAGGGAAATATCTAGCCCTAGACCCCAGGGCACAGAAATACTCTAGCCTGGCTGAGACCAAGCTGTAATACACATACTCTTCTCAGCTTAAAACCAGAAACATGTCACTGCATCAGAAGTCTGGGAGGTAACTCAGTAACTCAGCTGATTATTTCCAGTAATTCTCACTATGACTTTTGAGAACTTGAAAAACCCTCCACAATAGGAATGATCCTAATCTAAACAACAGACTAAAGGCAACAGTGCCAGCTCTTCTGAAAAACATCTGTACCTTAAAACATGAGACATATCATACAAGCCAAATGGCAAACAACAGATGAGAGACCAGTTCTTTGAGCGGGGACGACTGCAAATCCTGGATATGCTCTTTAAGCTGAAACCTTCAAGAGATGTAGACAGAAGAAACTTCTCCAAATAGTAGAAACCTTCTACTATACAAACACTTCAGAAACAATCATAGATGAAATGTTCTGCCCTGCCAGGCAGCCTCTCCTGTAACATACCTTCTTAGCAAGATGAGTGAGGGGCTTAGTTCCAGCCAGATCTGTGAACCAGTTGTTTATGGCACTCTGAGAACGTGCTGTCACCAGCCAGAAGTTATCCTTCTGATTCACCTGGGGCTTCCGTCTTCCCGTGTCAGGCAGCGTATTACACCGCAGCTTTTCTGCAATAATACTGCTAAAATTTGAACTGATCTGGAAACAAAGAAAAAAAGGATGAATTACATTTCACAGGTCAAAGATCTATTCTATGTGCTTAAAATCTCATTTCTCATTCCTATCAGAAGTTTTAATAGTATCAGCTTTTGAAACACAAAAAACCTGCTAATAATTTCCTTTGTTATACTTGCAAAGAGTAACTCTTCTAGAGAATTCATACAGTAACCAAGCAGGGACTCCAGTTGAGACAGACACAACTCTTTATAAATACTTGTTAAACCAGACAGAAGGCTTCTTCAACAGATGTCAACCAAAGAAAACAAATATACTGTGCTTAAAGATTGCCTTCCATCCCAGATCATCACTAGTCCTCTTGTCGGGAGGTCTGGAAGTTAACATCTTAATTTTAGAGATTGGAAAAACGGAGTTGAAGCCTTTTATACAACTCCCATATTTAAATTGCCAGATGTTTCAAGAAATCTTACTTCTCTTCTACCATGGCCATAATATAACCAAACCAGTAAGCTTCCCTGCTTCTTGTATCCCAGTCTTCTGCTTCAATTGCAGAATTTAAGGAGTTCTAGATGCTGGTTTAACAGAGACTGCAGATACAGACCTGCCCCCAAGATATACAAAGCAAGACAAGAACCTGCTCTCTCAGAGGTACAGCACAGTTCCAAAAGAATACAAAACTTTGACTCTACAGGGACAAACAGTTACCTACTAAAATACCCACCATAAAGGGAAGGGTCTCCTGGTTCCAGACATGGGGAAGGAATGAGACCCAGGACTGTCCAGGACCCAGCAGCCTGCCCATACAGACACCAGGCCCTCCCAAACCCCCACAACATCCTGATCGCTCTCACCTTTGCTGGGTTGAAATTGACATTTTTGGCACTGCCGTGCTCATCCCCAGAGACTGCTGGCTGGTTATTGAAGCCTTGCTTGACGTTCAGGGCAGTCAGCTCATCCTGCAGGGCAAGGACAATCAGCAGGGCCCGGCAAGGCTCACTTCATGCCAAATACCGGCAGCCCCTGTCCCCAGCACGGCGACTCTGACAGCACAGGGACAGGGCAAGGCAAAGGCCCGGCCTGTCCCAGCCGGCGTCCCCCAGGCCCTCACTGCCAGGCAACGCCCCAGGCGAGTGCTAGGACACAGGAACCGCGAGTCCCTCGGCCAGGCCCCCCACCCACTTGCCGGGAGTTCAGCGGGACGGGCCCCTCATACCCAGCCACCGCGGGGACGCAGGGCTCCCTACCCACACCCCAACGCCCCCGGGGACTCCCAGGCCTCCTCGGGGCCTCCTCACGGCCAGCCCCGGCACGGCGGCCCCGCACTCCAGGTCCCCCCAGCACCCCAGGTCCCCCCAGCACCTCCTTCTGCTTGGGGTCCTGCGGGTAGACGTCGGGCGGACCGAGGCGCGGGCGCTTAAGCGGACGGTGCTCATAGCTGAGAACACCAAAGGCCGCCATCCCGAGCCGGCCGACGAGCAGAGCCGACCAGGCCACAACAAGAACGGCCGGGGCCGCCCGCGCCTGCGCACTGCGCCGGGGCCCCCCGAGCGCAGCCGGAGAAGCCCGAACGACGAGCTGCTGTGACGGGCGCGGCCGAGAGGAGCCGGAGCGACCCGAAGCCCGGCCGAGGAAGGACGAAGAGTTCCGAGCGCTGCCGCGGAGGGACCGAACCTGCGCCGAGCAGAGGCGGAAAGTGTCGAAGATGGACGGGGTGGCCCGAGATGCATGCGGCGCCCCCTGGCGGAGGCGCTGCGCCGGGTCGAGGTCACGTGACTTCCCCCCCCCCCCCCCCCCCCCCCCCCCCCCCCCGGCTACCTTCATCATTACCCTCAGCACCGCCCTCAGCCCCCCGGCGCCCCCCCGCTGCCCGGGACACTTTACCCTGCGGCCACCCCCAGCGGCCCCACGGCCGCAGTCCCCCCGACTACATCCCCATTGCTGCACCCATGACCGACCCCAGTCACTGCCCCCATTGCCCGCACCATCACTAGCCCCCCGTGACCACCTCCTGTAACTGCCCCCAATTGCCTACAACTGCCCCATGAGCCCCTTTGTAGACCGCCTTCCAATAGCTGCCCACCGGGACTGCCCTAGTGACTCTCAGTTCTGTCTAGTTATCGTGGACCCAGCCCAGGATCCCCACACTGGCCCTGCTCCTGGGGGCAGCCCTGTGGGGGTGGGCCCTGTGGCATGGCAGGGTGTGCCATGGCAACACGGCAGGATGAAATAGGGGGTCCCAGTGGGGCAGGCAGTGAGGCCCAGAGGGGTGAACTGTGGTGTCTGGGCAGGAAGGATGGCAGGACCCCAGAGGGGTGAGCTGTGGGACCCCACTGGAGTGAGCCATTGGGCCCTGATGTGGTGAGCCATGGTCCCCATTGGAGAGATCTATGGGGCACCATGTGGGGTGGGCCCCTTGGTGGCGGGCGGTGCTGTGGGGCAGGAAGTGGTGTGGGTGCGGAAGCCAGCAGCCCTGCGCAGTGGGCTGTGCACGGAGGCTGTTTGCACGCGCCCCACAGCTCGCCCGCCATGGCGGTGCCCAGCGCCTTCCTCGCACCAGTTTTCCTCCTCCTCTGTGGGCTGGGGCCCTACCTTGCTGCTGCCCACAGCCCCCCAGGTAAGGGGGCACATGGGCCCCAGGGACATGGGACACGGGAGGCCACAGTGCCCCATGGGTGGTGGCGCTGGGGGATGTCGCTCCCTAGTGATGGCGGGCAAGGAGGACAGGATGTAGGGCTGCAGGGACTGGTGAGCTGTTGGGGCATGCACCAGAGACCCCACAACCCCCTGATGTGCCCTGTACCCCCAGCACCTACATGGCTCCTTGCAGTGGGGCTGCTGGGAGAGCCAGGCTGTGCCAGGGAGCCCCATTGGGTGTCCTTGCTCCCACCCTGGTGCTGGAGCATAGCTGGCGCCACCAGCCCTATGGCAGAATCCACTTCCTGGGTGGCTGTCAGTAAAACACCAGCTTTTCATGGAATGCAGCCCGTCTGTATCCCTGGACTTCCTGGGCTTCTAGTAAGGTGCCCTCCATCTCCACATGCGGAAACAGCCAGAGCACAGTGCCTGTTTGCTCTGTCGAATTACATTACAACCCAGGAAAGCTCGGCTCTGGCTCTCTTCTGCCCCCGCAGTGCTGGCTGATGGGTTTGAACCTCGGAAGGGACCAGGTGTCCCGTTGCCTGATTTTTAGGGAAGAAAATTCCATTTTCTGGGAGCCTCCAGGGCAGCTCTCAGCCACGAGCAGCTGGTATGGCACTTGCAAGGGCTCTGTAAGGTGCCTCAGTCCATCAAAGGAGCTCGTCCCACAGTGAGCCGTTCCCACAGCCACCAGAGTGGACTTCTGTGTGATAACTGAAGTGGGGACCAGCACTGGTCCGGTGGCCCTGCAGCCCCCAGGCAGCCCAGGATGTGGCCTCCAGCTGCGTGGGCAGGACTGTTTCTGGCACAGCATGGCGGAAGGAGGGGGCAGGGGAGCCGGCGTGGGCACCTGGAGCGACTGCTCAGCTTCCTGGGGCTCAGTGGTGTTTCCTGCAGAGATCAAACCACCAGGGCTTGGCCCCTGGCACTGTGGTGGAGGGGCTGTGGTGGGAAGAACAGCCCAGCATAGCCACCATCTCTCAGACACAGGGACACATGGGCACCTGCAAGCACCCAAAAGGGTAACAGTGAGATGAATTTACCCAGGATGGAGAGATCAGGCACAAATCCGGGAAAATTCACAATTTTCTCATGGGACAAGCAAAAAGGGTTGGGGTGTGTGTGTGTGTGTGTGTGTGTGTTCTATCCTGTGTTACAATGCCAGGGACTGCAAACAGTGGCCATGGGGTGACTAACAGGAGTGGATGGAGGAATCAGGGTGAAACAGCACGTCTGGAGCAAGAGGAGAGGATGGCACGGATGCAGGAGGGACAGCTGCTTGGCCAGCAGTTCTTTGGAGGAAGATGTGGGGCTGCGGCAGCCCAGGCATCACTGGCACAGCATGTGTGAGCGGGGTGGTGGGAACCCAACATTTCAGGGAGGCTGCATTGCAGCTCTGCCGGGAGGAGCTGGGCACACAGAGGAAGGCTGACAGGGATGTACGGAGACCCCTGGGAGGTGCTGTGTTTCACCAGTGCATCCCTGGGGCCTTGCACAGCTGCCCATCAGCACAGTGCCCAGCGGTGTCTGTCCCTTGTAGGGGTGGAGTGTGTCCTCTTCAACGAGGAGTACATGACCTGCATGTGGGGGAGTAGAGAGATGCTCACGACCAACTACTCCCTCTACTACTGGTAGGTGCCCCTGCCCCACACCCAGCCCCACAGCAGGGTGTCCATCCATGGGCCCCTGCATGACGGGCTACTGCCAACATTGCTGGTCCCAGCACCAGCCTGCTGCTCTTCCCTGAGCCCATGGTGGAGGGATGCTCTATCTCTTGGGCAAGCAGGACGGGATGTTACATGGGAGAGGGGTCCTGGGGAGGGCTGTGGCATGCTGCATTACCAGGGCATGGAGCCCTGGTAACCTGCTGCGGCACAGGTATGAGAACAAGCCCCCCGTGGTGGAGTGCAAGCACTACCTGCAGGACCGGGGCATCAGCATCGGCTGCCGCTTCCACCAGAGTGAGATCATCCAGTTCCAGGCTTTCCATGTTCTCGTCAATGCCAGCCTTGGTGGCAGGACCCTGGAGATCCGCAGTGAGCACATGGAACTGCAGGACCTGGGTATGGAATGGTGGGGGGCACCCACTGTCCTCTGTGGGATTGCTGCAAGACAGGAGTGGGGCTGTGGGTCCCCAGGGCTGTCACATCATGTCCCAGCTGGTGGCAGGGCCACCAGGGCATAAGGACGGCACTCACCAGGCATCACCTGTGCCTTGCAGTGAAACCGGACGCGCCTGTCAACCTGACCATCCGCAACATGAGCAACAACCAGCTGCAGCTGACCTGGACCTCCCCGTACCCCAAAGCCCATTGCCTGGAGCATGCTGTCAAGTACAAGAGCAACAAGGACACCAGCTGGACGGTGAGAGCCCCCCCAGACGCAGCACCCCTGCAGTTGTGCCTGGGGACAAGCCATGCACCAGCCTCCATGGCAGTGCTGGCCCTCACTGCATGGCCCATGTCTCTGAGCAGGTGCACCCGGTGAAAGGAGACGTCTTCTCCTTCCCCAGCGTAGATTATGAGAAGTACTACACCTTCTATGTGCGCAGCAAGATCAACATCTACTGTGGCAGCACCCAGCTCTGGAGTGAGTGGAGTGTCCCCGTGGTCTGGGGCAGCAACTCTACCAGCAAGGGTAGGTCACGGGGGCTGTGGTGGGACAGAATAGGTGGGGCATGGTGGCGCTCAGCAGGTGAGGGATGGCCAAGGAAGTAGAAAACTTGCCAAGGCAGCAGCTGTAGGAGTGAGACCTGTCTGGGCACCTGGGGCGTAGGCAGCAGCTGCGGCCCCTGTGTCCTTTGCACTTCTGGAAGCCAAACACCCCCTGCCAGTGGTACCTGCTGACTTTTGCCAGAGGTTTCTTAGCCCTGGACAGCTGCTCTGGCACAGCCAGTCCAGGACAGGGTCATCAGCCAGTTGTGGTGACAGCGTGGCAGGACTTGGGGATGGGCCCCTTCTCTATCCTCTGCTCCCGGCTTGAGCCCTACCACAGATGATGCTGAGCTCCCATGGCCACCCTTGAAAAGCCAACGGCATGCCCACCCCACTGCCCGTGGCAGTGCACCAGCCGGGGGTCTGTGTCACCCTGGCTCTTTCCAGGCGCAGTGGAGGAGCAGCCGCACTGGTTCTGGATCCACACAGTCTTGATACCCATTGCCTCCTGCCTGCTCTTACTGGTCCTCATCATCCTGCTAGTGCGCATGGAAAGGTGAACGTGGGGGGCTAGTGGGGGGCAGCAGCATTGGGGCCTTTCCCCTCTGACACATCTTCCCCACACAGGGTGTGGGTCCTCCTCATGCCCCGAATCCCCAACCCCAGCAAGAATTTTGATGAGCTCTTCATCACCCACAAGGGCAACTTCCAGGTAAGGTGGCTGCAAGCAGCCCTGCCCCAGGCTCACCTCCACCCCATGGGGTTGGGGCTGAGCTGGGTGGTGTCTCCTCTCACCTTGTTCTGCTCCCCGGAGGAATGGGCTGGAGTCCCCAAAGATGTCATGGAGAGCTTCAAGCCCAACTACAGCGAGAACATCTGCTACGTGAGTGAGCTGCCCCCCAAGGAGAGCTACGAGCCCCTCAGGGAGGGCAGCAACCATCCACTGTCACTGATGTCCAGGGCCCCAGCTGCCCCCCGCAAGCCCAGCCCCTACAAGAACAGCTTCGTGGGAGTGTGATGCACTGCTGCACCCCTGCGCCCTGCATGCTCCGCACGCTCCGCACCCCCGCTGCCTGAAACCTTGCCGCCCCATGGGCCTCGTTCCCCACTCCCACCCTGCCTCTGCCAAATGTCTGAGACCCCCAGCCCTGCTCCCTGCCACGGCAACATAGTGGCTGTACTGCACTGCAGGGTGCTATGTGAGTGCAGTGTGCTGGGTGCACTGGATGGTGCACTGGGTGCAGTGCTCAGTGCGCTGGGTGCACCACGTGGTGCAATGGGTGCACTGGGCAGTGCACGGGGTGAAGTGTGTAGCAGTCTGGGTGCACTATTTGTTGCACTGGGTGCTCTGTGTGATGCATTGGGTGCACCGGGTGCTGCTCTGGGTGCATTGCAGCACACTGGGTGCAATGCACTGTGTGCTCAGCAACTGCCCTGTCCTTGGGGGCATCCGGGAGGGCAGGGTGACATCCCACCACGAGCCCTGCTGTGTGCAGGATCCCTCATGGGGTTGCCATGGTGGAACAGAGCCATGGGAGGACTGCTGGGCTTTCACATTGCTATCCTGTGAGTCCCTGCACTGGGCGCATTGGAGCTGGTGGGGGCTTGCCAAGACCCCTCCCTGTTCTGAGGTGCCCGCAAGCACCCAGGGACGTGTCCAGGTGAGGGGGCAGCCACTAGCTGATGCCAAGCCCAGCTGTAGCCAAGCAGGGAGGAGCCACTGGCTGACGGAACGGGGAGCCCAGGGCTGAGGAGCACCAAGGGCCAGAGGGACCAAGCCACTGTGCCACCCCTGGCCCTGAGGGCTGCTGCCCTGGGGACACCAGGTGAGCCTGGCTGTCCCCCTGGGGCCTCACCGCTCCTTTGCCTGTGCCCAGGGTTTACTACTGCAATAAAGCTCTGCTACTGTGTGTGCGGGGTGGAGTTTGGAGTGCCTGGGAGGTGTCCAGGCAAGTGGAGCCCCTGATCCCTGGGGGTCCTGGCAGTGCACAGGGCAGTGGGGCACAGTGGGCAGGAGTGACCGCAGGGCCATCCTACAGGGACTGAGGAAGAGCACTCATGCTGGTCCTTCATGTTCCTCTTGGAGCACCCCAGCCCGGTGCTGACAGGTGGGTGAGCAGATGGGGATGGGGAGCAGCTAGGTGGGTGGGCACAAGCACGGGGGCCCAGCACTGGGACCAGGAGCTGCAGTGGAGCCCCCAGCCCCATCTCTGGTAGCAGAGGCCCTGCAACTCCAGGGCGAGCACCTGCACAGGAGACAGACCAGCACCCCAAAGATGCCAGAGGGGTGGATGTCTGACGTGGAAACACTGTCCTCCACAGTGCAATGCCAAGGAGCAGTAAGGGGCTGCTGGTGGGGTGGCCTCCAGGGCAGCTGGTGTGGCCTTGCCCACCTTCACCAAAGCCACCTATGCCCTGGGGATGGGAACACTGTCAGCCACAGGCCAGCCCTGCCCAGGAGAGCTTCCTACCTCTGTGGCCTCCAGCAGCTTGTGGGTACTCCAGCACCTCATGGGCATGCAGCTCATGGCAGGAGCTGTCCTGTCCCCATGTCTGCTGGCTCCATGCTCACCACCCTCATGCCCCACTGCCCCAGCCCTATGTCTGCTGTCCCCACACGTCATCACCCTTATGGCCCACTTCCCTGTCCCCAAGGCTGCTGTCCCCACACCCTGTCACCCTCATGCCCTGTCCACCACTACCCTCAAGCTCTGTCCTTGTGCCCCACTGCCCCTGTGCCCACATCCTTGTGCTCAGTTCTCCCCGTGCTCCTCCTTCCCCTCACCACAGCCTGGAGCACCATGCCTCTCCTCGCAGGGGAAGGTGTCAGGGCAAGGCCCAGGCACAGCAGGGATGGAGAGGACCTGGCACAAGGCAGCTTCACGGTCTAGAGAATGGCAGGGGCCAGACCAGCGGGACAGGCAGTGTTTAGGTTAAATAAAGGCTGGGGCGGTCCCCACCACGCACTGCCCGGGGCTGTGGCCATCACTGGGGCCGGGGAGAGCCTGGCCGGGGTGGGGCGGGCGGCAGCCCAGGAGGGGAAGGAGGGCAAGGGGACACGGGGACACACCTCCCCCGCGGCCCCGCAGCGCCCCCCAGCGACAGGCACATCCGGCGCTTGACAGACGGGTAACTTTCCACACCTGCCCTCCCGCTGAGCCGGACTATCGCCCCCTCGCGGTCGATTAGGGGCGAGGCGATGGCGGGTCCGCCCCCTCGCGGCGGTGATTGGCGGAGGTGGAGCGACGGGCACGCCCCCAGCGGCTCGGGCTGCCGCTGAGCCCGGCTCAGTGCTGCCGGTGTCGGCTGCTGGTATTGTGCACAGCACGGGCTCACCATGATCGTATGTCCCCAGAGCGTGGAGCACCCCCGAGGAAGCCCGTACCAGCGGCTGCCGGGGCAGGTAGGACCCGCCCCGCAGTCACCGGAGCCCGTACCGGAGCACCGGGCTCGGCGCTGCTCGCCGCCACCGGCCCTGCTGCGGCACCAGCAGGCCAGAGCATTCCCGTCGCCCGCTGGCGGTGTGCGGGGCCGCGCTCTCCTGATGCGGTGGTCAGTGGCCCGGTACCGGTGCGGCGGCGCCGTCGTCGTCCCCTTTTGTGCGGGATGCGCCGTGCCTCCATCACTGCCAATCAAACTTGTTTTTCTCTCTCCACCTGCACTGCCCGCGCCGCGCACCGGGGGCGCTGCCGCTGCTGCCGCCCCGCACAATGGGGCGCGGGTTACCGGCCGCCGGCACTGGGCCCGGCACCTTCGTGGGGACCCCTGCCGCGGGCACTAGCACTTCCCCCGTCCCCTCGATAACCGGGGCGGGGGGCCGGGCGAGTGGCGTTCGTCGCGCCCGCGTCCCTAGCGAGCATCACCGGCGGAGCCACCGGTACTGGCAGAGCCGCGGTGTCTACTCGCGGAGGGATGGAGCCCCGCGGGGTGGCGGGGTTCACACCGCGAAGTCTTGCCCGGCCGGGCGGGGGGTGGCGGGGGCGAGGCGGGGGTCCCCGGCTCTTCTCCCGCGGTTCCCGGCGCTGCTCGGGCTTGCTCCCGGTCGCAGGACCGGCTAGGCTGCTCCATCCTCCAGCCTGCTTTAAATGCAAACTGCTGCCCAGCGATTGGCTGGCCGGGCAGCGCCGAGGCATCGTTCCCCCAGCAGCATCTGCCCGGGCAGGGAGGGGATGAGGCTGGCGGTGGGTACGGGGTCCCTATTGGGGTTCAGGGTGCTTGGACACACGAAAGACTCCCCGGGTAGGGAGGTGATGCTTCCACTGCCCAGGGCTGTGAGTGGGCATAGGGGAGGAGGAGGAAGGTTATGGCCCGGGAGGGTGAGGAAGGTGGCACTGGGGGCAATGTGAGAGGCTGGGGAGGCAAGGCGGGGGGGGGGGACGTGGCTGGTGGTGCCGGCAGGAGAGACCCTGGGTTGAGCTGGTGCCACAGGGAGCGGGCAGGAGAGCCTGGCTGGGGGACAAGTGTCAAGGTGGGGGGGGCTGCCTTGCACCTTCTTTCATCCTCCCCTTCCAACCCATGTCTGCCTGGTGCCTCAGTCCATTGTCACCTGAACTTGCAGAGCAAGGAGAGCTGGCAGCCCCAGAGGCTGAGCCATGGCCTGGTTGCATGGCTCCTTGCTGGCGACCACCTTTCCCTGGGGCGAGTGGAACGACCCCCCGCTCCTCCACCTCTGCCCACCAGAAGGAGACCAGTGGCAGTAGCCCATGGTGTCCTCAAGGCAGCTTGTTTCCCCAAGCAGGGACTTTGTGGGGGACTTTTGCAGGTCACTTCTGGTTTGCACCTTCTCCAGTGGGACAGAGAAGCCAGTGCTCTTCATGCCTCCCCATTTTAATTTGGGGTTTGGGTTCTTTTTTGGACCCCTTTAGCCAAAAGTGAAGAAGCTCCAAATGGCATCAAGTAAATCTCTTGACACCTGAACGATGGTATGTTCATCAGAAGCGCAGGATGGTAGAAAATAGCCAGAGCTGCTTCCTGTGCTGCCTGTGCGGGTGCAACTGCACAGGCTCAGCTCCACTCTGCCTCCTCCTCACCCTGGGGTGCTCTGCTTTGCACCGCATGGCTTTGCCATCCCTGCCAGCACTGCCTTGATCCTCTGGGTCACCTCGTGGCAGCACGCTGAGCTGCTGCAGAAATTAAGGCCTGATGTAGCTCTCTGATTGGCAAGATAGCTGCTGGCAAAGTGAGGTGCACAGGGCATTGGGGTTCTTGGTGCAAGAGAAGGGGGGGGGGTGTGTCCTAGCCAGCAGTGACAACCCAGAGTCATGGTGGAGCAGGGGCTGGTTTGTAGACATGCTCCTGGTTTGCTGCCATGCTACCATGGTTGCCGTGCCCTGGTCATCAGCCTTTGGGTGACTGCATGGGAGAGATGAGTAGGAGGAAGATGAATGGCAGTGTCAGTGGGGCCAGTTGCTCCCAGGGGAGATTTTGATTTGAGCCTGGGATGGGGGGGGGCACACCCTTTGCATGTGAAGGTGCCGCCTGGGCTTCCAAGTGGGAGCTGTGACTTTCTGTGTGACAAGGGTTAGCACCTGCCAGTGCCCATGCCTTGGTGTGGGCGGGTTGCAGGTGCAGACCCTGCTGTCAGGTGGGAGGTGTGGCAACACGGCTGTTGGGGTGCAGCACCTGGCCGGGTGCCTTTTGCACATCCCTGCCCTCTGCTCCTGCCACCCTCTTGGGAGGGACTGGGACAGTGTGGCTTGGGGCTGTGCTTGGCTGGGGCACCGGTGCAGGGCTGGAGTGGGTGCTGCTGGGGATGTATGGACCCCCCTTACTGAGTTGCTTGTGTTTTCACTGGTGGGTGCTCCCAGTGCAAGCTGTGCCATGCACCCATGTGCTGCAGGACCTGCTCCCATGCTGTCTCCTTGGGCAGTGTGTTGGGAGACCTCTGGGCCCCTCTGTGTGCTCCTGACTGCGTGGTGCGTGCCAGGACATTGCTTGCCCCTTGGCTTGCTGGGGCAGGAGCCTGGGAGCAGTTCAGCTGACTCCACAGCTCTACCCCCATCCCAGTGCTGGCCAGGAGGGCTTGGTGCTGGCCATGCAGGAGCCTGGCAGTAAGGCTGATGGACTGCTCTATTCTGGAAAGTCTTTGATCTGTCACGTTTCTCCTACTCTGGCCTTGCATTTGCCTCTAAGGCTGCAAGGAAACATCCATCACTCCTAGTTTGCCCTTTGATTCTGCTCACCAGGCAATGCCCTCTCACAGGCAGAGACCAACCTGTGTTTCTTGCAGCCTGTCCTCCCACTAGCAGTGACCCCACCAAGCAGTGCTCTGCCCAGCTCCCCCACCTGAGCCTGAGCCCTCTGTGGTGGCTTCTGACCTGATGGTGTCCCTCTGGGAGCACCAAGTCAGGAGAGGGGATCCCAGCCCCTTGCAGAACCCAGACTTGGCTGGGGTGGGCTGCTGCAGAAGGGGCTGCTCTGGGGAGAGCTAAGCAGAGCGTGTTCCCTGCAGGTAGTGAAGATGTCCGGCAGTGAGCCTGAGCGCCCCCATTTCCTCTTCGTGAAGGTGCTGGCAAGCCGGGGGCGGCTGGAGGCAGTGACCCAGCAGATGGGCTACCACCCGCAATACCTCGACAGCTTCCTCAAGACGCAGCACTACCTAATGCACATGGATGGCCCATTGCCCTTTGACTGCCGGCACTACATCGCCATCATGGTGAGCCCCACTGCGAGCTGCTGGAGGGGATGGGGGGTTTGCTCAGCCCCACGACACTCCCTGCTCTCCCTCTACCAGACAGTCTGTGCCACAGGCTTCTCTGCAGAGGCCAAAATCACAACGTCCTGGAGGTGGGTGTGGGGTCCCAGGACGCCTGTCCTGCCAGTGTGGTGCGGGGATGCTGACGTGCTGCTCTTGCAGGCAGCTGCCCGGCACCAGTGCCGGTACCTGGTGAACCTGCACGTGTTGCAGTTCCTGCGGGCAGGGGGCGATCCCCAGTGGCTGCGTGGCCTTGACTTCATCCCACCCAAACTCCGCAACCTCAACGAGATCAACAAGATCCTGGCACACCGTCCATGGCTCATCACCAAGGAGCACATGGAGGTATTGGCGGGGGGCTATCAGCCAGGGACCAGGGTGGTAGCAAGGGCAGCAGCATCCCCAGGGGGTGCCAGCACCCTGCCCACATCACTGGTCTGTCCATGTCCTGTAGAAGCTGCTGAAAATTAGTGAGTGGAGCTGGTCGTTGGCAGAGCTGGTGCACGCCGTTGTCCTCCTGGCACACTGCCACGCGCTCGCTAGCTTTGTCTTCGGCTGCGGCTGCGAGCAGGACGAGGGGCCAGGGGGACGAGGCTCACTGAAGCCCTTGTCGCCCGGGAACCAGTGCTTCTGTGAAGCCACCACCAGCAGTGGCTGCAGCCAGGAGCTGCTGCGCATCAACCGCAAGCGGGTGAGCCCCTGAGGGTGGGTCCATGGGGGGACGGGGGACGGGGGGGTGCAGCTGGGACCACTGCCCTCACCCCCGAGCCTGTGTCTGTGCAGTCCCTGGACTCCTGCATGGAGCTGGATTCCCTCCGGGAACGCATGCAGCGGATCCATGTGGAGACTGAGGGCAGGGAGGAGACGAGGCTGCTGCAGCAGGACCGAGAGGAAGGTGAGGGGCAGGGAGCAGAGGTGGGTGTGCAGGATGGCATACCTGGGTGCTGCTCCCCCATGTCTATACTTAAATTTTTCTGTGATGTACGGTTTGAAGAGGGACTCCTGGGATGCTTGCCGAGGGGGAAGAAGGCAGTGGTGCTTCCCAAGGCCTGGCTTTTGACACCTGCTGCCGCTGGGAACAGGGCACTCTGACCTGTCTGCGTGGCTCTTCCCTCTCACAGATACCAATGGGGAAGTCACCAATGCCACCAACCTTGCATGCTACATGCAGGACCCTGACTTTGGATACCAGGACTTTGCCCGGCGCAATGAGGATCAGACGCAGGTATTCAGAGTCCAGGTGAGGTTCCTGCTCTCTTGGTGGGCAGCAGCCCAGGCTGCCGCCTCTCCTTTCTGCTCCTGGTGGGGAGCCAACAGTCACAGGGGTGCCCACGCAGCCTGGATCTGGCACAGCTGCTTTTGAAAAATGCCTAAGTGGGGAAGCTCAGCTCTGAAGAGGCGACCTGCCCCACCAGGGTTGGGGAGAGGGAGGTGACTTCTGTGGGCTGTCACATCACCTGCACAGAGGCAAGGGTCAAAATCATTCAAAAGCTGCCTCATGAGGGATGGTGTGGCTTGTGGCAGAGCCATTCCCAGAGCAAAAACTATTGAATTCTGCAGCATCCTGAGCTCTCCAGCCCTTCTTTCTGGGAAATGTCCCGGGATCCTTTTTGCAGTTGCAAAAGCCTCTTGCTGTGTTCAACAGGACTACTCTTGGGAAGACCATGGCTTCTCGCTGGTCAACCGGCTCTACTCTGACATCGGGCATCTCCTGGATGAGAAGTTCCGGATGGTGGATGGTCTGCAAAGCAGTGCCATGGCCAAGCGGCAGGGCTGTGAACCCTCTGTCTTCAAGCGGGGTGTCTGGAACTACATCCACTGCATGTTTGGCATTAGGTAGGGAAACCAACCTCATTAGGGGTTCTCCCCCATGGCATTAGGGGAGAAAACCAAACTGAAGAGGGCAGGAGGAGGGTAGGGCACTAAGGCTGTCTTGCAGATGGGCTTGGAGAAGAGGCACAGGTGAATTGCCTGCCTGGATGTTGGGCCAGGCAGGGAAGAGATGCTCAGCTTCTCTGGCCATGGCAGGGCACTTCAGGGACAGGGCTTTAGTGCCTGGTGGCAGCTGCCATGTGTCCCCCTGCCCTGCAGCTGTGCTGTGCCCCAGGCAGACCACGGGCAGGGTGCTTCATAGGGACATGGTGCTGGCTGTGACTCGTCCCTGTGCTCCCTGCAGGTACGATGACTACGACTATGCAGAAGTGAATCAGCTCCTGGAACGAATGCTCAAAGTTTACATTAAAACTGTAACCTGCTACCCAGAGAAGACAAACTCAGAAATGTTTGACAGGTTCTGGAAGCAGTTCAAGCACAGTGAAAAGGTGGGACAGTTGGCCCCTGGCTCTGACTGGCTGTGGTGGGGCCAGGAACAGGCAGGGGCTGCAGGCTGGGGTGTTTTGGGTGTTTCTGAGCCACCAAACCAGTCTGAGGCAGGTGGGGGGCAAATGGAAACTGGCTGTTTGTAAGGAGTTGTGGGTTTAGTGTGGCATGGGACTGCCCACAGTGTGATAACACGAGCCATCAGCAGTGTGGGGATCTCCAAGGCCATTACCCCATTGGTGAGCACCTGCAGGTGAGCCCTTGGTCCAGCCATAACTTGCAGGAGCAGCTGCTGTGGGTGGCAAGGACCGTGCTGGTGCCAGCCCAGCATGCTGGTGCCAAGTGTGCTGGGGACTCCCCAGCATGTGGCTCTGGGAGGCAACCACAGCTTGCAGAACTGGGAGGAGAGGAAAATGGCCCCTGCCTGTGCTGTGGAAAAATTGGTGGTATTTTGTTTCATGCCAAAAGACTCACTAGCCTGGGTAGGCGCTTGCTTGCACTGGTGCCCGCAGCACACTGTGGCTTCCTGAACCTCTATTGCTTCTCCCTTAGGTCCACGTGAACCTGCTCATCTTGGAAGCCCGAATGCAGGCAGAGCTGCTGTACGCATTGCAGGCTATCACACAGTACATGATCTCCTAGATGGTGGGGAGCTGTGCTGCGGCAGGGCTAGACAGCAAGGGATTACTCAATTTAGTTTACTTGACTGTCTTGTTCCTTACCCTCCCCCCCTCCCCTTGTGGGGCTCACTGAGTGGCCCCATTATGTGCAATTACCAAACTGTGAGGCAAGTCCGTGCTGCTGAGATGTCAGTGTGATGCTAGAGACTTGAACGCGTCCAAGGAGGACTACCAAAGATGTGGGGGGAGAGGGAGGCAGGAGAGGACTGGGGCTGGTTTAGAGGGATGTTCTCCCATGAGCAGAAGCTCCTTGTCTGGGTGGTCTGGGAGCCTCAGCTACCACAGGGAGGGCAGAAGCGAGAGCCGGCTTCCTTCCCTGTGCTGCAGCAGCTGCCCTGCTTGCAAACCATCCCTTGGCACCTGGCCTCATTGGGGTGATGTATCTTGCTTGGGAACAGCACAGGCAGCTCATGGGTGCGTTGCAATGTCCCAAGTTGCATGGTCAGACACGGTCAGACAGGGAGGACAACTGGCTCTGAGAGAGGGCCCTTCCCCAGCCGTGACAGGAAAGGGATGTGCTTGCTGCCTACATGTCCTGCCCTCTAGGTCTATGTGCCAAACCCCTCTGGGATGAACAAGTGATGACCCAGGTGAACTCCAAACTGTGAAGTTCTTGCTGGCAAGGTGCCCTAGTGTTCTGTCTTCTCTGACAGTGTTCAGGCTCTGGAGGTTTCTGCAGGGGACTTTAGCCAGTCCTCAGGAAGTTTGCCCCAAAGCCCCTCCTCTGCCTCCCATCAGCGGAGGGGGCAGGAGGAACAAGGGAGGCTTCTTGAGTTAAACTGGCTTGTATCTTCTTACCACCATGAGAGGGCTCAGGTTCTGTGCCTAGTCACTTGCTGCTTATCAGCATGGTGGAGGAGCCCGTGGTTGGCACAGGTGAGCTACAGGAAACTTCTCCTTGAAGGGGGCTGGGGGAGACTCACTGGGCTGTCCCCATTTGAACAGAGGCAGCCAGTGCACCAGCCTTGCCATCTGCCTGGCAGGCAGGAACATGCTCCACCACTCTCCCCATCCCAGGACTGCCTCCTGCCCGTGTTGCAGCCCCTAGCTGGAGAGGTACAAGGGATCTGGCACAGGCTCCAGAAAGCAGCCACAAAAGGGGAGTGAGGCCACCTGTGGTAAGTGGAAGCCTGAAGCAAGGGCAGCTGTTGAGTCAGCCCAGCACACGCTGCTTCGGTCAACCTGTTTACTGCATAAATGTATGGGGAGAAAACCTTGTGTATGGAAGCTAAAGAAAAAGCCTATTTTTGCTATAAATATGTTTGACATGGATGTATGCTTTATTTCTGCCAGATGTTGGGAAGGGGATCCAGACTTACACAGCTGCTCTGAAGCCAGACAGCAGTGCCTGGCTGACAGCAGCCCCAAGATGGTTCCAGCTCTGGGAAACCCCATGTTCCTAGCCATGGTGGGGTTCTGCACTGACAGTTGTGGTCCAGGGCTAGCAGCTGATCACTGAAACTGGACCTGTCCTGTTCAGCTCAGCTATGTCCTTTTCTCATGCTCAGATGAGCAACTCCCACAGCATTGCATGGTCAGTGGGAAAAGAAGGAAGGTTTTCAAGGGGCTGCAGTGCTCTGGCAAGGAGGAAGGTGCCAGAGGAAGGAGCTGGCTGGTTGGTATCTGGCTGTGGGGTGGGTGAGGCATGGGTGCTGCTATGCAGCTGAGAAACATTTTGCTCACACTCACAAGCAGGTGCTTGGTGAGCAAGGCAGAAACCAGGACCAGTCCTTTCCCCAGCCATGCTGCAGGTACCCTCCCTGCAGCATGAGCTGGAGGAACATGTGCTAGGGCTGGGCTGGCTTGTACTGGGCTAAGCTTGTGTCTTGGCAGTAAAATGCTAGGACAACTGGTGCTGATCAGTACTGGCTGAGTCGGTACTGGTGCCAGGATGACTGATGCTGGCAGAGACGCCACCAGGCTTGGCTCAACAGTACTGGGACAGGCACTGCTGTATCATCATTTAGCCCCAGCAAGGGCTGGGCACAGATTGGGACAGCTGGATGTCCTGCTCATCATCAGGCATAGCACTCTGATTAACTGTAGCAGCCTGGCTGCCTGCCAGCTGTTTTGCCAGCCTTTCCCCTGCCCCTGCAAAAGCAGCTCTGTCCCCTGCAGGGCTGGGATGAGCTGTAGCAGCCAGTTCGCAACAGGACTGATCACTCCCAAAGCAAGCAGCACATCCACAGCTCCACACAGCCCAGGGCTGGCTCCCAGCAGCAGCACTGTCACCACCCATCATCACCTTGTGCTGCTAGGGAGATAGAAGGGAGAAGGCAGTGACAGCATGGCACTGGCTGGGGACAAAGGGCTGCCCTCCCAGGAGATGTGAAGCAGGTTCCCTTTCCCCCCCATCTCTCCATTTGTGCACAAATATCTGGCTTTGCAGGAGCCAGGGCAGCTGCTGCTTGCTGCAGCTCATAGAACAAGCACCAGTCACAGCTGTAAGACAAAGGGCTCCATGGGCTGTCAACCCTCACCAGAAATGAGCACAGCTGCTGGCAAAGCCAAGGTAGACTGCCAGCCTCAGCTCCCTGACAAGAAGAAAACATCCCCCCATGATCTCAGAGATGGAGCAACCATATACTCCCATCCCTGCAGAGCCAGCAAAGTTACTATCGTGTCCCAAGGTCTTGTAGCAGGTAACTCAAATATGCAGGATTGTGTCACTGGAGAAGCCTGTAAGGGTCTTGTTGACCAGAAACTTCAGGGCAGTAACTACAGCTTAGCTTTTGAAACCCATGAACTGGTCATTCACCTTATCAACCCCCCTGCTCCTCTCAGCCCAGCCAGGCTGTGAAGCTGTTGCACTCACCGAGACCCAGGCTTTGAGGCTTCCTGGGAAGGGCAGCACAGGCACTACACCATTTGAGGTAAGCAGATGACTCTAAGCCACACAACATGCCACAAGTCTGGCAACTTCAATGCTTAGAACTCTGCCCTGGTGCCCTCTGCAACCTTCATCTGCCTGGACTAGGATATTCCTCTTTATTGCTCTGTGGCTGGAAGAGAACTGCCAGAGCCCAGGGTACCTCTCCTCTGCAGGAACCCTCCAGGATGTCCAGCACACCCACGTGGGAGCCAGGCCACCGTGACCTTACCTAGAATCACTGAGGGTAAGATGCAGGCACATGTCCAAAGCAGTCACTGAGTTTCTTGCAACAGCCTGTAGCAGAAAGGCATGCTGGCAGGTGCAGCAAGGACTGCTTTTGTGACAATCAAGCAGTCCCCAAGCTGCATGGTAGGAGGAATGGTGTGTCCTAGCCTGCAGAGAACAGCAAGCTACTCTGCAGCAATGGTTAGTCACAGCTCCTACAACCAATCCATTAAAAGCCAGGCCTATGGCTGCTGGTCTTACCACAGCAGTGGAGGGGGGGAAAAAGTAGTACATGGGAAGTGGGGACCTGTCCTGCCAGGACAACTATAGAGCGGGCAGTATGCACCCTACCATCTCACCATTCCCCAGCTTGCCTTCCCCATGCACCAGCTACTCCATCACAAAAGACATGTGAAGTACGGCAACAGACTTTCCCGCTGTGCTTTCACATGTGGTCACATCACCAGTGGCACAAGAGAAATGTTCAGCAAGTATCTGGAGCAAAGCAGGTCTCTGGCCAGAAAATAAGCTGAGCAGAAAAGGCTAGTGAAGTTCTTGCACTGGCTTCTGGTGCTGCTGCTCTGCAGGCAACTACTCCATAGGCCAAAATGTTTACGGTGACAACTCAAGAGAGCTATGAGGTCTCCAAGGTTGCAAGAAAGGCTGACTTACTGCAAACAAGGTGCATTGAACCCACATAGCTGTTGTGACAGAACACAGCAGGACTCTCTGCAACTACTGCACATGGTGTCACACACATCAAAAGCAACCTTGAGCCAAGGCATCTAGGTCCCAGCCTGGCATCTACTCTGTGCTTTGCTCTCCTAGACAATGCTTAAGATCAGCATAAAGTATTAACATCTACTGGGGGGGGAATACATGGTCCCCTGCTCTATGTCAAGTTTTAAACACATCCACTCTGAAATCAACTGCAAAATCCACCCTGGGCATTTTGTTTCTCCAACAGCACCTACCATTTGCAAGAAGCCCTAAGAAGCGCCCAAGGAACAGATGAGGGACAGACAGTTCCCCTAAGGATCATCTCTTAATCCTCCATTTTTAGAGATTGGCTTAAATCTTGAAGCAGGAACCTAATTTGCATTAACTGTTTTAACACCATTATTTTTCAATGGTATTCTTTATCAGATATTAATGAATGCTGAGTATCCAAGGCTTTGAATGCAAGTTTTCTGGCTGTACACATACTGTGCAATTTCATGAATGAGACTTCCTCCTCAGTAGTTTTAAAAACATCTCTGACTTGCTCTCCATGTGTCTCACCAAGCCAGCAGAATCCATGCTCTATGCTCCTTCCCCCATTTCTCTCTGATCTCCTTACCTGCCTCCACTCCAAAGCTGACTGAAGCTCCGAACAGGCCTCATCTTCTGCAAGACCTCTCCCGAGCTGCAGTGCACAGAGCACCCCCAGGGCAGAGAGGGACAGCACATTCTCCAGCCTCATCCCAGCTTGAGGGGGCAGACCTGCTAGATTTGATTGAAGGGCTCCACCATGTTACTCACAAACTGCTTCACTGGCTCAGACTGTATCTGCATTCCTACTTGCCTTATGTCAAAGAAGGACACCCCCCCCCCCCCTTCAAGTACCTAGCTGAAGCCTTCTCCTACCCAGAGAGGCCTCTTACCCACTTGCACCCCTCTGAGCAGCCCCTAGGAATGACCAGCTCCTGGCTTCCACTCTGACACTCATGTCCCCTTTGATGGGCAGCTCCAAGCCACTATCTTCTAATATCAGGAAACACTCCCCAGCTGTAGTAACCTTCCTTTTTCTGATGGAGAATTTGGGGTATGCAAGCAAAGATAAAAACTCACTCGCATGATCACCTGTCCTAATTGTCAGCATCTGCTTGTAGATGGGGTGGCTGAAAGACAGTAGCAGCAAATCCATCTCTCTATTCCTAGAGTTAACTGGTAGAGTTGCTGACATGCAAAGAACATAGCTATATAAAATAAATCTTCTACATTTAGGTCTAGACGGATAAGGAATGAAGGGGCTAGGATGACTCTAGACTAGTCCTGCAAAAGTTAAAACTTCCCAGGATCAGTTTTAGGGCTTGGCAACCCCATGGGTCCCACACACTGACAGCACATTGTAACAACGGGCTCTACACGCGGGAACCTTTATGGGCTGTCACACTGTAACCCTTCCACCTCTGGCCAGTTAAGGGGCATTTCACCAAGGGGTTGCCCTAACAGGTGAGGAGGGCAGAGGAAAGAAGCCAAGGGCAAGGAAAAAAACCCCAACCTGGTCCTCACCAGGGAAACAGAACAAACTGCATGAGACACATGGCAGAGGATTACAGGTTTTTATTTGTCAACCATTCCCCCCTAGTCTAGTACATTCTACAGTCTTGCTAGCACAGATGGTAACAAAGAGCCTGTAATGGTTCAGAAGTTACACTGCTACAGAGAGCAAACAAAAGCAGAGATTATGTAAAAAAAATTATTGTGAGAAATGGGTGAAAGATTGCAGAGGGGATGGGTGGAAACTATGTCAGCTAGTGATGCCTGCCCTGTATGCAGCAGACATCTGTGCTAGCAATGCAGAAACCCTTCCTGGGATCACACCAGGTAAAGACTCCACTGTGCTGGAAGCATCATTTCATAGAACCATCCCCACTGCCTTATGAAGAAGGCTCCTTTCAGGAGAAGTGACCTATCTCAAGACACCTTGGGGAGCACCACAGGGTAGCACCATGGCACCAGCCATGAACATTCCCTTCTACCACACACCGTAACACTTGCCTTAGTCAGAGAACCATAAATGCAACACCATCAGCTCTTTCACCTTCAGCTTCTGCTGCCTTTTCTCTGCTTTACAGCATGATATCAGATGCAATTTTGATTCCATCAGAGATTATTATCCATCGACTACAGACATGTTGGGGGGCAAGGAGACATAAAGGCTACTGAAGAGAGGGGATCCCTTTCTTGAAAGGTGAGCAACTGTGGTGATGAGTTACCACATGCTGCGAGCTTTCACATGGACAGATCTTTCAGGCTTCAGGAGTCACCTCTTGCTTGCTTTTCCCCACATTAATTAGAACATGTTCTTTGTCAAAACATACAACTGAGGCAAACCCTAAGCTATCCCTGTTCATGCTCATGTCCCCGAGTTGATTGATTTGTTTTGTGGTTTTTTTTTTGTTTGGTTGGGGGGTTTTTTGTTTGTTTTGATAATGGGTCCAAACTTGCACATTATTTTGCTGACAGTCCAAGACACTACTCCCAAGGCACTCCCACCTGTGGCACCAGACACAGGTTTCTCATTCCTGGAGCAAGGCTAGCCCTGAAGCATTTGAGTGTGGCTATAAATAAGCAGCTAAGTAAGAAAATTAACATATGATGATCTACATAAAAGCTTTCTAGGCATTTCCTTTGGAAAAGCTGATTAGTGCTACTTGCTTCTAATATGAGCCTCATTTATGAATATACCCGGGCTCTGGAACACTCCCACTGCTTTCATTCCTCTCACCAGGATAATTTGACAGCTGTTTTTAAAGCTGCACAGAGTAGGGGATGACATGTTTTTAAGACACACCAAGGAAAATTAAGGGCTTCAAGAAGCTTTCAATATTCCAAGCTCTCACAGGAAGCTGGGAGTATAGTAAAACATGCTTAAGTTATAAAGAAGGCTCAAAATTTGCTAAACCCAGGCATAAATAAAAGCAGCAAGTCTGCCTCCTACTAGGCTCCATGGGCCTAGTAACCTGAATCCTTTGCAGCCCAAAGCTGCATGGTGGCCTCATGCTGTGAAAGATGGCATTTGATCCTCTGGAGATGAAGAGACTTGTTACCCCAAGGTAACCTCCCACAGTCCTTGAGGACAAGGAAAACACATACAGTGCAATCTAAGGCTTCAAGCCAAGAGTTCCCTGCCCACTACCCTCAGGCACTTATCCAGGAACATCACTCCCCATGTCACTGGCCCATTCCCTCCCTACCCAGCTCACAGCTGCTCTCAAAATCCCAGCCCAATCCTTCATTAGAGCAAAAATTAGCCCACACATACAGGGCCCACAGGGCTAACACAGTACAAAAAACCACCAAGACACTATCCTGAATCCAGCAGCAGTCAGTAGCAAAATCTTTGGGCAAGAATACAAAAAATTGGACAAGTATTGAGCAACCCCCTGCCAGGTACAACCTTTCAGCAAGCAGCAGTTTAGGAACTTTAAAGTTTCCTGTGTCCTGGAAGGAAATATCCGTGGCTGGAAAACTCAAGGTTTATGAAAAGAAAGTGATTTGAAAAGGGGCTGGTTAACTCCCGAATTCTCTGCATCCCTGCCCTCCGTGCCCACGATCCAAATTATCTTGCTACACATACAAACGAGAAGCTAATTGGCCTGCCTGAGCCTGCAACATTACATTCATGGTTTACTGAGCACTCCCAGAGTACCATTAGTCTTCTGAACACCATCTTCAGCACTAGTGCGCTCTCAGGCTTCTTTAACCACTGCCAGCTTCTGTTGCGTTGAGGAGACAGAGAGCACCTGCATGGACTGCCACAGGACAGAGACATCACTGTCAGTATACGGGTACAGCAGGACTCCAGCCAGAGGTGCTCCTGTCTCCAGGACAGGCAATTCCCCAGGAGTCTGGCCTGGGAGTATGAAAAAAAAAAAAAAAAATAAGAGAGAGAAAGAAAAGATAGGTGCTCTGTTCCTTCAGCTGGAACAGGTTGAGGATGCGTACTAGCTGAGAGTACATCAGATCTTCCTGGGGCACTACTCGAGTGCTCAGGGGGCCAGGCTCTCTGCAGCCAGAGATCAGGCCATGTCCCCAGTGCTGTCACACCTAGGGGACATCTTGGAACAGCCTGAAGATAGCACTTCTTCCCCACAGACCAACCCAGCCAGAAACAGCTCACCATAGATTTGCAGGTCTGAAGCACCAGTTACTAATTATTGTACCTCCTATTATTTTGGGCTCTGTTTTCATGAGAAATTAGCTAGAGATTCACATGACCACACATACCAGTGTCTTGTTCTTTGATAGATGGCTGTGAGGCATGGGCAGCCAGTCAACTTGCTCTGGAGATCATGGGATTCATGTCCCCTCAAGGCCCAAGCTAACAAAGTGGCATATTATGTGCCAAACAACACAAACCCTGCCAGATCTATTAGCTACAACCCAGAATGGCCAATTCTCACTTGCAGCATATACCATTAGGTGTTTGTGAAAAGGGTATCTATCCATTTGTGTAATGAACTAATTGCAGCAAGAACATGCATCCATGACAAGTCTGCAAGACTGGGATCCCTGCTTAGCATCTGCCCTTTTGTTTGTTACCATGAGCTGTGGCTACACATGCAGATGGTGGGTAAATTTGAAACATATCACCCTGAGGTCTGCCATGAAGACAGCCTTCAAAGCAAAGGTTATCAAACTATTCGAAGACTGATGACAGAGCATGCTAAAATACAACTGTTGAAGACTCCTTGTTGCAGGTAATGCGACAAACCACTCCTGTTCCAATCTCCACTCAAATGAAAATGAAATGAAACCCATGAAAACAGAGCCGACAAGGTGGTAAACAGTATGGCTCATTACACTGCATGATACAAACCTTCTGAACAGAAGCCAACACCACCTTCAGAAAGGATTGAAGAGGCTTTCTGCCATATCAAGCCTACCAGAACACCAGGAAAGCGCTATGTCTCCCACAGATCCTGCCACTGCAAACACCAAAAAGGTGACAGGAACATGCCAGCATTTGCTCTGAACTAGCCTCTTGACTCCTATCTTCTGTCCTGCAAGAACAAAGAGACAGGGCAGGATCCCAGCATACCCCCAAGGATGTGCCTACAGGCTTCAGGTTCCCCAGCAGTAGCAGAAACTTCAGCAAGAAAACAAAAACCTTCAGAAACCAAAAAGCAAGCTACCAAATACCACTGATCATGCCCTCCATAAGGACTACCCACAGTGTCAGCCAATCTAGCATGATCCAGTCCACATCATCTTCTTAGCAGACTAGCAAATCTGTCTTATCTATCAGCTGCAGTCCAGCTACTTAAGGGATTAGCTGAGAGTGAGTGCGCTGTTAATGATTAGCATTCTGTAACATTGTCCTCTTGGCTTGGCGGGAGTGCCCAGTTGAGGAGAGACAGAGCAGCTGTGGCTGAATGCCATGCCACGTAGGCACCTTCAGCCTGTTCTAGGGAGAGCAGCCATTCCCCAGTGGTGCCCTTCCCACTTTTCCAATGACATTTTCAGCTTCTTGGCGCAAAATGCCTTAGGCCTGTCCTCTCCCATACTGTAGTGTTATCTGGTGTCAAGGGGACAGATGTAGCAAATGTGGGTTGTTTTTTTTTATCCAATAATCTCATTTTCAATTAAAATATATAATATATATTTAAAAAGGTTTAGAAAAGCTTCTATGTAATTTGCAGCTACTCTTACATATAGATTACAATAATGTACAACTCTTCCCCAACGTGGTTTGAAACCACGGGGACCTGCCAATCCTTTCCCCTCAATCATATACATTATCAAACATCAACTGCGTTTGTTCCCAATACAGCTTGGAAAAAGTCTGTCACTGGTACCTCCTCTGAGGGAGAGATGCCTAATATACCTAATGGGGACACACTTAACATTTGCTTCATATTCACTGTAGAAAGTTCCCAGATTAGTAAAAAAATATTTCATCTATAGAAAATGCCCTTCTGAAAAGCAACCAGGGCTCTGTTAAGGCCACACCCAGGCTTTCCACTTCTCTGCTGTAGCAAGACAGATCAGAAACAAACCTAAATCATGTTTACATGTCCCAAAACAGCTATCAGCAACTGTGCTTATTTTACAGCAGCCTGGTGTATCAGAAGAGTGCTGAGAACAGCATAGGGACTTCTCAAAACATGCTTCTGATTCAGTGGGGCTCAGTTGGCACAGTGAAAAACTCAAATGTCCTCCTGTTCCCACTCAGGTGGACAAGAGGAAGCTTTCTACATCATGACCACATCCTTCCCTGCAGAATGACGATGGGTGCTCCAGAGATGGGCATGCTGAAGCCATCCCCTGAAATAGTGCACCCTTTTCCCACAGGGCTTCCACCAACAAGCTCCTTCCAATTCCTCTGCAAGTCTGTGGGATACCAAGTGCACATCTGACAGCTTAATGAAAACGTCCAACTACTTTGCCCCACAGCGCAAGCCAAGTGAGAGCAGAGCCAGCCCTCCACCAGTCTGAGGCACTGGGAGACTTTCTGCCATAGCAGAGGGAGGACAGCCATTGAGAGATTCCTCCAGCAAACAAACCCAACTCTTCACATGGAAAATGCTATTGTCTGGCACAGGAGTCTTCTGGCCGAGGTTTTTTACCAGGGCTTCTCTTTGGACATGTACAGCCCAGGTTTCTTGAGATGATCCAAGGCAGAGTCAGGTTTGTAGGAAGAGCCATGGCACATAACACAATTACTATCTTTAAACTCTTCCTGTTGCAGCCAGATGCAGGTTGCCCCTCCTTCCTAGGTGGGGCAGCCCTTTCTGCCCAAGGCGTGGTGTGCAGGGAAACCGAATCCAACGTGCTCCGTTCTTTTCTCTGCCAGGGGTGGGAAGCGAAGTCAGAACCCGATGTTCAAAACCTGAAGGATGCTAGGAAGACAAAAATAGAGTGAATGGTTACATCTCAGCTTCAATGAGAATCCTCAAAGCATAGATAAGGAGTTAATTGCTATCAATCAGCCCCTGCTGCTCAAAGTATGTCACCTTCCAGCAAGCAACAAACACAGACCACAAGAGACCTTGATCAATGGAGAGTCAAGTGGGAAGACTGCTCAGCTCCAAGCCTTCAGAGTATGACAAAGACAAAATAAAAGCACAAAGGTCAAAAGTAAGTACTCCTCCTGTAAGCCGATGGCACCAAAGCTCTGCAAGATAAGGGGATTTAAAGGAAGACTCGGCTAACACCAGAGGCATTGCAGGAAAACAGCAAGGAAGAAGGAAAATTACTCTTCAGCTTAAGCAACAACAAATATCAATTGGTAGGGAAAAGACTAAAAAAGGGATTTTTAAAGATCACATGCTAAAACTGTTTATGCTCACCCATTTAAAGATATCCTGTATCTACCTACAAATAATTAAACATTTCCAGATATCTCATTCCCCCACAAGTCTAAAGATCATTTCTTGGGTCTTCTGCCTCACCACAATTAAACTGCCACAAGTTGTTCAAAACAAGCTTGGAATAGATTAAGCAGACTGAAGACACTGACATAAACCTCCACCATAGGTCTATGATCCACTTTGGTAGGTAGAATAGCCAGATAAATGTAGGGCATCCAATCAGTTGCATTCAGTAATACTGAGCATTAAATAAACTTGTGGAAAGGGAAAGAAGCTACTAGAGTGAATCAGCCCTGAACAAGAAAAGATAGTAGCTTAAAGCAGAAGCCAGAGCAACAGGTTACTTTGGGAAACTGCAAGTTGATGGAGGGTTTAGTTATTATTAATGTTCTGGTAGACAAAAATACAGTGTTTGGACCAAAGGGAATTAGATAGAGCATAGCAAGAAAACCGTAAGTCCAGACCATGCCGGGCAAGGGATAGAGTTCTCCAGGCTATGAAGCTACAGGGAATTTAACTGAACAACTAAAGATCATTAACTAATGCCCACCAGAAGAGTGGATGGACTTTACATTTGTCAATGAAGCACAAACTGTAACCACTGTACAAAAGAGGCAATTCTATTCCAGGTATTCCTCCTACTGGCTTGCAGAAATACCTAACATAGAGATAGATGAGCAATGCACCAAAGTCCCTGAGCTGCTGAGAGACACCCGGGTGGCCACCCACACTTCCAGCAAACAGAATGGAGAACACTTGCATTAAGTGCTGAAGGCAATAGTGGTTGCATGTGATTGACATCTGCATGCCACGGTCTAATTCCAGCTGCAGCTACCATTTTTCCATGACCTTGCTCACTAAGACTCCCATAAGGCACTCTATATGGTTTGCACATCCAATGCCTTAACCAGTGAATGGCAGACTTACAATTGAGCTGCAGCTAGCGGACAACAGTAGCTGAAATCGTAGAATTTATATTTTTCCTAGTCAAGGGAAGTATTCACACACTGACTTTCTTCCTCTGCGGCCAACAGCGAGGTTTGTGGGTGTTGCATCGCTGCTGGGCAGGAGCAAAATTTCCATGTTTGATCTCTAATCTCCAAGTAAAGAGACAGAGGGTTCCAACAGACTCCTGGTGAAGCTGTGGACAAGCTCTTCAGCACTTAACTTGCAAGAAGAGGATAAAATCATGTCAGCTTTGAGCACCATTGATAACATCAACTAGCTTGTGTCTTCCCAAGTGCTGCAGAGAGACTAAGTACTTATTCCTAAAGTTTTCTCTTGCCTAAAAAGAGAAATATTTCCCCAGCTCCAGTTTCATTCTGGCTATGCAAATCACAGAGTGTGATCACTGGCATTTATTGATGAACAGTTTTGCTCAGTGCTACACCACAGCTGACCCAAGAAAGGCAACAGGTTAAGCCCACAGTAACTACTCAGAAGGACAGCTTTAGGTTAGCAATCACTTAAGAGTAGCTTTTACCAATGTGAATTTAACATGGAAAAAACCACACTCAGAAAGAATATGAAAGGAAAAAAGCCTGGCACACTGGAAGAATATATAGTGGCAGCCACGGTTTCCCTGAACAGTGATTTCCAAACAGGGAAAATAACCCTAATAACTCACTGCAGTAACAGATTCAGAGAAGGGAGAGATGACACAATCTTGACTTCCTCACAAACACTGATGTCTGCAGCTCACTTGGCTTTGGAACTTGTAAAGTTGAGAAAACATTCTGCCTTCTTTTCCCAGGGTCCTTCCTTCCTGGCCTCCAAGAAGGCTCTTATTTCTCTCCATGTGCACCTTGTTCCCCTTCTTAGAAACCTGACTCACCTCTCTGTCTTGGCAGCATTTTACACAACACTTGCTCTCTTTGGACAAATGGCTCCCTTTCCTCCCACTCCATGGATTCCAGGATACAGGCAAAACTGAAAAGCTTTGCAAAGCTCAGAAAAAGCAAACAACCTAAGGATGGAATAAAAGGCTTGAAACGAAGCACGCTGAACAGGGTGTCACTTCTCCAAGTGCAGTACTGCTGTTAAGAACTGTTCACTAGCAGCACGCAGGAACTATGCTTTCTGCTGAAACACAATACTGTTTCAGAACTTGTTCCAGATCTCACTCCTTTCTTAGTGAGCATGCGTCCAGCATATTTCCCAGAAAGCATCACTTCAACTTCACACATGGAACAAAGCAAATCCAGGGGTTTTAACATCAGAGAGCTCCTCTGCTTTGATTAAGCAAGTCACATGCCAAGTATGGAATAATAATATGGAATAAGAATATAACCATGCTGTTAAGAGCTCACGTTCTCCCTCTTAAGCATTTGATTACAGGCACATCTTCACCAGTACTAGGCCCTACCCTTTGATAAACATTCCCTCAACTTCTCTGCTTTACACTCTTAAAAAAAAAAAGTAAAATCTATGCCAAGTATTCTGGAGACAGAGGTCTTGTCTATCCAGCCCAGGTAATTAACACACCCAGGACTGCAGGACAGCTTGCATGTTTTAAGAGCACTCCTGTGAAAAATATTTCATCCCTGAAAAGTCAATGTATTCTCAAAATATGATGGTCTGTCCTAGCATGGAATAACAAAACCAAACAAAAAACCCAACAAATCATCAAAAGCCCCAAAAAACCAACCAACCCAAACCCAAAACCAAACCACCAAAACCACAAAAGCTCAGAACAATACCCAGTGGAAACACTGCTCAGAAGGCCACAGCCTCTGTCACTAACTTTCAAACGGTCCTAACACGGACGAAGGATGCCAATGTTTTGTCAACCAAATTTGTCTTTGAAATCAAAACTGAGTTTCCATATTCCACCTGAAGTTAGGATATTCAATTTAAGACAGCCACTCAGTAATTCAGCAAGAGCACAGGTAACAAATGCACAAGACTAAAAGGCCCATAATGGAACAGAAAAACTTGATTGATCCTCTCTCTACAGAAAAGAGATCTGTTAGCTACAGACAGAAGAACGTTACTAATAAATTAAATTCTAAGCAGTGTGGTGGGACTTGGAATAACAGGGAGTTATATTGACTTTTTAACCAGAATATATAGTGGTGTATCAATAGGTTCACATGTTTTAAGTACCAGCAGCTCAAAGGACAGCATTTCACTTTGTCTAGACCCAAGACACTTGTCTAGAATGGCTGTACTGGGGCAGAGCAGAAAATATTTAATATCAGGTCTCTAGCATGAACAGTAGCAGCAATCACCTGAAATTAGGTTGAAATGGGCTTCCAGAGGTCACCTAGTCCAAACTACCTCCAGGTTACTCAGGTGCCTAGGAAGAGTATTAAGGTCAAGTACATGATAATTTCACTCAGTCTCCATCATTTGGAAGCTCAAGAGCTTTCCACACTGAAGCAGTATCTGCAATTTGCCCTTCTGCCTGCTCAGCCAGCCAGTATTAGGGGTTGAATGCACACACACTAACAAACACCATTATCTGCCTCCTAAAACAGGAAATACTCTTGGCAAGGCTTCCACTTTCCAACAAATATCCAGCCTATGCTCCAGTCCATCAAAGAAAACTGTCTATTTTCTGTTAGCTACCTGAGCTCCAAGTGTGAAGTATGCCTTCAAGTTCCATTTCTCTAATTCTTCAACTGCATCAGTGGTTAAAGGGCTTCAAATTAGGGTGTCACAGCCTCAGAGAACAAGACATTTTTAATTTTTGCTCTCACATACGTTATTTGCCAAACTGACTCTAGAAATTTTTGTGCAAATATGAAGAGGCAGCTTCACTGTGCATGGGACAGCACTACTGCATCATTTCCTCCTTCCATCTCCATCTACACCGCAAACTCCTGTTTCCCATTCCAATAATGGGTACATAAGCAATTTGGTAGTTTAATGCTGATGAACCAGCTTACCAGACTTTACAGACACTATCCCAGAAAAGGGAAGGGCAGGTCTGATAACTGAGAGTGATTGTGTCCTGCTACACACACAACAAAGCAGACAGTCATGACACAGACATGCTTTTGCAACTGCACATTCTAGAAAATTTTGCAAGGATAATAATAACCTGAATAGAAACACAGTGTGTGCTTGGCTCAGGTTCAACTGTTCTGTATATAGAGGATCATGTCTTCATTTATGGAATCAGTATATGCTCTCATGTCAACTTCAGAGCTATAAGGCATTGCAGAGACCGATGTCCTGCAACAGTTATCTATGGTACAGAGATAACAGGAGTTTCATCAGGCTGCTGTTCTACTCCATAAATGAGTTTACTACCTGATAAGTTAAATCTACCTACCTTTAGACAGTTTTTTTCTCCTTCTAAACTGGAATGTGGCTCTCCAGAAGCTTTTACTCAAAACAGCACCTGCACTTCCAAAGAGGTATCTTTAACTGCTGCAGACTTGGCACAGGAACCATCACAAACAGGGCTGTTCCCACTATAGAGCTGTTGAATTTTACATAACTACACCTACCTTTTGTGCTCCTGAAGTTAACTGGTACCCAGGTATGGTTGGAGGCCTGCGAGGTGCTGGGATAGCTGGGAGTAGACAGAATGGGTTCAAAATTAAAGTCCAATCCTTCTTCATCCATGAGTTCACTGTTGATTATGTAATCCATATCACATTCAGGTTCTCCATGTAACATGTCGAGGTCCAGGTCAATGGGCAGCCTGTCCATGGTTCAATCCCAAGGGAGCAGGGCTAGCAGAAGAAAGCAGCAGTGGACTGCCAGCTGGACGACTGGGCAGTTGTTGCAGAAACTGGAGCTTTCAAACTGATGATGCTGGCAGTGTTTTGAGGCGATGTTACTATGGGAAGCGTTGATGGCAAAACACTGGCACCAACTGGTTCTGTCTCCTGCTCTGTAGACTTTCCTCGTGAATTGCCTGAGCTCATCTTACTCAGGGCAGCTTGTCCACCTAGAAGCAGAAGAGTTCGGCTGCTCATTCTGTTACCAGTCTGCGGAAGAACTGGATCCACTGGAGTCAACATAACATCCCTTGGAGGTGGAGAAGCAGGTGTCAGAAGAACTTCCAAGGTGTGAGAGGCAGAGAAATGGCTGATGGAACTTTGCAGTGAGATATCAATGGGGTTAAACAGGGAATTGCCAAAAGTAGTTGTCTGACCAGCTGCGTTTGGGCTCTGCAAGGAAAAGCTGGAATCTCTCTGGATCTGACCACTTGAGACAGATTGCTGGGTAGATAACACAGATGAGCTGGGAGACATCAAATTTAACCCATCAATAAGCTCAAGCTCCTCAGTCACAGTTGGTGGAACATTGCTGGATGCACTGGAGTACACTAGAGAAGGAAGCAGCTCTTCATTGTGGAGGTCATCCTGCTCCGTCAGGATAGGAGAAAGCCTGGCACTAACAGTGCTTGCATTGGAACTGGTTCGAGGTCGGAAGGTGTTCCACACATCAGAGTCCTCATTGCTTCTTGAGGACGGGCTCCCCGGCCACTTAGGGAATTGGGAGCTAGGACTGTCAGCAGTGGATTCTGGAGCAGACTGGAGAGGAGGCTTCTTTTTGGATGCTTTACTTCTGACTTTTGCAAGTTTGCTGCTGTTGTCCATGGAAGCAGCTCTTCTTCTTGGTGCTTTTCCACTTTTACCACCCTCTGGATTAAGCATCCACCAAGAGCTCTTCCCTGTGGCTTCATTATGGACTTTAATGAACTTGCTGTGCAGGGACAGGTTATGCCTAATAGAGTTCTGGAAAAACAAAACAAAACAACCCAAACAAGATATGAGGACCTAACAGTGGACACACCTCCTGCCTAGAAACCTCACAAGCATAAACGCATTTACACAGTATCCAGAGAAGAAAATTATAACAAAGACCTACCCACAAACCCCTGCTATTTCTGCTTGAACATGCCTGACAGCACTAGCAAGCACTGCCATGTTTCACTGCAGCAGCAAGGGTGAAACTACCATAACAACTAGCAGCTTCCAACAAGTAAAATACTAACACAAAGTTAGTGTGTCAAGACCACAGAGAATCTGCAAAAACTAAGCACACTACAGAGCAAGTAAGTGAATTCCCAAATACAGCTTGCAACTTCAATGTGAGCCTAACTGAATTTGAGCTAATGCGGCTCCCACCCTTCTTCCAACCCCATTAGCCAGTATAAGCCTGGATGAATCTTTTGATTTTTATATGGCTAGCTTTCAGATGGATCTGAGCACAGCATAGCAGTGAATCAAATAGACTAGGTGAAGAGAAATGGCAAAACACTTTAATTCAGTGCGCCCATTACCACATTCATCCCCAAAACAGATAAACAAGAGAGAAACTTTGTGGAACAAGACTCCCAGTAATCCTGGAGTCTGTCAACCTCACTCTGCAAGCAGGCAGTATGCTTTCCTCTGTGTGCATTTCTAATGAGATAAGATGTTCAGGGGATAGTGCACTCATGCACAATATGTGCCAGTTTTAGCCTCTTTTCTGTTTGGCAAGGCACCCAATTCCTTGCCTTTCCCAAGTCCCTTCTTTTGGTTCATCTTTGCTGGGAACTACAAGCAAACATATCTGTATAGCATCATCAAACTGAATTTTCATTCTGTAACTGATAAACTCCCTAGTATTTTAGAATCAGCAAGCAATAATCTCTTTGTTTGAGCAGATCCTCCATAAACTCCCCTTGAGGCCTGTGTCATGCATTTGTTTGATATTAGCATTTAATTTGTTCAGATGGTCAAGTTAACATCATTAACAGGTGCTACATTGGTAGCATAACAGCCGTCCAAGAGCAACTTTTCCCTATAAACAAAAAGGTAAAGAGCAGCCTTCAGCTTTCATGCATGCTCTCTTAATTCTAAGAAATTTAACCATGCTTTTATTATCCTTTCCCATCACCTCTGAACACAGTTCTTTCCTGCCTGCTGTTTTCCCTCTCCCCACCCTTTTCCTCTCAGATAAGTCCTCACCATGCTAATTTTGGCCACCTCACCAAAAGTGCTATCCTAGAACAAAGCGGATGTAGATAAACAATATAGGCAAAGTGGAAAGTTTTCATGGAGAGGAAAGGACATGTGAGAATTGTTCTGCATTAGCTTTCATTTTAACCTTTGGCTGTTGAAGACTTGGAGAAGACTGGCTGCTTGTTGTGGTTGGTATCTAAGGATACATATGCTCTTACCTGGAGTGCACCCCAATGGTTACTGCAGAGCCAGGGCCTAATGGAACATGTGTCAGTCAATGTTCTTACACAGTTTTATTGTGTTGTTCACACTAATAGCTATATAACACTCCTGCCTGGCATCTTCTCTAAATAAAGCTTTCTTTCCCTTCAAGCCTCAACAAAAGTAATTCAGACTGGTACCCTGTCTCCTAGAAGGCTGCTGCTTTCATTTCCAAAGAATCCACTCCTTTTCCCAGGTAAATGTGCATGACTTTGAATGTGTACTGCTGCAGCAATAAGAACCACTAAGTTGTCACTAATTCTTATTTATTTTCCTGAAAGTAATCTGTGAACATGTGACACCCAGTGCCATCAGGAATGGCCCAGTAGCTTGTATGCATAGTATACATTTGGAGTTTCATAACCACCCGCTTTTTTAGCTTCATTTACTAAAAATGGAACTTTAAACCAATAGGTTCAGTATTTCAAAATTTCACAGCTAAGTATATTCTGTTTTCTTCTCATGCATGGCTATAGCCAGGTTTTAATTCCTGTGTCAGCAAAAGCACACTGCACTGGTACAAGCATTTCAGTAACAGTGAAACCTCAAGAAAATTAACACCACATAGGGTATCATGACAATTTCAGTAACTAGTTTTCAAGTTTTTTGGATGAAAAGCAGCTTGAAATAAGACATCTGGGAATAAGAACAGGATTCATATGAACACAGATATGCAAAGCCTGGTACCTTTTATGAAAACAGTCTCAAAGTGCGTTTACATGTTATTGCTAAACTGACATAACAGCACAGGAGATTCACACTTCACACTGCATGATCCCCAGCACAAGAATGCATCTGCTAGAATGATTTAATACACCTAATATATGGAGGGCACCCTCTAATCTCATTGAGAAAGTGAGGGACAAATCAATTATGCTAAAATAATCACAGAACTCCAGGTCAAACACAACAGGAGAGGAAGTGACAGAGTGCAGTCACCCAGGCAACCCTGACGTATTTCCTTCTTGACATTTAAGCAACTCAAACCAGAAACATACAGATGACATCTTTTTAGACACTCAACTTCAGCAGTGTGGGAGGATCTCAGTTAGTCTGAGCACCTGCAATCCAGACAAGATCTTGACTTTGCAACATCTTTGACCATAAGAAAGCATGACCTGAAGGAAGAGGCAGGAATCCTTCAAATCCTTAGGGACCTCTTCAACAACTAGTTAGGGGTGGTTATTGCTGTTTATTCAGATATCTTAGGGAGGTTCTTATGGCTGTATGTTAAGTATTGTGGTGAAAAAAAATGCCAGTCTGTGCCTCTAACCCATCACAGATCAAAGATGATTCCTGTAAAACACATTTAGACAAAACCATTCTGAAACTAATGACAAATATTATGCAAAAAATTAAAGTTTGACTAGAGACATTTATTATACACTGAAGGGTGGACCATACACTAGGTCCCAACCACTGTGCGTACAAGTTAGGATATACAGACCAGCCATAGAAGGATGGCTAGCAACATACACAAACTATTTCCTACATCTCAGTTACCACAAGATTAAAACTTCTTCTTTGCTAAAATCTCCTAGCCCTATTTAAAGGACAGGAACACTCCTCACCATCATACCAGGCCTGCCCCAAGACCAGTGTCAATGCTGCTGTGGACCCTGCCCAGCACCAAAACAGTGCTTCAGTCTCAGGACAAGGAACTAGCCATGGGAGCTGGCAGCACAACCAAGCAATTATCCCACCCAGTCAGCCTTCTGGACAACTGTCATAGACACTGAGATACTTTGGAAATGCACAAGTAGGTCACACAGAAGACACGATGCCAGTGACAGCTTTTTCAAGGGACTATACAGCTTTGTAGTTAAGGTTGAGGTTATCTACCATAAAACTGAAGTCTTACTCAGAGCAGGTCAGAACACTTAGGATAGTTTGTTCAGATGTTAAGGTTCTTCACACTAAAACCAAGCTTAAACTCACCCTCCTGTGATGTACTTTCTTCTAACACATATATGACAGAAGCAGAAGGCAGTTATTTTGCCCTGCCTGGAGGAGCTTATCCATGCAGCAATAGTGTATGAACTGAGCTACCAGAGTGCTTGGGGTCAAGCACAAGCTATGCTGAGAAAGATACAAGAAACAGTAGCTATCCTTGAAAATTTTGTGCTTGCCCACATTTGCCTGGGTTTTCAATTACTGTTCCCTAGGACCAGGGCCGTTCTCTCCAAGGAAACGTCAAGGTTCTACCACAAACCACAGAAGCACCAGATTTCTTAACATAAAGTCTCTCTAAGAATGAGTGACAGGAAAAAAAAAAGAAAAAACCACAATCACTGCAGCTGCCTGTCATACGCTCTCACTGCCCTGGAAGCATACAAAGAACATGGTCACATCCCAGCACAGGGCCATGTTCCAAAGCCAGGCCTATAATTGTGCTGATTTATCATTTGCCATGGCGTTTTTGGGATGCTACAAAGGGAGAACGCCCCGCCTATTGCATCTGTCAGTGCCTGTCTCAGTACTCACCCAGCCACTTGACTCCAAAGGCTTCAGGAAAAATTCTTAGTTGCAGAGATTTTGTAAAGTTATGCTCCAGCAACAACTGCTCCAGAGCCAGGGAGCTAAAACATTTCCCCAGCAATCTCCTTCCAGAAGGCACACATGAGCACAGCTGTCAAGCTTGGCAGACAGGGAGTTGTACTGTACGAAGAACATTTTCCTTACTGTAATCTTCCAATAGGAGCCCAGAAGAAGAAAATCCTAGTTCTCTAAAAAGCCACGTGTGAGGCGATTTGCAAGTTTACCAGGACAGGCAGACACATACAACAAAAGCTCTTCAGGATTAGATAGTGCAGAATAAAGTTGTTGGAACAAGTAATGCAAGCAGCCCAGGAGCAGCCTCCTCCAAGGACTGCCTGAAAATTAAGCCGTGCTGCAAGGAATAATCTTTCAGCAAAGCAGTTTTTCCAGAACAAACTAGCAGGGAGCAGGAAGGAGTAGCAGCAAACCTTCAAGTAATTTGACTGGCATTGCACGGGGGAGATGAACTTTCACCAAAAGACAAGCTGTCCCCCACTTTTGAGGGGGACACCTACACTCTATAAGGCTTCAAATGAAAAAAATAAACCTGCACTTCCATACTTATTCAGGGCATTATACCTTGTTTGGGAGAAGGGGCTGTTAATGTCACTTTAACGAGAGTTAAGTATATGTTGCTACATTGCAATGGTGGGCCCTCACCACAGTTGACCACTTGTCAGTAAGTTTTATCCCACCTGAAAAACAGGTGATCCCACACTCGCACCATCATCCTGATCCTACCCACTGCCACTAGCCTCGTTTTCCACACCCAGCATTTCACCATCCTCCTGTCCCTGCCATGCCCAGCTGCCTTCTGCCTTCCTCACCAGGCCCTCACCTAGGCCAGACCATTCAAGGACTAATGGATTAAAAGGTAAAAGATTCTGTTAAAAGAAAGACCAATGGACAAAAGCCACTCGTGCTCCTCAGTTTCCATGCTACGCTCTTCACTACAGCCTCCTCAACAACTATTGTACAGCTTCTGTTCGTTATTTTCCACCCTGCTTTAAAGAAACCAGATAAGTTATCAGTAGCTGGGACAGAGAACATCTCCCTGCTGCCAGGACTAAGCACATCACTAACACCACATGAATGCATTTGTGGGCATAAGAGGTAATGGCAAGAGTTTCAGCAGTTTCCACCCACCCCCTAGCTACTCTGGATTTGAACAGCCAGACCTTTCCCTCCCCTTGCAGGCAGCAACTTCCAAGAAACCAAAATAATCTCAACTTAAGAGAAAGCTAGCACCTATGACAACAACTAAAGATTAACTGGACTTAAATTAAGTAGCAACAATGACAGCAATGACATCACTATTCGTATTTGATGTAGAACATGCGATTCTTCAATTCTAGTGTCAGAAGGTTTAATAGGGAAATGTATAATTTCAGGCACACTCGAATTGTAGACAGTAAAACACTATGGGCTTTCTCAGCACTGTCAACAAAAGTAGCCTCTTTCTTCACAGACTGAGGTCAAGGACTTTGTGCAGCAGAGACCCCCAGAGTGAGCCTCTCCTATACACAAACCTGCACCAGGCTGAAGGTCAGGCAGAATTATACTTTGATCAGAGCTTAAATGCTGAGTTTAAGTTTTATGTTTCCTTTTCCTTTATGGCATCAAGTCAGTTATGCCACAGTGAACAAAGACAGGGAAATATTTTTAATGTCTTCTGAAATCATCATCTTGAAATTATCCTTACCAAAACTCAAAAGCAATCCTGTGATAGTGATTTGGATCCTTACCTGTCCATGTTAAAAAGCTATGATTCTGACAAGTCTGAGCCAAAAAAATCTTCAAGGATACAGACACCCCAGCACAGTCAAGATGGATATAAGCAAACAGCTAATGTGACTATTTTAAGAACTGACTATTGCTTTTTTTGTAGAACTGACTACAGAAAAGAAACCTCAAAAGCTGACTGAACAGTATTCAACATGCCAATGAACAATAAACTTTTCATTTTTACCAAAACAAATGTTCAAATAATTTTGTATCCACTAAACTGGAATTTATTTGCAAGGTGTAAGGATAACCTGGCAGAACCTACCAGCTGCAGCACAGCAGAAATAATCCAGAACATGGAAAGGCTTGCTTTTGCCTGCTGGCCCATTACTCTTTCATGCAGGAGCTTCAAAGGGCCACAGGATGAGCAGCTGTTTCAACTTGAGGGAGCTCTGTGCATGCTCTGCCAGGAGGTCAGACATGCTGAGCTCTGGGAGAGGCCGGGAACCTTCAGAGCCAGCACTACAGCACTGGAAGCCAGTGAAGTCACTCTATCATCATAAACTGAATGGCAGGGTACATGCAAGGGAGCACTTGAGAGCCCTCAGCCAGGTCTTCCGATCCATCTGGTCAACAGTTAACATCACCTATGGGCAATACACATATAACACAAGCATGGAATGGAAGGGTTTGAAGTAAAATGCTGCCCACTGTAACAAAGATTAAGAGCTAGCTGTGTTTCCAGATAGATGAGGATGACACCGTTTCAGCTCAGCTACTTGAGTTGTTGCACATGTGTATATGTATATACATGTACGCGTTTGAAACAAAGTGAAGTACCAGAATGCAGAGCTGTGAGTTCAGCCTCCTATAACTAATGCAATACTGCAGAATCATTCATTCGTTCTTTACATTGCATACGTAGGAAACGTCTGATTTTTGCTTCACTGAAGTGTCTTTGGACGGTAAAAAGGATGATTTTAAAGTTCATTGTGTTCCTACAAAGGTAAAGACAACAGCTTTGGGAGAATACACAGAATGTTTCAGTGAGAAAGCCTAGTCCGTAACATTGCTCCTCACTGTGTCAAACTTGCTCACATTCATGGATGTGAGAAATGCAACAACCAGTGCAAACTGCTTCAGTGGGGTTTATGCACTTCTACTTTATTCAAAACCCTCAACACCTTCCTCCTCCGAGTAATCTCAAAGCCAGAAAGAATTATCCTGTTATCCACAGAGCAGCTTGCAGAGCACGAAGGGGCAGATTAGAAAGAAGCCCCACAACACACCCCTGCAAGGACACTTCTGCCTTTCAGGCTGGTTAATTCTTAACTTCAGCTGAACTACTGCAGGGAAAGTACAGACTGCACACCCAGCAAATCTGTCCTTTACAAAATGCTTGAAGCAATTCAAGAACAGCAAGCACCACCTTCCTCGAAAACACAGATTCTTCTGGAATTCACAAAGGTTACACCCTGGCAGTCTGTAACAGATACATTTCCCCCAATTGTATAGTGGAGGAGGGCAGCTGTAACGTAATTATGAATCAACAACAAGTTTATGGGGTTTATATTAACTAAAGGAGATTTTAAAAAAAATTTAAAGACATTTCTTTTAATTTCCCATTTAAAATTCTCTATTAGAACTACACTATGTTCAAATAGGACATTATCAGTATGGCTCTGCCCAAACAACACAGAAATACCAGAACTCTAGGAGCTGTAGTACTATCTTAAGAGGCATCAAAATCCTACATCAGCATTTAGCAGTAGCTCCGCATTAATTTCCTTTACCCAAACTCATTCAGTTCAAAACTGAGAAATGAATAAAGCTAAGACAACTCAAGAAGTTTTTCTTTTACTTCACGAATTAAAGATGCAAGCAAAGCTTCACAGCTCTAAAAATAACAAGGAAGAGTGAAAATAAAAAACACCCAGGCAGGTCCATTCCTCAACTGAAGACATATCTTTTGCTTATTCAGTTTGTCTTCAATATAAAACATGCACCTATAAAATTTACTCTAAGTCCACAAAATCAAATTGAACTGATTTGATTGATTCCCACATCTTTAAAACTGTAAGTGTCTAACCTGCCTTCATCTAATGCACCTTGATACAAATAGACTAAAGTAAAACAAACAAAAAAACCTCTTGCAAATCTATATAACTGTGCATTAACATAAAGCAAGACTAGAAGTCAGAACTCTGGTCACACGTGATGGGGCACACATCCTGCCAAACTCTGCCAACAGGATTTGAGAGAATGAACAAGGAAGAAAACGGAGCAGAGGGAACAGACCACAGCCTCCTTTGCATCTCCTGGGCATGCAAGATTAACTGCATACTCCCTACATACCAACCCAAACTTTGACAATATTTGTTAAAAATGAAAACAAATTAGATTTTAAAAATAATTTCCCCTGACATTTAAACAGTTTTCCTATCATGGTTTTCCTGTTTGCTGGTTAAAGTCAAGGATTTTAAACCACCCTAATCATAAGGCAGGCTGATTCCCACCAGAGCTGCTGTCATTCTGCTCTCTTCCCCATCTTTCCTGGCAAGAAGTTTCTGTTCTCTCCCCCTACTAAAGCCAGCCTGAGTTAGTCCATTCCCAGGCTGAAAAACTACAAACTAATTTCACACTGAAAAGTCATCACAGAACAGCAACAGCATCTGAGCAGGGACCTCAACCCTTGTCTGTGCACAAATGCTCATCTCTGCCTTTCTGCAAATTAAATCTAACCGTAGATTTCCCAAAAGTGATACACAATTAAAACACAGAGTAAAACCAAAGACTGAGAGTCCCATTACATATGAATGAATGTAGCAAAAGAACAGCCATACTGAATCAAGCCAGAAGTCTACCTATTCCAGCATCCAGTCTGGCAGGACACTTCTCTATATTCCACCTTCCCCATGATATCTAGGGATGCATTTAAAACCAAATCTTCTGAAGAGAAAGAAAACACATCCAAGCACTGTCCCAAATCAGAACTTAATAAGGAGGATTCAATCTGCACAAAGGAGGGGGGCAGGGAAAGTCAATTTTAGTCCAACTACGTGCACTCTCTGGGAACTCAGTGAGCCAGATAAATGGGAAAGGTGAAAAGTTTTGTATCAACCTGTGCCAGCCTAAGCTGTGACAGCTGCGTCCCTCTCACCACATTCCTGCCCTCTTTCGAGCTAACATTCACACTCATGCAGCCACATGGTGTGCCACTTCAGAGAGCTGAGCCAGCTGAAAGCTGACCTACCAGAAAAAGCTACTTTTTTTTTTCCTTCCAAATTAATTCTCTGTGCTGACTTACTGCTTGGTCACACAGGCAGAGGAACATGTGGCTGGAGTTATGGAAGCCCCAAACCACACTGACTCAAGCTGCTGCAGAACTGCAGCATCAATGAACTGCTAACCAACACCACAAACAGAGATGTACACTGCAAACAAGCACGGCATAAGTATAACTCCAGTCTGCAAGAAGAGCAATAGAACTCTCTAGGCTCCAGTCACCATGTGATCCACTGTGATATATCAGCACAGCCCAAGGGACTATCTCGCAAGCCAGCTCTCACATCTCCCTTTCTCTTTGCTGAAGTTCATTTGAGTAAAGAGAATGCCACCTGCAGATGATGGAAACAGTTTAGCTCTTTTAATAGAGCTTTGCACATGCCTGTTTCCAGAGTGAGAGAAGACGACAACGTTGAGACTTTGGAGCAGTACATTGCTTTCTATTTTCTGAACTCCAGCAGAGGTCCCTAGTCCCTACGTGGCCACAGCACCAGCGCTGCTCTGGGACACGGCACTCTTTTTAAAGGGAGTCTCTTGAAAGTCAAGAATCCTGCTATAAAACAGTTATTTATATTAAGCTTTAGAACAGTCAGGTGACAAAGAACTGCTGCCTTGTATTTAAAAACTCTTCAACTGATGCTTCATCTTGCACAGAAGTTTAGCTACAGCCTTTTAACTGACCCTCACTCTCTTCCTGGAAAACTTCCCAACAAAAAGGGCACAAGGAGCAGCCTCACAGGGCCATGCCATAACCATCCACCCAGAGAAGCCCACTCTTCTCTGCTGCAGTTGCACAAAACTAGAATTTGGGCTGGGTCTGAGAGGACCCCATCCCACACTCATGCGCAGACAATCCTGCACCAGCCAAGCGGCTTTCAGCAGAGCTGAACACCAGGCCGCCACGCTGTACCATGGGGATTAGATGCTGGCACCAATGTCGAGTGCACAGAGCCCGGCTGGGGACAAGTAGCAACAGGTGAGCACAGGCTGTGCGGCGAGGAGGACCGCTGGCCGGGGCAAGCGGCAGCACCAGCTCGGCATCACGGGAGCGGGAAGGTGTCCGAGGCAGCCGCTCCTCGCCTAGTTGTACAGCCTGCCCTGGCACACAGCGGGCGCCTCGCCGAAGGCCAGGCCCGTCCTCCCGCCCCGTCCCGTCGCGCACCTTCCAGCCGGCGGAGCTGTTGCTGTCGCCCTTGTCCTTGAAGTAGGGAACGGAGCGGACCATCCACTCGTAGATCTGCGCCAGCGTAAGCCGCTTCTCAGGGGCGCTCTCGATGGCCTGGCTGATGAGTTCAGCGTAGGACTGGTTGCCCCAGGCGTTGCGCCGGGAGCCGCCCTTCCGCGCCGCCGCGCCGCCTGCCCGCGCCCCCTCGGCCCGCCCGGGCCCCACTGCCGCGCCACCTGCGCCCTCCTCCACTGCACCCGCGGCACCGCCTGCTTCAGCTGGCGCCGCCGGCAGCTCAGGCCGCGGCAGCGGCCAGGTGCAGGAGCGCGGCCGGCTCTGCGGCTCGAAGTCGGGGTCGATGTCCGGCGCCGCCGCGGCGGCACCACCCGCCTCCGCCATGGGCGCCCGCCTCAGCAGCAGCGCCGCCGCCACCGGGTCTGAGCCGCTCCACCGCCACGCATCAGCCCGGCCCACCACCCCTTTGTGAGACCTGGGCCCCGTCGCTGCCGCGCCGCTCTGTTTACCAGAGCAGCGCCGCCCCCTGCGCCTGCGCGCGCGGGGTACGCCGGGAACGGTAGTCCCAGCGGGGCGGTGGAAAGCGGCTCGGCCGGGTCGATGGACTACAATACCCAGCGTCCCCCGCGCCGGAGGGGCGGGGGCGGCGTGGGCCTCCGAAGGGTAAGCGTGGCAAGCGGTGCGTCCGTGCGACTACAGATCCCAGTGGGCACTGCCTTTACATAACCCGCCCCGCCCCGTGCACCACCCAGGCGGTCTACGGGTTCGTTGACCCCGCGCAGCCAGGGCCGCGCCGCAAGCCCCTCGGGAGGAACAGCTCCTTCTCCCGCAAGAGGGCGCCCTGCGGCGCTCTGGGGTGTGTGGGCCTGCGGGCCTGCGAGTGCTGCTCCCTCGCGCCACCCCGTCACGGACAGGAGCTCGTTTCCAGGCCACGCCCCAGCTCAAGGCGTGACGGGCCCGCATCCCGCTCCGTTCGTCAGAACCGCAGCAACCAGGTTCCAGGGTCCCGGCACTCCCTGCGCCATGCAGCGCCCGGGGCTGGCCCCACCCAGGACGCTGTATGGCACAGTCCCTATACACGTTTTTCGGCCCCTCGCCCCGGTTTCGAGCCCAAGCGTCCAGCGCGGCGGACTCAGCCTCGGGCTCTGTATCGTCCCACGGCGGCTTGGCTGGGGCGGCACAGGCGGCGCGGGGCAGCGTCGAGAGCGAGCCCGGCATGCAGGTTCCGGGGCTGCACCGTGGCGTGCCCCATACCCTGGACACCCACTTCGCTTATGCAGGAGGTGGCCGGGCAGGGGCCGTGGCGTGCTCGGGCGTGGCGGCGGCGGAGGGGCCCCGAACCCTGGATACCTTCCGCGTTATGCAGGCGACTGGCGGGCAACGTTGCGTCGTGCGCGGGTGGGGCGGGCTGCGGCAGCGGGCCGGGCGGGGCGGTGGCGGCACCACCACCATGTCGGAGGCGGCGGTGGCGGATACCCGGCGCCTGAATGCCAAGCCGCAGGACCTGACGGACGCGTACGGGCCGCCCAGCAATTTTCTTGAGATCGACATCTTTAACCCGCAGACCGTGGGCATGGGCCGCGCCAGATACACCAGCTACGAGCTCCGGATGCGGGTGCGGCCCCTGTGGGGCCTGCGGACCGGGGAGGGGCTAGGCCTCAGGGCCCGCCGTGGAGCCCCGTGTGGGCTCGTGCGGGGCTGGGCTGCCTGGTGGCCGGCTGTACGTCTCGGGGAGGGGCAGCAGCTCGTGGTGCGCGGTGCCGGGGTGGCCGGGGGAGGACCGGGGTGATCTCGCTACTCTGGCCGAGCTCGGCCTACGCGGTCGGGACAGGGAGCAGCGGTGTGTGCGTAAGGAGCTCGGCCAGGGCGGCCTCGTGCAGCCCGGGCGTAGCTCCTGGGGCTTGGGGCAGCCAGGCAGGGGGTGTGTTTGTCTGCGGCAATGGGGGGGCCGAGGAGGTGAGTCCCTACCCTGCAAGCCGGGCAGTGCTGGGCAGGGGCTTGCCTGCGGCACTGGTGGGCCACGACTCAACGTCAGAGCGTTTACAGCTGGTGGGTTTGCCGGAGCCCTTCGGTATCCGGCGTGGGCTGGTATGCACAAGGACAAGGAGGGTGCTGCCTCAGCAGGCTCCTGTTCTTGTCCACTCTCTAGAGCCCCCGGCCTGGCACTTGGGCACCGATGAGTGGTTGCTGAGTAGGGCATGACTGCATGCAGCTGGTTATCTCAAGCAGGGGAGGAAAGCTGTCAGTGGTATCTTGGTACATGATCACAATGCAGTCTGCCTACCCCTTCTGAGTCAGCTTTATCATTTTACAAAGAGCCTGTGATCCAGGAGTGTGTGTACCAGGCTGAGCAGTTCTCTTCACTGGGCCTTAACCAAGCCGAATTGGGGACTTCTTCACAGCTCTGCATCTGATAGCAGAAAGAAGTAAAATTGAGCTTCCCCTGAAACAAGCTACCTTTTGCATATGTTACAGTGCTGGTGTTGGCTTCTGTTCATAGTGTGATTTAACTGCTAAATCTCCACCACCTTTCAGAAGAATTAGGTGTTTGCTTTTTTTCTGTTCTGACGCTTGGTTTCCATCAGCCTGCCAAAGGGTGCCTGGCAGGTGGCAATGAGAACCTCTTAGTCCCACTGGAACTAGGCCTTGCGGAGATGCTTTGAAAGCAGCTGGTTTTATTTCACAGACCTCATAAGAATATAGTTAAACGTGTTGCGGCGATACCTGTGTTCATCTGGGTGCTGCTTGTCAGAAGGTTTTGCCTCCTCAGTTCCTTTAACATTTTGGACTGTGTTGACAGGGTAATAGTGAAATTACTGTAGCTGTCAGTCTTTAGTGGTGGGGGAGAAGGGTGGGGATTTGCTGCACATTCCTCCAGTGTCACAAGCCATATATGAAAAAGCTGCTTGCCTGTTAGGGTATGTGATCTGAGAGAAAATTGTAGCATAATATCTGGCCTTGAACAGTTGTTGGAACAAAATTTCCTGCCTTAGTTCTTCCATGGAAACACCAGTGTTAGGTTGGAGGTTCTTTTGCTCTGCAGGCTGCTGCAAAGTTTTGTTGTAGATCACTTCAAAATGGAGTGAACTCAGGGGGAAAAAATCAGCCTTCTCTGTATTGTGAGCCCTGGTTCCAGCATGTGCCCCTGGGAAGGGAGTGTGTTCCTGAAATAGTTGCTTGAGGGGAAGGGAATGGCTGGCTCTGAATAGCCTGGCAAGTGCTTGCTTGATTCTGAAGGGCTTTGGTGCTTGTGCTCCGTCCCGAATAAAGAAGCTGGGCTTTCTTGTGATGCTGCCTTCTCAGGGGGCTCAGTTTTCTAAATGCAGCTTCAGGTTTCGATTACCTGTTGAAATACTATCTGGCTTTCAAAGCAACCTGCAAATTAACTACTTCTCTTCATTACAGACAAACCTCCCAATCTTCAAATTGAAGGAGTCGTGTGTGAGGAGACGATACAGCGACTTTGAATGGCTGAAGAATGAGCTGGAACGAGACAGTAAGGTGAGGCCTGGCTCAGACCTGGCTATTCATGAAACCAGGACATATGGGAACAGTTGTAGTGATAATCTTGAGCTGCCCAGAAGAGAGGCTATTGTGATGGGCAGCTGTTGGGCTTGGTCTCTATCTGTGTAATGGAACTGGAGATGAGTGTCAAAGAGCAAAGGATGCCTGCTCACAGGTGGTTCTGCTGACAGGGTGATTCTGTGCTTTCAGATTGTAGTGCCACCACTGCCTGGAAAAGCTTTGAAACGACAGCTTCCCTTCCGAGGAGACGAAGGCATCTTTGAGGAGTCCTTCATTGAGGAGCGGAGACAGGGACTAGAACAGTTTATTAACAAGTAAGCTTGATGTCCTGGGTTTGCTGTGTCCTGCCTTCCTGGCTGTTTCTGGTAGAAGAGGGCTCTGGATTGATCAGGAAGGAATCTTGATTTGCTGCACAGAAGTGCTGTGCTAAAGGGTGGTGCCTGCAGCTGGGTAATGAAACCACAGTTCTGAATTAAGTCCTGCTTTGAGTGTGGGTTATGTTCAGCGTGCTCTTCTGAGAGTGAAGCAAATATTAGCAGAGTAGCTGTGCTGCAGAGGCCCACTGACAGGGTAGTGTTGGTTCAGGATGCTCATGCCCGCACCTCTTGCTGGCTTTGTTGCACACTGATGCCGTGACCTTGGCCTGAGCCTGGTGTGGATGTGCTTGGGGCTGGGTCCCATTAACAAGGAGGTCTGCCTTATTCCCTACAGGGAGCAAAGGTGTGGGGGTCTTGGTGGTGGCTGTGCTAACCTCCACATCTGATTTTCTTCCAGAATTGCTGGACACCCACTGGCACAGAACGAGCGCTGCTTACATATGTTCCTGCAAGAGGAGACTATTGATAGGAATTACGTCCCAGGGAAAGTGCGTCAGTAGGAGCACCTGGCACTGTGTTCCTCCATTCCACCCTCCCTCCTGCAAAAATGACATTTATTTTTACACTAAATCGGTCTTCTCTGAACCAGCTTTTCCTCTCTTGAACCTCCCAATTTGTTCCGTATTTTCCTCTTTTGTAACTGGCAGCAGCTTGTTCTACTTGGCTGTGGTCTTGGCCTAAATGTATGAAGATTTACGCAAGTGAGTGCATTGTCCCGCACCTAGGGGCAGATGTGAATAGGTGTGGAGCAGGAACTTGCTTATGGCGTTATGGTGTAGGAGCTGCCTCTCTCCCTGTACAGGAAGGTATGAGATGACCATCACTCCCCTGTCTGTGCAGCCCCAACCATCTCTGCAGGAGGCTCTGAAGAATAGCAGTTATGTTGGTCAGTGATCGCATCAGGTATTAGAGTTTTAGTAAGGCTTATCCAAAACAGCGAGTAGGTGCCTGGGTGTGTTGGTCTCTCATCCACCCCATTCACCCTGCATGAAACCCCCATTCTTCACTGTCTGGAAGTGCTGAGACCCAAGACCCACTCTAACCCTGCTCTCAGCCTCCTGCATTACAGACCTGTTTGGTGTGTTCGTGTTAACCCCCCTCCTTTCTAAAGTGCTGCTGGCAGCTTGGGGGGTTTCGATAATGTGTGCTCTCATGATGCTCTGCAGGGGCAGTTTGGTGTATAGAAGCTGGGATAGCCTGGGCTGTAGCAGTGTGTGCTGTGATGCCTTGGCCCGGGGTTTAAAAAATGCCAGAGCTTGCTCTGCTGTGGACTGGTGTGGTGGTGTTTCCAGCAGCAGCCTGCTTGGCTGAGCTCTGGTGACCTTATCCTGCACCCCAGCTGCAGAGGGGAGGAGACAGGTCTGGCTGAGGAGTGGGGGGAGGGCTGGTGGGGGCTGTTGTGCTGTGCGGCCATGAAGGCTGCCACAGGAGGAGCCCAGCAGTGGTGCCTGGGGTGAGGCCACCTCTCCAGAAAGGACAGTAGAAAATGAGTCCTGGGTTGGACATTTGCTTATGAAGCAGGAGAAGTAACAATGGCTTCTTGTGTGTTCTCCCCTGTTCTGTGGTGAACTAGGCAGTTACTTGTGTGGAAACGAGGACGCAAGATTGGTCAGGGAAGTGTTCAGAGCTTGAGGGGGACCACTAGGCTGTAACTTGCTGCAGCAGAACTGTCCTTTGGAGCATCCTCCAGCTGCCACAGCTGTCATGATTGAAGTTGGGCCTTAGCTTGGGGGCTTCTCTGATACTGGCTGGTTCATAAGCGCTTGGTCACTGTGGTGGCACAGTTGAGACTTTCTCAGAGCATAGGCCTGCAGTGACTGCCCTCCCATTCCTTCCAAGCACGTCCCCTGAGGCCTCCCTAATCTTTTCTCGGGTTTCTGGTGAGGGACTGGCACTGCTGGGCGAGAGGTGGCCCTTGGGGAAGATGAAGAAGTCACTGAAACAGGGAGGGAACTACTTGGGGCTGGCTCAGCCAGGGAAGGGCTGTGGGGAAGGGGAGAGGCTGGTGCCGGTGGAGACAGCTGTGCCCGCAGCAGGGCTCAGCCCCCGTCCCCCTGCCGGCCCCTGCTTGCGGCAGCCCCTTCTTCCTGCCTGTCCTGCTATGGGGCTGCCATCCACCCAGCTGTCTCCACTCTGTCCAGTGTAACGTCCCGGTTCCGTTCGCATTAAACCACTGTGAAGCCAAGTCTCTGCCTCGTCCTGGGGCTGCTGGGGCGCGGCGAGGGAAGCACCAGAAGGGGGCACTGGCGGGGGGTGGTGGGCGCTGGGTGGTGGGCGCGTATGTCCCGCGGCAGGGGGCGCTGCGCGGAGGGGCTGAGGCAGCAACGGTGCGGGTGGGCCTCCCCGGCGGCAGGGGGCGCTGCGCGGAGGCGGGACGGGTGCGCGTGGGCTTCCTCGGCGACACGGGGCGCTACTGGGCGGCGGTGAGGAGGGAGCGGTTTGTGGCGGCCGGAGCATCCGCCGGCGGGCTCAGGCTCGCTGGGCTGCTCCGACCTGCTGCGGCACGTAGACAGCCCGCGCTCGCCGCTATCCCCGCTGTACCTCAGCCTCTTCGAGGAGGAGAGCCGCGCCAACGCCACCCGTCTGCGCCTCGGCGCTGCGGCGGAGCCCTCGGGGGGCCCGGGGGAGGGCAGCGCCTTGTGGCCCGACGCCGCCGGGCCCGTCACCTCCACGCCGCTGCGCGCTTCCCCTCGACGAGGGAGCCTCGGACAGCGCCACACCCGCCGCCTGCCCGAGCACGGGTGGCTGCGAGGCCGCTCCGGGCCCGACCCGTGGGGAGCCCTGGCGCCTCCCGCAGCCCGCCGCGGCAGGAGCGCGGCCCGGCTCCCGCCTCGCCCGCCTGCAGGCCCTGTCCTATAAGGCAGCACGGCGCGGTACCGGACAGCCACCCTGCGGCGGGCCACCCCCGCTCGGTCACCGGGCTGCGGCAGGCTCGGGTCTCTCCCAGGCACGGGCCTCTCTCGGTCTGGAGATCCCCAAGGCTGGCAAGGGGCTCGGTGCCCAGGGAATGAGGCTCGCCCAGCCCCCAGGTGAGCCGGGTTGCTGGAGAGAGCCCCAGCACAGCGACCACTTCCCTGGGGCTGCAAAACTCTCTCTCTTCCTCAGGTACCAAGCTGAAGCTGATGCCAGCTGCCAAGTCCAGGCTTCAGCATCCAAGTGAGGCTTTGCAGCTGGCACAACGTTCTGCTATTCCCAAACCCACCCTCCCAGACACAGAGATGGAAGGTAATTCCGCACCTGCCAGTTGCTTTATGTAAAGCGGGGAAGCTTGGGGGGAGTGGTGCTGCAGCTAGAAGGGAGGAGAAGGCCTGGGCTGCAGCATGGGATAGGGACAGAGAGTGGGGAGTCCCTGGAAGTGGTGCAGGTAGGAGTCCAGGAAATATGCTCATGCCCCAAGTGCTGCATTAATTTAGTGCTCTCTGGCCTCCTGCCAACGTGGGCTAGCAGCCTGTTGGCTTGGAGCTCTCACCCCATGGTCTTGTGGGGTTGCGGAGGTGCTGGTGACCATAAGCCTGGGACAGGCAGCCTGGCTGAGCCTTGGGCTGCCTTAGGAGAGGTACGGTGTATCTGCTTTGAAGTGGCAGCCTCTGTACCTAATGTTTGTCCACCATAGCTGCTGCCAAGGTTGTGTGTTGCAGGCACCCCTCCCGGAGGCTCTCCACAGCAATTCCTACTGTGGCTTCTCGCTCCCGACTGCGACCATTGAGAAAACTGGCTTCCCCTAATTGCTTTTGCCTCGGTAAGGGTGAATCAGGGCAGAAGCCCTGGAGGCTCCAGTGTTGTGGGGGGGAGGAGCTGTTGCCCTGGGGAGAGCATTCAGCTCTCAGCTGCAGAGTCAAGGCTGATCCTGGGGAAAAGACAGGAGGGGACAGCATATACTTGGGCTCAGAGGAGGGGGAGTGAAACATGAAGCAGTAAGGCTACGTGAAGTTCCTTTCCCTGGAGAGGCACCCAGCAGAGAGCCTGAACAAATCTTGTGTTCTAGCTTGTCCATACGACAGGGAGCGGCCCTCGTCAGTGCTTCCAGAGCACTCTTTGAGCAGGGGTTGACGCACTTCACTTTTGTTTCCTGGACCCCACTTCAGGATCAGCTGTGCCGGAGCTGATGTGCAATAGGATCCAAGAGCTGAAGGAAAATCGTGAGAGCAAAGAACAGCTGGTTGCAGCAGGGACTGTCTTGGGAGCAGCTGAGCAGTATGGAGGAGGCAAGAGTGGGGAGCTAGAGCTTGCTACCCTGTAGGGAGGAGCCCCTCTGGAGCTTTCTTGGCTCCTGACTGCTAAACGCCTGCTCAAAACCAAGCGTCCTGTGAGTGTACCACAGCAAGGAGAGTCTATGTTTCTGTGTTGGGCTCTGGTGGGTTCTCACCTTTTGTCAGGGTGAGCATGGGGAAACATGGTCAGCTGCCTAGGGCTGTTGGGCAGTGCTGCTCTCCAGCAGGGTCCTCACTGAACAGGCATGCCTGGGGGTGCTCCAGCCTGCTGTGCAGGCAGAGTGTGCTGCCCTTCCCAAGAACTGCAGCTGAGCAGCCTGCAATCCTAGGCCCTGCAGAGGAAGAGGAAGCGAGGAAGCTGTCCCCACTCTGCTGGGACAGCCCTGCCCTGCCTAGGGCAGTTGTCTGCCCTCCCTGTGTGAGCAGAGTCCAAGCAGGAGCCCAGAGCTGCTGGAAGCCAGGCTGTGCAGGAGCACCTTCTCCCAGCAGCACCTGTACAGGCTAGGCCAACAGCAGTTGTTTGGCTGGAGGGGCTTGAATACCTCTGACTCCCTTGGACAGGTTCTTCCCCTGGTCTGGAGCAGCTCTGTAGCCTGGTTGAAGAGGGCCCAGGAATGGCAGATTTCTAGTGGTGACACTTCTCTTCACAGGTAAGGCTGACCAAACGTGGGTGTGTGTGGGGTCCTCCTTTTCCAGTAAGTTGGTTCCTGGCCCATCTCCAGGGTGTAGGGATGCAGTTCCCGCTGAGCAGGTAAGAGCCAACTGTGTCCTGGCACCACGGAGCACCATTCAGCCTGTGGCTTGGGCCATCTGTGCCAGAGGTGGAAGGTGGTGAGACCCGAGGCTGCCACTTTCTGGGCTGGCACCTGAGTTGTTTTAGCCTTTCCCTGGAGTTTACACAGGACCTTGTGCATTTGCTGCATGGTTTTACCACCTGTCCAGTGCTCAGGGGACTGCAGGCTTCTGTCCTGTTAATTTTTAAGGGGCTTTTGAAACATGCACACCCCCTGTGGCTTGTGGTGTCACTTTTATACCTCCTGACATGTTGGACATATCCCCAGGATGGGGCGAGCAGAGCCTGGTGAGGCTCCAAGGTGTGAAGTTTCCTACCTGCAAAATATGTTTGTGCATTTGCCAGCAGTTTTAAGGCTCTTTGCTATGTGGCTGTAGCCTGCCAAAGGGATCCTTGTGACGCCATGGGCACTGGCAGTTTGCTCGCTGATGAAGTTGACAGTGGCTCCTTTGCCAGGCCCGACTGCTGCAATGAACACATCCTGGCAGTGGTCCTGTGGGTTGGGCTGTGGTTGGTTGGGCTGTGCTGGAACAGTGCCATGCTCCTGAAGGAGGGGTGAATGCTGAAATGGGGCCCTGTTCTGACATGCTGTAGGAGGTGAGCAGGGTGCCCCAAGCACAAGAGCTGCTGGTGTGTGTGTGCTGCCTGCAGAGATGCTGCTCCTCCACAGCAGGGGCTGGGCTGCAGGTCACTGCATGGGGGTGACCACCCTCTGCATCACACTTAACACCCTGCCATTGCCAGTCTGCAGGTGATCAGCTGTCCCAGGAGCTGAAGTGTGTAAAGAACAAGCTGGAGCAAGTGAAGGGCGAGCTTGGTATGTGACACTGGCTGTTTTAGGGACTGTGGGACACCCACAATCCAGATGACACCCCCTTGTACCTGGAGCCCAAGGCCTGCAGCTCTGTGGGGATGGGGCTGGCTTCTTGTTTGGGGGTAGAGCAGGATCCCAGCTGCTGCCCCAGAGGGTCTGGGAATGAGGTGTTCAGGATGGCCTGAGCACACACCTACTTGCTTTCTGCCTGCAGCTGACAAGACTGCCCAGTGTGAAGCCTATTGCCAGACGATCTCCTCCTTGCAGGCTCAGCTCAGAGCAACAGGTATGTTCCCTCACTGGGGTGAGCCCTCACCCCTAGGCAGGCTGCAGGGATGCTCTAGTGGTCCCTTGCTGATGTAACTGAGGGCTGCCAGGTGGAGGGGACACAGCTTGTGGCCTTCCCCATGGGGCAGTCCTGAGTGCTAGGAGAAGCAGTGCTTTGATGTTGCTCCCGAGGAATGTGTCTGGAAGATGCGGCAGTGGAGGAATGTGGTGACTTGGGGAGAGACTGACAGCTGGCATGTGGGGACAGAGTCACAACAGCCACTTGTCCCCATCTGAGCTGCTGGGCCAGTGATATTTGTGGAGCTCTTGAACAAATCAAATTTTTAATTCCTGTATTTCAAATAAAGTTGTCTTTTCCCAGCAATGCTTGCCATCTGCTGGGGTAGGGCCAGTGCCTGGTGCTGCCCACTGTTCTCCAAAAGACTGGGCAGAAAGGGCAGATCTGTGGCTGGTTCTGCTCAGCCAGAGACTTGAAGTTTGCTGTGTGGAGGAGGTGAGTGGTGGTGGACAGAGGCACAGTGTGGCTCTGGAGTAGCCTTTCTGACAAACCTGTTGCTTCCAGGTGGGATGCTTGGATGTGTGGTGGTGGCAGGCAGCAGTATGGCCAGGTTTCTGCCTTAAACTACCTTCACGCTGAACGTGGGAAGAGCCAGTGCTGGCTGATGGCATGTTGGGCTTCTGCAACCATTAGATATTACTTACCATTTTATTAGCTGGTGGGTTGTGTCAGTGCCTGGGGGCAGGTGGTGGGGACACAGTGCTTGGTCCCTCACTGTTCCAGCCTGCCAGCACAGGAAGCCCTGCCCTGCTACCTTCTTTCTGTGGTAGGTTGATGTTGGCACCTTGTTGTGCTGCCTTACGTCTGGGTGAGGCCCTGGAAAGTCACGCTGTCTGGTGTTGGCAACACCCTGAGGCTGGGCTGAGAAGGCTGGCCTGCTCCCACTTCCTGTTATCTCTGGCTGTCGTTCCTGGCTGCCCCAGAGTGGTGCAGGCAGCCTGCACCTCTTCTTGGGGTGGCTGCCCTTGACCGTGCACAGGGGTGGCTGCAGAGGGATGCTCTGTCCTTTGTCTCTCAGCCCTGCTTGCCACTCAGTTGCTGTGGCAAGCAGCTCCAGTGCTTGCCGATGAGCTGCAGCAGAGTACTCTAGTGCAATGTGAGGGGGAGGGATGGTGTCCCTGTATACACGTGTTGAAAATAACTTCTTGGTGCAGGTACTAAGGGAGCTGACTAGGAAAGGTGTTCTGCTAGAATTGTTTGTAAACAGAGAGGGACTCATGGGCGAAGTGGTGATTGGTGGTTGTCTTGGTCACAGTGACCATGAAGTAGTTGAGTTTCAAATTGTTGGTGATAGGAGAAAAACTGCAGCAAAACTTCAACCCTGGGTAAAGGGAGAGCAGACTTTGGGCTACTGAAGGAGCTAGTTATTAAGGGAATCTACTTTTGAAGGTATTGGGGTTCATGAATATGGTCACTTTTTAAGAGCCATCTCTTAAGAGTGCAGGTACAGGCAATTCCAAAGTGTCAGAAGTCAAGCAAGTGGGGCAGAAGACCAGCTTGGCTGAGCAGGGACCTTCTTCTAGAACTTAAATGGAAAAGTGTATGGACATTGGAAGCAAGGACAGGTGATATCGGAGGGGTACAGACATGCTGTCTGCCACTGTAGGGAGAAAATTAGTGTGGCCAAAGTTCAAGTAGAGTTCAATCTGGCCAGCACTGTGAAGCACAACAAAATGGGCTTTTTAAAATATGTTAATAGCAAAAGGAGAATCAGAGGTAACATTGCTTGATGAGGTTGCTCACCTCGCAAATAGAGATGTAGACAAAGCCAAGATGTTTAATACCTTCTTTGCCTCTGTCTTGAACAGCAATGATGGCCCCTGGAGCCCTGTGCTGGAAGACCGTGACTGGGGGGGATGATAAACTGCCAGTCAACCATGAAACTCGTCCAAGACTTGCTGCTCCAGCTGGATGCACCTAAGTCTGTGGGGCCTGATGGAATTCATCCCAAGGTACTGAAAGAGCTGGCCAATGTCATCGTGGGACCTCTCTCCATTATTTCTCAATGGTTCTGGGAGTCTGGAGAGGTCCCAGTCAACTGGACGCTGGTAAATGTTGTCCCAGTTTTCAAGGGTAGGAGGGAAGACCCTGCTAATTGCAAGCCTGTCAGTCTCGCTTCAGTGCCTGGTAAAATTATGGAGGTTATTCTGGGAGTTACGGAAAAACACTTGAGACACAATGCAGACATTGGTCATAGCCAGCACAGGTCCATGAGGGGAAAGTCCTTTTATGACAAGGTTATCCATCTAGTTGACCAAGGGAAGCCAGTAGATGTGGTTTTGGATTTTAGCAAAGGTTTTGATACTGTCTCTCACAGTGTCCTTCTGGATAAGCTGTCCAGCACACAGCTAGACAAGTCATAATATGTTGGCTAAGCAGTTGGCTGATGGGTCAGGCTCAAAGGGGTATAATAAATGGGGTTATATCAGGCTGGTGACCAGTCACCAGTGGGGTTCCCCAGGGCTGAGTTTTAGGGCCAGTGCTTTTTAATGTTTTTATAAATGATCTGGATGCAGGAATCAAATGTACGTTAAGTAAGTTTGCTGACAATACTAAACTAGGAGGAGCTGTGGACTCCCTTGAGGGTAGAGAGGCCTTACAGAGAGATCTGGATAGACTAGACAGCTGGACAATCACCAGTTGTATGAAATTTAACAAGAGCAAGAGCCAGATTCTCCACCTGGGACAGGGCAATCCTGGTTATACACACAAATTGCAGGACGAGGGGCTGGAGAGCAGCCCTGCAGAACGAGATCTGGAGGTTTGGGTTCATGGCAAGTTGAGTATGAGTCAACAGTGTGCCCTGGCAGCCAAAAAGGCCAACAGTATCCTGGGGTGCATCAAGCATAGCATCGCTAGCCGGTTGGGGGAGGTGATTGTCCCACTCTACGCTGAACTGATGCGGCCCTGCCTGTACTGTGTGCAATTTTGGGTACCTCACTATAAGAAGGACAGACAATTAGAGTGTGTCCAGAGGAGGGCAACCAAGATGGTGAAAGGCCTTGAGGGCAAGACTTAGGAGGAGCGGCTGAGGCCACTTGGTTTGTTAAGCTTAAGAGAAGAGAAGGCTGAGGGGTGACCTCGTTGCAGTCTACAACTTCCTCAAGGGGGGCAGTGGAGGAGGAGCTGCTGATCTCCTCTCTCTGGTGACCAGCGATAGGATACGATGAAATGGAATGAAGCTGCATCAGGGGAAGTTCAGATTGGACATTAGGAAAAGGTTCTTCACTGCGAGGGTGGTCAGTCACTGGAACAAGCTCCTCGGGGAAGTGGTCATGGCACCAAACCTGTCAGAGTTCAAGGTGCATCTGGACAATGCTCTTAGTCATACAGTTTAGTTTTAGGTAGTCCTGCAAGGTGCAAGGCTCGATGATCCTTATGGATCCCTTCCAACTTTAGATATTCTATGATTCTATGCTCCAGTCGTGGAAGGTGATGGGGCTCCAAGGGCTGATTCAAATTCGCTTCTGCAGGGCTTTTGGCCCCCTTTTGGGGCTGAAGCCACATCCTACCCTGCCACTGTCTGCCTTCCTGCTGCTCCTGTTGGGACATGTGCTTGGCTTGCTCCATGCCTCCGCCTGCTCCCAGCCCTTGGCCTGTGCTGCTGAATCAGGGCCCTGAATGGGACGGGAGGAGAGCAGTAGACTGGGAGGTGGGGATGAGGCAATGGGAAGATGGATGTGGAGCTGTGTGTGAGGTCTGGAAGCTGGAGCCATGTTCAGTGCCCTGGTGCTGGTCTCTGCCCAAAACTGCCTCCCAACAGCTGCGGTTGCAAGAGAGTTTCTGGGAATAGGTGAGTCTTGATGTCATCCCCCCCTTGCCGCTGTAGGTACCTTGCCTCTGCTTGGCTGGGCTGGGGTGTTTCCCCATGGAGTCCTGCTGTGCCTGTGGTGCTGCTGGTCTTGCCCAAGAGCACCCTCAGCGATGGAGCTGCCTGCGGTGCCACAGGCTGCCCAGGAGGGAGCAGGAAGCCTTTTTGTCTTCCTGGCCCTTGTGTGTGCACCCCTGGGGGAGGCAGGGTGGGCAGGCACCTAGCGCAGGGCCTGCAGCACCCTGCCTGGTGCTTCTGTCTGCTCTGCTGCAAACGGGTGGGAGCCTGTTGCCTCAGTATCCTTGTTAGTGGTGCTGGAGCAGAGACTTGGCTGCCATCCAGAGGGACCTTGACAGGCTTGAGAGGTGGGCCTGTGTGAACCGCATGAAGTTCAACAAGGCCAAGTGCAAGGTCCTGTACATGGGTTGACACAATCCCAGGCACAACTACAGGCTGGGTGGAGAATGGATTGAGAGCAGCCCTAAGGAGGATGACTTGGGGGTGTTGATTGATGAAAAGCTCAACATGAGCTGGCAGTGCGCACTTCTAGCCCAGAAAGCCAACCGTGTCCTGGGCTGCATCAAAAATGGTGTGACCAGCAGGTTGAGGGAGGTGATTCTGCCCCTCTACTCCGCTCTTGTGAGACCCCACCTGGAGTACTGCATCCAGCTCTGGGGCCCCCATTACAAGAAGGACATGGAGCTGTTGGAGAGAGTCCAGAGGAGGCCAAGAAGTTGATCAGAGGGCTGGAGCACCTCTGCTATGAGGACAGGCTGAGAGACTTGGGACTGTTCAGCCTGGAGAAAAGAAGGCTCCGGGGAGACCTAATTGTAGCCTTCCAGTACCTAAAGGGGGCCTACAGGAAAGCTGGAGAAGGACTATTTATCAGAGAATGTAGTGATAGGACAAGGGATAATGGGTTTAAACTAAAAGAGGTTGATTTAGATTAGATGTTAGAAAGAAATTCTTTACTGTTAGAGTGGTGAGGCACTGGAACAGGTTGCCCAGAGAGGTTGTGGAGACTCCGTCGCTGGAAGTGTTCAAGGCCAGGTTGGATGAGGCTTTGGGCAACGTGGTCTAGTGGAGGATGCCCCTGCCCATGGCAGGGGGCTTGGAACTAGATGATCTTTGAGGTCTCTTCCAACCCAAACCATTCTATGATTCTATGATTCTATGCCAGGGAGGGGCTGACTCTCCTTTCGGCATTGCTGCCTGTTTGAATGGGTGCTCATGACATGCAAGCGCTGGATTGCATCAGGAGCAGGTTTTTAGGCGACTGGTCCTAGCCTGTGTGCTGGAGAGAAGGGTGCTGGCTCTTGCCTTGCTCCAGGCTGCCTGGGCAACTGCCAAACGGTTCTCCTGAGATGTGTTTCCCAGCACTTTGGGCTGCCTGTTGCTCCCGGAGTTGAGAAGATTGTAGTGGAGCAGTGTAGGCGTTGGCCAGAACTTACTCCCTGCGAAGCACATGGGGGTCGGGGCAGAGCCCCTCTCCGTGCCTCGGGCTCAGCTCTGTGGCAGGGCGGGCCTCCCCGCTGGGCCCGGCGGAGCGAGGTCGGGGCGGGCTCTGCCTTCCAGGCATATCTGGGCTCGGGGGACCCCTAGCCGCCTCCTCCATGGGCTTTCCTGGGGAAGCACGGCTGATGCCACCGGCAGCACAGTCCCTTGCCCTAGGCTCGGCGTTGCCGCCCGCAGCAGCCGTACTCCCGGGAGCCGTGCCGTGCCTGGCCCCCTCCCCGGTGCCGTTTATGACTTGAATTTATATATTTTTTTAAATGGGGGGGGGGGGGCAGCGTGGCAGGGCACGGGGAACTGGGGTCGAGCTTTCCCGCACCGGCCGCGGGGCTGGTCTCGTCTCCCTGGGGCGGCGGGGTGGGTCTGCGGGGAGGACCGCCCAGGAGCGGGGGGGGGGGGGGGGCAAGTGCCGCTGCCTGTTTCCGGGCTCGGCTCGGGGCGCTGCGCTCTAGTCATCCAGCGTGCTCTTCAACCCCCTCGGCGGCAGCGGCAGTCCCGGGGCGAGCGGAGCTGAACTGAACGGGACCGCACCGGAGCGAGCCCAGCCATACCGAGACGAGCCGCGCCGCCGGTGAGTCGCGGCGGGCGCCGCCGCCGGGCCGGGCAGGGCTTGGCGCAACCAGTGTCGCGCTTGCATCAGCCGCCGCTCGCACGTGGGGCTGGTGCGGGCGGCGGCCGGGATCTGTCGCGGCGCCCTGTCCTGATCCTGACGTCACCTGGACAGCGGGCGGGATGTAGCGTTAGCTGGCAGCTCCCTAGGGCTGGAGATGCCCCCGCGGGAGACGGGGTGAGGGTCTCAAGCGGGGGCTGATGACCCCGGCACCGGCCCTGGGCCGCGGCGGGATGCGGTGGGCAGCGGGAGGCTCCTACCGGCGGGAGCTCTTGCCCGACACGTTGCTTCTCCTCTGCCCACCCGTAGCTCACTGCGTGCTATCCATCTTCCGTGACAGCGTGGCTTTCTGCGAGATACCTCTCCGGCCATGGGCTAAGCCTCCCTGGAGCCAGCCGGCCCCCCTGAGCAGCTTTCCCAGGGCCAGCTCTGATGGGTGCTGGTATGGGTCTGGGTGCTTAACGTGTTCCTTTCACTGGACACGGCAAATCCCAGCGCAGCAGGGCCTGTGGGGGTTAGGTGCAGGAAACTGTCCCACATCTTCCTGCTTGGCGCCTTTTTCTTTGCTCTGAGAATAAGGGCTGAGCACGTTTCTGCTGCCAGCCCCATGCTTGCAGTTTGCAGAGCTTGTGTTGGGCATCAGAAGTCCTTGGATCAATTGAGCAGTGCTGGGGAAGGCAGCCAGAGCTGTCCGGGCAGTGGATGGGGAGGGTGCTGGGGCACTTGTTCCATTGAAACCTGGCCCAGAGGCTGCCCTGGGCTGGGATGGCTTCTTGGGCCAAGGCCAAATGTGGCACATGCCAGTCAGTAGGAGGTTTCTCCAAAAACAGGCTGGTTTGCTGGTTATGGGGTGCAGCTGAGCTGGTGGCTGCCACTGCAACCCTGGTAATCCCGCTCAGTGGAAAAGGGTCAGAAAGTTATCCTTGTGTGTACATACACTAATCCATGCAACGTGGTATCGGTGCTGCCCCAGGTGCCTGGCTGGAGCATGTTTTATTCCCCAATGAAATGAGCAGCCAGAGGGGAGAAGGCGCTGGTGGGTGGGTGGTACAATGCTGGGCATGGGGTGCCAGACATGGGCATTGGGAGCCACTTTTCTTGTGGCTCCTCTCACCCTGTGCTGGCTGCCTGCTCCACAGGGTGCTCATCTCCCAGACCTTTTGGGGGATGGGTGGCTGCTGTGAGCAAGGTGAGTGGGGCTGTTTGATGTTTAGGGTGATTACAGCCTGCAGAGTGTGCGGGGTGCTCAGCAAGCGCCACTGGTACGTGAGGGATGTGCACTGAGGGCCCATGCTGCGTGTGTGTAGTGCAGATGGTGGGAGCAAAGGAAGAATGGCTCCGTCCAGTGAGTCAGCCCAGCCTGCCAAATCCTCCGCTGGAGGAATGCTTTGTCTCCATGCCATTGCTGCTGTGCATGCCCATGCGCCAGGCCTCTGATGTGCCAGCAGTCAAGTTTGGGCTGAGGGATCTCCAGGCTGCCAAATCAGTGGGGAGTTGCTGGGAGACACTGGGCAAGCTCTGGGATGTGCCCAGGGGCCCCTGGTGGGGACTACACAGGGCTTGTGCCAAGAGGCTTTCCCACCATGGACTTGCTGGGCTCATCCCTGGCTTGCTCTCCTGGTGCAGGGGCTGTGCAGGTGGAGTATGCACAGCCCCATGGTGCCTTGGAGGGAGCTGCCATGGTCTCTCCCCCACCAGCATGGCAGGGGCTTGGTGCTGATGGATTGGCTGGGAGCAGGCACAGCTCCTGTGGGTGTTGCTGCCTGCTCTGCTCTCTGCAGTGTGGGTCCTGCTGCCTGCGGGACATGGAGCTTCATGGTCCTAGAGTCCCTTCTCTTGCAGGGGCTTTGAGCAGCTGAGCACCACCCACGAGAAGACAAGATGTTTGGGGGAAGAATAACCAGCGTCGGGAAGAAGCTGATCCGCCGGCGTGTGGTGGATCTGAGCTCTGAGGACACGCGTTTTGCTCGCTGCCTCTCCACACTGGACCTCATAGCCCTGGGGGTGGGCAGCACGCTGGGGGCTGGCGTGTATGTGCTGGCTGGGGAGGTGGCCAAGGAGATGGCTGGTCCCTCCATCGTTCTCTGCTTCCTGGTGGCTGCTCTTTCATCGGTACTGGCTGGACTCTGCTATGCAGAGTTTGGGGCCCGCGTCCCCAAGACTGGCTCTGCCTACCTCTACAGCTACGTCACCGTTGGTGAGATCTGGGCTTTCACGACTGGTTGGAACCTCATCCTCTCCTACGTGATAGGTATGGGGCCGGGCAGGGTGCTGGTATGTGTGCCCAGGGTCCTTCCAGTACTGCACTGGCAGCATTGGGGGCTCGTGGGGGCAGTGTGTGGTGCTGCAGGAGTGGGGTGTGGGATCAGCAGGGAGGTGGCTGGTGGGGTGGGGGTGACCAGTGCCGCTCTGCCCTTGGCTTGGACTGATGCACAGATTTGCCATCAATCAGGCACGGCCAGCGTGGCTCGAGCCTGGAGCGCAGCATTTGACAACATCATCGGCAACCACATCTCCACCTTCTTCATGAACAAGACCACAGTGCACCTACCAGGGGTGCTGGCTGAGCGCCCAGACTTCTTTGCCCTGATCCTGATTGGGCTCCTCACTGGTGAGTGTGTAGGAGTGGCTCCGTGGCACTGTGGGTGGTGGCATGGGAGCCCGACGGCTCCTCACTCATCTTTTCCATCCCTGCAGCACTGCTGGCCTTTGGCGTCAACGAATCCGTCCTCGTGAACAAAATCTTCACGGCAGTGAACCTGATGGTGCTGGGCTTCGTCATAATTGCCGGCTTTGTGAAGGGAGACATCAAGAACTGGCAGCTCTCGGTGGAGGACTACATCAACCTCTCACACCTGGACCCACTGGATGATGTCAGGTGAGGAGAGTAACTGTGCCAAGCCAGGGTCCAGCACAGGGCTGGCACCGGCCCTGCTGTCCATGCACCCCACGGCAGCTGCTCTCTTCCCTCCTTTCCAGGAATAAAGCTTTTGGCTCCGGCGGGTTCATCCCCTTTGGACTAGAAGGGATCCTGACTGGCGCTGCTACCTGTTTCTACGCCTTCGTGGGATTTGACTGCATTGCCACCACAGGTACTGCCTTGGGTGAGGGTGGCATGGGCATTTCCCCAGCACAGCTGGTGGCTGGCTGGGACTCGCCAGGGAGAATGCTCCGTGGCGTGGGAAACAGCCTGTCCCACTGCTCCTTGGAGGTTTCCCTGGCAGCTCTGACCCCAGACTGCCCTGCCTCAGGAAAAGGGGCTTCCCGCATTGCGCAGCGGGAGTGGGGCTGCACCCTGCCTGTGCAGGCAGCTCCCAGGGCAGTGTGAGCCTTTCCGTGGCCAAGTTGAGGCTGCAACAGCACTGGGAATTGCTAGTGCCTCCTGGTTATTTTCCAGACTCGAGCCACGTTTTTCTAAATGACTGAGTTAATGCAGAACCACCGCTCTCTGGAGTGCAGGGAGCCCTCTTAATTTCCTCTCATTCCCCAAGGAATCTACTTAGTGGGTGGCTGGTACAGCCTGTTCTGCCTGACCTCCCTGCCTGTGCCTCCCCGCCCCCATGGCCTGCCTGGCAGCTGCCTTCCTTCCTTCCTATGCCAGCTGCTGGGCCCCTTTCCAGGGAGCATGGTGCAGCTGGAGAGCATGCCTTTGAAAAGGCCAGGGGGCAGAGGGCATGGTGGCTGCATCGCTGTGCCCACATGCGCAGAGGATCTGCATTCAGCAGGCTCTGCTGGGAGCGGGAGCTGCTGGTGGGGGCAGAGGGCTGGCACGGCCCAGGGGGCTGCAAGCCCAGCTGCTGGGCGGCTTCGTGCCTGCAAGCTGGGGCTGCAGCCATGCACCTCTGCTCTCAGCAGTGCCGAAGCCTTTGCCAGTGCAGCATCACGGCTGGGGACTTCTCCTCTCCACCAGCCCCTGCCTGCTGCTGCCCAGCCCCACGCTGCCATGGAAAGTCCCTGCTGCTGCGGAGTGTCCATCCCTGCCTCTTGTCTCCATACAGGCGAGGAAGCCAGGAACCCACAGCGTTCGATCCCCATTGGCATCATTGTGTCCCTCCTCATCTGCTTTGTGGCTTATTTTGGGGTCTCCGCAGCCCTGACCCTCATGGTGCCCTACTTCCTCCTGAACAAGGAGAGCCCCTTGCCTGAGGCTTTCAAGGCAGTAGGCTGGGAGCCCGCCCGTTACGCTGTTGCTGTCGGTTCACTCTGTGCCCTCTCCACCAGGTAGGACTGGCTCCATCTCTGGCCCTGCCTGGCATGGCACAGGATCCAGCAGCACATGTTCCAGCTGTGCTGGGGGTTTGCCCCATCCAGCTGCTGTCCTGTTCCTGGCACAGAGCTGGTCCCATCCCTGTTTGGGTGGTGGGTGTTGACAGTTTGCCTGGCAGGCCCTGAGCTATCTTTCCCCATGGCAGCTTGCTGGGCTCTATGTTCCCTATGCCCCGTGTGATCTATGCCATGGCAGAGGATGGGCTGCTTTTCAAGTTCCTCTCCACCATCAACAGCCGCACGAAGACCCCTCTGTCAGCCACCATCACCTCAGGGCTCCTTGCGGGTAAGGTTCCCAGCTGCTGCCTCACACTCAGCCCCATGGCGGTCCAGAGCCATGCTCATGCTGCATGTCCTTGTTGCAGCGATGTTGGCCTTCCTGCTTGACCTGAAGGACCTGGTGGACCTCATGTCGATCGGCACACTGCTGGCCTATTCCCTGGTAGCAGTGTGCGTGCTTATCCTCCGGTGGGTGCCTCCTCTCGCGTGGCGGTGCCAGGGGTGGATGTGCCTTGTGTTGAGCACAAGGCTTGTGGACACAGCTTTTTCTTGGGGGTACACAGCCCAGGGAAGCATCAAGTCCCCAAGATGGATGCTGCTCAGAAGAGCCTGCAGTGTCTCTGGGCTCATCCATGGCATGGCCATCGTCGTGCTGCTGCCAGAGCAGCACATGGGGCTGGAGGAGTGGGAAGGGTATGACAGTGCTGCCCACTGTCCCCCTGGGCTGGGAAGTTCTTCGGGTTCTGCTGCAGCTTGTCCCATCTACTCAGGTACCAGTCTGGGCAGCTGAACTCCCCAAAGGCCATGGAAATGCTGGAGCTGAACGGCAATGAGGAGGAGAGGGTGATCATGAACCCGACCGTCACTGCTGCCAGCGCCCAGCAGAAAGAGATGCTGTCCCTGGCAACACTCTTCAACCCGCCCAGAGACACCCCCACCATGCTCTCAGGGCGCATTGTCTATGCCTGTGTCTCGGTCATCGGTGAGTGAGCAGGAGCCCATGGGTGATGTCCCCTCCTGCCAGGGGCCAGAGTGTTTTGGCATGTCTCCACAGAGCCAGGAAGGGACAGTAGACACGCTGGGCAGAGGAGAGGTGCTGGGCAGCAGAGAGGTGCTGGGCAGCACAGGCTGCCAGCTGCTATTGGCAACGCCAGCAGGTGCCCTGAGCAGGGTGCCAAGCGCAGGGCACAGCTGGGGCTTGGGGCACATGAGGGCTGATGAAGGATGCGGGTGCTGAGCCAGGCATGTGCGGGTAGTCACAGGAGCTCCCTGTGACACACTTGGCCCAGGATGGCCACCCAGCAAGAATGGTTCCCGGCCCCCCGAGAGCACTCGGGCTCAGCCAGTGAGGTTTGATCCATCCATCAGTAGCTTCATTGTGCAGCCAGAACGGGGCAACTCAGTCAGGTCTGGGTAAGTGTCAGAGCTGGGTTCGAGCTCAGCCAAGTGCAGGATCCCCTCAGCTTGCTGGGCTGGTGAGTTCCCCCAGCAAAGCGCTTTCCTGAGGCTTCAGAGTTGGTGTTGGAGACAGCACATGCTGGACTCACACCTGACTGAGAGGAGTGGGTGCCCCAGCCCAGCCGCTGGTGAAGCTCGGAGTCCCAAGGAGGCCACATGTTATGCAGCCCCCTGACTGCCCCCTCTCTTGCAGCCACACTGATCACAGTCATCTGCGTGGTCCTGACCCTCAAGGTGACTGCGCTGAAGGATGCCAATGTGGGATGGATTGTGGCCTTGGTGGTGCTTCTCGTGGCTCTGCTCATTCCCATCATCATCGTTTGGATGCAGCCACAAAGCAATGCACAGTTGAACTTCAAAGTGAGTGCAACCCCCAGCAGCTCATTGTCTGCACCCCCATGGACCCCTGGCAGGGCCATTGCAGGGTCTGCCAGGGCTCACTGCTGGGCAGTCACTGTCCAGGAAAGCCCAGGGCCCCAAGATGTGGTGCTCTGAGGTGCGGTCCCCAGTGTGAAGTGCCTGGGTGCTCTCTGGGCTGTGGCAGGGGTAGGATCCCTCTGTGGCCAGGAGCAGCTGGGTCCCTCAAGGCATAGCTGATATGGCACCTCTTGTCCCTCGCAGGTACCTTTCCTCCCACTCCTGCCAATCTTTAGCATCTGCATTAACATCCTGCTGATGGTACAGCTGAGTGCTGCGACCTGGGTGCTGTTTGCCATCTGGATGGCTGTGGGTAGGTGTCTTGCAGAGGGGAGTGCAGTGCCTGCAGGGTCTCCCCTGGGGAGCTGTTACACTGGCAGCCCACTGCTGCACACTTCATTGTAGAAACTGTCCTGCAGGTTTTATGATTTATTTTGGCTACGGGATTCGGAACAGCATGGAAGGGAAAAACACAGAGGAATCTTGTGCCATAGTAGAAAAGCCTCTGCACCACCCTGGACTGGACCTTGGCCCTGGGGCTGCTGCAGTCTGAGGGACCAGGCACCAGCACTCTGTGGACCGCTGCCAGTATTCCTGCTGGGGGACAAGATGATGATCCACATGGTATACCCCCCTCTCCCACAGGGAGCGAGTCCCAGAGTCAGGACTGTGGAGCTGGGTCGTGTGCTGCCCTTTCCCCTCTTAGAGCAGAGGTCATGGAGATGAGTTTCCAGGGTGGGTGGGAGTGCTGGTGATCCGGGGCTGGTCTCTGCCATCCCCCGACCCTGCCAAGGGGCCATGACACCAGCATGGCCCTCCCACCATGGAAGCTGCTGTCAGCAATGCTGCTTTCCCTCCCACTGGCTTCCCCACGCAACGGTGCAGCTGTATTTGTTCTGTCTGTCCATGTGGCTGTGGTCACCACCTCCTCTGTGCTTTCTAAGCACCAGCGAGTACATGGCAGCCATGGCCGGAGCCATGCGAAGAGGCTTGGGGCAGCAGTATTACCAACAGTCAAGTGCTCCCCAGCAGCATGGAGCTCAGCTGGCCAAAACCCTCTCTGTGCCTGGGTTTTGCATCCCACGCTGAGCCCCGTGCTGGCCCAGCCATGCTGCTTGGCGCGAGCATCTAGGTCCCAAGTGTCTGTGAAGATGTCCACAGTGTAACGGTACCCGTGTCCAGCCTCATATGCCTTTGTGTAATTGGTGTTTTAATGTCGACTTTTGTACCTATTAAACTAAATGTTTTTTTAAGTGCTTGCCTCTGTTGGTCCTGCCACATCTCGTGTTAATGCCCTGTGGTCATGGGCCCCCAGGCAGAACCCAATGTGCTACAGGGCTGGGTGCCAGGGCAGAGCAGGGCCTGGCCACAGCCAACTGTGCTGGGTGAGCTCCCGGCTTGAAACCTGCTGGCTGGAGCCACCAGCCCTTGTGCTGTCCCCTGGAACAGGGAGCCAGGAATCGTGGAGCTGTGCTCCAGGCCAGCTCAACCCAGTGCTGCTGGTACCTGGGTACAGGACACCAGCCTGCCATGGCCCTGCCCTGCAGGTCCTGTGCTGCATGGGCAGGTGTCACCAGGTTCCAGGGCAGTAAAGACCTTGGAAATGCCTCCTGGAGGCACCAGCAATGGTCTGCACAGTAAGCGTGGCCAGGAGCTGGGCTGCATCCATGTGAGATGATTTCCCAGATTATGTTCTGGTCTAAATCAGTCCTGAGAGATTATTTTGCAAAATAAACTCATTTAGGGCAGATGATCTTGTGTAGTTTTTGCATCTCCCTGCTTACTGTCAGTGGAGTAGGGTTACTGCACGGTCAGTGGCGAGGGCCCTACACCATGAACTCTGCTGGGCTGGAGCTCTGAGCCCTACCCCAGGGTTGTGCCTGGAGTAAAAAGGGCTGTGGCACCTGCTCTGGCCCCACACCAGGCACTGCCTGCCCCACTGCCCCGGGCTGGGGGTGCCCTGCCAGAGCCTCAGGCTCCAGCACTCAGGCACAGCTGACTCCAGGCACTGGCTCCTCGCAGGTGCTTCTAGCTCTCCTGGTCATGCCAGTGCCTCAGTGTGCCACACTGGATACCACCACCCCACCTGGTGGGTATCTTCTGGCCGGGGGCAGCATGTGGGGCCCTGCTGAACCCTGAGCCTGCAGTTCACCCAGCACCCATGTACCCGGGTTCAGGTGCTGTTGCCCAAGCCTACTAGGCAATGGGCCCGTGATGTGGCTACAGCCCTCACCCCCTGGCTCAGCACTGCTGCAGCCCCCCTGCCTTTGTGCCTGTATCCCTGTGCACATGTGCATGTCCATGCCCACGGCTGTGCATGAGTTTGTGCCCACAGGCATGACCACGCCTGGCTCCAGGCAATCCCACTGAGCAGTGGCATCCCATCCTGGGCACCCGTTGGGCCTGGCAGAACTCTGGACATGGAGTGGTGTGCTGGAAGCCCTGGGCACCTCCCACCATGGCAGCCTGGGAGGGAAGCAGCGGTCTGGCAGCTGCCAGTCCATGCCAGTGTGGTACGGTGCAGTGGGTTGGTGCCATCCTGCCATGGGTGCAGGAGTGCAGCAGCCCAGGCCCTGTGCCCGGCGCCCTGCCATTGGTTGCCCGTCTTGGGGGGCTGCCCCAGCCCTGGGTGCCCACTCTAGGGGGGGACCCTGCCTCCCTCTGCCCACCACTCCTTCTGCCCCATCTGGACTACCAGAGCTGCCCGAGATGGCACCACATCCTCCGCCAGGCAGCATCTCTGCTTTTGCTGGGCCTCACTGGCATTACCGTACATCTCTGTGCATCAGTTGGCACCCAGCTGGAGCCTCAGCATGTTGTCAGCACAAGGGAGCAGCCTGTAGTGCTCCCACTGCTATAACTGCTGCTGCACTGGACTGCGTGTGGCCTGCTGAGATATTCTGATAACAACCTGGGGCTCCATTGTGCAGAGAGGGTCTGGGAGGGAAGCACGTTCTGGGTGAAGGCTATCAGGTGTTGGGGGCTGCACAGTGGGCTTTCCCTTCCTGTGCCAGTCTGGAAGGGGCCATTTTCTGGTTTGAGAAAAATGCAGCAAAAAGCAGAGCCTGGCTTTGCCATAGAGAGGCCTGGTCTCCAGCCCTGCACACAGCTGACTATGGTTTGCCCTGCCTGCCCGCCACGGAGTTTCTACCCGGATGTGTGGCACAAGCTGTGCTCCTGCCTGTCACCCCACTGTGGGCCTCCCCGGGGCAGCTCCAGCCCCGGCAGAGCATCTGGCAGAGCCTTGGAGGGAACCAAACAAGCCTGAAGCTGCTCCTCTGCTTGTGCCTCTGCCGCTGCATGCATTCAGGGCAGACCGGGAACAAGCATAGGCAGGAGCATGGGCAGGGGAGGCAGGGCTGACTCCTGTTTCAGTGCTATCTTGCTGGCTGTAGTGCTGGGGGGAGCACTCAGGCAGGCCCCCCTGGGAACTACAGCCAGGGCTTGACTTGTGATCTCCCTGTTGCTGTTCCCCCTTGCATTTAAAGTGAAGCTGGAGGGTTGTTGGCTCTGGCTGCATTTGGCCCAAGCCATGCTGAGGGGGCAGCCAGCTGGGGCAGCATTGCAGCAAAGGCCTGGCTGATGACAAGCTCTGGCTGTGGGCCATGCTGGGGATGCAGCACTGGCAGGTGAAGGTGGGAAGCTGCAGAGAGCTGGTGGCTCTCAGCCTCCCTCCCCACCTGGCTCCACCCAGTCCCCTGTGGCTTTCATAACCACATGCACTGCTATGTGTCTGGTGCAGACCCTGGCTGCCTTCGAGGGATGCAGTGTCCGAGCCCCTCTCTCTGCACACCAGCTGCTTGCAGAGGAAGAGGCTCCGGCGGGGCTGCTGAGAGGAGCACATAGATATGCAGGCCCAGGGCAGGATGGAGTTGGAGGGCTGTGCTGCTGAGCCATTGGAGGCACTGTTGGCACTGCAGAACCTGCCCCCTGCACTGCTCCCCGGCCAGAACAGGAGTGGCCCTGGCACCTGGAGATGTAGCAGCAGATTAAATTTTAAATTGGGTACAATGATCCATTTGGGAGTTAAAATAGGCTGACTGGTCTGCACTGTTCTGTGACACCAAATACTTCAACCTGAGGAGTTAATGTGCCTATGGGAGTTAAAATAGGCTGACTGGTCTGCACTGTTCTGTGACACCAAATACTTCAACCTGAGGAGTTAATGTGCCGCCTTCTTCCCTGTAGGAACAGTGAGCAGGTACCTTCAGATCCTCCTCCCTGCAGATGACCAGCTGGTGGAGTAGAGCTGCAACGGCTGCTGGGTGGGACGCATCCATCAGCGGGTCATGAGCCCTGGAATCCAGGGAATCCACTGTAGTGCAGATGGGGTTACTGGCATGATAGAGCAAACTCATCAGCTTGTGATATTTCTGCAGCTGCACTGCAGGGGCCTCACTGTCCAGAAGAGCTCCAGGAGATCAAAGCCAGTGTTGGGTGAGATTCCTATCACTCCTTACTCACCTGGCTCCACGCAGGTTCCAACCCTTCTGCTTTCTGTGGTAACAGCTTAAGCTGGCACAAGGCTTCATGCATCTGATAATCCTCCCTGCTCTGAGCCAGAGCAGGTGGCCAGCTCTCTAATGCAGGCTTAATGCTATCCTTCCTTTGCCTTTGCAGGTCTGGCACAATGACTTGCTGCCAGGTGGTTGCTCTTCTCTTGCTCTCCTTTCCTCCCAGTGCTGCAGCTGGTGACGTGGTTCCCACTCTTGTTTCCTGATCCACACTGCAACTAGCCAAAGGGCGGTTCTTGTTGTCCAAGCAGCATGTCCTCACTGCTGCCCACTGAATTCACGACAGCAAGACTACATGAAGGGGGCCAAAAAGATCAAGGTGGGTTTCCTGAAACCGGCACAGAGGGCTGGCAACAGGACAGGGACACGGAGGCTGGCGATGCGCTGGGCTGATGCAGCGCGTGCAGGTGCCCATGGGCTAGATCTGGGACCCCAGCTTGTCAGCGTGGACTACAACTACACGCAGGACACACTGACACTTGCACGTGAAGCTGATGGCAGCTCCTGCAGCAGAGGAGATGGCTGGGAAGAGCATTCATTTCCCAGGGTATGACAGTGACTGGCTGGGTGAGCTGGTCTACCACTTCTGTGGGGTGGAAGATGAGACAGTCCACCTCATCTACCAGCACTGCAATGCAAGGCTTTGGGGTGTATGCCAAAGTGTGGGACTCTGTATGACACAAATGGGAGATGAAGGTGATCAGGGTCTTCCAGGGCATCCTTGGCTGGAAGTGGCTGGGGAGCACCACAACTATAATGCTGCTGTTTGCCTGACTGCTCTAAAGTTTGCTCAAATTTGTTACTGCATCAAAGGGGATTCTAAAAGCTGTCATGCTGAATGAGAACTGCAGCCTGCCTCTTCCCCTCCCCAGTGCAGATGGCTTTGAGTGTGGTGTTCCTGAGCGAGAGTGCGGCCAAGGAGCATGAGGAGGAGCAGTGTTTCCTGGCAAAACTGCTCCACTTTATTCTCTATCATGTCTCCACAGATCACAAGGGATCCAGAAGAAACTGGAATCCAAGTCCTGATTCCCCAGGAAGGTCCTTTGGTTGATGCTGGCATGAACTCAGCATCAGGATTCTTTATAAAAAGAGCCTGGCTGTCAGCCAGGGAAAGTGACCTCTGCTTCCAACATGTTAACTGCGGGTTGTTCCTGCTACATCACTTCCTACAACATACAACTCATATCACAGATTATTTTTCCCCCAAAGTTAAATCTCCTTGAGGCACACAGGTCTCTCCATCCTTCCACATTACTCACCAAGTACACCCAGGTCCTTGGGTGAAAACAATCTCATGAATGGGTTTGCCTTTTCCCATTGGAGGAGCAACCCACACCACCTTCCCCAGCCACTTCCCTAGGTGCACTACAGGGACCTTTATTTCCTCCCACAGTATGTAGGGGTTTTGTCTGGGCAGGACCAGGACAGACAATTTATATCCTAGTGCTTCCATGCCCCATTGTCCAATGCTCTCAACAGAGTCTTTAACAGTCCATTATATCAATCTTTGCAGAGGCTTGTGGGTGATAGGGGACGTGATATACCCACTCAATGCCGTGTTTCTTGGCTCCGGATTTTATGAGGTTATTTTGGAAATGAGTCCAATTGTCTGATTCAATTCTTTCTAAGGTACAATGTCATCACAAAATTTGCCTCTCAAGGCCTAGGATGGTGTTTCAGGCAGTGGCATGGTTTACAGGGTAAGTTTCCAGCCAACTAGCAGTTGCTTTCACCATGATGAGTACGTAGCGCTTGCCTTGGCATGTTTGTGGCAGTGGTCCAATATAGTCAATTTGCCAGGCCTCACCACAGTGCAACCCCAGCCACTGCCCTCTATGACAGGGAGATTTTACTCGTGTGGCTTGCTTGATCACAGCATGTTTCCCATTCATGTGTGATGGCCTCCATGGTCAGGTCCACCTCTTGATCACAAGCCCATTTGTAAGTTGCATCTCTCCCTAGATGTCCCGGTATTTCGTGGGCCCATCAAGCTACAAATAGCTCACCCTTATGCTCCCAGTCCAGGCACACCTGAACTACTTCAATTTTGACAGCCTTCTCTGCTTGTTCATTGTTTCAATGTTCTTCAGTGGCGCGGCTTTTGGGCATGTGAGCATCTACATGATGTACCTTTAGAGCAATGTTTTCTTCCCAGGCAGTGATGTCCTGCCACAATACAGCAGCCCAGATGGGTTTACCCCGGTGCTGCCAATTGGTTTTCTTCCAGAGCTGCTTCCCCACTGGGCATTAGCCACCATCCGGGAGTCAGTATAAAGTAGTGGTTGCTTTTCTTGTTTAGCAGTCTCTAGGGCTAGTTGGATGGCTTTCACTTCTGCAAACTGACTTGACTCACCTTCTCCTTCAATGGATTCAGTGACTTGTCGTGTGGGACTCCACACAGCAGATTTCCATTTCCAATGATTTCCTACAGCATGACAGCATCCATCAGTAAAGAAAGCATAATCATGGTCTGATAACGCATTATACAATGGTGCTTCTTGGGCATGAGCCACCTCCTCAGGCAATGCTTCAAAATCTCTGCCTTCTGGCCAGTCCATGATCTCTTCCAGGATTGCTGGGCTACTGGGTTTCCCCAGATGAGCTTGCTGAGTGATCAACACTACCCACTAACAGGCTCATGAGCTATCTCCTGTTTTATATGCTCAAAGGCCTGTTGTAGCTCAAGGCCCCACTAAAAACAGTTTTTCATGTTACTCAATAGAGAGGGCTCACAAGTTGACTATAACCTGGAATATGCATTCTCCAGAATCCCACAAAGCCTAGGAAAGCTAGTGTTTCCTTCTTTTTAGCTGGTAGAGACACAGTTGCCACCGTGTTGATCCCATCCATAGGGCCATGACGGCATCCATCCTGCCATTTTATTCCCAAGAACTGGATCTCCTGTATAGGTCCCTTGACCTTCTTTTATGGCGAAGCCAGCTTTCAGAAAAATATGAATTACCCTTTTCCCCTTCTCAAACACTTCTTGATTCTGCCCCTCTACTCCACTCTTGTGAGACCCCACCTGGAGTACTGCATCCAGCTCTGGGGCCCCCATTACAAGAAGGACATGGAGCTGTTGGAGAGAGTCCAGAGGAGGCCAAGAAGTTGATCAGAGGGCTGGAGCACCTCTGCTATGAGGACAGGCTGAGAGACTTGGGACTGTTCAACCTGGAGAAAAGAAGGCTCCGGGGAGACCTAATTGTAGCCTTCCAGTACCTAAAGGGGGCCTACAGGAAAGCTGGAGAAGGACTATTTATCAGAGAATGTAGTGATAGGACAACGGATAATGGGTTTAAGCTAAAACAGAGTAGATTTAGATTAGATGTGAGAAGAAAGAAGTTCTTCACTGTGAGGGTGGTGAGGCACTGGAACAGGTTGCCCAGAGAGGTTGTGGAGACTCCATCGCTGGAAGTGTTCAAGGCCAGGTTGGATGAGGCTTTGGGCAACGTGGTCTAGTGGAGGATGTCCTTGCCCATGGCAGGGGGCTTGGAACTAGATGATCTTTGAGGTCTCTTCCAACCCAAACCATTCTATGATTCTATGATTTTTCTGCCTTGCTGCCCCACATGATGATGTGACTGGTGTACTGCAGATGTTCAGGAGCACCACCCTTTTCCAGTGCAGTTTTGATTAGTCCATAACAAATGGTAGGGCTGTGCTTTCACCCCTGGGGCAGTCGATTCCAGGTGTATTGGACACCACTGTGTCCATGTGAAAGCAAAGCGTGGCCTGCATTCTGCTACCAAAGGAATTGAAAAAATGCATTGGCAATGTCAATTGTAGCATCGCACTTGGCTGCCTTTGCTCATATTGGAGCATGTTAGAACATGTCTGGTACAGCAGCACTCAGTGGTGGCATGACTTCGTTCAGGCCATGATAGTCTACTGTTAATCCCTACCCTGCATCAGACTTTTTCACTGGCCATATGGGACTCTTAAAGGGTGAGTGAGTCTTGCTGATCGCTCCTTGGCTCTCCAGTTGATGAAATCAGCTCATGCGTGGGAGCCAGGGAGTCTTGGTTCATGTGATATTGCCGCTGGTGCACCATCCAGGTAGCAATTGGCACCTGCTGTTCTTCAACTTGCAGCAATCTCACAATAAAGGGATCTTACAAGAGGTCAGGCTGGGTAGATAGCTGTTTGATCTTCTCTGTGTTCACAGTGTCTACACCAAACACCCATCGGTACCCTTTGGGTCCTTCAAGTACCCTCTCCTGAGAGAGACGATGCCAAGGATGCACGGAGCCTCTGGGCCAGTCACAATGGGGTACTTTTGCCATTTGTCCCCTTTTAAGCTCACTTCAGCCTCCAACAGAGACAATTCTTGGCATCCCCCTGTCACTAAAGAGATCCAGATGGGTTCTGTGCCCCTGTACCCTGATGGCACCAGTGTACACTGTGCACCAGTGTCTACCAAAGCCTGTGGGTCTGATGTGCTGAGACATCGAATCCACACAGTCCAGTATACCCAGCCAGCCCTTTCCTCCCCTGGCTGAAGGCAGGGACCCTCTATTCCTATTCCTGGTCAGAGTATTCACTGTCTGACCCTTTCAGTGCCAGACCAGAAGTCCCCTCACCAGGATCAAGGGAGGTAACCTCAGTCCTTCTATATCTGTGAGATCGTTGATTGCCTTCTTGTGTCTCTATAGCAGCTATGCTGACGGCCTTCTTGGGTGGCCCCTTCTTAACAGCCATCTTCCCTTTCAGTTTGCATACATGAGCTTCCAGCTTAAAGGTGGGTTCACCAATCCACTCCTCCCTCCTGGTCACGGAGGAAGAACCAGAGTGCGCCATGTGCCTGGTGCTCCCTTTCCCTCTGACTGGGGCAGGAGGGGACTGACTTCTTGGGGCGCCCCTGACAGCCAAGGCACTGGCCTGTAGGGATAAGGAGGGACCAATTTTCTTCAATGCTTTGGAGCCAAGAAAGCACTCTCTCCACAGTTGGTGTATCCATATCCAGGCAATACATCACTGCCAAGCTGTTAGAATACGACACTGGGGCACTTTGAATCACCTTCTTCCACATGGCTTGTCTGCACAGGACATCCTCTGGATCTTTGGAGACCTCATCATCATCTAGATCACTGCAGATGACTTCCAGCACTAATTCTCTCAGGTACTGGATGCCTACATCTGCGGTAGTCCACTTTCCTAGGGAGTTCACAAGATCTTCCTTGAATGGCTATCTTGCCCTCACACTTGAGAGGAGCCGTCTCCAGAGACTGCAAATTGCTGCCTCTTTTCCAAATCCTCTCTCAATTCCCCAGTTTCTAGCAAGGGATCCCAGCTGTTGGGCTTTCCTACCTTCCAATTGCTGACTGTTGGCCCCATTATCCCAGCATCAGAGCAGCCAGGCAGCAATCCACTCACCTGGCTGGTGGATGTAATCTTTCTGCATGTCTCGAAGTTCTGATGAGGTCAGAGACCGGGTAGTTTCCACTTCTTGTCTGAATTCTCTCACTCCTTCCTCCAATTTCTTTCCCGAAGGACCAGCTTCTTCATCAAATCCTTCCTCTTGTTACTCCTCCCTTACCAATCAACAATACAGACCCACTGACCTCCATGTCCACTGTTGCCTTTTCACTACTGGGGCAATTGTAGTTGTTGTTGTTTGGGTCCTGATCTCTATGATCATGTCCTCAGATCTAGTTGCACCCTAGTCTCAGTCAAAGTATTCTCAGTGGTTTGGGTCCCTGCCTTAACCACAGTCCTCTGATAGTACTGAACTGTGGCTTGATAGGCACAGGCCATGCCCCAATACAGTGCTAGAAGCTGCTGCTTTTCATTGGGGTAGGCAAGGCACCCTTCTATCAGGTGATGCGTCGGTTGCCTGCTAAGGTGTAAAGTCCCAGGCCACGGGAGGTGATAACTGCCCAAGGCACCTGCCCAAATCCTTCCACACACCCTGCCACCCAGGGACTGGCCACCACAGGGCACATTTCTGTACTGCTTCACCCAAAAGTTGTCTTCTCTTACACGAGGACGACACCAGATTCCACAAACCCCATAATATGCCAACAGTGTTAATCAGTAATATTAAACTACTCACGTAAGGGTGAGCAAGAACCTTGGAAGCCTGCATAATAAAACCATTGACATCAATCCCGAGTAGGAAAAGGGAGATGTATTCTCTCATCCTCTCCACAAGACAGCTCCCCCAGCTCTCCACCACAGCAAAGCCATCAATGCCGGGGCAAAGCACAGAGCCATTGTTTGTACTAGCATGTTCCCAAGCTCAGCAAAATAGAGGTAAGCAGTGCAGCCAAAAAAACTCCATGACCTGCACAGAAGCTTGCTACTTAATAACTACTATATCTATAGCACACAATACAAAACTGCCGTTGTCTCGTGCCCCACACTGGGCACCAATGACTGCGGTGGGTTGACCTTGGCTGAGTGCCAGATGCCCACCAAGCCACTGTATCACTCCCCTCCTTGGCAGGATGGGGGGGGGGGGGAAATAAGATGGAAAAAACCTCATGGGTCAAGATAAAGGCAGTTTAATAATGCAAAAGCAAGGCCGTGTGTGGAAGCAAAGGAAAACAAAAGATTTCTCTACTTCCCATCAGCAGGCGATGTCCACCCACTTCCTGGGAAGCAGGGCTTCAGTAGGTGTAGCGGTTGCTCCAGAAGACAAACATCATAATAACAAATGTCCCTCCCTTTCTCTTAGCTTTTATTGCTGAGCAGATGTTATACGTTATGGAATATCCCTTTGGTCAGTTTGGGTCAGCTCTGTCCTCTCCCAAGATCTTGCCCACCCTCAGCCTACTGGGTAAGGAGGGAAAACGTTGCAGAGAGCGCCTTGGGAGCCCTGCTCAGCAGTAGCCAAAACACTGGTTTGTTATCAAAACTTTTCTAGCTACCAATACAAAGCACAGCACTATGAGGACTGCTAGGGGGAAAATTAACTCCATCTCAGCCAGACCCAATACAACTGTTTATTTAAAAAATTAAAAGAAACTTTTTAACAAAATCACGCCAAACAGTGAGGTTCTGAAAAGCCAGGCAGCACTGGGGGGAATCATAAAGAGAAATGCTCTGCAGGCCCTGAACAACCCAAGGGCTAGATATGCAGACAAGCACCTCCAAGCGGATGATAAGACTTTGTTCCACGTCTCTCATCCAAACAGCAATACTGTTTTGTAAGCAGATGAGGTTGTAAATTAGAAACCTGAATCTCTTGTGCATCCCCACAAGGTGCCCAGGTACCTGGAGGGCTCTGATGGTGGTAAGTTTTTAAGAAGTTCCATTTGAGAGCAACCATGGCTGCAGTCGCAGCTTGGAGGAAGCCACTTGCTTAGCTGCAATGTGAAGAGTATGTCATAGCACAAAGTGTGTGTGACATGCTGCATTTCTGCTTAGCCAGAATCCTGCAGAGCTGTCCGTTTTTGGTTTGTTTTGGTTTTTTTTTCCCTTGTTGTCCTGTATCAGCACAGAACATCCTCTCTAGCCCAGAAGGAAGGGGGAATGAATACATGTATATCCACAGTTTAAGGAGGGTCACCTTTTGCTGGAACTTGGATCTCACTCCCTACCCCAATCCAAAAATGTGAGAACAGGGCTAGCTCTGGAAGGACAGAGCCCTCTATGAGCTAGGACCCATGAGGCAATTAATAGATTGCAGGCTGATGATTTGCCTTCTGCATTTGAATGATCTTCCCGAAGCCACCTCTTCCCACATCGTAGTCTGTTCGGTACTCATCTCGCACCTGAGGCACAGCAGTAACACAGATATTAGTACCCCACACTGCCTGTCTTCTGCTAGACTTCAGAATCATCATCACCTCCTTGCTCAGTTGGTGAGAAACTGAAGATCAGGTTAAACGCACTTTGATTCATTTGAAATCTCTTCAAATAATCGAAAGGTGGTAATGATAGTGAAAATGACAAATGAGGATGTATCTGATGGCTGAGGTCTTTTTAGACAAGAAGCAAGGAAGACCCCAAAATATTTTCATTCAGCTTTGCAGTCCAGCTTTCTGAATTGCCAGGCTTGGCCTCCAGAACATTTTCTCCCATCTGCCCTGGAAATCCGCAAAGGAACCTTCCCTTTGCACCAAGGCAAACTGCTGCATTGAGATTGGCCTAGCAGCTACACTGTCCCCATCCATTCAAATTCTGCATGATTTTAAGTGTACTAGCTTGGATTAGGGAACATTCTGCTTGCACTACAGGAAGTTTGGAATCCTAGACAGAAATGGCCTTAAGTTCTATTTCTAGCTTTTGACACTAGGCATCAGTTACCAAAGCAACTGGGGAATGGCTGAAGTTCATTATCAGGTCTTTACAGTCTACACATTGTTCTGCATGAGACAAAACTAGCAAAGCAGTACACAGTCTTAGGGGGATCAATTTCAAAGTATGAACTGGTATTGCCTTTACCTGTCCTCCAGTCTTTCCTCTTCCATACTGTCGTCCCTCCTTAAACCCTGCATCCCAGTCAGTTCGAATGATGCGGTCATCTAGTCGTGTGCCATTGATAAATCGCATTGCATGTTCAGCGTCTGCTCTTGTGTAGTATCTAAAGCATACTATAAGGAGAACTAAGTGTGCTATTTTGTCCAGTACTGCAAAGAAAAAAAGACAGAACTATTGTATTTGAGAAGCAGAAAAACCTTTCCTTCCAGCCTTTTTTACTCTTCCTGCTCTTCTCTATGGAATCAAAAACTGTCCAGGCTAAAACCAGCTCCCATTCAGGAAAGGATTCTGAACTTTAATGTCAGTACTTGCACACATAGGAAGTAGCTTTGGATCACTTGTTTCACAAGTAGATGAAACAAAAACGTTAAAGCCCTGAAAGAGGAACAAATCTGTAATATGCCTTTTTCTACTACATAAAGCTTGACCAAATTTGAACAAAAGGTGCAGGCCTCACAGGAAAGCTTTGCAACAACGGTTCAGGGCACAACTTGTACAAGTGTGTCCCCTGTGCTTGGGAATACCGCCATGGCTTACTCTGCAACTTCGTTCAGGTGTGAAATTAAGAGAGAGAAAGTGAACATGTGCTCTGGCCATGCAAGAGCTCAGCCTGACAACTGTAACAGTTCTCATTCTGGTCCTAAAATCATTAAAGAAATAAACAAATCAAAGGAGCTCTGCCACCTCCAGAAAGTACAGCAGCAGTAGCACTTTTCACCTGTGGCACCACTGTACAGCTTGTCTCTCAATTAAAGTGGTTGGTGGGGAAGTAGCAAGGTAGAAAGTTGCAAGGCAAGCGTGTGATAGAAAGCACTTCACTATCACTCCTTCTCAGGTTTGCCACAGCAAAACAGCTAATTTTGCTGTAAAGAGAAGAACTAAAGGTGGCAACCACACACAGGCTAACAGTAGCCGGGAACCAGAAAGGATACTCGACAAAGCAGAAACCACAGGGGGTTTTCTTGATCTTGTCCAGCCCCATGACAATCCTCTTGACATCTCCACACTTGGAGAAGAGCTCCTGGATCTGCTCCTCAGTAGTGTAGAAGGACAGGTTGCCAACATACAGCGTAGAGGAAATTTTCAGGGATTTCTCCTGCAGCTGCCTGCTACCCTGAGGGCAGAGGGGAGTACGCAGCTAGGTGAGCACGCCGACTTGCTCCACTCCCGGCGCCAGGGCCTGACGGGCACCTCCTGCCGCCTCAGAGATGCGACGCCCTCCCGTTCGCCGACTCCTCGCACGGCCTTGCCCCGGCAACAGCCCTCCCCCTCAGGCGCTGCTCCACCCCTCCGCCCCGGCCGGGCCCCGTCACCCCCACCCTCGCGCCTCAGGCCTGGCCGTCGGGCGCACCCGGAAGTGCTGGTCGCGGTACTGGCTGATCTCGCAGTAGGAGTCGCTGTTGAGCCCGCTCAGCGTGGTGTGGAGTAGCCCCGACATCTCGCCTGCGCCTGGCCGGGCTCTGCTCCCGAGATCCTTCTAGAACCGCCGCGGCGCCCACCGGACAACAAACGGGAGAGCCGATCCGCCGTACCGTCCGATTGGCCCCGGCGCCTGTCGCTCGGGGCGGGAAGGCGGGGCGGTAGCTTCAGACAGCCAATCGACGTGCGGAGCCGCCGGGAACGCTGGGTTTGGCGCGGCCGTGGCGCAGAATCCGGTATGTTTCGCGGCGGTGCGCGCGCAGAGCGGGCTGTGCGCATGCGCCGAGGCGTCTTTCCTTCGCTTCAGGTTTCCTCACAGTGCGTGGGTGGCGTTGTGGGGCCGCTTCAGCCATGGTGGGAGCGCGGCTGGTGGTGATGGAAGGTACTGCCTGCCGTGGGGCGAGGACTCCTTTTCCGCTAAGCGCCTGGGAGCCGTTGCCTGTTGTTGGGCTGTATTACCCGCCCCCCCCCCCCCCCCGTCCTGTCTTACAGGGCTGGTGCGGGAGCTGTTGAGGGAAGACGCCCCGTCCCGCATCGCCGCCCTCACCGAGGAGCTCTTCCAGGCGGCGGGGAGCATCTCTGAGGAGGATGAGAGGGCGACTGAGGTAGAGCCCCGGCTTCCCGGCCCGGTGCCCCTCTCCAACCCCCCTGAAGAAATAGGGTTTTCATGTGCTTCGCACCACACAGCGGCTCTCACCCAGGTTGGTGGTTGCGGTTCCTGCAGCTCTCCGAGCACGTGCTCTTGCTTCCCATCTTTTGTGGTGAAGCTAATCGTTTAACTCAAGCGTTACTGGAGTGTAAACAGAATAGTTTATTCTTTCATCTTCTAACCTGATAGCATGAAAGTCCAAAATAAAGTGAAAAATGTTACATTTAAAAAGTCAATGCAAAATGTAAAAGTGTGCATTACAATGGCAAAAGTTACTGGGATCTTAGTAATGTTAAAGTTTATATTATTTCAACTTTCTAGTAGTATCTACTTGTAATTTCAAGTAAAAATGTGCGCATAGAGTGCTGATGCATTAAGAGCTTGGTAGTGGGTTAGAGGAGAGGTTCTTCTGGCGTGTGTGTGATAATGATAGCAGATACTCGAGGAAGAAGAAAAGCAAGCATGTTGTTTTAACTGCCTGGTAAACCCAGTGCATAATATTAGAGTGGGAAGTACTCATTTTCATATGTTAGAAGAGTGAGTTAGGTTATTGTTTATAATGTTTTTAATTTTAGGGTTTTTTTTTCCCCATGTATTTCTTCTAGAGGGGTACTTACAAAGTAGTAAATGTCTACTTTAAAAGGCATTTTTCAAAAAGAAGTCTGATGAGAAATATGTCAATCTGGAATAAAAACAAGACCAGCTGAGATATTGTCCAACGTTTTCCAACAAAATTATATTTTGAAGAGAGACTTATAGCAATTATTATCTAACGAAGACTGATTTTGAAAGTCCTAAATTTGTGACAAGGAGCAAGACAGATTAGCAGGTGTAACAGCAGAAATTATGCTTAGTGCAGTCTGTAAAGAAATACAGGACCATAAAACTGATATTCTTCAATTCTTCCTGAATCACTTGGGCTAAATTATTTTCAAAGAAAGGAGAAATCATTAATTTGTTACCTGATCCCTTCAATAAAGGGACCATAAAATGTCTTCTAGTTAGGCCACAGTGTATTTGTAGACAAGATCTGCCTTGGAAACTAGGATTTGAAGTGATGAAAAGTACAGCCCTTCAAAGTGGGTTCTTAAAGGAGGTTATTGCCTTTACATAGGACTGCATCATCTTTTTAACAAGACTGTGTAGTCAGTAGCCTTTGTTGTTTCCTAATACCAGAAGTTTCCTGGTGTAGGTATTTAAAAAAATTATACTTAGTTTTCTTTTTGATAAGCAAAAGAGGTGAAGCCTTACTATAGGTATGTTTTCAAACCTGATACAATTCTTACAGCTGTTTTCTAATACCTTCAAATTTTTCAACATCTGTTTAAAATTTACATAACTTATTCTGAAAGCTACCAGTGAATCAGTTGTATTTTGGATATGGCGATGTCCTGTTGCACAAATTTTGTATCTATGAGTGTTCGTGAGAAAAGTTCATCCCAGATGGATAGGCTAAGTGAGGTCATGGTTTGCTGAGTTTGGAAAAGGACTTGGTAGAAACACAGGTTAGGACGTTTAGTAATATGAAAGATTAATGGGATTTGTTTAGGAACATGTTTGAATGTTCTGAAGTCCACCACTTCACTGTCAGAATTTGCTACTATGCATAATTTCAAAGTGGAGCTGAAGGCACTGATGGATGATGTGACATATATGTGCTATTGGTCATATGATTAATTCTTTTTAGTTTCAGGTTTTGTCAGCCTTGGATTTACAGTCATACTCTTTCTTACCTTGCTTCCTCTTAAAGGTGCTCTCATGTTTTTAGAAGATGTGAAAGTCTTTTATAAGACTGAATATATTTTATGAAATATACTTATGAAAAGAGTATGTGCTTCCTCCCAGCTGCTTATAATTTTTCTGAAACAATGGCTCTATAGAAAAGAATGATCTATACTTTTAGCTGAAGAAATGCTATGTGGTCCATTCAGCATGCCTATTTTCAGGTCACTATCCCAGACCTCCCTGTGGAATCACGTGACAGTTTAATGGAAACCTCACACCTTTGACTGTAACATGAAAGGAAGCTGCACAAACATGTGGAAAGGTCATTACTGTGATACACATGAAAGATGGTTCCTTTTCCAGCAGTAAATGTCAATATGACCCAAATCTAGGACAAAATTAAATCTAATGGAATTCTCCTACTCAGGTTGAAGAGGGTGCAATAAGCCTTTGGAACTGGGCTGTGACCAAACACGCGGGTTCTGTTGTCAATGATGAGCAAAGAGCTAAACGTATGTATGTGTCCTAAATGTGTTTTGTGTGATCTAGCATGAAAAGAGAAAACGCTCTCCTGACAGGCATATACGTAGTGTTGTAGATTTGTTTGGATCTTTGCAGATAGGGTGTAGACAGAGGAAAATATACAGCCAGGCTTGTATAAACAGTTCAGGAAGGAGCATCCTGGTGTAATAGTGATCTCTTGTGACACAGAATCAGTGTAGGCATTCTTATCACTCCCCTCTTCCATGCCAGAGCATCAGTAAAGAGGTGATGTGACCAAAGGAAGCTGTAATTTGCCTTCTAATGCTACGGTTTTAATCTAAAAATGTATGGAAACAATATAGATGTAAATTTTAGACTACTGGTCAATTAATTTATATCAAGTGAGATTGATGAGAGAGTTAGATTAAAGAAACAGTGTTTACATACCAAAAAAACCTCTAAATCCTCTTTTTACCTCCCTGCTTTAGCCATGTATGTGGCTTTTGGGTCTGCTTAGAGCCAGGAACAGGGCTGGGGGAAAGCAGAAGTGAGCTTTTGTTCTTTACCCTCAACCCGTTCTTTATGTGGTTCTGCAGGATCACAATATCTGGCCTAGATTTTTGTCTTGAGGGATTATAGTCAAAATTATGTATAATCTGCATCGTATAAATTATATCAAGTAAAGGGAAAAGGGTAAGTTTACACAAAATAAGTAGTAATTGTAGAGCGTAATGTTCTCAGATCTTGTATCACAGCTGAAGGGCCAGGGAGAGGCTATTTTAAATACATTAAGTGGTGTCTTTTCCATCCCTGATGTATACGGAAGGCCTGAAAATATTTTTGCTTTTTACTTTGAAAATGTAAAGGTTATTAAATTTAATTTCCGTGTTTTGCTGAAGGCTATTTTGAGGCTCTCAAGACATGTTACTGTAAGCACCTGCAATGTAATTAAGTCTTTGAATACCATGTATTTAACTTAAACTCTCTCTGAAGTCTTTAATAGGTATTTTGATGAGAATATCCTTTTTTTTTCCCCTTACTGCCTAAAAAACAGTTTTAAGCAGCTTGGCTAAAATTCAGACTGCTTTGACTCTTGAAGCTTTCAGATTTTTTCTATTTTTCTAATTTAAAATGGAAATGGCGAGCAGTCTTTCAGATATGGCAGGGCCTCACTTTCCAAAAAAAAAAAAAAAAAAAAAGAGAGAAAAGGGAACTTACGAATGTCTGCACTGCTTTCTTGCAGTACGGTTTGTTGCTTGCAGACTGGTGTGCCTTTGTGAAGGCAGTGATCCTCCGGAGGGAACTATTCGAAGACAGATTTTGGTAAGGCTAATGGTGGGTGAGCAATGAAGTACAATTGATCGCCAAGGGAAACCTTCAAACCCTCTTACAGTTGTTTTGGAAAGGGAGTGAAATATACCTGTAGTTCTGGGGAATGCACATGCTGAAGGGGGACCTGTATTATCACAGGGATACCTTGTTGAGCCAGTGCAGTTAAGAATTCCTGGACAATGTAGTTAGCATCACATCTTTGTCATATGGTAAAATGTTATGAGAGCAGCATATTCATAAGTCTTATGCTGCACCTAAGTGTTAAGGACTTCATTCAGACATGAGAGATGCTTGTCAGAAATTGAAGAGCTGAATTACCCCTCTTCATATGTTAGATATGTGCATCAACAAGATGAGATCTCACATTGCCTTTCTTGAAAATGTGTTTTCACAAAGCACTTACATTTTCTCCTTCAGATGTGTATGAAAACTGGGAAAGGCTGGATAGATATTGGAAAAGCTGATCTTGCTGATGGATTTCTAGAGATTGCCATGACAGTAAGTTCCTTTCCAGTTTTAATTTCTTACAAACACACCTATTTGTAAGTTCCATGGGTGATGCCTATGCTTTGTTTTCCAGAGTATAGAAAAACTGTATGCAAAGTTACTTAAGGGGAGCCATGGTGAAGCAGATATTCACATGCACAAAGCTGATGTGGAGAAGAACCTCTTCAAAGTACTCTCTTATCAGGCTGAATCAGTATGTGTTCTTCCCAGTTTTCCTAATAAGTCACTAGAGATATAGAGGGAAACTCTGACCCACTTATTAAATGTATGAATGCTTAGCATTTAAGACTTGCTGAGGGATATATTTCCTTCACTTAGATGTAAGATAGCACATCTCGTGTTTGCAGTCAGTGTTGCAATCACTTAATGATTTTTAATTTGCCTAATTTATCACAGCCATTTCTGCTGTGGTGTTTACATCTTCTAGTTCAGATTTGTTGCTCTATGATTTGGCTAGTGTGGCTGTTTTATAAACATCTGCCTTTCTGAATCATAAATGTGTCGGGTCCAAAGGTGTCTTGTGCTTGACTGAAGAAGGGGGGATAGGACTAGTGTAGAGCCTGGGTACCCCAAACTGCATTTGTGTAGCATGAACACAGCAAGACTAGTCACTTTGGAACAGTCATCATACTGTGATACTATTTGTAGCTAGACTGATTGAAAGTATATGAAGGTAGTATTCATCTTGGCCGCAAACATCCAAGGTTCGTATCTTACAAGTAGATATAAGCCATGGGTGCAAAGTCCTCTGTAACTTACAACTTTCATGACTCTGCAAACTCATGAACATCATCAAAGCTATTAATTGTATATGCTATCAGACAGAGATCTTTTTATATATCAATACCCTCTCTTCCATGACCCTCATACGTGCTGCTTTTCACATATAAAGGCTTTAAACATTGGGAAAATCAGTATAAAATTACAAGATCTGGAAACAGTGAATTCCATGACATTTGGTATTTTCTGGCATCATATAATGAGGTAAGAATCGTTGTGATAATTGTAAAAAGAAAAGCGTAGTGCAATATGAGAGGAGTCTGAAAAAGTGCTGAAGGTTTTCTAGGGGGATCAACAACACAACAACAACAATTTGTAGTATGTAATTTAGAAATTCTGAGTTTTGTAGGGCATTGTTGTGATTGACTGAAGCTTGTGAGTATTTTATCAATGCTATCGATTATCACAGACATATAAGTGTAAATATGAGAAAATGTAGTTGTTAAAGGAGTAACTGCTGCCCGAGCATTCACTTACCATTCATGGTGTTGTATGCACACACACACTTATTTTTGGGCACACTTCCTCCATCTTCAGGCTTGACCCTAGGCTTCCTGCAGCAGAGTCTCATGCATTGGATTTTATAAAATAATTTTAATTGAAAGATGCAGCAGCAGGATCAGCCTGGGCTGGGTGCCTCCAAAGAGAGGGACCCAGAACAAAGAGATGCTGGGGCAATTACACCCTTGGGTCCCATACACTCGCCCCTCATGCGCCCTTCATGCGCCCTTCATGTACTGTCCACGTGTTCTTTAGTCCAATGGTGATTTTTGGCCTGGGGTCTTCTAACATCTAATTGGATTCTTCTTCTGTGTCCAGGCAGGCAGGCTCTTACCTTGTTGACCTGCAGTTTCCACAGTTTTCCCCAAAGGGAAGTTTTCCGTATCTTTGGTTTACACTCCTTGCGCACCTGCCCTTGCTGGTGGAACATGGAGAACTGAAGAGTCCCAGACCTGAGAGAAACACTACTGAGACATTTGTGTGATATCAAAATACTGTCCCATACTAAAAGACTAAACACAGCACTGTACTAGCTGTTAGAAAAACTACTAGGAAAATTACTGAGAAAAATACCTCTCTCACGGCCTAAAGGCTTCAGCAAATCCAGCCACTCATGCTAAGTAAAGCTAAGCAAACAGCACAAATCACGCTCTATTATAATCCTAAGTAATTTATTCTAATTAAAGCCTACTTATTTATGTTAAACAACTAATATCCCTCAACAGTAGTTGCCTGCATTCATTGATAACGCCACTGACCTCAGTATTTGGAAGGGGAGTACTATCCAAAATCCTGAAGAGCTTCCCTAAATAGGCTAAAGCAGTGGCCAAAATTTTTAATTTGATCATGGAGACAAAAGAGGACCTTAAATTGTTGGAGAAGTGGTTTAAGACTTGCTTAACCTTTTTATCATAACATCTGAATGAACTTGTCCCATGCATCTGACCTTTTCACACTACCTAAGGACTGCAGTTTTTTTCTGGATGTCTTTATCATATGGCAATATATAGAAATATACAGAATTATTGTAGTACTGTAAGGACAGATACCTAATCCCAAACCTGGTTTTACTGAATGTAAAAACACCAAGTCCTATTTTAGAGAATCTGTCTTTTAATGAATTTTTAAGACAAGTTGCTTATTAACAGTTTGTTGGCATACTCTACTTAGGCAGTTGCTCAAGGGGATTTTCAGAAAGCGGTGATATGTGTGCAGCGCTGCAAAGATATGTTGATGAAATTGCCAAAAGAGGTAAGTGAAATCATCCCTTCGTTATCATTCCAAACTTTGAAAATCTGCTTTCCTCTCTATATGTTAAAGAACGACATATGCAGTATAACATTTTGAAAAGTACTCTGAGCTGTGTGTCTCTTCTGTGGTTCTTCGCTTCTTTGAGATTTTCTCCCTAACAATTTTGCATGAAAAAAGTAGGGGTTTTATTCAAAGTTCATTTTTTTTCTTGTTTCCTGTAGTTTATCATTCAAAATAGAATGATAAACTCTTCCTAAAGAATGAGAGAAGACAAATCAGCAAGCAAGGCAAAAAGATTTCTACATTGAATATGCCACCTACTCTCCTACAGAACCAGCTCTATTTTATATCTTGTATATTGCTTGTTCATTCGTACCCATGTGAACTTTTGTCTGGAAACAGATGGGACAAGAGAAGAACTGAGTTACTAAGCTTTTATACGCAAGTCTATCACTACCCTCAGTACTAATCTTTATCTTCATGAAGCTGTAGAGCTATGGGCTCTACAATGAAGCTAGAGGCTTCCCATTGTACTCAACTGTTTTTTGTAGTTCATGTCACAAAATGTCGAAAGAAGACAAACTTTAGCATATACAGAGTAGTGCTTTTTTTTTAACGATATAAGTCTAATATGTTTATATCAGAGTAAGCTTACCCACATTTATTTTCATGTGCTTACTGTAACATTTTCCCAAAATTTAGGAAACATTTTGTTCCTGTCTCTGTGGTACAGGTGATAAAATTCAAAGGAGTAGATGTGAATTCTGAAAGGGAAATATGAGAATTAAGGTTGGAGTTTAATTGCGTTTTTGATCAATTAAACTCCAACCAATTTTAAATTGTTTTTTTTTTTGTGATCTGCAAGGCTTTGTTCAGTGCATCTGACTAAGTCAGTTACAGGGGTCTAGCTTTGATTTAAATCATAAGAGCAGAGGTTTTCTCTGTGAATTGTTGAAAATGTTCACTGGGATCTTTGCATTACTGTTCCTCACTTCATTTTAAATGAATTTCATGATTTCTCCTTAAACTTCTCATGACAAATGCTCTTCACAAACCAGGAACACTGATGCAGACAAGGAAAAGGTTTCTCATCATGAGAGATACAATTTACCTCTGGTTTAAAGAGTGGTATTTAAACAATGAGAAAAAAAGGAAAGAGCTAGTGATTGCTGAGTGACATTTTGGACCACTAGGTAGCTGTCAGTCCTTAACTCTTCTAGGCTCCCATTGTACTAGAGAGCACTTGCAGGGTATCACAAGGAGATTATTGCATTATGGTAATATATGGTACCACAGATCAGCTGGAGAGGATTTGCAGCTTGTGGATCATCAGTGGACTATGAACCATAACTGGGAACTCTTGCCCTACAGGGTGAAATGCCAGAATTGTTCCAAACCCGTGTTGTTCAAAGAGGTGCCAGGTTTATGGGGATATTTAGTGTTACACTTGATGCCTGGAACAGTCATTTACTAAAATAGTATTTTAATTATCCTTTGAAGTACTTTTCCAAGCATGCGAGTAAATGACTGATGTATGTCACAGTATGCCTACAGTGTTATGCTAAACACTTTGCATGAAGCCCTATCAGTACAGTAAACTTTCTGTTCTGGAAAGAAAATGTTCAGAAATGAACTTATGAAAAATAAGGGTTTCACATCTGAGATCGATTGGGTTTTTTGTGCATGCATACTGTATCTGTGCTTTTGTCTCTGGATTGCAATGAGATAAATAATAAATTTGAAGCAAGATGTTGTGCTACCTCTGTCATTCTTGCCTGAGGATTTGAAGTCTCTAGTCACTTGCAAGAAATATAATTTATACTTGGAAAAGGCAAAATGGATGTAAATATTGGCAGCCTTTTAGCATATAAAATGACCTTTCTGTCTCTTCTTTGGATGACATATGACGTCTGCAAATCATTTCAAAGGAAAGACAAGTTGTTACGAACAGGTATTGTGAGGCCTGACTTAATAAAGCAGAAAGCAACAGTGCTGTGAATAACCAAGCATTCAAAAACAGTTTTCTCCTGAAACTTGTGATGTGGATAATCCTTTTTTAACACCAAAGAGGCATGCAGGGAAGAAGCCTACCATGGAAGAGGTAGAGTCTCTTCAGTTAACTATGTAAAAATTTTTTTGTCATTTTTAAAAATAAAGTTGTAATATTCCAGTTTTTCCTCTCAAGTTTTAATTTATATTGTTTACTTTCCACAGTTCTAGTGCTTTCACTGTGATTTCTTGAGGAACTATTCTACCTCATGTGTTTCAAGAATCCCACTGTTTTGCATGTCCTGGACTGGTTAATGATGCTTCAGTTTCCCAGACAATTATGATTCCATTTTAGTCATGTTAAATATCCCCTTGTACAAGGTCAGACGTGATAACAGTGGATATATCTTCAAAGTAAAATGCATTTTAAAGAACCTGAGACTGGAGTGCCATAAATGTAATGATGTTTCTGCAAGAACAATATAGAAGCAGGAGTCTTTTGTTGCAGACGTGTTACCTGTCAATCCTCTGTTACAATTTTGGAGTGGAAACCTATGAATGGAAGAGGTATGAACAGAGCTCCTTCTGGCTCAGGTAATGTGCAAAGGCAAACAAAATCCTGTGTTTGAGATGTAAAAATACTTGTGAAGGAGAGGGGGGAACAAGGGAAAGTAGAAATTTAATTAAAAATGTGAGAACAAGATTTTAGCTGAGCAGATACTTAGTGACTGTCTTACTTTGCCTAACACTTACCTGCTTTCCACATTGATTTTTATGTCATTAGAATGAAAGTCATCTTTCCATGGTTCTCATCCATTCTCTCCCTAACGCTTCTTCCAAAGAGATTATGAGGATGCTGTTCCCAGTTCTTTTGCCATTCATAAATGATAGTGAAGGGATTTGAAATCTTTGGAAAAGAGTAGACAAATTCTTCTGACGGGTTTTAAATGGATTTGTTTTAAACAGTATTTGAATTTCTTGTAAAGGAGGTGCTTCATTGAGAGCAAGTCCTTGACTGATGAAAGACACAAACATCAAGGTGAAAAAGGAATAGTTAAGAGATGGTTTGGGTAGTATCCAAATAAGTATTTTACTACTAAGGAAGAAAAAATGTAGGCTATTGGGAAGAGCCTCATGCCAAGGTCACAGCCTCAGCTCAGAAAATTTATTTTTATTTCTTTTTCTGAAAAGGAATGGCAACATACCAAATTCAGAATAGTTATGGTCGCATATGTTGCCAAAGAGGATTAGTAGAAATGATCAGAATTAATTTCAGCTGGTGCTTTGGAGATTATTTTATATTTTATTCTTGTGGGAAAATTAAATAGTGATTCCTTATGACAAAATTTGAGGAGGAAATAAATTTTGCAAAGTTCAAATAATTATCTGGAGAAAGAGAAGTAGCTCCATCTAGTGGGTTAAGATTTCCCCGTGCTGAGAATAGATTAGGTTAGGAAACAAATGCCCAGTTACTGTTTTTCTTTCTAACAGTTCTTCATTCACAGCATTTGTAATCAAATCTAGTTTTGTGGAATTACCATTGTGTTTTCTCCTGGGTGATCCTTCGTGCTGTCATTTAACTTTTAGAAAAAGAATGGGGAATCATGACTCCTAGGTTCTGTTTCTGCTATTGATTTACTGTGATCTTGAGATCAGGTCATGTATAACTTTTATGTATGACTGTGGTGATTTAACCTTGGCTAGAGGCTGGGTGCCCCCCAAAGCTGTTCCATCACTCCCCTCAATTGGGCAGGTGTCCCCCAGGCTCGTGGGTTGAGATAAGGACAGGGAGAGATCATTTACCAGTTACCGTCATGGGCAAAACAGACTCGACTTAGAAAAATTATTACCAAGCAAAACAGTAATGAGAAATAAAACCAAAGAGTAAAACACCTCCCCCCACCCCTCCCTTCTTCCCAGGCTTAACTTTACTCCTGGTTTCTCTACCTCCTTCCCCTCAGCGGCACAGGGGGACAGGGAATGGAGGTTGTGGTAGCTGATCACATGTTGTCTCTGCCACTCCTTGCTCCTCAGGGGGAGGACTCCTCACATTCTTCCCCTGCTCCAGTGTGGGGTCCCTCTCACAGGAGACAGTCCTCCATGAACTTCTCCAACATGAATCCTTCCCACTAGCTACAGTTCTTCACAAACTGCTCCAGCGTGGGTCTCTCCCATGGGGTGCAGACCTTCAGGAGCAGACTGCACCAGCGTGGGTCCCTTCCACGGGGTCACAAGTCCTGTCAGCAAACCTGCTCTGGCGTGGGCTCCTCTCTCCACGAGTCCACAGGTCCTGCCAGGAGCTTGGTCCAGCGTGGGCTTCCCACGGGGTCACAGCGTCCTTCAGGTGCCTCCACCTGCTCTGGCATGGGGTCCCCCGCCATCATCTTCCATGGACTGCCTCACTATGGTCTTCACCACAGGCTGCAGGGGAATCTGCTCCGGTGCTTGGAGCACCTCCTCCCCCTCCTGCACTGACATTGGTGTCTGCAAAGTTGTTTCTCTCACATCTTCTCACTCCTCTCTCTGCAAATGCTGTTCCTAGGGGTTTTTTTTCCCCCGTTCTTAACTATGTTATACCAGAGGCACTGCCACTGTTGTTGATTGGCTCGGCCTTGGCCAGTGATGGGTCCATCTTGGAGGTGGTTGGCATTGGCTCTGTCAGACAGGGGAAGCTTTTAGTAGCGTCTAGCATAAGCCACGCCTGTATGATAGGAAAGGATAGGAATGTTGCACATATTAGACAACTGACTGAATTTATCTCTGTCATCCCATTTAATTTTACCTTTCACTTATAATTGATAGCCAGAGTTATGACATTGGGAAGATGGACAAGAAATATTCTGTTGGCAAAGAAATGCAGGTAAGAAATAGAGAAATTGCTGTTTACAAATAGAAGGATTTTGTTAACCTGACTCCACTGTATCATCTGCCTCTGCTGTGCCAAACCTGACCAGTGATTCTTTGGCCTCCTCTTTAGTACTGTCTGCGAAGAAGTTTGGAAAAGTTGTAAGTTCATTTGCTATGCGTGTCACTCTGAGGGTTCAGTCACTGATGGGTGCCCTTAAATCACATTTGAATCTACTGTTTCACAGAAATTAAATTGTAGAATGTAAGGCTGAAGTAGACCCTGAAAGGCCATCTCTTCTTCCCTTCTCCCTCCTCTTTGAAGGCATCATCAGTTACATCTGTCTCATTTCTGATAGGTGTTTGTCTGTGTCCTTTTACTATCCACAGTGGATATGGAGAAGATTTTAATCTCTTCCTCTTTATATAAATCATTTATATATTTGAAGGCCATTATCATGTATATCTTTGTGTTCCTTTTTTTTTTTTTCCTCTCAATGAAGTGTGTACTTCCTGCTCCTTCTGTTTCTTCTTTCATTCTGTTTTGTCCAGATCTCTGATTTTCCTTGCTACTCTTCTGTTCTCCTCTGAACCCTAGCTGATTCATGTCCTGTGGGTACGCTTCAGAACTGAGCAGTCACTTTATATGTCTGATACTAGGCAGGCATTCTTTTGACTCAAAGAGCCTTTATTTTTCATGACCTTACATTTAAAGTCTTCTGTATTCATATGTATGTTCATGTGTGGCTATTTTTTTTTTTCTGCTCTTTGGATGGCATTTAAATTTCAAATTTGTTTTTCTTTCCAGGCTAAAGTGCTGCGATTGTTAGCTACAGCCTATTTTGAGTGGGATTGTAATCTGTATCTTGACAAGGCATTGAAAGCTATAAGCTTGGCAAATCAGGTAGTAATGTGTTACTGTATTTATGGTGTGCAATAGTTGAAACTCAATCATTTATTAACATAATAATATGGACCACATTAATCACTGGTGTGTTAACCTTGACATCAGATGGAGGTGTGTTCTCTTTGCTTTGGTTTTCATACTCGTATGTTTTGGTATTTTCAGCTTTTTTATAGAGAAATACTTCTTTGCATGTAGATGTAGAGCTGTCTTGCTGCCTCATATTTCTTAATAGTGAGGTCCTTTGATAATGATGTGACTGAAATTTTTCTGGCACGTATTCTGGCATAAACAGAGTAAACTACAGTGTGGTTTACATCTGAGATTTATGGTAGCTGGCTTTTTATGTGCTAGACCTTTTATCTTGCTTTGGGTTATAATGGATGTGTCCATACTACATTTTGAGTCTCCGTCTAATTATCTCTACAAATATTTGAGCCAAGCACCAGAGTTCAGTTTTGAAAGCTGCGTAGCCATGCTACATCACTCGTATTTCAAACAATTAATTTAGCTATTACACTTTATTAACATCACACTATTTCTTCTGGGAACCTGAAAAATGAGCTGTATAAACATAACAGCTACCCTGAAGAAAGTTCATGTATCTCTAAGCATTCACTGCAGTGAGATCTCTTGCTCTTGTACAAATTCTGTTTCTCATACAAAGACTTGAATTTTGTGCTTCTATCTTTTCAGGTTAGTTAGAGTAACTTAAATTTGAAAAAAATGTCTTTGGTTGACTGTTTCTAAATTTCCATTATCTGTTTTATACAAAACAAATTTTAAGTATAAAATCCTGTTTTAAATGAAAGCTCAAGTTCAGTTTTGTACCTGCTGTTAAAACATTCAAACAGATGATGATGCATGTGCTCGTGAGATCAGGATAAAAGGCAGTGTATTTTAATCCTTTAAGTAACATGCCACTACAGTATCTAAGCCCTTTGCAGTTTTTATTGTATTTACTTTTGCAAAACATTTTGAGGTGCAAAGGATTTTCATAATTTTTTATAATCTATATTTTGATATTGTATGTGGGTATAGAAAACTAGAAGAACATTTTTATTTTAGAGTCTGAAATGTGCAGTGTTTTAGTGAGAGCTGTAGTATAGAGTCTTCATTATTTCCATTTGCTCCCATTGTTGTTCTCTCCTAAATTTCTTCTTATTATAAGCTACTATGAATTCTGCCCATATTAATTCTAGAGTAATCCAGCCAATTCACACACAGGAAAACATGAAATGTTTCTATCCTTCAGTATTGTTGAGCTTCTATTTAAAAGTTTTGGAAATGGGCCACAGCAAAATGACAATCATGTATCTCTTGCTTTCACTGTCCTCATGGTCTTTTGGTGGTATAAGTAATAAAGATGCACGTTGCATTTAAGAAGAAAATACTACCAGTTGCCTACCTATTGCTTCAATCATTAAAATGGAACTGAAGAAGATGGTGGAGTGTATGTGATTTCCTGATATTTGTCTGTGTTCTAAATGCTCTGTTCTACAAACAGCTGTCCAAGTAATGTATTGTTTTACATTATGCAGGAGAATTTGCATCCAGCAGGGTTTTATTTGAAAGTTAAAATTCTTCTTAAAAGTGGAGCATCAGATGAAGATATCAACTCAGGTATCACTGCTCTGTATAGGTTTCATAGTAAGGTGTTAGTACTCCATATCCAAGGAGATGGCCTGAGTTGTAGATAGAAAAGAAAAAAATAAATCCCTTTCTCATTTGTTCTAGAGGAATCTTCATTAGCTAAATGTCATTCTGGTTTTGGAGTCATAGTAGTCAGTGTTCACAGAGGAGTTATGCAGGTGCTAATGTAAGTTTGAATTAAGCATGATTTTATTTTTGTTGAGAATTTAAATAGTCTTGCTAGAAACAGGGAAGGAGGAAGACACTGAAGCCTGTTAGAATGAAGACAGTGAAAATATAGCAGTATAAAGGAATGGTGTATTTTAGACATATGCCTAAGGTTACTCAAAAAGGATGAAGGTGTGATTTTGCAGATTTTGGCCAAGAGATATGAAGTGCTGATCAGTGTGTTGTTATAAACCTGTGTTTATACACTGGGGCTTGTCTAGGGCATAAACTCTTTTCTCCTTGTTCCTCAAACTTGTTGAAGAGAACTGATTTTGCTATTGGCTTGAGAGGAGAAGAAAGTTTTTGGGGGGACTTTAATATAGAAAGGTTAAAGTATCAGGAGAAATTTATTTCCATAAATAATGAAATCTTAAGGAAGAGAGGCTTTGTACTCTTCATGGTTGGAAAGCGTCAGGTGTGTAATGAATGCTCTGAGAAATAAATGTAGGATGAGATGAGGAATTTCTTGCAGAGAGCTGAGTGCTGCCAGACTAGGAGGAATGGAAACTCCAGTTCAGATTGCTCCTGGGCAATTTTAGCCAGCTTTGAAGTGGACAGTTACTCAAAACTTACCATTGCAATGGTTGGCTTCTGTTCTGCAGTTTGAATTATGAAGCCACAGTGTTGCCTATTAAAACACGCTCTGCTTATATTTAGTAGCACTAAGACTCCAGTCAGTTTTTCAAGCAAGTTTATTAATGAGTGGATGTCTTGTGTATGGCTGGCAGAAAAGAGTGTTGTATCCATGCACTGCAACTTCTCTTTCTTTTGAGTGCAGGTTCCTGTTAAGTTTCAGGCATTTGACTAAAATCTTGTATTGTGCACTTGTGCACAGGTGCCTTAGAAATGCTCCCTTTAACAACTGTTACAGTCATGTCCCTATGTGTTCCTTCTCTGATCTAATCCAAGCTACAAATGTATGAATCTTGTTATTAACCATCCTGCACAGTCTAGCAATTTTTAAACTTTATCTGAGTCATCTAAACCTGGTACCTACTTACCAGTACCAGTCAATTCAACAGCTGATGCTAAAAGCATTAGGTTTAAGTAGTTCTCATTACAGTGTGATACCACCACACAGCCTGAGCGCTGACCTCAGTCTTAAGTGGTTCATGTTGGATAAGAATGAGTCATTTTGATGGAAAGCAGCTTGAGGCAAAAGTTTGTGCTAGTAATGCCTATGCTGTTCCTGTTTGAAGAGACAGAGGGCTAGAATGCCAGGGCTATCAGTCTGTCACCTTTTTGTAGAACTACGTTAATTGTACAGTGAAAGTAAAGTCAAAGCACAATAGACATGTTTTATTCTTCTTTTTGTTTTAGAACTATTATATTGGCTTTTGTTTTGTTTTCAAAGAAGCTGTCAGAGGTAAATGGTAAATTGAGCAGTTAAGTGTCTAGGTTGATTAAATAATCTCAACTGTATTGTGTTCTGTCTAGCTGTTGCAGAATTCTTGCACCATGAAATGTCTTTAGACTTTTGTTTGAATACTGCCAAACTGCTGCTGGAGCATGGAAGGTATGAAAGTATCACTACGTGGGGTGAACACACTATTTCGGCTTTGTAGGTGTTCTTTTATAAGTAAAGAACATCTATTAGACAATAATGCTCTATTTTAAATAAAAACTCACAGAGGTAGCTAAACAGTTTTGAGAGGGAGCCTGTCTTTTCTATAGCAAGGTGATACAGATTATGGCAGCAGCAGAACAGTGTGTGAAATAATGTTGAGTGGCAATTTGCAATGCTGCAGCCTTACTTTGGAATGCTTAAGATTCTCCCTATGTAGAGTTAATATATATTTGGAATAATATATATATGAGTCTTGAATTACCTAACTGAAATATTTTTTCCGTATTAACCAGCCGTCAGAATGAAAGAGTTTGGAGTCCTAGACTTATTATTGTGAAAAACAGTATAAGGATGAACAAGTTGCTGCAAAACAAATCGAGGCATGGAATTTCACACTGTTGAATGCACCATCATAATTACCTATACATATGGTTCTATCTTGCAGTAAATTCTTACTCTTTCATTGTGAGGAGTAAATTGTCTTGTGAATGCTGTGGAACCGGCATATGCTAATTCAGTAGTAACTTCCTATTAGCACAAGCGGTGAATTCATATGTACCTCGTCTCACTCTGTCAGTGTGATAGTGTGCCAGCAGTATTAATGAGAAACATGCTGTACAGTGTGAATATGTTATTCTTTAGAATGGAAAATTAACAGCTCTTCTTGTACAGTCTCTTAAACATGCTTCTGTCTGAATAGGGAATCAATTGGTTTAGATTTTCTGAAATCTGTTCCTGAACGATTTGAATCTTCACCTGACCTTGGAAAAATTACCCTGCTCCACATTGAGTTCCTGTTGCAGAATAGGAGAGAGCTGCTTGCTAAGCAAAAGGTTGAAGAAATTATTATAGGTCTGTATCCATCTTTTGCTTCTGTTTACTGAAAAGTAGACTTAGTTGGCTGAAGTCTTGAATTCTGATTTTTATTTTTTTGCTTATTCTCCTCTTTCTTTCTATTTGTGTCTGGTTTCCCTTATGTTTCTTCTGCATGGTAACTCTCAACTTTCATAATGAATGACAGTCATGATAAAGCTCCGGATTAAATCCACTTGCTAGAACAATTCTTCCGTCTTAGTGTAGATTGTGTGTGACTCATACATGTGGGATTAGAAACATTTATGAGAAGTTCTGTGTAATGTTTGTACTTTCTCCATCCAGCCCAATGCATTTTTGTTTGTCTATTAAAACAGCTTCCATATCCTTGTTTGAGCAGCTGAATGACAGTTTCTTTTTTTCAGGTCTGTCGCACCTCTAGCACTGTAGTATTTTTTGACTGTCAGGTCTGCTGGAAAGCAGACCATATTTTATGTAGCATTGAGCTAGGTGCAAGAGCCACATTTACATTGTTCAAGCATGAAAATACTTATTCTCTTACCCACCGTGGGGGTTTTTTTGGTTGGTTGGTTTTTTGTGTGGATTTTTTCTGTTTTGGTGCGGGTTTTTTTTTTGTTTGGGATGGGGTCTTTTGGTTGGTTTTTGTTTGGATTTCTTTTGTTTTGTTTGTTGGGGTTTTTTTTATTATTTTTTTCCCAGAAGCAGAATATAAAGCACTGGGTCCTGGCTGAAACAGTTGCTGTCTCAGTGTTTTTTGTTGTAGGCTCTGGGACCGTCTTTCTCAGATAGTTCTTAAGTGCATCTCAGTATGCTGCTTTGAGTTCTCATAAAGTGATGATTTGCAATATTTTTTCAGGTCATTATACTGGGAAACAGCTGTTGCCTGAAGCCTTAAACCAGCTGCACATCATCTTGTGGGACAGAGCTGCCAAACATTATGAGGTTTGGGACCAAACAGTAGTGTTGTTATTTGTATCAGTGAAAATGAAGATCTGCTTTTTCTGACCTCTTTGGTATGTGTCTATCTTTGGTTAGAGTGCAAGCTGTTACTAAGATCCCTGTTCCAGCTGGCACTAGTTTTATTTTCATCCAGATGGGTGCTGTTTTCCATTACAACATCAAATTTCAGGTAGCCTCATCTCAAGGTTTGTACGTGGGAACAGCCGAGGAACTTGTGGAGCCCATCATTCTGGTTCTGTCCTGGGAATGGTGCAAAAACCTGAAAATGTTCTTCACGCTGAGCTGTTTGTTTTACAGTTCCTACCCTCTGATGGTCAGTTGTTGCTTTAAGAAGCATGAAGTGTTATCATTTGTACATTGATTTTCTTTTTAGGCTATATAAAGTAGCTTTGAATGCTTACATTGTGTCTTAGTTCATATACATTTGTACTGTGAGTGTATGTAAGTTCTGTGATTCAAAACCAGATACTTTCTTACTCTTTCAGTATTTGGAGAAGATGAGCTCATGTTCTACTCTTGTATTTCTGTCATATGCTTGTTTCTTTATATAATCAAGACAAACACGTGCCATTTTATTGCCTCTCATCTGTGTAGTCTGTTAAGGAAGTTTCTTCACCCTAGGTTTCCCACGGCAGAGTTTCAGGCTCTAAATCCCATGAGATACTTTATTTGGGTGGTACAACAGCAGCTGTAACCGTGTGAGCTGGGTGTCTCTGCAAAGGGACCCTGAACAAAGACATTCCTGGGCAATTATGCCCTTACAATCTAAGTTCCCCTCCCCTCACATGGCAGTTCAGACCAATAGTAATGTTAGGATCTGGGGTTTTCACGTTCTCCATTGGGTCCTTTCTTTGTCTCTAGGTGGGCTGCTTATCTCTAGGGTTGCTGCCTCTGCTGATGGTTGTAGTCTCATCTTCCAGTTTAAATCGGCTCTAGGTCCTTCTTAACTAGGAAAGGATTCAGCAAAAGGTCAATATATCGAAGTGAAAGTTCATTGCTTGTGGCCTGCAGTTTTGGAAAATTTAGCAACTTGTGCTAAGTTAGTTATGCCAACAATTATGCTAAGCTTGACAACTAATATTTCCCAACTAGTCAAGAGGGAATTTTGCTAGTGACACAGTTTCCTTCCTCCTCATTTTAAAATAAATTCTCTGTCCAAATTGGAACTATAGTTGGGAGTACCATCTTCAGCTTGATATCATCAAGGTTCACAGTCTAAATGGGATAAACACTTTTGTCTTTTTCTCCTAGTTTCAGTTGCTTTGTATCATGAAGAGATAGGTTTTTTTGAAATAGTATTTCTGTTTTGTGTTTAGTCATAAGAATGTTCTTTCTGGGTCAGACGAATGACCCATCTAGTCCAGGGTCCTGTCTTTGATAATGGCTGTAAGAATAAGGAAAGAGTAGGAATAGGTAGTGTCAGTTCTCCTAATGAATATTACCTGCATTGTGGGACCAATGGTTGCTTTTCTGGGGGAAAGGTTACACTAGAATATACTTGATTATCTAAATCTTTCATTTCCTATTAATTTTTCTTTTTAAATTTGGGAAAATAGTTTAATCACCCAAATAAGGTAGAGGGTTTTATTTTTAAATTTTTTAATTTTTATTTTTTAATTTTTTTAAATTTTTTTGCATTTCCTAGGCAAAAAGCTATTCTGAAGCTCTTCACTGGTACAATTATTCTGTCAGCTTCTACACACCTGGGCAGATAGATCAGAACTTGGCTAAGCTGCAGAGGAATATGGCTTCTTGCTATCTTCATCTGAAACAAGTTGACAAGGTATATATAATATATACGTATACATATTTATCTATTTGCATTGGTATTGTTTTTGTAGCTATGTCATTGAGACTAAATTTAAATCTTCATTATTGTACCTCTTTTGCTTTGAGAGAGGAAACTGTCTTTGCCTGTCTTGCATCATTTGGAAGAAATGTTCATCATTATAGCTGCTGTGTGGGACTCTTGTATCATCTCTCATTCTAATGATGGAAACAGTCCACAATTTGTGTGACCATGCCTCAGTATTTCAGGTTTCTTCTCAAATTGGAGGTCCTCCTCTCTTCAAGACAGATTAGTTCTTGCAGGAAAAATACCTGATGTGTCTTACTAGAACTTCCCACAATAGTATGTTAGCCCTCACCGCTGCAGAGAAGTGCACCTGCCTTATCTATCTGGGTCTTCTGGTTTGGGGATGTTAAACTTCACAGTTAAAAGTGACAGAAGGGAGTGTAATTTTTCAGCATTCCCAGGGCTTTTCTTGTTTTCTGATTCTGTAGCTCTAATTTTGAGGAATTGGCTTTTTTCCTCAGTTTGGTTATTGTCAGCCTTTGGTGCCATCTTCTGCTCTTGCACTTTTCTTTCCAGGGAAAGTGTTGCCAAACCAAACTGCTTGAGTAATTATATAAATATCAACAATGTAAGCATCAACATTTTGTGTATCTTTTTAGATCTCTCATATTGCACATTATATTACTGTTTTCAAGATGTCATTGTACTGATTTCCTTCAATTTCTTCTGTGAATAGGCTAGAGAGGCAGTTAAAGAAGCAGAGAGGTGTGATCCATACAGCATCTTTACTAAATTCAGTGTCTATAAGATTGCAGTGATGGAGAAAGATACTGATAAAGGTAGAATTTGAAAGATAAAGGGTCCACTACAAGGAGCACAAGTGCCAAATATATTAGAAAATACTAAGCAGATTTGGACTGTTCATCTTGTGAAAGAATAGAGGGAAGCTAGAAGAAGTGTCTATAAAGTCATTGAAACTGTCAGGCTATAGATTTAAACTGTCAGAGTGGGATGCTTTTTGCACACAATATCTAAGATGTGGAGTCCATTGCCATATCTGATATTGTCTGGATGGAGCCTCTGACTAGGAGGTCTTCTTCTCATGGGCAGAAGCTATAGTAGCATCCCAGGGTAAGAATCATTGTATACTTAGTGTTTATAATATTCTTTTGTATGCGTATACAATATAAAAAAAGCATACTGAGCTTAATGAACCTCAATGGAACCATTATTGCTGCTTTTAATTTCTCTGGACAAGTAGAGCCTGAATTTACCAGAAAATACAGGAATTACTGAGATGACTTACAGAATGACATATCTCTGTAGACTCTTCTTTTCTTTATAATGAGTTCTGCCATTTCATATTTTAATGAGAATCTTAGCTCAAGTAATTGAGAAATACAGTCTATACTTACTTAGCATACAGAGTAACATGCAAAGCTTATTTTCCGATAAGTTCTGTGCCAATTAATTGTTCTCTATACATCTTTTTAATGACAGCATAATTTGTTCACATAATATAGAGTGGGAATCACAGCACAGTGTGAACATAAAAGCAGCAGCACCCTTAGCATAAGCCAAGCTGTGAAAGTTTGGAATTATGCCCAGACAAGTCTTCTGTCTTCAGTGACAATTATTTAGCAGAACAAAATTAAGGATCTGAGTTTCATTTGTATGGCATCCTTGTTTCTTTACATTAGTAGCTTGGAAAGCCTTTTGGCACCATTCTAGGAAGAAATGCATAATTGTGGAGAAGTGCTGGTATGGTCATGTTTTCTTGTCTTGGTTTTTCATGTTAAAAAAAAAACAAACGTCCTTTCATAGGTCATTTCTGAAGCCTTATTAAAACAGTAGAACTTTCCACCTTCCACTTGCTTCTATTAAAAAAAAATTAATTTCCCCCTATGTATATTTCAGCTGTGGAAGCAGTTATTGAAATAGGGAAGCTAGCAGAAAAGCCATCTCAACATGAAGACAAGCTGAGAGTGGATGAAAATACAGGCACTAACATCCTGAGTTTAGCTGCCCAAATTGCTTTAGAGGTAGAGCAGATAATGTTGTCTTTACTTTGCTTTACTGATATAACTATGATAGCTGTAACCTGGACTACTTTTAATATTTCTATGTATTTCATGCATTTCTAAGTATTTCATGCTTTTGTGACCAAGGTCTCAGTCAAATGTGTTGTGTAATGCAAAGAAATTGATTTCAGTTTGTATTTTTTAATATTTCTTCAGGAAAATAAAGGATTCTGAGTTATACATGTTGGTATCTGGAAATGACATGGTGTGTTTCTGTAAAATTCTGCTTAGCAAAATGTTACGTCTTTTTCTGCCTCTGGGGTTTGATCTTTGATGTACTAGGGGCAACCTGTGTACAAAATACACAAGTCAGCAATGAAAGACTAAGAAGTCACTTGTCGCTCCTATTTGTCTCTTGGTTGGTAGCTTGAGTGATGCCTGAACTGACTGATTACATTGGTATAGTTAGAAGAGGCTTTTGGTTGCCTTTCAGGGCTTTCATAGCACTGTAAGGCATGAAAGCCTTGCCAACCTGTACTGATCCTGTTTTTGCCGTAGGCTCTTTGTGCATGGAATTGTATGATCACTCCTTATGGTTTTGTCTTGACCCTGAGGCTCTTCTGTGCAGAGTCCTTTGTTCTTTTTCCTGCTAGTAGGCTGTGCAGACTTTTGGAATATGCTGTTGCTTTGGATGGGTTTTTTGGTGTGATGGGGTTTTTTTTTCTGTGGCAACTGAGGTAGTGCAGTTTATACAAATCATGTTTTAATTTCTTTTCAGAATGAACAACAAGTTGTAGCTATCAAAGCTTTGGAGTATTTGTCTGAACATTTACAAGACTGCCGACAATTATTTGCTGCTTTAAAGTGAGAATTCAATATATTTACAAGGAAAGAGAATTTTTTCTGGCTTCTTTTTCAAAAAGAATTTATTATATTGAGGAAGATGGAAAACGGAGTAGACGAAAGATTAATTAGCAGTCTTTTTGGTGCTGCAGATGTACCTCAAGCCTGAAGTCTTAATACCTACAGATGTTCCAAGTCTCTCCCAAGCAAATAGCATTGGTTGCTCTGAATTTTATGATTACATTGTGCTTTGAACAGGTGACCAACAGCAACTCTAATGAGATTGCAACAATACATTTGGTGAAAATACCAGTTTGTTTGTATCCTCTGATGGAGTGGTATCTTCTTAGTGAAATATTCCATCATGTTTATAAAAACAAATATTGTGAGACAGATGTATTTATTCCAATATCTGCTTAAAGCCTTTTTAAAAATACATTTATTTACTTACCTGATTTAACAAAGTGATACGCAAAATAAGGCAATAGGGTGGGAAATAGTATAATCTTATTCTCAGTTTGACACTGGCATAAGGAAGAAAAGTGGGATCCTTTCTGGAAAATGAGGACAAAGTACACTGGAAAAAAAATTGTTTCTTCATTGCTTGTTTTTGTCATATTTAGATGTTTGGTTCATCTTACATTGTCAAAGGTCATGGCAGAAGATGAAGAGAAAAGGTGAGTCCATTTGCAAAACCATTTTCTTATGGTGGATATCTTGTACAAATGATGTAATATTTTCTTGCTGAGCTTATTTTCTTGCAGAATAATCAAGACATTAGTTTTTATGGTAGTAAAAAGTCCACCCAGATGACTTCCCAACTCGACCTAATGACATCACATAGTAACATCTTTTCTACTTGTATAACCTTTCCTTTAAATATTTGCTCTTTGCCTTCCTCTTTAATTAATGCATAAGACTGTCAGGTATTTTTGATGGGGAATGTGAGGTGAACAACCTCTTTGACACTAGGATGTGATATCTTCCAGAAGTTCCGAGTGAGAACTTCAGAGTGGGACCTGCCTTGCTGAAGACTAGCCTCTTTGTAAATCGTGTGTTGGCTTAGAAGCAGAACTGTACTGCTGGATTTTGACTATCAAGAAAATGTAGTGTCAGTGGGGTTTGAAGTTTAACCTGCAGCCCCAAAAACTGAGAAAAATCTCCTGCTGCACTTCTACAATGACCTTCACTGCTGCAGATCAATAAAACTTTTTGCAGGACTTGAGTATTCCTTCTGCATCTTCAAGTTGCTAGAATTTTCTAATGCCCGAGATGTTTGTCAGGGGAAGAATGATTATATCCATAATTACAGAGATGTTGTATTCCAACATAAATAGTGTGTTCTGTTGTAAGAAAGTTAATCAAACATTTTCTAAAACTTCATTTTTCCTCCATTCTAGACATGAAGATGTCAACTCAATCCTGACTTACTTGACCTTGGGTATGCTTTTTAATTTTACATTCTTTGTAGTTGTTCCATTTGTGAACATTTTATGATTTAGGTCCATACCAACTAAATGTTTGGACTCCTTATTTCAGTCAAGGTTCTCAACTTCCCACTGAAATCGGTGAAAATTAAAACTGGAGATTCAACAGTGTTGTGAAGTTGGATCTTAGTGCTACAGGTTTTTGCTATGGAAAGCTTGCAGGCTTGGGCTGTAAAAACTGTTTCTAGTAAAGCCTGTACTTGAGAGCTTTTCTCAAACAAAAGGGCAGTTTCTTCTAGGCAGTATTCCTTTAGTCCTTCATAAGGCCATGCATGCAAACAACAGATACTTGTGTACAAGCCACAGCTTCGTTGGCCTCAAGTGACAGTCTTGTACTCTCACCTCAATGGGAGGAATAAAGTTAGTATCTTTAGTAGCAGGGCTGCCACTAAAGGAAGAAGTTTGGTTTTGTAAACTGAATTAACATTATAACTTTCTACTGGCATTAATTCAATGCCAATGGTGGTCTTTGCTTTTCTAGCTGTTTAAGAGGGAGTATTTTTTTAAATTAACGCTACTTTTTTTGCCATGGAAGGCTTAGAAAACTGCAAGGAGTAATAGCAAATTGCTGAAAGATGGGAGAGGTTTGTCAGAATTGGTTCAACCCTTAAGTTGTACTGTCCTTTGAAAAAGAGTTCTCTTATTTGCATTGGAAAAGGTACAGGAGTTTTACAGAGGACTTTTCTCCATCAGAAGAAATGGTTATTTTCACTAAATCACTTTTTACCTCTCTCTTATCTTGGACAGGAAAGTTAATGTGATTCTAGAACTTTTTCTACACTAGCCATTCTTACTGCAGCTAGAAAATAATGAAGACTAGGATTAAATTATTTAAAGGTTCCTTGAAGAAAGGCCTCAAACCTGTTACTAAATTTAAAAACCTTCAACTTTTTGTGAAAATAAGTAAAACTCTTCTGCATTAGACTTCACTGTCTTTGAAGAGGCAGTACTTGTTGGCAGCCTTACGTATCTTATCTAAAATGCTGGTTGAGGCACCTTTTGATGTTTGTGGGGGGTTTTTTAATAAGCTGCTTTGGTCAAGCATATTAGATTTGAGTTGTGAGAATAACTCTTCATCAGGAATTATATGGGAGCTTTGGAAACCTGTGTTTTGTAGCATAGTTATTAGACTTGGAAACGTTTTTATTCTGCTCAGAAAGCATTACTTATGTATTGAACAACGCATTTTCTGCAGCTCACAAGAGACTTGCTGAGTCTTTCACAGAAGAGAAATTTACAGGGGACATGAGGATCCTTGAAGCTCACTGGTTTAGAAAAGTTGGTAGGTTGCATTCTCAAAATTTAAACTGAATCCCCTCCACTGCCACTTAGCCAGACCTTAAGAAAGAAAGTTTTTTAAGATGTAGCAGATTTATAAACAGCAACCTTTGGCAATCACTGCTTTAACTAGTCTTAAAGTTCTCCTGCTGCATTTTCTGTATTCTGACACTATCTGATATGGCTCATGTTTTAAGTCAGTTATCAAGACAAATACTTGCACAAGGCTATTTGATGGGATAGCTGTTACATTATCCCATTCACCACAGGCATTGTTTGTTGTATGTGGCCATGGTACAACTCTTCAGAGTTCATCATTTTTCTCTTAGCCCTTCACTACCAAGACTGTTACAGAAGTAAAACTTAAGATCAGGAAAATAGAAAGAATAATGGTTTTCTTCAATGTCTGGAAAAAAAATCCTGCTAAAAGCAATAAAAAACCCCCCTTACTGCCAGTCCTGAATATGCATATTCTCCTGCAGGCAAAATAAAAATTAAGAAGTTCAGATGAGTGTACTGGTGTGATTGGTGCAGGATGAGCTTACTTCTGCTACCTGGATAGACTGTCTTTATTGGTCCCTTAAATCAGCAGTCCTAGAGTTTGCCTTGAAATCTAACCAGCAAACATTATCATAGATAAAGTGTTTCCTAGTGGGAAATGCAGCTCCCATGGAGCTGTCCTAAGCACTATCTGTAGTGTGTCTCTGGATCCTCATTTAGTAGTTTTCAGTACTGTGTTTTGGTAAAGGAGTCAGTGCATTTGCTGTCTATAAATAAAAATATAAGCATAGGGTAATGGGTTGAGGCAATGTTTCAGATTCTTGCTTCTGCCAGAGCATGGAGGAGAGAAAATAGTCCTTAACAGAGGACATCTGCCATGATGAGCTTTTGCACATGTTCTCATAATGGAGCCGTGCTCCAGTAAAGAGTAGCAATGGGGGGGAGAAAAGCGGAGGAGGTGAAATATAGTGAAATGAGTGTGAATGGAGTCTGTGATGACCATGACCTTTTCAAGGCAGCATTCTCACTCACAGAATAAACAATTCAGAGATTAAAAAAAAACATGTCCTAGGGAATAAATTAACATGAAGATTAGAATCTGCGAAGTCACAGTATAATCTAAACATTTAATTAGGTCAGATTCTCATAAGTAAAGTATTAGATTGTCTTTAGATGGCTCATCCATTTACTAATGAGGATTGTATGTTTTAATTGCCATGTACTTCACCCTGCTGGGGTAAAATGAAAAATGTTTCAAAATGTTGTGGGTTTTTTTCTTTTTTTTTTTTTTATTGTTTTGGGAATATTGTTCAACACTTTTATTCAGATACTAGTTTTCTTTACCAACATCAGAAAATGTTTCTTCCAATTTATTCTCTTGTCAGTAGGGTATGTGGTAGAACGGATTCTTGGTTATGATGAAATTAAGACAAAATTTGAAAGCATGAATAAGCCATTTTAATAAATCACTAATAACAGTATTTCTTGCTGTTGTTAAATGACCTGCTGATGATATTTTGGTTAAGAAATTGAATTGTAGAATGTGAACTGCCAGTTACTAGAGATTAGATGGGTAGAGCTGTAACATTGAAGATTTTTATTCTAGTCTTCATTTTTTATGTCTTTGTTAGCTTGGAACTTAGCTGTACAGTTCAGGGGCTGCCCTGAAAAGATGAGGGATTTTTTTCTACTGTCTTTCAAGGTACATACTCTTGGTAATAGTATCTCTCAATATTGAGGAATATTGTCATCTGTCTAGTTCTGTTAGAAGTTACACCCATGTATCAGGCATCTCCTTGGAGACATGCTTGTATGCTCTGAAGATGGAGCACTTTTGTCAGAAGGAGATTGACTTGCAATACAAAATGTAAGCATTATTGTCATCATTTACATTCTGTTGCTTAAAAATGTCATAAGAAACTTAGACTTCAATGAGAACTTTCTAAAATAAATGGATTCTGATGTTTGGAAGCTGTATCATTAATACAAACATGTTAAGTACTCAAGTCCTAATCTCCCTACAGAACTTCTACCAACACTGTCAGTTTTTTATGTGTTTGTAGAGAGAGGACTCCAACACTGCTTTACACGTTATATTTAAATAATCTTGTGTAATTGTACAAGTAAAATTGCAATATGAATATATACTATTCATTACTGATTACTAAGTGTCATAGAGAAGACTCAGCAATCATTTGTTCATGAGCAAATTGTTTTATATGGGCAGAATTCTCATGACCTTTTTCTGTTTTTGGTGTCAGTTGTCCCAGTTTTGTCCTTCCGACAAAGCTGTTCTAATTGCTCAGAAGACATGCCTGTTAATGGCAGCAGCAGTTGATCTGGAATTGGGGAGACAACAAGTAACACCTTCTGAACAGGTAGGGCATTGCTCTGTTAACTTACTCTGTATGTATCGGTGTAGCATTTTTTTCTTTTGAAGTCTTAGTTGTTTCAGTCAGAACAGGATATTGAGAACGTGAGCATGGGAACCTGTCATAGTTGATTAGAATCAACGCACCTAGTGCTTTCCAAAGAATGGTAAATGTTGGATTTCTGTGAATTAGTTCTGTTGACTTCAGTGGATTTGAAGAGATTTATATCAGCAAGGGGTCATGGCAGTACCTTCTTTTAGAGAAATTTCAGTCTACCTTATATTATGTAAGGAGTCTGCTGTTAAACATTGGTTAGTCAGGCAGATAATTACTGCATCTTTAGGATTATGCCATTGCTGAAAGTAGGTACCAGTATGCTTGTGATAAAGCTCACATTTTTTTTGTTTTTTATGCATACATCCTTTTTTGGGATGTTGTACTTACTGTGGTAAGAAGATTAAGGAAAACGTACAGAGGTTACAAAGTACAGAAGTCTGCTGTACAGTGATTGTTGTAGAAACTTACTTTTGTGGAGAGCAGTGCACAGCGATTTGTGTTGTGGGATTTAGTGGTTTGTCAGTCTCAATAGCACTATTTTATGCTTGGGAGCTAAAATGAATGATGTCCCATATGAATGCATCCGTTTCTTTCTGGACTAATAGAATGTTCAGTGTGAAGAGACTTTGTCTGAGATGTGGAGGTCTTTGAAAAAGAGAGAGGGAAAAAAAATCCACAAAAAGCCACCCCAAAAACTAGTAACTGGTGTAGATGATGTACTATTTAGGCTGATTCTTAGTTTATTTTATAGTTAGGTATAAAGATCCTGTTAGTTGTGACATGTATATTCCTTTTGCTTTTAAAACTACGACAAAAAGAACTTCTTACATTTTGTAAAATAGATGGAGCTTTTGACTCAGGCCCTTCAACATCTCCAGGCATGCAAGGAGGTATGGAAAATTCTGAAATTAACAGGTAAGCTACAAACTGTGTCTGTTCAGCACATGTAACTCTTAGACTTAGTCACTGTATTCATGAAAAATACAGGGCATATGGAATTGCTGTCTCAGCTGAAGAGTGTTGAAGCAGATATATGGCAATATGATAAAAGAATTGGCAAAGCGAACTACTGGGTTTTTTTGTATATCATCGCAGGCTTTTTATTGTATAGATGCTGTGAAGTATGGAAGTCTTTCAGAGTGAAGTTTAGTTGACTGTTCTGTCTTAAAAGCTTTGAGTTTCTTAACATTTGCTTTAGAGTGGGGTCGTTCTTGCACTGTTTTAATAGTTTTACTAGCCTCTTCCCAGATTAGGCATTTCAGAATACAGAAAGTCCTGCTACCATATTTTGAAGTGCTAAAACCTGTCCTCTTGTTTGTGGACTATTCCATGTCAGTTTGGATCAGATAGTACTGGAGACTTGGCATGCTTTCACCTGACAGCTGAGATGCTGAGTGACTGTTAGCCTAGAGGATGCCTGCTTCGCTTTTTTGGTAGTATATTGGTAGAAAAATTCCCTTAGATTGGCCTGTAGTCTGATTTCTTTTCAGTTATAGGTTTGGGGCACTCTGGAGTTTCCATTGTAAGATACATTAGTATTTAACTTTTGTCAAGATACATACTTGCTGGGTTTTTTTCACCTTAAAAGTTCAGAATGAAAGGTTCATTATATGGGCTGGATTTGGAACATTCTTTGCCCTTTTGCACCAAAGGCAAGATAACTCAGGAAGACTTCTTCCCTTTTAATTTTCCATCCTTAAAATCCCAAGGGGTTGATTATCTCAGGACAGGGACATACTGGAGTTCACCATTTGTAGAATGGTAGCCTGGTGCTTCCTTCACTTCTTCACAAGACCTTGGATAATGTGTTGACAAGTCTGTTGCCTTGGAGGAAGCTGAGAATGTCTTTTAGATGTAAAAACAAAGGTCTTTGTGATAGTTCAGTAAAGGATTGTTTGGCATTTGTATCAGGCTTACACCTTCCTAACAGTTCTACTGTTCTCCCACCCTTCTTCTGTGTTTAAGGATTTCCTGAGGTTTTTTCTACCAGAAAAGAGGACAAGTCCTCCCCTCCAAGAGGGCTGGAGCACCTCTCCTATGAGGACAGGCTGCGTTGGGATTGTTCAGCCTGGAGAAGAGAAGGCTCTGGGAAGACCTAATTGTGGCCTTCCAGTACCTAAAGGGGGGCTACAGGAAAGAAGGAGAGGGACTGTTCATCAGGGAACATAGTGGTAGGACAAGGGATAATGGGTTTAAGCAAAAAGAGGGTTGATTTAGATTAGATGTTAGAAAGAAATTCTTTACTGTTAGAGTGGTGAGGCACTGGAACAGGTTGCCCAGAGAGGTTGTGGAGACTCCGTCGCTGGAATTGTTTAAGGCCAGATTGGATGGGGCTTTGGGCAACGTGGTCTAGTGGAGGATGTCCTTGCCCATGGCAGGGGGCTTGGAACTAGATGATCTTTGAGGTCCCTTCCAACCCAAACCATTCTATGATTCTATGAAGTCCTATAGAAAAAATTTGAAGCTGATTATAACTTCTTTCATAAGTTGACCTTCTGAGCTGGTAGCCTTCTGTTATATCTTTTACCTGTCTATGAAAATGGCTTTACTAATAGCTATTATCTTGTCTAGGAGGGGTTGCATGACTTTAGCCAATTACAGACAATCCAGATTTTTTATTTTTTTTTTGGGGTGGGGAGAGGCATGGTCATTGGTGGGATGGTGCTTTGCATATCTGAGGCTTCTGTTCAAGACTGTTTCAGAGCTCCACTTGCTCTGCTGTTAAATCTTAAGTACCTTAATGGTTTTCCTGCCTGTTGGAAGCGAACTTTGTACCTTATGGTACACCATGTGGCTTTAAGAAAGTGAATCATTACGTACAAGCAATTCTGTCTCTTCTGTAGGAGATTTTGGTAAAGACCCAACAGACACATTGTTGCTGCTTTATGAATTTGAAGCAAGATCCAAACTGAATGATCCAATGCTACACAACCTTATGGAGTCAGTATGGGAACAACCACAAATAGAGGTCAAGACACTAGAAATCATTGCATGTAAGGACTGCATTTGTACTTTCATAGTTCAAGTCATGAAAAACAGCTTCTGTTGCTCTTTCATGTTCATTTGGGTGACCAGGATTATAATGTATTGTGCAGCATGCAGGGTCTAACCATATATATTTTGTCCAGAAGCAAAGATGCTTAGGATCTCAGCAACAGTAGGAGATCTGTATTTTGAAATACCATATTACGTGGATGGTGAACCAGAAATTTATGATGTCCTTCCATTTCTAGACTGTGAGACATTTGTATAGGTTGTGAGTCTGGAAAAGATTATTCAGATAAACAAGCTCCAAACTGGCAAAGGCCAGAGAATGACCCTAGCTGATTCATGCCCCAGTACAGAAGTTTTAGGATTTGGACTTTGGGTAGATAATGCAGTTTCAACTTCAAGTTAGTGTAGTTAATTTGTAAATGGCACTTCTCTATGCTGTACAATACTTTCATCACAAAGTTCTAGTCATGCTTTCTTGAGAATCTAGAGTAGGATCCAAGGAAGATGAGTAAATTCTATTGTCTTGAGGGAGTACACGCCTGACCTTGGAAACACCATACTGACACCCCATTCCTGCCTAATTTTTCCATCCAGATTTTCATGTTCAAGGAGACAAAACAATACTCTTTACTTTAGGCATGGCTGTGTGTCTCCCCCCACCCCCCCCCACCCCCCCCGTATGTTTGGGTTACTGCACCAGGAATAAACAGCAGTGAGAGTACTTGTAAATTATGAAATCTACTGTGCTTCTGTCTTGTAGTCCTCATTGATGATGTGCACAGTAAGAAAGTAATAGAGAAGCACTAGCTAGTGACCAGCCCAGGCATTAAGCAAATCTCTTTGCCGTTGTTTATCACAAGGAATCTGGCAACATGCTGTAGTTTATTTTAGTGACCAATGAAATTAAAGTCTGGCCTGAGTAATTTCTTCCTTCTCTATTTTTTTCTTGCTTTTAAGCATTAGCAATGGAATCTCCAGCTCGATATCCTGTACTGTGTAAGAAAGCTCTCAAGAGTGCATTAAATCTTCACAGAAAGCAGACTGTCATTGATGCTGTGAAATTTAGGTTAGTGTAATCACATAGCTTTGCCATCAGCCTGTGACTGGAAATGCTGACAGAGAATTTGAAAAAAGTGGATTTTAGCTTATGTGCAAGGTTCCAATTCTTGCTGGCCAACCAATGTACCTCTCAAGTATGACTGTCTAATAGATGTGTTAACTGCAGTTTGTTTACTTGACATATTTTCTGAAACAGTTGTATTTCAAATAAATGAATGTATTGAGGAAGAAAAATGAAAATTGGATCCAGAAGAGGTCTCTGGCTGCTCTTGTGAGGAAGGTGTTAATCTGAAATGTTACCCTGCAGTAGTGAACTAGGTATTTCAAAGACAATGAAGTGAAGAGAAATTAAGGGCTGAGAAGAAAGCCATGAGTTAATGTTAGTTAAGTTAGTGGTAAGTTAGTGATGTGATGTCATACACGATTTATTTTCCTGGGTAACTGACTAATAGCTGTACCTTATGGAATCTGAAAAACAACCTGGTGTGTGTCCTTCTTTCTCACTTGTATCCCATAATGGATTTTTTTCCTCCTTTCCAAGTTCCTTGCAGTAACCACTGGGCAAAGGCAACTGTTAATATTGCCTTTCTCACTTCACACTGAGAAAGACCTGTTTTCAGAAACCGTGTATTTGTTACTGATTTTTTGAGGATGCTGACTACTTAGTTCTTGTTGGTGAAGTTAGAAAAGGTACTTTTTCCTTGCTGTCATGTGTAAAATATTATGTCTGTCTTTCTGTGTTACTTTAGAGCCCAGCAATGAAAATAATGAAGTACTTGCTGCTATTGGCTCTCTTTTTGCATAGTTTGTATGAATGAGATCTGATACTAGGAAAATGTGTGTTTCTGCTATAAGAATGTGAGTGTAGTAAGTACGAAGGTGGATGTGGCTGTCTGACAATCAGAGACATAAGTCAGTGTGCTGCTGATACTAAAAAGTAGCTGTTTCTGCACATAGTATTAATGTTTCCTCTTTTGCTCTGTTTCAATTCTCAGCAAATGCTTACATAGTTTGATTAATCTTTCTTTGCCGACTGGATTAACAGACTTGGATGACTGTGTACTGCAGGAGGTATGGAACTACTTTGAAGATGCTCTGAGTGTAGTCAGCAGCATAGTAAGTTGAACAGGAAAATAAGAGATTGGAGATGATCCTAAGCACACTTTAAAAAAATTATCATTTAAAAAAAATTATCATCAAACTGAGAATAATTAGCGGACTGAACACTATATAGTCTTAGATGTGGAGCAGCTAAGACTTCTTCAGTAAAAGATAGACTGAAATTACCTCAAAAGAAATGCCTCTTGGATATTTATGACTGAATTATGAATTTCCCTGGATTTTGTAAGGGCTTTTTTAGAGACATTTAAGGCCAAATTTTCAGTGTATATTTTAGAAACATCTTGAGCTATAACATCCATCTTTCTCTTGCTTTCTACATTCTTACGCTGAATATGTTTTTTTTTTAAATGCAGATTACTTTTCCAGATCAGTGTAAAGCCAGCTAAAATTTGGATTTGCTTTTTTTTCTCAGCTCTGTTTTGTTAAATGTATTTGGGAACTTAGTACATTACTATTTTTTCCAAATGACCTAGAACTAGATTCCTGTGCTGTCAGTACTTCTGGCACCATGTGTCTGGTTTCTGTGAGGACAGGTATATGGAGAGTAAAATCTTTCTTTCAGTAAGCATTTCTGCTGCTCCTTTCAGGTCTGAAGCATAGTGCTGTACAATGAAGGCAGTTGTACTGAGGAACTCAGACACTTCTACTTAGAATTTCATAGGTAAAAATCAGTTCAGGAGTATTCCTGTTCAGGACTAATGAAACCAATACTATAGCTTCATTCCATTGCATGGCTGTTTCTTTAGTCAGGTTTGAATGTCTCTTCTTTTATAAACGTGACATAAAGATCCACTGTTCCTGACTTCCCAAAAAAGAATGTGTCCACATTCGTGCCTGCCTTTCACTGAAGTTCTCATCTATAACTTTTATAATGTTCTTGTTGAGGGATACAAATGAAATGTTAATGTGGACTGATACTCATAACAGCAAAATATCACAGTACTAGAAGGCCTTCTTTTGCAGTCTTGCTCATGGCAGCAGGTACTAATTGGTACCATGCTAGGAGAAGGACATTGGGGCATCAAGCGGTACATTATCGTCTAGAAAGCTGGTACACCATTCACGATTTATACTTTCTACGCTGCAGTTCAGAAATACACTTTTGGGCCCTCTTAGGATGAGGAATCTCTATCAAAGAGGGAAAAGAAATCCTTCCAGCCTCACCTTAAGGATTTGCATGGCAAATAAATAATTTCTTGTCTTTCCCTTCTCTGACTGAATCATTTCCCCACCAGGTTCAAAGTATTGTTGGGTACTCTGGCTTCTGTTCTGCATTTGTAAGGGCAGCTTTCATTCTGGCAAGCCATTGCCACAGTGCATAGAGAATTTCTGAAGACATAAGAACTGCTGCTTTTAATCTGTAGTGAGCAACTATGTCCTTCTATTCAGTACTGTTTAGATAAACTGGAAAGTACTGCAGCAGCACGTTCAGCCTGTCTGCAGATAGACTGTTGGAAGGCATACTTCCATTCTAGCATCATTTCCAGTCCCACAGAATTGTATTTTCTGACCTACTGATAGGTAATTGCTACATGACTTGCCCATGTTGGAAACAAGCTGTTTGACAGTAGTGCAGATGAACTGTGAAGTACAGGATGGCTCTGAAGGAATTGTCCTTTGCTTAGGAGAAAAAACCCAACTGTTTGCCCACTCTAAAACTGAACTCTAATGCACTCTTGACTTGTCAGGTTTAAAGTGAAGAGTCTATTTTCTGATGAGCTGCTGTTTCTTGTTTGCTACTCCAGGATGCTTACCCAGAGATGGAGATCCTTTGGTTGATGATAAGAGCCTGGAATACAGGAATATTTCAGTATACTGTTGGTAAATATAAGGAAGCTGAGCAGTGGTGTGGATTAGGAATGCGTTTCCTCAATCATTTAGGATCTCTGAAGAAAAGCTATGAAGGCCATGTAAGTGTGAGCAGATGGATTTGAGGATGTGGGATTGGATGACTGGTCTGAATTTGAGATATGGAACTGGGTGAAGAAGATCCACTACAGATGATCTTTAAAGAGTTTCAGAAGAAGCATGGTGCCTAAATATTTTGGAGGAGCTTGATGCTAAAAGATTTTTTTCAAAGTGAGGCCAGAAAAGTTTTGATAGACAATAGAAAGAGTAATGTATCCTTCCTTTACTGGAAGGCTAGTGTAAATGGCTGATTGGAAATAAACTTTTGACTATTTGTGGCCGTGGGAGAACCCTTGTGCCTTGCCTGCTTTCACTAAAGTCAAGGTGCTGTACCAGTTTACTTAAATCAGCTATATGAATACTTTCAAGCTTGGTTTCTAGTATAATCTAATAACTTCTAAATAGGGGTTAAGATGATGTGAATAAAATGATTAAAGCTTATCTTTTCAGGTGTAGCTTAGCCACTTCTTGTGAGGGAGAAATTTCAGGGCTAGTTTATCTGTAAAAAGCAACGATGCTTTTTCTTACTCTATCACAAGTAAGCTGCTCTCTAGAGTTTTTGGCTGGTGCTCCAACCTTGATTGCAACACAGTGCAGCCTGGCTGGTGTATGCAGTCATCATTCATTCTCATATGCACAAACTGGGCAATCAAGAGCTGGTTGCAACTTTTATGCCATTTTAAGTACATCAGTTAAGACAATAAGAATTGAGATCAGTCCCTTCCAAACTCAACCATTCTGTGATTCTGTGAATATGTTTATTCACTCATGTAAGACCCAGCTATAAACTGTGCTTTGTCAGTATAATTAAAACCACCTTTGTTAGGTTGCACTGATTGAACTTTTTTTTTTTCTCTTAAACCACTGCATTTAAATCTCTGCTAAAATCTGTACATGAATCTGAAATTTTAGGTTTAGAAACTAGTGGTAGCCTCCCACCCATTCCCTTGTTTCTGTTCCCTGTCACTTTGTTATATTATCTAGTTGAATGATAGAACTTTATCCATCCTTGTTGACAACTGTGGTGCTTATATTCTCCAGATGATTGGCCTTTACAGTGAGGTTCTGGACAAACTGGACAGAGCAAAAGGATTTGTTCCAAATGAAGAGTAATGAGTCACAACTGCAAAAAAAGGAGGACAGCAGTCTCTCTTGGAAACATTCTGCTGAATAAAAGAGACTGTCAGCTCTGAGAAGGCCACAGGGTCATGGGAGCAGTGGAAAAGAAACCAGGATCTCCTCCTTATTGGCAATTAAGATACGTACTTTTTAGGATGTGTTTATTGAATAAATGTAATTGTTTTCCTCTAGGGAATAACTTTCATTCTCTGGAGCTATATAACACTTAGAAATGAATACATAACTTTTTCATGAGATGCGTCTGCTGTTGTGTAACAGGTTGGTTTAAATACCTGATTTTAGTAGTAAGTGGCAATGAGAAAAGTATTCCAAGACTAGGCATCTTCTCTGGATGTCATAGCTGCCTTGCTACATAAGTATTTATCAGATTGTTTAGGTTTTGGTCCATTTCAGTATGGACAAGAATTCAGAGCTGTTTGCCAGTTTCACAATTAGTTAGAATAAAAAAAAGCAGGTACTATTTAGCTCACAGACAAAGCTAAAGCTGATAGATGTATACTGATTGCTTTTCAGTTAGGGCTGCTGCGCTATGGGAACCAGGTACAAGGCAGGTCAAAGTAAAGACAATATGTTGTGTCTTTTGTTTGATAGACCACGTACATTTGCATAACCTATAACTGGGCATACATCCTACAAGTGGATTCTTTTGCTGTTCCTTTAAAAGGATATTCAGGCACTCTACGGAACACTGTAACAGTCATTTCAGGTCCTCTGGTTTGCTTATTAGAAAGCTAAAAGTGCTTTTCTGCTTATTCTTTACAGACATTACATGGAAGACAGGGCTGATGGACAGCATTATAAAATCATCTGGTTTGAGATTAAGATTAATTTTGTTTTTAAAATTTAAAAATATATTTTACTTGGAACCAGATTATTAAAGCCTATTCAGATAGAGAACAGGGCCACTAACAGCAGGATGGTGACTACAGAAAAGAAGAAATTGCATTAGTCATAGTCCCTTCTGAAAGCCTGATACACTCTGGAAGAAGAGCGGAGTAGTGTGCTTTGTGGTCAGGGCCAAGAAGTAATGAAAGTCAGCTGCATTGCAGTCTCCATCAATGCTCCATGTCTGTTGTCTTTTCATAGTCTGAGTAAATCAAATATTAGTGATTTCTGCTTTTTGTACACACCAGGCACCGCTTTGCATCCTGCGGCTGAAGCTAGAAACCAGCCCTTAGCATAGCTGCCACATCCTCATGTCTGTTGGGCAGCTGGATACAGGATCATTTCCTGAAGGCAGGTACATGCAGACATGTAAGTCAGTGTGGCATTTACAGCAGCATTAAGTAGGAACATTGAGTACTAGATGCTTTGCAGTACTGCACAGGTTAGTATCAGCCTCTGGATAATAGTGCGAGAATGGGACTCTCTCAAGGAGTGAATTATGTTGAAGGTGGCAACCAGGGAAGTATTGGGAAGTTTATAGCATCTGGTGCCAGTGATAGCAAGATACTGGATGCTACAGCTGAGACTGGTGCTGCTTGAGCTGTCCCCCTGCTAAAGAGTTTGTTGTGAAGTGTCTTTTTACTCTTCAGGCTCAGCTAGATAGAACTATGTATTGGTAGGAACAGGAAGGTACCTTTGTGGAAATAGCCAAGCAGGATGCAAAGATGAAAGTAAAAATACTTACGTTCAACTGGAAGTTATGTACATGTTCTTATTCCCGAGATCTACCACAGAACCTTTATTCTTCAGGCTGAGGTAGCATAAGCAGTGGAAGCCACTTCCACTGAACTTCAGTGGCACTCTGTTTATGGTATTCAGAAAAATCACCCAGGCTGCCTAATGCAGGTGGCCCCCATGAGACAGACATAGGAGGATGGATCTGTTTAGAGTAAATTCTCCACCTAGTGTGCTCAGTTCACCAGGTCTAATTTGGATCTCTGTGAGCTTCTCCTTTCAGATCTTTAATGCACAATGTGCTGTCTAACTAAGAAATGCCTTTGAACCCGTAAAAAGTCACGCCTTGAACAGTTTTGGAAATGCATACTGTATCACATTAATGCAGGGACTGTAAATGATACTGTAGAGTCAAAGGCATCCATTGCTGCCTGTAGTATCTCCTGGCTTTAATTACTGTTCTCAGTTCTGACTTGCACAAATACATAAACAGGTAAAGGTGTCACACTGTACCAGATGAGAAGGTCATGTTTGCCTAGTAAGTGTAGCAGGTCATTAAATATAGCCATAGAAGGCAGCAAGCATTAAATGTGTTTTTGCCTACAGCCAGAATTGTTTGAATTTTTTCCTTGGAGATGCTCAGTTTGATTTCTTCTATGCTACAGACTTTACTAAGGAGTCCAGATCAGTTACAAACTGCTGATAGTACTTCTCACCTCTTCTCTGCACATTTTTGCATTGTACATTTTATTCCAGGCTTAGTATTTACCATAGGTTTTAAATAGGGCAAGAATTCATCTCCTAGTTGAATCAGACCTTAATTAGCTGGATTTCCAGTGACCATTCCCAATAGGTAGTTTGTGTGCAGTCACTCTGCTTTGCAGATGTTTGTGCACTGAGTTTGCTAGTGTAGATGCAGGCTGGTCCAGTGTTTATTTTCCTAGGTTAAATGTTGCTTGATGGTTAAGTAGCCCAGCTAGGATGACTGTGAAATATAAATCTTTTTAAGCCAACAATAGCTGATCTGGAAAAACAAAAAAATCAGTGCTGCTCATTCTTCCCCCTCTTCTCTTTTTATTGATCACTGTTGTGTTGGAGCATCATTTCAGCTTAGAGTCTGGGGTGCTCATGCTGAGATGTAACTTTTTGCTCCAGAGGGTGGCATTGCAGCAGTAGTTTCTGATTTATGCATTATTGTGGAAGCTACAGCATGTGCTGGACACTTGCTCTGTGACTGGAGGGTTCCTCCTTGGTTCCTCCTTGCTTCTGAGAACGTAAGTGTATACTCTAGGGCAGTAGTTCACAAACTTCACCCACCTGTATTTTATGTCCTTTTTTCCTGATCTGCTAATTTCTTAACTGTTTAGGGAGCAGCAACAGTCTAGAGGCACAAGGGAAATCCAGTGTGACTTGGAGAATGTGTCTAGGGAGAGAGTGCTTTTACCACCCAGACCCTAGGAATGGGAACCTGCCCAGGAAGAAAAAAGTCCTTGCTGAGAAGATTCTGGGAGGGGGGGCAGGGCAGAGAAGACAGAGCCATAGCTGCTGAGTCCTGGAGCCCCTTCTGCCACCTCTTACCCAGAGGCACCTGCAGGAGGAGCACTGGCTGCACTGAGTGGTCTGGAGAGGCAGGAACCAAGAGGGGCTGGTCTGGCCACTAGCATTTAGAATTGAAGTGATCACAGTAATCAAGATAATTGGAAGAGGGCTGAAGCTCATTAGAGGATTGGGCAGAAGCTTTTGTCAAGTAGTGCACTGGAACTAAGGGAGGAAATACCACTGCCAGCCCTGTAGGTGAGCCAAATGTGGCCTCAGCAAGGTACTGCTAGTGCCATAGTGCTCCTGTGTGCTTCCACCATTAACATGCTGCACTGACTGACCCAAACAATCAATGTTTTTCCTTAGGGTTAAAAAACCCTAAAGTCAAACAACATGATCCTCATTTTGGAGGCAAGGGATATAAATAAACACTAAAGGTCAGGGGGTATCTAAGGATTCTTCAAGGAAAGAGAGGCCTTTAACATGATAACTTTACCTGCTTTGCAGCAGATGCTTTAGTGGAATGAATCCTGCTGTGACAGCTTGAGGAAAGCAGAGAAGAGCTGCCAAGCATCACTAGCAAGAAAAGCTGCATCTAAGACAGCTGTCCAGGTGCCTGTATCTCAGGCACCAATGGGGAGAAAAATTTTGAGAAAACTATTATTCCGTTAAAACCCCTCTTCTAGTAGCCTCACAGATTCTGTGCTTCTCTGCTTAACAAGGGCCAAGACAGTTAACCAGAGCTGCAGACAGAAGCATAGACATGTTTCTCTATAGTACAAGCAGCTTATGGTCTAATTTTCTAGAAGTGTCTTAGGGCAGATTAGTTTCATGCCTAGTGCAGGCATCTGTAGCAGGAAATCTTGGGAGAGAAAAGAACCACCCCTCTGTACATTTCACAATGAGCAGGACCATTAACAGGACAATGTTCTGCTATTGTAAGGTTCAGAAGGACTTTGCTAAGGTCCTGGTAGGCAGAGCAATTTGTCTTTAGCCAGAAAAATAGCTTGTTAAAAAGTTTCAAAAGAGCAATTTCTTTTTTCCCTTCATATCACCCTCATTCTCTTAGCGTGTGGGTTACTCTTCCAGTGGTTGTCTCTACCTTACAGCAGTGGCACAATTTGAGAACGTAACTCCACGTTCCTCTCCCCCCTGGAACCTTAACATTTCACTGTTGGAGTCAATCAAGAGGACACATCATGCACTGTCTAGGGAAGAGTGTTTGCAGATCTACATACTGCATCTCAGAGTTACTGCAACTCAGACTTACTGAAACTAACTTTGTGGACTGGATGGAGAAGCCTGGCAGCTACCGTGGCAGCCATTAACAGACAATGTTCCTGTGATGCTTAACTTCAACAATTTCATCATTCCAAATCCATCGCTATGTAAGGAAGCAGTCTGACATTTTGGGAGTGGTAATGCTAGCATCAGATCTGCTTAGCAACTGTTTAATCTTACAGTGTTTTATGGACAACTGTTGATCTGATCAGTTAAAGGAGTTTCTAAACTGTATTATTTGTCCAATGAGTTTCATAAACTGTGTACTGTCTGCAAGCAGTACAATACCCCCCACTCCCCTGAAATCTCACTTCACTTGTGTGCAGTTTGAAGGGAAAAAAAAAATTTTCAGGATTTAAAAAACAAAATCCTCTCACCTTTCAATTAACTCAGCTACATTACAAATCAGATTCAGGCAGGAATGTATAGTGATACCCCATTAACAACATTTGTCTTCAGGCGAACACTCCTGTTTTCTGCACTTAAAGGTATTAGAAAAAGATACTAGTTGTCTTCACAAATTCTTTCTTCTTTTCTGTATAAACAGCATGTTAAACTGTAAAAAGATGCTATATATTAGCTGAACTATATAGTTACTTTGCTGTCTTTATATCTGATACAGGTACAGTTATGTACCAGCATATAAACCCTATTATTTGATCTGCACTTGTAAAGCAAACTCCCCACAATTCAAGCCAAGACCCAAAACACATTTACGGTGTCAGGTCATCAGACTGGAGTCAACCTGTTTTGTAACAACCCAACCAAAAGAACTTTTTGGTGGCCTGGTTACAGCTGTACATAAGGCTACTTCCTTTTTTTTTTTTTTTTTTTTTTTAAAATTTCCTTTTTCTTGTTAGGCAAGGTCTCAAGGACCAACTTACACTAAAAAAAAAGCTTTTTTTTTTTTAAACCACTGTCAACACTCAAGTTTGCCATGGCGAGACCATATCAGCAGTTGTTAACATCAGTGCCAAACAGATCTGGCACACAATGATGGACTCTACAAGAAGGTCTCAAAGACAGAGTTCTTTGCAACTCTCTGTTTATTAAAAATATATGTCTCCTTGGAAGAAACACTGGTAACCAACTAGTGTTGTCATGATCGATTCGATACTGTCAGCTATGCCATGGAGCACATAATCTTTTTCTCCATGTGACTTGATGAGAGGGAGACAGGCTATTAGGGGGGAAAAAAGAAAAAGGAAACAAAAGAGGAACATGTGACTAGCATCTTAAGGACTTTTGTTTCACTTACTTGCTCCACTTCTCCAGGGACCAATATTTAAAGCAGCCGTAGCAAGACCAGTGGGGGCAAGGGCCTAGATGCCAAACAGGAATCCATTGCCAAAGTTCACTCCTTTAGGTGTCACTGACAGCAGAAGCCCTCCTGCCCTCCACTATGCTAGCGGCCGCATCTTTTCTGCAGTGCTGCTTTCTGTCCCAGGAAGCTGGTTGGTCCCTGCAGGTCTCCTTGTGATGCTGGATGAGTAAAGACAGCTTCTCACCTGACAGTACATGTGCAGTCTTACAACAGTTCTCATTCACAATGAAAACCATGGTCTCTGCACACCATGGACTGACTGACACACCAATAACCATGACCTTCAGGAAACAGGACCAGCACCCCGTGTGTTCACTTACCCCTATAATGTAGGGGGAGGGAGAATGGGCCAAGACTTACCAGCTTGTGCTCATACAGTGACCTCCTTTGTTCAGGTGCTTGGCATCGTGTCTGAGAAACAGCATTTGCCAGTTCTTTGCAAGGTGGTAGCGTTCTTTTACCTGTACTATGAGTACCCGGCAACATAGCTCCTCAAAAACTGTGCAAGTTTCCACTCAGCTTCACACAAGGCTCTGTTCCCATGGAGTCCCATTCAAGTGTGGAAGCCAAAGTGTCCTCAAAGAGACATTCCTCAGCTTAGGGCTAAATGTCTCAGCACCAACGGTCACCTCACTTGAAAAATCCCAATGCACAGCAGGTAGGTGCAGCTCTGCATCCTCCTGCCCCACAGGCCTGTGAGCACAGGGCCCCCAATTCAGTGTTCTAAGGTGACTTTGCGAGGAAGCAGAGCCAAATTTCAGAAAGAGATTTACGCAGAGATGTCAGGGACAGAACCAGGTGACGCAGCTGTGCATTTGCATACCAAGCCCAAGTTCCCAGAGTATCAGATGTGGTCCCTGCTGTGCTGGAAGGATGGCTCTTCCCCTGGGAAGGCCACAACCACCACCTGCATGCAGCAGAGCCAGGAATTTGGCATGGAGCAGGGAAGAGAGGGAGGAAGTTTCTCAATTCTGTTACTGATTTAGAAAAGTGTGAACATCCTTCCGAGGCACAGCTAGGGGCTTTTCCTGCCAGTGGCTAATGCAGCAGGGAATGCCAGCGTGCTGCCACAAACTAGAATGGGTCATTTCACCTGCACCCACAGGTACAGGGCCAGCCCAACATCCCAGGTTTTCCACAGCAACACAGGATAGCGAGTACATTTGTTCCATGTGGCTGGTAGAGTATGTCCTCACTAAACACGGCAGATCTAGATTCTATTTACAATAGAGCCAGCTTAAAAAATAAGTTTAAAAAAACCTGGATTTTTACCCATTCAGTTCATTATTAACAAGAGAAAAATGGAATAATGAAGGAAAAAAAAAAGCACCAATACAGCAACACAATATGGTTTTGGTTTAAAATCAGCTTAAAAAAAAAAAATAGAACCAAAAGGAAACCTCTCATGCAAACACATAAGGTAGTATGTAAAACAATGTGCAATTTAATGTGTAGTATCATCCATTCTCTTACTCTGCAGCCTCCTGCTCAGTCTCTTGTCTCCCAGCCTCACTTAGATTAGCTGCTGCTCTTTGCTGTGTTATTCTGGACCTCTGGTCCATTCTGCACAGGCAGTGTACCAGTCTCTGCTCTGCCTCATAGACCCAGGGTGGCTGGCAGGAGGCTGGCCCCGAGGGGAGACGCTTCCAAAGCACCTGGTACCGTTTTGAGCTCTTCCTGCCCAAGTGGACTCCCTACGCCCAGCGGTTGGGACAGAGAAACTGAAAGATCCTTGCAACGATACAATACTTTTAAGAGAGGTCCCTCAGGTTTCCTAGTCCACATACATATATATATATATAATATATATATAATATCTCTCTCTATATTATATATAAATTACATATACAGATAAATAAAATTATTTCTGCTGCCTTTCTGTTGCACTGTTCAGAGCTGCTAGACAGTCAGTCACACTTGGAAAAAATGCCCCTGGAGCTCCGATGCTAGCTCATGTGCTCAGAGTCCATTGTTTCACTTGTTTCTTACGTTAGTCCTTAGCTGCCTCCTCCCATCTTGATTCTTGGTTTAGTTTAATAATAATAATAATAATAATAATAATAATAATAAAAAAACGACCTTGAATGGGTTCTCATCTGTCTCTAATGGAGCAGTGGGAAGGTCCATGCAGGAACAGTGGGAACAGTCACGTGATGGATGAGATCATCCCAACAAAAGAAACAGGACTAGAAAACTCAATTTTGCGACGATCTAAAAAAGGGGGCAGGAATAGTTTTCATATCCCCCCCCCCCACCTTGGGGCAGAGGGCTTGGGTGGGGTGGGACTTCGGAGATCTTCTGCTCACAGGGAAGCAGGTGGGGGATATCTTCAGAGTTTCTCTGGGGATGGGACCCAGATGTAGTGCCCGGACTGGTCCTCAATGATCTGTTTGATTTTGCTGTAAATCTCTTCAAGAGAGTCTCCTTGTACAATGGCTGGAAGAGGACACAACAAGCAAGACTTTGAGCATCAGGCAGCACTGTACCTTCCCTTGCCACAAGTTTCAGGAAAGGCCTTTGCTCTGCACCAAAGGGGCAGATGTAGTGCAGCCACCAATTAATGAACAACCCATGTCAAAGGAGCTCTAACAGGTGCATGATGACACAGAGGGTTAACCCAGCATGTCCAAGGGGATTAGTGAGAGCTGATCCTGTGCTGGCAGAGCTCCTCATGTGTGTGACATGCCAGCCAGGTTCTCCACAACTGCTGCTAATCAGCTTTGCCAACTGTGTCACACCACTGCACCGAGGCTACGGGAAGCTGGCCCTGGCACTGCTGCACTGAATGGGAAGGCCTCATGCAGATTAGCTGGTATGCACTGAGCATCTGCCCTGAGGTGCCGTATTTGTCCACCCCCTCTGGTCGGCTGCTCAGGGCTCCTTATGTTTGTTGCGTCCTCTGCTGTGCGGTAGAATCGCAGCACTGTCAGGCTGGAAAAGACCAGCTTATGGCTGTCACCCCCAGCAGTAACTCTCGCCCAAAGACCAGCGACAGTCTTGCTGCTTAGTACGGACACAATACTGTGCTTCCTACATCAGAGGAAGATGCACGTGGAGGGCCAAAGCCTTCTGGTAATTTCAGCCTGCCTCTGTAGCCCAGCCAGGACCATCCTCCAGCATCTCTGTTCCCTCACTAGACGTTCCTGGCACAGAACTTGCTACAGCGACCATCTCTCTGCCCATTACCTACTTTCAACAATGAGTTTCAAAGAGTGTTCCTTCCCCAGGTCAACTTCAAACTCACTGTCCAAGCACACAACTGCATGCTGAGGGTCTGACAAAACTGCAGCATGTGCTTCCTTTGTGCTTTTCCTGGAAGAGCAGCTGGCAGCTCTAGAACTGCTGCCCGGGACAGGAGGCCTGGGGAAAGCTTTTACACAGTTTGTATCCATGCATTTCCTCAGCTGAGATCCATTTTTTTTAAAACATTCTGCTTGGGATTTTTCCCAGTAGCTGTTAGATGGGTAATACAGGGTTTGGCAGGATTATCACTCCTCAACTTTAGGAGAAACAGTTACTGCGCTGGAGGAAAGATGGAAGACCAGTTTCTCTGCCTTTTTGCCTGTCCATGGTTATCCAGAATTAAACATTACAAACATTGGTTCTTTAATGCACAGGGACGTCTGTGTCACAAGCAGGTCATCTCTGCTGGCACAAAGTGCCAGGCATCCCCTGACTGGCTCTTCAGCAAAGACTACTTTGGAAGCCAGCCAAACTTCCAGTTTTTTTCTGGGAGATGTTTTGAAATAACTCAGGATAGTTTACGCCATTTAGGTCACTAATTTTTTATCTTTCCTCTTTGAAACAACTCTTTTTGAAAACGCTCCTCTTTCGCCTGTGCAGTTTTATTTCCTGTAGCCTTGTAGCACCCTGAATCTATGCTACGCTTTCCCTGCCTGCAGATTTTTTTCTTTTTTTATTATTATTAAAGTTGGTGATAAGCTTTCACAAACTCAGAAAATCCTGCCTGACAACTTGTCTACTTCTCCAGAGCTGGTTTACTCTTATCCACTGATCTTGAAGCAGTTCCTTTGCAGAGCCCTGCTGGCAAAGTGCCATTTCCTTTTTGCTTTGCTGAAGCTGGACTTTTTCCCATGACCCTGCAGTAAGCCAGTGCTGGTAGAGAGGTCACAGCTGCCAGCTGGAAAAATAAAATAAATCAGATACAAGCCTGTTCAGGACACTCACCTGTAAAATACTCTCCAAACTCTTGCTCAAGTTTCATGGCTTTGTCAAAGACCTTGTTGGCCTGTTCGTACGTCTGTCTCCGGTTCATCTCCCTGCCATGTACAAAAACCCAGAAACTTAGCTCTTTCTCTTAGCAATGAACAGAAGCAAAAATCCCCCGTGGAACCAACGTGCCTGGGAAGCCTCTGCACACCAGGAAAGGAAGCTCTGTAGGGCCCAGCTCTCAAAGGCAGGATCCTGCCCCACACCTCCTCTGATGCCTTGGCATTTCATCTCAACTTCCAACAGTTCTTCCCATCACCCACCCCCCCCCTTTCACCATAGCACAGAAGTGGACTCAAATGCAGACCTCTGAATTTGCAAGACTGCTGCAGAAGTCTCCCTGCTTTTCCAAAGCCTGTCATCACCCTTCTAGCCTAGGTTGCCTCATCTTCATCAACATCCAAATAAGCAATTTGACCCCTTCTGGCTTGAGAAGGGGTTTTCCCAGTCCCGTCGGTGCCAGCAGAGTCTCTTCTGATCTCAGAGTCCATCTCTAGCTACCGAATCTCCTCACAGATAATACTCTCTGCTGCTGCTTGGAAAAGTTGCAAGTTCAGCTCTTGCATCCTTTCCAGCCTGCGCTCCCTAGGGCCAGGAGCAGCAGGACAAGCAGAAGTTCCTCCTTAGGCACAAAGGAAATGTCTCCTCTCTGCTCCCCAGGGCTGTCCTGGCTCAGCCACTGTCCAGCTGTGATCCACCACTACAGGCTGTCAGCAACTCTGCTGGCTGGATTCAGGGCCCCAGTGAGCAGGTTACATCAGGCACATAAGGGATCATTTTTAGATTTCCCATGGATAATCCTTTTAGGGGCGAATGAAGGGCTTTAAGCTGGAGCAATCCATGGGCCCTGCTCCTCTTAACAAGGGACAAGTTCAGCACCAGCAGCAACCTCCGCTGCTTTCTAAAAGGCAGGGGCAGCAGACATACAAACCCCCGATGCACCAGAGCTGCTCGCCCTGGAGAGGCACAGAAGATGTGGCATTGCACTTACATGAGCGCTTCAACGGATTTTGGTTTGATGAAAATGGCAATGGGATAAAGTTGTGCTTGTTGCAACCTCTTGATAGCATTGCCAGACACATCCAGGATGCAGTGTTTCCCCTGGAAAGGAGACAATTGGAATCAGACCTACCCACACAGTCTACGCCGTGCAGAAAATAGCTTGCTTATACAGATGTGCTTACAAAAGAGAGGAGCCACAGAGATGCAACACCAGTCCTGAGACACAAGCAAAGTCCCAGTGGCCTTACGTTCCTGCCTGCTTAGAGTAGGGCAGCAGCAATGCAAAGTGACGGAACCTTTCTCTGAACACATGAAACAATTTACAAGCCGTTGGTACACTGCATTACTCCTGTGGAGGAAATGCCACTGCTTCGAGGAGTGCAGTCAGGCACCTTTGCCCTGTGAGCTCCCGAGCACAAGGCTGGTGTCGCCAGTGCCAGGCTTTCAGGTGGAGTTTGGATGACAGAGGTATGACACCAAGGTGGAGTAATGCGGCTGAGGAAAGCAGCCATGTGGCTTGGCAGGACTCTGGAAGGAGGAGAGGCTTGTGCCATGCTTGTTTAATGTGGTTACAGTCCTTTGTTAACAATATGAGAGGAGGGTAACTGTGTCCTGGTCCCAGGAATGCCACCCGACACTCACCCTCTCTGCCACTGCCCGCACTGACTGAATGCTGGTCCCGTAGAGATTGTCGTTGAACTGCCCAGCCTCTATGAACTTGTTGTCCTGGATGTCTTTCTCCATCTGTTCACGGGATACGACAAAGTGGTAGTCTTGTCCATCCACCTCATTCTCACGCCGAGGCCTGGTAGTGTCTGAAGGAGAGCAGGCATCATGAATGAACTCGGAGCGATGCACACCAAATCTCCTGGGAGGGAGATAACCCACCCATGTTCCCAGCTCCCTCCCCATGCTGCGGGGGAGGGGGTCCCTTAGACCCTGCAAGTAGCAGAGCCACTGCTCTCCCCTCCCTCCAGCAAGGGCACCAAGTGCCAGCTGGGACTTACGTGGCACGCAGGAACCAAACTTGTGTGGGAATTCGGAGATGAGGTCATCGTTAATTCGGTCCTTTGTCGGCCCCAGGATGATCACTGGCCTCGCATAGTGAACTGCGAACAAGAGCCACAACCTGAGGCCCCGTCTGTGCTGCAGGCAGCTGACCCTATGGCCACTTTTGGCATCAACCTGCCCTCTCCCTGCTGGCAGTGTGTGCTCCTGCTCACATGGGCACCCAAAGGTGCCTCTTCTGTGCAAGTTTATCTCCTCCTGGTCACATCTCCTTCCCATCTGACTGACACCATCTGATCAGCCCTGGGAAGGTGCTGCAGGTCTCTGGGGTTGCAGATGAGCAAAGCTACTCCCTTGCTCAGGGCAGGAGCCAGACAAGCGAGACAGCTGGGCGAGGATGCCACAGAGCTGGGGGAGTGATGGCAGCCTAAGAGTCTGATCCAGCTTCTGGGAAGGAGAGACCACTGAGGCTGGGACTATTCAGCCTGTGAAAGGGTCTGCAGGGATTGAGCATCAAACAGGGTTAAATGCTGGGAGGTTGCTCTGCAGCAGTGACCTGGCCTGAGGCAGGGGGGGATAATCCCATCCTCAGCTGGGGACTAAAGCCCAGCTTAATTTTAGCTCTGGATCTCTCCCTTGGTCTTCAGACCAGGTCACAAGTCTTTTCTGTTGGTTAAAAAGGGGTGATCAAGGCCAGGGAAAGCCCCGTGAAGTGGTGTGCATGCCTGGCACCCCTGCTGCAGGCAACGGACAAGAAGCTCCACTTGTGTGGAGCATTGTGCTGATATAGCACAGGAGGGCACATCGGTTGCCCTGGCTGTGTGAGGGACACAGGTGCCCATGCAGGAGTGGGCACAGGGCAGCTCAGTGCCAGGACTTACTTTCTTGCCGCGTCACTGGCTCGTACGACAGGATGGTGTCCTCTTGTCCTTCTGCAACAGAGCCAGGGAGAGGCCCGTGAGTGCTTGCAGCAGCTCTCAGCTTCTCTGCACCCATGAGGGGCTGGCTCCTGCCCCCACCAGCCTCCCATAGCCCTGGGGACACCTCCAGGCTGCCCTCATCATGCCACCAGCTGACGTGAAGTGTCACGGACATGCAGTTACCAGCCCTTGATCCACATTAATTATTCATGTCCCAGCTCTAGGTCAAGCCTTTTTCCCTCCCTGCTGCTGTAGGCTCAGGGCCCACTGAGACACACCATCCTCCCTGCAGGGTGGACAGCAGATGTGCTGCAGATATTTAGAGCACTCACTGGGGATAAAGACAGCGTTCACTGCAGCTGGACTCCCGTGCTCTTGTACAGGCTGGGGCTCCAGGAGCCACCTATGCTACAGACCCAGTCTCGGGCCATTGCTTCCCGTAACAGGTACTGAGGATGGGGGACTACCATGGACTGGGAACCTGCTACCTAGCCTTGGAGCGGAGCCCTGCAGCCAAGAGAGAGAGCAAGGAAGCAGGCAGACTTGCTCCTGCCCCCCAGCCCCTGCTTCCCTCTTACCCCTGAGGAAGGACATGGCCGCAGCATCTCAGGACCAGCCTCTGAACAGAACCACCACCGGGACAAGATGGAAGTGCCAAAACATGCACACACATACATACACACACGTGCACAGGGGTAGGAGACCAGGTGAGATGCACTTACTGGAACTGCTCTCGCTGTCACTGGTGTTTGATGTCACGCCCTCTGCAAAGCAACCAGAGAGACCCCCTTTAGAACAGGGGTGGAAGACATGGGGGCACCCTGGCTGTCACCCAGCACTACTAGGCCAGGGCAGGGCAGCACTGGCCTCCCAAAAAACCCACACCCCAGCAGCTGCTGGGACAAGCCTGTGCCATACGGGCAGGACAGCATCCTTGCCCTTTGCTGGGAAACCAGGAACATGCAGGGGGATGCTTGGCTACCCTAGGAGAAGGCAGGGATGCAAGGAAGGGGCTGCCTGGCAGGCGTGGGCAGGCATGTGCAGGCACTGGGCTTCCCAGGCCGAGGGAGGGAAGGTGAGATGCATGGGGAGGAGGGTGCTGGCAGGGGGAGCGGGTGCAGCATGCACATAGGGGGCACGGAACGGCATGGCTCCATGCCAGCACGGGGACTGGGGGGGCCTACCTCTGGGGAGGGGCTGGGACTCAGAGGCAAGACAGTGAAAGGATGGGACAGAGTTTGGGGCTTTGCTTGCTCAGGCTGATCCCAGTGCTGCAACCACCCAACAGGGGCTTGATGGCCACTTCTTGCGCCCAGTTGGGCTCTGCACTGGTCAGGGGGGCTGCAGAGCTTGGCAGGGGACTCGCAGCCAGGAGGGGCAAGGAGGGGCTCCCACCATTGTTGTTTTGCAGCTCTGGGTACATGGTGTCCCAGAGGAAGGTGGCAACACTTCAAAACACTGTCACCCACCCCACTCAGAGGGGACTTGTCATGGTCACAGCCACCTCGCACCAGCACTGGCAATGACTCTGAGTCTCTGAGCACTAAACCAGCAGCCAGCCCAGGTAGCAGCATGAGGAAGAAGAGGATGAGGAGGTACAGCTCACCCCGGGTGCAGTGGGCAGCCCTCAGCTGGGCACGCTTAGGGCACAGCCAACATCCCCAAGCAATCTCCCCCATCCCCTCCCACGTGCAGCAGCAACACGCCCTCAAGCCCAGCAGCCTCTGCCAGCAGAAGCGGTGTTCCCCAGCAGAGGAGCAGCGCCCGTGGGGCTCCTCGTTCCCCACACCCAGAGAAGCGCAGCTGCCCCAGCTGGAGCCGAGCCATTCCCCAGGCACCAGCAGGCATGCCAGCCATGGAAAGTGAACAATGCACATCAAAATTCAACTTACTCAGGTTCTTTGCTCCATAATAATCGTCACTTAACCCAGGGAAGTCCTGATTTCACAGACAGCAAGGGGAAGAGAGGGAGAGAAGAGAGTGCGGGAGAGGGCAGTCAGAGGGATGGGGGAGACAGAGCCAGACCAGCATTAGTGACAGGAGTGCAGAACGGCCCAGAGCTGCAACTGCAAGTGAGGTTAAGTATTTTCAGAGCTGACGCCATCAGCCCACTGCCAACGTCTTGCCTTGTGCAGCTGGACACCCCCATTGAGCTCATCCTCTTTGCCAAAGAGTCCTCAAGGGCCACCCTGGGTCTGGGGAGCACAGGACAGCCATGGCAGCATCTGCTGGCACCGAGTGGTTCTAGCCCCAAGCTGCTAGCAAGCAGGGCCGAGGTTTTTCTCTGTGATGCCTCATGGGGTGTACTGGCAGGGTGCAGCAGTTCTGTACTCCCCTGGAACAGCCCAGCCACTCTGGGGGCAGACATGACACAGTCAGCCCTCTACCTCGTAGCAGGGGGGCATGATTTTCCCCACTTATGTGTGTTAGCTGCCCACACCCCAGGGCTTGCATGGGACATGGAAACATGGGGGAAGGACCTCCACTGCAAGCTGGGCTGGACAGTGGCAGAGCATGCAGAGAGTGCTGGCTGCAGGTCTTGACAGGCTGACGAAGAGCGTTGCCTGCCCCATTCCCATGCCATACGTCACTGCACTGCAGGGCTGGCCAAGAACAGTGCCCCAGCAAGACCCCAGCTCCCCTAGAGAGCTGACTGGAGCCCAGCCACCTCCAGGCACTATGAGAGATACTCGGACACACAGACAACCTTAAGCACAGGCCAGAGGCTTGTGCTGGTTGCTAAGCCCATTAGAAGCTGGCATCAGCCTGGCATGGGCAGCAGTGGGATGTGGGCAGCCCAGCATCAACCTCCTGCTTCTGCATCACACCCAGGAGAGCCACTGGAGAGGACGGGATGTGCTCACTGTGCTGTCAGCAGGGCAGAGACACTGCTCTGCTTTGCCCACCTCCTCTTCCCAAAGGTGTGAGGACTGTGATTCTCTGTCTGGACACTTGCCGAAGAGGTGGATGCAGTTTAGCATCTGGAAGGAGGAGGGGCTGGGTTCAGCAAGCAGCTCCACTGCTGCCCACGTCAGGATTTGGGGCAACAAGCTGAATGCCCTGCCTTCGCTGGGAGCCCCCGGGTGCTGCAGGTGAGAACTGGAACTCCCACAACATCTGCAAAACTACCAAAGATGTGCCTCATCACAGGTGGGTGGCTCTTCCACCGGCAAGGGCATAGCTCCCCTGTGCCCACAGGATTCAACCTGTGGGAAGGGCTCCCAGATGGGAATACATAGCTGTGAGTCACTTCTAGGGGAGATGAGAAATGCAGCTGGGACTTCCCCAGGCCCTCAGTCCTGATGGGGACAGAAGCTCTGCAGCCCCTCACTTGGAGGGGAGCAGCCCTTGGCAGGCAGAGGGAGCAGAGCCCACAGCAGAGAGGGGAGAGCAGGGGGGAGGCAGAGCAGGGGGTCAGGTGGGTGTAAAGCTGGATGAAAGGATGAAGACATTGAACATGAGAGAAAGAGAGCACCAGCCTGCAGCCACTGCTTTCGTTTCAAGCTCTGGTTTCTCTCTAGCTACTGGCACGACTGTGGAGCACAAACCTGAACATGGGCAGATGCCAGCACCCCAGCTACAGAAATGTGCCAAATCTCTCCCCTCAAGGCAAGGGACCCAAGGGTCACACAGTTGCCCTCTCTGGCCAGCTGCTACTTACGTTCCTGTCCGCTGCTCTCCTGGGCCAGGTTCTCTTTGCTCTTGTAAAATGGAAACTTTCGAGAGAGGCGGAAACTCTTTTTATGTTTCGTTTTGATTGACTGAAGAACATGGAGATGGAAGGGAGGACAGAAAAAACAATGGTGTTTAATGCACGTGGGAAAAATTAAAATGAAGAGACAATGAGGAGCTGTGTCAGGGCAGTTACCCTCAAATGAAATCATGGAGATTACATGAAAACCATAATGCAGGAAAAAAATTAAGCATGGAAAAAAAAACATGTGGCAGGGATGCCGGGAAGCTGATGGGGCAATCAGCAGCTCTGCAGTGGTAGCCAGGACATTCTCCCTTCCTTGTCCACTCGCTAAGTGCTCTGTGGGAGGGGTGAGGGCAGCTACCTGCACCTGCATGAGCTGCCTGCAATCAGCTCCCAGCCATAGGTTGCAGTGGGATGTGCTCTGCTCCCCCACCACTCCAACCAGAGGTCCTTCCCCAAAACTTTTGCACCATCCTGGGTTCCTCTGCTAACCCCCTGCACAGTCACAGAGAATTCATGCCGAGCAGGTGCGGGCCTGGGGCAGGTCCAGTTGCGCTGCTCTTTGCTTTGGGATTGCTCCAGCCACCCCACTGGGAGCTCTGGCTGCTGGGACTCATCCTGCCCCCACTAGCTACCAGCTCCAGGCACCCCACGGAGCCCCAGCTCAGCACTTACCCTGTTGGACTCAATCATGCCAGTCCTGGCGTGGAACTTCACTGTTTTCAACCGCGCTCTCTCCTTCTTTTCCACCCTGATCAGAGGTTAAAGGGGAGAAAGAGCCGCTAGTCCTGTTGCATGTACCCTCCGTTCCGCCACCGTGGCTCCCCAGGATGCTCCGTGCACCCTCGGGTGGTGGCCCTGTTGGCGAAGGGCAGCTCCTTCCCAGAGAGGGATGGAGGTGGAGCTGCCTGCCTGGGGTCTGGCCGAGGCCAGTGTCTGCAGGAGCAGGAGAGGAGACAAGCCAGCCTTCCTGGCAGGGGAGGGATGGAGGACAGAGATGGGGCTGGCTCCACTGACCTGAAGGGAGTAGCAGCCAGCTCCTCTGCTCTCTGTGCCTTCCCATCTCATGGGACCTGGCTCGTAGAGCTAAGCAGGTTGTCAAGAGGACACAAAGAGCAGCCCACAGTCACTGCTGTGACTCTGCTCTCACTTAAGAGCCCCAGACTGGCTCTCCATCCCCACGGGGACCACAGAGGGGGCTGAGCACTCCCCTGCTCACCTGGAGTCTCACCCAACTTTAGAGAATATCTCCTAGGGAGACCTGCACACAGCCCCAGCTTGCAGCTGTGGTGCCCTTCATGCTGCACAGCCACGGAGGGACAGGTGGGCTGGGACCACAAGGAGATCCCACCCAACTTTAGAGAATATCTCCTAGGGAGACCTGCACACAGCCCCAGCTTGCAGCTGTGGTGCCCTTCATGCTGCACAGCCACGGAGGGGCAGGTGGGCTGGGACCACAAGGAGATCCCACCCTGAGCAGACCCCAAGGGCTGCAAGGCTCACAGAGGCTGGGGAGCTCCAGGAGGCACCACATGTGAGAGGTCCTGCTGACAGACACTCACCTTTTCTTGCTGGGGATGACCCCAATCTGCTCGCTCTCGCCATGGGGTGTGACAAGCCTGGCTTGCCACCACTCATCATCAGAGGCATTGATGACATGCAGGATGTCCCCATAGGAGAAGCTGAGCCCTTGGCTGGGCAAGCAACTGTCCCGGGTCCGGTCATAGTCAAACAGGGCTCTGTGGAAGAGCAGAGAGAAGAGCAATGCCTTTCCTAAGCATGGCCAGGCAGGGAGGGCAGCAGCACTGCTGACCTCCTGGGGCACTGCCACCTTCATACCTTGAAGGATTTAAACTCAAACTTTGGGGAAGCCTCCTGGCAAGGCGAGTGGTGCCATGCAGCCACCAGCACACCCCTCCCACTGGCGGGCTCAACACAAGCCTCAAAGCGTGCAATACAGGAATAACAGTGCTGGACCAAACCAACTTGCTCTTGACCTTAGCTGGGAGAGGCACATGAGCCACAGATGCATTGAAGGCGGCTGTGGTTAGTGAGCAGGCAAAGCTCACGTGGCCTCAAGAAAGCAGCAACATGCAGGAGGGCAGTGGGGAGCTGAGGTGCAGCACTGCTCCCCACCATCCCTCCCGAGTGGCCGCAGGGCCAAGGAGAGGGATGAGGAACACCAGGCCCCACTGCTGGTGGGTGGTTGCACAGACACAGACCCCGGGGCGCTTTGAGCATGTGCTTTATTTATGTACAGGGGTACATTAGAACCTGTGAATTAGCAATACATCTGAGTGTATATATATCTGCTGCCACAACTGATCCTTTTCAGACTCCTAAATACTTCCCCTGAGAACAGTTTATTTAGTTTAAAATTATCTTCAACATTAAACTAACCAGCTACAGAAAAGATTTTTTTTTTAAACTAGAGGAGCACCAACACCCTTCCTGCTCACACTTTATCGCACACAGCACTGCAGCCCGTACCTGCAAGCTGCTCTCAGTGGCTTCACGTGCAAGTCATTCTACTAATTTCAGATCTCAAACCATGCCTGCTTTGATATATCCACTTTGCAACAAACTAAACCAAGAGAACAGTCACTAAAAGCACCACTGCCAGCAGCACAACCTCTGTATTCACTCCTGGGACATTGGCCCCATTGACACCCCAGCCCAACACAAGCCCTGGCACTACAAACACTGGCTGGCTGCTGGTTTAATTCTAGCACTAACAAGCCTTCCTCAACCAGGAGAGACACTCTCTGCTCTGTTCATTTCCCCTTTCCACTACAGAGACTCCTAAGGCAGTCTGAAATCACACAGTGGCAAGTCCCCTTGGAGCAGCAGAGCTGGGAGGGCACTTCTTCAGCCAGATCCCTGCTCCCTGCCAGGGGAGTGTCAGGTGAACCTTTTGGGTCACTTTGGACTGGGTCAAAGCAGGTGGTCTCAAATGGGGAGGAGGAGAACAAGGGCTGCCCTGTGGCTTGGGGAGGGCTCTTTGGGACGAGACCCGATGCAGCCCTATGCATCCAGCCACCAGGTTGCTCTCCCTTGCCTAGCTTGCTCAGGGCTGGGGCAGCTCTTGTACTCAGTCTCTCTGCACTCAAGCGTGGCCCCCGGCATGCCAAAGCCAGCAGCAAACCAGCACGGTGTGCTTTGGCTGGTTGCAAACAACCCTCGCAGGCAGCTCCTGGCCAAAAGATAAGGCTTGTGCCTGGCCGACGGGCCCCTGAGAGGCCAGTACTGCCGTAAGCAAAGCAGGAGCCAAGGCCCTGGGGAACTGGTCAGGCCGGTTCCCAAACCGAGGTGGGCTGTGGGGCATCCTGCCCACACCCTGCCCTGCAGAGCGGTGCAGGCCACAGCTCCCTGTCTCCTACTGCAGCAGCCATGGGCATCCCACGGCAGGCACAGCAAGATTTGTGCAGGGGCCAGACACGTGTGAAGCAGAGGCATGAGGCACACAGCATGAGCTGCCAGGAGAGCAGATGGTTTGGCTGGAGGGCAGGGGAGCAGTGCCAGGGACTCGCCATAGCTTCCTCCCGGTGCCCAGGCACAACGCCTGCCTGACCCCCATCCCCGCCCCAGTGCCTGTGGACTTTGCCCTGCAGCAGCACAGGCAGGCAGACAGCAGGTGAACCTGCCTTGGCCCTGCTGCGCAGCTGAAGCTCCAAAACACACAGTGAGCGCCAGCACCCCCAAATTGGTTCCAGCAGGCAGTTGAGTGCCTCACTCTAGCCCTGTTGACAGCATGTGAGGTGCAACACAGCTTCACGGGGCTGACTCAAGCAGTTGGGTAGCAAGTCCTGTAATTGGTGTCCTGTCTGCAGTGCAGCAGCTCAGCTGGTTTCAGGTAAACTGTACTCGAAACTACCCCGCCCAGAAGGGCTGGGGCAGCCCAGGTGCCTGGTGGCTCTTGCAAGCACGTTTGCAGGGTGCACAGCTGCCAGAGCCAGGGAGGGTCGGGAAGGGCCACGCTGAGAGAAAGCTCTCCCCTGGGATCACCCTCTCAGCAAGGCATTGCCCAGCTCCCACCTGCAGCCACCTGGGTGCATGTGAGGGGACACAGCGCTGCAGCGGCCACCAAAGCCACGTGGAAGGATGCATCAAGAGATGCGAGATGCTACAAGCAGCCTGGAGGCGGTGGGGAGCGCTCTGCCTTGCAGGCATGCCCTGATAGTGCACCACCTATCCATTCAGGGAACAGGAGATTCACAGGCTCAACTAAAGCTGGTCCCAGCCTAAATCCTGGTCCACCCACAACAGTATCTATGGGACAGCAGGGGAGCAAGGGCAGGACTAGCAAGATGATGTTCATTCAGCATGCCGCCTAGCTCATTTCACACCTCTAGCACGGGGCCCCAAGATGCTAAATCAAGCAAGAACCCAGAGCTGCAGCTCTCCCCGCCTGAAAGGCAGGGCTTGCACTGAGTCCAGCAACAGCCTGAAGCCCCTCTGCGCAGAGCAGTCATTCAGTGGGAGATGCAAACTGTGGCTGATGCAGCCTCAGCCCTTGTCATCCTTCCCATGGGGAAGGAGAAACAACCCCTGCTCCTGCCAGCCTGCACCTGCAACAGACTGTGCAGGGCAAGGATTTACAGGATTATTTTAATTACCAAGTTTAAATTACTCATAAGCTGTCATCCCACTCGCACTGTGATGGGCAGGAGGCAGGCAGCGAGCAGAGGCTGCCCTGGTGGTGCAGGACTTGCAGCAGTTAGAGCTGCATGGCTGCTTAACCCCTGTGTGCCCTGTGCCTGGCTCTGGAACAAAAATGCATTGAGGGCTCAGAGTAATAACCCTCCTAAGAGCTCATCTGCCCTCCAGCCAGATCCTGCTGCAGGAATGGCAAGAGGAGATGGAGAAGCTTGTTAGCAGGGAGTGGTTCGAGGAGAGTGCCCTGAATGCTGCCCCAAGTGCTGCTGGATGCCTGGCATTTCCCTGATTCCCAGTGGGCCAGCCCAGGGCACCAGCACTTTCCAAAGCAGAGCAGCCTTTGGAAGATGCACTGGAACAGAGCACTCAGCCCTAGCGAACCAGCACAAAAGCACCACTCTCCCTGCTGGACCCTCCAGACTTCATGATGCATCTATCACACTCATTTCCCTGGCCTCCAAAACACCTGTTCACAGAGGTGCTGAATGGCCCAAGGTGTACCGTCCCACCCTGTATCCCATACTGTGGAGATATACCCATCCTACCCACCTCTGGCTGCCTGTAGGAAGGGGGCAGAAAAGACTGAGCCTTACCGGACATAGAGGGATCTCTTCTCACTTGTACGGAGCGAGCCGGAGCCAGAGCTCATGCTGCTGTTCATCATCTGCTCTCTCAGGTCGTGGATCTTTGACTCGAAGCGGCTGTACTCTGCAGGAAGATAGGTGTCAGCGCAGGCAGGAGCTGCCCCTGAGCCACCCCCCTGCACTGAGCAAGGTGCAATTGGTAAGCACTGAGAGAGGCAATGACAGCCTGTCTGTGGGGCATTTTGCCCATGAGCTTGTCTGTCCCAGCACATGAGAGAGGACAAAGCTGAAGAGGCTACAGTACTCTGTGGGAGTCCAAGCACGGTACCTGGAGCAAGCAGGACGCTGGCTGCTCCCATACCCACCCCAAACCCCTGTACATGGAGCTACTGAGCTGCAGCTCAGCAAAGGAACAACTGGGCTCAGCAAGCCGCTGACCTACAGAGCAGTTCAAAATGTGCACAGAACGAGAGCCCCTCCAGGAGACCGTCACCCACTGGCTGGAGCAGCAAGGCATAACTGCATCATCAGAGGGTCTGCACCCACTGCTCCCCTGCAGGCATGGGGAAGAGGGAGGTAAAGCATGGCTGTCCCTGCCCATGGAAGGGGAGCAAGGAGGAGGAATTCACCTTTCTTTCCTACATCCTGGCAGCAGAGACCTGCAGGAGAAGCCAGGGGACCTTCCAGAAGCCAGTGGCACCTCCCTGCCGGGCAGCTGGACAGGAGCAACCACCACCCCAGCACCTGCTGCCACGCCAGCCCAACCTTCAGCCGGGTGTAAAGGTTGGGCTGGCAAGCAGAGGGTGGAGGCACCAGCCCTGCTTACCCAGGGCTGACTGGGGAAGGTTTGCTGGGCGGTGAGCAACTGCAGCACCAGGGAAGCTGCTGGCACCATCACAACCCACCCCAGCAGTTCTCACCCGGTACCCTTGATTTTGTCCCCTGGGCACACCCTGCAGTTATATCCCCACATCGCGGTGAGAGGGGACCAGTCTCATCTCTGCTGTAAGTCTTGCCTAGAAAGCCTTTTCCACAACCCAGCAATTCAGATGTGGTTTGGGGTGGGTTTTTTTGTGAAATGGAGCACAGCAGCTGAGCAGCAGAGGTAAGCGCTCACTGCAGAGCAGAGCCTCAGCGGTGAAGGGGATTGTGCAGGCTGATGCCTGGCCTACAGAGCTGCATGGCATAGAGGTGGCGGGAACACCACACTGCTGAGAAACGCACCGTGGGCTGCATTTGACAGCCAGCCCCTCACAGTGAAGGGGAGAGGTAACCGTCAGTGCAGACACACATGGGGCTGGGATTATGCAGCTGCAGCATTTCCTGACTCTCCAGTCCTTCATTCTGCAGCCAGACCCGCCTGGGCATCCCCCTTCTGCACTCAGCTGCCAAAGATGCATTTTTACTTAAAGACTGAAGGAAAAGGCAATATATACAAAAACTGCCAAGCAGCACACAGAAACTCCACATGAAGCCCCTTTCCCTGCTGTGAGACATCAAGAAGTGCCACGCAGCAGGCAGGGTCAGCCACTTAGTGCAGAGGTCACCAGACCCCCACCAACCCCAGCTGCCCCACACCAAGGGGCACCCACTGCCCCTGCCTGCCTTCATGCTACCAGAGGGAAACAGAAGCAACCAAGCATGGGCAAAGCTTATTTTACAAGAAAACTGAATTCTGACACCAAAGCAGCACTTTTGCACTCAACAACCTGCACTGGGGTTTTATGGAGCTCCCAGCAGAGGGAGGTGAACTTCATCCCACTCCACACCTCTTTCCCCACACCAGGGTGGATCACAGCATCTGTGGCACAGCCCATTCTGCCCCTGGATGTCCATGGGCTCTTACATCCCAGAGGAGCATCTGTCAGAAGCGGGTACAGCTGCTTTGTAAACCCTCTCTGGTACAGAAGGGCTATTTCCCCTGGAAAGCTGCTGAGCTGGGTGCTACAACCCCCATCCCCAGCCAAGTCACAAAGTCCCAAGTCGTTCCAAACCTCATCAGTGTCACAGACTCTCTGCACACCCTGCACTGAGAGGACTGCTGCTCCCCGCCATGTCGGCTCACATATCTGCTGTGACACCCTTCTCCACAAGAGGCCCAGCATGGAGGACACGCCACCTCGGATCAGGCAGGTGGCAAAGGCCAAAAGCAGGTTTAGCCACCACTGGCATCAGGGCAGGGATGTCGGGAGGGCAACCTTTGGGTGCCACTGCCCTGCCAGCAACCACATCCCCTGCACGCGACCCGAGGGCAGAGCTCTCAAAAACCCCCACCTCATCCGGGGCATTCCATGGAAAGGGACTTTCCAAATTTTGCTGGAGAGGCCACACTGCTTGGAGGGGCTGGGAAAAGCCTGATGGCACAAGAAGCACAAGCCAGGCTGGATGCAGCAAACTGATGAAGGACACAGGGGCTGCGCTGGCTTTATCCCCCGGAGTACAAATGCAATCCCATCCCAGAAAGAGTCTCCCAAGGAGCCAGCAACCCATGCTTGCTCTGACTGTGGGAGGGCACAGGGCACAGTAGCAGCCAGCCCCAAAAGTAAACCTGCCACCTTCCTCTCAGCACAGGGGAGACAAGGCTACCCTGGGTGCGAGAACAGGATGCTCCCAGCTGCCACCAGCCCCCCCTTATCTGCATACTGGAGCAGCCTCTGAGACAATTACTGGCACATAATCCCCAGCAAGCCAGCAAGCAATGCTCCTGCCCTGCCCTGGCTCATGGCCACCTTGCCTCCACATCCTGGAAGGAGATCTCCTGTGCAGCCAAAACTTGCCCAGGAAACTTCGCCACGGCACAGCAGGGAGTTGAGCCACAGCTAGTCCCCACCTCCCTGGCATTCCCACAGGACCCAGGTGCCGGAAGTGTTCAGGACATGCTTATCAAGACTGAAAAACACAACAGGTGACCTGGCGCCTCTTGCTGCAAGTGCCACTGCACCGCTGCTATTCCCTCTCAGCAACTCGATAAAAACACTGCTCCACCCTCCCGCTGCTCTTTCATTCCCAAGGTGTGGGTGCCCCTGGAGCTGGGCCTGATCCTGCACCGTGGGCTGAACTCAGCACCAGGAGTGGGATACAGCCCTGCATGCCTGAGCACATGCAGGTCACAGACCGTTAAGATCAGACAGGGATTGCCTGCCTGCACCAAGGATCCCCAGCACCAGCACACGCTCATGTGGTGTGTATACCCTGTGGAGCCAAAAAGATGGCAGGTCTGCAGTTGATTTCTGGGCACCAGGAGACAGTGCAAGAAAAGAAGACACTGGTAGAGAGGGGAAAGCACTGGTTGCTTTGGAAAGCAACTCCCTGAGCATACATAAAGCCTCGTGTGCACGCCCTGCTCTCTCTGGCATGCAAACCTGCCTGCCCAGGGCCAGGCCATCAGCAGAGCCCACGTACGCTCAGTGATAGGCTCCAGCCCAGCCACCTGCAAAAATTATCCCCAAGTCCATCATTCACCTCCAGCCTGGCATTTTAAAACCCTAACCCACACCCCTTGCAGATGCAGGGTTAAAGTACAGACACCTCCCTGCACAGGGCACATGTGCCACAGGCCCAGGCAAGCAGAAGGGAGCACAGCAATGGGGAAAGCTTGAAGGCTTTTAAAAGTCACCATGCAGCCTTGGCACTTCCCTTTGAACGGCCAGCTCGGAGAACTGCTGTCACGCAAGGTTTTGTATTTTCAGGTGAGGAATATCAAGGCTTTGTTGTGTGAGGCATGAGGAAGGGGAATTGCCACACCCAGATGCTGGTGATAGCGGCAGGCAAAGGTCAAGGGGAGAAGTGCTCAAAGGGAAGGGACCTCATAAACAGCTCAGAGGCACCATCACAGGGAGCAGCCACCTCCTCCTCAACGGCATGCAGTAGTGGTCAGAGGCGCTGCACCAGGTGCAGGTGCTCAGAAGAAAGGCAGGACAGCAGCTCCTCTTTCTGTCCTTCCCTGGTTTTGTCTTCTTTCAATTCCCAGTGCCAGGCAGTGTCCCACAGGGAAGGCACCTCATCCCCCCAAGACCTGTGCAAGCAGCCTCTCTGCTCCCTTGGAGCTCCTGTGAGGTCAGATGCAGAGCACGTGTGCACTCATCCAGCAGCCTGTGGGCAAGCCCTACCCATGCTCACATACGAGAGAAAGGTGCCATCCTCCACTTGTGCTAGCAGGGAGGAACTTCTCAAAGCCCCTTTCCACCAGCATCTCCTCCTCTGGGCATCCTACAATCCAGCTTTCCTGCTCTTTCCACAGCCATGATGCACACAGAAAAGGCAAACAGTTGGGAGCACACGTTCCCTTGAGGACACCCAGCCCCACCTGTACCCGGGGTTCATGCCAGGGAGATCTTTCTCCTGGGCTCCCAGGCCTTCAAGCCTCTGGAGCACTGAAGTCAACTCCCAAGATACAACAGTCTGTGTTTCACAGCAGCAATGCTGCCTCCCAGGACAGCTGCAGCTTGTGTGCCAGATGCTGCTGCCCACATGTGCCAGGAGCTATCATGGACCCAGAAAGCCACCGGCTACAAAGCGCTGAAATTTCGGCCTTGCCCTAAAGAGGTTTCAAAACATTTTTGTCCTGTCTGACATTTAGGAACCACTCTTGGTTGGTGTCTTTGCCAAATCTCAAGTGGCAAAGGCAGCCAGAAATGTAAGAACATTAAGTGCTTCCTGGAAAGAAAGAAAAGCCAAAACAAACAAACCCCACAGCACACCCCTGAGTGGATCTAACTGCTCTGTGCCCCAATGGTCTCTGTCACGGGATAGAGGAGGAACAGTGGGGACAGGGACCTGCAGGGCACTGCCCAGCAATGCCACCGAGGCACAAGGTGAAGGGCAGGTGAGGGCCAGCATGCTGGCCTCAGCAGAGAGGACCAGAGCTGCTGGTAGAGAAAACCAGCGAGGCCCAGGAGAGAGACCTTCATCAGAGGACATGAATTGCTGCATCCTGGCATGGTGCTGCTCGGGACACGGTAACAGCACAGCAGCAACCCCAGGACCAGCTCCCAGCCCCTGGGCCGCCGGCAGGATGCCCTCCCCAGCACTTGCCCTTCCAGCCCACGGGTGACGCTTCAGCCCCACCAACCCAAGGAGGGTTTTGGAAGGCAGCTGCCAGCTCCCCTCCCACAGCAGCCACCACTGGCTGTTCCACGCAGGACCATCAGCCCCCAACACCTCTGCCAAGGGAATTAAAGGCCAACATTAATAAGACAGTCATTGGGGTAGCATGGCAGGTGAGATGTTCAGAGTCAGGGATGACCCCCACACAGCATCGGTGGTCGCAGAGGTGTGTCGCTGGAGCCCACTGCACTTGGGGGGGGGGGGGGGCCGGGGGCAAGGGAGCCGCCCCCCACGTCCTGGGGCGACCACCGCACTCGCGACCCCCTCCGGAGCCTCCCCTCAGCCCCGGGACCCCAAGCAAAGCCCACGGGACTCCACGGAGCGGGGCCTCGAGGCGACGCCTCCGGCAGACAGACACCTCCACCCCCCACCCCCCCCCCGGAGATGACCCACCTCCCTGCGAGGCACACCGCCAGCCCAGGCCCCGAGGGGACGACCTGACCTGACCTGACCTGACCTGACCTGGCCTGGCCTGGCCTGGCCTGGCCTGGCCCGGTCCGGTCCGGCCCGTGCCGTGCCGCTGCGCCAGCCGCGAGGTCGGGGGGGGGGGTGCAGGCGAAGTCGACGGAGCCCCGCTCACTTGCAGGCCGGTGAAGGGGCTACAGCGCCCCCAACTGCAGCCCCGGAGCCGCCCGGCCCGCACACAAAGCCGCGCAGGCACCGTCGGCGGGACGCCACCGCCCCGCCCCCCGCCTCGCCGCCCAATAGACGCCCGCCCCTCCCCCTGGGCCCCGCTCCGCCCCAATCGGTGCCTCGCCGGCCGCCCCCAGCCCCGGCCTCCCGATCCGCGCGCCAGGCGACGCCCCGCCCCCGGTTCCCCGTGGCGGTACCTTCGGGCCGGTACTGCGCGATGATGGTCACCGTCTGCCCCGCTCGCTTTAGCGCCGCCGCCGCCTGCTCGTGAGTGGCGTTGCGGAGGTTCACGCCGTTCACCTGCCGAGATAGAGTGGCTCTGCTGGACCACACCGACTGAGGCTCGCAGCGACCGGGCCTACCCTGCGCCCCGGCCCTCGGCACTGCTGCCCCCGCCCCTGTACCGGTACATGCGGTACCCACACTCTCTGCCTCGTCATCCAGCCCCTGTGTCCCCGGTACCACACCTGGGGCGGAGTACCAGCACCCCAAGTACCGGCATCTCTAATACTGGCATCCCCGGTAACCGCCCCCGGCCAGCCCTGGCATCGAGGGTGCCCTCCGCTGGCAGGCGGGCAAGGACCCGGCCAGCCCCTGCTCCACCGTAGGGCAGATCCTGGGCTGCTGCTCCGATTCTACGCACCCAGGGACCACATCCACACTGGCAGTGGGGATGGACCTTGCCGAACAGTGTCCCGGGTGGCAGGGGACAGGTGTGCTGTGGGTGCCCAGCCGGGGCTCTGGGAGGCTGTGGAGGGGCAGCAGGCAGCCTTGCCAACTCACTGAGAGGATGCGGTCTCCCCTCCGCAGCTCCCCGCTGAGGTCGGCAGGGCCTCCAGCCAGGATGAAGGACACAAAGATCCCCTCACCATCTTCCCCTCCAACGATGTTGAAGCCTAGGCCAGTGGAGCCTTTGTGCAGGATGATTTTCCGGGGCTCCCTGGAAGGATAGACATGGGACAGCGAGACATCAGGGTGAGGAGCAGCGAAGCTGGTGACAGGGTTGGCCATGCCTGGGCTTCCCGGCACACTGGTGGGGCTGGAGTCACCCCAAGTATGACCTGGCATGACTCAGCCCTCGGCACCGGGGAGACTGATGAACCAGGAGAGGTGCAGGCAGTTGCATAAGTGACAAGAGGCAGAGCATGGACAGAAACAGAGCATCCCGCTGTGAAATCATGCACAGAAACATCGGACTGTGAGGTGGCATTGGATGCCACAAGCCTGGGCATTGAGGATGCTGCGGCCATCAAGAGGATGCTGGGGGATCAAGCCTCTCTGCACCTGTGCAGCATGGCAAGCATGCCTGCAACCCCACGCACCCCCACACCACAGGCCGTGCGCAGCTCAACAGAAGTCCTAAATTTTTCAATGATGACTTAATTCTTTCACAGCTCAAACAACAGGCAGGCAAAGGCAGAAAGACTGCCTGGCATCGCAAAAATCCTGTGTCAATTTTAGTCTGGGAAAAAACCTCAAGTCTGATGGGAACAATGGCAGCTCCCAGCTCAAGCGCTGGATTAAAATAAGAAAGAATAAATGATGCCAGACAATTAGCACAGGCTGGTGGTGACTGTCAGCCAACGCAACGCTGGGGACCATCTGGGGACCATCAGCGTATCTGCTGCAGTGACCAGCTGGGTCCCAGGTGTTTCAGTGGGTATGGGTAAGGACTGAGGACCTGCCAGTGAGCTCATCAGGCTGATCAACCCTGCACCTGCTGGGGAGCACAGGAAGATCTCCAGGACATGGTAGGAGACATGCTGGAGCCCCAAACAGGGTACTGCCCAAGGGCACCCTTGGTGGACCCTAAAATGCTGGCAGACTTTTGCTAAGGGGACCCTCAGACACTGGGGGGGCTGGCCCTGTTGGCCCCCCCAGCTGTTGCTGGCAGCCAGGGAAGGAGCAGGGCTCAGGTGGCATGAGCAGAGTGGGGACCCAGAGCAATAAGGTTTGGCTGAGCAGATAGCACAAAGCCCTGCAGCCTGGCAGCATGCTCCCAGGCTTCTCTTGCAAGAAAACATCTTTTTCAGCCCCCTGGGCCAGGCTGGAGCATCACTGCCATCACCTGGGCAGATGGGGTAAGGCTTTGGTACTTTCACAGATGCAGGCGGCAGGATTTTATGTCCGGGGACACATGCCAGTGCCTCAGGAAAAGTCTCCCACCATCCTTCCCCATGGGGGAGTCCTGATGGACTGAATGTCACTTAGCTCCAGGTAACCACCTTATAATGAGCAATAGGAGCAAGAGATGGACAGACAGAAGTGCAGGACACCTTGCAAGAAGGTCTTGGCGGGCTCCTGCCCAGCCCAGACCCCAGGCTCAGCACAGCCCGATCCTCCTGGCTCTCCCAGCCGCTCCTCTCCCTGTCCCCACACCTCCCACCAGGCACAGCAGCATCCCGGTCCCCTACCTCTTGTCACACTTGTTCCTGTGGCCTTGCCGCTGCCTGGAAGGGGACAGGGATGGCTGTCCCCTATAGGACATGACGATGAGACACTGACAGTGAACATTGTGGTGTGGCACACTCTGCTGGCAGTGCTGGCCAGGAGGCATAAGGGGCAGGAATGTTCTGAACGCTCTGTGGTGGTCCCACGCTGTCTCTTCCTCTCGCCAGCTGCAGGTCACCATTTTCCCCAATCCACACACAGGGTTTTTTATGGTAGCACTGAAAGGATGAAACCTTTGCTCTGCTAGACCCTACAGACTTAACTCCTTGCAGGCATGAACAGCACAGCCCAACTGGAGGGAGCGCTCAAGTGAGGGCAAATTCGCAGCCCAACTCCCTGTGCCTGCAGCTGCACACACCATGCATCACCACAACCCCTTGCCTTCAAATGCAGAGGTGCAGCAGAGTCGTAACTCCAACTACACGTTTCTGATGGGGCAGAGGCTGAATCTACCTTGTGACCTCCAGAAAATACCTGCTTTAGCCTTATGACCTTTGGATGCATTTGAGCTCTGAGCTAAGCGGGGCTCAGGATTCAGCTGGACTGTAGTGCAGGACTGGGATGCACTGGGACCAGGAGAAGACTGGGGGAACACCATGGAAATGCCATTGGGGTCAAAAGAGGCTCAAACCCAAGTCTTCAGGATGCCACCAGCATTTAGCTCAGGGGCGGTTGTGAGGGAGCAGGGAGGGCTGCAGGTATCAGCCTCTCTGCAGCAAAGCTATGCCTGAGGCTAGAGCTCTCCCAGGGGAAGAAATAGGTCATATTTCTGGGTCAGCAAACCCTGTCTCCAACCACCTGATGAACTTGTTCTGCCCCTTGGGTTTTGCTGCTGCCTACGCAGAGTGCAGGAACCACTACCCCAACTTGGCCTGGGGTGAAGCATCCCCAGCACCCATGAAGACCAGACAGTTTGGTGGAAGGTAGAGAGACACTACAGGAACCAAGGAGAGGAAATGAAGCCCAGACAGGTACATCTCAGGTCTCAGTCATGACGCACACTCTCTGCTTCCATCCTCATCCTGGGAGGCAGGACATGGATCCTGCAGGCAGATCCCACACTGGATGTTGCAGCATTAACACTGGGACGTTGGCACAGAGGAACTGTGCAGATCCTGTGGGGCTGTGCCGCATCGGGGTTGTAGTGGTGTTGCTCATTGGAAAACTGATGCTCTGGTCCCCTGGCCCTGGGTGCTGCAGGACATGAGGGTCACTGGAGCCACATCCACATTTGCAGCAGCACTTGTGCCTGCAGGAGGGAAAGAGACTGACACTGGATCCAGGCCAAGACTTCTGCTTCTCCTGGGGAATGGCTGGTAGGAGCCTCCTGGGAGACAGCTGCTTTTTCAGGGGAGTTGCTGCCCTTTCCCACACCAGTAAGATGCATTTGGACGACACTGGTCCCACTACAGTCTTGGTGATGCATGAGCCTACAGATCTGTGGCGATGAAGCTGTCCTGGGGGGGTCGGTGATGCACATGAGGTTTTCAGCGCTGCCCTGGGATGGTTGAGGAAGGTGCTGAGCCCACTGCAGGCTGCAAATCTGGTGGGGAGCAGGGGCCTGTGGCTGGGGACGCTGGCCAAGTGGTGCCGGTGTGTCCGAGTGGGGCCCTCCACAAGGCAGCACCATCCTCTAGTGGCCACTGGCATGTACTGCACCAGGGCCACTGCCGAGATATCGCCATGTCGTTGCCAGTAGCCTGTGTCCAGCCCGGGGTGGGCTGCTCTCTCCACTCTCTGGTCCACAAATAAGGATGTTGGCACGTGTAGGAAGGGACACTCTGGTGACACCAGGGTCCCTGGTGAGAGACAGATGGTGCATTTTCCAAGTGCTGGGAGTCAGTCCCTCTTGTGGTGCAATGTAATGGCAGAAAGCACTGCTCCTGTGTGTGGCATCAATCCCCCAGTGCCCTGACAGCACAGGAGTTTCTATGCCCGACAAGGATGCAGCACGAGGAATGGGCTGTAGAATCGGCATCGTTGCTGCTGAGACCAGGTGGGAGAGATGAGGCATGGGCCGAGGCCAGTGCTGCACAGGTCATGGTGTGCAGAGGCACCTGGCTGCGGCCGAGCACCAAGAAGTGAGAAATCCCTGTGACAAAGGTGAGTGCAGCCACTCTCCGGGAGGACAGTGGACCTGACACCAGATGGCAAGTCAGGGTCTCCTGCTCTGGCATCCATCAGTGCCCTGCAGAACAGGACAATCCCAGCCAAGGCTACGGCATCTTCCACTGCAAATGCAACTCTGAAACCAGCCTGCAACCTTGCTCCTAATTGCAGAGCCAGCCCTAAGCCTAACCCAAGTGTCAGTCCTAAGAATACAGCCTGAGCCCTACAGCCCTGGTCCTGGGGATACCAAACCCAGAGCAGGCTCAGCACTGGCCCCGAGGCTGTTGCAAGCAGAGGGAAAGCTTGAGCTCGGGCAAGCAGAGCAGAACCAGCCAGGTCTTGCTCCTGTCCTTTGGAGATGTTTTACACTGTATTTAGGCTCAGAGCAATGTCTCTTTTGTGATCCTCTTTATTTCCTGGGTTCAGGAAACAAACCTGCTTCTGCAGCGTAAATGATGCTAGTGAGGAAAAGGGGGCTGTGCCAGGGCTGTGCAGGAGGCTGTCAAACCCAGGGCTGGCAGCTGGTGAAATGGCACCCGGGTGCAGGTGGTTTGGGATGCTGGGCTTGGTGAGCGCAGGAGGAGGAGCCCTACTTGTACCCAGAGTTGTGCCCCCTCTGGCCTCTCACCCTCAGCACAGCTCCACTTGGGAACAGCCGCCTTGCAGCCTGGGAGCCTGTGGCACTGCTGGCACCAGATGGCATGGTAAGGGCAGGGAACACCACCTTATGTTCCAGGTATTGTAAAGCAAGTAAGCGAATGAAGCTGAAATGCAGATGTGTAAGGCTCAGGGAGGAGCAGGAGGGGAAATGGAGAAGGGGGGATGCAGCAAGCCAGGGAACGACACAGCAGGGCTGGTCTCAAGGGACAGTGAACACAGAGCTCACTGTGGGGGCCCCAAGCTTTGCACCATGCACCTACAAGTGGGCTTTCGGGCAAGGTTATGCACCAGCAGCAGGGATGAGGTCAAGCAGCTAGGGAGAGAAAGAGAGAGATGGAGAAGGAGCAGGGATTAGGGATGCTCATGCCTGGTACTCACCTGGTGAAGTCCTCGTCCCCAATCATATGCCGAGGGATGGGCGAATACCTGGATGGAGTCACCTGGGGAGGGACAGGGTAGGCAGGCTTGCTCTCAACGCTGCCCAAGTAGCCCAGATTGGAGTTATGGCTTATGTGGTTGTCAGCCAAGGCTGAGAAGGCTGCAGGGGAGGAAAAGGGCATCAGGAGTAGAAATCCATCTGCAACGTGGACATGGAGACCAGTCCAGCATTGCCCGCCACCCCAGCATGCTCTGTCCCCCCCAGCCCTGCAGTGCCCAGGCTGCCGCCTCAGTGGCTCGCAGCGTTACGTACTGCTGGCATAGTCGGGGGGCGCATACATGTCGTTGAGGTGGATGTTGCCAGGCTTGGCCACTTTCAGGTACACCATGTCAGACGTGTTCTTCAGGGCAGCCACTGCCTCCTCATGCCGCACATCCTGCAGGTTCGTGTTATTCACCTGCCAGAGAGAAGGGGCTGGGTGACACAGATGCAGGCAGGAGGGCAGGCAGGAGGGCAGGGACCAAGGCAGTCCTGCAAGAGTGGAGTGGTTTCCCACAGGGTAGGTGCTGCAGTAGCTCTGGAGACAGGGTCCCATCTCCATGGGTTTGGCCCTCCTGCCTGCAGCTGGTGCTGCACCTGTCCCCCCCAAAGCACCATTCCAGCGGGGACCCCAAGGGAGTGGCACAGGACTGCCAGTGGGAGGGGTGCTGGGGTTCAGGATTGGCACTGTGGCACGGTGGAGACTGCCCGGCTTCGCCTCATGGCTGGCTGTGGGCATAGGGCTTACCGCGAGCAGCCGGTCCCCAATCTGCAGGCGCCCATCCTTCTGGGCAGCGCCTCCCTCGATGATCTTGGTGATGTAGATGCTGTTGTCCCCAGGGATGTGCTGGTTCCCAATGCCCCCTGCAATGCTGAACCCCAGGCCTGAGGGGGAGTGAGAAGGCAGATGAGGGGTGAGCGACAGACAGACGGAGCCCTGGGCTAGCACCATGGTCCCCTCTGCCTCGCTGGGCTCCCCAGCCTGCCCCTAATCTGGCAGCAATGGGCCACTCCGCTGCTGTGTGGGGACAGCCCAGCCACTGCACGCTGTGGGGCTGCCCCACACCCCATGCCCCATAGCATCCCACACTACTGGGCCACATTGTGGCATCCTGCACCATGGCAGTGCCACCTCACATTCCACATCCCCTATGATGCTGCCTTCCACCTCATGGCATCCCACACCGAGGGGTCACCCCACACCATCTCGTGGGGCAGCGGGGCACCCCAGTCCTGTGAGCAGAATGAGGGGTTCACCTTTGGGGCCCTTCATCAGGTTGACCTCCATGATGGTCTCAGGTGGGGGCTGCCGGCGGCGCACCACGAGCCGCACCACAGGGCCTGCTTCCTTCAGGGCCTCCACGGCTTTGCTGTGCACCACCTCGGAGACATCCACATCATTCACCCGCAGCACGCAGTCATTCACCCTGTGGGCACAGGGTGGCCGTGAGCTCCCCTGGGGAACCACCGTCCTGAGTAACCTCTAGACACCTCTGCCACCATCCTCTGGCTGCGCAGACCCTTGTGTGAAGGAGAGCTGCTCAAGCTGGCCAGATCCTGCCCTGCCAAGGTGAGAGCAGGGTCCCTCCCAAAGGGGGAAGGCAGCGGGCTTGTCCCCACAGCATGACCCTGGTGGAGACGCGAGATGAGGGGAAAGGCTGGATCTACTCCAGGCTGCAGGGGGAAGGATGGGAGCCAGAGCCAGGCGCAGGGAGGGTAGGAGGGGTGGCTGCAGACAGGAGGCTGGTGGCAGGGGACCATGGGCATCTCTGCACTGAGGGGACTTGGCTGTGGGGAAGGGACCGGAGGGGACAGGAACAATGGCAGAGGAGGGGGGCAGGAGCCTAGAGGGTCCCTGAAGAGATTCCAGGTGATACCCTGATGAGGCTGCTCCCCTGGCCCTGTACTCACCCCAGACGGCCGTCCATGGCTGCCGCTCCCCCAGGGATGATTTTGGTGATGAAGATGCCTGGGTCATCTGGAACGTGGGGGTTGTCGATTCCTCCCGCTATGCTGAAGCCAAGGCCAGAGTTACCCTGCGGGAAATCAAACACTGCATCTTTCCCCTGTGGGCAACTGCTTGCTGCCAGCCCTCCCGAAGTGGTTCCCCCGCAGCTGCAGCTGCCCAGGATGCGGGAGCCCTTACAGCATCTGTTGCACCCCAGGGTGCCCAGCTCAGGGGGCAGAGGGATGCACGGCTGGAGGGGAGGCTGGTGCTCATCAGCTGAGGCACTTGATGCAGCAGTGCAGAGCACTGAACAGATGGAGCAGGAGAGTGGGAGCCACTGAGGACCTCCCTCTCCACTGTGTCTTCTCCAAGAGACTCTGAGGCAGGCAGCAAGCTGGGGAAGAGGGGGTGGTCCTTGGCGGAGAAAACCTCCCCTTGCTGGCTGCTTCCCAGGAGGAGACACCGATGCTGCAGCCAGCATGGAGCAGTGGGGTTTGTGCCAGTCACCAGCACTCCACCCCTGCCCTCTGCACCCTGGGACACAGCCCCAACATGGAGCCAACCCAGGGACCAGCAGTGCTGATGCCAAAATTGGCAGGATTATGTGGAGGGGGCTGTCAGGATGGAGCAGGGTCTCCAGTTCTGCCTCCTCTTCCTTCTGGACGTGCTTAGAGCATCACTTGATTTTTGTCCTGCTGAAGTCTGCCCAGGGAGAATCCAGGGGCCGTACCGTGTCTCCAGCCCCATGCTGGCAGCATCCCAGGATGAGTGGCCGTGGCCCCGCTTGCAGAATCCCCATTAGTGACACACTCACAGGTGCTGCTTCCAGCTCCACGCTTGATGCAAGGGGACAATTCCTGCTTTTTCTGCTCTGCCTTGAAAATCAGATGGCTCCTTGCCTTGTTTTCTTATGCGGAAGAGCTGACACTTAGTCACATCATATCATGCCTGCCTCTCTTGTACACAAATAGGCTCAGGCCAAGCTCTCTCCCGGCTGCTCACAGCCCCAGTACTCAGCGTTAGGTGATGGGGAGCTCTGCCCTTCTGGGGAACCTGTGGCCAGGAGGGCCACACTGGAGCTCAGGGTCCCTGGGATCATCTAGCACTAGCAGCTGGCTGGGGCTCATACTTTTCCCACAGCAATTTGGGCTCAGCATCAGCTCTTGCAGCAACGCAGAGGTCTCTGCTCTGACTTCATGCCACTCATGACACAGCACGTGGCATCTCCGGGAGCCACCAATGGCTTTCACTATGCAACGCTCTCCTGCCGGCTGGGATTTGGCCAGCATGTGACAAGGAGGCACTCAACGGTGAAAGGTCTGAGGCTGTTCTCCTTTCTCTAAGACAGATTCTGGCTGCCCTGTGCCCAGCTCAGAAAAGCTGCTTACAGTCACTGGAGACCCAGCCTGGCCCCAGCAAGGCAAGCAAGACTGTGCAAAACAGTCTCCAGCCATTTGTTGCGCCTGTCTATGGAAGGGTGTGCTCCAATGCTAGCTACAAAACATGGAAATGATCCAGGAGGTGTTTATTTTTATTTTGATAAACCCTGAAATGGAGCTCAAGGGATTTCTTAGCTGGCATGGGGTTGACATAGACACTGGGGCAATTCCTGCTGCAGACACATGTATGGTGGGTAAACATAAAGCCACATCCCTCTACAGACAGCAGTTCCTCAGTTATTGCCCCTGAAACACTGCTGCATTTGCCCTTGTCTTTACAACAAGGACAAAGATTAATAACAATGACAGACCAGCAATTTTGGGGTACACTGAGGTCATCTCTGGGAGCCAAACACCCCAGCATGGGGACAGCCTCACCCACAGGCACCAGGGTGATTCTCCTGCAGTAAGATGGGGCTGTTGGATCCCACTGGGGACCAGGTGAAAGGGAAGGACCTGGGTATGGTCCATGCTGGCCCTGGCTGCTAAAGACTGAAATTCCCTCATGGTTTCTCACTGCTGGAGATGGAATCGCTGCCAGGCCCTGTGAAATGGGGGCAGCAATGACTGCTGCCTCTCCATGCAACCCTGCCAATACTCACCCTGCTCCTGCTGTGGGCTGAGGACAGAGGATGCTCTAAAGAATCCCTGAAAACAAGGCTTTTGCCTCTAAATTGGGCCTGCAGCGAGAAGCGCTCAGCTCAAAAAGGAAGCATCCCCTAGGCTGGTTTTGTCAGGCACGTCAGGGAAGCAGTGGGTGAGGCGGCAGCCCCAGATAACCTTCCGTCCACCCACCTCTATGATGCAGAGCCAAGGGGAAGAGGGAGATGACTAAAGGCAGAGAGGAACAGAATAATGAGTGATGCATCTTCCCCTGCAACACCGGCCACGCAGTGAGGCCGAGCCAACTGGCGTGGCAGCAAGGAGGAGGCAAGGTGTGCCATGGAGTGCTGCGGGCAGCCTCCTGCTCTGGTCATCCTCTATCAGCAGGGCTGTGCCTGCTTCTTGGAGCAAACCTTGGGCCAGCTTTTACTACTCCCTCTCCATCCCTGCTGCTCCCTGGATACCAGGGGAAAACTCTGTGTATTGGGTTTGTGTGGCAAGGTTTTGGGGAGGCTACAGGGGTGGCTTCTGCGAGAAGCTGCTAGAAGCTTCCCCTGTGTCTGATAGAGCCAATGCCAGCCGGCTCCAAGACAGACCCGCCGCTGGCCAAGGCTGAGCCCATCAGCAACAGTGGTAGCGCCTCTGTGATAACATATTTAAGAAGGGAAAAAAACAACATAGTGAGAGCTTTTGCAGCCAGAGAGAGGAGTGAAAAGATGCGAGAAACTCTGCAGACACCAAGGTCAGTGCAGAAGGAGGGGGAGGAGGTGCTGCAGGCGCTGGAGCAGAGATCCCCCTGCAGCCCGTGGTGAAGACTGTGGTGAAGCAGGCTGTCCCCCTGCAGCCCATGGAGGAAGGATGAGGGGGTGTAGTGATTCCACCTGCAGCCCATGGAGGACCCCACGCCGGAGCAGGTGGAGGCACCTGAAGGAGGCTGTGACCCTGTGGGAAGCCCGTGCTGGAGCAAGCTCCTGGCAGGACCTGTGGACCCAGGAGAGAGGAGCCCACGCCAGAGCAGGTTTGCTGACAGGACTTGTGACCCTCGTGGAAGGGACCCACACTGGTGCAGTCTGTTCCTGAAGGTCTGCACCCCATGGGAGAGACCCACGCTGGAGAAGTTTGTGAAGGACTGTAGCCTGTGGGAAGGATTCATGTTGGAGAAGTTCATGGAGGACTGTCTCCTGTGAGAGGGACCCCACACTGGAGCAGGGGAAGAATGTGAGGAGTCCTCCCCATGAGGAGCAAGGAGCGGCAGAAACAACGTGTGATGAACTGACCGTAACCCCCATTCCCTGTCCCCCTGTGCTGCTGAGGGGGGAGGAGGTAGAAACTGGGAGTGAAGTTAAGCCCAGGAAGAAGGGAGGGGTGGGGGGAGGTGTTTTAAGATTTGGGTTTATTTCTCATTGCTCTACTCTGTTTTGCTTGATAATAAATTAGATGAATTTTTCTCTAAGTTCAGTCTGTTTTGCCCGTGACGATAATTAGTGAGTGATCTCTCCCTGTCCTTATCTCAACCCACAAGCATTTCATTATACCTTTTCTCCCATCTAGTTAAGGAGGGGGAGTGATAGAGTGGCTCTGGTGGCCACCTGGCCTCCAGACGGGGTCAACCCACCACGCTCTCCCTGCCCTGTGCCATGCTGGCTTGCCCCTGGATAAGCCCCATCTGTGGGAGGAGCTAATTCTTGCTACAGCCGGTGGTGCATGCCATCAGCTCTGTGTTGCCAACAGACAAGAAAAGGCTTGAGCAGAAACTCCCCCTGTTGCAGTCTGGTTTACTAGGAAACTTGTCCTTGCTGCTTAGCATCCCTGGGCTGTGTACCCCGGAGCAATGGGGAGTTCGGTGGCAGGGCAGCATCATTTCCCCGTGCCCAGCTGTGGGGTGCACCTGCCCACATGCTTGCACAAGCACAGCTCCCTGCACCTCCATTTTCTGGCAAAGGCAGTGACAAAGAGCCTCCCTACCGGCTCTGCGCTGGTGGGTTTGTGGGGGCGAGGGTGTGAACAAGGGAGGCAAGGGAGAAGCTCTCCTCCCTTCTGGAGGGGTCTGTGGGGCGGGGAGCAGCAAGCCCACCTCTCCCTGCATTGTGGAGGCCATGAGGGGAAGGCAAGTCTGACATGCCCAAAAGCCTCTGGAGGGAGCAGGGAGCAGCGAGGCTAACCTCTCCCCATCAGCTGGTGTGGGGATATGGGGGGTGCCGGCTGCACCAGTGGGAGGGCGAGTGGGAAGAGGTAGCAAAGGCTGCTGGGAGGTGAGTAAAGAGTACTTACCCTTTCCAAGACGATCTCCTCGTATTTGAACATCCCATCACTGCCATTCACCTGGGGAGAGGGAGACAGCACATTATGGCTCTGTGCCAGTCCTGGAGAGATTTGCTTTTCCCTCCTGATAGCTGAATATTGAGAATCCAACCTAAAAGCTGCGCCATCATCACTGAAAAAACCTTAAACACAATTGCTTGAGCCTACCCTGGAATTAAACCATGCACTGCTTTTCTTTCTGGGCATGAGCCAAAGCCAACTGACTTTAATGCACTTCAGCACAAAGCTTTATTCTACGGGCTCATTTCTCCAGCCATGAAAAGGAACACCACTGAAGACACAAAAAGAAATAAAGCCTTTGTTACGCAGCATGTAATTAACCTCAGGAATTCACTGCTGCAGGAGAAAAAAAGAAAGGGGGTCAGTCCATTCAAAGGAAAAAAATGTTTGTACATAATAACATAATAAACACCTTTAGGAGCTTATATCTTTTAAATCTTTGAGTAGCATGACTGTGTTAACAGGAAACTCAGAATAATTCATTCTACTGAATTAGTTAGGTGCAAAGGAAACAAGGTGCGAGTGTAGGGCACAGTAAGAGGGGAAAATATTGTGATGCCCTTATATAAAAAAAATGGTGTAGCCTGTCTCAATGCTGTACACCATATTGATCCCCATGCTTAAAAATCTCCCACACACAGAGCATCAAAGCAGAGCTCTGGGAAACGTAATGGCTTGAAAGAAAAGGGGTGCAACTGTAGGTTCTAAAATAAGAAAGGTAAACATACAGGTCAAAACCTTCCATTTTGCCCATAAGCAACAATGCACAGGAAAATAAGGCAGCAATTTCACTCCAGGTCATCAGGATCAGGCCATAAACAGCTGCCAAGGTCTAAAATTTAGCAAGGTTTGCAAAGCAATTGGCTGTTGGAACATCCAGAGCTGTTACACTCACCAGCAACAGTTTTGGAGGGGACTGGACTCAACCTCAGAATCTGAGTCACTCTGGGGAACAAAGGATGGGACGCAGGCAGATCTGCATGGCACAGCAGAGGTGGCAGGACCCAGGGCTCAGCAGGCAAACGCCTCTCCCATCATGCAGCCCTGCCTCTGTCTGGGACCCCTGGACAATGTGCAGGGTTCCTCATGTGGAATTTACATCCACCATTAATTGATGGCTTGTAAATCATATGGAGCCACTTCCTGTATGCCCTCTGTATCCCAAACCAGAGCTGCCATGGCTTCATTTGGACACAGGTCCCCTCATGTGGCACCAGCACAACAGTTGTGTCCTGCTTGTTCAGCTCTCTGCTATCTGCCCCTGCGGAGGCACAGCCCAGCCACCCTCCAAAACCCCACAGTGTCATGAGATGGAGGGGACAGCAATGATCATTTATGCTAAAGCCATCATCTGACACCATGGAAGGAAATTCAACGAGGCGGCTAAGAGGCCCTATTTATAGGTAGGAAGAGGAAATGGAAGGTTTTCTAGGTGTGAATAATCAGGTGCCAAGGTGAAAAAGCAGTTCTGCATGCCAGGATTTGGGATGGGGTTGTGACCTCTGCGACACACACACCCTCATTCCCTGCCTGGTTCAGCCCTGCTGAGGCCAAAGCAATCCCACACGGTGTTGTGGGTACCATGCTTCAGGAAGGATGAGGTTGTGGAGAATCTGGAGCGGAGAAACACTATGGGGGTTCCAGGGAACATGGACTGAAAGGGTTGTCCCTCCTCGGATGTGCTCTCTCAGCCACTGGAAGATTTCAGGGCATGGTTTAGGGTCAGAATCCAGATGCTCCAATATTAGGATGCTCTGATCTTCCCAGCACATTGGGAAAGGCTTTGGTCAGCTCTCAAACAGGACCCCTCTGCAGAAAAGCACTGGGAGTAGTGGCGTTAACCCACAGCAGGATCCCTGACAGCCTCAGAGAGAGAGAGACATGTGGCTAAGTGCCACCTCCTGCCCCAACACTGCCCTGGACCGTGCTCCTGTGGGCATGGGGGCATTGCTTTCCTCGCCACAGGCTCCCCCTCTGCCATGGGTTGTTTCCCTCCTTGCATTCTACTGTACTGACTAATCCCGAGTGGAGCCAGCTCACTGGCCCATGCCGCCCTCACAGCCTCCCTCACTGCAGCCTCCAGGCTCATCTCGTCTCCGCAGCTGGTAGCCCAGTGGTGTGGGGTTCAGTTTGCCTCTCCTTGGCTTTCCAGCAACTTGGATTCCTGGCACCCTTCGCTACTACACACATTGTCCTCTTCGCTTTGGCATTCAACGCAGTTGCCACACAGCCAGCCATATGCACACCCACGGCTGCAGAGGAACAGCACATACATACCTACAGGATGAGGATGTGCAGAAATCTTTGACAATCTGTGAGCTGTGGAGAGCCAGCAGCGCGTGAGTCCCACCAAGTGAGTGGCCACTGCTGGCAAGCACCTCAGGTACAGAGACACCCTGGTATGCAGCCCCATCAGGCACCCTGCTACCAGGCAGGTGAGTTTGGGGCAGCCCTGCTTCCCAAATCTTGGGGCTGCCAATGCTGAGCAGTGTTTTGCATCACTCCCTGAAAGTAAATGATGTTGGCGCTCGCCCGGCGTGGCGTGTGTTAGGAGCAGCCTGCTCTGGCCAGGCATGCCAGGGACAGCCAGGCCTGACCGTGAAGTTTTAGCTCTGCTTATGTTTCCAAAATCCATGCAACAGAACGCCAGCTAATTGCATAAGGAGGCCAAATGGAGAACTTAATATATACCATGTAACCAAGGGAACGAGCCAACAAAGCAAACGTTCCAGAGTTGGAATATTGAACACCACTCACTCACTGACAGCAAAACCTCCCTGCAGCACCCACTGGAGCCGCCGTGACCTGGCTCTGCTACAGGGTACTCTCTTTCACCGGTGCCCTGCACTCCTCCCCAGCTCCTGTTTGGGGCCATCTCAGTGCTACAGGCTCAGTTAGGAGATGCTCAGCTCCATTGCCCCTGGCCAGGGAGAGCACACCCCACCCTGCTGCCATCTCCCCATGTAATGCCTGCAGAGCTAACTGGGGTGCCAGGAGATAATTAGCTGTTCCCCATGCATCCTGATCCTAAGCATCATTTGATTTCTCATGGACAAGAGTAAGGGCATTTTTTTCCAAGCCCTTCCCATGCAGCAAGCCCACCAGAGTGCTCAGGAAGAGGCCCGCTTTGCTGGCCTTCACTTCCCTTTCGTGTTTTGAGCAGCAGGGAAATAGTTAGCTATGATGACATTTAAATCGTCAACAGAAGGCTGCAGAGTTAACACTCATTTGATAAACAGAAGAGCACACACCTTCCAGAGCTACGGCAAGCTGTCTGCAGGCTCTGCCGGCCAACACTGCACCAGTGCACGTGGAACACGCTTTGCAATTTGCTAGAGAGTCAGGAATTTTTTTTTAAATAAAAAAAGGAGGCCAAATTTAGAAGACTAAGATGGGGTTCCTCAAATCCAACCCAAATAGCCCACCAGGCTGCAAGAGGAAATAACCTGCAGGAAGGATATCACTACCCGCAGCCACTTTCTGAGCAGGATCTAGCCCATATCTTGTAGTTAGGATGTGGTGAGGACAGGCACTGAGACCTGGTGGTGGAGCACCATTATCAACATAATGAAGAGAGTCTAAAGGCTGCAGGGTCAGCCCTCAGAGGTCCCTGCCGGACCCAGGGGTGGAGGGCATCTAATGATGCCTTGCACCTGCCCCAGCGAGAGGAAAGGAGAGCAGCCCTGTGCCAGGGCAGCAGGTGTGATGGCACCTCCTCGCTGACATGGGCACTGGCAGTGCTGGCAAAGGAGAGCTCTCCCTGCCTGCACATGGCAGGGGGCCCAGAGAAAATAGGTCAAGAGCTCCCTCCCTTCACCTCCCTGCATTCATGCGTCCTCCCACAGCACCAAGACCTACTGACTCACTACCAGCTAACCTCTGGCCTCAACCCCCTTGCGTGTGTTGCCCACGGTGTTGGCCTTGTGCACAGAGTAAATAAATGTCATATTTCTGGTCAGCCTTTTGCTGAGATCCATGTGGATGAGCCTGCTGAGCTTGGGCAGAGGGAAGGGGTTTGAAGCCTGACAGCCCCAGCACACAGCTGGGAGGGCTCCGCAGCCATGTCTGTGGGAACTAGCAGTGAGATGTCACACCACCAGTGCTTGGGACCAAAGTGTGAGGTTGGCAGTTTAGTTTTGATTTTTTTTTTTCTGTTTTTTTCAGGCTTACAAACAAGTTTTGCCCTGCTCAAAGGCACTGGATCATGGTGGACATCTCTGCTGCCCCCCCACCCTGCAATGCCTGCAGCTGGGGACCCCGGCAGCAGAGTCAGTGCTGCACAAGGAGGTTGCCTCTGCGCTCACTCGTGGCAGAGCCCGGAGCTTCTGTGGCACTCACTAGATGAGATCAGGCCTGGGAAGCAGGCTCCCTCAGACCTGGCTTTTAGAGACTGAGGAGGTGGTGGCACCTCACTGCTGGGCAGCGGGGCAGGAGGGCTTCAAGGACCCAGGCTATGAAATCTTCAACTCCTCAAAGACTTTGGAGTGACCTTCCCTGCTCACTTTAGGACTGCCTGGCAGCAGTTCCCATTCACCCGGGGCAGCAAGAAGTTTTTTCAGCTTCAGAGGGAGCTCTGAATTGCAGAGACCTTGTCCGCCATGGAAACTGTGCTTCCAATGCTCCATCTCCCCGCTATGGACCTGCTGGGCAAAATACACCAAGGGGTGAAACTGAGCAACCTGGAGCTGGCACAGGTGATCCCCCCCCAGCACCTGTTCTTTTGCTTCAAGGGATGCTTTTAATATATCAGGAATTTTATAGGGATTTATTTGGGTGCTGGGCTATGCACAAGTTGCAGGCAGCAGAGCTGAGCCCTGGCCCCAGTGGTGAGTGGGACCCGGTGCTGCAGCTCATACCTTACAGTGCTGCTGGTGCTCTTGGAGATGGAGGTGGGTGGATAGAGAGATTGAAATGTGGAGCAGACTTCTTGATAAACAGGCGGGGCCAGATTCAGCCCAGCAGCTAGTCCAATGCAATCAATGGAGCTAGAACAGGAAGGAACTAGACTACATCCATCTGTTTATCATTAAGGAAAGCATTGAATAGTTAAGTAATTAAAGACTGGAATATGTGACGTTAACCCTTCCAAATACATACTGTACCAACAGGTTTCAGCTTTTGGGTTTGTAAAAAAAAACCTCCATGCTTTCAGATTTGCCATTTTAGTGTGCTCTTCTGCAGCAAGCCCCTGGTGTGGCTCCTTTGCTGATCTGGGAAACTGCTGAACGGGAGGTTTTGGGGTGGCTTCCCTGGAGCCTGAGGAGCCCTGCATCCTGGAGAAGGCAAGGATGGAGCAGGGCTCATTTCTGTGCTGCTATGACATGAAGTAGAAGGCATGAGGGTTTCCAGGCTGGAGGCTGGGAGGAATCAAAGTGAAGCGTCTCCCCTGCCCTGGGCACGGGCTCCTCCAGGCACCCCGCAGGAGGCACATGGCTGGGCATGGAGCTGGTAGACCCTGCTCTGCCCAGCAGACAACAGCCACAACCTGCCCCTTCCTTTTGACCACTGCAAGACAGATGGATGGATGGATGGATGGAGTAGGTGACTGCCATCCCCAGGGTGATGATGGTGCCTGCCAGGGGTGCAGAGCAGCACCCAAAACCTGGCCAACCAGGGGCTGCAGGAAGGGAGCTCATCCAGAACAGCAAGAAGGAGCTGCAGCCAAGGCACAGGGCAAAGGGGTGGACAGGGACATGGAGCTAACAAGGTGGAGGGAGAGGGGGCAGGAGGGATATAAATTTAATGAGATGGAGTTGGGGGAGGCAGCCAGGAGGGCAGGAAAATGGAGTGCACTGTGGTGGGAGGAGGCAGCAGCTAGTGCCATGGGCGGGATCCCTGCTACTGGCTTCTGCAGGGCTTGGGAGCCTGCCTGGTGTGACAGAGTCTGTCTTTGGCCCTCGGGCTCACCTCTCGCTGCCCTTGGGCACACAGACAGCAAGGAGGGACAGGCACAGCTGGAGCCTGGCAAAGTATGTGGCACTGGTGGCTGCCATAGCGAGCAGGCAATGTTCCTCCAAGGGAAAGAGGGTACAAAACAGACACGAAAGCAATCTTTCCATCCATAAATACCTCCCTGCCCTGCCTGCAGCACACCACTCACTTGCCCCAGTTCAAACTTGCAGTGTGTCTTTCCCCTCCAGGAGACATCACCCTTTTTCCAGTTCCCTGTAGAATGGCACCAGCCAGGTGAGCACAGAGAGCAGGCTGCACTGCCCTGCAGCTGGGGTGCCCAGCACACTGCAAGAAGCCTCCAACCCCATAAACATCCTGCCATGCCATGCGTTTGGAGAAGAAAACCTTTAGGGATAGCAACTCTCTTCTCTCACGTTCATACAAGGCTGCTGCACACAGGACCACCATGCTGAGGGAGGCACCAACACCTTCCTCCCCAATGCCGAGTGGGTTTGGTTCAGCACCCAAGGCATAATTAAACCAAAAAACTAGGGTTGCAGAGGTCTCATCTGGGCTTCCTTTCCTTTTTTTAGCCCTGCCCAACCAGCCCAGCACAACTCTGATGCACACTAACCCCATCACAGTCTGTAGGCTGAGATGTGCAGTTCTTTACAAGGAAGGTTCAACCACCAGAAGTCACCTGCAGCCTTCCACCATGACTGCAAAGACAAATCAACCCCAGCTCTGAGTCCTGATGCTGCTTCATTAATGTGGAAGACAGCTGAAATTTGCTGCATCAGAAGACAATCAGGTGCAAAGGATCTAGCCCTTGCAAGTTATCAACTGAGCTTCCTTTGGGGAAAAAAAGGGAGCACCCCACGAGCACGGAGCGAGTGCTGCAAAAATCCATACTGGCCACCCTGCTCCCTCCATCCCCCCAGCAGGAAGGATTAACAAATGTTCTGGGAAGGAATGCAGAAGCGTGCAAACCCTCTCTGCAACAAACCAAGGAAGATTATCTTTATACTAGGCCAAGAGTGCCAAATGCACTGTGGCTGCAAACAGTCACCAAGTCACTGCTGGCAGCCTTCACTGGGAGAGGAGCAGTAACTGATGGGTCCTGCTGCCCTGAAGACCAGTGGGTGTGACTCCAGCAAGCACCCAGAGAGCCCTGCCTCCCTCCTGAGGGGTCAGGGCTGCTGAAGAGGGATAAGGCAGTGCAGGAAGGTAAGGGAAGCCTCAGCAGAGTCTCACAGCCACCCTGCATGGCAGGCTGAGGAAATGGCTGTGTGGGTAACCCTGAAAGCAGCTAGCCCAGCTGCCCCTGCTCCTCTGATGCCTGCTTACCTCACAGTGTGCCCCTCCAAGTGCCTCCTGCCTTGTACCCTCCCTGTGCTGGAGCCTCCACCATTGCTTGCTGCGAGCCTTGGCTCTGCTCAGCGTCACCCAAGCAAAGTCTGGGAATGGGATGTGCTATGGAGACATGGTGCAGGTACCAAGCTCCTCTGCCACCTCACTAGGCTCCTCCTTGGAGGAGCCTTTCCTGCACTGCCAAGCAGGGAAAACACACCACTTGTTCAAAGGAAGCGAAACAAACCCAGGAGACTTACAGAGAGCCCTTGTTCCAGCGAGTCTGTGTTCACGATAATAGGAGCAGGGTTGGCCTGTGAGGAGACAAAAGTGGGATGTCACTGAGCTGAGCAATGAACCAAGTCCTTCATGGTGCACTGCCTCTCCCCTGGCCATACCACCACTGACCCTCCAGGCCAGGCAGAAGAGAGCAATTCAGGAAGGGCTCTGCTCTTGTCCCTCCTCTGGGCACCCAATAGCCCTGGGACAAGAGCAGGGCCACAGCATGGCTCTGGGCATTGGTCCTCTCCTCAGGCCTGGTGTGTCCCAAACACCCCATGGCTTCAGCTGCTGGGAAAGAGACAGGGAAGACTGGAAACTCTCCCAGCCTCAGGCCAGAATCCCACCAGCACCAAAATTTACTTGAAAACCATGTTACTGAGGGATTAGGAAATAGGAGGAGTAGGGAAAGAAGTCCTTCTGAGGGAGGGATCTATTGCCAGCAGACCAGCCCTGAGGCCTTCATGCACATACCAGCAGCTGCTGCTGCCCCCCCTAAGCATGGGACCACCATGCCCTGGGAGAGGTGGCAGCGTTTTGTCCCTCATTCTTGTTATCCTTGGGGTAAACCCTCTGCTCAGCATGCTTGGCTCATCCCCCACAGCACCACATGCATCTCCCCTCTCTTGCAGGGCTCCTGGTAAACCTCTTTCTGGGTCCCACTCCTCCTGGGCTGCCCTCAGCCCATTAGCTCGTTGCACATCGTAGGAGGGACACATGCGCAGAGGGCAAGCGTAGACAGGAGAAGGCAGGGACGAGGCCCTAAAGGGAGGGAGGGTCTCTTGGCAGATGGGCACGGGGGAAGCTGGAGCGCCGGCGGCCGGAGGGACGGGGGCGGCGGACGGGGCCCCCGAACACCGCCCGCTGAGTCCCGCCGCACCGGAGCTGTCCAGCGCCCCAACCCTCCTGAAGGCACGGTGCCCCGCGGAGCCGCAGCGCAGCCCTTTCCCGCCGGAGCAACCCCTGCCGGCGCGGCTGCTGGGGCAAGGGAGCTGGGGAAGGCGTTTGTCTCTGAGCGGGAGCGTGAGGGAGAAGTGGCAAAAAGTGAAAAATTTAAGAGTAATTACAAGGCTCAACACGCAAAAGCAAGTAGTGCAAAATCTGGAAGGTCAGGGTTGAGTTGGGATTCACATCATCATTCCATGGCTCATGTGGCGAACAATAGCCAGAGCAAGATGGGGAAACACTAAGAGGCATGAGCTACATGGGGTCATGAACTCTCTGCCTTAGGGCATCATAAACATCAGAGTCAGGGTCAGGAGCAAGCAAGTCAAGGTGTGGGCTAGTGCAGCAAGTAACAGGAACCACTGTCTGCTCAGTAACGTGGGTGGTTGAATTGCACAGCCCAATGGCCTCTGTGAGTCTGATATTTTTGCAGGAGCAGGCTACCTCCTCATTGCCCTCCTCTGAGTTTACACACCCACGACAAAGACCAACCTCCTCACATAATCCATCATGGCCATCACCACTGCCTCCTGTTTCAGTTGATCATATTTCTGGACTTTTCAGTCTGCTCATTTCATAGGTGGGAGAGTTTAGGGGTCAACAGGAATGTGGTTTAAATCTTGCCCTGAAAGGTTCTGCTCTCATACGGCTCATTTATTCAGATGCTTTCTGATCTTTTCTGCAGCCATAACTACTAGTTGCAAAACCATAGTTTTTACGGCAATTAATTCTCCAGCTCAGGCAAATATGACCACTTTCAAGCACTCCTGCCAAACTCCTCCCACACACATAAGAGAATCACAATTTTCAGGTCCAATGTCTTGGGATCTCCATGGCCCAGAAGCAACGTTAAGCTGGGAATATCCCCTCTCTGGCAGTACACAGTACTTGTATTTAATCCAGATAATTTGTGAGATAGCATATACTAAACCTGGCACTGGCTTTTATTAGTCCCCAGTGCAATTCTAGGAAGGGATTCCACATTTCAAGGCAAAAAAGCACTTCTACTGCCAGCAATTAAGAAACGATGGATATTTGAACCTTCATGTGCCAGAGACCAGCTCTTATTAGATGAGTTTCCAGGAAGGATACAGAAGAGGCAGCCTAAGTGAATGTAGCCTGTCACGTGCCCCATGATTTATGACATGAATTCAACTCCACAAATGATGCTTTAGATCCCTCCCAGGGAGAAGTGCTCTGCATGATAATGTTATAGACGCTTTTGCAGGTCCAGCCTGAGTCCTCCATTGAGCCCCACCGTGGTCTCTTTGTTGAATTACTAATAGCCCACAAATCACACATCACATTGCCTCGCTCACACTGTGGTGAGCCCTAAGGACATATTTTGTCTAGCCTGCTCACTGCACACTGAGCATCCTCCGCAGCCATTCCACAATAGTGATTTTTACATCTCCAAATACTGCTAGGAGCACAATTTCCCACTCAGGCTCCAGATGGGACCCAGGAGATGTCGAATGTGAGTGGCTGCTTAAAACAGTCACACACGATCAGGAGGAACTCAGACCAGGAAATCCCCACTTGCCTCCTGTGGCCAGCTATTCCAGCTACTACAAAGGTGTTTGGACATTAGCTCTGACTTCCACTTGCAAATATTCCAACATTTGTACCTTGCCTCTTCTACTGCAGAGTTAGCCAAGACCTAAGACTCAAAAATAAGCAGAGGGCTGGAAAATGCCTCTGCCTCCCTCTGTCAGGCAGACACATGTACTGAGCCGTCTGCTAGCCAGGGGAGGAGAGAGAATGTCATCATTTTTTGCTGGGCAGCAGGAAGGTGCTGGTGAATTAACCATGCCCTCAATTCTATAGTGAATGGTAAGTAATTTATGGCCTAAGGAGCAGGGGGTTGCTGCACGCAGAGAGGATAGGGAACAGGGCTGCGCATTCAGGTCACATTCAATGGGGGCCGTCAGATCTCTTCCATCTAAACTGCTTCATCACACTATTATTATTTACCAAGCCCTGTTTGCACTTGGGGGGTTTACAAATAGAAAGAGAAGATGTCCAAGCCCTACAGTGCTCACCCCATGGCAGCAGGACCACAAAAGCCAAGGTGTCCCAAATTCCCTCTATCAGGCAGAGGCACAGGGGGCTGCACAGATCCTTGGGCTTAGGGGCTGGAGGTTGCAGGAAAGGTGGGACTCAGGGAGGACCTTGGGGAGTGAGTGGGGGGGTCACTGCACAGATGCAGAGAGGTTGATCTAGGCACAAAGCCAGTGAGGCAGAGGACAGCTGTTGGAAAAATCTGGGCAGCAACAGGAGTCAAAGGAAATAGTGGTGAAGGGGGAGGAGGTTTGGAGGTCAGGATTCAAGAGCTCTCTGGTCTCATGGGGGCTGACAGAAGCAGAGCCTCACATCCACCTGTGTTGAGGCACCAGCACTCACGACAGTCCCGGTGGCAGCCACAGTACAGGTCCTAATGCAGGGAGCAGCAACCTGCCCTGTGCAGCCCCCAGCAAGGGGCTGGGTCCCTGCAGAGGCTCTGGGAGAGCCCACAGCCCATCTGGCGGCAGCTGTCTCCATGGCTAAAGCCAGGAGGAGGCTGCAGGTCTGCGTGCAGGGCAGGATGGACGTTTCCTCCCCAACAGCCTGCAGCCTCACCTGCACTGGAGCAATTCCACTGCAGCATGTGCAGCGAGCAGCAAGACCATCGGCAGCACTTGGACACACCTCAGGGGCAGGATGTGGCCTTTCAGAAACAGCTTTAGGTATCACCTCTGGACAGTCATCTGAGAGGGACTGCTGCTCTTTGGGCTGTATTTCTGGTAAGTGACTGGCCCTGGCAGCCCAGGGGTCAGCCACAGTCACTTGGGGAGCAGCCAAGCCCCAAACATCTATAAGTATCACCCTTCACCTCCATTTCTATTTCTATTATCTGCTGGAGCAAAGATAGGAATTGCAAAACATGATGATTTTCCAAAACTTCCAACCAAAAGAAAAACTGCAATTAAATGCAAATGGAGGAGGTTTGTTAGCTTGCTTTCAAGGGCCAAGCCTGGCCCTGTGGCATTTCCCCAAGGACTGCTCTCAGTGCTGGCACATGTGAGCCAAGTGGGGAGACTCTGAACTGAAAGTTCAAAATATTCTCTCCAGAGCTGAAATCCCGAAGCTCTGCAACAGCTTCACATCCTCCACAGAGCTGGCACAAGGGCCAGCCCACAGAGGTCAGGAATTACATACATCCTCCAGACAAAATAAATGTGCTGCAGATGTCCCAGCCCAATGGCAACTGGATTGTGCCCACATATAAACCCATTTCCATCTTAACAAGCAACAGGACTCAAACAGGAGCCTCCAGACCTGACAAATACCAAGCCTAACACACAGAGCTGGTCTCCATGGGAGGCTGGTGTGCTGCATGTGTCACACACTAAGGCATGCGCAAGACAGGGTAACTATTTGTGACACTGGGCAAAAGTGTCACATGAGAAGCAAAGTAGTAACTTAACTCCTTTATTTCTACAACTTTCCCAGATTGGATCAGACTGAAAAGTCAATCTGCCTTTTAATATCCTTTGCTTCATACCATCTGAGGTATAATAGTAACACTCAAAAGGAAATGGCTCTGGAGATAAGTGAAATTCAGTCTTTACATCTTTTTAAAAGCTCTCAGGGGCAGAGGCCAAGTGGTGAGATGCCCAATAGACGCATCAAAACAGGGTGGACACACTGGGCTGCTTGTACTCTGGCTCCATCTGCTTTGATTCTTTTTTTTTTTTTTTAAAGGGTGTTAAACCATGGACAAAGCTGTGCATTTACAGATATGAAAGCAGTTGCTCTGTGGCAGATGCTAGCTGTGAACACACAGGTACCGGCTCGGGGATGCCAAGGATTGGTGTGATGCTGCCGCGGCAGCAGGGTTAGCTGCAGGATACCTGGGCACCGACAGGCTTCCACTGCTGGGGAGGGAGCAGGTTTGCACTGTGCTAATGAATTAATTTCACAGGAGCAAGCCCAGGTCCTGCTGGTGCAGCACACATGGCAAGCCAGTGCTCACCGCCACTCTCCCTGATAAGCACCGACACACTCATCTGCTTCGTGCCAGACTTCCCTGCCCTTTGCACAGATGCTGGTTTTCCCAATACTGGGGCTGCCTCCTGCACCAACCCAGAGCCCAACATATAGCTGCCAAAAACATCACCTTCCAAAGCACCTGCGATGACACAACTCCTCCACAGCAACCTATGGGCACTTCTGAGGTCAAGGCAGGACAGAAACCCACTGCTGAGGCTTCCCGTGCCCGAGGTAAGGGAGGGGACAAGCCCCAGCTCTGTCCCTGCCAGAGGGCAGGTGTGTAGAGCATAGAGGTGTTGGCACCTTCCCTCCAGGCTGCTCTGAGCTACACACACACACACACACACACACCCCCGCCCAGTGCCTGCATGCCTACAGACCCCCTCAGCTTTCACCTGGCTGTGCCCAGGGAAGCCATCTCACAGACCTCCCATTAAGAAAGAATGCATGGCACATCCTTTCCCCGGACTGAAGCCTGGCTCCCAGCTGGCTCACAAGATGAAGGGCTTTTCCTACATCTCAATAACAAATCCATCCCTTCCCTTCTCAAGGGAAGAGGTACCACGCTGCTGCCAGAGGCTGGTCTCCTTCTCACAGCACCTCTTTTTGCCTTCACGAGCTCTTTACACAGCGGCCAGAGCTAAGGGTGCTTGGGAACATCAGAGGGCTGCAGAGCCCCAAGGGACAGCTGCATCCCTCAGGGCTCCCATGGGATGGGATGGGGAAAGGAACCAAGAGAAAATGGAGGCTGGAAACTTCTGGAGACTGAAAAATTTAATGGCCAGAGATGAGTCTCCCTTCCCTTTAACTGGGCTGGACAAAAGAACTCTCTTTGCATTTTTTTCTCACCCACTGCAAGAGCAACCCTGGTGGCTGACACTGTTTGGGCAGGGAGAGACACACACCACCTGACAGTGTGCCTGCACAAAGGGGAATGACAGGCTGACCTTGACCCCATGCCTTCCTTCTGCACAGTACAAAATGTGGCATAAGTGACGTCGGAAATTATGCTGGGGCCAACTACGGAGCTTACGTGTGCCCAGACCCCCTGTATCGGTGCTGGTTATCCAGGCACCAGCTGCTGCCCATGCCACTGTCCTTGGCTCCCAGCCAGCGTGGTGGCCTGTGGGCAAGAGCATCCCTCCTCTCCAGGCCACCTCTGTCAGAGTTGGGCTGCTTTAGCAGCATAAGCAGGCTCCAGGGCTGTGGCAGCAGAGCCCCTGCCCCGCGGCTGCATCTTGGCACTGGCTCAAAGGACCACAGCCATCCGGAAACGAGGATAGCAGGACTTGAAAGGTCCCTGGTCACAAGGATCTTTGGCAAAGCCACTGAAGTGCCCCAAGTGTAATACAAATACAAGCAGCTACTGAAGGTTTAATCTTTGTTTTGGTGCCTTTTTTTTTTTTTTTTTTAAGCATAAGCTTAAATACGGACTGGAAAAAGCCTTCACTCAGCAGGGAAGGAAGAAAGCTTCCTCAAACAGAAGATCTGTGAAGTCTAAGTTTCCATTTAGAAACCATTAAGGCCAGTGTGTTCATACTTGAAAGTTAGACATCCTGTTCCAGGCTCAGCCTGCTAAAATAAGTGACCCAATTTGCAGAGGTGCTGGGCTCTGGTAGCTTCCCTCTGACCTGGCGGTACCAAATAAAATTGACACAATTCTTTTTTCACAGGAAGAGTTATTATCATCTGAAAGACTCACATCCTTTTTTCCCCCCTTTCAAACAAATACATATGTACAGGGGGAAAAAAAAGAGTGAATAAGGGATGATGTTAAAATAAAAATTTCTTTGGTCCCTGGGATTCAAATACCCTGTTTTCTTCTCTTCAGTAAATTCCAGTGCAGACCTAGTTACAAAGGGTTAAGAAACATGGTTTTGTGGGACAAAAGCAAACCAAGATCCATCAACAGAACCTCAAACTAGATTTCCGTTAATACAAAGGTGACAAGAGGGTATTTAGCGCCTGGTCCAGGGCACTTTGGAGCACCACATGTCCCCAAAAATAATTACACTCTCTAAGCAGTCCTTCAGTGAGCCCCATCCAAGTGAGCTTCTGCAGACTAAACTGTGAACTTCATTTCAATTTCAGGTATTCTGAACTTGTTAAAGGCTGTAGTGAAAGTTTTCATCTCCAAGTCCCTGCTATATGTTCATAGTATAGTGTTGGATTTGCAACAAGGGCCCTTGAGGGATCACTGAATCATGCCATCTTTGCATGTGTTAAAACCAGCTGCAAGCATTAGCACAGCCATTGCATCCACAGCACTGGCACAACCTTACAGCGAGGGTTATGCCCATTCCCAAATCACAGATGTGATGCTCAGCCAGAGACACACCACCCCTCCTGCCAGCACACAGGGTTTGGGATGGCAGGCAGAGTCCCCACGCCCCAACCACACTCAGTTCCTTGTGCCTCAGCACAGACCAGTGCTGGACCTGCTCTCTCCCAGGACCCAGAAACCGCAGTCCCCTTAGAGAGCATCCTGTCTGGGGTTGTACGCTGCGGGCGCCCAGCACACAGCCATGGCCGCAGCTGATTATGGGCTGATTAGTCTTAATGACTTCCTCTCTCTAAATGAGCATCCGCAAGCTAAGGAAGGAGTGGAAGCTCCTTTCCTCCCATCACAGCATAAGACATGCTGAAGAGCTTACCCAAAAGAGGCAGCTCTCCAGGGAGTGCGACGGCTTCTGCTTTGCATCCACCTCCCACCCACCTCCACACTCAGGGTACCTGGATGGAACCTCTGTTACAGCCATCCCCAGGGTTTCCCTCTCATGCAACCATCTGTGGGATCCTCCTCCCTTGAGCACACCCTGAGGACAGCCAGCAGATCCCCGCTGAATCCCCAGCACTGGTCAGGATGAGGCTCAGGCAGGTCCCAGCCACATAACACCCAAAACCATGGGGGAAGAGTCAGGTGGAAAGAGTCAGCCACGGGGGTGTGGGGAGCATCCCTCTGGCAGGGGTTGAGGGCAGGTGCTGCCACGGTGGAGGCTGAAGGTCTTCCTGCCACCCCCAGGTTCTTCACAAGGAGTCACTTCTTCCACATTGGCTACATCCCTGATGAAACCTGCCCATGCCTGGCCCTGGCTGCCTCACTATATGCACTCTCCTCCTCCTCCTCTGGTAATGTGGCAGGGCCATGTCCTCCCATTTTTGGCAAGTACTTTCTTCTTTTTCCACCTGTTGTGCTGATAGGATCTCTCCCACCTATGTGGCTTCAGACACTGCCTTTACAGCAGCAGCTACATCTCTGCTATGGGCAGTTTGGACACCAGCTGCAGAGCCGCTCCCTGTACTGCTCCCAGGGCGCTCTGGCAGCTAGACATCACAAAACCAGCAGTGAGGTGCAGCTCTGAGGCCACGATCTGCACATCTGGGCTGGGTGGCAGGCAGCAGTTGGTAATCCGTCCAAAGAGGAGCTAAGCTCAGTCCTTCAACTCCCCATTCTAATTCCAACATTATCCCTTACTGTATTAATGGGACATGTCAGAGGGGTCAGCAAGCGCAAGCACACAGCCCCTGTCTGAGGGATTCACGTGCTCAGGGGAAGGGGGAAAAGTCTTACAGGTGAATAAAGAAACCAAGGAGACAAACATCCTCAGCTGTCCCCTCCTAAATGAACTCAATATGTTTTGGGAAAGAGCACTGAGAACATCTGACCCTCCTCAGCCCGGTCCACAGGATGGCTGACAGCAGGACGTGGGATGGTCCTGGGGTGGGAGAGGGGAACTGGCTGACTTGGCATCTGGGTGTTAGGGCATAATTTTCCCCAGGAGACACACAGGGAGGGCAAATGAATTTATAAAGCATTAACTGGGCCTTGGTTCCAGCGGTTCCAGCTAGGCAGCAGGAAAGGAAGGTCAAGACCATCAGAAATACCAGCTGCCTCCCAGGTCCATGGGGCAAGGGGCTAAGAGCAGGCACAAAGGCTGGGTTTGGGGGAAGGAGAGCAGCTCAGCACCTGGTTTTAGCAACTCAACTGGGTGATGACAGCAGGATCACCAGACAGAGAAGCCCAAGAAATAAGCCGAGAGGTAAAATCAGATGGAGAGAGATATATTAGGAACAGACACACAGATTTACACATCATGAGTGAGGAGGTGACAAACAGGTCTGTGGGATGGGAATCAAACTCTCACAATGAGGGAGTGGAGTGCAATGAGGAGTGGTGGAGAGGGAAGACCCTCCTGGGACTCCAATTGGCAGGAGGACATGCTGAAAGAGATGCTGGAGGTGGAGGGAGGTCAGGGGGACCACCAGCAACCATCAGGGGCCACTCAGATGCATGGGGTCAGGAACAGACAAGCACCACGTTCAGTGATGGAGCCAGATGCGAAGGGCCTTTCACTACAGTTGTATCTACGTTTAGGTTGCCAAAAATACCTTTCACAGATTGGCTGTCTTTAATTAAAAGAATGTATCCTGTGCTCCTGGAGTGATGCAGAGCTTGTCCTGCCATGTGGGGCTCTGCATGGACACTCTGTGGGGAGGCTTTCCCACCGGGCAGCTCCTCTCTGCCCGTGTCCTCCAGTGCTCTGTCAGTGCTGGGCTGGGCAGGTCAGGCAGCAGTGCTTCCCCCAAATGCCCCTCCACAGCACAGGCACAGAGCAAAGGAGGAAAACTTCACCCCCTTCCTGTTTTGGCTTCTCTCCTTCCCTCCAAATGCGGAGAACTCCTTCCTCCTCTCTCATCCTCCACCTTCCAGTGCAAAGATTTAGCTAATTTCTTCTATGAATAGCACAGGAGTAGCCATAGCAACATCACCCTGCCAACCTCACCACCTCCATTGCCTCCGTGTCCCCAGTACCCCGTACCTGTCACCCTCCCTCACACCTCCCCAGGGAACATCTGGGGCTTCAGCCATTTCCCATGAAGCAACCTGCATTTGGCTTCCTGCCTGCCCCCTTGGTGGTTTCCCTCCTTCCTTCCAGCCATGCTGGCTCGTCGCTCAGAAACCCAGCCTTGAACCCCACAGCCTCCCCAAGGCTCTTTCTTCCCCCTGTCATCCGTGCCCCAGGAGCCAGGAGCCCCAAATCCATCAGCATCTGAATGCTCAGTGAAGGCTGGTGCTTCCACCAAGATAAGCTGCCCTGTGCTCACCAGAGCTTCAGGTAATTCCCCAGTGCATGGGAGGAACAATAACAAGCAATGTTTGTCCATGGAAAAACATCGCCTTCAGTGAAACACTTACTGCCAAAGACAATCAGGGAGGACTTGTCCCTCTCCTCCACTTGCCTGGCCATGAAACACCTCTGCTGGGGGTGAGGGCCATGCAAGCCTGGCATGCTCCGGGCACTTGCAGGTGGTCAGGGACTCATTGTGATCCTGCTCTAACCCCCTCCCTGCACCCCCTGACTCCTCAAGAGGAGGCCACAGGAAGAGGGGACAGCGGGACATTGCATTTCTGGACAAGCAGGGCCAGCAATCCTGGGGCAGCCCTGGGGGTGGAGGGCACTTCCCAACCACATGCTGGGGACCTGAAATGCTCCTGGCCCCTTCCCCAGCCATGAGAGGAGTTGCCCGTGCCCCAACCACCCCAAATGCACGCGAAAACACTGGTGAGACCCTTGGGACCCTCAAGGGGGGCCCTGCCCTGGCCACCATGCCTGGCACCAGGAACCTTGGGTGAACTACGTCACAGGGTCGGACCTTCCCTGAGGGACAGAAAAAAAGAAATGAGAAACCCAGCACTCAGATATTTCCTCCCCCTGTATGGTCAGGATTAGGGGTTCTCAGTTACTGGCATTGCCTGAGCAAGCTAATTTGCGTCCTAGAGAAGGAGAGAGGCAGGAGAAGAGAACCAATGGGGCACTGGAAGTGGGAGGAGGTGCGGGTTGACATTGGGACTGTGCCGTGTGTTGGGCAGCACATGTGGGCACATCTCACATGCCATGGAGCTGTGCACAAGGTCTGTGAGTACGCACGATGTCAGAGAACATATACCACCATAGGCAGTCGTGAGCATGTTTCCAATGTCAGAGCATCCACGGCCATGCCAGTGCACACAGGCGGCATGCACTCTCCTCTGCTCGTGTCAAGAAGCAAGTGGAGAGAAAAGACTTAACCGAGAGGTGGTGAAGCTCTCCAGGAGGTGAACAGTTCCTGCTTTCCTGGGGAAGCCTCCTGGCCTGCACACCCCTTCCCGCCTCTGCTGTTGGAAGTGCTTCCAGGGACAGGCAGCTCATTTAAAGGGGCAGCCCTGAAAAATGGCAGCCCTGCCTCTAGCTGAGGCTCTTGAGGACAGAGACCAGCTTTGCATCTGCAGCATCCAGCCAAATCTACCCAGAGCCTGACATCTCCCAGCCTCCCAGAGCCAAACCCATCTGCCTGGGCACAAGCCATGCCTAGCTGTTTCCATTTTACCACCTTTCGTCCCTCTGTCCACCACTGGACTGGGAAGAACATGGATTCCTGGTGGCTCAGGCACTTTGCACCCTTGGATCAGAAGGGGAGCATTGCTGAGGTATTTGCTGCAAAGCTTTACTCATTGCATTTGCTTCACATCAGGGAGCAATCCTGCCTGGTCTGATACAGACAGGGCACATACTGCACGTGTCACATTCTACATGCAGACCCCGCTATGCTCATGTAATCTCACACACTGGCATCCTCTGTCGCTTGCAATGCCGCGAGGAGCTTTTGATTTTTATTTTTTCTTTCATCTTCTGAAAGGCTAAGGCTGAGCAGAGATTCCCAACGTGGACTTTCAGAGCAGCCCAAGCCCCAGGGCTCCATGGCAGCACCACAAAGAGACAATGATTTCTCTTCCACCGTTGCAAAAACATGAAAGGCTCCCCTGCCCAGCCTGCCACAGCAGCAATGCATCTGGCATCGCTTCCTTCCCAGCCTGCTTGCAATTGTCTTACCAGGAACCCTGGACCGGACCTTTCATGCAAGCAGGAGTGGAAAGTAGGGACCAGACATACATCAATTCCCTGCTCCTACCCAGCTCCCTGAGCTTGCTGCTCTAGATAGTGGGGAAGGAAAGCAATAGCAAAGGAAAGATGGAAGAATGCTTGCCAGGAATCAGCAGGCGAGAGCGAGCCGAGACTGATTTTGATGCAAAGAGTGGCAGAGAAAGAGACAGAAAGCAGGACCAGGCTGATAGGAAGGTGGCTGGGTTTTTGGGTGCTTTCTGTAAACATCATCTGAGCATATCAGCTTTGAATCTATTTATTTCAACCAGAGCTACAGACTGAGAAATGAAGAAAATACAGGGGAAGGGAAAAGGAGGGTTGTGTTTTCTGAGGGGAAAGGAGGAGATAATTCCCACTGATTCCCGTGTGTCTGCCTGCTACAGTGTCTTGAAATAATAATTAGAAGGATCAATAAGAAATCATATGAGGTTTGAAGATAATGAATGAAAGAGGCAGAAGCAGCAAATTGAAATGCCTTTCTCTAAAGCAGGGTAAATTGTTTTTCAGGCAGGGTCTAGCCTCCATTTTAATGCTTTGCAAACAGCTCCAACCATTTTCTAAGCTGGCTTGTGGTTCAAAACAAGACTGGTCTCTCCATTTAGGGGAGAAAGAGAGACACAGCCTAAGAACAGGTCCTGGAGGAGAACACTAATAAAATTAATGTGTGTGGGAAGAAATGGAGGCAGTGAAATGGGGCAGAAAGCACACAGCATGCCAGCGACCAGAGCAGGGTTACATAATAATCTTGGGGAACAGGGACGTAGCAGCAGAGCAAGGAAACCACAACTCAATGGAGAGCAGGTGCCAGTTTCGGAGCGTTGACAAGCAGCACTGCAAGCCCATGAGGCTGCCCAGCAGGCAGCATGCCCCACACCTGTTAAACGCAGTATGATGGGATGGCCTCCACAATGCTGGCGCTTCAGGCAATGGCACTGTAAGGGATGAGGACCTCGGGTGGGGTGTCCAAAAAATATCACGCCCGATGCCCACCTTGTGCCGAGCTAGACCCAGCTGGCCCAGCTTGGCCCCCGGGAGACTGCTCCAATGCAGAGCTCCTACGCTGGGCAGGACTGCAGGGGCCAGACTGAGCAACGGCAATGCCAACCCGAGCGATGCCGGCAGCCAGCCCAAGCAACGATGATGGCCAACCGCAACAGCGCCAGCGTCCAGTCCCAGCAACGCCAGCATCCACTCCCGGGGTAACGCTGCACCCTGCCACGACCCTGCCACTCTCCCCAGGTTACACCCATCAGCCGCCCGCCCCGTCCCATCCCGTCCCTCACCGGGGAGCCGCTGCTCGGGGCTGGCCCGTACCTGCTCGTACCAGTCGCGGCTCGAACACGTGCACTCGGGCCACCAGCCCGGGCCGCTCCCGTTCACCTTGGGTGCGCTCTTCCCCGGCGGCGGCGGCGGCGGCTTCAGCGCGGCGGGGTCGCGGGCGGGGGGCCCCAGCTTGGTCTTGCCGCGGGCGGCGGGCGCGGCACCCCCGTGCGCGGGCAGGGTCTGCGAGCCGTACCCGCCGTAGCCGTACTGCTCGTGCTGCCACTCGCCGTAGGAGGGAGGCTCCATGCGCCGCAGGGCCGCCATCCGCGTCACCTCGTAGCACTCGGGGCACTTGCAGCAGTGGTGGTGCTTGTGCATCGCTGCCCTCACACCATAGAGCCGGCAGGGAGGGAGGAAGGGAGGCGGCGCGGAGGGAGGGATGCTCGGGGGGCGGCAGCGGCCCCCGCCCCGCGCAAGGCGCGCTGCCGCCTCCTCGCCCCCTCGGCGCCCCCGGCCCCGCGGGCGGGAGCGGGAGGAGGAAGGGGGGGGGGCGTGGTGGTGTTACAGCGCGGTGATCTCCGCAGGGGCGCGCCGCGACATCGTCCGCAGCGCCGCTCAGTCCCAGGGCCGCTCCCGGCGCGGGGCGCGGGGCAGCGGTTCCGTCCCGCTCCACTGCATAGGGCTGCTCAGCCTGGTCCGGCTCGGCTCAGCCTGGTCCGGCTCGGCTCAGCCCGGTCCGGCACGACTCGAGAGCGCGGAGCGCGGCACCTGCGGCGGCGCGAAGCATCCCCCGTCTCCTCCCCTCCCCGCCCCGACGGCCAATCCGCGCCGGCGGAGCCCCCGCGCCCCGCCCCGCCGATGAACGCGGGGGCTGAGGGGGAGCCGCTCACCGTGCCCCGTGGCCGCGCTTGCCTCCACTGGACGGGGCAGTTTCCGGGCAGCGGATCCGAAAGCCGCTTGCCAACAGCGGGCTTCGGGGAGTGCTCGCGCTGCCCCTGCTGCTCCCCGGCAGCCTGCGCTAGCAGGAACAGAAATCCTCTGCTCAACAGCCTCATGCAGCTCCTGCAGCTGCCCTCACCCCGTTCCCATGCCCAGATGCACCAGGCAGCTCTTGTGTAGCTCCATTCCTCTAGCCCCAGCACTGCAGTGGGCAGCCCTGGCAGCTTTGTGGTTGACACCAAGAGGTGTTCGCTTCGCATCAGCTGTGATCCGCACTGGAGTATAGAATAATTTTTCCAGACCTGAACCATGGTCACCAGCCTGGCAGCAATCTCTCTGTTGCATCCCCACGTCAGCTTTCACCCTGCTTTGCTGGAAATGTTACTGCGCGGTCCAGCCCAGCACCCTGGGGTTGCTGCCATTGCCCTGTAAGCCATGGGTGCATTGGGAGTGTAGAAACCCCAAGGGCCTTTCCTGGGCCTTCTGCCCACTGCCATTAGGGGATGGTAAAAGCAGAGCTGAAATGCCTGCTGGTGCAGCAGGGTAAGGACCCTGCTCCCAGTGCAGCTCAGGCAGTCCCTCATCTGTTGCAACAGAAGTGCCAGGGTGGAAGAAGTGCAGAAGAGAGTCACCCACACAAATTGAAGGGTAGAAACAAAAAACATTACAAAACCCCACATCTGACGAGTTAGAACCTGAACCTGGCCTCCTAATGCTTAAGGGTTGTAATAAACACGAGGGTGGGTGAAGAATCATTTGAAGAAATGGTATGTAAATATGTAGAAGAGCAATAAAAGGTGTGTGATAGGGGTCCCTCAGGACACAGGTAAAGGAATGAGACAGAAGGAGGAGAGGGCCACAAGTTGAGCCACAAGATGCGGTGGTTCAACACCCCAGTTCAGGCCGCAAGATCTGCAGGCTCCTACTGGCCTCATGCAGCTGGCGCAACATGGCCCTGCTCACAAGCAAGGCTGTAGGAAGAGGAAGGGCGTGATGGCTGGTCAGATGAATGCCCCTGCTTGCTCCTTGTTTCTTAAGCTCTTTAAACCACAATACAGAATTACTTCTGCAGTTGACCACCGCAGACAGAGGTGCTCCTGCAGTGTTTGCTCCCAAGTGATGAAGTGAAATAGTTGCTTCTGGGCGAAGGGAAGGGGGCACAAGACACCCCATAACTGGGAGCTGTGTTGTCCCCAAGCCCCACAGTCCCCACCACATGGTGCAGAGCTTGTCATCTCCAGCACTGCCTGTGCTTCATTGCCTCTGAGCTGCTCAGGTTACCTCCATCACAGGATGGATGGTATGATCACGTGCTGCTTCATGCTTAATGCCATGGAGCAGTGTTGTGGCTCAGATATGTTACATGAAAATTTCCCCAGCTGCACGCTTAGGACAGTCATAATGTTCCCAGATAAGCGAGTCTAGAGAGCCTGCCCCCACCACGCTGGCCTCAAGCAGCCAAGCACAGCACTGCTGCTGAGCCCTCGGCAACAGCTCAGCAGGTGAGCCTCACCCTACTGCTCCCAGGAGCTCTTGCTGACAAACAGTCAGTTATGGGACCTGGGTGCACTGTGGCACTGACCCAAAGACGGAGCAAGATGAAGCCAACAGCTACACATAAGAAAGTGCTTCTACCATGCAGAGCTCAGTCCCACAGGACACTGCAGACCCCAGGAGCTCACTAAGGCAAGGAAGGATTGGATGCCTGCATGCAAAGCAAAATTTTCAGAGTCACTTTAATGAATGAAAAACTGTGTTTGTGTGCATGGAAGGAAAGCATGCAGTGTTGGCATTAACAAAGAACTTTACACTTCAGGCTTTAAGAAATTAAGATCATTTCCACATCTTGTACTGCTCCTTCTGCCATCTCCCAGAGCACATGGGGTGGCCCTGCAGGAGGATGCTGGGCTGACAAGCCCTGTGCTCTGGGGAGATGCTGTACCTCCTGGTCCACCTGTACTTGTACCAGCCAGTGTGGACCAGGGAGCTGAGGGATCTCATCCATAGGGAGAGGGCATCTTGCAGCAGTGAGGGCAGAGGTGGGAACAAGGGGAGGGACTGGGGCAGGAATGAAGCTGAGGTAGGGGATTGCTGCACCAAAGCAGAGCAATAAGCCTTGTAGAAACAAGCAGGTGGCCTGTATCTCCTGCATGAGAGTAAAAGGTCATGAAGTCCATCTTGGCTACCCACCCTGCGGCACCTCTGAATCACTTCATCAACGAGATGTGCCCAGCACCTGTAATGCAACCATAACTAATTACTGCTCCAGCCCAGCTGTAAACCTCTCTCCCATTGCAGTTCCCACCTGAGGATGGCACAGTTTGGCTGCAGGGACCATGCAGTGTGCAGAGCCCCACTGGCCACCCAGTGAGGCCCCCTCCACTACCATGAGCCTCCACCAAAGCCATCTTTGGGTCAAGGTCAGACAGGAGACCCATGTCTGGAAGAGGCTGACTTGGATGGGAGGATAGCACTGGAGAAGGGCACACAAGGAGTTTGTAACCCCAACTGCTCGCACCTGCCCTGCCCCAGAGATGTCTCCTCCTTTCACTCAGTCCTGTGGTGGGGGCAGGCAGGGACGTGGGCATTCACTTAGGGGGAAGTGCAAAAGCAAAGGACAAGACCTGTTAGGGGAAAATACTTTAATAAGGAGCTGAGTGAACAATTAAGAGAAGCATTCAATTTATTTTTTCCCCCCATGGCAGACTTAAGTGTGTCCTCCACGAGGAAGGTCTTTGGTCATCTCCCTCCTTTGCCTCCAGCAGCCCTGCAGATGGGGCAGCCATGCATGCAATGGGCATTCGCACATGGGAAACACCCTTGCTGCCAGCCCTGGAGTGCCAGCATCACTGGCTCCAACCCATTCTGCTTGTCAGCTCACAAACTCAGGGACAACTCCATGATCTAAGACCTTCTGCTTCTTCCCCCAGCTCTCGTATCTGCTAGTGCTTCATTACCACCTGCAAATGGAAGGGCCTTGAGCCTTAGCCACTGCAGCTCTGATGGAGCCTTTCCCTACCCACTTGCAGCTCCCCTTCTTAAAACCTGCATGCCCCACTTAATTGCCACAAGAGTTGTTTAATTCCTACTCATTTGTAGTGAACTGCATGTGCTGGCTGCTATTCACAATTAAAAGGAAAAAATAAATAAATCCCTGGTTGCTGCCACCTGCTTTCAATGCTCCCTAACACTCTGCAGGGTTATTGAGCTCAAGAGGAGGCCAGGACCAGCTGGCCAGGGGCATCCATATCCTGCACTTCTCAAGCTTGCTTCAGTGAGTAGAAGCATTTTGTCTACTGGGAGTGGTACTGCTGGAGCCCAAACAGCATAGGCACCTGCACCTGCACTGGGGCGCCCAGACCTGGGTGTGGCAGGGCAGGTACAGTGCCCAGCACCTTCAGGCAGCTGTAGGCATCTTGCCCTAGTGATGTGGGCATTCAGCAGGGCTAAAGGGGCTGGGAGTTGACTTCCAGGCAGGTGCCTTCATGGAGGGAAGCAATTCAAGGAATCTAAGAGAGCTCTCATCCTCTACTCTCTTCCTACCATAAGCCTGCCTAACATTTAAATTCAGCTTTGGCAGCTGCTCTTTTTACAGGTGTTAATTTCAGCAAAGTGTCAAGAAATCCCCAGAGATGGTGCTATTTACATGGCACAAAAGTGGCACGGAGCTAGGTTTTATCTGGCATTGCTAGCATTTCAGCCACTGTTGTTGCTTCCTTCCTCTCACATGACGTCCTGCAGGAAGAGGAAGGCAAGTGTGAAGGACCAGGACCTGGGGGTTTGTTGCACCTACAACCTTTCTAGGAGCAGAAAACTGGGCAGGCTGAAGGCAGCCAGCTCCTAGCAGAGACAATGGTCACACAAGCACTGTCACACTGCTCCTTGCCTTTAGCCCAAGCGGTAGCTGGGTCCTGCCAGAGGAACTGAAGTCACGTGTTAGCTCTGAGCCTGGGCGCAGATGGAGAACATATGATCTTTGAAATGCTGGAGGATGAGGTGGGGGACAGTTTTGCATGGGGGAGGTACCTCCCTCAACTGCAATCACCTGCACAAAGCTATCCAATGTCCAAAGCGCAGCAGGGTCTGCAGCCACCTAGCTGAGAACGGGGGGCAAGGAGCACTGAGAGGTAAAAGTGTGTTGTGGGGAAGCCACTGGGAAATGAGCAACAAAGGGAAGGACCAAGTGAGCTTAGCCCAGTCCATCAGTCAGTTCCTTAGCACTACCATAGACCCTCATCCAGCAGGGATTTGCAATTTGCTGTGTCTGGGGCTTGTCAAATGAAACTTGAACAGGCACTCTGCAGAGCCAGCTGCACAGCTAGTGGGCAAACCAGGCCGGCGGTTCCTGTGAGCATTGGAGGGTTTGCACAGTCACGGGTGAGTGGGAAGGAGCAGGATAACAAATATCTCATGCTGAGACTGTTCCTCCCTGCCACCAGCAGCTATTCACATTGGGAAATGTGCAGCTGGGATAATAATAACCAGGTATACCAAGGGACCAATAGGTCTCAGGGCAGTTGCTAAAGAAATTATTCTTCTCCAGGGAAAAACCATTTTCACTCTATTAATGATCCCTGATATGTTGCCCAGTGCCACTCCACAGTTCCCATATCCTCACTTGTGGCAGCAATGGGACGGGGGTCTTCAATAAACACCACAGCTGCTTTCTGCAATTGAAATTATGGCCAACTAAATGTCTTTCATGGCTGCACTGGTGGGGGAGAAAAGCAATGGAGACCTGAGGCACATCCCTGCAGCAGAGCCCAGGCACCCTCCCTGTAAATGAAAGCCTGGAGGCTCTATTTAATAGCAATCAACTGCAGCAGGCTTTATAAATTTCCTGACAGCCTCACAGCACTTTCCCCATCACCCGGCAGAGAGGCTTCTGCCTTGCACTGGAGCACTTGAAGCATGGGCTGGCCATGGGCTGCCTTCCTGGGGCACCTCCCTGAGTGCAAAGGAAGAGCCTTGCTGCTGCATGGGCATGGCAATTACAGCACTGTTGTGTCTTGTAGGTGCCCAGTCCTTGTGTGCGCTTCATTTGCTTTAGAATAAAGCACATTCCCAGCCTGATGGAGCAGAGGGAGGTTTGAAAGTGTGACAAGGGCACAACTTCACCATTCCAAGCCAGAGTCAGAGTGAGGTAATTTGAAGTCTCATGTCTTTAAGGGAACTGGTTGATTTTTTTTTTTTGGTCCTGTAACTTGATCTCCAGCTGGTTGTGCCCAGTGTGATGCCACCAGACTTCCTGTTTCGCTGCATCTTTCACTAGTACCAAGCTGTCCCTGGGTGTGCTTACATACTCAGACTTAGTGGCAGCTGAACACATCCCACTTGTGCTGTAGAAGGTTGTTGGACATCTCGCCAGCCCTGCCCAAGCTGATGTGTCCTTGGGCCACAAAACCCCACAAGTCAGCTCTCACAGGCTGCCCACCAGAAGCCACCTCTGCAGGAACCAGTCCTATCCTCAGAGTGGGTCTACATGTGGCTCTGAAAGTGCTGCAAGGGCTCAGCACTGTTCTGCTTAGATCTGGGGTTGCCCTGGGCAGTGCACACCTGCCCAGAAGGACCTTTCCCCACATCCAGGGCTCAAGGATACCCTTCCATCAATTATTCCTACCTTATGTGGGGGGAAAAGAAGGGAAGCTCTGTGGGTCCACATCATCTCTCTCTCACCTGGCCAGCCCTGCTCCAATCTGCTCCTTCCAGACAGAGCAAAGCCCATTCAGCAACTCCCACTGCCCCCAGCCAGTAGCTCGAGGGGACACTGGCACCTCATCTGGGCTGTGCTGCCCCAGGACACGCCTTCCAGTGTAGGAACCTGCACAACCTCGGGGAGAAAAATGAACGCCAGTGTCCCTGGGAGTCCCGGGCCTCCGTGGTGGTTGGGACGTGGCTACCTGGCTGGCCCTTGCCCTCTCTGCTGCCTCTACTCTGTCCCCTTTAAGGGAGAAAGTTCTGCTCCGAAACACCTGAATGGCTGTCCCCGCCCCCGGCCCGCCTGCCGGCCGCTCGGCCAATCAGCGTGCGCGCTGCAAGGCCGCAGCCGGCTCACGGACCCCTCTTAAAGGCGCACCGTGGCCACCCGCCCGTCCCTTCTGCCGCCTGTATGCTGGAAGAAGACACAACCGTTTCAGAAGCCCCGAGGTGACCTTCAAACTGAGTCCCAGCCGTGGGGTGAGGAGGTGTCCCCCAGGGCACAGGCACACCCTTTACACCTGTGTTCCTGAGGAGTTGCACACCAGCAATGCAAGCAAGCCCTGGATGACAGATGACATCAAGGGATGACGTGCTGCTTACCTCACCCTGGCTTCAGGGCTTGGTTTGGACAAGGGATAGTCGGGTCCCAGGGACTGGGCATCCACGGGGGCTAGAGAACACAGGTGGGTTGAGTTTCACCCCAAAGGAAGCCAGGCCATGAGCTCTGCCACCAAGCCACAGTGTGGTGAGAGCAGGCAGCTGGGAGAGCGGTTTCACCACCACGCTCTTGTTCTGAACCAGAGCAGTAATGTGGGAGTGCTCTCACAGCAGCAGAGCCCCAAAGCTTACAAAACCTCCCTGCAAAAACACCCTGTGAGACTCAGCTATGCAAAACCTACCACCGCAGAGAGGGGAAATAGCTGTGCAGTATGTGCCAAGGGAGTGGGAATGAACAGTGCAGCAACAGGACTGCAACACGGTTGTGAAACAGTGGCCAGAGCTTGCCCCTGGCTTCAGCAATGAATCCAGCTCCAGGACCAGCTTGGGTCTGCCCCTCGCACCGCAATGCAGTGCTCCCTTGCTTGCTCTGCCACAGCTCCTCCCGCAGTCTGCTGTAGCCTAGGCTGTAAAATGATCTGGTCTAAACATACCCTTAAAAGAGGGGGACAGCCTGGCAGGACATTGCCAGGTTTCCTGGACACATGCAGGTGGGAAGCTGGTTGTGAGGTTGGGGAAACAACGCTGGCCAGGCATGATGCTTTCCATGCCAGTGCTTTGGGCACAGATGCTGGTGTGCCTAAGTGGTGCCAGCTCCAAGAGCTATCAAGGCCACAAACTGCAGGAAGCCTTTGCCTGAGTCTCAATACTTGGAATAATTTTTAGGTGCAATTTTGAAGTTGTGGATGCCCCATCCCTGGAGGTATTCAGGGTCAGGTTGGATGGGGCTTTGAGCAACCTGGTCTAGTGAAAGATGTCCCTGCCCACGGCAGGGGAGTTAGAACTAAATCATCTTTGAAGATCCCTTCCAACACAAACCAGTCTATGAGTATGCCAGCAAGGCTCCTGCAAGGTGCTTTGTACCTGCAGGCTGCGGGGCTCCAGTGGGTACTGTCCTGGAGCAAACCCTCACTTCCTGCAGCATGAAGGTTGGCTGGAAATGCTCGCACTGCTGCAGCCACACATGGTCTAATCCCCCAGAGCAGGCAGAGCAAAGCAAGAGGAGGTAGCACACAGCAGAAAGCACCTTTCAAAGGACTCACACTTGGTTTCACAAGAGGGATGATTCCCAAACCCGCGTTCATCCACTGTCCTCATTCCCCTGCAATTCCCCTAGCTCCTACCAATGCCAAGGATAATGGATCTCTCAGTGTAGCTTGATGCTGATCCTCCAAATCTTTAAGACTAAAAACCTTCACGAGCTGTTATTGTGGCTGCTCTATTTATAACAGTGCTGGTATTGCCTCTGCCACCAGAATCCTGATTTCTGTCCAGCTTGATGCCATTAAGATGCAGCGATGTTCCCCCAGCTCCAGCACTGCAGGTAGAAATCAGCTGGCCTGCCAGGCTCTGCCTTCAAGCTTGGCTTGTTCCTTTAAAAAATGGCAAGGACAGCCTGTTTGTTTTGCAGAAACACAACCAGGAGATTTGTCCTCAGTCTCCCGAGATACTGGGGTGGCTGTGAGAGGGAGCAGAGTCTGGATGGGTGGAGGTCAGGGCAGCACATCCTGTGCTGTAGGCATGTAGGCTCTGCACTTTCAGAGAGCCCCTGGTTGGTTTGTGCTATGGGAGACAGCCTCCAACACTTCACTTTGGTTGCAGTAAGAATGTGGTCAGTCTCCCAACAAGGCAAAGCAGGAAAGGAAGGACCTGGGTGCTGCTGTGGGGACTCTGCACTGAGGCTGCACCAGCTCATTTTGGAAACTTGATGAGCAATGCAGACAGAGACCTAGTTGGAACAGTGCAGTGGCTCATGGAGCTCCTGGCTGGTACTGATGGGGCTGGCCGCTGTTCAGTTCCCGTCCCACTGAGATGCCTGTGAATGGTCTCACTTCTTGCTTTCAGAGCTACGCATGAAACCTATCAGTGTGAATCTCAGTGTAAAAGCCACTCCAGCAGCTGTGCTTCCCTGGGGATGGGCAGACATGTGCACTAGATGGAGGCAAACGAAGCTGGAGCATGAATCTGGATGGAGGATGGATGGACTCCAGGCTCGTCTGGATGAATCTGGAGAGTGGCCATCTGCAGGACACTCCCCAAAGCCTCCCCTCACTGTCCCCTTTCTGCCACTGTGCGGGGAGTGCTGCACATGCTTGAACCATCACAAAATAACTTCAAAACAGTGATGATGACTTGGATGAACGGACAAGCCAACAGCCCTATGTCTGGCAGGGCTTTCCTACACTGCACAGCCAGAAAAGCCTTGACGTCTGCCAAGGATCTTCCTTTTGCTGCTGGCTTTAGACAGAAAGTCCTCAAATAGAGTAGGAACAGGTGGCCATGCATAAGTCTTTGGTTTGACAGCCTGGTGGCTCTACTGACTTCTTCATCCTTTGCTGAAGCTGTATATTGAGCAGGGAGAACTGAGGTCTAAGCATCTCCTTATTTATCTCCGCAAGCAGGAATAGCAAGAGCTTCTAGTAGAGCTGAGGCCATTCAACCACAAAACGTCCACTGAAGTGGCAGCTCCTACTGACACAGCCTGTGCTGACCCCTCTTTGAGCAGCAGCATCCTTGGGACACAGGCAGCTGGCTGCCCAGCCAGGTGTCCATGCTGTGCAGGGCTGATGTTCAGTCTGAGCGTGTTATTGCAGACAGACACCCTCTCGGCTTCAGCGCTTTGGCTTTCGAGCCTGTGTCTGCAATGTTGAAACACAAAACTGCTGGAGAGCATCTGAATGCAGAGCCCTGAAGCAACCTCCAGGCGCAAAGTGGCTCAGGTGATGCCAGGGCAGCAGCCGGGGCCTCTGGGCTGTGGGTTGCTGCTTTTTTTCTCTGCTTCTCCTAAAATTAAACATGCTCTCAGAGGTGCATGGGGATGCAATGGGGGGTGGGGGTGGGGGTGGGGTGTGCCCCTCCAGGAACTGGTTGCTACTCTGCTCCCATTGCTTGAGCATTAGCCACTTCCCAGGATTTTTGGGTTGCAGGGCTGATGCTGCTGGGCTCGAGCTGAGATAAAGCAGTGGCTAATCTGGCCTGCAGCAATGGCTTCAGCTGCCTCCCCAGCCATCTCACAGAGAGGACATGGGGTGGTGGGGACAGCAGGGCAGATGCAACCAAGCAACCTCATGGGGGGCTTCTTGGGGAGGCTGCATTCATTGTCAGACATTCGCCTGCATCAGGGACCTGCTTCATTTCCCCGATGCTCCTTGTAATAGCAAACAGCTACTTGGTGCTTCCCCTCTCACCTTGCAGAGAAAATGAAGAGCAGTGGGGGCTGCAGCCAAGGCAGGGGGGGAGTGAGTAGCTCACAGTGGGCATTTCTGCAGCTGCAGCATCCGCCACACGCCAGTCTCATCCCAACCTGCTGCAGGTGCCCAGGGCTGCTCCAGCCAGGCAAAACACAGAGCATGGGAACACCCTTTTCTTTGGCCAAAGGCAAACTGGGAAAGAGGAAAAAGCACGCGAGAAAAGGATGGGAGAAGCAGACAGCGGGTTGCCACACTGGTGGCACAGCCTGCCTTTCTCTGCCAAATTCTCTGGGGAGGTCCACAAACCTTTTTGACACTTGAGTTGTGTGTTATAGGGCAGACAGACACATCTTCTTCAGCAGCAGGTGCAGCAGGGAGGGCTTCAAACACTCTGCCAGAGCATTTATGCAGAGCTGGGCTGTGTCCTCCCTGGGATGCAGGGAGGGAAGGGGACATTTTTGGCCTCAGCCAAGCAGACCTAAAGCACAGCCTGCACCTGGCACGCTGCAGGCACGTTCAGTGGCATCCCACGCACCCACAGACTGCGAGAGCAGCAGCACCCCCTGCCAGCGAGGTTTCTGATTCACTGGCGATTTCAGAGCATGCACGGAATGTCTGTCCTCTGGAGCGATCTTGCTCGCTCTCTCCATCACGTTAAGACCTGCTGTTGCTCAGTGTCAGCTGTTGAGCTGAGCAAGGACAGAGCTGCAGCATTGGCGTTGGGCAGCGAAGCAACGAAACTATTGGCAAGCAGGAGGGAGGGATGCACGGGCAGGCGACTGTGGGAGGGGCAGCACAGCACTGGCGTGATGACAGGGATGAAGTCAGAGTGGCTGCAGAGCCATGTGGGAGGCAGGAGAGGGTGGTAGGGGAAGACCAACACTTCCTCGCAGGCGCAGAGTTTCTGCTCATCAGTGGCATTGTTCTTCCATTTATCTTTACAGCTGGCTGCTCTCTGCTCCCTGCATGGAGGATGAGAACAGCATTTACTGAGAGAAGCAGCCTTCCTGCCAGCCTGTGAGTGCAGGCAAGCAGCACCGGCCATGTGAGCATCCTCGAGGGTCTTCCCGCTGCAGATGCACACCATCCCTGAGCAGCCCTGCTAAGGCAACCACGGGGCTTGCGGAAAGGTTGAAATGGAGGATTTGGCAAATAAAACCCCACAAACCCCAGAGCTCAGGCAAGATTGTGCCTCTGAGTGCCTCAACAGGGCATTTCAGCTGGCTGAGTCCCTTTGCTCTTGCTCCATTGAGGGCTGAACATCCACTCTCCCATGGAGGGATGGTTTCAGTCCACTAAGCCTTGCTGTCAGGAAGCACATGTTCCAGCTGTATTTACCAGTCCCACTTCCTTTGCAGCAGCCATTTGCACACTGCTGGGCTACTTGGAGTGCACACACATCCTTGCCAGCAGACAGAAAATTTCCTGTTCCTGGAAGCATTTGTGTGGAGAGGCAATTTATTTCTCATGCGTCTTCCTGGCTAAAGCATGTTATGGTGGCTTTTGCTCTGCTGTCACTGCTGGGGACAGCTGCAGGAAGGGGAGATGACAAAGCCAGGACAACGGAAAACTTGTTTACAGTGACAGATGCAAGAAGAGAATTGCACTTACTTCAGGCAGGACAAGATAGTTCATCATCTTGCTTTTTATCAGTGGCAGAGTGTCCGCTAGAGCTCTTGTTCCTGGGCTGATAGCACCAGGGGGCATCCGCTCTGGCCTGCAGCTGGTGCCCTCCTGCCCTAGCATTAAATATCACCTATTATAAAAGCTTCCCTGGTTCTTCCAAGTGCCATTTGCCATCGCAACTGTTTTACTGAAACCCACGTTGGACATGCCAAAAAGTATGCACTGAAGTCTGGGGAACAAGAGGTCACCATGGAGGTGGCGGGAGCTGGATGTGTTGGTGTTATCCAGCCCCGATGCTGTCCTGCATATTGGGGCTGTTGAGAACTGACACAGGAGGTGATGCTGGGCAGGAGCTGAGCTGTCCTCAGTGCCTTCATGCAAGAGCAAGGGATGCAAAGCAGGGCCTGCGCTGCAGTCCATTGGCACAGTCTGCCCCCATGCATGGCCAATCCCCTGTCATGGTCTGGATCGCTGACATGGGGGACTGCTGGAAATGCTCCCGTTCAGCCAGGGCAAGGCCTGTGTTCAGCGATGAAGATGTCATCTTGGGGAACAGGCTCACCGTCATGTCAGAGGCCCCTGTATCCCAGCACAGGGGCTGCTGTAGAGGAGCAGTTCTTGAGCCTGCAGTTCTCGAGCACTGCTTGGTCCCAGTTTCCAGGAAAGCTGCTGGCTCTCCACAGAAAGCAGAGTTTCAGGCAGGACTACAAGGCACGGCTAAGCCCAGCACTGACACTACCATCCTGACAGATTTTCCTTCCCAGGTCCCTGCTCTGCCTGTGGCCAGGCTGTGGGATGAAAGCAGCCATCCTCTGGGATTAAAGAGGCTGCAGATGAGAGAGCCCTGCCAGAGCACAGCCCTCCCAGAACCCTGTCCTGCCCACCCAGGTCCCCACTGCCCCCTCCCACTTGGGGCAGTGATGCCCTGCTCTGGGCCAGCAGCTGTGGTCCCCTGAAAGTGTCAGTGCCTGGCACTGAGGACCAGCTCCTGACCAGTACTGATACAGGCTAGGAAAGGAGGAAGCTGAAAATAAAAAAAGCTTCAGAAAAGAATGTCAGGAATTATTTCAGGGCTGGAACAACCTGCCTCACACTGAGCAAGTGAAGAAGCCAATCTGTTTAGTTTATCTAAGGGAAAGTTAAGAGGGAACTTAGACACATCTATAAATACCTACATGTTGGGAACATTTCTGATTGATTGCCATGGTCCTTTATCCTAGCAAACAAAGGCAGCAAAATTTCCTGGGGCTGGGAGCTAAAGCGAGAGAAATCCAGGCTAAGAGCAAAGTGCAAATTTTTAATGGAAAAGATAAATAACCATCAGGCCAGCCAGGCTAAGTACACAGCAGATTCCCTATTGCATGAAGTCTTGAAATCAAAGCTAGGTGGCTGCTGCTAAAGGAGACATAGCAACTCAGCCAGACATTTGGGGCTGGATGCAAGAGCTGCCGCACTCCACAGCTTGGGACAGTTAGGAAGAAAATCCCTTAAAATCTTACTGTTCCCAACTGATCAAGCTCTCACCCTTCATGGGTTTTGCCCTGTGACTCTCCCATCTGTGGTCATGGTTCCCTCCCACTGGTGAACAGAGCCCGGCAGCCGAGCTCATTCTCCTGTTGTGTTCAGAAAACCACTGCCCTGCCCTTCCAAAATGGGTAAAGAATTGGTGAATGTTTGCAAATGTAGAGAGTAGCAAGAGGAAAAAGAGAAATTAAACAGTAAGGGAAAAAAATGGGCCATTACCCATTTTATTGCAGTCAAGAATAAGAAGGGAAACATTTGAAAAGGAGAGAAAAGAAGCAGTGCAATATTTGTATTTAGAATATTTTGGAAGAAGACTTTGTCTTAGCAAACAAGCATTATTTCAGACTATGCCAAGGAAAACAACATTTTCAGTCTGTGGTGAGCTCCATTCATCCCAGCCACTTCATCCCTCCCAAAAGTGCATTTTCCCCTTCACTCGTACCTAAAACTCCCCTCAAACGTGTAGCCTATACAATGCACTCACATCAGGAGGAAGCTGAGATTTACGATGCACACGCAAATAGATGCTGTTTCCAGGTAAATAAGACAGCAGAGAAAAGCTCCCAGTAAGCTGAGGAATGGACCTGCCATTTAAGAGCTCAGAGAAAAAAATATGGAAATCTGCAATGTGGGAGTTTGCCAGCGCTGGGGGCGAGAGGGCTGGGAGGATTTCCAGCTCCACGCAGCTTCTTTATTTCTGCACCATATCCACCTGCCCTCCAAGCCCTGAAGGCTGACACCAGGCCATAGTAAATGCTAACACAAGGGGATGATTTTGGTTTCATCCATTCCCTGGAACAGGTGACTGCTAGATTTCATAGCCTGAGCATCACCAGAATAGCCATAAGGAAACACTGCCAGCCCCAGGGGAGGAAAACACCTCCCTGGCACTGTCCCCATGGTGCCGTCCCCTCAGTGCCATCCACCAGCTGGGCTGGCAGGGTGGGATGCAGCGTGGGGCGTACGGAGGCTCACCTGGGGCAGGGCGCTGTGAGAGCCGAGCACCAGGCTGCAGACGCTGGCTGGTGCCTCTGTTGTCCGTGCCGTCACCCTCACCAGGCGCGGTGGCGTCCCCAGTGTGCTGTCCCCAGCCCCTGCAGGAAGCCTCTGCTCACCATCCTGGGACGGATCCTGAAATGAGACAGGCAGTACATGCAGGTAGGGCAGGCCAGCTTCCTCTAGGGCCACCTTCTGGAAGGGCCAAAATGAGCTTCCGCCATGCAGGGGGCTCATACTGCCTTTGATGAGCATCCCACTGCCCATGACAGCCTGCCCTGGCACTGGCCCCATGGGCAGTGGGGTCACTGCAGATGATGGTGGAGGCTTGCAGGCAGGGGACTCTGGGGCTCTCCTGCCGCTGGGTGGGGGCAGCTCCCTGTTGCATTTCACATTTCAGCAACACAAGATGCCTCACACAAAATTTTTGGAGAAAGGAGGAGGGATTTGATGGCATCAATGGCCTTGGGCTGCATTCAGTGCAGGGAAGCCCTGAAACCATCTTCTTTGCTCATCCCCCACTGCATGCAGGGCACTGTGGGGGGAGCAGGAGCACCTCTTATGCCAGCTGTGCCAGGCCCACAGCTGCTTCCCCACTTGTTTCCACATTTATCTTTAAACATCCTTGTTGACTGTCTCATCTCCTTGGAGCCCCATGGACTGGCCACAGAGAGTGGCAGCTGTTGCCAGCAGAGCTTGCAGGTTGATGGATCAAGGCTACAGGAGACCCAAAACACCGAAGTGGGATCCCACTGCCTACAGTATAACATTACTAAACACTCATTCATAAACACAGACTAGATCTGCAGGTTTGCCTTTAACTAGAGGGACTGCCAATGTAAGCAGGGTCAAGAAAAAATGGGACTAAAATGGTTCCTGATCAGGATACAGATAGCTCCTGCACTGATTGTGGGCAGTTTTGTGTCCCCTGTTCTTGGTCATCAAACTTCTTTCAAGTGTTCCTCGTTAGGAGACATTGTTCAGCTCCATCATTCCTGTGTGCCACTCAGATTTGGTGTCCCCACAGGTATATGATGGGAAGCCGTTTCAGTCTGTAAGGCAGAAATATGGTGTTTATCTGATTGATAGGATTATTTCACTGAAAGGAGGAATCCCTGAATTTTTGCATTTCTGCACAAAGGTTCCTATATCCTCAGTTTAGAGGGATCCCATAGCATCCTTTGGCAGGGCACAAGGCACTGAGAAGGGGATGGGAAGAGGGCCTGCAAAGGCACAAGGCAATTTTATTTACCTCGGTGCCTTTGAGATATCTGAGCCCCTACTGCCCAATTCCTGCCTCCCTACCTGGTGCCGTATCTTTTGAAAGGCTGTTGAAAATCAAAGAAAATGCAAATAAAAGAGACAGAAGTTATCTGAGAGCTGGAAAAAATCCTGAAAAGGGAAACTTAAAAGACTGAACCTACTTCACTTATCAAAAGCAGCCCACAAGGTGGCTCGATCAGAAAGCCGAAACGTCTCCGCGGGAGACAGCGTCAGATGGGAACAACTAATCCAGCTGCAACAGCAGAGCAGGAACCAGAGCTGGAGCTGAAGTTATTTGCATTAGGAGTAAGCATTTAACACTTATGAACTAAAGAAGTTGCCTCATTAATGAGACAAGCTATGACAGAGGAGGCGTGGAAACACCTTTGGTGTAAGCTGGCTGGGCTGCAATGGCCAGCGGCCTCCTGTGCCCCTTGCCTCTTCCTTGGTGCAGCAGCATGCAGGATCTGGCCCCGCAGCATCATGCCAGAGCGGCTCTTACCTCAAAGAGGTTTTGGGGCTTTCCAGGTGTGACCGTGGACCTGGGCTCACTGGCCCCATGCTGCTGCCTGGATGTGCCACAACATGTGTCTGGGCTGGGAGGCTGCAGGGGTACGGAGCGCAGTGTGAAATCGTAGAATTCATGTATATCTGCAAAACAGTGCCAGAAACATCCATAGGACTGGGGAGGCAGCCCAGTTCCAGTGGCCTGCGTGGGGTGCAGCACCTGTGCCCACCTGCTCTGCCCTCAGAGCATTGTAAGTCTGAGCCCTCTGTGAGAGGCTGGCACTTGGATGATGGGCTGGGACAGGGCCCCGCTGGCTCCCCACCCTTGCCGTGCTGCCCACCATGCCCCCCCACCCCCAAGGCAAGAGGTGTAATGGGGTGCTTGGCTCAGCATGGCTGTGGAAGGCACAGGCATTTCCACTGAGCAATGACCACGTTTCATGTGGACTAAGAGCAAACCATGCTCAGCACATCAATCATAAACCCACCCCATCCCTCTCTCCTCCAGTGTGTGCCAGCCCCATGCGTGGTCCCATGTCCCTTCTGCTCCAAGAAGCCTCCAGCACCAGGTAGCCCCTGCCTGCCTACTGGCCCTGATGCTGCCAAGCTTTTCCCTCCCCATCGCTGCTCCCCAGCACCTCTGGTCCACAGGGGGGGCTTCCTTCCCGTGGGGACAGGCAGAGAGGGCACAGGGCAGTAGAACAGCAGGGTCACACTGTACAAGGTCTAAAACTGATGGCTACAGCTGTCTTTTATCTCCAGATCCTTCCCTGATACATTCCCTCTTCCCACCTGGCATGATACTACCTGTGCACTGCCACAAGCAGTGCCACATCCTCACTCTGGGCTCCAAAGACCGGAGTCTGCTGCTGTAAATCATAGTGCCTCAGGAGAGGGGCGTGAGAATGGGGTGTCCCAGGCCTCACTGCTCCAGAGACAGTTACAGGGTGACAGCGGGACCTGATGGCAGCTGCTGCCTGGGGGTAGCCCCAGAGAGGCTGTGGGAGCCCAGATCCTCTCCTAACCCTGCCAGGAGTATTTTGCCCTCTCCCGGTCACACATGGAGGACTGCAGGGAGCAGTAGGGCTGCAGTGGGCTTCACTCCTCCCTAAGGAAGCGCCTGCTGCCGTGCACTCATACAGCTGGTGGCCCCCAGCAGCCCCCAGCTCATCTCCAGAGCCAAGTCAGACACCTCCTTAGGAGCAGCAAAAGCCAATATACCCATTGCAGAAGTGTTTAATTTCAGAAAGGGAACTACATCAAAAGTGAGAAGCTTTTTAATGAAGAAACTGAAAGGGGTAAAAAAAAGGGTAAAACATTCATGGGAGGCGTTGAGCATATTTAGAGAGACCCCACTGGGACATCAGAGTAAATGCATAGCGCCTGGTTGGAGGATACTGTAAAGGCAAAAGGGAGGAAAGCAAGGCTGGACCGTAGGGGAAGGGAGGCTACTAAAAGCCAGAAGACATTAATTTAAACAGCTGAAGCTGTGTCCAAATGAGAAAACCAGAAAGGATGGTAAATGCTGCCAGGTTAAAGGTAAAGCTCCAAAAGGTCGGCCAAAAGAGTTTGGTAAACGCCTAGCAAAAGGCATAAAAAAGTAATAAATCCCTTCAAGCACCTGGGAAACAGGAAGTCTGGCAGAATTGGTAGGGCCAAAATGTCACAGCATCATAAATAAGCACTCCGAGCGGGGAAAGCTGCAGCAGGGACTTGAGTTCATTTTCTGTACCTGCATCTGCTGTGGAGGAGGCTGGAGAGCCCCTCTTCTGTGAGCAACTTCCAAGGGCAAGTGGTGGGTCTCAGCTCGAGGCAGCCGTGGCCGTTCCCCCGGCACTCCCTGGGAGCTGAGGGATGAAGCGGCTGCGCCAGCCCTTCAGTGTCTGATTTCTTGCCTGAAACTATGCCACACCAAGGCACCACAGGGTATTAAATGCCCACTTTATAAAGATTTCCAAAGAAAATCTGGTGAGCCATGGGCAGTGTAAGCAGAGACATGCTGAACACTGCCCAAGGCTATTTCCCAGAGAGGCTTTCACAAAGCAAGATTGCACCCCCAGATGCAAGTCCCCATCCTCTCCCTGTGCTTAATCACATGCCCATGCACCGCAGCAGCACACTCATGTTGCAGATGGGACAGGGAGCAGCATTGAACCTCATCATCCAACTCCTAGGGGCTGGGTGACCTCCCAGCTGCAGGGAGAAAGCTGCTATAAATCTCAGCTGCTGGCAGAGCAGCTTTGTGCCCACAGGGAGCCCAGCCAGGCTGTGCGGCTGCCCAAGTCCAGGGAGCACCATGCCACTACCCAGCGTCGATGGCTCTTTTGGAGATGCTGCTTCATGCTGCATCATTGCCAGGCTCTGTCCTGTGCCCCAGGGGGAAATGGGGCAGCCAGCCCCATTTCACGGCAGGAGTGAGAGTCCCCAGATCCACTCACCACACCTGGGGCATCCCCTCTGCAGCTCCCCAGGTGCTAAGCATGCTGCTGGCAGCCCCCAAAACCCTCCCAAATGAGACACGAGGTCATGGCAAGCAGTCATTGCACAGCCAGACAAATGGGACTTTGTTTTTGTGCAAAAACATCTCTCCCTCTGGTTATGAAAATAGTCATTGCATAATGGGATAGCAAGGGCTGCTGGCTGCGTGGATTACACTTGGAATGCACAAAACTTTGCAAAAATGAAAACAGGATTTGAACAGTTCTGTCATGGGAGTGCACTGCTCATCTGCTGCAGAAACATAGCCTTGGGTAGCCAAACTGGTAAGGCACCTGCAGAGCAGGAAGCTTGTCCTCTGAAGAAGCCACTCTCCACCTCTGAAACCCTCAGCTCATTTTAGACGCTTGCCAGGAGAAGGAATCGTTGCTGTCACCAGGGATTAGAGGAGTTTCAGGATTGGGGGATGGAGTTCAGGCAGCAAAGGGTGTGGCTGTGACAGGAATACATTTTAGGACACACGTGCATGTGGCATTAAAGATAGTTTAAATATATGTTGGTTTCCTTAATTTCTTATGGGCATCAAAAGTTGCAGACAAGTCTGCCTCACCTGTGCACTTTAAGAACAGGACTACCTGAAAAGCCTCAGTAAGAAGACGACGTGGTAGAAAAAGATAATGCTGCATGTTCTCTCTTACAGCCCAATTTCCGTTTGATGACAGTGTAAATCTGCTCTGGATCTAATTAGGAAGGGTAACTAAAGATTTATAGAGATTAGAATTTGTCTAACAATTTCCTCCTGGTGTCAATATGCCAAATAAATGTCATTAAATATTTCTATAGCACCAGGATCCAAGGGCTCATGCTGCACCCTTGTGCCAGCTGGCACGTGCACTTCCAGAAAATGACATTTCTTCCCTGATGCGTGCACTGTCATCAGCTGTGTCACCACAGATTTACCCCAAGCAGAAACTCCAGCCTCACACCAGCCTCACAGGCATGGCCCCACTGCTGTAGGGAAGAGTCACACCTGTGGCTGCCACAGCAGAGCTTTCAGGCAAGCTACTGGTTTCTATCCTTGGATAAGGGCTAATTTACAAGAGGAGTCCTCAGGGCTGGGAATCCTCCAGACTCCACCAGTTTTCCACCCTGGCTCCTGCAGCCACCTGGTGAAGCCATGACTGCCATCCCTAGCAGCGTTGCTGGCAAGCTGAGTTCCCAGCTGGAGTTTCGCGCCCAGGGAACACCACGGGTCAGCAGCAGCCTGCCTCTCCTTGTGCCTCCGCAGCAGCAGGGCTCTCCAGGAGGAACCTTTTTTGGGGTAAAAGGAACTGCAGGGGAGGGTTGGGGGCCTGAGCAGATGACAGGACCTCAGTGGGGTCTGTGCCAGCCACTGCTTGGGCATGGGAGAGAAGCTGAGCCCTAGAGTGCTTTCGGGAGAAGCGCTTTGGTCTGCTGGCAGCTGGGGTGGCCGAGCACACAAAACCCCTGCCTGTCTGCCCAGCTTTGCCCGCTGCAAAGGACACAACGGCCCCTTTCAGCCCTGGCTCTGGGAAGGAAAGGTCAGGGAGCTGCTTCTCCATGTGAGCCCCATCCTACCCGGTGGCACAAGAGAAGGCCAAGCACCTCCCCGAGGGGCTCCAGGGAGCAGAGAGAAAGCAGGGCCATGATCGCCCCAGCCCAGTCACAGTGTCCCCGAGCCCAGGCTCCTTGAGAGCCAGGCTGTTTCCCTGCAAGTCACATGCTTGGTTCCACGGCCTCAGACGCAGGGAGAGAGGGGCCAGGAAGAGGGAGCCAGCACAGCCTATTTTCCCTCTGCACCGCCAAGGAATTTCTTTTGTGCAGAGCAGAGGTTGGTGCATTCCAGTGTGGAGCAGCTCCCGCATTGATGGACTGTGCTGAGCCAGTCATGGCACCAACCAAGGTAGAGTCAGTGTGCCCTGGTACCCGGGGAGCCTCTGGGAGAGGGATTTGAGTCTGGCATGGTGGTTACATGGACTTAAGGGGCTGTGCTGTGCTCAGAGGAGTCTGGCAGAAAATGGTGCATGTGCAGAGCAACACTGGGCATGTTGAGGCTGACAGATACATCCAGCCCTGGACACTACACAGGCTTTGTCTGAACATCCCAGCAGATCCTCCCTTAGAGGTGAGCAAACTGAGACTTCTGGAGTCCACAAAACAGCTTATTCTTAAAAAAAACCCCAAAACACATGGAAAGCCATATCCCTGGCATTTTTCATGTGGACCAACTTGGAAAATGCCATGATGTTTGGCGCTTCTGCTAGCTCTACTATGGCATAATGCACTTTGGTCTTCAAACTAAAGCTAGCCAATGCATGTCTTAGGAGAGCATTACCTGTAGGACCATGCGATCTGAGGACAGGGATGTACCATGCTCAAGCATTCATGTTCTCCAGGGGCTGAAAAAAAGCAGGCCTATGTTGCTGAAAGGCTGCAAGAGGAGGGACCTCTGCAGGCTGAGACCTCTCCAGAGCCAGAAGCGTCTGGCATGGTGTGGGGCAGTGAGATGGGAGCCTCTGCGCTGGGAGCTGTACCCATTGCTCTCCTGCAAATCTTCCTCCATCCGATAAACTCCAAACCAGCTCCATGACTCTGAGCAAACTTCAGACACAGCAGCCCACTGGGAAAAGGGGAGGTGAAAAGCAAATAAAATAGAAAAGCTCCACCACCCTCCCGGAGCTGTCACCATGCTCCAGCGGGTCTGGACTGTGAACACCAAGCAATCCTAGTGTGTGCCAGCAGCGCGCAGGCACAGCGAGCGTGCAGCCGGACACTGCACCACACATGTCCGTGCAGGGATGGAGGAATTCACAAACTCAGGCTCGGGCGGGGGTGGAAGTAATTAATGCAAATTCCTAGTTAGGTAAACACATCTAGATAAAGCTAGCTCTGGCATGGGGAACTAATATCCTGTTAAACTAGTTGAAAAGGTCACCAGCAATCAAGCAACACTCCCTCATGCCAGCATTGACAAGACACCAAGATAGCTTAGAGCAGGGTGCTGGGAAGTCTGTGCCGTGTTTGCGTGCCAGCACGCAAACTGCAACCAACTCAGTGTGCGTGCAGATGTGCTCTCTCCAGCTATGCTCTCTCCACAACACTTTTGCACTAACAGCTCTGGGCTTTTGGAAAGCTGCTTCACTGCCTTTGCACAGCCCCTGGGGAAACACACAAAAGCAGCCAGGGGTGTTGGCCTCGTGTCAGGTTTGCCAAGGTGATCACAACCCTACTGGGCACCACTGCCTCCAGCATGGGGCTGTGGACCATTTTGAGAGCAGGTTGTATAAATGAAGAGGCAAGAAAGGAGATGCACACTGGTCCTTTCAGTATGGGGGCCCCTGCCATAGGGCGCCCTCCCTTGCCATGTCTCTCTGCTGCCGATGGCATAGTCATCCCAGCGCAAGCCCTGCACAAGAATGTGCTGGGGCTGAAAGCCTCCAGGTGATGCTCCAACAGCAAGAACAAGGAAAGGAGATAATAAAATAGCTCAGGACATGCTACTCATCCCATGATTGTATTTCATTTTCAGTGGATAACCTGAAGCACAGAGGAGCTTCTGGCAACTCAGGGCTCTGCAGGCACAGAAATGGGTCTCTGGCTGCAGAGGTGCGAAGAAAAGGTGAGAGCTGCCAAGAGAGGAGAGTGATGGCGATGGGTCAAAAAGCACCGAGAATGAGGCACGTGGCATCATGTGTGGAGCTCTGCACCCCAGAGTCTGGGTCCTCCTCTGGGTTGCAGAGCTTCTGGGGTGCTTTCCCTTCCTTCCCAGCAGGGAAACTCAGCTTCTCTCCTGGAAGACCCAGGAATGGAACAGCCAGGGCTGTGCATGTTGTCTCAAGGCCCACAGTAAGCAGGACTTAAGGAGAGGAGCTGAGTGGGAGCTCTTGCCCCTCTTGGCCCGCTGCAGCTTCTGCAAATGGTTCTCTGGGATTACCTCCACAATTAGTGCCCTAAGTGAACCTGCACAGCCAGGATCTGGTCTGCTCTGGCAGGGAACAAGGCCAAGCAACTTCAGAGTCCAAAACCATCAAATCTTGTTTTTCTAAAAAAAAAATACTTTGCAAAGAAAGTGCATTTTCTAATTACCTTGTTCAGTGAGATAGCCATGCATCTTGCACAGAGAAGCTGTGTAGTCTGGTGAGACTCCAGCTGTATTTGTCTAAATCCACATGGAGAACTTTACGCTGCGCTCAAAATAACATTTTCTGGTGCCCAGCTCCAAGATGAGCCTTGCTGTCAAGTCTTTTTCTTGTGTGAAATGGAGCCACTCGCACAGTGTGTTACTCGCAAGTGCTTGTGGGTCTAAGTGCAAGAAAGGCCAGGATACTCAAAAAGGAGCTGGGTATGTATGGATTATCTCTCAAAGAAAAATTTAGTTTCCCTTTGGGTTGGCAGCAGGAATAGAAAGTAGCAGGTTGTGTGAGGCTGAGAGGCACAGGGAGGAGCAAGGCCCCATGGCGGGGTGTCCTTGGTATGGCAGCAGAGCTGGAAACCCAGTAGTGGCTGCAGACACACCACACCTGCACTGCACAGAGGGTGCTTATGAAATCACAGTATCCTTTAGCAGGTGCTGGATAGATCTGATGAAGAAGGCTTTACCCCTTGTCCACAATCACCCGATTGAGGAATCCTGTTCACAACACAAACACCCAGTAACTGTAGCCCCAACCCTTGGTATCTCCTGTTCAAGCCCTGGAGGGGAAAGACAGCCCAGCTCCCTGGCATTACAGACACCCATGTGTTTGCACAGGATGCACCCAGCCTGATCAGTGCCAGGCACCTGTGCAGGATCAGGCCCCCCGGAAAGCCCACTGACTACAATGCCCCAGGGATCACAAGGCAGGGGCTTACCCAGCAGAGCCTGGAAGAGTTCACTTTGGAAGATGTGTGAGACTTTTCCAATGGTGGCTTTTAGCTCCTGCTCCTCCGGGGACTGCAGGGTGCTTTGGTATCTGGTCAGAATTTCCAATGCCCGTTCAGTGTCTGCAGAGACAACACAGGAGTAACAAAGCATTAACACTGAAGGATGGACAGATACCATCAGGGAAGGCTTGAGTGCAGCCTTGGAGCCACAGCTCACCTGGATAATGCCTCAAGTTGCCTTCCAGCTCTGGATTTTTAAGTTAGACAGCCACAAAGGCAGCCTCCTTGCACATACCTGCTGCGAGATGCAGAGGAGCCACAGTGGAGAGGCGGGCAGGGGCTGGAGGTGTCTGTTTGCTGGCCCTCCTTGGCCCTTAAAATCAGGGGTTAACTCTGGTTGACTCATCTCCGAACCCTGTGGCACTGGGCAGCATGAGGACCTCTGCCGCCTCCCAGGCAGAGAAGCTGTTCAGGAGCTGGACGTACTTTGAGTACTGCCGCAGGAGTTGCAGTCTCCCATGTGAGGCCAGATGACTGCAGCAAAGCTGAGTGTAGCCCTACTCATGTAGTGCAAGATATTGCAAACAGTTCAGCTACACAAGTGGCAAAATTTAGGTTTCTATAGGGTGAAACATAAGAATTGCTCCATGCAGCAAGCAGCCTTGGGTCAGCAGGAGACAGTGGGAAAGGAATGTGATGCCTTGGGGTCAGGGAAGGAGGGATGCTGGCCAGGAGGGGAGCTGGAGGCTGCCATGAAGCAATGCTTTGGTTAAAGACTGGTCTCACCACAGCTGTGAGACAACTTTGGATCTAAAATAGTGGAGCTGTGATGTCTCTGTGCCAGGACACCTCCATGCTTCTTTGGGCAGATGCCAGGAGCTGCCAGCTCCAGCCCCAGATGCAACCCATCTCGCAGGCGGGTGGGGAGCTCCTGTGGACCTTGAGCCCGTCCCAGCCCTGTGAGTGAATATTTCCCTTTGTCACTCAGGCAGCTTGCAGACAAAGAGTGTCTGTGTGAGGAGGCGGGGGAGCCATCCCGCCACTGTTGGGGACTCATCTTTTAACCCAGGAACTCATGCAGAAAGGATGACCCTGCTCTTCCTAGGGCTCTCGGCAGGGAATTCAGGTCATCAAACAAGGGGGCCTGTGTCTGCTGGGGTGCATGCCACCTGCTGTTCCAGCTTCCCCAGCCAGCTCCCCCCCAGCTCCTCCTTGGCCAAAAGGGGAATGGGGTCCTGCCTGTATTACCAGCCCACACTGACTCATTGTTGGAGCAGAACAGAGAAAGGAGCCTGGGGAAGTGTGAATAGGTTCTGCTCAGGGTTGGGCTCCATGCTGTCTCCAGGAAAAGCAAGGACTTCCGCAAGCTCCAGATTTATTGGGCTTTATGGGCATCCCAGCCCTGTGTTATCACTAAGGGCTTCCTTTTCTGCAAGATCAGAAAATGGCTTCAGATGCTGCCCATTCTGTGAGTGGGGTTGAGTCATCTTTGCCTGGTCATTCCTGACCTTAGCAGACGCTAAAGAAGCAGGTAGAGAACCAGGGCCACCACACCAGGACACAAAGACTGCGAACCTGGTGTGAACATCCCACCGCAGTCCAGCCTGGACTGAAAGAGCAGCACACACCCTGGCGCCGACCCCTGTGCTGCTGGCCACCAGCACTGGGTGATAGCCAGCTGGAGCAGATGAGTGCTGGCCCTGGACCACCAAACCCAGGGAAGTGCTGTGCCCCTAGCACAGGGGAGAGACTGGAGCACCCTTCCTGCAGCACCCAAGAAAGAGCACGTGGTGTCTGGGGCCCATGTCACCATGCCCCAAGGTGCCAGACCTACTGACAAGAGATCCCTCCTTACGGGGCCCACATCCCCGTACCTGCCCTCCCCACAGCACTCACGGGTGCTGCAAGCACAGCCATCCCAACCCACTCCGAGCCACGGTGGCACAACAGCCCGGAGAGGGTGTGAAGCCGGGGCACCCGGTCCTAAGTTCTCAACCCCGGGGGTGCACCGGACAGGCCCCCCCGGCCCGTGGCGGGGAGGGAGAGAGGGAAAGAGGGCGGGAGCTGCCCGGCAGGAGCGCGGGGCACCGGGCGCAATCCCGGTGCCGGTAGGACAGACACTTGTTGAGCGCGGCGGGCCACGGTGCCTGGCTTTGCAGGCAGGGCGGTCCTTACCTTGCCGTCGGATCATAGCTCCGTCGTGGCCGGCGGCCGCTCCGGTCGGTGCCAGCCCGCGAACGGCCGAGCCGCCGCCCGCCCCGCCCCGCGGAACCGGCCGAGGAGCCGCCCCCCGCCGGTACCGCCTCCGGGAGCGCCCCGGCACCGCTAGCGTACCCGGGCGCAGCCGCTGCTTTACCCCGGGGCACGGCTGCTCGTAGCCCGCCAGGTTACCGGGGCGGCTCGGCGTGCGCACTCCGCTCCGTGAACCCCGGCAGGCACGCCCGGCTCGCCCTCCCCCCCCCTCCCGCTGCGGAAGGCCCGGCCCGGAGGAGCCGCTCGGCCGCCGGCACCACTTCCCCACGCTGTCACTAGATGGCACGGACACGCCGCGGATCGCCGCCTGCCCCGGGCCGCTACCGCTAGGCTGCGCGTGCCCGGGGCCCGGCAGCGCTCCAGGCAGCCGAGTCAAGGCAGCTCCAGGCAGCAAAGGTAGGGGCAAGGGGGAGAAAGCAGTTATGCCCAACTCACCCCTTCGGGGTGTGTCTACCGCTCCGTTGATTTATTGACATAAATAAGTAGGAACAAGTAAAACTGACCCGATACCCCTTTCCAAGTTCAAGGCCCTGCTGCAAAGAGACCTACCCGAATCCCACCGCTCTCCTCCCTTGCACAACTCTGCAGCCTTACAGCAACAGGAGTGTGACCATGGTCCTGCCAGGCCCAGACACCTTTCACCCCCAGCCCCTGCTCCCTTTCCCCCCAGAGCAAAACGCACTAACTGCTGCATGAGGTGCCAGCACACTGACTCACAAATATGAAGCCAGCTGAAGGTGCAGGACATGTGTCCAGCATGGGGGTGGGAAAAGCTCAGCTCCCCCTCCATCTTGTGAAAAGCCACCCGCTGCATCCCCTTTCCTATTCCTCAAGCCATGGGGCAGGGCAGCCCCCAGGGAAGCAGCACTTTAAACAAGGTTTCCTATCACTGGCTGTAGAGCTGCTGCTGACAGACAGAGGCTGCCCTTCCCCTGCACCAAACAGCGACTCAAATCCCCACTAGTCTCCAAATCCCACAGCAAGGTCTTAGCCCCAGCACTCCTGGTTAAGTACTCAGCCCCCAGGCACAAATCAGCCCCACAAAACCTCTGCAAAGGCTCTAGTTCCTCACTGCCAGTGGGAGCCCGGTTCCAGGTCTTTTCAGCTGAGGGCAGTTGTGCACCACAAAAGGAGCCAGGAAGGCTACAGGGGACAGGAAGCTCAGGAAGGAGTCTGCAAAGGAAAGGAGCCTTGAGGCTGGCCTGAGGAGTGTTCCCCACTTCAGCTGTGCAGGGCTCTGGCTGCCCCTCTTCATGGCTGATGCAGGCCGGAGGGGTCACTCTTGCATCAAGCTGTTGATCTTTGTGAGCAGCACGTCCGTCTCTGACTCTGGGGACACAGAGAAAAAACAGTCATAGAAGGCAGCCACCATCCTGCAGTAACAGGCAAAGCAGCCTGAAAAACAGGTTTGAGGAGACTTGGGGAATGTGGGATTCCCCATCACTGTCCCACAGGGCTGTTTGCTAAGGGCAGGACAGGAACTCCTTGGGCCAGGATTCCCTTCCGTCCCTAGGCTATCCCAAACCGCAGTCATGTTTGGCTAGAGAAAGCTGCCTGCCTCTCAGAGACAGTCCTGCAGGCACAACGTGGCTCCGAGGGAGGGGAGCTCACATCTGTGCACACTCACCCATGGGCCGTCTTCTCTGGGAGCATTTCCTAGGAGATGGAACAGGGTTGCTGTTAGCATGTCAATCTGGCCTCCCCCTTCCCTCCCCATAGCCCCCAGCTCTCTGTGCCTGCAGTACTGGTAAAGGAACAGCCTCAAAGGGCAAGGTCCCCCAGCCTCAGCTCACCAAGCCCTGGGGCACAGAGTGAGCTAGTAAGTGTGAACTAAGGCATCCAGCAGCTCCAGGAAGGGTCAGGCCAGATTTTTCGCTGCAATCTGGTGATAAAAGCTGCCTCCACACACTGCTCTCACTTAGCCAGCAGGAGAGGACCCCCCCCAGGTTTTGAGTCCAGAGAGGGGTGGCAGCAGATAAGATTGGGTTTGGGTATGTACCAGCCACCCAGGGCACACTATAGCCTCCCCCACCAGACCTGCCCCAGGAGGAGGAAAGGGATCAAATGTACTTCAGCAAGAAGAAGGCCCAGAGGATGGCAAGGAAGGAAGTGCAGTCTACAACAATCCAGATCATGAGGTATGTGCTGCTGGGCTGCAAGGCAACAAGACAAGCCATGAACACCAGCCAGGGGTGGTGTGCTGGTGGCACAGCCCAGCCTGCTGTGCCAGCAGTCTCTTCTGCAGGGTCACATGTTCCCCTGCCAGCGCAGCACTGAGCAAAAGCCACCCTCCAGGCAGCTGGCTGCCCAAGGCTGCTGCAGAAAAGGACCCACAAGTGCCTGGGGCACAGGACTGTGGGGCAGGGTGAAGGATGGAGAGGTCACTTACTAGCAGCCAGATAGGGTGTTTCATCTCCTTCAGCACCTGGCAGGCGTTGGTGGTGACAGAGCTCACCCCAGAGCACCACAGCACGGAGAACAGCCAGGGCTGGTTCACCACGTACAAGTTGACAGAGATGTTGTCCTGGCGGTACTGCCTGCATAGGGACAGCCGTGGTCAGAGCAGCAGACAGCAGGGTACCGGCACACTCAGTGTACAGCCAGAGAGGACTGTATATCTGGGATGTGATCCAGCATTTGCAGCCACATGGAGCAACTGTCTGGACTGCCAGACACAGGGCAGATTTGCTGGCAAAGCAGAGGACTGCAGCCAGCTCCATCCCCTGTACTAGCTCTGCCTGGTAAGGCATGCTTGTCTGCAAGGTGTGTCAGCACTCAGCCTCAGCTGGACCTCACCTCTGCTGGACCCAGGACAGAACTGGGACAATGCCCAGGCCCCACAGCCCACAGCTCCCAGGCTGCTGGGCACAGGGCTCTCACCTGATCTCCTCAGAGCTCATGTCTTGGTAAGGCAGATTGACACGCAGCAGTGGCTCCTCATTCTGGAGTCTCTTCCGGCCGTAAACTTGCTGAATGCTTGGGGCTTGCTGTTTGACCTGTTCCCTGAAACCATCTGGCAGCCAGAGGACCTAGGCAAAAGCCAGAGACCACATGGAGAGGAGAGGTGTTCCAGGGAGCTTGCTCTCTGATATTTTCTTGCAGGTCCAGGCACACGTGTCCTGTTCCAACAGCTGCTCCCTGCCCCCCATTTCCAGGCTCAGCTCCTCCATGAGGATCTCAGCCAGGACAGTCTCCTAAGAGCTTGCCCCAGCCAAGAAGTAAGCACAACAGACCCCACTAAGGGGAGAAAGCAGTTCCAGCCTAAGAAAGCTGCAGCAGTTGTTTCTGGGATCAAGCAGTGTATCCTTTTGGACCTAACTCTGCAGCAAGAATGCACCTTGGATCAGCACTACAGTACAAGTCTTTGCTGTGTCCCCTCCTGCTCTGCATTCCCAAAAAGCCAAGAAGGGAAGGTGATTTGGGTGCTAATTTATCCCCTCAGGGCAGCACATGTCCTGTGCTGCAGAGATTGGATGAAGTGCAAAGACAACACAGGAGATTGCAGAAGGAGTCCAAGGGCTGCAGGGAGAGGTGTGGCACAGTGTGGGGAGGTGGAAGTCTGAGCATTGTTTTCCTGCTGTTCCTGGCCCTGTTGGTCCCCTCCTTAGACTGAGTCACTATTTACACACCAGGGTGGCCAGTGCTGGGAAACCAGAGTATTTGGAGGGGTCTGAAGCTGTAAGCATTAACCCCTAATTATTGGCAACTTCTCCAGCTAGAGAACCTCACACCTGGACAGGGTTCCCCAGCAGGGATGTGGTGTATGGGGTGGCAGGATGCTCAGTGGGGTTGGCAGGGCATCTCCCACCATGGCAGGGGTGTGACAGCAGGGCCCAGCGGTGATGGGGCAGTGACCATCTCACCTGCTGTAGTGGGATGCCTGACTGTAAGATCACTTTCAGGGTGGCATTGACAAAGCTCTGGTAGTCACTGTGGTTCTCAGGCCGGAGGTCAAACATAATGGAGATATTGCTCTGCTTGGCTGCCTCTAGCACCTGTTGCAGCGATGGGATCCTCTGTTCAGTCACCTGGTTGCGATCGCCAGCAGAAAGACTCTGCACTGTGGGAAATGGCCTCCGCTGCAAGTGTGAGAGTTAGTCATCATAGGCAGACACCTCCATAAGCTTCCACCTCCCAAACTGGTGCCCATCTCTGGCTCTCAGTTTCCTACATTGGCCTCTCCACATGCTCTCCAGTGTGGACAGGCACAGGGATCCTTCGCCTGCACATCCACAGGGCACCTCTACCCTTCTCCCTACTAACAGCACAGTTCAAACAGCCCAAACACCTGTGGGCATTCACAGCAGCTCAGCAGTTGGTTAGTCACCCTTTGGGAAAAGCCTTGCCACAGCTGCCTCCAAGCCCAGGCAGGCTGTGCAGCTCAGAGCAAATGCATGAGACATCTCTCCTCAAACCAGCCTCCTCCATGACTCAGCTGAGGAGTCAGAACAAACCCCAGCTTGGAGCATAACCACACCCAAGGGATTTGTGCAGGCATGGAAGTGCTTCTGCACCCTGTCCACGTGTCTGCCAGGACCAGTGCTCTAGAAGGAACCTTCCCCAGGGCAGGGCTCGTGCTTCACCCACAAATACCCCCATCCCTGACCAGACACCCCAGGGGCATCCTGACCTCCAGGAACCAGCTGCCAGCATCCAACTTCTGGAGGTCTGTCCAGTTGAAGGCAGTGCTGTTCAGGGCAGTCCTCTCGGGGAACACAGCCTGCACATTGGTGGTCCTGGTGAGTTCTTCATCATGCATGAGGAATGGGACCCCATCAGCACTGGCAAAAGAGCGGAGAGGGAAGCTCTGTGCTGCAAACTGTTTCTGTCCTATGCCAGCCCTGGCATTTCTGCCCCCTCCCAGCCACACTGCTGGGGTAACCCCCACCCTTATGCCTACTTGTGGTCCTCTACAGAAGAAGGTGAGTGTCCGAAAAGCACAGAGCGCCTAGAGACCAAGCCAGGAACCAAGTAGGTTCTTGCTCACTGCAACAGCTGTCCCCTCAGCAGGATTGCATGAGGTTAACTACAGCCAGGGTCTGTTTTCCAAGCAGTGCCCCTCCCCTGATGGTACCTCCCTCCTAATGCCCTGGAAGGCAACCTGCACGGGGAGGACAGAAACCCAGTACCTCTTGCAGATCATTAGGATACCACGCTGGAGCCAGTCCCATACTGGGAAGGTGGGAATGGCAGAGCCCTTTGAACAAAGCTGCCTCCAAATGCAGGCTATAGCAGTCCTCCAGGTGTGTTCCAGAATGCCCCATGTGGGAGGGGACATCCCAGGATACACAGGCCCCTTCCTCCCTCCCTCCAAATCCCTGCTGCCCCTTTACCTCACCATGACGTCTGTCTCAAAGACTTGCACATCACAGTCCACTGCCTTGTGCAGTGACATGATGGTGTTCTCGGGGGCCAGCTGGAAAAGGAATGGTGTTACTGCAGAGGGCACAGGTGGGAAGGGGCAGGAGGCAGGCATTCATCTTGCCTGGCTGCACTCAGCAGCTTGGCTGGGCTCCAGGGCACCCACAATGAGACAGGGGTGGCCCTGGTAGAGTGGGGATGGAAAAGGACTGGGTGCAGACAGCCAGAGCCTGCCTAGTCCCTGCTTCCCAGCCCACACTACATAGCCAGGCTTTCTGCTGAGAGTCACCTGCTCCTGGTCCAGCAGCATTCAGCAAGCAGCTCTGCCCTGTGGCTGCTGTGCCCACCCTCCTCACCCTGTGCTCACCCATCCTCCTGCCATGTGCTGTCCTGGCTGGTGTGGGGACCCCTCTCTACTAGGCTGGCCAGAGCTTGTCCAAGCCTGCAGCAGCAAGGGTCTGATGCTGGTGCCCCATGGCCAGGCACAGTCTTGCTTTTGCTGCTGGAGCAGCCTGCCCCATCCACCCTGACCACTATGCCAGGATGCTGCCAGTGCTGGTCGCTCACCATGGGGGCTCCTCGGTGGCCAACCAGGGCTGGCTTGGGGGGCAACTGGTTCTCCTCCATGATGCAAGGGGAAGTGATTCCCAGGGGAGCCAGATACAGCGCAATCATCGCCATGCAGTACACAAGCAGCAGAAACAACATGAGACCTGCAGGCAGAGATAAAGATTGAGGGGTGAGGTACAGAGGAAGTATTGTGCAGACCTTTAGGAATAAGCCAAGGCTGCTTCACCTGGCATTAACTGCCTTAAGTCAGGCATTGCATCCTCAGCCTAAGGAGCACTGCAGGTTTATTCTTGGCCCACTACATGTCCTTGCACCCCAATACAGCACTTCTGTAGGACTCAGTCTGCCATCCATAGCCCTTCAGCTGCAAAGCAGTGAGGGCTGAAGCTGCACCAAGGGCAACCAAGAACAGGTGTTACTACCAGACAGTCCTGGGAACCTGTTCCTATGGCACTGATGCTCTCCATGCACCACTCTGCCACCAGTGCCACCCGGTTGGGTGGTAGGGAGCAGGGCACCAGCTGAGGGGGGAGGTGGAGACCTTAGAGGGGGATTACCTGTGTTGCGGGTATGGTAGATGAAGCCAGCCAGTGGCCAGGCGAGGACCGTCATTCCCCCCACGATTCCAATGTGCAGGAACGGACCTGTTGCCTGGGGAGGCAAAGGCAGGGTGTCAGCTGGCACCAGCCCAGCCCCTGTCCCCAAAATCCACATGCTCCAATGCCAGGGATCTGCCATTGCAGCCAGCACTGCTGGAAGAGCCACAGTGCCAGGGAGGGAAGGACAGGCTCCTAGGGGGACTGAACAGACTCCCTGCTCTGGTCCAGCCACCACTCATCACCCTGACTGCAGCTGCTCCAGGCAGGACTGCAAGAGCAAGAGGAGCACCTTGCCTGGACAGGCAGCAGAAGTCAGGGGCAGGGAGTTAACCCCCATGGTACAGAGCCATGCTGGGGTCTCCAGTCACCACCCTTCAGCTCATCCTGACAGGCCAGGTACTGGGTACAGTGGAGGAGTCTCTGGTATCAAGGTGACTCACCTGCAGGGAGACACGTGCACTTCTCCACTCCTCCGCCCACTTCATTCCCAGCCCTGTGAAGGCTGCAGCCACCACCAGGGCAGTTAAGATCAGCAGAGTCTGTGGGACAGGGCACAGAGCAGTTAGGGGAGCACACAGCATCCTGCAGGCCAGCTGGTCTCTGCCCTGGCAGGGCAGGCAGAGTCTTCATCCCTTCCTCTTGGGTCCCTGCAAGTCCTGAGACCCCACTTCACCCATTTGGGTTTGCAGCTGAGCTCTGTATCCCATGCTTTGAGCAAGGGGAATTTTCCCATCCCAGAGACATCTAGCTGGGGGACTAACTGCTGCAGCCCAGCTCAGCAGGGATACATAGCCCCTCAGTGGGATCACAGCAGCCATACACTGCCCCAGTAGGCTAGCTGCAGCTTCCCAAGGTGCAAGGGCAGCCAGGGCAGCCACCATCTCCCTGCACCACCAATCTCTCACCTTGTGCAGCCAGTGTAGCTTCAAGGGCTGGCCGCAGAGCTGCAAGCACAAAGCAAGGACCTGTGAGAAGAACAAGGAGATATCAGAGCTGGACTGTACCCCACACCTCAGCCCCCTAAGAGCACAGGACTCAGTCACAGGAGCTCTGGCCCCCTAACACAGGCAGGGCCTCTGGCCATGCTCAGGCTGACACAGCTTCAGCAGGCTGGATGCTGCAGGCTCCACCTGGCTCTGCACAGGGCACAGCAGCCAGCCTGTGCTCAGCACAGCTCCGTACCCCCACTAACCCAGGTAGAAACAGTGAGGCTCACCAGCAGTGTGGCTGAGTAAGTGACCAGCACGGCCGTAGCTACGAGCAGGACCAGGGACCAGTCTAGCCACAACTTCCTCTGCTTGAAGATGAACCTGCCAGCAAAGGGGATGGTCAGAAGGGGAGGGGGCACATGGGGAGCGAGGCTGGACACGGGATCCTACTCACTCATTGAAGTTGTGGAAATCATTGAGGATGATGATGGCAAAGTAGAGCCACACCAGTGTGAAGAGGAAGACGCAGAAGAGGAAAAGGAACCAGCTGCAGTCACACTGAAAGCCAAAGATGACAGCTATACCCACACCTGCAGGGCACCTAGCCCCCTGGCCGGGTTGCTGAAACCCCTGGGAAGCACCCAGCCTGCAGCAGGGTGCACAGGGGGTCACAGCAGGCACTGGCCTCATGGGCCCAGGCCCTGAGCTGCCCCGTGGAGTGGGAACAGAACTTCCCCAGAGAGCCTTTTGGCTGCACCTATGTTACAAGAAAATGGACCAGCATCTCCTCCAACAAGCTAAAAAGTTGCCTATGCCAGGCTGGGGAGGACAGCCCCTGTGGTAGGACTGCCTCCTTTCCCATGCAGCAGCCCCTGGGAGCAGGCTGGGACTTTGGATGTGGGAAAGGGCAGGCAGCAAGGTCCTGTTCCCTTCTAGCTGGGTGATCTATAGGCTGGGCAGAGAGGGGTGCTATGCCTCAGAGATGCCATTGCAGTGGTGAGCCTGCAGACTGCTCCTGCCTGCCCAGCTGATGCCAAGTCCAACTTCAGGGTCTCTAGACCCCAGCCCCACGCACACAGGGAGGTGAAGGGTGCCACAGGTGCTGAGTGGAACAGCTGGCAGCCTGGACCAGCTCGCACATTCCAGGCAAGATAGCACAAGCAGTGGCACAGCCGCTCCCATGGGAGTTGGAAACCTCAGAGAATCTCAGGGCCTCACCCCTCCCAGATTACAAATTGCTGGGGACACCCCCTTCCAGCACCCCATTGGCAGAGGCCGCACCCAGCTCAGGAACTGTGCCTCCCATGTGCCTTGCCATGCACTCAGCGCCCCAGGACCTGCCTGCCACGCTCAGCCCTTGGGGAGCACAGCACTCTGCTCCAGGCACACATGAGCCCTGCCACAGATGCACATTCGGCTGGGCAGGGGACAGTCATGGCTCAGCCTTGCTGCTGCCAGCATGCTGCTCTGACCTTCTTGTCACCCAGTGGGAACAGACAGCTCACCCTCTCACCTTCTAACTGCTCCAGGCTAGGGCAGTCCCTGGACAGAGAGGGTGCCAGGTAGCATGCCAGCTCTCTTGGGGCTCAGCCCTGGGGAGCAGGACCAGTGGCAAGGGGTCAGAAGCCCAATGGGCTGAGCGCCCCAGCCAGAACCCTTCCCCATCCCAGCCACCACTCCGAGCCTCCCACGCAGGGACTGGCCAGCCCCAGCTCAGCATCACCCATGGTATCACCTTGGTGGTTCTCAGGCCCTTCCTCTTCTCCTTCTTGGCAGTGATCCAGTGGCAGCTGTAAAGGCAGAGCAGGCAGGTGGCACAGGGGTGGCAGCAGCCAGGGGGGTCTGCCATAGTGCTGGGTTGTCCCAGGCCAAAGGTCAGGTGTCCTGTGGGGGATGCACACAGCGTGTTGGCACAGATCTCCCAACACACACCACCCCCTGTGCCATGGGGATGGGGCACTGCACCATCCTGGGTATCCTGGCAAGCGGCTGGCCCAGAGCCCTGGGACATAGCTGGGCTGCTGGCTGTGTCTCCAGGCAAGGCATGGTGCCAGGGAAAGCAGGAGCACAGGGTGCAGCCCAACCTGTTCAGCAGGCTGCCCTGGGACCCTCTGTTCAATGAGCCAGAGCAAGCCCAGAGCTGGCAGGGAGCAGGGCCTGCACCCCAGCCCAGAGTTCGGCGCTCTGCCTGGGAGCCAGGAGCACTGTGCAGGCTCCAGGGGCTGGCAGCCTTGCTGGCCAGCTTGACACAACCTTGCACCCAGGCTCCCTGGGGAGCAGCCCAGTTGCAAGGACCACGCAACCCCACGTCACAACCCAGGGCTCCTGCTGGAGGTACGTGCGACAGCCTGGGAAGTCCCCATCCTCCTTCCTAAGCCCAGGTCCTCACTGAGGTGGCACCATCCTGGCAGCCCTCCAGCTCAGCTTGCACAGCAAGGGGTCTCCAAGGGAGCTGGAGGAACTGCAGCTGAGCAGGTGCTGGATGGTTTTTGGTCCAAGCACTATGGGGAAGAAGGGGGAGAGCTGCAGTTATGGGGGAAAACCCATTGCTACAGTTGCGGACACCCAGGCTGGGTACAGGGCTACCACTGGGAAGGGGAGAGGGCCAGGACACTTTGCTGTGGTTCTCAGATTTCTGGTGCTTGTCTAGAAGAAGCAGGGAGCCCCAAACAAGGTCTCCCTTTATCCACCCCAAGAAACCCCATGTTTATTACTGCTTGTCCTGCTGCAGAGCTGCTGCTTCTCCTCATCCCAACCTCCCCAACAGGCCAGGCACCCCACACAACACTATCACCCTGCAGATTAAGCAGACTCTGATTTCACTGCAACCACTGAGCCAGGCATGGGAGCTAGCCAACCACATCCTCCCAGCCATGTCCTCTCCAATGCTGTGGGCAAGGGTGTGCCTAGCAGGGCCATTTCCCATCCCAACCTGGGCCCTGGAGAGGGGGAACAGAGCTAGCCCAGGCCCTCCCAACTCCAGCCAGCCACACCAGCACGCTGGCAGAGCACTGGTGCCAGCAGCTGCTCAGGGAAACCCTGCCACCCCTTTGGCTGGCTCCCATGCAGAGTACAAAGTACAGTAGGAGTGGTTGTGGGCACCAGCCAAACTTCAGCACTCAGCTGCTTCGAGAGGCTGTTGCTGCCAAGACTGGAGTTTGGCAGAGCAGTGGCCCAGGACTGGCCACAAATCTACACCAGTGATGATATTTGGAGGGGTTGGAGGAAAAATGCCACCCTGTTCCCCAGCTCAGATTGGGACTGCAGCAGTGGCAGCAGTAGTTATTGTGCAACACACCTGTGCAGGGCACAGGTCCCAAACAGCCGGACTAGGCATATAGCAGAGCCTGCTCAGGTTCTGCTCCAGCTCCAAAGGGGAGAGCTGCACAGCAGGACCTGGGTGTCCGTAAGGAGCCCTCCTTCAGCTTCTACCAAACAACCCCCACCACACACCCCTGGTCCTAGTGTGAGCGGCACAGGCAGCTTGAAGGGGTGACAAACCCATTGCTACAGTCACTGACATAGCAGCATGCGCTTGTAGCCCCTCAGGGACTTTTGTGCCCCAGAGGTGCTAGCACAGGACAAAAAGGGCCATAGGCAGGGCAAGAGCCTCTTGCCCTTGCAGAGCCAAGCCAGCCCAGGCTGTGTGCCACTGGGCAGGTCAGTAGGAGCTGATGCCCAGCCCCACTGTCCCCTGACGCCACAGGAGGGAGGGCAGAGCTCCTGGGTCAGCATAGGGAACAGGGTGACCCCAAAACAGCAAGAGCAGCATAGCCTGCCCCAGATCCCCCCACTCCCAGACTCACACCCCACATCTCCCCTGTGCAGTCAGCCCTGGGCTCCCTGTCCCCACTCTCTGGAATGTGGGAACAGCACGGGCAGCTCCTTTCCCTCCCCCCTGCAGCTGCACGCACAGGTCAAGATGATCCCCCCCCCCCCCCCCATTGCCACTCTGCCAGCTCTCCCACAGCTCCTGTGGCAGCACGGGACAGCATCCCCATGCCATGGGCTGCCACCCCGGGGCAGCGAGCCAAGCGGGCAAAATACCTGCTCCCAGCAGACGTCGGATTCCCGCAGCTGGGACGCCGGCAGGCCAGATAAGTGCTGGGGCTGGGCTCTCAGCTGAGCGTCCCTGCGCGGCAGAGCCTTGCTCTGCTGTTCTGCTGCCTGCTCACACCCTCCTGGGTGTGTTTGTGGCCCGGTAGGACTGCCGATGCCGCCTGCAGGTCTGCACAGGTCGGCAGAGGCGGGCTGCCCGCAACGGGCACAGCAGGCAGGACCGAGGGTCAGGGCGGGCCCTCGCCAGCGGCTTTGTGCCCCGCTGACCCCGGTGCAGCCTCTGCTTCGCGGCCGCTGGGAAAGCGGAGAAGGGGCCCAGGGGGGCGTCATGCGCTGCAGCACGGAGGAGTTTGCAGGCAGCCCACGCTCCAGACAGATTAAGGCTTCAGGAGCAGGAGAGGCAGATGGAAGCAGAGCTTTGTGCATCGGGCTGTGGGAGCCCCTCTGTCAAAGGAAGACTTTTCCTTTCCTTGCAGAGGAAGCTTGGGACAGATGCATCCCAGGCCACCAGAGCTGGCCCAGCTGATGCTCACTGGGGCATGCTTTGAAGGCAGAAGCACAGAGGTAGAAGTGGTTTCTTGTCTTGAGCCAAGAGAAATGCTTCAGAGACAATGCATCCAAACTTTGCTAAAGCAGCAGATGAAAGGAGGCTCCAAGACAGGGGCCTGATGCCACCTGCAGATGGATGGGGCGATGCCCTCCATCTACCCAGATCCCTCCCTGTGGCATGGCACAGCTGCACCCCCCCCACCCTCCACTCCAGGTCTCAGCAGAGACGCAGCCCCTGGTGAGACAGGATGGGCACTCGGACCTTTCCATGTCAGAGACTTGCCTCATCATTGCCTGGGATCTTGGGGAACTTCTGTGATCTGCAACTTGCAAAGGAGCAGAGCAAACTGATTTACAGGGAGGTGACGGCTTCCTGCAGTGATACAGCAACTGCCAGGCTAGGTAGAAGCCTCAACATTCACCCCTGCAGCTGATCCACACCATTAATAACAGCTTTGCACAAACCATTGAACAGGTCCATGAAGTGTGCTGATCAAATACATTTGTGAAGCCTTATTAGTGGAGGGACTGGAGCACTGCAGGAGGGGTTGTGTAGTAACACCCATTGTTCTGCACCAGGAGGAGTAAGCTGAAAGCATTGCAATGGCCAGGAATGCCTCTGGGACAAGTAAGCAGCCCTACACTCCAAATTTTGTCAGCTGTGAGCAGCCAGCGGCAAGGTTCACCTCCCTGCATCTGCATGCTCTGCCAGCTCCAGCACAGACTAACTGTGGTGCCAGAGGGCAGAGCAAACTTGTGGCAGAGGTCTTCCCAGTGGGAACTGTGCACTGGGAGAACCCCTGGGATGCAGAGAGCTTTTTAAATGGGATTAAAGATACTTAGTGTTGGGGATAGGTTTGCAGATTACAAGGACATGAAGAAGTGAGCACTGGGGAGCGGTAAAGGACCATTTAAGCCAAGAAAGAGCTGAGGCAGCAGGGAGGGGAAAGCTGAGCATGAATAAAGAGACTAAAGTGATACTGGAAGAGGGGAGGCTGCAGCAGAGCTCCTGGAGACCCAAAAGCCATCGATTTGAAAGGTGTGAGGCAAAGCTGATGGGAAAGGCACTCCTCAAAACAGGCAGATAGAGCAGCGGGACTGGTGACTCCCCCAGGGTACTGGCCGCCGTGTGGCCGGGCCGGGCGGAAGCTCCGTTCTCTTTTGACGGACAAACTGTGACAACCCCGGTCCTACGGAGGGAGCGAGGCCTCCAGAGACCGCATACGGCCCTCACCAGGGTTGCCCCGCGAGAGGCGGACGCGCAGTCCCCGCCGCCTGCAGCGGCTGCCTCTGACCACCAGAGGGCGGCGCCGCGCTGGCCCTGTCGCCCCACGCCTTATGGTCCCGCAGCCCCTCTCGCCGCACTAGCGGGGCCGCTGCTGGCGCGGTACTGCCTGCCGGCGACAAGACACGGGCAGCCACCGAGAAAGGGAGCGGCAGCACGGCCGCTATTCCCATCTGAGCCCCCGGCTACAGCCCCGTGGGAAGCGGCAGCCATGTTTTTATCCCCGCCGCGTGACGGCAAGAGGCAGCCATATTGAGCGAGAGCAGCGGCGTCGTATTGATGTCTGTAAGAGGTGGAAGCCATTTTGAGTACTGGCACGTGCGGCGGGCGACCGCCGCCCTTCCCGGTGGGTGCCGGCGCGCAGCCGCCAGGGGGCGCGCTTGGCTCGCGCTGCCGCCGCCTCTGCTCCCCGCCGGGCCGGTCCGTGTGCTCCGCGTCCGCCCTGCTGCCTCCGCGGGGGCTGCCCCCGCCAGCAGCTCCCTCAGAAGGGCGACCTCCGGGAGCTGCGTGAGGGCTTTCAGGGCAGCTCGCTGCAGGCCTCGGCGGCCGCACCACTGCTGGCAGCTCTCGTGGGAGGCTCCTCGGGCTCCCCCTTCCACAGAGGTCGGCCTCGGCCAGGGGCTCACATCTGCAGGCCCCCAGAGCGTAGCCCTCACCAGGAGCTGCCTGCCACCTCAGATCATTTTGATGTTGTAAAAGGCCAGTGGAGATGACATAGTGGCATCTAGTTTGCTTCATCCACATTTTAGGTCTTCCTGTAATTGATATTCACACAATAGAAGTCAGCAGCTCAACAAGTTGAACTGCTGCTGCCTTGTGAGAAGGGAGATCTGCCTTGTGCCACCTCTGTTCAAAGTGAGTCTACCAGAGGAGCAGGTCCTGGCTGCCTGAGCCTGCTACAGCACAGGAGTGCAGGTCAGGGTTTCACCAAAAGGAACAAGCCAAACTTAGGGACACTTCATGGCTGAGTCCATCAGACTGCAATAAACATGAACATCCTAGGCATAAACTGCTCTGCCAGCTCAGATGCTTGTCTGATCTCCAGAAGCCAAGTCACAGTTGAACAGTTAAAGCTAACAACCAGAACACGTGGTCAAACTAGTTTAGCTTTACAGCTGTCTTACCATGAAGTCAGAAGTGCTAGAATTAGTTGGGAAGACAGAAAATGTCCCTGTCAGCTCAGTTGAATCAACTCATGCACAATGTCATGTTGCATTGCTGTAAGTAGGATTTGTGCCCTGCCTTCACTTGTTAACAGTCTCATCTAAGTGTTTTAAATTCTATTCAAGTTATAACAGCAAATTCACAGAGGAATGGTCTAAGTGAGCAGGGAAACTTATGTTGGTATATTATAGTTCAGCTGACATTATCTCCCTAGACTTTTAACTTGAGGAGCAGAGAATGTATTTTCAACATATGGAAGTAACTTAATGGTTTTATGTTGGGTTCTTGTTTGTCAGCTGAACCAGTCTCTTTGGAAAAAAATATAAGCCACTCTTTCAGTTACTTCTGTTTTTCACTGTATTATGTGTAATCTACAAGAAATATGACTTTTAATTTTGACAGTTCAAGCGAATGTTTTCCCTTCATGTAATCTCCCATAGAACTCAAGACCTGGGATAAAAGGGTAAAGCAGCACAGGTTTCTGTAACCATCATTTCACACTCTCACAGCTTGTAATGGACAACAAAAGTTCAGTGTATCACCATTCCTCTGCTGTCAACACTTTAAAAGCTAGTGGCACAGACTCTGCTTCCACTCCAGCTAGTAGCTGACCTACATAAACCGATAAGCCAAGGCAAAGATTTCTCCATCTTGATTCTAAAAGTCACTACTGCAATCTGCAGTAATATAGAACTTGCTACATTTTGAAGCTATCCTGTATAGGCACATTAAGAAATTAAATTGCTAGAAAGAACTACTCAGAAGGTTTAATGCCTACTTAAGGGAATGTATATGGATCATGACACTCATCTCAATGGTTAGGTTTACTTTTTCCTAAAGGCCAGAAGCTTTAAGGAATTAAAGTCTGTGGTGAACAAACTTAGAATCTGACATTTCCCCCCCCCCCCCCCCCCCCCCCCCCCCGAAGTAGGCTAGTTAAGGAGATCAAGAATGCAGATTGTGAGAGTATTGTTCAGCATGAGAAAAACCTCTGTGGAGAGCTGTATTTATTTCAGCTCTTACCACTGTATTTATATGATACAAGGCAAATCACTTCACCTAAACTTTTCACCGGTGGTCCTTATTTCCTGAGTACTTGAAAACAACATGGGGCTGATTTTCAGGAGTGCTAATCATTCATTGTTGTAATTGAGACAAATTATAGGAGCTCTGAGGATCAAATGCTAACAAGTGTAAGAGATCAAGCTGCACAGTAACAGATCTCAGGTTGGGCACTGTACTAGTGCAGTGTTTAGCCCCACTGTTTTCATAGGAATGTAACACCCCTCAAGGGTTTATGGAAATGCATTTATTAATGTACCGAGAACACAGACTTTTAGAAGAGCACAGCAGAAAAGTAGAAGCTAGTCTGTTCAGTAAGCATTATACTGTATACATACAGTTAGGAAATTATTTTAAGGCATAGTGTCATGGCATATCTAAAGCTGATAAGGCAAAGAAGAATTTTCTGAGAGTCCCTGAAAAAAAGAGAAGAATTTAAACAGGTAGGTCTTGCTTCCATTTTAAAAAGTTTAGTTACCAGATTCTGATATTTCTGTCAGAGATCTGTCCTGTAAGATTTATGTTCTTGATGATTTCAAGGGCTGAAATAATTGTTTTTGTTCAGTTGTAGCTTTTTCTTTTCGGAACATGTACTAGTTTATAATTTGAAGATGTTTATCATTTGCCATTTCCTAATTGCCTTATCATTGCACACTTAACTGAAGCCACATAGTCACAAACTGAAGCCAAATCTTAAGTATTACATTTAAGATACCAGGGATGCTCACATGCGATTTTGCATCTTAAACTAAATATTTTTTGTTTTTGTATCATCTACAAAGGAAGCTGACTAATTTAATTATAGTAGAACTGTTTTTCTAGTTAGTCTGTTTCCTTTATAGGGATAATTAGCTTTACTGGAAGTTAAATTGTAGCCATAACTTACTAAATGGGGCAACACTGATACTCCGCAGATCTGATTCCACTTGCTCTGATACTGTTCAAATATGTTTTTCAATGCAGTTGTTTATGTTATTTTCTGAACAACATTTGTGTTTTTCCAGAAAAAATACTACTTCCCTTGTCAATAAACATAAAACATCTTATCTGCCACTTACTTCCATTGCTCTACTATGTAACTTTTGTACTTAGCCTTTCTTTATTGTTTATTAGCTTTTAAGACTTCCCATTAAATTTGCTCTGTGGTAAGCCTTTGCTATGCAATGTTTGTTCCTGATGCATCTCTAATTTCCATTCAGAATTATAGTTACTGTAGAACAGTATTTCCCACCCTTTCAGGATATAAAAGCAGCTGCAAGATCACTACGTTAAGGCATGCTATGAAACACAAAATCTATTTGTTACTTAAGCTGCCTTTCTTTTCTCATTGTTTCAGAAGCCTTCCATGAAGTCACTACTGCTCACTAATGTTACTGTTAAGCCTCATACTTTGTTACAGTGTTACTGAGGAGTTGTCAGCAGTCTAGATAGCATAAAACTCTGAATCAGCATTCAGGTCAAAAACAAGCTTAAGTACTTGACAAAGAAAAGCTCAACTCTCAAACTATAACAAGCACCTATTGGGATACAGCCCAAGCTCCCAAGCACCTAACTTGTAAGTACTTACTTTGTATTCAAGTATCACAGATAGTGGTTCAAGCCAGTCCTTGCTCAAGGATTACCACTTCTGATTCCCTACTAGCCTTATCACTCATAGGATTCTATCTTTTCTACTCTATAAATCTAGGCAGAGAGAACAAAGCCCTCTTACATATCTATTTTACTATCACTTCCTTATTTTCAGACAGGTTATTTAAGAATAAATAGCAGTTTTGAGACTCATGATGTGCTGCAGCCAGTAATACTACCATTGGACTTGCAATGCTATTACATTTTTCCTCCTAGTATCTACAAGCTGTTGTTATCAGGTAGCTTCACAGAACTATTGGAACCTTTTACTGTTGCCTTAAGGAAGATAGTGCATTTATATTAAATACTTCTATAAAAGCAGCTTTCTCACACCTGTAACTTGTCTATATCCTGTGTTTTAAAATTATTATAAACTATTAATTTAAATACTAAAAAACCCCCCCCAAAACACAAGAAAAGGCCCTAAACTAGCATACTTACCAGATAAAAACAGCTTCTTGTTTTGAGCTTTATAGTGTATATAAGCAGCAGCTGCTTGCCATTGCCAAATTTATAGGACCAACCTCCAGAGCACTGTGCTCAGGGTAGGTTTATATAAAGGGCTCTTGCTGGGGAAGTGGTGAGTAATTTGGTGGGGGAGTGGTGTTTGTGTGTCCTTAGGTGGTTGGGGGTATAGCTGTGTTGTACTGAATTCAGTATGTAGAATTATTAGCAGAGAAGTATTTTTTATTTAAAAAGGCAATGCTTTATGTCTAAAATAGTTAGTTTAGCTTTTTCATTGTTGTCTGTAAGTATAATTTCCTGGCCATGTTAATTTATGGCTTATTTTCTTGTACCTATTTAAGGTTCTTTTGGTTATAAGTATCTTTGGGTTGAGGCTCAACTGAATTAATATAGCTAAAATATTATAGTAGTTAAAGAAAAAAAAGCTTTAGTACTATCTATGTTCTATTTTTGGTTTTGACTTAGATAGCTACTGTGGGTAAGGGCTCTGTTATGGTAGCTTCTATGTGAATTTTCTTCTAAGACTTTAGCTTATGCAAAGGGTTGTGGGGCATTTCTAGCTAGTGGTCTGTATTTGTATTTTTTTCTCTTTATTTTCTCAGAGTTACTGTGTAATCAATGTTTCTAGGGCTTGATGTCTAGCTGCCTGTGGTTTCTCATGTTCAGTGTTTAAGGACAAAATGCTGCTGTTTAAGGGAAGAAGTGTCTGTCTCAGACTGCAAAAGGTGTTTGTGCAGTTGTGAAGATAATGTTTTTCTTGACATTATGTGTTGGTTTTGTGGGGAAGGCTTTTTTAAATTGCATTGATGTTAGGAAAGTGGAAGTATAACTTTTTTGTCTTCCTTCCTGTGAGACTTTTTCTGGAACCTAGGCTGCAAGAGACACTTGCTGCTCTTTCAGATGGAGTGGTTGACAGCATGGAGAGACTTGTCATTATGGCTGAACTGTTCTGATCAATTGTTGCTATTAGAAAGTATAGCAGAAAGTTATTTGTTTTTCTGTTGTTAGTTTTCTGACAATGGAAAACTGAATTTCCTGTGGTGGTGAGGCTCAGCTGTAAGGCAGAGTTTCAAAATGTAAAAACAGACTGCCAAAGCTCCTTCCACAACAGTGCTTTGGCTTCTACCTGAAGGATATGCTGCAAAGGACTGTTTCTGGCAAATTACAGCTAGGTCTTGTAGCTTATGCAAGTAAATACTATCTAGAATCGCTGTTTCTCTGCTGTTAGCTTGAAGTGATGAAATGAACTGCATGAAATGGTGGTGTTCAAGATCCTCAGGGCAGCGAGAAGGGCACACAGCAAGCTCACTACCCTGGCCTTCAGGAGAGCAGACTGTGGCCTCTTCAGGGATCTGCTTGGTAGAATACCATGGGACAAAGCCCTGGAAGGAAGAGGGACCCAAGACAGCTGGCCAATATTCAAGGGTCACCTCCTCCAAGCTCAGGAGCAATGCATCCCAACAAAGAAGTCAGGCAAAAACACCAAGAGGCCCCCATGGGTGAACAAGGAGCTCCTCGGCAAAGTCAAACAAAAAAAGGAAGCCTACAGAGGGTAGAAGCAAGGGCAGGTAACCTGGGAGGAATACAGAGAAACTGTCTGAGCAGCCAGGGATCAGGTTAGGAAAGCCAAAGCCCTGATAGAATTAAATCTGGCCAGGGATGTTAAGGACAACAAGAAAAGCTTCTATAGGTATGTTAGTGAGAAAAGGAGGACAAGAGTAAATGTGGGTCCCCTCTGGAATGAAACGGGTGACCTGGTTACCCAGGATATGGAGAAGGCTGAGGTACTCAATGACTTCTTTGCCTCAGTCTTCACTGGCAAATGCTTGAGCCACACTGCCCAGGTCACAGAAGGCAAAGGCAGGGATTGAGAGGATGCAGAACTGCCCACTGTAGGAGAAGATCAGGTTTGAGAATATCTAAGGAACCTGAAGGTGCACAAGTCCATGGGATGTGATGAAGATGTATCCACAGGTCTTGGGGGAACTGGTGGATGAAGTGGCCAGGGCACTCTCCATCATATTTGAGAAGTCCTGGCAGTCTGGTGAAGTTCCCACTGACTGGAAGAGGGGAAACATAACCCCCATTTTTAAGAAGGGGAAAAAAGGAAGCCTCAGGGAACTACAGACCAGTCAGTCTCACCTCTGTGCCTGGCAAGATTATGGAGCAGACCCTCCTGGAGACTATGCTCAGGCACATGGAAAATAAGGAGGTGATTGGTGACATGGCTTCACTAAGGGCAAACCATGCCTGACACACTCGGCCTTTTATGATGGGGTTACAGCGTTGATGGACAAGGGAAGAGCAACTGACATCATCTACCTGGACTTGTGCAAGGCATTTGACACTGTCCCGCATGACATCCTTGTCTCTAAATTGGAGACACATGGATTTGATGAATGGACCAGTCGGTGAGTAAGGAATTGGCTGGATGGTCGCACACAAAGAGTTGTGGTCAACGGCTCAATGTCCAAGTGGAGAACAGTGACGAGTGGTGTTCCTCAGGGGTCAGTACTGGGACCAGCACTGTTTAACATCTTTGTCGGCAACATGGACAATGGGATCGAGTGCACCCTCAGCAAGTTTGCTGACGACACCAAGCTGTGTGGTGTGGTCGACACACTGAAGGAAAGGGATGCCAACCAGAGGGACCTTGACAGGCTGGAGAGGTGGGCCCGTGCAAACCACATGAAGTTCAACAAGGCCAAGTGCAAGGTCCTGCATGTGGGTTGGAGCAATCCCAAGCACAACTATAGGCTGGGCGAGGAATGGATTGAAAGCAGCCCTGAGGAGAAGGACTTGGGGGTATTGACTGATTGATGAGAAGCTCAACATGAGCCAGCAGTGTGCACTTGCAGCCCAGAAAGCCAACCATGTCCTGGGCTGCATCAAAAGAAGTGTGACCAGCAGGTCGAGGGAGGTGATCCTGCCCCTCTACTCTGCCCTTGTGAGATCCCACCTGGAATACCGCATCCAGCTCTGGGGGCCCCAGTACAAGAGAGACATGGAGCTGTTGGAGAGAGTCCAGAGGAGGCCACGAAGTTGATCGGAGGGATGGAGCACCTCTCCTGTGAGGACAGGCTGAGAGAGTTGGGATTGTTCAGCCTGGAGAAAAGGCGGCTCCAGGGAGATCTAATTGCGGTCTTCCAGTACCTGAAGGGGCCTACAGGAAAGATGGTGAGGGACTGTTTATCAGGGAGTGTAGTGACAGGACAAGGGGTAATGGGTTTAAGCTGAAGGAGGGGAGATTTAGATTAGATGTTAGAAAGGAATTCTTTACTGTGAGGGTGGTGAGGTACTGGAACAGGTTGCCTAAAGTGGTTGTGGATGCCCCATCCCTGGAAGTGTTCAGGGCCAGGTTGGATGGGGCTTTGGGCAACGTGGTCTAGTGGAGGGTGTCCCTGCCTGTGGCAGGGGGGTTGGAACTAGATGATCTTTAAGGTCCCTTCCAACCCAAACCATTCTATGATTCTAAGTGGCTGTACCTGTTTGAACCTTTAGATTAGCTGAATACCCTTTCCAATGAGCAAAGAAAATGTATTGTGGGAATGTATTAAAAGCTTAAATGACTTGTACTGTAGTATCTTGAATCTGTGTATGTATGGGTTCTCTCTGTTGGAAGTGCATTCTTAGTTACTTGGGAACTGATTTTCAAGTAGGCATGCATGTGATCCTTTCTTAAGCTTATTAGCTCCTAGCTTATCTGGAAACCCACCAGCTTGTTCCTGCTAAGTTTTAATTGATGATTGAAAATAATGCTAAAATAAACAAAGTCATACTTCTAGGTTGTTCTGCTTTTAAGTCAGTAAAAGCATCACAGATTCAGATGTTACTAAGACCAGGTAAATAGTAACTTTGGAGCTAGTGGTACTTAAAACAGTATGTGTGTATCTTTTGGACTCAGTGGATTCAGGTAGGTAGGCTATATAGGCAGGAATATGACACTAATGCTTAAATCTTTTTCCTAGCTACTTCAACAGATTGTATTATTATAAGCAATTAATTTACCATTTGCATAGCTCTCCTAGGTGTTCTTTGAGCTTTCTGAAATATCACTAGCTTTTAGTGCATTGGCTAGCTGTCTATTAGGTGGTCATTTTCCTAATTGGTTTTGCTTTCTTTTGTTCGCATTAATGGCTTGGCATGGATTATCTTGCATCCAGGCATGGATTTGAAGAACTTCTGGGTGATTTCCAAACAACTACTCATTGTTCTGCATTTGAACCTTTTGAATGATGGTTGTTACTTTGTCTGGTTCTTTTTTCCCCAGCTTGCTTATATTTCACTCAAATGCAAAGCTCATGCAGTTAACTAGTTAAAGGACATGCCAATTGCTTTTCTCCACAATGTAGCTTATGATAAAATCTTAACTCACTTTTTGTGCCTTTTGCTAAGTTATTCTTAGGTTTTGCTGTTAAATTAGTATTTGATCCTGTGTCCAGAATAGAATGTAATTTGCATTAAGAAATGAAAACAGACTTGTAATTCTTGTCTTCTGTGTTGCAGCAGACATGCACTAATACTCACTAAGAACTTTTAGACATCCCTGTGAAGAGCTCATAGATAAGATACTTATACAGAGATCTAATGTCTATTCACAGAATTTACCTTTATTTTAAGAATGTGCTTGAGTGTTCAGAAGAAGTTCTGTTCTTGTTTGTTAGAACTAGGCTGGTCCATGACTTACAAGTACATGGTGAGTGTAGAATTTGTGAAGCTCATGAAGCGCTGCCTTCCTGATCACTGCAGGGTGATACTGATGTGGGAGGATTTGTTGCCTAAAGTCCTTATCTCTAGCAGGAAGAAAAGCAGCACACCTGAAAAAAGGCTGAAGAGTAAGTTCTGAGAGGATGTTCAATGGTTGAAACGGATATTGAGATGAAAAATACCACTCTCTAGGTTTGCAGGTGTCATACTTGGAGCTACTATCACAGATTGTGTCTAATTGCATTAGATATTATACAGCTATAGGATGAAGGTGACTGTTGCCTCAGGCACTTGCACTTGCTTGCCCTGTCAGACACAGTTACAGACAGATGGTCATGAGGAACTGAGACTATGCATAGCTCAGCATGAAGGGCACTTGTCTTGGCACTCTAGCTGTTTTGTCACTGTCAAGCTTTGTTTCTAGGTTCTGCAGAATTATGTAGAAGCTGAGTGAGTACTGTGTGTATTTGAGACAGTTCCCACATGTGAAGGCTAGCATGGGAGAAAACAAAACATGCTTGTTTGCAAAACAAAAGTAGTGGTGAGGAAAGTATAGGAGAATGCATTCAGGATGAATATGAATGGAACAGGCCCAAAATAGGGATGCAGCAGTGACTGAAGCTTAAGCTGAGAATTCTAGTTATGTGGTAAAATGTTAGGAATAAAACTGTAAAATGCAGATGGATATTGCTGAGGCCTTGTCCAGACTGAGTTGTGTGTGACACTGGCATTAAGCTCATGCATGCTGTTGGTAATCAGTTGTTTGAAAAAACAGTGGAAAGCTTGCAGAAAGCTTTTGGGGTACTTTACAGTCCTCCTGGGGACTCCTGGAAACCTAGGATTAGATGCAACCATGATCCAGTCTGTGGGTAGTAGAGGCTATTGTGTAGTTCCCACTACAGTGTAGTCCATACTGTCCCACCTGTGCTTTGTGGTGCTACAGGGGTGCTTGCTAGGTTCTCCTTATCATCTTTGTCTGCTTTTGTGATCATGAATTGCTATGTTTGAACTAGACAGATGAATAAACTTTGGGGAGTATTAGACAGATTAGGCTAAGAATCATTTAAACAGCGCTAACTGCAAGCTCTGACATTTCTGTTTTGGTCTGTTGTAGTGCAAATACATGTGCCAATTGGCACTGTTTTGACAGTCACTTCTGCAAGATATAAACTACTTTCAGATGACTAATTAAATATTACGAGTATCCTGACTAGAAAGGCTTTAATCTAATAAGAATACTACTTGAAATAATTTCTGGTAACAGTAATGTCCTTAAGTTATTCAGTAACTCTGTTCTAATGACATCAACAGCTGGACTGCTAAATGCTGCTAATGAAACCTTTTTTCTAACTACAAGCATGTTATCACATCAGTCCTGCTCTAAATACTGAGAAACAGACTTTGCAGAAACAGTAGCAGGTGAGAAATTCAACCCATATTGAATTCCAATAGACATTACTGAAATACAACAGCATTTTTTGAGAGAACGGATTTTGCTGCAAAAGCACAAGTCAAAGTATTTAATGATTAAAAAAATGAGTGTCCAAAGAGGATTTTCAAAAGAACACTATCTGGCACAGGAACATATGACATATAAAGGTCAGAGGAGTGAGTGCAAGTGATTGACATCTCATTGCCCAGACTGCAAGTATCATTGCTTTGGGAAGCAGTACTGTCATGTCCTGGCTGGTGATGGGGAAAGGTAATCTTCTCTGATTATGGAGCCTTGGAGTATCATTATGGAGCATGTAATTCTTAACCTTGATTTAACTGGCATAAATAACTATGCTGTCCAAAGAAAAAAGTCTTAGTATCCTGCACTTAGGGATAAATCATGTTGATATTAGCTATGCATGGCAGTGTGAAATGAGAATTGCAGAATTCCTGGAGGAAGCAGCAGATTCAGCAGGTTAAACAGTAAGGTCATTGGCTAGAGGCCTGTCCAGTAATCTGCACATTCAGTGAGGATATAAGTAACTTTGTAAATTGCATTGCTGTTCTTACAATGTTAACTTGTAAACAGATGTCCTGGTTTTGGCTGGGATAGAGTTAATTTTCTTCATAGTAGCTGGTATACTGCTGTGTTTTGAGTTTAGTATGAGAATAATGTTGATAATAAACCTGGTTTTAGTTGTTGCAAAGTAATGCTTCTTCAGTCAAGGACTTTTCGGCTTCCCATGGTCTACTGATTGAAGCTCAGAGGGAGTATAGCCAAGACAGCTGACCCAAACCTGCCAGAGGGATATTCCATACCATATGATGTCATGCTTAGTATATAAACTGGAGGAGTTGGCCAGGAGTGGGATCGCTGGTTGGTGGGTTGTGAGCAATTTCACTGTGTATCACTTGTTTTGTATATTCTTATTTTTTCTTTTCATTTGCTGTCCTGTTTAACTGTCTTTATCTCAACCCATGAGTTTACTGTGTTTTTTCCCCAGTTCTCCTCCCCATCCTACCAGGGTGGGGGAGGTGAGCTAGTGGCTGTGTGGCACTTAGTTGCTGGCTGGGGTTGGACCACAAGAGAAAAGGCAGTAACAAAACCAATGAAGGCTATACTAAAGAAGCAGGGATAAGAGCATTGGACTTACCTGAGCTGCTGTAAGAAAGGAACCTCAATGCCTATGATCCAGGGGGTAATCCATTCTTGGGTGACTATGAGCTGATTTGAATAACTTATCTTGGTTGTCCTAATCCCATGCTTGTTTTATTCAGTTATTTGCTTTGATAGATGGCTGATAGTCTCTATTCCAGCTGAAAGTATTGTGCCTAAACTCCTGGTGGGGCATAGCAAGGCTGCTGTGTACTTGGAAAACTGTGTAAAGATTTTTCTCTAAATTATCTGTTGAGATTTACAGTGTTTCAAAGTGAAGCTTTACATATGTTCTAGAGCAATGAATCAATTTCATTTTTAATGCCCGTCTGTGCATCTCACCTTCCCTAACTTTGCTGTCACTGAAATTACCAAATGTGTAAGTGGAGTCCTGAAGAGCAGACAAGTTCTATTGCTAGTATTAGAAATAAACAACTAAGAACTCTGACAATTGCTAGGCTGTACTAAGCTTCACTGCAGAAAAATAACTGTCCCAGTTGCATCTTTTTTGTTTCTCTAATAAATTTCAATGGTAATTAAAAAAAAATTCCATTAAGAATGCCGGATCTCATCCTCTCTGTGTATGTATACGCACACATATGTAGGGAAGGAAGAAACTGTTTGAAGCAAAGCCCTTTCTGCAGCAAACATTTGATCTATGTGGGAAAGAGTTTACCTTGAAGACCTGCCCAGAACAATGGGCTGTGCAGCAGTGTGATGGTTTTTGCATGTAACATTCTTTGTTTTAAGATTATTTGCTTAAATCAAGCAAAAAAAAAAAAAAAAAAGGTGGTCCCATCTCATCTGACATGATGCATTAGTTTTCAGCATGCTGAAGGTAACTCACTGGTTATATGCAGATTTCCTTGTACCTCTCTTGTGCTTTGGTGTGGTGTATGATAGGCATGGACTCTGTAGGGTGCAAGTACAGAATCAACTTTATTGCAGAATTTTCTGATTATATAGTATTTCTTGTTAAAAGGGGAGGCTCTCTTATTCCCCCATCATCACCCGATTTGTGTTCCCTGCAAGATCTGTTATTCTGTTTTTCTCTTGCACCTGACAGGTGCCTGGCTGTCTGTTCTCAGCTCCTTATCTCCTGGATTTGGCCAGTCACATGTTATTTACAAGCTACTGAAGAATGCAAGGCCTGTTTTGTGCATATGTTTTCTTTGAACTGCTGTTTTTGCTGCTTTAGCGCACGGGTCGAAATTGCACATTTCCCATGCCGTCTTTATTTGCTAAAGCGTTGTTCTCCACACTTTGGGAGAGCATGTTGAGTACGAAATTGAGTTAGACTGAATAGTTCCCAGCTGAGAGCATCTGTAGAGCATTTCCTCACCCTACAAAGCTGCTCATGTGCAGAGGTCATGTTATTGGGTTTTGCTCCTATCCCTAAGGTACAAAATAGAGAGCCAGCATTCTTGGGTTCTCTTCCTTGCTCTGATTTCTGGTAGAGGACATCTAGTTTAGTTTCTCAGTGACCTCTGTGGGAAATGGATTTTACATGGCCTAAGTACTCACCTTCAAACACAGCCAAACCACTTGGAAAGTGGTTTTGACTGGATAAGGAATAAAGCTAAAAATGTGGTGTTTTGATCTCATGGACTCCATCAAATTAAAAGCAAACTCTTAGCAAACTAAAACTTCTTTCTCAGCAGAAGTTCCTGCAGTGTGTAAATGTAGCCTTGTTCTTTTGAAGTCCAAGCTGCAAGATGTTTTACATTAAAACATTCTGCTGCTACAGTGGTGTCTCAGTACAGCTGAAAAGTTCTGTGCATCATTTTATGGAAGGAGGAATCTTGACAGGCTTCCTTCACAGGTTTGTTCTTACTATATATGATACTTGCTATACCTATGAAGTAGTTGATAATGCTGCCTAAAATTATTTATTAATGTGGCTTTTATGTCCACGAAACAAAAATGTGCCAAAATTCTCTAAATAGGTTTGATTCTGCTATGCTGATGAATACTGTATATCTTGTCAATATATTGTTTACCTTCCTGCATCATGCTGGAAGTCTGAAATGTTATTTAGTAGGGAACAGATCTAATAAAAAAAATTAGCAAGGTAATATTTACAACAGTGTTCCAACATTTTTCCAAACTCTGTAGAAAAAAAGAGTGTCTCTTTAATGCAAAATTATTTTTCCTTAGAGCAAACCAGTTACTGCCTTGATTTGAAAGTGTCTATATTTAGAGCAGGAAAGAGTCCAATGTTCAAATTCTTCCAGAACCTAACATCAGCAAGGTGAAATCCCACTTCTTGTTTTAGTGTTGTCAATTGACTTGTACTTATGGGGCATTACTGTGTAAAAGCTTTGGCTAGAAATGGATAGTTGTGCAGGTGGATAAATAGTTTTTCTTTTGAGCTAAATAAAATGCAGTGCTTGTTATTCTAAACACCTAATACCTGTATGCTAAATAGGATTATGCCCCTTCTTTACCTTCTCTTTCCTGATGGCAAAGGTTGTGGGAAAACAATTAAATGATATGGCAATTTAAGCAGGCAGAGCTGCAGCAAGTTTTTAGGTTAACCTCATCTTTAGTGGACTTTCCTGGCTTTCAGTGTAATAATAAAATCCTTCAGAACTGGCCAATCTGTTGAACGGTCTGAATCCAGTGGTACAGAGGCCTATCTGGCACTGATAAATGTAGCTACGTCAGCACAAAGAGGTAAGTTTCTGTCCCCTGGCTGGGGACACAAACAGCGGTAATATCAGTTTTGGCATTCAGGCTCTGCATACTGATGTGACTTATTTGTCCTGCCTTCTCCACTGATCTGAAGTTTAAATTAGCTGATGTTGACATAACTGGTAAAGAAATGAATGACTTGGAACTAAGACTTCAAGTGTTAAGGGTAACATTGAAATAGTGGAAATAAGCAAATATGCATAGAATATTTTTCTATGAAATCTTATCTTAAAGAAAACTGAAATGAATACCTGTGAATGATTCAATGCCTTGTCAGCTGTCATTATGTGGATTGATTCAAATGATCGAGATGGTTCTGAAGCTCCTCTGCCTTCAACAAACTAAGCTTTTTGTAAAAGCATATGGTGTTTAGCCTCTTCCAAACTTAAATATTTGGAAAAAAATTCTCTGTATATTAGTTTTGTCATTTGAGACAATTTGGTAAAACTTTGAAATACCTCTGCCAGAGGCAGCACATTAATGCTGTGCATGATCTAGGAAACATGGCTGTGTCTTAGAGGAAAAACAATTCTTGATGTGGCTAGAGAGAGTATGATGGTTTTTCGATGGTAGGAGGTTAGCACATACACTCTGGAATTGCAAATGTCCCTGGAGTAAAGATAACACAACATGAATCTATTCAGCTGATCGGTTACAGGATTTCAAGTACATGCAAATGTCAGCATTTAGCAATCACTTTAGTCAGTAAATTACCCTAATTGAAAGGAGGTGTATAAAATGGTTAAAGAGGCTATTTCTGCATAAACTCCTTTAAGGGTAGGAGGCACCATGTGAGAGGTTGAAGATATGGAAGCAAGCTAGGGCTCTCTTAATTCTGGAGTCCAGAGTATACTTGATCTTTGAGTCAGGCTGTGGAGCTTTGCTCATCTGTAATGTTCTGTAGGTTGCCATATTCAAGGAGTTAAAGATCATAAATATTTAGGTTCTGTGACTTATGGGGAATGCTATTTATTTTGAATATGTACTCTTTATCATATGCCTTACATAAAGTGCTTTGAAAATTGACTTCATCCATCTTGAAATAAGGCAAACTGTTGGAAATTCAACTCTGTGTTGGTTATTGCCAGCCAAGTATCTCTTGATGCTTATGATGAAAGATATGCTGCGGCAGTCTTGAATACAGTTTCCCTCAACTGAGGGAGTAAATCTGTTCCTGTCTCTGCCTACTCTAGAATACCCCTGAAAACAAAAGGACTGAAAATAATTTAATAAAATAATCTTTCCTTCCCTATCCATTGTGCTTCTGGAGTTCCTTCCTCCTACATTTCTGAAATGGAAGAGCTAATTGCAAATACACAGAGGAGTCTGCTAAATCCAGCAAAAAGTTGTATTTTAGTGTTTGGGGTGTTTGCCAAGGAACCCTTTAACTTCTCAGATCAAGACTCTTGGCTAATGCATGTATTTTTAGTTGTTCAGGGGGATTTATTTTATTACTTAAGTATGTTTAGCTACTTTATGCATGATGTGGGTGTTAACATATTATGTTAAATTCTAAATCATAGAATGGTTTGGGTTGAAAGGGACCTTAAAGATCATCTAGTTCCAACTCCCCTGCTGTGGGCAGGGACACCCTCCACTAGACCATGTTGCCCAAAACCTCATCCAACCTGGTCTTAAACACTTCCAGGGATGGGGCATCCACAACCTTTCTTGTCAACCTGTTCCAGTGCCTCACCACCCTAACAGTAAAGAATTTCTTTCTAACATCTAGGCTGAATGAGCCTCCCAGGGTGTTACTCAGTTAACAGAGCTAGTTAAAGTTAACATGACCTTTAGTTCTGTTAAATACTCTAATGACTTGTTTCTGAAGGTTTTTCCTTTGTGTGAGGCCTAGATAATTGTGTTCCAGTTTCTGGGAAAAAATAAATAAATCTTGGGATGGATATTGTTAACAGGAAGGAGTATATCTAATTTTTTGACATAAGCAGATGAGATGTGTATTGTAGAAAAAATAGGGTATAACCAGTGTTATTTCAAAATGCGCACTGAACTTTGTTTAATCTATTATAGCATTGCTTCCAATGAAAGATTGGTAATATTGATTTGTATTGCTGATTGGCTGTAATATTAATACATCTAATTAATAAGCTGAGGTCATTATAGCCTTTTTTCACATTAAACCATTTATAATCAGCAATCCAATTTTCTTGCAGGAAAAGCAAGGCTTTGTTGAGCATATTCTGTGTGTATATGTATGTGGGAAAGAAAATAGAAAAAAAGCAAAAACTGGGATATCCCTACCATAGGGTCTTGCTCTGAATCTTTTGTGACTTAAGCAGAGGTGGCAGATAATGGCCTGACTGCAAATGCTATGCCAGGTGACTTTTCCATTTCAAGAACGTAGTTGCATTCAGTCACAGAGGGATGAAGCATTTGGACTATCGTCCTAAATGGCAGGGGGACTGGTAACCCAGATGGTTCTTTCTGGCTCTGGCTAATTTCCTACCCCAGTGTCTTGTATTGATGAAGTAGAGTTGTCCTTTCCTGTTCCCTTTGGAGAAGGGCCTGGCTGTCCCTTTTACAGACCTTGAAGGGCCTGTAAATGAGGAGTACAAATGGGATTGTTTTTTGTACGAGAGGGTAGGCCATTCCTGGTGGTGTTCCAAGTCAAGGAAGTGTTTTTGCAACCTATGTTGGCAGTGAATGCATTAATCTTCCCTTGCTACTTCTTGAAGTGTGTGGTATGGATCCCACTTGTGCACAAGGTACCTCAAATCTGTTAGGCAGTTGGTTTTCACCTCTGTGTGTATAAAGTTGTGTGTGTACTTGAAGGCTAGGGCCCTAAAAAGCAATGATATCTGCATACAATGATATCTTTCAATCTGTTTGAGCATATTGGACAAAACTTGCCTGAGATTAAGTGGAATGTGAAATAATGTTTAGCTGGGAAATACATGGATTGACTGCTGGTGATCAAAATGAAAACAGTTTCTGACAATAAAAATAAAGCACCATGTTGAAGAAACTTAAACAGATACTTAGTGATGCTTCTGTATACAATGTGATACATGCAAATGAGGTTTCCAGATGGCACGAGACAAACTTGCATAGATCCTAGCAAAACAAATGACACTTCTTGCAGTGAAAGTCAACAACAAGCAGAAATACCTATAATGCATTCTTTTACAGTAATAGAATATTCATAAACAAAGAATAGATTCCAGGCTAATTATCACTGCCAGAGGGAAGTGCCAACATATCAAGTCTTGATAAAACTTTTGTCCTTAATTATTTAATCTTTCATTTCATCATTAAGCAATAAGAATAAGAACTCAAGACCTTATTTGCAGGAAGTTGTAACTCCAGGTCACTCTACTTGAATAGAAGCCCTCTAAACAAACATGGATAGAAAACTTCAGACATACATAACTAGAAAGAAGTATAAGTAATTTTGGAAAGCTGCCAGTACCTTAAGTTAAAGAAAGTAAAGAACTAAGACACTGATGAGATACTTATTCCCTAGGCATCTGTACAGCATCAAAAGGCAGATTATATTGATTCTTCTGACTTTGAGAAAGCATTTACTCTTAATGATGACATGTTTTTCTTTTATTATTATTATTCAAATGTTCTGTACTTCAAGGAGCAGCATGCATTACTGCTTGTGTTATTGCTTACATTGTCACTTGATTGCACTTGCCTGGAAATTAACAGGATGAAACCATTTAAAATTATCCATACTAAGGAGGATACTTGCTCAACTCAGTTATTAATCTGTGAAAGAATAGAGTATTTTATATAAAAAATAATCCTACCCCCTGTTTTTGGCTAGGATAGAGTTAATTTTCACAAGAAGCTAGGACAGGATACAGCCAGGATGGGTGACCCAAATGAGCCAAAAGGGTATTCCATACCATATGATGTCATGCTCAGCATAAGAGGGCTGGTTGAGGTGGGGCAGCACGACTCCGAGACTGGCTCCAGGGCAGTCTGAGTGTGCTGAGTGTCCAGTTGGTTGTGGGGTGAGCAAATTGCATTGTGTACCACCTGCTTTATATATTCTAAGTACTGTTGTTATTACCCTCTCCCTTTGCTGTTCCAGTAAACTGACTGTATCCCAACCCATGAGTTTTACCTTTGTCTTCCCATTCTCCTCCCCATCCCTCCAGGTAGAGGTGAGTGAGCAGCTGTATGGTGTTCAGCTGCAGCTGAACTATGATATCCTATATCAAATTAACGTTTGAATTTTTTTCCCCACACAGTGTCTGTGATAGGCTGGTGAATTCAATTGTGTATTGATGTGGCTTTTTAAAAAAGAAATTAGTAATTGCAGAGGTATCTGGTAGTCTCCTCACACAAGTTAAAATCTTCCTGCACCTTCATGCCCCATCCCTGTATATGGATGTGTTGTGCCATTGGAGTTGGCAGGTCAGGCCTTGTGGAAAGCAGCACTGTACTGTATATACCAGCTGATGCTGCTGGAGAAGCAGAAGTTGGGTGAGGCTGAAACTGTTCTCCAGAAGGCTGGAGTGGCCTTCGTACAGGAAAGAGCAGGCTCCTGGGGAAAAGTGTAAGAATGAGATGGTTTGGCTGACACCCCAGGAGGCAGGAGTAGGAGTTCTGAGCCAGACTTAGAACAGAGGAGAGCACTTGCTGTAGGCTCAGATGGACTTTTCAGTCAACCTCTAGCTGGTCTTGATACTCCTATGTACTCTGAGCACTTAGCAACTTTGAGATACTACTTCTGACTCATGGAGTATCATCATCACATTGGAGATCTAACTCTCATACTTCCTGAAAATATGCACAGCAGTAAATGCACCTTAAGACCCTTAAATGTGAATAATAGAAGGACTCTTAAACTGGAAATAGATTTTTGTGGTAGGGAACTGCTATGTTGGAGACCCCATCAGGCAATTTTTCTATTCCAGAGTCTGGTGCCTTAACACCAATTCAGTGTGTGGTCTTTTCTGAAAGCAGATAGCTACCTTTTTCCTGTAATAAATGAATATCTATGCATAAAGACTTCAGGTGAGATAAGCCTCAGCAACATGTAATTAAACAGGCAATCTAGAGGGTCCTGGACTGCAGAGACCTGCTTGGGAGTACAAGCTACTGCTGGTAGTATGTCCATATGGGAACTACAATGCCAGGGGGTGGCTTTTGGAAAGCATACTACTAGCAGGTGCAGCCAAGTGTCCTGCTAAAGTGGGCAGATGGTGGTGATTCACTTCAGAGCTCAAAGTAACTGTTGGGGATGCAGGCATTATCTGGGATTTATGTGTCAGCAAATGGCCAAGCATTTGATCTTTAAATCTGTTTAAATACCTAAAGATCAAGTCTCTCTAATCAGATTTTAAAAAAGCACTTAAGAACAGTGTGAATTTCTTAATCACTGAAACCAACGTGATCAGTACCTTTTGGTATGTTGTTCTAGTCACTAAGCTGTGCTTTTAGCACAGTACTGTGCTCCTTTCCCATGATCACTCTTTGAAACAAAGTGGTGGTACTTGATACTGTTCTCCTTGTCAGAGGCTGTCATTCTTTTTCTCCCACCAGAATGGTGTGAGTGTGGAAACCCAGAGTGAACCAGAATGAGGATACCAGCTGAACGTTGCACTAGTGCCAATCTAGCTAGCTAGCATTACAGTATCTCTGAAAGTACTACTGCAGCTCAGCAAAGCAGTGTGCATGCTCCTCTTCTGTATGTGCTGTGACAGCCAAAGCCACAGCATGATCACACTTGGCTGGGCTCTTGCCTCAGAACTGTTCCATATGCATGGAAAAGTTTCTCCACTGAATATCTCCATCCAAACTACCTAGGAGCTAGTCCCTCCTGTGGAAACTCACCCTGAGATGGCAAAAGATTGAAGCTGTTTCGCAGTGTTTCTTGGAAACATGAAGACACAGGGCCAGAAATGGAAGCTGAAAAGTATGCTGCCTTGGAGAGTGGCTGAGTTTCCTGTTTTGCTACATTTTTCTCCTTAGGTGTGTCTCTTCCACTTTCTTGGTTCCTGTAGCACATCCTAGAAGCATGTCCCTAGGAATAGGGCTCTGTAGCTGGGTTCCTTCCATTTGAGTGAGTAAAGGTCCTTAAGATCATTCATATCATCCGCTAGAGTGGAGACAGCTGTCAGCACTATGTAGTTTCTTTCATACTAAAAGAGCACTTTTGTAATACATTTATATATTATGCACCAAATATCATTGATTTCTGTATAGATATGACAATGTTGAAGGTAAGAATACCTCTTATCTCCTTAAGTTCCCTGTATATCCCTATTCCTTGAGTGTACATAGTAGGCAAACCACCTATACGTGTTTTCTTGCAACACAGGCCCCCATCCCTGGAGCATGTGGTTGACCTGTCATTAGGAGAATGACGTAAGTGGATTATTAATGACATAAATTACTTTGAAACTAGCTGAGCCCTGAACCCAGTGCAACAGTTGCTGTATTACACTGGGGTCAGAACATAGTGGTGAAACACAATGTGTTTTGGCAGGGATAGAGTTAATTTTCTTCCCAGTAGCTGGTATAGTGCTGTGGTTTGGATTTAGGATGAGAATAATGTTGGTAACACACTGATGTTTTTAGTTGTTGCCAAGCAGTCCAGGACTTTTCAGCTTCTCATGCTACCCTGCCAATGAGAAGGCAGGAGGTGCCTAAGAAGCTGGGAGGGGACATGGCCAGAGCAGCTGACCCAAAGTGACTAAAGGGATATTCCATACCTTATGATGTCATGTTCCATACATAACTGGGGGTGGGCTGGGAGGTGAGGCACCTCAGATCTTGCTCAGCAAGGACTTCAGGTGGTGAGAAATTGTGCTGTTCATCACTTGTATATTCTTTTATCATTATTATTCTCTTCCTTTTCTCTCCTATTAAACTTTATCTCAACCTACAAGGTTTACCTTTTCTCCTCCCATTTTTGTTTCCTCCATCCCACTGAGGGGGGGTGGAGTGAGTGAGTGGCTGTGTGGTTGTTTTAGCTGCTGGCCAGGTTAAACCACAACACAGTCTAAAGGCTAAAAGTAGCTGCAGTGTTTTAAGCTCATAAAGAGGCAGCAAAGGAAAGGTAATGAACAGTAAAAGGAGCATGGCCTATTTGTTCCTCTCCTTGGATTTGCTGTCAGGGTTATAATGAAGCACCAGGGCTGGAACTTAACTGTTTTACTGGAGACATCAGGCCCATCTGAGATTCCTTGCTGTTTTATTTTTCTTTCTTTTGCTTTTTAGTTGATTTGCCTCTTAACCTTATACAGTACACCTGCTATTATGCACTGTTACTAAACTGTTGTTCAATTTACCTCATTTTCTGCAAAATGTTTTGAATTATGTTGAAATTGTTCAGCAAAACCCCTGTGTTTTTTAGCTTTTCAGCAGTGCAAGCTGCTCTCTGACTTGCAATGGGGAACCAGATTCAGAGCAGTATTGGTATGTTTTTCTCTGTTTGCAAGGCAGGGAAGACACAGCCAAGGATTTTAACCTCTGTTCTATTAAGCTATTGTAAAATATCATCGACAATCTTCAAACACCACTGGTGAGAGTCTCAGGAGTTTCTGAATATATTGTTGCAGGAGTCTCTTGAGTAAATTATTGAATAAATTGCATTCTAACACTGTATTGCTGGACTACTGAATAAAAAAAGCATAACTGTGTGCTACTTTGATATTTTTGTTAGGATTAGCAGGAGATTTGGAAGCATTTACTTATTTGTCCTTCTTTGTACTTTATTGTATGTTTGTACAGCACCATACTGTGCTAATTCAAAAATCCTGAAGTGAGTATAAAATAATGTACTACTACTTCTAGAAGTCATTGCATTAGGTACCGGACTACTCCCACCTGAGATGGTGAGTGGCTCTGAGTCATGAAATGATAATGAAGATTTGATGAAATGTGCTGAATTTACGGAACTAGTTACACAGAGTTTGTAACACCATAATTTATAAGCCAAACTTTTTTCCTTTTGAAATATATGATAACAAATGGAGAGGTTTTCTTCAGTTCTTCCAACAACCAGTGATTAAATTTATGGAACTGCTTTTGCATTTCTCAGCTCTATCTGCTAAAGTAAAACATTTTATCACTGACTGGGTTATTCCTGGTGGTACTGAGCTGTATGACAGTTTTGAGCAACAGGCCAGCTGTTGTTTTTATTTCAGACTGCATCTTCCCAAGGTGAGTAGTGTGTAAAATTAACAGTTCCTTGTCAAGGAATTTTGGAAGATTGCACAGAATTTTATTTTAGCCCTGCAGCAATACATAACTTGGAGTAGTTAGCCTGAGAACATAGTGATGATGCAGAGTGATCATGGCTCTGCATCAAGAAGTCTTAACAGCTGGTAGAGAATGTGCATGCCCTGAAAGAGATGCTACTATGTGCTGTTAGATTGGATGAGGAGGGATTTGAAGTGTGTGTTTTATTCGTATTTGAAATGTTGCTCTTCAGAGTTTGTTGTTACTAGGTGGTGTCTTCCAGGGGTTCAAGATACCACTCAGAATAACCAAATTCTGTCCTATTAATATCCATCTCTTTTTCTCTACATGAATTTTTGCTAATGAAAACTGTCTCCACTTCATTGTCACATACAAAAGATGGAGCTTCTGAAGTATCTAGAAGCTGATGATAGTGGCACATAGCGTGTAGCACAGCATGTTCTCATGCTGCAAGTGCGTGGATTCTTGAAGGAATGGTTGAGTGAGTACCTGCTCACATGATACAGTAGGAAAATGGCACTTCCTGGTGAGTGCAAGGGAGATGGCCATTCTTACATTTGTTTATTCTAGCTTTTTCACTTGTATGAATTCTATTTAATGAAAAATCTGGAGTGAAGGGTGGCTGTAGGAGGAGGTCAAAGCAAGGACAGTTGTGGCCTGTCTGCCTAGCAACCTCCATAAGCAATTAGCCTATGCTTTTCTTCTTCCAACTGCTTTACTCTAAACTGTAAGCAAGGCTTCAGGTGCCTGGGCTGTGCTAGGACACCTGAGATCTGGTATGCCACATCATGCTGTACAGATATAGTCATAACTGTAGGCTAGACCTGCTCTCCTTTGACTCCTTGCAGGCACTACTGAACAAGCTCTGCTCCTTACAAGGCTTACCAATGATCAGCTATTAAGCAATACCCTGTCTCTGGCTTACAGCTCCATCTGGATGTGAACTCAGCAGTAAACCTTGTCTTGGGGGATCTTGTCTCTGTGAGAAGCAGTGACTTCTTGCTGTATATGTATATGGTTCCGTACCCAGAGAAACTGAGCAGATACCTACTTCTTATAGAAGTGTCTGTAAACAAGTAATTCTTAGTCTTTGCAGAGGCTTGAGAAAGGAACAGGATTACAAGAAACTTGAACTTTAAGCAAAGCCTTAGTCCTGAAGAAAAAACCAGAAACTTCTTGGAACTGAGATCTTCTTTCAGTTGCTTTATTTGGTGCACAATGTCTTTCTCTCCTTCTAACCTAAGGTAGCAAGTTTATAACTAGGTTACAAAAATCCTTCTTCCAAACACAAAAGGAAAAAAAATAAATAAACCCCAATGAACAACAGAAATCCTCTGTTGTCTTTTAAGGCATTTATGCCTTAACTCACCCTGGGATAGTCTCCATTGCTCACCAGGAATCAGTCTGTAGGCAGTCCTTCTGACATCTTACAGCTCTGTCCTCTTGGCTACTGGAGCAGGCTAGGAGTTGGACTCCTGGCTGGTCCCTTGCCCCTCTGCATTGCTATATTACAGAGCAGGGCAGATTCTCTGCCAGCACCTTTGAGGGTCCCTAAACCCCTCTACAAGCCTGGGGAACCCAGAGTGGGGTGAAAAACAGAATAGCCTCCCAAGGGATTGTTGTGGTTTAACCCCAACCAGTAACTGAGCACTAAGCAGCTGCTTGCTCACTCCTTCTGCCCCCCTCAAGGGGATGGGGAGGAGAATGCAAAAAAACCCCTCGTGGGTTAAGATAAAGACAATTTAATAGGATAACAGTAATACAAGTGATGTACAAATGCAATTGCTCTCCACACGCAAAAAGAAAACAATCCGATGTCCAATTTATTTCCAAGCAGCAAATCTACCTCCTGGCTAGCTTCCCCAGTTATATATGGAGCATGACACTATATAGCAGGGAATATCCCTTTGGCCAGTCTGGGTCAGCTGTCCTGGCTGTGCTCTTCCAGCTTCTTGTGTACCTGGCAGGGTGTGAGAAGCTGAAAAGTCCTTGACTTGGTGTAGAGACAACAACTACCTATCAAAACTAAAAATATCAGTGTGTTATCAACATTATTCTCATCCTAAATCCAAAACACAGCACTACACTGGCTACCAGAAAGAAAAATTAACCATCTATCTCACCTAAAACCAGGACAGGAACATAACATTAGTCAAGTTGGAGTGTAGTCTTTGTAATAACTGCATTGGGTTATCCTGGTAAACACATGCTGCCTTCATGTGAAAGATGCCGTGCCATGTCCAGGAGCCTGTTTAGGCACCTTGCTATTATGCACCATGTAGGGGAAAAGTGAGAAAGTTAAGTCAGTCTGGGTGTGTCTTTATCTACATGGTGATGACAGCTTTCTGTTGATTAGTCTGTGTTCAAAAGTGTGCAATTTCTAACCCACATTAACTGGGATCTGAAAAAAAAAAAATGGCTAAGGCCAGGGAGGAAAGCAGTTAGCTAATCTATGGGTTCAGTGGGAAGTTAAGGAAAAACTTATGGTTTGGGCGTCATTCCAGGTAGATTCAGTATAGGCAAAAAAATGTTCTATTTCTGTAGCTATGACTAGCGTATGTTTCAACAGGAGACATCTCTCTCAAAAGGTAATATATCTATCTTGTATAATCAGCAGTTTTGCCAATTACAGCTTGGAACACTTTTCTCTTTTGGGACCCAATGCTTCCTAGGAAACTTTTTGTACTGCACATCACCTGAAAGATTAATACTTTTCAATTTTTTCATGCAAAGCTTGTAAATCACACAAGCAATATAAAAAAAAAAAGTTAGAGCCCAATCAGGAAATGAAAAGAAAAATACAAATGACTTGCATCAATCTTTTAAAGTGCTCTGATCCAGTGGGCTAGCTGCTAGTGGATGTGTCAGCTCAGCTTATGTGTGCACAGAGATTGCAACTTGAAGGATGTTAAGGTCCCAGTAATTTGTGAGAATGGTAGAAGAGAGCTGGCTCTGCACAGATAGGAAATCTCTCAATGTCACTTTGCAGTTTCTTCTTTGTTGTAGTACTTTTGCTAGGCCCAGTTAGTGCCCCTTTTCATCTTCCTTTTTTCTTTTCTTTTAAAAACATGTCTTGCCATCCCCCCTCCATTTTTTAGGTTCATTCTAAATTTTGTTCCTCTGCCTGTCTCCTTGATTCCTCCCTCTTGACTCTGCCACTTTGAGGTTAATTGTTAAGGTGAAGCCAAACATAGCTCACCTTAGCAGCGTTGGTTATTCAGATTGGCTCTTTCTGATCCTGAAATGTGCAGTGAATCTGCAGCTGTGCTTTGGTTTGGTCATACACTTCTCAAACTGTATTTTAAAATTTGCATTTTTAAAAAGATGAAATCACAATGTATAGTGAACTGGGTAACATGGCTAGGTCACAACCAAAACCTTCCTTATCACCAAATGAGAATCTGATTTATCACTGAATATAAAATGAAAATCTTGTAATCTGCACAAAGTGTCTTTTACACAAATTAGAGAGTAGGTTGGTATGGATGTTCAAACTCAGCGTAGCAAATAACAATGTGGGTTTTTAATAATCCAACTACTGATCATAATTCCAAGCAACAGAATTTCAGTCAGCTGATGTATGCACAAGTGGTTTTTCCTTTCAATTACATTTAATCACTTTATAGGGTATTTATTTCCTTAGGTAACCTGCATATGTGATGGAACAAAGGGCTTGGGTATGTATTTTGTCCCTACAAGGGGAAATTTTACTATTTTGGTCCTAGAATCTCATACTAAGACTATAGAGGAGAGAGGAATTTGTTTGGGAGGCTTTTCATGTGTCTTATAAAAACAGTAGGGTAGCCCAAACTTCGGACAGAAGCCACCTCATATTATATGATTGAGAAGATTTAAGAGACCTTTTTTATCTGTGTCCATCAGATTAATGTTGCTACTTTCCTATAATTTTGATTTTTTTTTTTCACTTCTCACAGTGAATTCTCAGTAGTATATTTTCCTACAGTTCAAACTATTAGTTTTTGTTGTCCAGGAATGTGGGCAAGGTCACTATAAAAGTGAAAATTTTGCCCTTACTGATGCCAGTGGAGAAACTCATAACATAGTAAATGCACCCTGTGCTCTACCTGGATACTTATATATCTCTCTGTTAAAAGCCCTCTGTAGTCTGACTTCAGACTGCATGACTGTATGAACTTTTTGTGAGAGAAATACTCAATAGTTGAACAGTTTTGTTGAGACGTGGAAATCACTTGGCACATTTTTGTACTCTTGTTTAAACCAATGCTAGGCTCAGATATGGATTCCCATGTGATATGTTAGGTATGAATATAGCATGTGACTCACTGTAACAGCAAATATGGTGGAACAACATTGCAGCTGGCAAACTTGCTAGTGAAATATTCACCAAACGTATTAGGCTATAGTCAAGGACAGAGCTGGTGTCAATTTTCATTTGTAATTAAAACATTGTTGTAAACATGCTTACACAGTGCTTAAGTTAATAGCAGCAGTCATGTTGGCTGTGACCTCACCGTGAGAGCTTCATGGGCAGATCTTTTGTTTACTTGAATCCTGTTGTAAAATTAGGGACGTATGGATTAAAACTCTTACTTCTCAAAGCACTTGAGCATGTGCTTGCACTAGCCATATGCATAACTTCATTTTTATTTAGCATGATATGTGCCTGAGGGAGACACTTCAAAAGCAGAGAGCACAGGCTACTTAACTGCCCCTTATACTAATGGAATTTGCCTAGATGATGCACTGAACAGGATAGTGATGTCTGGGTGTGTTTATCAAGTACAAGGTTTCTTTATGTAGCATGAAGTGACTATGCAAGTAAGCAGCTGTAGTCTATCAGGTGAGGTATTTCCACTACACTGTGAACAAGGATGATAAACTCTAAACTTTAACAGATACAGAGAAAGATGACCAAGGGAATGGATTGTCTATTTCATAAGTGACTGGAAAAGCTTGGCCTGTAAAACTTAGCAAAAAGAAAGGTGAGGAATATAGTTATTTTCCTTATTACATAAAGGAGTTAAAAGAAAGAAAAAAGTCAAATTAGAAGACAGCATTTCCACAAGTACAGGTGTGTAGAAACAAATGAGGACTGATAAATCTTCTTCCCCTAATAATCAGCCTAAAATATATTAGCCCAAGAAGATTTGGAAAAGACTTGTATAAAGGCAATAGGGACACAAATTTTAACTGCTTTTGAGATGATATTTGGAGAGTTTATGAAAAGGAGGGTATGATATGGTGCCTGCAATAGCAGGGACTGCTTCTCATGGTCTGGTAAATTCTGCAGCTCTTTATTGTGACAGCAAGTATCTGTTTGGGATCCATAAGCGAAAATGCTCTCTTATTTCTTGATCTTTGGATCAAAGCTGAACTAAGCTCTTCAGCTAGGGGTTGGGAGAAAAATGTGAAGATTTAAGTGCCTTGCAAATGCTTCAGTTACTATTAAATGTAAAAGAGGCAGTAAAAGATTGTCAACTGCATCTGGCCACAGCAACTGTGGGAGATGCTAATATCTTCCTCAATTCCCAGTATTTTTTGAAATACCAATACAGAATAATGCTACTTGAAGCTCCATTATTCCTCCCTCATTAAGCACAGCTGGAATCAGCTGAAGAGTTGCTTTGGAGCCAATAAGGCTTGTTGTGTGATGGCCCTTTCCGAAGTTTTGGCGGAAGCGATACGGATTCTGATATGCTTCCCAGGCTCACACGTGCTCTCTGAGCATCTGACACCAGCACCATGTGGGCTGTAGGGACAAAGGGGAATGTGGTGACTTGGCCAAGTGAGTTTACTGCAGTCTTGAGACAACCATGCTGTCATTCATTGTTCAGGGGTCTGTGATGTTGAAGATGACCTATAAATGAGAGGTTGCCCCCAAAATTTTATGGTTGGATGTTGAAATGATCACAAGAAAAAATAATTGGCCCTAATGCATGCAGCAAAGGAAGGCCAGGAGTCCAAGGGAAGAAGTACTCACAGGCTTCACGTATGCTGGTTAGAAATTGGTTCAACGTGTGCAGAGGCAAAAGGGAATGGCCCAAGTGCCAACAGCTCTGCAATGGAAATGGCTAATTCTGGATTGGCTATGGCTAATAATGTTTTCTCAGAGCAGTGTTAAGAGGGAAAGGTCTAGTGGATTCTGACCACATACTTGTGCTCTACAAGGACATGGCTTCCTGCACAGAGAGCTGCAATGTTGAAAATTTTAGCTTTTGTCAGCCAATATGAGGAAACTATACTTCCTTAGAAGTGTTTTTGGGTGCTCCCTACCAGCCCATTTGTATATGGCTTTTAGACAAATAGGCACTGATGGGGAGCATCCTTCATTGTGGATTTCCCAGTTGGCTCCACAGCAATCACCTTTTGACCATGTTTCCCACTGTATAATTAATTCATTCTTTGGAAGAAAGGATTCTCACTCCTAGCTCAGATCTCTGAATATTCTTATGTAACAAAAATCAAGAAGGGGAAGAGGTCATTGAAGACATCAAGCAGGAAGTAATTTAAAAGTGAAAGGAAAATATTGATCTACAAACTAGCAAACATTATCTAGGATCCTTCTTGCTAATGACAAAAGCCGTTTGGCCTGATCCCATGGTCTTTAGGATGAAGCTGCTTCTCCACTTAAGTGACTTGCTGTGCTTGAGTTCAGTTAGTCTGTAGCTGTTCTGACACCCGCAACGCTGTCAGGAAGGCAGGATTATTGGAAGATTGCTGTGGTGTGCAGCACAGGGCCATGATTATTCAGCAGAGGCTGGCTAGGAGGTGCCAGTGCTTAATGCACTTTGCAGTTACTTTGTAACAAGAAGATAAATACAAAGACTTCGGTTAACTTGCGTTCCTAATTAAAAAGTGGGAATTTTACAGTGGGAAGAGATATAATCAACATAAAAAGCTAAAAAGCATTCCTATGGTCCAACAGTGACTTCTGCACAGAGTGGGTACCAAAAACATGGCTACACTGAATGTGCTGCGTGGTCTTAGAGGAGAATGCATTTCAGCTACTATTGGTGCTGCTGATTTTAGGAGCTGAATTATTTATTTGTTATTGAAGGACTTTGTCATGTTTTAAATCTGCTTACAGGCTTATTTTTGATTCAATGACTTAATACAACAAAATTAGTGATGACATGAAGTTGTAACTGTCCGTCAAGGGCATGTGTGACATGAAATTTCTGGGTTTTATAGCTGAATTGTATCTTAGCCATTAATTGCATGGAAATTGCATTTAAATATTTAAAGACTGCAGACTTTACTTTACTAGTGAAATGTTTTTGCTGTCTGCAAACATGCAGATTCTCTGATTACAATGATCAGTCTTGTCTTCAAGACTAGAAGCTGCTGCTGTTTAAAAAAAAAAGTAAATTGAATATATATGCATATATTCATACACCTCCCCCATTTCACAGTCAGACTACCATCATGAAACCAGTTCAAACAAACACAGAGGGAATTAGAATAATATATTGATAAATAAAATTGTCCTAACTTAAAATTTCAGATTCATCCACACAAAATAATTTCTTAATGCATAATATCTGTGCTTATCCCATACAGCAGTGTACTTTTTCCCTGAAGGACTGTTGCTTTTTTTCCTCACAGCAAGTTTTTTCAGATAATTCCAATGGGTCCCAAGCTGCCAGTAGCGAGGTCTTTTCTATTGCATTGAATAAAGAGAGATATTTACTGTTTGTGGCTTTTGCTTCTCATACTATGGCAGTATCAGTAAAGATACTTCATGTAACAGTAATGTTGTTTCTCTCCTGAAATGATTTGCGTGTACACACTCCTCTCTTGGCAGGCATGCTGTTTGTGTTAAGAACACTTGAAAATGCTTTGACAGGATTTGTGTACAATGCCAAAGATGTGAGCTTTCTTTTTTTCTTCATACAATTTTTGTTTTCAAATGTGGCTAACATTTTTCTAATGGAAGTGTGTTCATATTGAATTTTGTGCTGAAGAAATCACAGTTTGAAAGCTACAGTGTATTTTCGTGCATTCTAACAACTCTGGATTTCTCGCTTATAATTAGTAATCAGCAGTGGGAGTCTAACATTATAATTCTCCAGCTGTTGTGCCAAATAATAACTTCATACATATCTGGTAGAAACAATTAGTGAAATAACAAGGAATAAAAATTATGCACCACAATTGCAGAATTTGTGAACAGAACAGTAGGTAGAAATTGATGGATTCTTTTGGTTTGTTGCCACTCATGTAAATGAAAATCTGAAAAACCTGTCAATGAAAGAATTGTGATTATTAGCCTGAAAGTTGTGACAAACTAAGTATAATAGGGGAGCTAGCTGCTCAAATGTAAGTGGAAAGAACATTTTCACGGGGCTTGTACGAGGTAGGCTGTTTTAGCAGGTTTAAACCATTGTACAAAGAACTGGATTCATTGGGGTGAATAGATCCTAATGCTTTGTGCTGCAAGGTGTGCGCTGTAAAAGATCCTGCTGTGATATGACGCTCTGTCATAGCTCCTAGTATTGATACACCCCTTGGACAGTGGATGGTTCTTTTTCCAACTCTTACAGGGTATTTTTTGGTTTAGTAAAACAGCTTCAGTAGCAGCATAATGTGGCGCTTTTTGATCAGCGTACTGGGGGTGGGGTGGGGTTGCTATGCTTAAATAGATTAAGATACTGTACACTTGTGTATACTGCAGATCTCTATTTAGTCCTCTAGCTTCATGGGAAAACAGCTGAAACGCCATTTCAACATAACTGGTAGTAGGTAAAACCATTGCATATGTCAAAAGAAATGGAATCAACAAATGAAGTGAAAAATATGTCATTTGTAAACAGAATTGTTTACAGAATTTACAAAAGAACTTGCTTTCTAGCTCATCTGGATTGTGCCATGTGGGACCATATGTCATTTGACCTTTATTTCCTTTGGCTAAATAGGCTCAGTTATGATGAAAGCGAGTTCAGAAAATGAATCAGATTGCAACACAGCTTTGGTTAGAAAAATAAACAAACTTTTTGGTTATTCTTTGAAATGTTCTTGCAATTGCATTTGTGCTTTTTGCAAAACCAATACCTTCTTTTCTACGGCTACATTTTTCTGCTTCACATACATGGAAATTTGAGGTTATAGGTGCATATTGGGCTACTCTGTTAAGTAACTTGGCTTTTGTGTGGGCAAATTGGTTGAGCAGCATCTTATTATTAGAATCCATGTAGATTATAGATTATTAAAGATATTTGTTATGGGATTTTATAGATCAAACATATAATCTTTTATGGAAACCTTGCTTAAAACATGTAGTCTGTGGTGTGGCTTGTGAGAGCTCACTGAAAATCATGCAAAACTCCTAGTGTGCCCCTGATAATTTTACCTATGGATAATAAACTGTGTGACATCTTGGCCAGGGTGTGCCCCAATGTGTGTTCTGTTCTTCGTGCTTCTGTGTGGGGATCATTCAGTTGTGCTCCCGACAATTTCTTAATTAAGTTGCTGACTGCCCAAAGCAATGAGCGTGAAATGTAATGGAGCTGTGGTTTATCTCCTGAATTGTAAGAATATTAGAAAAGTAGGTAAACTTTCCTGGGTTTTGCTGTTGCATTTTTTTTTTTAAACTAAAATGCTTGTTTTCTGTCTGTATGTTTTTAACCCTGCTTCATTCCACTTTGCTATCAAAGCAATGCTTGTCATAAGAAAACCTGACGCTATAGTAATACAATTTAAGGCTCCCAAAAGGGACTGCATAATTCCGAGCTCCTAACTAGGCAGGTAAGTCCTAATCAGTTTTGCCTAGTAGGAGAAAAAGTCTTCCCCAGAAGAGAGATCTTGTGGTTTTCAGTCAGGGAAAGTACTATACAAGATGAAATGATGAAATTTCACAGACACAGCCATGGAGACTGCATCACCTCTGGATGTACTCTTTCCTGTCTATTTGTATGAAGCTGCTGTGGGATTTCTCACTGTTGGAGCACTGTTGAGTGCAGAGGAATTACAAAGATTCTGGGGGGCTAAATCCATCTCTTATATGCTGTCCATGAGTGTCATTACCTGTCATTAACATCCCACTGATTCTGCGCCGAACTGCTGTGTCTGGATAATTATGTTCATGGGACAAAAGCTGCTACCTGTCATAAATACCTGGTGTTTTGGTGAAATAGATAATGCAGATTCTTATGCAAGAACAGCTTAAAGCTGTATCTGATGCTTATGGGTTGCTTCTTAACTGCTGGGAAGCAATTGAAATGTCAACAGAACCGTAGTTTGTAGTGCTGCCTTGAGTCAGCATTTGTGAGGCTAGTGTACAAGAAGGTGAAACTCATTTGTCATTTGCCATTACTTTTTGAAAGGCACTAAGTTTTCGGAAACAAAGTGGTTTGTATCGCAGGCTGAACTGCTGGTCTGAAAGAGTTGTGATGAGCAGCAGAAAGTCCAGCTGGAGGCCAGTTACTAGTGGTGTACCCCAGGGGTCAATAATGGGCCATCAGAGTTTGGTATCTTCATTAATGACCTGGATAATATGACAGAGTGTACCCTCAGCAAGTTTGTAAATGACACAAAATTGAGAGAAGTGGATGGTACACCAGGTGGTTGCACTGCCATTCAGAGGGACCGGGACAAGCTAACAGGAATCTTGTGAAATTCAACAAAGGGAAATGCAAAGTCCTGTATCTGGGCAGGAATAATGCCATGTACCAGTACTGGCTGGAAAGCAGCTTTGCAGGTAAAAGACCCAGGGTTCCTGGTGGACACCAAGTTGACCATGAACAAGCAATGTGCCTTTGTGGGAAAGGCAGCCAAACAGCTTCCTGGGCTGTATTGGGAAGAGGTTGCCAGCAGACCAATGGAGGTGACCCTTCCCCTTTACTCAGCCCTGGTGAGACTGCATCTGGAGCACTATGTCCAGGACTGGCCATCCCAGTACAAGAGAGACATGGACGTACTGGAGCAAGTCTAGTGAAGGGCCATGAAGATGATGAAAGGATTGAAGCATCTCACACGGAGATACTGAGAGAGCTGGGACTATTCAGCCTGGAAAAGAAAAGGCTCAGAGAGATCTTATGCACGTGCATAACGAACGCCTGATGGGGGAGGAAGTAAAGATGATAGAGGCAGTGGTGCCCAGTGGAAGGACAATAGGCAATAAGCACAAACTGAAATACAGGAAATTATGTTTAAGCATAAACATAAGCAAAAACCTGTGAGGGCAATTGAACACTGCAGCTGGTTGCCCAAAGAGGCTGCGGAGTCTCCATCCTTGGAGATATTCAAAACCTGCCTGGACAAAGTCATGAGCCATCTGCTCTGTTTGACCCTGCTCTGTGCAGAGGGTCTGGAGGTGCCTCAGCCATTCAGTGCTTCTGTGATCCTGACTGCCTGGATACAGCCATGTGCCTAAACTCTCCTGCAAGAGGTAGCAATTGAGTACATGCTCTAATAATCCTGTGTTACAGTGAGTAATCATCTCCACTTTGATTTGTGGCCCTTGACGTTCCTGAGTGACATCAGCTTATTACCCTATTGCTAATCATTTCCACTTGATAGGAAGCTATTAAACTTACTTAATTGGCTACCAGTTAAGGAGCATTGCAATTAGAACACTTCTAGCAGAAGGGAGCATAGCTTCACTATATACAATTGCAGTGAGCATGCAAAATAAGAATTTCCCAAGATAGGTATGGCATGGAGGGAACCATAGTTGAAAGGTGTGACCCCTTTGAATTACTATGAATTTTGGAATTGCATTTATTTATTTATTGCTTTCTTTTAGAATAAAGTAACAAGATATTAAACTGCTGGTTTATACAACCCCCTCTACTTTTTTTATTATTAATCACACATTTTTCTGTGCTAGTGAAGACTTTTTCAAGGGCTTTGTGGATGGTGAGGAGGAACTACCACATGTTCCTGGTCCTCTGGTTGTAATTGTAATTGCCTGTGTGGGAGCGCAGACTCTCGGAGCAGGCTGGGTGTGATAAATCTGCACCGCTTTCCACTAGGTGCCTGCAGTCTACTGAGGAGCCCAAAGAGGAGCAAGCACTTGTGCACTAATAGGTTATTTCTTATTAAATTGGGCTCAAGTGTTGCAGGAGCACTAGAAGAGATGCGATCTCTTGGATCACTTAGTTAATCACTTAGCTGCAATAGCTAGCACCTGTGCTGCCAAGCCGCTTTCTGGAATGTGTGTTTGCTATTGTGAAGCTCTACGGTCCTCTGGCACCTCCACTGCAGGTGTCTGGGGAACTCTGCAACTTTTAGGCCAAATCTGGTTAGTTTGTGTTTGCATAGTTGTCTTCTGTGCTGTTCATTAGCAGAACACTGCTTAACCACTACTTTTCCTTTCCTCGTGCTTATCTCCTGATAAATTTATAGAGAAGTGTATTGGGTTTACATGGCAAGCTTGTGCTAGACTGAATAGATTGGTGTACGCTGTTCCAGAAGAGGTCTTGTAGGGGATCTGTACAAAGGTTGCCTTTAATCCCTCTTCCATTATCTTAATTTCTTCCATTTCTTCATTTATCCTAAAACTTAGTAGGCTACTGTGGCTGGACTATTGTCCCTATAATTTCTCTCAGATCATTATTGTACCTGTAGGTGGGCCCACTCCTCTAAATTATCTAGGAATGACATGGAAGTAAAACATCTGACTCTCCAATCACTACTCAGGCAGTCACAGTCATCTCTGAGTTATTAATTTTGTCTGGAAATTGCCTCCTCAATAGAGGTTTTTAAATAATGCTAATGAAATAGTTTTTGCTGCATGCTAAATATCATTACAGATTTGAAGCTTGGGTCTGAACTTTCTTTTTTTTTTCCCATTAAAAAAGGCCTTTTCATCTCTCTCAAGGTACATTGCCACCATCCAAATTACATTGCCTTTTAAAAATTATTTTTTTAGTATAGTGGCTGGATGTAAAGGGTGTTTTACTGCATAGACTAAACAATCAGGAAGTACATCAAATGTAGATTTTAAGTGTGTTCAGAAGTTTTCACAGGGTCTGTAAGATTACATAGCTTGTGTATTGTAAGTACATACATATGCTCACCTTTTGATTTTAACTTTTTATGAATGTTTACTGCTATTCTTAGCAAAGGCTCAAATAATTGAAAAGTCAGTGAACCTTAATTAGTGAAAAAGTCTGCTAAATGCCTCAAAGAGAGAAGAAAGCTGCCATCTAACTTAGTTTCAGTTAATAGTGATACGAGAGAAAACTCTTAACATTGAAAAATGTAATGTTAAGCTTATTGTCCTGGTTCTGGCAAGGATAGAGTTAATTTCACAGGGAGCCAGGACAGGTGAGCCAAGCTGGCCGGGGGCTAGTCCCTACCGTGTGACGTCATGCTCACCATTAAAGGGAGGGGGGGAGGGAGGGGGCTAGTCGGGCACGGGACGGGGCAGCGTGGTTTCGGCGCGGTTCCGGGACAGGCTGAGGGTCGGGTTGGTCTTTGGCTCGTAAATCGTTCTCTGTTTTCACCCATTGTGACTATCTGTTATCAGCACTGTTGTTGGTTGCTGCCCTCTCCCCTGCTGTCCCAGTAAACTGCCCTTAGCCCAACCCTTGAGGCTTTGCCGTGGTTTTTCCGTTCTCCTCCCCATCCCGCCGGGGGAGGGGTGAGCTAGTGGTCGTGTGGCACTTAGCTGTCGGCTGGGCCTAAACCATGTCACTTATCTAATTAATAACTTCCAAAAATCTTTGGAATCTGTTTTAAAAAACTTCCAAAAGAGAGCATTTAAGTATTTTAAACTAGTGGCAAATCTTAAACCTAGATTCCTTAGGCAGAATTTGGTGTGTAGCTGAGTGATGCATCATCTACTGTATTTTGTCACTCTGGAGGAAAATTAGGAAATGCACTTGGTGAAGAAATGTATGTCACATCATCTTTATGCTCCTTTGTTTTTGTGCATGTCCTGGACCTGGGCACTGCTCCACTACAGTTCATCTGAATGATCACACAGATGTTACAACAACCACAAACACCTTCACTGGGAGAGGATTTAGGCACGAGTTAAGATGCTCCTAAGATAACCACTATCCTTCCTTGGAGACACCTTGGAGAACTGGCCTCGGTAGGCGCAGAGTTAACGCTGGATGTGGAGATCTTCCTTCTAACCAGGGATGTAACTTGGTACAGTCTGATGATACGATGCAGCAGGAAAGCCTGGTTTTGGTCACTCCTTCAGCTGGGATACAGATCTTGTCACATTACAAGAGTTGTCTGTGTGTTCACAGCTGTGTGTGATCTTTGCCTCCAAATTGGGCTTCACAGTATTTCTTTCAGTATCCACTGAAAAGCAAGGAGATAAGATGGAGAATGCAGCAGAGAGTAGCTGAAATGTGGAAACCAAATTGGGGGATGGAAAGTGCTCCAGCAAGCAGGGAATGGTGCTTCACACTTAGCCGAGTTGTGTTGGGAGCTGAGGCTCTTCCTATGCTTTTTTTTACAGCTGGGTGGCAGCATTTCTGCAGTGATTCATGTGTATGGCAAGTTAATTGCTCAAAGATTTTTTTTTTGAGGGATCAGATGTCATGTGCTTATTTCTCTCAGCTGTGATTATCCTTTCTAGAGCAACGTAAAACTCACTAAATCTCTTTGCTACTTTTCTGTAATAGTGAGTCCTAATAATGCGACTACAAATATCAGTAGGTGTAAGATTTCACAAAATGAGTAGGAGTTTATAAAACTGTAATGCAGAGGCTTGTCTGCTGTCCATCCTCTATCTCCTGGCATTTGGTGTCTTCCCTTACATTCACAGTCTGTGTTCAGGATTCTCCAACTCAGTTTGCTTCATTTATACACATCTGTGAAGATGAATGCAAATGAACTGACTGCCTCAAAGATCTGAACTGATAGTTTCCTCCACTGAATTTCCCATTTATCTATGCCACTGTTCACCTTCTACATTAGCAAATCAAAACTTAACTTCAAGGCTGAATTTTGGAAGCTTAAACTTCAAGCTATTGGATTTTGTTGTTATTGTATCAGAAGAAAATTTCCTAACCATTATATTTACTTTGTGAAATTATCATAGGGTAATCATGTATCCTTTTTACATCTCAAGCTTTTTTGTCCCGCACTATGAAATTTGCTTTTCTGGGTAATTTGAACTCGTTCCTGTGTTCCTCTGTCCTTTAACTCATTTTTTGAATGGATGTGGTTTTCTAGCAACATTTATATGTGCTGTATATGTAATTGCTGTCATTACCCAGCTTTTAATAGTTACTTTCCACATTATGAAGGGTGTTCCAGACATACCCTCTGATCAGGCTGAGCCAGTTACTGTGTGTGGGGGCTCTAATCCTACCGCCATTACCTGGTGCTTGGCTGCGTTAAAACAGATTTGGTTGGGTTGCCACTATTCAGCAGGCAATTCAGATGGTCCTGTATCAGTGACCTGTCTTCTTTTGTTACCCTACTGAACTTTGTGTTAACTACAAACTTTATCAGCAAAGATTTTATATCACTTGTAACAATATTGAACAGCACTTAATCGAGCACTGATCTCTGGGAAAACCACCAGTGATGTTCACATTAACTGAAATTTTGCCATTACCATCTCAATTAAAGACTTGATACTAAGTCAATTTTTAATCTATTTTATGTATGCTTTTAGTGCTACTTTGTATCTTTGTTGGAAAAAACCCACCCAACCCAAAAAAACAGTATTATAGGGAATTAAATCTAACAGCTTGAAGAAATTCAACTATAATATGTCAAGATAGCTACCTTGATCTTCCAGATGAGTAATCTTGTCAGCTCTAACAGGTTGGTTTGAGAAGACTTAGAAAGACTATGAAACCATATTGACTGTTATTAATTGCATTTTAGCTTCTAATACTTTTTTATTATAAGACTCACAGTAACTGTTCTGTGGGAGTAATATCATGTTATCCAGACCGTATCGCCCTGGGTATCCATCTTGCCATTTTTAAATCTTGAAACTACCCAGGGAGTCCTTCAAGACTTGTGAAATTCCTCAGGTTATAGGATTTATTAAACATAGATGAACAGAGAAGCCTTCTAAACTCCTAAGTGGTGCTTTACAGATTCATAGATGCAAATCTTTTGGATACACTGATTTGAAAATGCATAGTCTAAATGGGTTCTTCCTTCTGTTACAGACAGTAATCTTTGTATTGCATGTGTGACAGGCAGGATACACATGTCCCTTTTAAAAAAAAAAAAGTTCACAAGTATCTGCTATACTTTTCCTTAGTCTATATCCCTGTTTAGGATTTTATCAACTGCATTTAGCATAAGCTGTGTCTGACTTGAGATTCCTTTTTTTCTCACTGTATTTTAAAATACTTTATTTCCCTTAAGTGCACCAGTTTAATTTTCTCGGACCATATTGGCTATTGATATCTTATTAGTTTGCTTTTATTTCCTGTATTGATTACATATGTTTGAACTCATAACTTTTATTTGGCACTGTTAGCTTTCCCATTCTACCATACTTAATGGGTTTTTATGTTTTCTTTGTTGTTTTAGCATCCTCTGTCAACAGAAAGATTGAGTTGCTACTTCCTCTCTTTTTACATTGGTGTGTTCATGGCTTTCTGACCCATCTTCTATTTTTGGAGTGTCCTTTTAAGGCAAATAAGTTACTATTAATGCACTGCAGAAAACTACTGAATATCCACAGCAAAACTGCTCAGCTGTCTTAAAAAACATTATTTGTTTTACACATGGACACATGATTTATTTTTTCTTTTACTAACCCAGCAGGCTAGGATTGTGCTTTCAATTAAAATGGCTTAGCTGAGGTAATTAGGATTTGTTGCAATCAGCAAGGATAAATTTGATAAAGGAGACTAAATTATTTCATAGGGTTTTGTCTTGACTGTGTTTTTGTTAGCAAATCTAGCTAAATTGCTTGGAGCCATTATTGCTGAAAAGCCAGTTAGTGGCTTCATCAAGTTATGACTGAATACTGGCACTGTTTGTACAGTATTTAATATGCTACAAAACACTATCTTCTCTGTGATATGCTGGTCATCCCATGGCCTGTGGTTCAATACAGGATACTCTGAATAATTATGGAATTAAATATATGTTCTAGAGTGAACCTTTTGCTCTGTTCCCAGGCTGTAAATATGATTCTTTCTGTCTTGGAAAGCTCAAATTTCTGTTGCTTATTCCTCCTTCATGCTGGCTGCTCAGGAATGCCCTCTGCTCCAGCTGCTTGCCAGTCATTCCACCGCAGAGCAGCTTTTCCTCTGTGAATTGGCTAACTCATTTAACTCTTAGGCTCTCACCTTTAATAGCAGCAAGGTGCTGGTCATTCACCATCTGCAGGGTTTGTTGTATGCATGAATGCATCCAGCTCCATGAGCACGGTGGGACTCCACCACGGCTGCGCAGTGTCAGCTGTGGGTTTCCCTGGGTGGGCTGTGTGGCGCTACCGGGCAGCATGCAAAATTATGGCATTGTAGGCCGTCAGGAAGATACCTTGCACAGACTTGGAAAGGTCTGTGTGAATCATGGTGATGGCTCCAGTGGACTCCTGGGTACTTAGCTAGTTGGTGTGCTACAGAATGTTCAAGAGAGTCCTGTGGGAACACTGGGTGTAGCAGCTAGTCTGCATTTGCAGGCCAGTGGGAATGGATATGCAGTGTGAAACAACTGCTGCTCATATCTTGATGTCCATGCTATACGCATTTCAGGTTGGGTTTTTTACCCTCAGATTAGCTCTATCCTGGGTTTGTGTTGCAGCTTGAGTGGATTTCTAGGCTACGTTCAGCTGAAATGGAGTCAGTTTACATGCTCTGAAATGCCACAGTGTGCATCAGAGAACTCTAAGTAGGGATGTTTGTGAGGTTCAGTTCAAAAGTGCAGTCCTGAGTCAAATGAAGCACAAAGGTATGCTGAATTCCTTGGCACTGCTGCAGGGTGAATGAGTTACTGGGACTAATTTCTCAGGCTATAATATATATCTGTAGTACTCCTGCGTGGCTTCAGCGCAGCACTGAGACTACTCTGAAGGTTTTTCTGCCAGGGCAAAGTTAAATTGGAGTTTGTATTTGCTTGTTATTGTTTATGTTCATAAATCCAAATTACAGGAACATAAGTATTTTGGCATTGGCTGAAAATTCCTCCAGTTTATAATAATATTCTAAACCAATGACAATTAATCTGCTTAAAAACATATTTGCTTCATAGATGCTTCATAGTATGTATGTTATTCTCAGTCCTACTCCTATAGAGCATCCTGCCTAATGTTTTCCTTTTATAGTATACCATAGCTTGCAGCCATGCACACTAAGTAATGTGGTATTCACAGGTAGAATTACATAGGTGTATATTACTGAGGATGTGATGGATCCTTTACACAAATGTTATGTCTTGTTTCCTTTTCCATTGTGAGTCCTTGCCTTCAAGAATGTGGGAGAATGGCAAGATGCAGGCAGTAGTAATTGCAATAAATTGGAGAATAACAGAGGCCTTAATTCCAGACTGGCTCAGACCTATGCTTCATTGTCAGAACTACCACCCTGCTATTAACATACATGAAACCTGGGTTATGATGGTGTGGTGCATTAACCTTGGCTCACTGCTAGATACCCACCCAGCCACTCTCTAGCTCACCCTCCTTAACAGGGCAGGGGGAGGAAATAAGATGAAGTGACTCATGCGTCGAGATAAGGACAGGGAGATCACTCACCAATTACCATCACAGGCAAGATGGACTTGACTTGGGGAAAATTAATTTAATTTACTGTCAATTTAAAATAAAGTAGGATAGTAAGAAACAAATACAAAACTAAAATCACCTTCCCCTCACTCCCTGTATCTTCCCAGGTTCAACTTCACTCCTTCATTCCTGACTCTTCTGCCTCCTCCCAATCTGAATGGCGCAGCAGGATGGGAAAGAGGGTTGTGGTCAGTTCATAACACTTCATCTCTGCCGCTTCTTCCTCCTCGTGCCATCCCCCTGCTCCAGCATGCGATCCTTCTCATGGGATACAGTCCTTCACAAACTTCTGCAACGTGATTACTTCCCACAGGCTGCAATTCTTCAAGAACTGCTCCAGCATGGGTCCTTGTCGTGGTTTAGGCCCAGCCAGCAGCTAAGCACCACACAGCTGATTGCTCACTCCCCCCACAGTGGGATAGGGGAGAGAATCGGAAGAGTGAAAGTGAGAAAACTCATGGGTTGAGATAAAGACAATTTAATAGGTAAAGCAAAAGTCATGCATGTAAAAGAAAACAAGGAATTCATTCCCCACTTCCCGTGGGCAGGCAGGTGTTCAGCCATCCCCAGGAAAGCAGGGGTCCATCATGCGTAATGGTTACTCGGGAAGACAAACGCCATCTCCAACCATCCCCCCCCCTTCCTCCTTTCCCCAACTTTATATGCTGAGCATGATGTCATATGGTATGGAATATCCCTTTGGTGATTTGGGGTCAGCTGTCCCAGCTGTGTCCCCTCCCAACTCCTTGTGCACCTCCAGCCCACTCGCTGGTGGGGGTGGTGTGAGAAGCAGAAAAGGCCTTGGTTCTGTGTAAGCACTGCTCAGCAGGAACGAAAACATCTCTATATTATCAACATTATTTTCAGCACAAACCATAGCTTCATGCTAGCTACTTTCTCATGAAGAAAATTAACTCTATCCCAGCCAAAACCAGCATGGTCCTTTCCACAGGTGCAGTCCTTCAGGAGCAGACTGCTCCAGTGTGGGTCCCCCATGGGCCACAGGTCCTGCCAGAAAATCTATGCCTGCGTGGACTCCTCTCCACTCCCTGCAGCTCCCTTCAGGGGACGACCACCTCCTCCAGCATAGTGGGGCTGCAGGGTGGATATGTACTCCAACACGGTCCTCCATGGGCTGCAGGGGGACAACCTGTGTCACCGTAGTCTTCTCCATGGGTTGCAGGGGAATCTCTGCTCTGGTGCCTGGAGCACCTCCCGTCCCTTCTTCTGCACTGATCCTGTTGTCTGCAGAGCTCTCACTTTTTTTTCTTCTCACTCGTCTCACAGCTGCTGCACAGCATTTTTTTTACCCTTTCTTAAATGCATTATCACAGAGGTGCCACTACCTTTTCTGATGGGCTCAGCTTTGGCCAGTGGTGGGTCTGTCTTGGAGCCAACTGGAACTGTCTGACACAGGGACAACCCCTGGTCTCTACCTACAGAGGCCACCCCTGCACCCCTCTGCTACTAAAACATTGCCACATAAACCCAATACAGGTGAGAAATATCTGTGGTCATCAGAGAAACCCCTTGCGGAAAAGAGCATCTTGCACTTCTGTTGATGCAGGGTTTACCATTCTAATCACGTGTATTCTCAGGGCTGACTAAAACCATGTGCTTTTTGTTATATTTTTAACACAGTGCTTTAACCCCTCCCTCCCCCATAACATGCCCACATGGACCTGCCTAAATCTACATACAAATACTCCTCAAATGAGGCCACATTTCTCTCTCTCCTGACTCCTTGAAGGGCTTAATGTGTGAAATCCGAAGTCTGATGAGTGGATGAGAAGAATAGTGATTTCTATTTAGTTTATTTTTAATCAGCTGAGGATTAGTTATGCTTACTTGCAATGTTATCTCTCCATGCTCATAAGGAAAGCAGCTTTTGTCCAGTCTGGAAATTCCTGGTCACTAACACACGGCAGAAGGAATGATTTGATTTAGAAGGTGCAGTCTCTCTTTTAAGTTAATATTTTGGCATGGTACTAAGTGTTGGGTTTTTGTGGGTTTTTTTTCTGTGAAGTGCCAGACTTTTGAAAACAATATGCTTCTAACTCTTTTTCAAAAGATCCTGGTAGTCTTATTACAAAATCCATCTTGAATATTCATTTCCTGCCTACCTAATTCCCCAGCTTTCAGTTTCAGCAGGCTGTGACAGTTGCTTCACTTTCTGCTAAAGTTGTTGTGCAGTGTTACTGGGGTGGTAAATACCCATTTTTGCCCCAAAGGTGGCTGGATTTCAATATTAGAATCTCTGTAATAGATGTTTTGTTTCTGAAATATTCCTCTTTAATGGTGCTTATGCACCTAAGTCATTGTGTTAAAAATATAGCAGGCAAGTTATAACAGAGTTAGCTTTAGTGATAATTAAAGTTATCTGTACTTTGATGGGACATGAGATCTAGTCCCTTCCCTCTTTAATTTCTGTAAAATATAAAACTACCCTGGCTGGCTAGGGAGCTGGTTAACAAGGAAAGATTTATGGAATGCATGTGCTGATAGAATTATCCCACTTGGCTAACTTTTAAGAGTCAGTTTAGTTTCTGTAGGAGCGTCAGCTTTGTCAAAATGTTACATCAGTGATTGATATGTCTTTTTTTGAAAGAGATTTAATAAAAAATAAAAAATGAAATTAAATTCCAGTTTTCTGCCATTTGCTTCAGAAGTTGGATCATGCCATGGGTAGTTCTAAATTCCTATGGGATTTTATAGGGAGAATAGAAAACATCCTTTGCCAGAGAAGACTAAATTCAATATCTCTGCCAATATCCTAAATTATCTTCAGATATTGTGATATAACTTCACTATTAAAAAAAATTTCATCAACATTTTGCTATAGTCATCCCAAACAAGCTTACTTTTTAAAGAACTAAATAAATGTGCAGTTGGTGTAGCCTGACCAACATAATTATGTTGCAAATTTATAAGGCAAAAAATATATATTGGAAGAGAAATGCAAAAGAAACAATTGAGGTCAGTGACAGTAAAATAGGACACAGAGAAAATAGCTCTACTAAATTATAACATGGATTTAAAGAATAAAACCTAAGATCAGTTGTTACTTATTTAAATAAACAATAAGTGTATGGTGCAAATATTTGTGATTATATTGGATAGGATGCTCTGCAAGTTGTTGAAATACTCATTCCCATTGATTGCAAAACCAGCAATGAAAACAAAAGGAATGAAGTAAGGACTCTCCTACTGGTAAGGCTCTAACAATTTTTTTTGTTTAATCCAAGAGGTATTTCTGCTCCTTCATTGATGGGAGTGATGGAATATATATAGAATATTGTGTTGAAGAGTTGGAGGCTGAACCTATCAACATGTTCAATGGTTTGCAAATGTTTTAAATTCACTACATCATGTAATCCTAACCCAAATATGAGAAATCCAAAGTCCTTTATCCAATATAAATAATAGGGCAGATTCTTCTTTCTCAAAAATGTCCAACAGCTTGACTGTTGTGTACTTTTAAGTCAGGTTCCTTATCATGTTGGTACTTCCTGCACCTTTTATGCAAGGGAGAATCTTCCTGAGGAAAGGCTTTTGAATCAGTGATGCTGTTTTTCCTTTCACAGTTGCTCAGTCATGGATTTTTGACAGCTTTTTACAGATAAACATTTTTCTTGTTTAAACACTTTGTCCTACTTCTGATGATGAAGCTTTCACTGTTGTCAAAGGCTATTTATCCACTGTCTTCTGTTACGAGATATCTCATAGTGAAGTCTTAGAGTTGTCACTGGGAGATACCGGTCCTCGAACTGACCTTCAGCTTAATGGGAGATGCTCTTTAACTTGTTGACTTTCCAAACTTGTCTCAAGTTTCCGACAGCTACAGGATATCCTTGCATTGCCATATGATTAGGATTCATTTCTAAGAAGTAAAAGTATGTAGGAGTTCCTCTTGCTGACAAGTTAAAAATCATAGCGATAATTTTTATTATAGTGAATTGGCTACAAAACTGAAATAAATTTACAGAAAAAAAAAAGAGGCATGAAATAAAAGCAGCAGTCCTACAGTGAATATGCCTGATATTAAGCTGTTACCTCACATTATGTGTCTCTGCAGTGTCTCTTGGCAGTATCTCAGTCCTCTGCCTCTGTGGCTCTGTCTTTCAAAATGTATTCTGCTCTGGTACCCCTCTCTAATTGCACTCGAACATTATCAGGATGCTGTTGAACACTAATGAGTCTTCAAAGCAGATGTAGGGACTTCCACTTCCCTTTTGTTCATGCTAATTAAGTTAGGGAAATTTTATATTGTGCCTTGATTAATTCTGGGAATTTGTAAGAATGAAAATGAAACATTGTTTATCTGGGGCTAAGTTATGTTTTTATATGCAAACACACTTTGGTATGCTGATTTTCATTACTAGGATTACCTTCCTCTTTGGGAAGTCAGTTGAATTACAACTCCATCTGACTCCTCCCTGCACAGATGATGTGACTTCCATCGTTCACATTTTTCGTGGTTTCATACTTGCATACAAATTCCATGCTGTAGCAGTTATCTGTACAATGTTCCTGTTAGTCTAGCAATATCAGAAATTTATTTTCTATGAGTCTATCTATGATCTATATTAATAAAACAGATGACCGATGTGGTCCTGGATTCTTCTTAACCACAGAGTATGTTTATGTAACTGAGAAGTTAACTGATGAATGATACTACATAGTCTTTGCTTATAGTAATATTACTTCTTGGACACCTTTTGAGACTAGGGTAACTACATTCTGCTATGTGCTAAAATGTTCTGAAACAGTAAAGAAGTATTAAATTAATGAAGTAGAAACATGAGTAAGAGTTCAGTGTGCAACAATTTTTTTCATGTTTATACCTCTGAGGGACATCTTTCCTGGCACACAAGTCTGCACTTTGCTGTCTGTCTGGACAATTGGTTTTTATGCAGCTTTCTGCAGCTCCAAGGGAACATACTCCAAACCATGGCACTAAGTTCAGAGTATTTTTATTTCTTCGTTCCTCATGGTTGTATGTAGGTCATGCTTTTATTTATGGACTTACTGGAATCCTGATCTGAATTTTTCACTATGACCTCAGGAAACTGGGCTTGAAGATGTCAGATATAGGTTTCATCTGCACTGATTTTAACTGCAATTCTGCTGAATCTGTGTGGTAGTGTTTCTTCCTAATGGCAGCTATCTTTTCATTCATGAAAATACTGCTGTGCCATTTTTGGCCCAATATCCATCTTGCTGTTGTTACACGAATGTTGTCTTCCTTTTTTGAAGTCTCTTGCATTTCTTCTTGTACCTTGAACTGTGCTCTGGTGCACTGTTCTGGTGACAGGCACAGCTAATAGGGACACAGATCTTCACACTGGCCTTGGGGTACTCCTACCTGTTACAGGAGTCTCCCATTCAGCACTCGTTTAAAGCAAAGCCAATTTAACTTAAACTTCTGTGTTTTGCTCTACAGCCAGAAACTGCTGGCTGAGGCCAGCACTGGGGTAGCAGAGAAGTGCCTGGCGCTGACAGTGATTTGAGTTTGTCTGTGGAAGCCTGAAGAGGTGAAAAGCTCTCATACGATGAACTGAGAGGTGATGCTTCTCAAATGGCCCCTCAGGCTGTATATCCGTGAATTGAAGCCTTGAGCAATTCCTTCTGCTGCTGCACAAGTTGCAATGGTGGCTTGAGTGTTGGTACACTTTCTTCAGCTGCCTAATTGCGTAACAAGTTAAGTACATGCCTTTAACACAAGTGTACAGATGTGCCCTTAGGTCTTGGCATAGCAAGACAGTAACACGTAGGTTTGTTTAGAAAACATTTTTTTAAAATTTTCTGCATAGCATCTGCTAATGTAAAACCTGAGTACTTTCTTTCAGATATTTATCTTCCCTTTCCTCCTCCACAGCTATCACAGTCCCAGGATATACAAAGATGATCTGCATTCTGCAGGCCTTCATCTTGACTGGTTTGGCACAATTATGCCTAACTCTTAACTCATTTTCTCAGGGGGTGTCTGAATAAAACAGTCTATATACTTATATTTAGTGAATAAAGAGTTTTATAAATGCTCTATTTAGCATATATTTGTTTATTTTTCATGAGCAAGATGTTATCTGGGAGCTCCTAAGGGATTTGTTTTATGTTTTTTTCTGAACCAGTAGACAGAATTTATATATGAAAAATACGCATTCATGTGGTTTCTTTGTTGCTGACTTGCCTTTGCGTGGTGCTTCTTATTGGAAACATATGGAGGACTGTTCATGATGCTATTTCAATTCTTTGTTTGTCTTTTAGTATATGTCGTGTGTTCTGTCATAGGGTACAGAGATAGATAATGTGCTCAGTGTTGTGGATATAATAAAGAAGGATCTTATAAAGCTTTTGCTTTCTAATTATATTCTGTCTTAGCCCACAATGTGTCCATACATCTCTTCCTTATCCTGAAAGATACCCTAAACACTAGAAACTGCCAAGACAAATTAAAGCACCCCATCTAAGTAAACAACCACATGGCAGAGTCCATATGTTCTAAAATTAGGCTTATCTATGTTTATAACAGTATATTACTTCTGCATCTAGAAAGGGAAACCAAACCAATTCCCTTGTGTGGAAAGTATCCCATTGAATTTTGAATGACTATTAGCATATGAATCACTTCCTGTGATATTTTTCAGTTTAGTCTTTTGAAGTCATCCCTGGAAGAGGATTTGCTCTAAAATATTATTATCATAGACTTTAAATGTATACTGCTTTCAGTCAGGCTGTTGTACTTTTAAAATTGTCTCTTAAGTTAATGTGCTGCCCCAAAATGAATTCTACATTTTGTATGAGAAACTGGGACCCAAGTTTGCATACTTTATGGAGGTGACCTGCTACATAGCATGCTTTGTGACATGAATGATTCCTCATATATTCCTATCTGCCCTTCAGTCCTGTTGCGCTATGTCATTGCTCATCCCAGACAGGATTTTGTGCATTTATGGGGGCAAAACTGGTGACCAAGGGACCTAAGGCAGAGGTTGATTCTCCATGTGTCTCTGGGGTTTTGTCACAAGGCACACAAAATGATGTCACTGTGTGTTCTGAGGAACATGCTGCATCTTTGAAGGGTTAAGGCTTAGTTACATCTGAGACATGGATATTTCCCAGAGGATGAATCTGTGCCAAACCTCACTGATTGCTTCTGTAATCTTTCTCTGTGGGATTAAGTAACCCAATTGCTGTGCTAGTTCTATATTGATAGTAGCAAAAGAAGGCAAAGTTGATATTATTGAGGTGGGAATGATGGATGTACATTGGTTTGGACTCTAGAAGAACAAATGCGAACAGTGCTGAGAATTTTAATATTCCTCCTTGGATGCCAAGGACTTGTGTGCATTTGGACTGATAGTAGCTAGCTGTGGCAGTGGTAGAAAACTCAAGACAATGAGAAGCATGAACTTGGCTAATTATTCTGACCAATTTTATGGTTAGGAAGGCTGTTATATTTGGATTTAGCTTGCTTATTTTAATTTCTGTAGGAAAGCAATTTTCTGGCTGTAGGACTGAAGAGCAAGACAAGTTTGGCCAGAACAGCTGATGCCAGTGAACAAATTAAGTGTTCTGGGAACACTTAAAACATCTAAACATACCTGTAAGCCTTAGTAAAATATATGGGAAAATCATTTGTGACTACTTTTATTTTTTGACCACTTCTATTGCTGTGACTTCAATGAACAGCATCTACCTTATATAAGCAGGCTTTTTGGTGCTCTGGTGCCTCTTGTCCTGTCTTGCATTATATTCAACTTTTAGGCAGGAAAAGTCTCAAAAGGCTTTAGTTTTTCAAAACGCAGATACTGTTGAAGTGAAATAGCATATATATCTACTTGGCTGTCTCAGTGAAAAGTGTTCTCATCATGAACCATGACTCTGTTGTCACATTGCTGGCCAAGGTCAGAGACTAATAACTATTATGCCAAGGTCTTCCCTCCGGTAGCTTTTAGTTTCAGTAGCAAGTCTGAGACTCTGAGTAGATGCAGCTGCTGGGCAGAAATCTAAGCAGCAGGGTAGTGCTTTACGCTGGGGAAAATGGGATTCAGAGAAGTGGTTAACTAAAGTCTCCACTTGGAAATGGGAAAGGAAAGGTATTGCAATTTGTCTTCTGATGGTACTTACAAAGCCAAACTGAAAGTTCTGCTCCTTGTCCTGAGCTGCTTTATATTTGCGTAAAACTTGTCTTCTCTGTTTACATAATGGGTAAGAAAGTGTTACCTTGTGGGACTCCTGCTGTTCTCTGTGCATGGCAGTAGTCCCAGTAGGAGTCTGTTATAAAAGCCTTTAATATCCTAATTATCAGCTTTTCTTTAGACTTGAGAATTTGCATCTGGAAATGTAGTGAAAGATAAATAATGTTTGCGGGTCCTAGGTGACAACTTTTATGTTTGGATGAACTACAGTTTCTTAACAATTAGTGTCTCAGGTGCACACTTCGGCTTTTCCATAAAAAAGTAAGAGTTAAGAGTAATGTCCAAATTCTCTCATTTTTTCCGTATTCTGCTCCATGTATTAATTCAGGACAAGTGAGGAATAACCCACTGGTCTTTATTTCCAAAGACTGCCTTGACAAGTCTTTGGAAAGCAATTGAGAGCCCTGTGCTTGGCAAGAGGCAAACACAAAAATGACGTCTGTTCTCTCAAATAGGTGACGCTCTCATGCAAAATGCCATTACAGGAAGACCATCTTGGTCACACTCTGACATACCTTCAGGAGTGTCTAAATTTCTGACTCACAGAGTGCTACAGGTTTGAACTTCAAATATATCTTCTAAAAATAAATCGTTTCTGCAAACAAAGTCCTTCTGGAAATGTTGTTTAAGACATCATATGTGAACTGATAGACTTTCACTGAGATGGCAAAGTAGTCATTGAGAGAGCAGCACAGATGCACTCTAGCATATAACTTGCACCCAGTCACCTAGATCACACTGATGTAAAACACAAAAGAATCGCTTGAAATAGGTAGAGCTGTTAGTCAAAAAGCAATTAATCCTACAACCAAATACCTCTCAAAATGTCCTTTTGCAAAGCAGTAACATAATGCAAAGCAAGAAGTACTCACTAGAAAGTTGTAAACTTTTGATATCAGTTTATTTGGAGCATGCATTTCAGCTTCTGCTTAAATATGTCTCAAATGAGAGGTTTTTACTTCTATTTGACATACTATATTTTTAATTTTAAGTTTCCTTTGTAGCACAATGTTGTAAATACATTGAATGACTCAGTCAACCTATACCTGCAAAAAGCTTTTTAGCATATTTAATCTCTGTTTGGAGGTACTTAATTTATGTGCTAAAATGCTTGTGTTGTGATATAAATTATGCTAAGAGGAAAAGTACGGTGGTTGATGCAATTAGACTAAAAGTTGGTCTGTGTATTGAGCACTCTGCAGAAGGTAAAAAACCTGTTTGTTGAATATTTATGTGATCAGATCAAGATCATTCTTTCCCTTCTTGCTGAGGGCAGCCAGCAGTACATTTGACTTCATTACTTATGAGGTGATTTTCCAAGTGCCCAACAGACGTGATCCAAACTAAAATCTAGCTACATTTTCACCACCTCATTCTTCCTGTGTATTTTGTTTCCCAGTTAAAAGGAAGGCAAGGTATTGGAACTGACAGTGCTAGTGGCAACAGCTGGATTTACCACTTAAAGCCAAATGGGCAGAACTGAGTTTCCAAGCTTGAGCAGTAGGTGAGTAAAGTATGCAGAGATGCTTCTGGCTCTACCACTGCGATTCTGGTAAGAGGGAATTACTCTGACCGCTCTTTTTTCCCCCTCATATTTTAAGCTGCTACAGCAAAGTGAACACACAGTTACTCTGTGAATAAAATCCCCTGAGGACTGGATTCTCTTGCCTTGTGTCCCTGTTATGTCCTATAAAATGTGCCAGGAAATCAGAGTTTAATCTAAGATTTATCTCCTGTCTTCATCTACTCATTCCTTAATTGATCTAGCCTGCCAACTGGATACTCAGCCACACTGGCAGCTTCTGTGACATGCATGATTATCCACCAAGAACTAGGTAGAAATTGTCAAATAATTTCATAAGAGTTTTCTGGTTTAACATGGCTTTCCTCATGATTGAAATTACTGTGGTCCTGGTGGTGGTATAAAAACTTCTGTGGAGTAGCAGAGAACACTGCCAGGACTGCTTAGATGTGATCTGTGGAGCTCTAGATACAGTACTGAACTAAAAAATATTTGCTTCATGAATAACAGATATGTTTTTTTGCCATATAATGTTTGCTACTTGTTTATCTTCAGCTGTAAGATGTCAGCAAAATTTGAAGAGGAGAGAAAGAAATGTTTGAATTCAGCCTGTTCTAAAGCCAGTGTTGGTATTTCTGTGTTTGAATGTGTAATCCCTCTTGATTGGCAAGAATTTATGTAGTTATGGAGGAAAAAGCATGTTCATAGTCAAACATAGTGTTATAGTGAGCAATGCTTCAACCTCATTTTCTTCCAGTTTATCTATGTCCCAAGACAATCCTTGAGGATAATCATACAAAAGTGTTTGTACACAGTAAATTTACAAAAACATAAAATTGTTATGTCTGCAGTGAGTACAGAAACAAAAGTAGGTTCTTTTTATATTATGTGCAAGAAAGTTAGGAGAAATAGTTGGTTGTAGTAGTCAGTATATCAAATGAAGCCATTTTAAAAAGTGTTGTGATGATTTGAGAAGCAGATCAGTGATACCACTTACACATTTATATCAGGGAATGCAGATGAGAGGAAGATTTGCTAGAACTGGGAGCCTGTAATGTACACAAGGAATATCGCACCTGATTGCACCACATCACACACCTATTGAGTAAAGTGCAGGATAGAAGTGTTTGTTCATTCCTTTTCTAATGGGAGTCTGCTGATGGGATGCACTGGTGTTTGGCTGGTTTGGGGTGGTTTTTTGTTTATTTCTGAAACTCTTCCTAGAGCCTTTCTGTAGGTTTGTCAGAGCAGTTAGTGGCTTTAGAAGTTTACTGCTATCTCCCTGCGCCTTAGTGAGCCACAGTGTGTTGTTTGTTCCAAATACCTCCCATCTGCTGTTATCTCTGAAATCAAAGCAAAAAATTGCATTTACTATCAAGCAAACAGAATATGGTTCTGCTTTGTTTGTTTTTTAGTAATACACAATGTATAAAGCTAAATACATATGAAGTATTTTCACATAGGCAATAAGATTCAAATATAGATCATACTACAAATAGGACAGCTTTGATTATGAGATGAAATACAGGTAACCTCTTTTGGCTTCCTCTGAAAACTGAAAATGATTGTTCCCTACTTGAAAGGCGTCAGCTGAAGAGAAACCAGAACAAAAGAATTGTTATTCCTGTCTAAAATACAGAATTATTGCCAGGCTTTTGTGATCGTCATGAAAATCTGTTTTATAAAATGTTACAGCTGTCTAGATGATACATTAAGATCTCTTGCTTTGCTTTTTTTTAAGGACAGAATTATTCCCCTTTTTCCTTATCAACTTTTTATTTTTTACAGATAAGAAGTATATTTATTTTGGTTTTGCTTTTTGCCTGTATTGCAAATGTTAATGGTTTAATTCTGACCTTGCTTAATCTGCTTTTATACAATATTGAATGGATTTGGTCTCAGTTTACACCTCAGACCAGAAACTCATTGTTTCTCTGGATAAGAATGAGTTTGTTGAGATCTGTGATTGAGCCTGTTGAGAAATCTGAATACTGAACCAGCCACGAAAGCAGCTGCAAAATTCATTGACCCTAATCTGACAGAAGGCCTGTCAGAGGCTCCAGTAGTCACTGAACTTGTTTGAATCATATTAGAAAGTCAGAAGCCTTTCTGAGTACTGTGGCATACTTACTCTGTGACAGAAGTGCTGCTGCTGAACTAGTTTCTGTAACTTTAAAACAAAGCCAAAACATAACTAGTCCACAACTGCATTTTGTTTCCTGATCAAAACTTATTTTTGGTGTTTTAAGTGAGCATCTTGTTGCTGGGAATTTGGCTTAAGGTACACAGTGAGTTGTAATTGGGCTCCTTGGGGGAATCTGATGTTCTCCACGTGCATGGTAAAAATATTTTCAGAGAGTGTTTATGCCAGTACTGAAACTTTAATAGTTTATGCAGTCCTGGAAACAGGAGGAAACTACTGACACAAACAGTCATGTTCTCCGGTGTGATATTTCACAGGAAAGCGAGACCTTCTGTTATCTGCTATATGTGAAGTAGTTTAAATGTGGAAGAACTATGACAGCCATGTCTGCAAAACCTCCCTTTAACTTTATCCAGTTTCAGGAAAGGGAGCATTGCCACCTGTTCCCACTTTGTGCATTTTGGTTGAAAAGAAAATATTCTGTTAGTCCACATAAGAGCCCAAAACACTTTCTGAAAACCTGCCTGTCTTCCCTGTGCAGAGAAAGAAGGATTCATTGCTACTGACTCTACTTCTGATGTGGCTAAAAATTAGTTCTCAAAGGCATGTCTTCAGACTCTTGATCTGTTGTTTGAGTCCCAGTGTTGCAGGAAAGCCTACATTTCCCTCCCCTTTTTCCTGTCCCAGTGTTTATTCCCAAAATTTAGTCCTTGTGCCTTTTTCTCTAGGGATAAAATTTTAAAATTCATGTACTTTTATTGTGAGCCAAGTACCTCGATAGCCTGTGTTGCAGGTAGGAGTTCAGCCAAATCTTGCCTCCCCTGCTTATATCTTTTGAAAAGATTTTGGCTAGTAGAAAATTTCTGATCCTCTCAAAAGCCATAAATGCAAGGTATTGTGGATTTTTCATTACTTTTTTAAGATTTATGAGCAACATATGATGTTTTTGTATCTGAAACCTTGCCTGATGATCACTTTGAAACTCAGGTTCTTAGACACTCATGCTACATTTCTGTGCCAGTTTCATCTTCCCTCACATCACTGCTAACTTTTTCTTGATGACAAAAAGTCCTTTAAAACTTGGCAATGAATCTTCTGCGTTGCTGTTTCTGGACTTTAATCAAAATCAGAAATAGAAACTTTTTTTTTTTCCAAATTTTGGCTCTGGCATTAGTCTTTAAAAATTAATCTGCTTGTTAAGAAGTGGTTTATCTTGAACCTGATCTTTTCCGCCTTGTTTTCTTCCCATGAACCTCTGTTGAGGGAAACTATTCTTACAACAAACGTCTCGTTATTGAGGATAATAGATGTGTTGGTTTTGCGTGGCAAGGTTTTGGTAGCGGGGGGGCTACAGGGGTGGCTTCTATGAGAAGCTGCTAGAAGCTACCCCTGTGTCTGATAGAGCCAATGCCAGCCAGCTCCAAGACGGACCCACCGCTGGCCAAGGCCAAGCCAATCAGCGCCTCTGTGATAACATATTTAAGAAAGAGAAAAAACAGTTAGAGAGCGCTTTTGCAGCCAGAGAGAGGAGTGAGAAGATGTAAGAACATCTACAGACACCAAGGTCAGTGAAGAAGGAGGGGGAGGAGGTGCTCCAGGCGCCGGAGCAAGATTCCCCTGCAGCCCGTGGTGAAGACCATGGTGAAGCAGGCTGTCCCCATGCAGCCCATGGAGGGAGGATGAGGGGGTGTAGCGATTCCACCTGCAGCTCGTGGAGGACCCCACGCCGGAGCAGGTGGAGACACCTGAAGGAGGCTGTGACCCCGTGGGAAGCCCACGCTGGAGCAGGCTCCTGGCAGGACCTGTGGATCTGTGGAGAGAGGAGCCCACGCCGGAGCAGGTTTGCTGACAGGACTTGTGACCCTCGTGGAAGGGACCCACGCTGGAGCAGTTTGCTCCTGAAGGTCTGCACCCCGTGGAGGAGACTCACGTTGGAGAAGGCCGTGAAGGACTGTCTCCCGTGAGAGGGACCCCACACTGGAGCAGGGGAACAATGAGAGGAGTCCTCCCCCTGAGGATGAAGAAGTGGCAGAAACACCGTGTGATGAACTGACTGTAACCCCCACTCCCTGTCCCCCTGTGCCGCTGGGGGGGCGGAGGTTGAAGCCGGGAGTGAAGTTGAGCCCGGGAAGATGGGAGGGGTGGGGGGAGGTGTTTTAAGATTTGGTTTTATTTCTCATTCCTCTACTCTGTTTTGCTTAGTAATAAATAAGATGAATTCCCTCTCTAAGTTTGGTCTGTTTTGCTCGTGATGATAATTAGAGAATGACCTCTCCCTGTCCTTATCTCGACCCATGAGTTTTTTTTTAGCTATACCTTTTCTCCCCTGCTTAGAGAAGGAGGGGAGTGACAGAGCGGTTCTGGTGGGCACCTGGCCCCCAGCCAGGGTCGACCCACTACAATAGAGTATACAGGAATTGTTAAAAAATATACCAAAACCTGTCAGTTGTCTTAGTCATGCTATAATGCAGTTTTATAGAGAACAAAACTTTGTCTAGCACCTTACAATTAATGACTTACTATTTTTCCTTAAATGCACCTGAGTTTGAGAGTTAGGTTCTCTAGTTTAATATCATGTCATGGCAGCATAACACTATGAAATGCAACATGAACTAAAAATGATGCCTTGAAGAAAAGAAGACAGCATGTGAAATGCAGACCTGTATGTGTCTACGTTGGCAGTTTGGCAGGTCCATAGAAATCTGAATGTCTGGGGAAATTTCTTGACATATTTTAGTGTAATCATTCTGGTTATATTTCTGAGATGGTAAGTTGAAGTTGTTAAATCAGTTTTGGAAAATTCAAAGATGGAAAATAGATTTCCCCCAGGAATTTCATGAGTGTTAATGAGCCATGCTATAAAAACATGTATGGAGTTCACATCCTATGTTAAACCAATATAATAAGAAGGATTTTATTATAACTATAAACTGTTGGTAGAAAATAACAACTGAAGTGAGGCTACTGATCTGTCTTTGCTAGAAAGGATCTGCCTGCATGGATTACAAGATAGGTGCCCAAACCCAAGGATAGCAGTTATTTTGTAGAATGAATTGTTTCATCTACATACTGTAAAGCCTGCTTTAAGCCACTCTTGTGTGTTTTGCTTTTTATGCCATCTGAAATTTTACAGACACATTTCACACTGCTTACTAGTATACTCCATACTGTAGGCTTGCTGTTAGACTCTGAGAGCACAGCAGTGGCAATATGGGGAGGCAGTACTGCTGGAAGGTGGGCTGCTGTATGGAGCTGCATTACAAGTGGAGTGTGCACAGGGAGCTGTTGACCTCGTTGTCCTAGGACATGGTCCTCCTGGGGAAGGGTGAGACAGGCTGGAGGTATTTGCTCCTGCGTGGTGCTTCCTAGAATTCAGCAAGCCTGTGTTGCTCAGGCTTGTGCGTAAGTTTCTATCTGTTTCACCTTCTAGTGGATTTACACATTTTTTCAGTTGTGAAGTTTGTTTCCTCCCCTATCAATGTAACTTTTCTGTAGAGGATGACAGTGTTTGACTGGGCTTGAAAAGCAAAAGGAAACATACCCTTTTACTGTGTTACAAGCTTGTATTACCCTGATGTCACTTGAAATGTTTGTGCCTCTCAATCAAATTTGACGGATGTCTTTGGATCTCCAATTTAGCAACTTTGCATTAGGGTATTAGTCTTCAGATTTTGACAGGACTGGCAATATATTTTACAGTTCTCATCTGTGCTGAGATCTCTAGGGTCCTACATAATGTCCACAGAAATCAGTAAAAAGACTTTTGTTAATGCTTCCTGTTGGATTTGGAGCCCTACATTTGAGCATACACAGATTTTTAGGCCTCATGATTCCTTCTTTTTAGGATTTTATGTTATCACATGAGATAAAAACAAGGTCCGCCATCTCTGCACTCTGTCTCTAGTGATAGTCAAGACCAGCGTTTTGAAAGGACAATGAGAGAAATGTTGATGGAGCAATACAAGAATAGCTTGCCCCAGAAGAGTGTTTCCTCCTTACATCAGTGAGAAGCTGAATAAAGACTTGAAGTCAGCAAACTTACACTCCTCAAAGTTTTAAATGTTCTTATTACTAAAAATATTTTTTCTCATCTAACTGGGGATAGTTTTCCCTCCACTCTTCTGCTGCTAATTAAATCTTCTTCATCTGTCAATAACAGAATGTGATTTTTTCTTAGTATCCTACATAAACTGGTTAAATTCTATTTCTTTATACAATGTCCTGAACTGTGCAGTGTTATTTGCATTTATATCTAACTTGTTTTGTTACCCGTACTTTCCTTAATTACTTTTTGGGCTATGTATCTTTTCATAAGCACATTTTTTATACTTCTTAGCTTATATTTACAGAGCTTTGCAAATCACAACATGTTTCATGCAACCTGTCGCTGTTTCTGCTGAAGAACAGTTACTGATTTGATAAGAGGCCAGTACCAGTGGGTGATAAAGTTAGGCTCTTAAATCTATACGTTAACAGGTGAATATAGGTTGGCTAGTTCCTAAGACATTTGTGCTCTCCTCTTGGTTTAGTGGTAGCTCTGGATGTATGGAGGTTGAAGGACTTCAGGTCCTCCTGCAGGTTGTGGAGCTTAATTTAGAGCACCAGAACAAAAGTGCCTGCCCTTGGCTTGTACATGGCTGTGCTTGAGAAGACAGTATTGTGCATTCTCACAAGCAGCTGTGAGAGAAAACTTGCAGCTCAGTCAGTGTGCCAGTGCAACAGCTCTCATTCATGAACAACAATTGATGAATTAGTGTGCTGCACAGAAAAGAAGAAATTTAATTATATGCTGCTTTGTATTTCCAATAACTGATCTTTGAGAGTGATCTGAATCCCCCACGTGCTTAATGGCTCAGTTCACTGATAAACCTAATGAGACCTGACTAAGGTATGATTCGCAATTGTAGTTTTTATGCAGTGAAGGATGCTGATGGGAACCCAGTGGTGGCCCTGAGAAGAACTGAACAGTACATAAGTCACTGTTATGGCCACTGCAGTGTGTTTCAACAGGAGTCTCCTTGCTTTCCATCTCCCAGACTGCTACTACTCTTTGCATAGGCCATCTTCTGTCAGATGCTTTAGCAATGGGAATGTGCTGCCCATCCATTTCCCTCCCTTCTTGCTGTCTGTAGACCCTTCCTGTGTTGCACTTACTGCCTGCGCTGCCATCTAGCAAGCAGCAATCTAGAGATGAGCCAGTTTTTGCAGTATTGCAGGCTGTTGTACATTCTGGATGTATTCACTCCAGGTCTGCTGTGTCTGATAAGTGCCTATCAAAGCAGAGAAATATTTTTGTGTTTATGTAAATTAAATAATGTATGTGGATTAAGACTTAAAAAGAAATCTTTTTAATCACATAAGAATTGACCACACATGGTTGAATCGAAGTTTGATCTAGCCCAATACCCTGGGGTTTTTTGGTGGTATCCAAAAAAGGATGCTTGGGGAAGAGTCTAAGAACAGGGCAATGGTGGAGTGAGACTCCCTCAAGGATATCTTCCCTGTCCCTAGAGATTTGTGACAACTGACACTGCTAATTAATGGGTAGACTTTTATTTCTATGTTGTTTATTTGAAGTTGGTGCTGTGCTACACTCAGAGGTTAGAGGAGTGTGGTTTAGCAGGGAACCTCATCATCAAGATTAAGTACATGTATATCAATATACTGGTACTGATATTTCTTACTATCAAAGGAAGACCCTGTCTGATAAAACAAGGTGTCATTGCTTGTTTTACAGAAAATTGACTTCTGCTTCAGAGAAACCTTGGATTATATATTTTTCAGCTTCTTCAGTACAATGTCCTGGTTTTGGCTAGGATAGTGTTAATTTTCACAAGCAGATGGGATGGGACACAGCCAGGACAGGTGACCCAAACTAGCCAAAGGGGTATTCCATACCATATGACATCATGCTCAACTTATAAAGGGGGCTGGCCGGGGACGAGTGGTGGCTCCAGGACGGGCTGAATGCCTGGTCATCAGGGCAGCAAATTGCATTGTGTATCACCTGCTTTACATATTCAGTTATAAGTACTGTTGTTATTTCCCTCTCCCTTCGCTGTCCCAGTAAACTGCCCTTATCCCAGCCCATGAGTTTTACCTTTTTCTTCCCATTCTCTTCCCCATCCCACCGGGGAGGGGTGAGTGAGCAGCTGGGTGGTGCTCAGCTGCGGCTGAGGCTGAACCGTGACAAACAAATGCATCATTATTCTCTTTAATCTTGTCATCATAGGCCATGCCATTCAAAATGCGTGAGCTTTTCTGAAGGAGAAAAAAATTGATCAGAAGAGCCTGAGAGTACTGTTACAAGACAGAGAACAATGCTCTGATTATTTTTTGTCTCCTTTCACATTTGGACATTGAATTTACCAGTCAACTAAGTTTTTCTTCATCAGAGCTGAACATTTTTTATTCAATTAAAAATAAAATGTTGGAGCTACATGTCTTCAAAAAGGTCATGTTGCAGAGCCTTATGCAGAACAACCCTCAGTTGGTTCTCTATTCATTAATTCTGCAGAAACCCATAAGATGGGATGGAAAACATTTTTTACAACCTCACATCACTGACAGCTTGTGTCCTGTAGAGCCAATATTGGGGTCATGGACTGGATGGGCAGTGCCTGCTGTCCACTGTCAGTGGCACAAAGATGTTCCTCCTCTGGTTCCAAATTTATTTTGCCCATAGTATGCAGCTCCTAGCATTTTCTACATTAAATCTGTTTGATATGTTCTTTTTTCTTCTGTTTTCTGCCATGAAAACTTTTTCTGGTGAGTCTTGATCATCTCCATCACAAAGGTTTCTTCTTCAGTGCCAGCTTTTTCTGGAGTTCCTGTGTGCTTCTGGGTCACCCAGCCTGCATTCCTGGATTGTCTCTCATTTTACACTACTCAAATGCCAGCTGATAACCTTCTTCAGCCAAGGTCTGCTTCTCTTCTGCTGATTCAGTCTGCTAGCATCCCAGCTAAGTCTGAAGAGACTTCTGGATTGATCTGTTTTTTGGGATTTTCTTTCTTCCTTCTCAGCTTACCCTTTACTCTGCCTGTTAAGCTGTAATTCGCTCCTGTGTCCCCATGCAAAGGGTCTGACTGCCACCCTGGTATGAGTTTCCCGGAGGTTTCAGGAGCAGCAATCCCAGCCCACTTGCCTTTCCATGCCCAGATTTCCTGAAGAAGTTGCTCGACCCTGGGTAACTTGCATTCCTGCCAGAGGTACAACCAGGGGATATGAGGATGGCACAGGGGTTTTTTGCCTCTGAGCATCACACACTGCTCTGGGCAGGAGTCCAGCGCTGGAAAGCAGCCCCAGCCTCTGGGCTGCTAAACCTCTGCTGGCTGCTCTTAATTACTCTGTGCCAGAGATGCCAGGTAACCTGCAGCACCTCTCCAGGGTAAAACAAGGCTTACAGAAAAATAATATGCTTAGCTGCTAAAGCTTGAATGGTTAAACTGTTGATGTACAGGTTGGTTTTTATTCCCTTATTTCTTCCAATTTCTTTTACAGAAACACCATCTGACTACAAGAGAATGGAGGTTTTTGTCAGGAGCTGTTCTTTCACCAGCTGTCTGTGGCATTTTAATACAGATCTCAGCCCCATTTATTCCTAGCTATGAGGGTCCTTTTAGGAAACACTTATCCTTTATTTGCTTTGAGTATATAAAAATTATCATGTATACTGTTTTGTGTAAATCCATGGAAACTGTTAGACTTAAGAGGGTGAGCAAGGGTCAAATATTGGGCCTGTTGCCTTGTCATAAGCAGATCTAAATTATTATTACTGTTTTTACTTTATTGGGTTTTTCCACAGGAATGTGAAGCATGACTTTTGCTTTTGAACTCTATTTGTCAGAGTATTTTCATTATTAGACTAGTTCACTTCAGAATTTTTTAGCAAAATAATGTTCGAGTAATTTATTCAGTTATCAAGTTTAACTCTCATAGGGAATTAATGAGCAAAGTCCTCAGCAGAGCTGTGAATCTGTTTATTTTTGCAAGATAATAGGAAGAGCAGTCAATATCTTTTCCGTGCTTGAGCAGTTATGATTAGCAGGCTTTCAGGTGTGGATTATCTGCACTTGACAATAATGGTTTCTGTCTTTTGCCAAGTTTTTGCTCAAGTTCATTTGGCCCTACTTCTCTAATCCAAAGCAAATGGAAATTTTCAAATGCAAAATAATAGATCAGAGATCAAATCCCTGAGAAAAATGTAATTTTAGCAAGAAGGAAATACCTGTTGTGACAAAAATTATCAGTAAAATGATATGTTGTGGATAAAATTGTGTCAATATGTGAAATAACAGTATAGGCTAAAATTCAGTTAGCAACTGGTTGATATTCTGTGGTTGATCATATATTGATTATAATATTTTCCTTGTTTCATTGCAATAAGAGTATATTTGACTAGATTGCACGTATTGTTTATCACATTAATTTACCATTTCTGGCAGCCAACGTGTCCTGGTTTCAGCTGAGAGGATTGATTTTCTTCATAGTAGCTAGTGTGGGGATATGTTTTGGATTTGTGCTGGAAACAGCGTGGATAGTATAGAGATGTTTTTGTTCTATGGACTTATTCTTGAGCAGTGTTTACACAGGGCCAAGGCCTTTTCTGCTTCTTGCACTGCCCTGCCAGTGGGATGGCTGGGGGTGCACAAGAAGTTGTGAGGAGAGACAGACAGGACAGGTGACCCAAACTGACCAAAGGGATATTCCATACTATATGACGTCATGCTCAGTTTATAAGGAGCTTGGGGGAAGAGGCGGGGCGAGGGGAGGGGGGGGCGGTCACATTCAGAGTGATGGCGTTTGTCTTCCCAAGTAACCGTTACGCGTGATGGAGCCCTGCTTTCCTGGAGATGGCTGAACACCTGCCTACCCATGGGAAGTGGTGAATGAATTCCTTGTCTTGCTTTGCTTGTGCGTGAGGCTTTTGCTTTACCTGTTAAACTGTCTTTGTCTGAACCCATGAGTTTTCTCACTTTAACTTTTCCAATTCTCTCCCCCATCCCGATGGGGGGGAGTGAATGAGCGGCTGCATGGTGCTCAGCTGCCGGCTGGGGTAAAACCATGACACAAAGATATCAGTGACATTAAACTGACATGGGTAAATCAACAAGAAATAAATTACCTTCCAAGCAAATTTACACTATATCTAGCATAAAATAAAATCCCCTGAAGTCTGAGTTTTTAATTCACTTTATTTGTCCCAGAGCTTTAATGCAATTCCTGGTAAACATACGGGTGTGAAATTATGGACCACTGTAGAACAGCAGGTTTACTTTAGTTTCCTGACTTGTTATGCAGATAACTTAGAGCTGTACATCTGGGTCTGCAGCCATTCTGTGGACTGTATGTCATGTAACTTTTGAACAGAAGATGTTTGCATGAAGAGTTAAAAGCAATTGGAAATATTACTATATATTAGTGTATTATCATTAAATTCATTATCCCAGCTTATTGCACTCAAGAAAAATTGAATTTCAAGAAATAAAGACATGCATTAATAACAGTATTGTCAATAGGTAAAGTGCTGAAAAGTCAAAGTGATTAAGAAGAAACATTGATAAATTACTTAGTTTTCTGTTTTCCAAATTTTTCTTATAACTTCTTTCTTAAATAGTCAGATGTGGAGAAAAGTTCAGTAGCTATGATGGAATACTGATTTATTGATTGATTGGAAAAAAGGTGTTATGTAGAGATATATGAATTTAGCAGCCTCAGAACGCCGTGTGCACTGTAAACGTGACACCAGCTTGATGTACTTCATTTTGACATTGCGCGTGAGAAATTTACCAAGCAGCAGCAGTTTGGTAGCTTTCTTAGACACTGTGATTAAAAAGCTTGAGATTTTTTTTAAAAATTTTTTCTTAAGTTTGTGCATAAAAGCAGTTAATCTCTCCAAGATTTGCTTATGGAAAAGAAGAAAGTTTTCTAGTGAAGAAGCTGAATTGTTACAGACTAAGGTTTCCTAGCTGGTTAAGGGGAGCCAGCGTTAATCTGCTGAAATGGGCCAGTAGCTTGGTTTGTGTATTAATTTGTATCTTCCAGAGAGTTATTTTTTTGTCCATTATTCTTCCAGGGAAATGGAAAACAACTAGCACAGGCCTGGGTTTAAGAGGAGTCTTTCCTTCAGTAAAAACTGTTATAAAATAGGAATAGATATACACCCCCCCCCTTTTTTTTTTTTTTTTTACTTTTATGTCATTCAACAAGTAACTGAGAGATACTAAATACCAAAAGTGTCTGAGAAGGAGCCAACTAGGAGAGATGTGAAGATGGGCATTCATCTAGAGATGCTGACCCTGGGGTCCTCAGGGACCGAACTCTTAAAATGCCTTCCTGTGGCCCACCCCCCAGACCTGCTTGTGGTCTGTGACATGTGTCAGTGTCAGCATCTAATCTCCAGAGAACACCTTGGAAGCTCTGCAGCCCGGTGAAAGATGGTGCTTTTGTTTCAGTGATAGCACTATGAATCCTGGGTTTGATTAGATTCTCCCCACTGGGAGGACCAAGCTGACAGCTGCTGGGAGCTGGCAATACTGTCAACTGCATGAAGCGTGTGTACTGCAGTAAACGCACTCGTCCTTTGTGAGGGGGGAAGCAGCAGGAGAATGGATGTTGCTTGGAGAAGCATAGTTGGGGTAAAGAATCATTTCCATGTGCCAGCTTCCTGTTAAAGAGTTTTTTCTAAATTTCCCTTTCAAGAGATGGATGAGATAGATAGGTTTGTACAGTTCAGAGCCAGAAGAGCAACTCACTTCCAGCATCACATCTGCAGTGGAAGCTGGGATATGTCTCCACAGGGGAGTGAGTGGTTTGATACCTGATGTGTGACAAGTCAGATTTCTCAGGTGTGGGTTTGGACAAAGTTTGAAAACATAAGTCTTCTGGTCACTGCCAAGCAAGTCTGGAAATGAGGGGAAGGAGTGTTGTGGCACAGTGGGACTTCGCCACACATGGCAGCATCTGTATTTTACATTGTGTCTGCAAGCCCAGCTGCTCACCCTGCAATTGTATTTCTCTCCTTCCATAGCTCCCAGTACAGAGAGGAACTGGAGCCAGAGAAACACCTGCACTGCCCCCTATGGACCTTCCTTTACCTTAAAGCACTTTGAGGACAGGGGCATGACTTCGACTTTGTGAAGGAAATCTTAGCCCCCATTCTAACCATGGCCCATAATACTACTGAACAGGAATATGGCTTTTAAAAATTTTGGTTTTGTTGAATTGTAATTTTCTTATGGAAACTACTACATTTCTGACTCACTGTAGATCCCTACTGCAAGCTCGGTTTGCTAACATTGTGCAAAACAAGTAGGAAATGTGGTATCTGCTGCAAATGACTTAGCCTCAAATTTAATACGATGTACAGTGACATGAGTTCCTCTCTTAATGTGCTCTGCAGTGCTGAAAAATACTTCAGATGCCTGAATATAGCATTGCAGCAAGTTCTGCTGACAAAAACACATTGCTATTCTCATGTTTAATCTAATACTTCCTCTGTGACAGAAAGTTGCTTTTTGAAGCTGTGAATCGTCCTGGTCTGGAAGATACAAAAATAATATTTTTACTGGAATGAGGTCTCCAAGACCTGCCAATAAATCAATCAGAAATAGTAACTGGATTTTTGTTCTAATACATTTGGTCAATGAAGTGGAAAAATTCACAAAGTTTCTGTTTAGAATAAATCATCTTTTCAAAAGCCTGACCTTTCCAATGAGAAGATATTTTATCCTATCAGAACTTTCTGTGTAGGTGCAGTCCAAGTGTTCTCAATCAATTACAGTAGTTTTCTAATTTAGTAGACCATCACTGGGTCAATGTCACATTTATAACCGTTATCTGAAGATGTTTCTTCCTCTTGTCATCAGAGGAAGAAGTTAACTTCATAATATTTACATGATTTAACCTTTTAATTTTTGCTGTAGTAACTCTGAACACTTTACTCTAGAACAATCTGGGAACTTTATTTTGACTTCTGAATGTGGATACAGGACTAGAGTTGATGAAGTGTTTGAAAATTTTGTACCAATTGATACAATCTGCCTTGAGGTTTTTGTTTGTTCTAACAGTCTCTTAGTTTTAATAAACTGGATAAGACTTTCTAGAGCATGACTGGGAGAGTAGATCTATCTACAATGTATTTTGAATTACTATTGCCCCAGGTGTCTTGTGTATCCTAAATAACTCCCTAAGAAGCACCTGGTGATGCAGTATTGCCAACTTTTCTGGTTTTGTTCTCCTGATTATAGGTTTGATGCATAGTAATCACAGCTTTTCATTGAAATTTGAGCAACTTTGAATAGCAGCAGGAAAATTTCTAGCACTGCCTAGTACAGATCACTAGTGGCTTCCTAATGCCAATATATTCGTCTTTGGAAAGAGAAACTTAATAGGTATCTTTAATGAATGCTTGCATTACTTTTCTGAATCATATTAAAAAAAATAAAATGTGTTTAACAGTCCTTCCTAGTGCTTTGTGCTGTCAATTATTGGAAAAACTATCATTTATTGTAAATCTCTAGAATGTTTAATCGTATTCTGTGTTTGTGCTGATAGAGTCCAACAAAGCATGCCACTATATACCGCATGGGCATTCTTTGTACCACAAAGCCATGTGAACGTGGTATTATGCCACAGATGAAATACCATGGCTGTCAGCAAGCGTGCTAGCTTGGGTTAGCATGGTAAAACATCTTCCATCTTGGAGTGGGCTCCTGTCCCGCTGATTCAGAGGATGGATGTGGCCCCAAATAGCTTCAGACTATGTTTGCTATCAAGAAATCTGATTGCAGTTTTTTTGTGGTAAGAAAATATGAGTGAACAGCAAAGCATGTAAAGATGTGCAGCAACACATAGACAGATGGTGTATGAGCTATTTCTACCCCAAGGCAGGGAAAAAACATATTTTGGAGCATTTCAGGGTGTAGAAGAAAATCATGGCTATTCATTGTCAGAAAAGCAGACACTATTTGAAATTTAAACCAGTTTTTCCCCTCTGTTCAGCAGCCACGCAAATGTCACTGTCAGACTAAGATGCCTCAGTGATGTAGATGGACAAATAAAACCAAATGAAAACCAAACATTAATGTAGCTGGAAGATGTGGAAGTTCCTGACATCCTGGATGGAAGAGGGACAGTGTGATATAAAGTGGGGTGCGATCAATCCTTGCAGACAGGCCTCAGCTAAGAGGAATCACTTTCTGCAAACTCACAGACTGCCACCTCAGTAATTGGTCTTTCAGTTGCTACAAGGTGCCAGATCGTTTTAAACTTGGGGAACTGAGAGTCCTAGTTAATTTATGTCTTCTGGTCTCTGTTTCTAGAGGACTGTGGGGTCAAAGTATATAATTTTGACAGATGGAGAGGAAAAAAAGCAGTAAGATTAATGTTGAACACATATTCATAGTATTTAATAGTAGACAATAAATGCTACATGCATATGTGAGAGCTGATGTCAAGGACTCATGAATTTAAACTTCAGAAGGACAAGGCTTTGTTCAAGCACATGTGTTTGGTTCAGCTTTTTCCTCTGTACTGAGGTAGTTGGGAGCAGACAACAATGAGGACTGGCGAGTCTTTCCTTTCTTGAATTAGCATGAAGTGAGTGAGCAGCATCCACCTCTAAAGTTTGCACTGCAAATTTAAATAGCCCTGAAGCATTGTTGGGCAAGCACATAAAGGAAAAATGCTATTTCTAGTTGTGAAAAACAGCTTTCAGCAACAGCTTTCCATCCTAGAAGGTGTTAAGGGTCAATGTAGAGTGAATACTATTTAGTGTGGGGATCACACTGGTGCTTGTCAGGGGAAGTACTCCGAAAAAAGCTGCAGCTGAACAGGAGTGAGATTGCAGGTGGTTCAGGAAAGGTTCTTGCAACTTACTCATCTACAGTGTTTGTGATGGCTCAGAGGGCTGTGGGTTTGGCTGAGTGTGGAGCTCTGTAGAGCTGGAGAGGTGTGTCTCAGGTTTGAAGTTGTGTGGAGGAGGAATAGGCACTAAAAACAAATTTTGGGTGCATATTTTGCTGAGGAGGTATGGAGTTTCTTGTGGATGGGGGAAAAGACTGTGTGTGGTTGAGTAAGCTGGGTGGGCTGAGATGAGTTACTGGATTGTTTATGGGCAGATTTAGGCACTAGTAGAGAACTTGTGTCCTTAGTATTCTGACGTATAAGAAAAACATTAAAAGTACCTGATATATTCATATTAGTTGAAAAGCAGCTTGCATTAACCAAGTATATATATGATAAGTATTTAGTGAGCTGCTGTATTTCTCTTTTGGCTGATTCCAGTAAGTTAACCAAATCATTTAAATGAGTCATACCTGTATTTTTGGTGCTGACTTCTATGAGATGAAGTGCAACGATGGTAATTAACTTAAATTTGTCTATTCTGCTTTGCTGGAAGGCTGTGTTCTGTGAGAGGCTATCACACTGCATGTGTTAATAAACCAGAGCAGAAACAGTTGTACTCTGTAGCTCTATTAAGGAAAGGGGTTTTATGGTGGACTCAATATTTGTTACCTCAGCTGCTGTTACTTATACCTTAAAGTTGGAAATGAAGTGTGGGATTCCTCATTAATGTGTCTTAATGCATAAGGTGCATTATCCTCTTCCTCAAAGTACAATTTAGTTGTGATCTCAATCCCCTGAGTGTGAGCAGACATCAAGCATGGACTCTGTGTTTGTGGAGGAGAATATCCATAGATGCTCCTTGTTGAAGACTCTTGGATCTGCTGCAGTTATGGATCATAGTCTGGGTAATTGGAGAAATGGCTGAAATCTGCTGGGGCTGGGAGAAGTAGAAAAGAGAATCACCAGGGTCTCCTTCAAAGAACTGAAGTGGCCAAGAAGATTGTGATGAGCCGAGAGATGCAACATGAACTCTTTTTGGGGGAAGGGATATGTTTTTAGACTTTACCTCAGACCCTTCTTAGAACATGAACTGTCTCAATGCAAGAGACATGTGGAACAACAGAAACCCCCATTTATTTTCTAGGCTGGCTTTGTCAGCTTGTAAAGCTGTAATACACGAGTCTGCGAGCAATTTGCATTTTTCTTGTGCAGAATACTGGGTTAAAGACTACAGTCTTTGTCTAGGAAACCATGGATGCCTCCTGTGTCTTGCCATAATCGTAGCAGCCAGCTCTGGACAACACTGCTGCTTTCAATCCAGCCTTTGCCTGCTTGCTTATAGCTTCAGACATTTCTATCTGAATAAACATTTTTGAGTGAAATGTTTCTATAAATGCCAGCTTTATAGTCAGCAAAAGCAGGGACTGGTCTGCAGGTGTATTAGTTCAGTGCCAGAACTGGGCTATGGAAGTTTTGAAAGCTAAGAATTGCACTTATCCAGTATGTTTTCATTTTCAAGCAATTCGAATATGTGAAACTAGGTATTGTCTTATTGTTTGGGTTTTTTGTTTGCTTTAAAGTAATGAAGTATATTTTTAACTGTTCATTGCTTTTTAGTACTTCATGAACTTTGTCTTGTGGTATGCTTATGTGTCGTGATTTCGGCTAGGATAATTTTCAGAAGAAGCTGGGACGTGACACAGCCAGGACAGGTGACCCAAACTAGCCAAAGGGGTATTCCATACCATATGAACTCCTGCTCAGCTTATAAAGGGGGCTAGTTGGGGAGGGGCAGCACAGCTCCCAGACAGTCTGTGTGTGAGGTCATATATGGTCATCAAGTAAGAAATTTTATTGTGTATGACCCATTTTGTATATGCTGTTATAAGTACTGTTGTTATTCTCCTGCTCCCTGGTTCATTGTCATCCCTTACTAAGCAAACTGATTTTTTTATTTTCTGTGTATATTTCTACTTCTGTATAGGAGCAACAGATATTGGCATGGGTTGGTTTTTTGGTTCAGCTGCAGTGCCTGTCCTGGGGTTGGCATAGACACAGCTCCTGTTGCTCTGTTTTCCCTCTTTTCCCCCTCATGGCACTGCCTACTATCGAGCAGTGTTTGGTTTGGTTGACACTGGCCAGGGCCCAGCACGGTGCGGCAAGTTGTGCCTCTTTGGAATAACCACAGCATTTTCCTTTCAAATATTCTGTCACTTTATCAGAGTCCTCTGCTTGTTCAGGAGTGAAGTTCCAAACCATTGGAGGTGAGAAGTTCTCTAGATACCTGCCCATATTCTCCCACATGCCATGCCACCCACGACTATCCAGCCAGCCTTGGGGCAGATCTCTGGGTGCTATTCTTAAAACAATTTCTTGTAACCCTAAACAGGACTTGAAACACATTCAGGAGACATAGCAATAGGAGCATGCTGGCTTGAACATCCCAAGAGTATTCAAAATTCTCAAAAGCTGCTGTAACCAGCCTGAAGGAAAGAGGGGAGGTGAAAGAGCGGGAGAAACTACTCTCCCCCCCCCCGCCCCCATCTTCCCCATAGATTGGGTGCTATTAATAATCAATTCCAAGAGATGTCGTCCGAGGTACAGACATGACGGCAATGCCACATACAAATACCAGCTTAATCTCATCACCATTGATGGTATCATATCTTAAGTTAATATTACACAGTACAGCAAAATGAGAATCCTGACCCCTCTCCCAGAGGTGATAAAGAGCACCGCAGGAAACACATAGAGCAAGTAAGGCTTCACATACCAGAGCCATGTGAGAAAACAAAACACCATTGTGACCAGCAACTCTTTAAATAGCATTTTAAATACTGATGACAACTTTGTTTTAACACGCTCCTGTCAGATCTGTCATTATCTCAACCCTTTGTGCCCCACGTTGGGCATCAAACAGGACTGTTATGGTTCCACTGCGGCCGCAGCTGAGCACCATGCAGTTGCTTGCTCATCCCTCCCCTCCCCTGGTGGGATGGGGAGGAGAATGGGAAGAAAAAGGTAAAACTTGTGGGTTGGGATAAGGACGGTTTACTGGGACAGCAAAGGGAGATGAAAATACAAACAACAATACTTAGAATATACAAAGTGTGTGATACACAAAACAATTTGCTCACCCAACAATCCGATGACTGTACACAACTGCACACTCTGACCATCCCAGTGCCACGCCGCCCCTCCCCGACTAGCCCCCTTTTATGCTGAGCATGACGTTATATGGTATGGAATACCCTTTTGGCTGGTTTGGGTCACCTGTCCTGGCTGTGTCTCAATTTCTTGTGAAAATTAACTCTATCCTAGATGAAACCAGAACATCTGTATAGCACCAAACAATCCAATAAAATCATCTCTTTGTCACTGTACACAATCCCTGAAGGGCAATGTGAACAAGGTACATACACATCCTACAACATACACACTCTGGATTCATGCTTTCAGCTCAGAGTTTCGTCCCTCACAGCAATTCTGCAATAAACCAACGGGGATATTATTCCAAGTCTTTGAAAACTGTTTCTAATATACATCTTGCTTCAAGGACTGGAGAAGGCTTGTTGTTCACCGTTCACCTGAGACTGAACTACAAAAGTAAAAAGCCAATAGCCCTAAAAGCCATTACACTGGGATGTTTAAAGAACTCACATGGATTCTACAGAGGTAGGAAGAAACTGTGTTCAGTGATTAAGAATTTTATTTTGGTTTTACTATATAAAGAACAAACTTCAGATGATGAACGCATTTTGGCAGGTTTCCATTTTTTGCTGTACTACTGCAATGATGATAAAAGGCTTGACACTGAGGGCATCAGTCTCTGAAAATTACTATTATGTCATTAATATTAGGTTTTGAGCTTAAGGTAAGTGAAATGACGTACAAATTGCTGCAGTGGAGGGATGCTGTAGGTCGGGTCATGCAAGACCAACAGGTACTTACTTCCATTTGTGTAAGGTGGAGTATTATCGCAAATACACTTCACAGAAGAGGTAAGATAATTGGCCATAACATTTGAGCCGAAAAATGTTGGCTCTCACCCCATGGCCCGTCTTCCAAGGGTCATGCAACAAAGGAAGAAAATAGCCCATCACATTAACCTTTGAGTATCTGAGTAATATTCTCCACCAAGTGCAGCCCTAGCTAAATCAATGACAATAAACCCAGGCAACATACATGATGTAGGTAATGGTTTTGTGTGACACATAAATAGCTATGAAAAATCTTAACATAAGAAGTGCTTGTAAAAGATGCAGTGGATGCAGTGGGTGCAATACAGAAGTACTAAAGACAGCTAAAGCACAAGGACTCTAAGGTATGGGCATAGAAGCATGGAAGGGAGTACCAGCAAGAGAGTAAAGTCAGAGGAGTCAACCACCACCATCATTCAGCAGTCAGATTTCTCCATTTAAAAATTGTTCTGTTTTTCTTATAGTGCAGGTGAAATTTTGTGGAAGAAAAATCTGTTATTGCTATGTTTTAAACATTTTATGAGAAGCTATACACAAGACTTTAAAATCTAAATTTGGTTGAATTTACTTTGAAGCTATCAAATGTATGGGTTGGGGGAGTGGTTTGTGAGGGTTTCTTTTTGAAGCTATTAGCTTTCCATGGTAAAATAATTTTTTAAATTATTTTAATAATAAGCTCCATGGAAAAAAGCTCACTAAGAACAACAGTTTTGGCTATCTTCTTTTCCTAATTAAAAAACCTGTACACTCCATGTCTCATTCTGGGTATTAACATTTATTTAGACCAATGAGTTCACATCCATAATAAAAATTCATTTTCCCAGTTATTCTATACAGTTCCTAAACCTATAGGGGTTTGGAGATGTTTTTGCAGAAAAGCTCATTGTCAGATCACCACAACAACTATAGGCCGTGATGCCTTAAAACTGCATTTCTAAAGTTATGAGAAATCTTGTCCCCAGGCAGTGACTGGTTGTCAGCTCTCTGTACCTTCAGGCAGCCATACCGCACAGCAATGATGATAAACTGATTTCTGGCTCCTGTGTGCTGTTAACTTACACAAAGAAGCAAAATGAGTAGTTTGAGGTAACTAACTGAACTGTTAATTAGGTGGGAAGAAATTGCCTGTAATAAACTTTCTTAAAGGTGGAAATTTCAGAGTTGATGAGGCTCATCTTACAGATCTCTTAGAAAAACTAAGTATCTTATGTAGGCAGGTTAGGAGCAAAATACACAATGATGCTAACTTCATGTGAAATTCTCTCTTCCAATGTGTTTGATGTCCACGTTGCCATTATGGTTTGTGTTTCAAAATAGGCACCCTGACAGGAGGAGTCTCAGCATCATAACAGTTTGCAGTTACTCCATGAGTGTGTGTTCACTTTGAACAGCAAAAATAACTAGGATTAAGTCTAAACCGTTCTTCTGCACTACCACGTGTCAGAAGAGAAAGAAGAAAAAAACCTGAAAAAAATCTCAGAGGCAGAAAGAAAGCTACAAAAGAATCAAACTCAAGGGTGCAAATAGCTATTTGACATGGGGGAAAAAACCCCAACACACTAAACAAAACACTCATAATTAATTGCCATACATTTTCCACATATTTATGGCACGGTAAACAGATCAAGAGAGCAATAAATTTATCTTTCTGCTTATTTTTTGATTCTTCACTATTGTTACGTAGATGCAAAAGTGAGAGATACAAACAGAAGTCAGGAGACCTGTGACTAACGTAATTACTTAATGAAATCTCCAAAAAGGAGAGTAACCTAGAACAAGATACTTACATGCACTAAAGCCTTTTCAAAACTATGCAAAGAGCCCAAAAGGGATTATACATTAAAAGAGAACAGCTTCCACTTTCATACCTTTTTTTTGCCTGTGGCACAGGGAGATGAAAACAGCAGAGAACTAGCCCTGGCTCATTCAGGAATCAGGCTAGTAAAAGAAAATAGAAAGACAAAGCAGCAACAGAGCAACTCAACTTTCCACTGTCTGATTTTACACAGGAGCTGCCATTCTACTGATGCCAAAAGAGACATGATCAATTCATGCTATCGAAGCAAGGGATAGGTACTGGATGCTAGAAAAAGTGAAATTTTAACTTGATATAAATACTGTTTACACAGTGCAATTAAACTGCGAAACTCATTATCCCAAGATATCACTGAGATTAGAAACTTAAAAAGAACTAGAGAGAGACAGGGCACTGTAAGGATCACTAGAACAGCAAGATTTGAAACAGCAAATGTTGACAAATTTTGGAAAATATCAGCTCCCAGGCTTCAAGGCCTCTTTGTTTACAGTTGTCCTGGATAGAAGATGCTCTGTTAGGTGAATCCCAGGTGATCTGGTCTGGCAATACCCACAAGCTACCTTTTGGGAACCTGCCCTCCCAAAGGGAAGTACAATACTAAGATGTAGCTCTCTACAGCATAGAAAACATGACTGACTTTGCCCAACAAGAACCACACTAATGGCATACATATTAATGTTTCTGAGAAACTCTTTGGAATGAAAGCCTGATTTTTCAGATTGCAACCTTCCCTTCAGTTTAGTTATCCTCTTTGTTCTCAATGCCCAACCACACTCTTTCTGCCCCAGTTGCTCTTCCCCCAGATGCTGTTTTCATTAGCAGCTCATTAGTATGATGAGCTCTCATGGTTGCTTACAGCAAATGGGCACCAGTGCTCAGACATCATGACAGGCACAAGGTAGCATACAGAGACTGAGCAGAGTCACGGACAGCCATACCACAAAACTTATCCTCAGATTTGGCCCTCGTGAAAAATCACTCCAACCTCAGGTGCAATGGCAGGACATTGTGGGGTCCCTCCGTATCATCCCTTTTCTGCCTTCTCTCTGGCTCCAAGCCTTGCTCTGCCACTTTCAACACCTTTTCCCTCTTGCAGCTTCTTGGCAATGTCTGCTGATGGCAATGACCAGCTTTGCTGGGACTTGGCGTGCATACACAGCAACATAGTTAAATGCATCACGCCTAGAGAAGCAGGGGCTGGAAGTTGGAGTGAAGACCTCTGGAGACAATTCTCTCATAGTGCCTAAAAAAACCTGCACATTCAACAAGACACAATCTCTGCATACTCACATCATAAACAGTGAAGTATGGCAAACAGAAGACACATCAACACTTTCTGAAGACATCAACACTAGCATGAAAAATATTTTTGCTAGCAGTGCACATGATCTCTTGTGAGGGGCACATTGTTCTAATGTTTATCAGAGAAATTGATGGTCCTTGGAGGCATGAATACATTGCAGAATAGCACCATCATCAAACCTTTCACAATACTTGCGTCACTTTCCCTGTGATATGCTGAAATATTTTCCATTGAAACACTTTTTGAATATAGTGCCTGCTTTAATTGCAGAAGTAGTTCTGCAGGTTGAGAAAAGAAAATCAGAGCCAAAAGATAATAAGCAGTCCTATTCGTAACTTTTTCTCCTTTGGCTCCTTCCAATCTAATTATTAACGTTCTATTTATTTGTATTATAATACAGAATATAATCATGCACAACACAAGCATGCAGACAGAACAAAAAAAAAAATGTGCATATTCAGGAAAGCCCAAAATCCAGCACAGGTAGAGGCATTCAGAGAACAAGAGGATGTAGAAGGCACCAGGTAGTGACAATCCGATGGCGGTTAATGAAGGCAAGATCTAGAAGCACCAACTGTGTCAAATATGTCAAAGGAAGCAAGCAGATAAACACACAGGGCAGAAAGGCTTTTCTGAGCTGGAGTTACTGTGAGCTTTTTTGGAGACTTCGCGCCACCTATTTCAGTGGACTACGAGAGAGAAATAAACTAGTTCTTCCACAAAAAGTATGAGGAGCTAAGAAGAAAAGCAAGGCAATTACTTTTTTCCAGAAACCCTTTTTTACACATGGTCTGCACTAGAAAATATATGCTTACAGATAATGCTGCTGTTCTCTAAATTCACTGCCCGATCTTACTGCCTTCTTATCTGACACAGAAAAATACTTTCCGAAATGTGCCACTTTTCCTTCCCTTCTCTATTAAAATAGTCAGTGTTTGAGGCAGAGGCCAAGAGGAGCACAGAACTACTACCCAACATCCCAGAACAGCAAAGAGCACTGGGTAGCATCTGAGGGTATAAGATTTGGGTAGCTGTGGTGGATAAGTACATGGCATTGTTACAGAGAGTGGTCTAAGACTTGAAGAAGCAAAGTTATAATATTTATGACATGTAGATTAAGCACTGTTTGATGAAACTGCAAATATCTGAAAGGAATAGTTTTGTTTAAAACAAATATCCTCTCAGAGTCCCCTTGATTTGAGATGCTTCTTAATGGATTTATCTCTCTCCAGTAAAGGCAGAAAGGGAATGGTCAAAGTATTTTTTCCCCCAGGGTGATATTTGTTTAAATAACTGTCTGCTGAATAAAAAGCTGTGTTTGTCTTTTGTAAATAGATTTACATAGAGAAAACAAAAGGAGTGGGACTGTTTAGTGCTTTTTTGGCTAGAAATCTGTTTATTTAATGAAGGATAGCATGGCAACATGGGTTAAAACTCTTCAGATTTTTAGTGTTCTATTTCACTGTTTTTGGGGGGGGGGGGGGTTGATCTAGAGCTTCCAGGAGTCAAATTTGGAGCCATTATGGCAATACAATCCCAAGTAAAGGCTTTTTCATCAGTAAAGCACAGCATGGAAGCCATTCCCAACAAATGATGAAAGATTCAAAAATAGTGAAATGTGTTTCAAAACTTGCATGGTTTCAGCAGTTCAGTTGTGCCCCTAATTCCATATCAATCTAAAATGACCTTAATCATACTTTTCTAACCAATCATGCAGAACATTTCCTGCACCCTGGAAGGAGAGCTTAAGATGTACTTCATGTCATAAAAGTTATGATGAAAAATACAATTCAACTGTAACAAATACTAGAAAATTATTATTAAATAAGAGAGGGAATATTTCCCAATCTTCTTTGGGGTCCATTTTCTACTTCTGCTTATACTCACTTTGCCTTCTCTGAAATAATATATTTTTCATCAATTAAAAAGCCTCTTGTCTCCCAAAGAGATTTAACCACTAAGCATAATTCTGCTAAAAACTTCATTTTGTTTCAGTGGCAATAAATATCATCATCTTGGTCTTATCACCAAAGATATCTATAAAGATTCCAAAACTGAAGTTATGGCTTCTGATGCAATTTTATAGCTACTGTCAAAGAAACATAAATAAGATTAGCAAAATTGTGATCCCAGCTCCATGGAGCAGCTTCAAAGTCTACCCTTTTCTGAGTAGCTCATTTGTCAAAATAGCACAGCAGCAAGCTGTGCAGCATGACGTCCCCAGAAGTGCACCTAAATATCCTCTCTGAGCTCTGCTCCTCTCCCTGTCAGGTGAACAATTTGCAGTTATATCAAGAAACTTGTTTCTTTGACTAGTACATGCTTTTACAATCCTCATGCATTAGCTACTGTTCCACCAGCTAGGTCAGACATCCAGATACAGCACCTAATTACAGGAACTAATTTATCTTTGACATCTCCTTACCTGGGGCCCAGATGAAAGCAGCTTGATCAGTACAAGAGCAGTGACAGAAACATAATGAGAGGTGGTTCAAACATCAGTACTGAAATCACATGCTATAAAACAATGTAAAAAGTGTTCCTCTCTTTCCTGCTAGCTAGTACTTGCCAGACATAATGTGTCTTTGCGACTGTATCAGAAATGATACCTTGTCATTTTACAGCATCTTCAAAGGCCTTTATATTGCAGTAGCCTCGCTGCACAAGTTTCATGGAAGTATTCTGGGAGAGCACAGATGCTGGATGATGCTAGGTTGGGGAGGGGGACAGGGTTGGAATAAAAACACAGGTCTATTTTTTCATTAGGAGGGGGAGAAAAAGAGAGAGATGTAACAAGGTTGGAATTATAATGACTAATTATGATTTTTAAAAAACAATCTAGCTATAATCCATTGCACAAGTAAGTTTGGAATGGATCTCAGGAGGTCATCTAGTCCAATCTGTTGCTCAAAGCTGGGTCAAAGCTGAATTCACCCCTAGACCAATTCAAAGCCCAGGACAACAGCTCTCTGACCCCTTCCACACACATTCATTCTAAGAAAATCTATCCCAAACTGAATAAGACAGTTTACAACATTAGTTTCCTCACTACTTTATACAAGCTTATTTTTACTACAATAATACACAAATAATGGCGTAAAAGAAACAGCTAGTGTGGAAAAGCAGATCTTAAATCAACTTCCTAACTGGTTTTGTTTGTTTTCATTAAAATAGTTAATGGAAACAAGAAAGTATAAGCTGCGGGACTAGCAATGCCAGTAGGTTTGTGCCTTGTAGGTGGACTCCCTGATGTGTAACACATTGCTGGCACTAGTGAAAGCTTTGTTATATTTGGGATATTTGTATTTCTTTCATGCAAAATCTCTGAAGAACTCCAGGGCTATGCACATGATGAAACATTTCCCTTCTGGACACTACTTGGATTGTTTTCCTTTAATTAGTCATTTTTTTTCATAAAATCTGGAGGAATTCCATAAGTTAGATATCTATCACTCTGTCAGATTTTACCAAAATCTGACAGGGGGTTAAAAAGTTATCGGTTGAACACAGACAATGTGCCTGAATAAGATTTAATTGCCTCAGGAAATTAGGCTAAAATAGATGCATGATTCATAATGGCTTCTGAAGATGAGCCCACTGACAGGCTATGATGCAGAGCTCAGGAGTTAATTTGATTTTTTTTTTTTTTTTTTTTAAAAAAAAGATCAGAGGGAACTGAAACCCATTAACACTTCAAACATTTGTGAATTTTTGGGTGGTGAAGGCAGAGCAAATACCACTCCCACAGATGAGAATGTCTACTGCTGGATGGGCAGACAGGACATGGTCTGGAATAGGTAGGGGATGGTAGGTCAGGTTTTTTTAGTCCTTAAAAAGGTTTAACTGAAGTTTGATGAAATGTTCAAGTAAAATGCATCCTAAGCTCATCTTTACCTCACTTAGCCTGCATCGAGTTAATTTTGTTTGCTAACCCCTGACAAGCACCAGACAGTCTTTAGAATCTGACAGCAATCTTGCACAGCACAGAGGAAAAGCGGCAAGATGCTATTATTATCTATGGCAACATACACTGATCAAGATATGCTCAAAAAAACCTACAGTTCATAATAGTTCAGACTATGGCATCATTGACACAGATTTTCATTTTTTTTCCCCAGTAAAATCAGAACCATGATAGGCAACAAGAGACCTCTTGCATTCAGATGGAGAGGCTGAGGGAGAAACACAGCTCTTCTGCCAGCTGGCAGGTCAAGCAAGTGTTCTGTAACTACCCAACTTTATCCTTTTGCGTAAGTGTACTTGTAATTCAAATATTTTCATGTAGCTGCACTGAAGATTCTTAGTTTCATGACTTGCATATATTTTATAGAAGATTACTCAATTTGCTGGCCTGTATGTGTTATGAGAAGTATCACGCTCAGGACATCTTTGTAAGTTAGAATAAGCGCCTGCCTCTTGGGCATTGCTCCTTCTCTCCAGGAAGCTCGACCAGAAACACGTTCTAACTCAAACTGCAGGAAAAGACACAATGAACAGGTGAAAATAAAAATCCTGATTAGAACCCAAAATGGTCAATTTCATTGAGACATCCAGAAGAGTCATATTTTCTATTGAGATTCTTTTTTGTTATTTTTTCTTTTTTAAGCCAGAAAATATTTCAGGGAAGCTTTGCTTCTTCCTTCTATATAAGATTTATACATAAAAAAACCAGATTATATATAAAGAATATAAAATTATACTTTTAGTTTTACAAAGAGTTGCAAGGACACTTTCAGGAGCAACTACATACAGAACCATGGCCAAGTCAGTCAGTGAATCAAGACAGAGCCTGGCAAAGACTCATTCATGTCAAAGAATTGTTTGATGTGACCCTGCAACAACTCACCCAAGTATCTGAGCTCTCTATCACCCTAGGACTCCTCTGCTTCACACCTGAGTTTCTGGCAGCTTAATCCATGCAGCAGCACAGCACTACACTTCTTGCTGAGACAGTACCATTGTCAAAAAGCCCCCATTACACCTGATTAACCTGTAGTGATAGAATCTCTCCCCAGTACTAATCTAGTATAGAGCTGATGATTAAATCCTCATTTGTAAGACAGACCACATCTCTTGCATAAAGAGATCGCTGATAGATAGCTATACCACATACCCACTTATGATTTTCATAATTTGGGCTCCTAATGGTTTCTTAGTCAGAAAGCAGTTATGGAAATGCTTCAGTACATAAATACTGCATACATTTTCATAACTTTTAAGACAAAAAATTGGTTGGCCTTCTAAAGCTGACAAACTGCATGTTACAGTAGTTAGAAAGAGTAGAGAGTTTACGTACAACCTGCATGGAAGCGCATATTGCTCCTATCCACTTCTTACAAACTGGCAGTCACAGATGGTCTCATAAAAGACTTGGAACAGCAAATAGATCCTTGCATTTGGAATGTGCAAGTTCCACATCTACATTAAGATATTTGTAATTCACAGCATGACATTCTATGAAAGACGACATGGTAAGGGTGTTGTACATTTTAACATACTTACATAATGAGCAATTATGTTGAATATATTAAAAAACAGAATTTTCTGTAGGTTGGAAAAAAACCACAATTAGTAATCATTTTCTTCTCTAGAAAAGCTGATACCTTGGATGACTTACATGAATTTTTTGATGCATTGATGCTAAATATTTTTCACATAACAAAGAGTGGACCCAACCTGAAAAAGCAACAGTTTTATTTTGGAAATGAAATTATATAATGAAATATTGTGATTCTACAACACTTGACAGAAGCATTGCAAAATAAGTCCTTTATGACAGTGCATTGTTTTATTTTTTCCAAACATCTCAAAAATGCTAATTTTATTTTGTTGTCAGGAACAAAGATAAGGGCCTACTCCTTGTTAGGCAGCAAAATAAAAAAGGGACACAAACTCCACTACTCAGGGAATACTGCTGTGGCAGGGAGATGGAGATGACCTGAAGAAAAGAGGAGCTACTTAGATGTATGAAGGAATTGACAGACTGGTGCATCGATTCCCCTGACCCTTCTGATTTCCTGTTACATACTGCAAGACTGTCACATGCCCAACAACCCCAGCGATACACAGCAACAGCCCTCTGTTTTAGAATAATAATTTGAGATGTTCATCAGTTCTAAAACTGTTCTCCCAAACCCTAGGCCATCTGTATGCTGTAGCCAAGCAGAACAACGAGGAAGGGTGTGATTTTGTTGATGGAAGTGAAAAAGCTGCTATTATCTTTATTATTCTTTGGTATCAATCAGTTCACCTCCAAAAGTCTTACCACACCATGTGTCTCAAGGATGGAGGACTGTATGGAAAGCTTGTAATTAATCCAAACCAATGTCACATGGAGTCAGAGTGACCTTATTCCAATCAGCGAGAAAGGCAATATAAAGTCACCTCCATTTGCAGTCACTTGTAGAAGTTACTTGCACTATAAATCATTTAGTCAATAACGATTCATAACAAACAGAGCTTATTTTTAGTTTTATTACAACTTGAGCTAGTAAACTCAGGCAAATGTAAACAACTTACTTCAAGTAGCTTTCTATACTGGACCAGTTGTTGTATGCTTCCTTCCCCTCTGCGTTAGGCTCTTTGGCTTTGGATACACTTGCAATTCCTGCAGCGTGATTCATTTTTGACCTTCCTGCTCAGGTGATCATTTTAGTTATCAGCATGTTGGTTTTGTTGTTGTTTTAAACATATTAAAGCAGCTTTGCTTCTTCTGTTATCTATGTGTCAGTGATTTTTATGAGCAATAATTTTAAATATTAATACTTTGATAAAATTTTTGTTTTAATTTTGTTCGTGACTGCACAAGTGAGTGCAGTGATTGGCGAGCTCCTTACAGGACCTACAACCTGCAGTGGTGCCAGGACAGCTTATTTCCATGCCATGGTAGCTGTCAAGCATCCCAGAAAGCTTGCTGCTCAACCAAGCTTGGACCCTACTTGTTTCAGAAGTGGAAGCACTGTGGATCATTCTGGACTAGCAGCAACGCTACTTCTCTGTGCTGAGGAGCTGCTAAGTTACACAGCCACCGGTCACTTGTCATTCTCTCAGGTCAGAAGACTGCTTGGCAAACACGATTTAGCCCATGAGTCACTATTTGGCCTTCCGTGCTCCAGAAAAATCAATTATCAGCTCAGAATTGCCTTTCCTCTGTGACTCCAAAGCCAGAAGGAAAGCATCTTGGATGCCCTTTCATCTAGAAAGAGAAAGAGAGAAATCTACAGCAGTGTTATTGCCCTCTTTTATCTTTTCCTCTCTATCAAGTTTTTCAGTACCAAAGTGCAAAGAGCAACAAAACCTTGACCTTCTACCGCAATGGCAGCATACTCCATGCATTTATTGGCAGGGCCTCTTTAACACTGATGATTAGCATAGAAGAGAGAAAACTATATATAAACAGTCATGGTTTACTTCTGTGCAAGTGGCTACTTTTGCCTGGGAAGCAAGAATGAGTGAGGCACCTGTAAATAATCCCAGTCAGTAACACTTTGGCAGAATACTGGAAGAACATTAGGGTTAGTCAGCAGAGCTGGGAAATTTTTTATTTAAAGTTGAGTATATTCCTCAATCCATTCAAAAACATGATGAAACAATGACGGTCTGGCACAATCAGGCTTTCATCTCCCCTCCCCAGCAGAAGTATATGGAAGTCACATATAGAAATGTTTTCCAAATTAGCCACCAGTAACTTCATTGAGAATTCTTTAACAAAAGTCTTCATAGCTACAGCTACATTAGTAAACGTAAGATACATTTTACTAAGTTTTACCAACTAATTTAGCACAGGCAAATTGAATGACTCATTTCACAAGTTCTTCACATTTATTTCTCAGCAAAATGAATCCTGAAGAAGGAAAGCTGCTTCTATAGTAGCTATTAATATATTTAGCATTATACTTGTTCCTCCCTGCTTTGCCTCCTTGGTTTTACATTTTTTCTACACCGAGGAAAAGAAATTACATACCACGATAAAAAGTTAGTATCAGTTTAAGTCTCACTTTGAAGCACTGGGGACTTTTCAGCAAAACTCCAGGTTGTTTAAAGATTTCCCCCACGTCCCTGTGTCCTGAAATCACCACTGATGTCCCAGAATATTTTGTTCGCTACAATTTCAAAAAGTCATGGATTTTCATAGATTTTAAACAGACACCACACATATTGTCTTATCATATGAAACAATTGTGAGGTGACTCAGAGGGCCCTTCACCCATCCCCACTGCTCAAAGGCAGGGGGTGAAGTGTCCCAAATAAGATGGAAGATTGTCAATTAAACTTCATGATTACACAGAAGAGAAATACAATTACAGACAGATACTTAAACCTGATTTCTCTGCTAAGTGTTTCAGCCCAGGGAAGCTGGACAGTCAGTAAATACAAAATTCCACGTTTGATTTGATAAGGGATAGTACAACCTCACATTGAATAATCCACTTCCCAGTATCAGTCTGACAACATGACATTTGGGTTGCAGACTGGGTACTTGCTTATGCTGCTGGTTTTTTTATATGTGCATTTTGAATTGTGGGTGCCTGGGAACTTCATTTGGGATTAGAAACAGGTGTTTTTTGTGGAGCAGAGTCAGCCCCCGCTGCAGCAGGCATTGCTTGTCTTGAGTCCTGCTCCCACATCCCTTGAAGGCTGAGGCCATGGCACAGCTCAGAAACCAACAGCTTCCCCTCTGTCTGCAATAAAAATCACATAACACAGCTCTCAGGAGACCCTGGGCATGCAGGGACTGAGGCTTGTCTGCCTCGTTCACCTTTAACCAGATCCTGTAGTTGAAGCATATTTATAGCTTAGTCTTTACATGTTTTCAAATTTTATTTCTCCTAAAAAGAGATTTTATATGGGAGACTTTCCAAGGTGTGAGACTTACAGTGCAGCGATTTATGCAGGGTCACTCTGTCCATTAGAAATCCTTGGTCAGAAGTTAAAACTAGAGTCATCTTTGGAGCAGAAGATCATGATTTCTGCTGCGCCATTGTACTGTCAGAGATCTCTGATACTACATAACTATGACATGTAATATCTGTGCTCTTACATAACAGTAAGTTCAAGCTTTACCTGAATTTAGACAGAAATGTGCTCCTACCTCCCTTTTGAAAAGGCCTTTAGTCTGGTTTATAAAACAGTCTCTATTTTGGGAATGATTATGAGTTGACTGCAAACATGCATGACTAGATTAAGATGGTAAAAGTTCTTTTAAAAATCTAGACAGCTTTTAGAAAAAGGAAATTTGTTTTAAGAACAGAGACATACAATAACTTTCATGCAAATTCACTCATCCACAGTCAAATACACACTCTCACCTTACCATTCAGAATATCAAAACCCTCACTTTCAGGTGCATGTCTGCATGTTAGCAAAAAGATTAATTTTGGCACTAAATTCAAAATGCTTTCCATGCACTTGGAAAACAGGAAAAAGAAAAGATGTACTTAAATGCAAAAATCACCAGAACCAAAGGAGATTTTTTTGGAGTTATCTCTTCAATTAAACCAAAGCAGAAACACCGCTAGCCACCAATTTTCCTCCTTCTGGACTCAGCACCATGAAATCAAGATAACAAGTAATTTCAGAGAGATGGGACCATTCCTCCATTCAAAGTGTAATTTTCCCTGGCTGGTGTTTGACAGCATGCTGCCAAGGAATTCTTTGCAAACATCCATACAGCTGCAGATTTCCAATATGAAACACAGATGGAGCTGAAGCAGGCAAAGCAAAAAAAGCCCCTACAAACTCACTGCACACATGCCATTGAACTGCTGGGGAATTTGTGCAACCACCTAGCCTGTTGCTGCTGTACGTGAACTACTGACATTGGTATAGGGGAGCAGAGGGACTCAAATGCTTGAGTTAGTTAATGGGCACAGCTTGCTGCTCTGGAGTCTGGTCTGGTTTAACCCTGCTCAAGAAGTCTTTATACATTTAGGCCACTGACTCCAGCATGAGACTTCTTGCCACTGGAGTTACTACAGAAAAGCATTAACCAGACTGATTCAGCCCACCTGTATGACCTTTAAAACAGAAGAGGAAAATCTGTCAAGTAATTTCAAAGGCTAGAATGAGTTTTGATTTGGTTTTCATCATTAACAATACAGCTTGGAAACAGTTACCAAGGAATGAAATGCGCATTAATAGAAGGAACTGCATCTTTTTTGCATTTAGAGCTTTTCTTTTTTAAAAGCAAATCAGAGAAAATTTTCAGGACATAGGCCCTCTTGTGGTCCCTCCACCGTTACAACCTTTCTCAAGAACTGTACATCAGATTGAACCATTCCTTTATTCCACTAATTCTGCCACAAACCATATCCTAAACAGTCTACCTCTGCAAAGCCCAAACAGTATGAAGATGTTTTTTATGGCGTCATAAGTTTTTACAAGGCTGATGTCCTATCACAAGCACAAAGCCAGCCTAAGCAAAGTATTGACTACAAAGAAGTACTGGAAAGTTATCATTTTTAAGATAATATTTTATATAATAGTAAGATTAAAAATCAGCTCAAAGCTATTCCAAATGCAGAGAGATAAAGTGTACAGTCAAATATCATTGGCTTCTAGGCAAAGCTGGTACCCTCTTTTCTGAGAGCAATTCTGATATTTCAAAAGATGTCTACATCAGAATAAAGCCTTAACGATGCCATATTTCGTGCAGGAGCAAAAGTGTGAAAATATTCTTTGGGAAACTATAGGTGCTTTTCCAAGAAACTCAAGCAGTTTGCTTCTCCCAGGAAGTAGTGCATTCTTCATCTTCCAGTTCTGCTGTTTCCAGAGCTATAACTATATTTGGCTGGGTTGGGGTCCATCACAGTGATGTCAGCGGCGACCCACAGGCCACTAGACAAGCTGAAGTAAGTCTGCCAGGGTTTCATGGGAACTTCATGTTAGCAAAAGAATTTTTCTGCAAAAGACCTTTAGATTTGGACAAATCTTAAATAAAAATAATTTAAAAGAAAAAAAAATCTTTAAAGTATTTTGCTGACAAACTCCAGATCTGTGCTTTCAAATCTGCTGACTGCAAAGTTCTCTGCGTTTTCTAAAATACTCCAGAACTGAAAATGCTCTAAAGGAAGCCACCAAGTAAGCATATACCCCAGCTCTATCAAATCCAAGCCACTGAAATCCACTTGCTAGGGTCCTGGTGAGGAATGCCAGTGCTGCCGTTTTGATCAAAAATATCTAAGGTTTCTCCAGAGACGCTTTCATTCATCAGTTTCCATTTGGGAAGATTAGTCAATCACTCCCTTCTCTAACAGAATCTGACATTAAATGCTTTTTAACGTTAATGTTTCTTTTCCTCTTCTGGAGAAGTGAATCAAGAAAATGTCATGTTTTTCATACATTTTTTTCCACCCTGCACTAGCAGGTAAGAAACACCGCTCTGGAAATGGAAATACTTTTAGATCTCTGCCCAACTAGCAATCAAAAAGTGGTAACTAGTTGTGGAAACCCCAGAAACATGTTTATCTCGAGCTCTATGGCTCAGATATAATTTAATATTCAAGTAGATTAAAGTCTCACTGCAGACCTGGATCGGTTATCAAGTTGAGAACAATCTTGTCTTGTGATATCAGTGTAAACTGGGGTTTCTGAGAGAAACAAACTAATTTTGACTTAATAATCAAGATTTCTTGTAGAACTGCACTCCTTGTGCAACACGCACAAAAAGGGGCTGCCACTTCTAGCATCAATAAAATTGCCTGAACTTTGAAATTCAGAACTAGGTGACATAGCTCAGAAACTTCCTCAATCTTTTTGCGAAATAGAAAATAGAATTTTCTCTTGTGAAAACAAAACAAAAATAAAGAATAGCCCTTCAGTTTCAAGCTAAATAGCTTCTCGGAAACAGCTTTTAGCTGAATTAGGCTTAGAATGTGGTGTTTAATTAAACTAATCTGAAAGCTGAGGGCTATTATTTAATAAGAACAGGTTTCACCTTCTGAAGAAATCACTACTATGGCTTTTTGGCTGACAGCAATTTTGAGCAATGCTCACACTAAAAGGGCTGAGGGTTTATAATTCTTAAAGATGAAGTAAGAAAGAAGTCACGGGGGGAGGAGGGAACGGGGGAATCTAGTCAAAAAGTGCATCACGGCTACAGCTTTGGCATGATAATTTTTAGCAACTTTCACAATCCAGGTGCAGAAAAAGTGTTCCCAGAAAGGTTACCAGGCAACAGAGCAGCTGGCAAACACTGGCTGAACCACGGCACTGGCACCCATATTCCCCCTTTCTAGCTATTTGTCTCATTGGAGCTGCACATTGGAGAGCATCCCCCCCTCTTCCCTCTGGGCCAATGTTGCTGGCACAGCAGTCAGTCACCCTTACGTTCTTGGGCATCTTCCAGTGCTGAGTTGCAGGGCAAGCTAACCAAGTAAAGGTTTCGCACAAGCATCTGCAGCACAACACAGATGTGTGCCATCGTGGATGTTGTCATGGCTCACAGAGGCTTCCCCCCTCTGCTCGCAAGCTGGGGTAAGGTCTGCCCCGTTTCACCCAACTGCTTCTGCACAACCACTGTGTGTCGATCATAACATACAGGAGGCGTGATCACCTACGTGAGGCACTTACTTACTGCATCTGCAATGGCACAGTGGCTGCCAGGAGGGGCCCTGCAATCTTTCAGTCCAATAAATTTCAGTTTGCCCCAAACTAAAAGGAGCAAGAGCAGCAGCAGCACAGAAGAGAAGCATGGCCATATATTTCTCTTTACTGTTATTCTGCCTGGGTTTATATCCCTGTTGTTTTCTTATCCTCAATTACTTTTCCACTTTGTTCCAATGCTTGAATATGCCTTTGTTTATCCTGTGTCCTCAGTGTTTCTCAACAGGATCACATTTGTGTCCTTTGCCTCGTTCTTGCAAGAGTAACACTTCTTGCTTTCACTCACTACACCAAAATTGCACTCTTAACTTTAATCAATAAGGTTGTTTCTCTTGCAGCCCTGGCACATTATCAGGACAGGTCCTTATGAACAGCAGAAAATATTCCTTATTTGTCCTTGAGATATAATGTTCTCAGGCACTACTGCTCTTATAACATTTCACATCCCAGCTTTCCCCCACTGTAACCTGAAGAAACTAACAAGTAATTTTTCTCAGGCAAGAGATGTTTGTTTGGATTTGGGAAGATGTAAATATTTGCATATCGCAGGCCTTCATCACAAGCACAAACATCTTGTAGGGATTTTTGTCTTTTGCTGAAGCTCATTTCCACAGTCCTTTCCGCTCTTCTCCTGTAAATCTGGTTCAATCCCAGAGTCATCCCTAGGTTTCTTTCATCAAAACAGTAGCTGCCCTTTCCAGCTTGGAAGAATTTAAAGGGAATAGCTTGATGAAGCCAAGAAACAATTTCAGCTATGATCTTTTCCACAGAGGTAGGGCTCTCATCTGTACCAAATGGGGATTCCAACCAACAGAAACTGCAGTTCCCCACACTTGGGGATGATGATTTGTGGTAGCAACAGGATTTTCTTCTTCTTTCTTACTCTTGTTGTAAGAAATTACAGCCAATGGGATCCCAGGAGTATCACGTGCCTCTGTCAGGAGGAAGCATGCACAGGAATACCTTGTGATGAAGAATACAGAGTTCAGAGCCCAATCTGCAACTTGATTTTGCATTTTGCAAAGGAGATTCCAAACAAGTTTTTTCAAGCACAAAGAGTAGAAGTACAGCAAAGCCTAAACATTTTATAGCACTTTTGTCAGAAAAATTGGTTCTGTTGGTCCCTGTTGCCCATCAGCATCACTTAGAAAACAGTTCAGCAGTTTAAACGGAGCAGACTGCATGCTTCATATGTCAGTTCAAGATACAATCTACAAAAACTGGAAAGCAATATCTTGCTGCAACAAAGCTTCACTATCGAAATTTATTTACATTATTTCATTCTCTGTTATCAAACACTTCCATGTCCACCTTCCGAGGAATTTAGTTTGTCAATAATTACGAAGTAGGAATAGAATTAAAAAATAAGTCTTTAGTAACAGCTTCCTTTTCCTCTTAACAGCAAAGAAGATGATAGCAAAAATTTCACTAGTAATTACTGTAACTGAAGACCATCTTCAGTAAACTCTGATATGAATATATCATAGTTGGGTCAAAAGCTGACTTTGTTATAGTCCTCTGAACTCCGTGCTGCCTGAAAGCATTTCCATTGCTCACAATGGTTTACAGACAGCATTTGAAGTTTCTGCCTGACTTAGCATAAGGAGGACCTTTCAAAGGGGAGCAGTTGTCTTTATTGTTTATACAGAGCTTACCCAATGGAAAACCCTTGAAAACATTGCACATGTGACTCATTGTACATTCATATAATCTGGTGCAACAACACATGTGCTGAAAGGGAACACCAAATCTCCAGAGGCTGATTTATCCCATCCTCTAGTGGATGTATATTAAAAAAAACAACCAAACAAACAAACAAAAAAAACCCCAAAACCCACCACCCAAAACAAACAAACAAAAAAACCCTGATGAGATTAATTTTCAAGATGTTTCTCTGATGGGATCCAGAATATATGCACTTACCTTCTAAATGTCTAAGTTACAGGAGATAAAGTCCACCCAACAACCATTTCTAAACTACTCTTGGGCACTACAAGCATCTAAGCCATGCTAAAGGAGGAAGGTTTCCAAATTGTGGAAAAAGGCTTTAATGTCTGTGTAATAACTTAAGACATCACACACATCTAGTAACTCTGACTGCAGAAGGGAGAGCCAAAAGCACAATTGTGTTCTGCAGTCAGGGCACTTCAGTGCTCCAGATAATCAGTCCTCTTTCACGTCCAGGTTTCTTATAAGAGATATACAGTAAGAGATGTGATTATCAGCATGACCATTTTCTGCCAGACACAAAAAATATCAAGAAGGGAGTAAAAAAACATTAGATTCTTTCTCATTTTTGAGGCAACTAGGATTATTAGTGCTTCATCCATTTATTGCTACTTCCTCCTTTCTTATTATTGCTGCCAAAGAATCACAAATTGCAGGTTGCTGCATCACAGTATTTGCTGTAAGATAAATAGCTACAACTTTGAAAATTAACTTTCCTCCACACCAGGTTACCAGGTAGGCTTTGCATCTGGATCTACACTGAAATATGTGAAAATGTAGGTCCAAAAGGACTGCATCAAAAACAAAAATAAGAGGGCAGATATTCAAAGGCAGAGACAAAACCAGCCCCTAAATAAATAGGATGCTAGCATCCCTGCAACCAGCATGAAAGCAGAGAGCTCTGCACACTCCACAGAGGTGGGAAGCTGCATTCTGCAGCAGCTGGTGGCAAGTTTCCCATTACACCCATATCATGGCTTCATTTTCATAGAAGCAACAGTGATGTCTTCTTTACTGTAGCATACATGAAGCAGAACATCGTTTAGTATATCTTTGCAGACTCCAGACTGAGAGACTTGTAGGGTCTAGAACTCTCCCATTGACTTTGTCATGCTGGCCAATTCTTTGAAATCAAGTCTGCAGCTCAGAAATCAGCTGCTACCTTCTCAAAGGAGTTCCCAGATTTTTCTCAGAACTATTACAGACAGAAGTTTTTTGGAATAGGTTCAGGTTATTGCAAGGTACCAGCAGTGCAGACCATAAGGTGGCTGCCAACAAGATCTCAGGAATGAAGACTGGCTCCCTGGCAGTAACAGCTGTACAACATGCTGTAGCCTACAATAAAGCTATCACAGCTCTTCCAACATTCTTCACTTCCTCTGTATTTGCATATCTTGCATATATCTGCATATCCTTATTTCCTTCTTTTATAGCAAGAGAAGCCCTTAAACCTATATTTGGGTTTATATTGATCATATACCACACATCAACTAACAATAAAACAGGCAATAGAGCTCTTGATACATATCTGGTAGTGAAAAGATATGTAGATGCTTTTCACATGCGGGAAGGTAATTTAAAGCAAAGAGTTCATATAACAAAAGCACTTGTCTGATCATTAGTCCCATATCACAGTAAATTCAAAATTTGATATAAAGTAACAAATGCAACATATAATAAGCAACATTTTTTCCAGTGAGGTACTCATTCCAGTTAAAGAGCTTAACATTTGGTAAAATGTAATAAATCAGATGCAAAGGAAGTCTTAACTAACTACTTAATGGATCATTGAATTTAACAATGGTATATCTGCCAGTGCTTTTTAGATAATGTCCTGGGTGAGATTTGCTTATGCAGCAGAGCAGAATTGAACCGATGGATTACAAACTCCAAAGAGAAAATGAATTTTTAAGGGGAATCCTGAGGCTAGAGAACAGAAGCAGAATAAAATGCAATAGGATTGGCACTTGGAAGATTTAGCATGGGAACATATCAGTGCATACTTGCATGCTGTAAATGGTAAGCAAAATCACAGTTATTAAGTGGACTAAGAAAAGTCCCTGCAACGGTAATATAAATAATAGCTCTATGTAGAAAGACACTTGAAAAAATTACACCATGATGTCTATTTCCTCATAATTTCCCAAGCCTATAAGATTCCTGACAAGCATTGTCTAGTCTCCTCTTTAGAAAGAGCCTTCCTGTCACAGATTCTTTACAATATCCTTTTCAGAATGATGAGACCAGTACAACACACAGCATTCGAGATGCAGGTACACTAATACCATGTTTTCTAGTTTGTTTTCAGTCCCTTTCCTTACAAATCCTAGCATTCAGTTTCCTTTTTTGGGTGCTGCTGGCATTTTCATATCATAATTCATTATAAATCCAAGATAACATTCTTCAACATTAATAGTTAACCCATCCATACTACTAACCAAAACAAACAGGCTCTGTTTTCTGGTTGCAAGGCCAAATAGCAAAACCTGGCCACCCTTTATGTCACACAGCACTGAGCCTCCTCTGGACCTTGCATGGTCCCACTGTGGGTGTCGGACAAGACCCAAGAATACTAAAGGCACTCTGGGATCAGTGATACTCAAAAAACAAAGTGCACGGAGAGGTGATATATCCCTAAAAAATTCATGGACTGAATGCCCTTCTTTTGAAGTCAAGAGCAGAATTTGAATGAATTTGACTTCAGATTACTATGTGTCCTGCTTTTGGCTAGGATAGAGTTAATTTTCACAAGAAGCTGTGACAGGACACAGCCAAGACAGGTGACCCAAACTAGCTAAAGGAGTATTCCATACCATATGACATCATGCTCAGCAGAAAAGGGGGCTAGTCGGGGAGGGGGAGTGTGGCACTGGGACCGGCTCTGGGACAGTCCAAGTGTGCGGTCCTTGGGTTGTCAGGGTGTGGTTGTTGGGTCATCAGCTGAGCAAATTGTTTTGTGTATCACCCACTTCACATATTCTAAGTACTGTTGTTGTTATTACCCTCTCCCTTTGCTGTCCCAGTAAACCGTCCTTATCCCAACCCACAAGTTTTACCTTTTTCTTCCCATTCTCCTCCCCATCCCACCAGGGGAGGGGAGGGATGAGCAAGCAACTGCATGGTGCTCAGCTGCGGCCGCAGTGGAACCATAACAGTCCTGTTTGATGCCCAACGTGGGGCACAAAGGGTTGAGATAATGACAGATCTGACAGGAGCGTGTTAAAACAAAGCTGTTATCAGTATTTATAACATTATTTAAAGAGTCGCTGGTCACAATGGTGTTTTGTTTGTTCACATGGCTGTGGTATGTGAATCCTTACTTGCTCTATGTGTTTCCTGCGGTGCTCTTTATCACCTCTGGGAGAGGGGTCAGGATTCTCATTTTGTTGTACTGTGTAATATTAACTTAAGATATGATACCATCAATGGTGATGAGATTAAGCTGGTACTTGTATGTGGCATTGCTGTCATGTCCGTACCTCAGATGACATCTCTTGGAATTGATGGTTAATTGCACCCAATCTATGGGGAAGATGGGGGCGGGGGGGGAGGGTACTTTCTCCCGCTCTTTCACCTCCCCTCTTTCCTTCAGGCTGGTTACAGCAGCTTTTGAGAATTTTGAATACTCTTGGGATGTTCAAGCCAGCATGCTCCTATTGCTATGTCTCCTGAATGTGTTTCAAGTCCTGTTTAGGGTTACGAGAAATTGTTTTAAGAATAGCACCCAGAGATCTGCCCCAAGGCTGGCTGGATAGTCGTGGGTGGCATGGCATGTGGGAGAATATGGGCAGGTATCTAGAGAACTTCTCACCTCCAATGGTTTGGAACTTCACTCCTGAACAAGCAGAGGACTCTGATAAAGTGACAGAATATTTGAAAGGAAAATGCTGTGGTTATTCCAAAGAGGCACAACTTGCCGCACCGTGCTGGGCCCTGGCCAGTGTCAACCAAACCAAACACTGCTCGATAGTAGGCAGTGCCATGAGGGGGAAAAGAGGGAAAACAGAGCAACAGGAGCTGTGTCTACGCCAACCCCAGGACAGGCACTGCAGCTGAACCAAAAAACCAACCCATGCCAATATCTGTTGCTCCTATACAGAAGTAGAAATATACACAGAAAATAAAAAAATCAGTTTGCTTAGTAAGGGATGACAATGAACCAGGACCATCATGAGAACAGGAGGAAGAGGCAGAACCAGAGGTAATTACCTAATCCCTGTCTATGAGTGTTCTGCAAGATATGATAAAAGATTTCAGCCGCCAAAGAGGCAAGCACATCATTCCCTGTCTGCTCTGATGCTGGGATAACAGCACCAGTAACCTGGAATTAGAGGGTAGGGAGGTGACGTGGTTTAGCCCCAGCCGGTAGCTAAGTGCCACGCAGCTCGCTCACCCCTCCCCCGGCGGGATGGGGAGGAGAAGGGAAAAACAACGGCAAAGCCTCGAGGGTAAGGATAAGGGCAGTTTACTGGGACAGCAGGGGAGAGGGAAACAATCAACAACAGTGCTGATAACAGATAGTAACAATGGGTGATAACAGAGAACTATTTTACCGATCCAACGACCCGACCCACCGACCGACCAGGACGCTCAGCCCATCCCAGAGCAACGCCGAGCCCGCCCCTGCCTGACTAGCCCCCTTTTATGGTGAGCATGACGTCACATGGTATGGAATAGCCCCCGGCCAGCTTGGCTCACCTGTCCTGGCTCCTTGTGAAATTAACTCTATCCTTGCCAGAACCAGGACAGGCCAAGCAGCTGGGATCCCTGTCTAGGGAAGTGGGCATTGATGAAATGATTAGGAAAAAGACACTGGCCATCAGCCTCTGGACACAACTTCTGTCAAGTGTGAGGGAAAGGTATCCCTTCAGTGAAGATGATGTGTGTTGGCCAGGCAAGTGGACCACCATGGAACGAGGTATCCAGTACCTGAGGGAACTAGCTGTGCGGGAGATGGTTTATTATGACCCAGACAACACAGTTACCTGCTGATCCTGATGAAGTCCAATGTACCCGACCCACGTGGCACAAGTTTTTACAGAGCGCATCATCGTTGTATGCCAACTCATTGGCAGTAATGGACTGGTAAGACGAAGAGGCACCAATAGTGGATGAAGTTGCTGGCCAGCTGAAGTGATACAAAGAAGGTCTCTCTTTGTCCCTCATCCTGGCTGTGGAGAAACTGTCCTGGGAGGTCCAGCAACTCGAAGAGAATATTTTCTACTCCTCATCATGGAAAAATGCCACTCCAGTCTCCAGTGGGCAATCTCCCAGACCAAATGGAAGGCCTTCTTGTACTTATGATCCTCTGGAAGGGACTCGTAGGTCATTTTTCCAAGAAGTGAGTAGCAAATACCATGAGCAGGATTAAGGGGGCCCTGCCTCCAGTCAGGTGAAGGAGAGGGACAACCAGGTTTGTTGGACTGTGTGGATCCGATGGCTACCCCTCCTAGAACAGGCTTCAGCAACTGGTGCTCAGCAACTTCCTCGAAACTGACATGTTCAGCCTGCAGACTGTGGGCATGAGCCACCCCAGATACACCAGCTGTCAGCTCCACATGCAGCATGCAACAATCTAACAGCACACACCATCTCTCCTGCCCTGAGAGACTGTTATGACAGATGGAACCCAAAGTCATGGACTAAATGAACTCAATGGACACTTAAGAGGGATGGCCCGTAGACTAAGGGAATGATATGTGTGTATATCTGTATATCAAAGACAGGGACAGTGGTGGTGATTAATTGGAAAGTGTACGAGAAAGACGTAGATTGTATAGAATAAGGGAGTGGATAATGTTCTGGTCTCATCTAGGATAGAGTTAATTTTCACAAAAAGCTGGGACAGGTGACCCAAACTAGCCAAAGGGGTATTCCATACCATGTGACATCATGCTCAGCATAAAAAGGTACTAGTTGAGGAGGGATTGTGCGCAGTCGTGTACAGCTGTCGGGTGAGAATAACAAAATCACAGATTCGCAGAATTACAGGGGATGGAAGGGACCTCTGGAGATCATGGAATCATAGAATCATAGAATGGTTTGGGTTGGAAGGGACCTAAAAGATCATCTAGTTCCAACCCCCCTGCCACAGGCAGGGACACCCTCCACTAGACCACGTTGCCCAAAGCCCCATCCAACCTGGCCCTGAACACTTCCAGGGATGGGGCATCCACAACCACTTTAGGCAACCTGTTCCAGTACCTCACCACCCTCACAGTAAAGAATTCCTTTCTAACATCTAATCTAAATCTCCCCTCCTTCAGCTTAAACCCATTACCCCTTGTCCTGTCACTACACTCCCTGATAAACAGTCCCTCACCATCTTTCCTGTAGGTCCCTTCAGGTACTGGAAGACCGCAATTAGATCTCCCTGGAGCCGCCTTTTCTCCAGGCTGAACAATCCCAACTCTCTCAGCCTGTCCTCACAGGAGAGGTGCTCCATCCCTCCGATCAACTTCGTGGCCTCCTCTGGACTCTCTCCAACAGCTCCATGTCTCTCTTGTACTGGGGCCCCCAGAGCTGGATGCGGTATTCCAGGTGGGATCTCACAAGGGCAGAGTAGAGGGGCAGGATCACCTCCCTCGACCTGCTGGTCACACTTCTTTTGATGCAGCCCAGGACATGGTTGGCTTTCTGGGCTGCAAGTGCACACTGCTGGCTCATGTTGAGCTTCTCATCAATCAGTCAATACCCCCAAGTCCTTCTCCTCAGGGCTGCTTTCAATCCATTCCTCGCCCAGCCTATAGTTGTGCTTGGGATTGCTCCAACCCACATGCAGGACCTTGCACTTGGCCTTGTTGAACTTCATGTGGTTTGCACGGGCCCACCTCTCAAGCCCGTCAAGGTCCCTCTGGTTGGCATCCCTTTCCTTCAGTGTGTCGACCACACCACACAGCTTGGTGTCGTCAGCAAACTTGCTGAGGGTGCACTCGATCCCATTGTCCATGTTGCCGACAAAGATGTTAAACAGTGCTGGTCCCAGTACTGACCCCTGAGGAACACCACTCGTCACTGTTCTCCACTTGGACATTGAGCCGTTGACCACAACTCTTTGTGTGCGACCATCCAGCCAATTCCTTACTCACCGACTGGTCCATTCATCAAATCCATGTGTCTCCAATTTAGAGACAAGGATGTCATGCGGGACAGTGTCAAATGCCTTGCACAAGTCCAGGTAGATGATGTCAGTTGCTCTTCCCTTGTCCATCAACGCTGTAACCCCATCATAAAAGGCCGAGTGTGTCAGGCATGGTTTGCCCTTAGTGAAGCCATGTCACCAATCACCTCCTTATTTTCCATGTGCCTGAGCATAGTCTCCAGGAGGGTCTGCTCCATAATCTTGCCAGGCACAGAGGTGAGACTGACTGGTCTGTAGTTCCCTGAGGCTTCCTTTTTTCCCCTTCTTAAAAATGGGGGTTATGTTTCCCCTCTTCCAGTCAGTGGGAACTTCACCAGACTGCCAGGACTTCTCAAATATGATGGAGAGTGCCCTGGCCACTTCATCCACCAGTTCCCCCAAGACCTGTGGATACATCTTCATCACATCCCATGGACTTGTGCACCTTCAGGTTCCTTAGATATTCTCAAACCTGATCTTCTCCTACAGTGGGCAGTTCTGCATCCTCTCAATCCCTGCCTTTGCCTTCTGTGACCTGGGCAGTGTGGCTCAAGCATTTGCCAGTGAAGACTGAGGCAAAGAAGTCATTGAGTACCTCAGCCTTCTCCATATCCTGGGTAACCAGGTCACCCGTTTCATTCCAGAGGGGACCCACATTTACTCTTGTCCTCCTTTTCTCACTAACATACCTATAGAAGCTTTTCTTGTTGTCCTTAACATCCCTGGCCAGATTTAATTCTATCAGGGCTTTGGCTTTCCTAACCTGATCCCTGGCTGCTCAGACAGTTTCTCTGTATTCCTCCCAGGCTACCTGCCCTTGCTTCTACCCTCTGTAGGCTTCCTTTTTTTGTTTGACTTTGCCGAGGAGCTCCTTGTTCACCCATGGGGGCCTCTTGGTGTTTTTGCCTGACTTCTTTGTTGGGATGCATTGCTCCTGAGCTTGGAGGAGGTGACCCTTGAATATTGGCCAGCTGTCTTGGGTCCCTCTTCCTTCCAGGGCTTTGTCCCATGGTATTCTACCAAGCAGATCCCTGAAGAGGCCACAGTCTGCTCTCCTGAAGGCCAGGGTAGTGAGCTTGCTGTGTGCCCTTCTCGCTGCCCTGAGGATCCTGAATTCCACCATTTTGTGGTCACTGCAGCCAAGGCTGCCCTTGAACTTCATGTCCCCTACCAGGCCCTCCTTATTGGTGAGAATAAGGTCCAGCATGGCAGCTCTCCTCGTGCGCTCCTCTATCACTTGGAGGAGAAAGTTGTCATCGACACATTCCAGGAACTTCCTGGATTGCTTGCGCTCAGCTGCTTTGTCCCTTCAACAGATGTCAGGGTGGTTGAAGTCCCCCAGCGGGACCAGGGCTTGTGAGCGTGAGGCTGCTGCTATCTGCCTATAGAGGGCTTCATCTGCTCAGTCTCCCTGGTCAGTGACCTGTAGCAGACCCCCGCTATGATGTCCCCCACCCCAGCCCTCCCTTTAATCCTGACCCATAGGCTTTTGGTGGGCTCCTCATCCATCCCCAGGTAGAGTTCCATGCACTACAGCTGGTCATTTACATGGAGGGCAATGCCCCCTCCTCGTTTGCCCTGCCTGTCCTTCCTAAAGAGCCTGCACCCTTCCATCCCAACGCTCCAGTCATAGGAGCTGTCCCACCACGTCTCTGTAATGCCGATAACATCATAGCCTTGCAGACACACACACGTCTCCAGGTCCTCTTGTTCATTGCCCATGCTCCGTGCATTCATGTAGAGGCATTTCAGTTGTGCCCCCAATGAGGCTGACTTATTGGCTGGGGTGGCTGGAATTCTTTTGATGTATTCTCCCAGTGTTACCCTGCTGGTTCCTGTTGCATCCAGAGCCCCCAGCTCATCTCCTCTAGGCTTTGAGCGTGCTGTAGTGCATCCAGCATGTCTCTGAGCAGTAGGCTGAGGGCCCTCACCAGCACCCCGTCCCTCCAACCTGATCATCTAGTCCAACTCCCCTGCTAGAGAAATTGCATATCACCTGCTTTGTATATGCTGTTATAAGTACGGTTGTTATTTTCCCCTTCCTTTGCTGTCCCAGTAAACTGTCCTTATCCCAACCCACGAGTTTTACCTTTTTCTTCCCATTCTCCTCCCCATCCTGTTGGGGGAGGAGGGGGGTGAGCAAGCGGCCGTGTGGTGGACAGCTGTGGCTGGGGCTGAAGCACAGCACCAGGTACGGTGCACAATATACTTTTTCTTTGTTGATCTTGTTCTGGTAGTGTACTGTACTTTTTCAGCTCAGCTGCAGGCTCTGATGTGACTTTGGACATATTATTTCTTTTGTTCCTTCATGTGCTGTCCGTAGTGACAGGGTGATAATTCTTCCTCTGCTTATTTCTCATTCACTTATTTTGCAAGCTGTACGGGGAGGTAATGTGGTCTTCATTTGCATGAATATCAGAGCAGGGTTTTGGTATCACCTGTGACACTAGCTGCCATTATTAAGCAGTAAAAATTGGAGTCTCTAGTGCAGGTACTTTGCTGTATTTTTTTTTCTTTATTTTTCAAGAAATTTTCCAAAGGAAATCAGGAAATCAACTGGTTAGTAATTGAGGGCTATTATGGATTCTCTCTTAATATGTATTTTTAAAAGGATTTTTCTGAAACAGTCTGATTCTTGAGGGACTTTGGTTAGGAGATCTGATGCTTTTCATTTGTTGCAGAAGCTGAGGCCAAGAGTGCCTGTGCCCTGTGTTGGTGTGCATGGCAGCACCAGAGGCTGGTTGGGAGGGATTATTTAGCAGTGGTTGCTCACATATGCTTCTGTAAATATGGGATCAATTCAATGCCAGAGCAAATTCTGCTATGCTAATCCACCTAGCTATCCTGAGCATCAGAGCTTTGGGGGTGAATGAGAACTGGAGATGACTTGGCACAGTTCCTGAGGCATGCAAAACCCCCACTATGTTGCACCCAAAGCACTGCGTTAAAGGACTAGTATTAAAGTTCCTAATTCAAGCACTTAAAATCTAGTAAATGCCTCCCCCTTGTGCATGTGCATTAGGATACAGCTTGTATAGTGTAGCCTCCTGCTGTGTTTTGCAGAGGTGCAGTGTCTCACTCCTTGCTTAGGAATGCGTAACTTCACCTGGGGCTGAACTGGGGTTTTGCAAGCATCTGTGGCTGCTGATCCTGAGTTTCTGCTGTGGCAGAACATTGAAGGCATCAATGACTGCAGAAATACAGGAGGAAAAGGGAGGATCTCAAACATCATCTTCTAATCTGAGTTGCAATTTTTCAGTTGCCCTGAGATTTCATGGAGAGTTTGATATTTGGGGAGTTGACCAAGTTTTTAAAAATATGGAGAGAAAGAAAAATAAAAGATAAAGAGCAAATCTCAGCTCTTTTTTCCTTCTTTTTTCTGGTAGTGTATGGCACTTTACAGTGTCTGTGTAGAATACTTCTGTTTATCTGGAATAGTCTTTATCAGAAGGATACTACAAATATCTATAGAAAATCCTTGAAACCAGACCATATTACTTCTGACAGAACAGCCATATTTCTAGAATCCCATAAATCTCTTTAATGTCTGTGAATGTTCAAGGCAATTGCGATATGAAGACAGATCTAAGCCTGGCAAGCTCACCAGAGCCCTCCTGGATCAGTAGTGGATATCTGTATTTTCAGGGACAGCTGAATACACCCAAACACTTTTGATGTTGAAGAAAACCCATGCTTTTCTGCCAAAAATGTGTTTAAGTAACTCTTGTGACACCCCTTAAAAGCACACTAACCTTTAGTAAGAGCTGAGAGGACCTGAGAATTTCTCAGACTAGTTTGGGTATAAAAAAAGGCCATCTGGCTAAATCCACCTGCTCCTTACCAGCCGCTCTTAGCTGCAGCCTGTCTGATAACCCTCTCAAACCTTCTATTCTGGCCTATTTTCCTTTTTTTAACTTTTTGTTCTTATAGGTAAATGAAAACGCTGTGAACTGCTTTTAACTTGCAGAGGAGAGAGAGCCTAATCTTTTCTGTATGCCCTGCTGTATGGGAGTGTGACTGTAGCAATAATTGCATAGTTTTACATTTAGGGGAGCTTCCAAGACCCTGGAAATAGTTTAAAACAGTCCCTGGGCATCCTCTGCGCTCTCTGGCTGTCATGGTGATATGGATTCCTGGTAACACAAGTACTGAGAAACAGGACTGACATGCACAAACTGTGTTTGAGACTTCAATTTCTGGATCCACCCAATCCCCAGTGCTAGGTGATACTTAACTTCACCGCACACTTTTTTTAGTGTGCACATACCTGTGTCATAATGAAGCGAAGTGTCCTAAATAAACCAGAAAGATATTTTTTTGCTGTTTCCTCTACAGTGGTTGTAAGAGCTGCTTCTCCTGGTCTGGTCCAGTCTATACATGGATTTTTATTCCTTTCCGTTACTTGGCTTGCCACCATCACTGATTGCTGGTGACTGGTGATTCAACTCAAATGCTGAATTATCTATACCAGTTCAAAAATCCCGTTGTCAATGATAAACTGGCTGCAGTCAAGCCCAGAAGGGGTGTTAACCATGTAGAAATGTACATTATGATTCTGACTAACATACAATAAGCATGTGAAACTTTAACGCAAATCTGTTGTTCAGAGGAAAATCCCTCTACTTGCAATAAGATGCAGAAATGATATAGCTGTTAGTTCAAATAGTCCCCTTTTTTCTCCTCTGCCTGGTAGAATTGTTGAAGCTCATGGCTCTGCCCTTTATTCATAATTTCTACTAGTAAATTTTGTGTGAAAGAAAAAACCCCAAACATGTTGTGTGTTTGTGTAGAGAATGAGATTAGTATTTTCTTTTTTTGTTGTCTAGTTAGAGAAATGTATTTCCTGTCACAACTGTTTCTAAGTAAGAGCATGTATCCATTATTTGCTCATAATTTCTATTACTTTTATGTGACCTGTTTGCACTTCCAAATACTTGAAGTCAGAGATCTTTAGTTCTCAGTGCTGAAATTTCTACATACTTATTACACACACACAACCTGAAACTTAGACATGTTGATAGAAAAATATATTCTAAAATATAGATCTACTTTTTGCAGCAATGTTTTAATTTAGAGAATATTTATTCAAGTGTTAAAGATACTTCATTTTAAAGAGATATTTCATATACCCTGGAAACACTTTTCTTGTATCTGAAAATGTCACCACATTCAAAATTAAAACAATTTAAATTCCAGAGTACTTAATGTGATTACATAAACAGAAACTTCCAAACATCATTGAGTTTATATTGATTCAATTTTTCTGAGGATTGTATTCACTGCATTAAAACTTTACAGAAAAAAAATCAATCATTTTTTGCACTTACAAAGAGTCTTTTTTAATTAGCTTTGTTTTCAATATGACATTAAGACATAGTTTCTTGGTTGCTTTGTAAAAGCTGTTATGTTTTCTCACTGTGATCTTTTCACAAAGATCAGTTGGGAAGGGCAAGAGTTAAACTGAGATACTGGACTTTCAAAAATACAGGAAGACTTAAATACATCCCCTTGAGTTGTCCCTATCCCTTGTGTGCACCAAACTCCTACTTTCCTGGAGTGCATAAAACCAGAAAAACACATTAATGAGCCTGTACCAGTACACATGTCACTTCACGGTCATTTCTAGTAACTTAAACATTAATAACTTAGATGTGAATTTTAGCTTTATATCTAGCCTATTAAGGAGGAAAGTAGCATTTCATGTAGCTGTTCACTTCTCTAATGCATGGTGATAGTGTGGAATTTGCATGGTAAAGTGATTAGGGCTATTTTGCAACAGATTTATCTATTCCTATTCCATCCCCTCCACTCCAATTTTTTTTGCTTCTGTGAGGCATTCAGTCTGTTCAGAGCTAAAGAATTGCATATTTAGGAAAAAGGACTCTTGATGAGAAGCTACATCTCTTAGCCATCAGACAAGATGTTGCTGTCAGGTCTTGTCACTAGACAGGAGGAGCATCAGCACAAAAATAAGTCTTTGTACCCCTTGACCTCTGTGTTAAGAACTATTTATGCAAGAACTACGCTTCTGCTGCAGTGAACAGAGCTGATGTCTGTGTTTCCATTTACTCAAAAGGGAACTTCTTGCAGTGCTTGCATCCTCAGGGAGGGCAAGTGAGAGTCACCAGCAGCCATTCTCCTTTCTTTAGGACTGGAGTATTTAGTTATATGCTTGGGAAAAAATGTAATTGCCACATAAATCATTCCATCCAGAGTTCAGTTGAGTTGCAGTAAGAAGCCTGATGACTTTGTCCTGACCTTTGGTAGTCTCAAATATGTATATATATCTAATAAAATAAAAAAGACGCCCATATAGACATTTGGCTGTATAACATATAATTCCTATTTCAACAGAACCCAGAAGCACTAAAGTATTAAAAGGGCTCTACTCTATTTGGCAGATAAATGGAATTGTCCTTTTTTTTTTTTTTTTCCCCCAAGGCTGAAAGCTCATTAATAATAACCATCAGCACTGAGATTTCATATCTCACCTTGGCTGACAACAAGAAACTCCACAGTTGTTTGAAGGTCTGTAAAAATGATGCGAATTTGTCAGAAAATTCTATTTCTAAGCATTACAAAATTGCATTACTGTTCCCTTTGTATGAAATCTTTCATATATATTATGCAAAATATGATCTTAATGGTTCACGATGTAATTAGGTATCAAAACAATAGAAATGAGTGAATATCACTCTTCTGGGGAACTGCTCTTTCTAGAACTCAGTAACTCACAGCTAGAAGAACAGACTACAGTTTCTTTATAATCATGATCTACCTGTACCTTTAGCTTAGATGCTGCAAAATATATCTTTCTGCATCCTATTCAATTACTTTCTTAAACTGTTCTCCTAAATTTTATACTCTTAAAAACAGAAGTTTCACTAGTTCATCTGTGTCTTGTTTTTTTGGTAGGCCTGTAGCTTTACTTACAATCCCATTCTTTTCTCTGATTTTTAAAATGTGTGTTCCATCACTCATTTTGCCACTTCCAGTGTTCTGGTTCCAATGCCAAAATGATATATTTCAGTTGATTGGCATTCAACACTAAAGAGCTAAGTGATAAGTTGCCCACTTCTAAACTTTAATGATATCCTGTTGATGCCAGAATGTTGTTTGATAGAATGAAGCATTGTTCTTCCATGCTGTACAACAACAGGACCCGATACAACAGTTTCTGTCATTTCATGAAATTATCTAGGGTTTTTTTTGTTGTTTGCTTTGTTTTGGGTTTTTTTGGTCCTTTTATGTTTGGAGATACTGTGCTGATTTAACATTCATCATGCACTGTAGGACAATAAAATATCATGTCATCCTCCCAAACAAAATATGGCAAAGATACATTATTTACCAAAGTCTACTGAAGTTTGTGAGACTGAAATTGCATAAGGAATTCAGTAGCTACACTTTCAACTTTTTTGGTGAATTTTCATAATTAACTTCTCATCACATGGTTGAAATGTAGGAATAAAGTACCCTTGTCTTAGCTGCCAGCATGTGCATCTTACAAACTTTTTTTTGCCTTTCTGTGGATTCTCTTTAGAACAGATTCCCTTTTTGGTTGCCAGCTCTGACAGCCTCCGATACTGTAATCATGGCTGTAATATTAGAAGTCCCGAAGCATCTGTACTACAGCTGTGCTCTGACAGCTGACTCCTATAAGCATGTTTGCAAGAGACACCAAAATCTTTAGGTGGCACCTATGGAAATTGGTGGATGTTTCAGACGAGCACCAGCTTGTCCTTACACAGCAGCATATGCAGTAGCTGCTCAAAATCTGTTGTGGATGTTGTTAACCTGTTATTTTGGAGTCAAAACTCAGTGGTGTGTCCTGAAAAATATTACATATAGGAGAGCAGGCGGGAGAGCTGCACCTGCCTGGTATTTTCAGGAGAACTGGTTTCCGTCTAAATGCCCTCCCAGCAACTCATGCAGTCCATAACCTCTCTGCTGCCCTGGATGCCAGGATAGGGAAACCTCTGTTGGACAGGAAGGTCTTGGATCTCTGTAAATGGGTGAACTATGGCAACAGTTATGTCCTTTGATTAAGATGTTGGGCAATATGAAAGACTGCATAATAAAAATGGTCTAGATGTGCATGTATGGTTGCTACACATGAAGATGTGTTAATGAAAACTCACTTTAATATAAAATTTAAGTTGTAACATTGAGCTTTAGAAAATGCCCAAATCTTGTTGGCTTTTGTTTGCATAAACATTATAATGTACTGTTTAACTCAAAACAGATTTCTGTTGCTCATTTTGCATTTATTTATTTATTTTTTAACCTTTCCAGTACAATCTTGTTGCAAAGTTGCTGTAGCAGGATATGTCTCATACAGAAGCTATTTCCAAGATAAGAACTTGGTTATTTTGGAATAAGATTGCCTTGCATTTCAGCATTTCCTTTGCTACTACAGTAACAATGAGACCTCTTGTCTCGTTAGCTTAGTGACTTGGTGCTTAATGTACTTTTTCTTGTGATAGAGAAACAACAGCTCAGCTAAAAACTCTCCTACTCCAGGTTTTGGTAGGCACTGTCACAATGTTCACTGGACACTAATTTAGAAAAATCTATTGGAATCGTGCACCTGTGAACAGAGCCACTGCTTCGTTTTGCTATTTCTATAGTTTCACTCATGTTACCAGTGAAAGGTATGTTCATAGGCATGTCTGCTTCTCATTTCTGAAAATAACCAGCTTTTTCCCCCACTTATGAGTTGGAGCTGTTAAACTGCCTCTCTGATAAGATTTCACAGTCTGAGAAGAGCCACAGTCAATGCGTGTGACAGTAAGTAAGTGAGGAAAAAACAGGTGGGGAGAGAGTGATCTTATGCTCAAGGCCACTTTTTCATGCTTCTAGTTAACAGAGAGCTTTGCTTTCCTTTAGCAGACTTGCAAATGGGGCTGATTGCACTGGTGCCTGTTTTCACTGTTGGTTGGTTGCGTGCAGCACAGCAATACTGGGGACTGAGATGCTCCTGGGGTGCGTGCTGCTGGCTGGGCTGCCCCAGACATGCTGCCAAAAGGTGCAACTGCATTTCTGTTCAGTGTGCTGATTGTTTTAGTTTTGGCACAAAAAGAAAATGCTTGTGCAAAGGCTGTGGCTCGTAGGTACACTTAGTTTGTTGGAGTCCTGGAAATGATCTGAAACCAGGGTAATTGTACTGACAGATCGTTCTCTTAAAATGTGCAGTAAAGCAAACTGTATCCATTGTTTTATACTAATTTTTTCTGACCTTATTTCACACCTGCATTTCTTCTTAAGCAGCGTACCTGCACATTTTATTTTTATAGAGTAGCACTCTCACTGTGTATTTTATAGCAGATATCTGCTTATGACTATTTAAAGACAAAACTCTACCAGAATCTATGGTATGTCCTGCCTTGCTGTGCATTACTTAGGGCATACAGGGAGCAGCTGCTGCTCACTTTAGAATGGAGGAGAAACATCTCTCATGCCCAATGAGCACATGCTGGCCTGAGGCCGCTTTGTGGGCTGGAGTTTCTGTACTCAGGCTCCTCCATGGCACAGGGCTGCAGCTGGTGGGCATGGGGCAGAGCTGTCCTCCATCTGCTGTTGCAGTCCTGGATGGCCTTTGAGTTCGGAGGGAGTAGGGTGCTGCCCCTTGCTGCTGCCTAAGCAAGATGTCTTGGAGAGCATCTGCTCCCTCACATGTTAAGCAGTTAGTGTGGTGAGCAGTAGCAGTTTGTCCAGTTTGTTGTATTAAGCCTTGGTGCCCCTGGGGATTAAGAAAGAAACCATTTCTATGTCATGAGGCATCACAGCTTTCTCCCTGTGCTTTCTGTCCTCTGCCTTCTGGCCTAGCCTGGCATTGCTGGCAGCAGGGTTAACCTACTTTACATACACTAGGTAAGTGCTAACAGAAGTTCACTGTTTTGGAAATAACATGTTTTGGGGGATTAAAAGACAGACACCTGCACTTTCAATATCAAGTTGTGAGTAATAGTGTAGTAATACCTGCCTAATAACTGTCATCTGCCTAGGCTTTATAAACATTAATATTTAGCTTCCTTATGTGTGGTGATTTCATTTCCTAAGAAATATTCCAGGACTGAGTGACTAAATGGGTCTGACTGCAGGAAGATACTGCCACACCACTCCCCAAAGCCTAACCCTTGGCAGAAACTCTTCACTAACACGGATGAGCATCTTGCTAAATGGCAATCTGTGCGGGCAGATGCAAGGGACGTTTCAGCCAAGGGTGCCTGATGGGGTTTTCTCTTTCCTTGTCTGTTTTCAGTGACAGATACTAGAGCTCTTGGACCCTCTGACCACTGAACATTCCCAGGGACCTGGCCTGTCACAGTGTGCACTGAGATTGTCCTCTGAGAGCTGACTTCTACCAAGTGTGGGAGCTTGCAGCCCTCCGGCCGTGTGTTGGTACAGAATCTGCTCCTGTCGTGGCTTTCCTGGTAATAAGCCTGTGCTGTTTCTTTGCATGCTCTGGCATCTTCAGCAGCTAAGAAAGCAAGTTATAAATAATGCATATTAATGGTATTGTTAGCTAGGGCAGGTCTAGCCAGCATGTTCATTAAAGAGCTCTGAGGCTTTCTAGGGCTCACTAAAATTTCTTCCTGATTAATAGTGGAAGCTGGAGTTCAAGGGGGCTCCCCTAGAGAGCACAAATGCTTTTTCTGAAGTCTGTGAAGGTCATCAGATTCCTGAGGCCAGATCCAGAGTTTCATAAAATGGCAGGAATTGTTCCAGGGATTCCAGGGGGACTCCTCAGCTCTTGTGTTTGCCAGTTTAGAGCATTGCCTCTGTTGATCAGACAAAAAAAAAAGTCTTTAAAAAAATTTTAAGGACTCACAAAACATACATATGTCAAAATCTCACATCCTAAATTCAACTAATTTGCGAAACTCTTGTAGATTAATCTTCTGTCCAATTCCTTTTGTGAATTTAAATGTGTTTACAGTGCTGTGTGCCTTTTTCTGTACTGTGTGTTTTTAGATTAGAAGTGCCTGCTTTCCATGTATCTGAGGCTCATTATACTCTTGTCTCCCTGCTGACTGTTCTTGTCTATCAGTGAAGAATCAGAATGAGGAAGTTGAGATGGTTGTGGTGCCACAGACTATTTCTGCTTCCTGTCCGCCCCCACCCCCAACGCCTTTGCTTCTGTCGATGTCAGTTATTTCTCCACCTGCAATTTAAAATTTCTGACAGTACTGCAAGTGGATTTTTTTCCTTTTGCATACCTGCCATTACAGGACTTTAGGACATGTTTGGGAAGATGACGAAAACAGACCTGGAGAATTAGTGTCAAAGAAACTTGTGAGCAGAGGTTCACAAGGTCTTGGAGGCTCATAACCAAAGTGCTATATTTCAGAAAGCATTTGCTGCTCTCCTACCAAAAGAGATACAGCAAACATTTTGATTAAACAACATTGTACTATTACAGCATGGTTACCAATCCAAAGGGACAGTTAATGAATGCCACGTACTGCACCATAATCATTCTGGGAGGATGTTTATATGCCTGTAGCCCTGTCATGTCTAAAGAATGATACTTCCTTCAGAAGTCTGTGAGTATCACAATCCCTGTTTGAGGATATCTAGAGTGATTGTGGTCAATTAACAAAACAAAACAAACAAAAAAGCTGATAAATCCAAGAGAGAATCTAGACTACTTCCTATGAGAGGCCTTACGACTTTCAAATTTTGCAAGTGGTTAGGGACAGATACAGCATTTTTCATCAGAACACCACATCTGCTTTTAATGAAATTACTTCCATTTATGTATGTGCATAAGTATTTGCAAGATCTGAAAGTCTTGGGCACTGCATGTACAGCAGAACCCTTGCATCACCATCTAGCATCTTGTCTTCATATAAAACTTCTGCTATAAAAACCGCCAAACAAGATCTATAGTGTTTGTTTTGGGTGGGTTCCAGTTTCCGTTCTACCCTGAGAACAAGATTCCAGCATCATGCAAGAAAGGGAGGGGATTGCATAGCAAATTAGCACTTGAAATGTAGTGATTTGTAGGTCACTTTACCGCCAGGCAGTCCTAATAAAATAATTTGCTTCTTTTAAACTATTTGTACCAAGGGATCCAAGCTGTGAGATGCATATGAAATATAGTACATCTCACAAAACTAAGTTCAATCTACTTGACTTTTTCTATAAATCAATTCTCCACAGAGCATTTGGTTTCAATAACAATCCAAGTCACAATGAGGAGCTAGTAAACCTCATCTGCTTTCTCTGGTATTTCCTCATACCACAAAATAAAAAGTGTTCATTGCTTATATATTTTTGGATATGGAGAGACAGAGGTGTGATAAAATGTCTTGGAGAAGTTTTAAAAAAAATTCAGTTGAGAGTGAAATTATGAATCTGTTAGGATTCTGTTAGGAGATTCTTTCCAGTTTTATATACATACCTGCTGGATATGATATTTCTTTTAACTTATAAACCAGAGTTAATGTTAATATTCATAGAATTATAGGAAGATTTGGGTTGCAAGGGACCTCAAAGATGATCTAGTTCTGACCCCCCTGCCATGGGCAGGGACACCCTCCACTAGACCAGGTTGCCCAAAGCACCATCCAACCTGGCCTTGAACACTTTCAGGGAGAATTTATTTCTAATATCTAATTTAAATCTACCCTTGTTCAGCTTAAAGTCATTACCCCTCATCCTATCACTACAGGCACTTGTAAACAGTCCCTCTCCAGCTTTCCTGTAGGCCCCTTTAGGTACTGGAAGACTGCTATAAGGTCTCCCCTGGAGCCTGCTCTTCTCCAGGCTGAACAACCCCAACTCTCTCAGCTCGTCTTTGTAGGAGAGGTGCTTCAGCCCTCTGATCATCTTTGTGGCCTCCTCTGGACTCACTTCTACAGGTCCATGTCCTTCTTATGTTGGGGACCCCAGAGGCGGACTCAGTACTGCAGGTGAGGTCTCACAAGAGTGGAGTAGAAGGGCAGAATCACCTCCCTTGACCTGCTGGTCACACTTCTTGTGATGCATATTGCTGGGTCATGTTGACCTTATTGTCCAACAACGCCTCCTCCTCAGGGCTGCTCTCAATCCATTCTTCGCCCAGCCTGTATTCCAACAAACTATCTGCTGTACTTGGGCACAGCAGTCAAAATAATTTTGAGCAGCACAGAAACATCTTGTTCTGTATGCGAATAACCCTGTATAACGTAGTGAAAAGCTGTCTGTGGGGACCTGGCAGCACTCAGGGTTACACCACTGCATAGGAATCCAACCTCTAATTTTTCAGCCTACCGCTGTGTAGGCTTGCCTTCATAATGTGCCATGAAATCCTCTTGGCATGGTGACTATTTTCTTTGGCGCCAGTGTCCTGTGAGCCTCAGTATTATATTTTCCCAGACTTCTGCACCCTGGATTTTGGATGTATGGGGTCCTAAGTCATCCATGGCTCTGGGATGCTGTGAATTCAGATTGGCCACAGCCCAGAAATACACTCAGGCATCTCACGCCTGTGCTGAAAGCTAATTCATGGCTTTTTGCTTGCAGCAGAGAAACACCAGGGCAAATTCAGAGTAGATATTTGGGAGTGTGTTGCAGAACAGTCAGAACTTTCCTACCCATGCCAGAAGTGGAAGGATGTGACTTCACCATGTGCTGGTCTCACGGAAGGAGATCCTATTTTTCCTTCAGACAGGGAGTTTCCAAACTTCTCAGGAGCTGTAGGTTGTTTGAAAATCTACGTAAGTGTCCCAGAAGGCTGCAGTTCTTTGCCAGCACATGAAACTTGTCATAGAGCCAGGGGCAGCTGCTGCTGCCATTGCTGTTCTGCCAGTGATGGCACCCAAGCAAGTAGAATTTGGGAATCAGTTCTGCAGAGATGTCTCCTCTGGTCCATGCCATAGCATGCTTTTGTCTTTGGAGACAATGGAAGCAAATTCTGACCTTATCTGCAAGTATTGCTGCTGCTGAGTGATTGAGATATTGATAATAAGAGCCTGACATCTTCTCATGGTTAATTAGTTTAAAATGAGAATAGCTCTTGTATTCAGTGCTGACTATCAGAGACAATAATTACAGGAGTATTTTGTATGAACAATCCATATCCTGTTCACTTGGGCTGGTGCTGCTACCCAGCTAAATATTTCAGAAAAGACTATTCGCTTTTCAAGATGATCAGTAAAAATAGATTAATGGGAGAGTTCTCTTCAAAGGGTAAAAGGAGGACAGGCTCCTCCGAGCAGCACTTGTCAGATAAGTGCATATGCTGAGTGGAGAATGGTGCACACAGACTGGGGGTCGCTGCCTTTCTAGCTTTGTGATCTGAAGACTTCCTTTCCAGAAGGTAATTCCTGGGTGAATCACATGTGTGTAATAGACCCTTTTTCTCTTAATTAGATGAATGTTAGACTAGGGCTGCCAAATTTCAGGGGAGAAACAAACTTTATTAACTGGGCGAAACAACAGATGTCAGACCCTTTACATGCAGTAGAAAAGGAAATAAAGCACGAAATCTAAAATAGAAGGATGCAGTTTTCTATCCAATCATGCATACTTCCTATTACCTAATCACTGAGATGAAGATGTTAAAGCATGCAAACAAAGTGAGCTTCAGTGTGTGCAATGATATATTTGTGAAGAAAAACATACCTTGAGAAGTTGCAATTAGGATCTGTGTAGAAGTGTATTTTGACCAGTTGCTATTAAGTGTCCCAATATTGGCATAAAATTAATGTAGATTATCTAATAAGAATTTATTTGCCATTGCCTGAATTGCTTCTTGTATGGTTCCTGTGAGTGGTGGGTCTATTTATAATGCTGTTAAAGGACTCTCTAAAATGAGGTATTCTAGAAGAATATGTTTCCATGCCAAGGGTTCCTGGTAATGGAAGTAATGTCTGCTAGAAATGCCATTTTACACTGAAATAGGTCTCTTACTGTATTGGGTCTGGCTGAGATGGAGTTAACTCTCCCCACAGCAGCCCTCATGGTGCTGTGCTGTGTATTGGTAGCTAGCAAACTGTTGATAACACACCAGTGTTTTGGCTGCTACTGAGCAGTGCCAGCACACATCAAGGCTGTCTTTCCAACATTTGGGAGGGGACACAGCTAGGACAGCTGACCCAAACTGACCAAAGGGATATTCCATACCATATGATGTCTGCTCAACAATAAGAAACTGAGAATAGGGGGAGAAACAGGGCAGGGGCATTCATTGGTTTTTTTCTACAATGTTTGTCTTCCAGAGTAAGGGCTACACATACTGAAGCCATACTTCCCAGGAAGTGGCTGGACATCGCCTGCTGATGGGAAGTAGAGAATAATCTTTTGCTTTTTGCTTTGCTTCCGTGTGCGGCTTTTTGCTTTAGCTACATTAAACTGCCTTTATCTCGACCCATGAGTTTGGGGTTGTTTTTCCATCTTCCTTTCTCCCCTCCCTGCCTTACTGAAGAGGGGAGTGATAGAGCCGCTCTGGTGGGCACCTGGCCCCCAGCCAGGGTCAACTCACCACACTTACATTATGCAAACAGCACCACAGAGGGTCAGCAGTTTTAGTTGTCTATAAAACCAAAACAAAACTGTCAACGTTTTTTATTATTGTCCAGCCCGCCAAAGGTGCAGGCATATGAGCTTTGATCATTCAGACATATCGATTGACCCTGTATTTATGCAAGAAAAAGCTGATACTTGGGTGGCAAGATGCCTGGCTGCTGCCTTGGAGAGCTGAAAACTCCATGGGATACCTGGGGGTTGGTGTAGCTGCTGCTGTGCTGCTGCATCTTCGCTTGGTGTAACATCAGGGCGAGCACCCTGGGCAAGAGAACGTGTGTTTGGTATCATGTATGGCTCTGCTGATGTCTGCACCATGTGCTCTGTTTCATACCACATGGTGCTCTGCCTAGCTCAACTTTTAGCCCCCCTTATGAAATTCCTTGTAATTTGCTACATCTTGCAACAGCAGTTTCTCACAGAGAAGTCACAGGCTTCCTAATAGTTACTTTCTAGCATGGCATTACATTTTCTGATTTTTTTTTCTTAAACATGGCCAAAAACTAGAGGAAACGGATGCCTCTTTCTATTGTTGAGCCAGTTTCAGCCCTATTCTGGTCTTCACAGAAGAAATGCTACTTAAACTGTATTGTATCATCAAAAAACCCCTGCATTTTGATTTAATCTAGCTTTGGGGAGTCTCTGAAAAAAAGGAGGACCTATGATATCTTTGCATAGAATAAAAAGTGAACCATTGACCTTTTGAGAAAGGAAGAAAAGGGAATATTTGCTCACGATTCTTTACTTTGAGAGATTCTGAAGTTTGGGTCTTCCATATAATGAGAGATATGGGAAAGAGCCAGAGAATTGTAACCATCAGAGGTTTTTTTCTCAGCACTTGCTGCCTCTCTGATTTCACATAAGCCATTATCACAAAAACTAGAAGGATTTGCAGAAAAAAAATTAAACTTTTTTTTTAAAGATGGAAAAGCAGCCTTCTTGCAGATCTGTTTTCCCTGTCTCCACATTTGTATTTGCTTTTCTTGGGGAAGAAGAAATACAGGTGAGAGCAAGTGGAGAAGCTTGTTTTTTAAGCATCAGTGTGAGTTGAATTTTCTTGTGTATATGTGAGTTCTTTGTTTCGTTTGTTTTTTGAAGAGAAGGGTCTTAATCTCTACCAGTTATTCAAAACCTACCATGCCGTGGTCTTCAGCCTATCTGATATTCTGGATAGCTAAAACCCAAAGGTGCCATTTTGATTAGAGTAACTTTAAAAGGAGTCCATGAGACATAATATTGTTTTGCTCCAAATTATATCAAAATTGTTTTTGATATAAACAGTGTCATTTATATCCACTGTTTTCTCAACTTCCTTCCCAGTTGAAGACCAAGCTGGGATACAAAATCTTGTATATCAAACAAGCAGTTTGATATACATCTTTCAAGTAGTTTTGTTCACTTTGCAGTTGATCCCATGGTTGGATTTGACCCATGTTTCAGGTTCAGGAAAAAAACTGTTTTGACTCCATCACAAACTGTCAACTGGTAGATGATGAATAAGCCTTTCAGTTCGTAGTTAATAACTTAACAAATAAATAAATATAGGAAAGGTCAAGGCTTCCCCCCCCCCCCCCCTTTTTTAAGCGTTTGCGTTAGTTGACAAACAGAAAATTGTCAGAGGTCTTTTTTGGAAGAGATCTAGGAACACTTAAATCCATTTGATACATATTAAATTATACCTGTTCACACCAGAGTACCATTGATTAAGAATAAAGTATTGTATTATTCTTCATTTTTCAGAATTACACGTGCATTTTATGAACAAACATGATTCAAAGTGAAGTACCTGTGTTGGGAGGTAGGAATGGCTTAGAATTTGAACAGAATCCTGAAAAATGTGTTCTGAAAACTTATCCTCTGATGTCCTTTCCCTGAATGCCAATCTTAACTATAGAGAAAGAGAATCCTTTAAAAAGATTTTACTTCCATATTATGAAGAGTCCTCTGAATATAATACAAAACTTCATTAAGAGCTGAACCAAACTTACAGAAGATTGTGTCTGCTGATCAAGTTAGGATTTTTTTAAGTATGACAGCAGTTCATTGTATAAAGTAGCAATTTCTTTTTGTATCCTTTTCAGTGAGGCATTTGATATCATCCCTGAAGGCTAGAAGAAAAAAAAAGCAAACCAGTGTAGACAGAGAGTAATTTTTCTGCAGCTTCACAGTGTCTTGATACTCCTCTTTCACACTGGGAACAGCCCAAGAATTCCTCTAAACTTTCAGTCTTGGTCATTCATGTTTAGGTTTCAATTTCTACAGCTAGAGAAATTCTGGTTTTATCCCTCTTAGGTAGTGCTGTATGCACACAGCAAATGCATTCAACTAGACACGATTTCACTGTTGATTGTGCTGTCCTGGAGAGTAGCCTCAGTGTGCCTAACTTGCTTGGACTGGAGTAAAAGTTTAATATAGATTGCTTTTCTGCTTATTGAAATCAAAGTATGGCAAACGGTCTGGCCAGTGAACACCCCCTCTTTAAACGCAGCTTAATGTTGTCTTGTTTTTGAACACCAGTCTCTATTTTCCTGAGACCTGGCTAATTTCTGAAGATGAGATCCTCCAGAATTTCTTGCTCCCTTTCATAACAGGGAAAGAAGAGATGACAGTAGGGAGCGGGTTTTTAAAAACTCTTGCATTATTATCTACAGCTGTATGAACTAAAACTCATAAAGTACAAATCATAGTATCATAAAATCATAGAATGGTTTGGGTTGGAAGGGACCTAAAAGATCATCTAGTTCCAACCCCCCTGCCACAGGCAGGGACACCCTCCACTAGACCACATTGCCCAAAGCCCCATCCAACCTGGTCTTAAACACTTCCAGGGGTGGGGCACCCACAACCTCTCTGGGCAACCTGTTCCAGTGCCTCACCACCCTCACAGTAAAGAATTTCTTTCTAACATCTAATCTAAATCTCCCCTCCTTCAGCTTAAACCCATTACCCCTTGTCCTGTCACTACACTCCCTGATAAACAGTCCCTCACCATCTTTCCTGTAGGCCCCTTCAGGTACTGGAAGACCGCAATTAGATCTCCCTGGAGCCGCCTTTTCTCCAGGCTGAACAATCCCAACTCTCTCAGCCTGTCCTCACAGGAGAGGTGCTCCATCCCTCCGATCAACTTCGTGGCCTCCTCTGGACTCTCTCCAACAGCTCCATGTCTCTCTTGTACTGGGGCCCCCAGAGCTGGATGCGGTATTCCAGGTGGGATCTCACAAGGGCAGAGTAGAGGGGCAGGATCACCTCCCTCGACCTGCTGGTCACACTTCTTTTGATGCAGCCCAGGACATGGTTGGCTTTCTGGGCTGCAAGTGCACACTGCTGGCTCATGTTGAGCTTCTCATCAATCAGTCAATACCCCCAAGTCCTTCTCCTCAGGGCTGCTTTCAATCCATTCCTCGCCCAGCCTATAGTTGTGCTTGGGACTGCTCCGACCCACATGCAGGACCTTGCACTTGGCCTTGTTGAACTTCATGTGGTTTGCACGGGCCCACCTCTCAAGCCCGTCAAGGTCCCTCTGGTTGGCATCCCTTTCCTTCAGTGTGTCGACCACACCACACAGCTTGGTGTCATCAGCAAACTTGCTGAGGGTGCACTCAATCCCATTGTCCATGTTGCCGACAAAGATGTTGAGCAGTGCTGGTCCCACACAATCCTCAGTAGAATATATTTTTCACTGTTGGCTGTTCTGCATCCGCTCAGCTAGTGCACTTCATAATGTGCTGCCTAGATTTCCATGGTGATTTGCATTCTGACTGCCTATAAGCAGTGAGGTCAAATCTTTTTCTTAGCTTTATCTTTTAGGTGGACATATTAGTGTTGCCTGACTGTAGACACAAAAACACATAGATGCATTTCTGGATGCCCAATTCAGAATTGAAGGACAGCGGTATGGCAACGTACATCCTCCTTTGTAATCATTATTGGACATGGATGATTTTCAAATGTATTCTTTTTAAAGCAATTTAGAAATCAACAGGATGGAATGGAAAAGCTCATTTCTTAGCTAGAGTCTGAAGAGGTAAGAATTTGCAGACAATGTGATATAAGGTACTGAGAGGCAGATACAGAAACTTATACTGCATCTGCCTCATAGTACATTTTCAAAGTGGAGAGAGTTAACTCAGTGTGTGCCCACTTTGGGCAATGCAGAGGAAGCAAGTTTGTGTCTGCGCTGGACTGATTGCTCTATAAGAAACCCCTTAGTGACACAGAGGGACTACAGTACATGCAGAGCATTGCCTTTGGGCTAAGCTCAACCCTTTATTTGTGCAAGTCTGATGTTTGAAGGTCTCAAGAAGTATCACTATGTTTAGATTGGGAAATTTGTCTCATGACTTCCCTTATTGCTCATCTACTGAATAAATGTTACTGACAGAAACAAGATGACTGCATTTATTGCAGGCAAACGTGGAATGAGTCTGTATCATAACTGCTTGGTGTGCTATCAGCCCCAGAGAGCACTGGTGGTTCTGACACATGCTGAGCTCACACTTGGCACGTGGGTCCACACTTGAATGGGGGAGTGCTCACTCGTGTGGAGTTAAAACTTCCAAGATCAGAACTGCAGAGGATTCGCCTGTAGTTATTTTCAATCTGATGCTTGTGGGGAGGGCTGAAAATGTGATATGACTTACTGTGCATGGTAAACCAGCATTACTTCATAGGAACAATATGCTTTGTGGGAATCCAAGCAACCTGAGGGTCTTTGGGAGATTATGAGATTTGGAACTGATTTAGGGCAAAATTATTCTAATTGCTTAGTGTTTCTAAAACTATTAATCACTAGTAAACAGTGTTGTCAGATGCACTGAAAATCCTCTGGGTTACAGAAAGCTGTAAAGCCTTCTTACCATTTCTTGCACATCTACAGGTATAGGATTAAATGGTTCTGAGGCAGGTTTGCCGTGTTTCTGGTTGAGGATGTGGCAGCTCCTTCACTATCTGTTGTTTTGACCTTCTTGCTGCCTCTCCTCAAAGCATCACTCTCAGACCTTCCAGTGACACTTCTCGTTGGGTAGAATCTTTCCAGCAACTCTTTCCATCCTGTGCTTTAAGATGGAGACTTCTGGTGTTCATTGCATTAATCTCTGCAAGGATGGCCATCCTGCCCCTCTGTAGTGGCAATGATGCTGTGAGGCAGGGACAAACCTATCCTGATAAAGCACTGTTCTTTATTCCAGACAACCCTATTTAGGAGGAATGTATCTCAGAACCAATAAACAGTTCACAGGTATATTTAGGTGCCAGACTGCCATCCTTATCTCTACTGAGAATGGGCAAATTTAATGTCTTTGCTGCGGGTCTGCTTTGGACTTCTGTTTCTCATTTCTCAATTCAGACATGAGAGAACCACTTTCCCAAGTCCTGTTATCATCTCAGCTCCCTTGAATCAATTCAGACTTGAAACTCCCCCCTGCTAAGGGGGAAAGGGCATAAATTCCAGGAGACTTGCTCCCTGCTTTCTGTCAGTATGTGGGATTAACATTACTTCTTGGTGACATTAATTACCAGTGAGTTAGGAACACAGACAGCTGTGCACTGACCATGACAGATAATGCATTTCAAAAGTGAATACAGTAATTCTTGACTCTTCCATAACAGAGAACATATTAGACCCTGCTGGAAGCCCCTTGTCATTTTTAGCCAGCAGATATATTAATGAATGGCAGGAATAAGTATACTTACTGAAAATTCAGCTAAGTTTTTTTTTTTTAATGAAATAATTCTGCAAAGTCTATCTGCCACTGCATCACAAATATGCTTATGTTGGAGCGCAGTTTAACACATATTTGTAGTTTCCAAGTTGCTGTGTCCTACAATTGTAAGGAGCACTATATACTAACTTCCTTGCAGTACATGTATAAGACTTATGCCTGGATCCCCTGCCAAAGAAAGTACCTCAGCAACCTCTCTTGGCAGTTGCAGAGCTATAGTCCCTCCATCACTTCTCATAAAGGCAAAGTCAGTACTTATCCCCTTGGCAATAAAAGAGACTTAAGTAATGATGAGATGGTAGAAAGCATGGCAAGGACTTCATTCTGGAGGTGTGTTCAAGCCAAGAGGGTTAATTGCGAATGCTAGTGCTTCAGAGCAGATTTACATAAAATATCTGTTAAGCAATTTTTTAGGTATGTATAAAAATTTTATTGGCAAAATATTTTTCTAAAAATTATGGTAGCTGTGGATGAAGATGACCCAAATGTTCAAGGTAGATAGAAAGGACTCCTATCACTCTCAGTCCTGGCAGTGTCCTGGCTTCCAGCTGCTGCTTGAAAAGGCTGCAGATCTCCTAGATGTCCTGTTTCCTGCAAGACCCATGTAGATGTCTTGAATACCACAGGAAGTCTCAACCAGCACTGGACATGTGTTGATGGTTGACTTTTGCCCACAGTTTCAGCCAAACATGTGGAAAGTGTTGCTGGAGCTGGTGGGCTTTCAGCTTTAACTTTGGAAGCAGAGAGCAGTTAGTGGCACAGATTAGCTGGTATCAACATTATTGCTTGCTAAAAGGACTTGGAATAAGATTGTTACTTGCTAATACAGTTGGGTTAAATCCTCTGTCTAGATGAGGCTGCCAGGGTCTGAAATCTGCTCGCAAGCTGCACATATTCTGCCTCTATCACAACAAATCTCCCTTCTACTCATCACTAGTTCTTGTTTCACTGCACTGTCTCTCTTACAATTTATTTCTGGTGCCTTCGTTGGCGACATGTTGTTCATTTTGGATGTCTGTGGCAGATGTTCAGCTGCTGAGCCTCTGCCCAGTTTCTTGTATTTTGGAAGCTCTGTGCAGTCTTGTCCCTTCTTTGATTTCCTGAAAGCTTGAAGTAGGGGGCATTGGGTATGTTGCTTAATGGTCCTTGTCCATGCCTTTCCTCTGGGAAGGAAATCCTACACTGCAGAGGGCTCTGGTGTGCGCCCTACCACTGATATCGGGTGGATCCCTAACGCTCACTATGGTTCTGCATCGCCAGCAGGCTGGGTTACTGCTGGTCTCTGCATGGGTCCAAAGCCATGTTCAGCACCAAAAACCTTAGCGACAGGAGGGTGTAGGAGTGGGCATTCCATATGCTGTAAACCTGTTGCTGACCTAGTGCAGATTCTCCAACTTTGTTGTGCAGTCACATTGGTTGCAATTTCTGTGTTGGCAGCCTTGCACTGAATGTAACCCAGATTAATGCAGAGCTGGGATTTCCTAGCAAAACTTCCTCCCAGAAGACCTGACCTGGGAGGCCAACTTCTTTGAATAACGCTTTCAGTTTGGCTTCCGTGAAAAAGCAGGGATTGTTGTGAAGCTGCCAACCATGTTGCATGACTGAGCCTACCTGCAGCATTATCAGAGATATGGTTTTATACTTAGATTCATACAGAAAATGTTGGTAGAAGCCATAAATTTTTAGAGAAACTGGACAGGAACCTACCTTAGAACAGTAAAACAAGGTGCCAAGAGCCAAACTCTTCTGAGTAAGTGTGCCTTCCATCTTAGAATGGAATAAGTAGTCATTAAGCAGAAATGATTTTTCAATGTTAGCTAGGGCAGAGCTAGTGCTTTCCTGTCCAAGAATCATGCAGACCTTCTGGCTGCAAGGGAAGCAGGGTGGAGGAGGCATCAGTGCCACCTGCTCAGCAGCAGGTGGACAGCCCTGACCACCACCTCCATCAGCCCAGCTCTGTGGTCCCCAAACAAGTTTACTGTTCATGCCATTTCTGGCATTATCTCAGGAAGAAGGTAGGATTTCAAAATTTGGGAAAATCAGTGTTGAAGATAATGGACATTCCTCTGTAAAGGCCAAATGTTAATGTGAATCACAATTAAGACTAACTCTGGGCATTGACTGCCACATAAATAAGCCAAAGACCGGTTATAACTGAAGGGAAAAAAGAAAGCATGAGTTGGTTAGTTTGTTCGTTAGACTTTGTCAGATTGTTTTCAGTAATGAAGTTGAGAAACATCTCTAGGAAGCTTTAAAAAGATGATTTCAAGTTTTAGCAACTATCTAGAAAATGAGGAGATCAAGGTTGTTATTTGAACTGCATTTGCAGCTACTATATTTGTGATATGGGAAATCCATCAGTGTTCTACATCTGCCTGGAATCCTGTTTATAACAGTGACAACAATTTTGAAGCTGAAAAATTCTTGAAATTCATATATATCAGAAAGATTAGGTTTAAGTTCTGATTGCTTCCTGACATCATTCTTTCTCAGTCAAAAGTTAATTTTCTCTAAATCAGATGCTGCTTCTCCTGCTGCCTTCAAATGTCAAGGATTATCAAATTGGATGTCCAGCAATTCTCTGCTCCACTAATAATGTTCCTGTGCAAAAATCCTAACAGAACTTATTTCTGATTATGAAAGTTACGTATCCTTATTATCTAATCCTTCAAACTAAATAGCTTCAGCTAAAACCTGTCCTGTAATACCAGGCAACAGGATGGTCTGAGCATAAATTAAATTAGAAAGTCACCTACTGCGTCAGTGTAAATGTGCCTACTATGCATCATGGATCAAGTGCTCTGAAATATCCTCCCTGAGAATGAATGAGCTGAAGTCACTGTGCCAAATTCATTCTGGGTACAGCGTCACCTTAGGTTACTCTCCTTCCTAATGTAGTGGTGAATTTGGCCCAAACCAAAATCCTTATAAATCAGAAGGAACAGAAAGGACAGATGCTGTATCTTGAAAGATATACGCCTCTGGAAACTGTAGCTCCCTCTCCTGCCTTTTCATCCCAAGGAAGCAGATGGTTTCTCACTCTCCCAGCTCTGGTGAATGCACAACGGGTAAAAATAAAAGCAGAAGGCTGGATTCCTTCCTTGGTTATTCTGCATGTGGTCCCATGAACCCTGGTGGGAATGCAGAGAATGGAAATGAGGGTGAAGCACAACCCAGAGACCTACAAGAGAATTTGTCTAGCATTTACTCTTAGAAGAGTGAGGGAATATGCATGTGCTCAAAGAAAGACATGAATGCACCCCACTTTTACCATCTTCTCACTGCTCTGGCAGACTCGGCCATGAGGAGCAATCCTCAGGAAGTTCTGATTCTTTAAGTGCTATTCTACCTCCTCACCACAAGTAAGCAGGAAGTTTTCTAGCTCAGATTGTAATTAACGAGAGATTTAATTAACTTTTTTGGCTCTTTGACTTAATGCCTAGATTCTGGTATTTGTGGACACCCAGTTTGTAGAATAATAGGGGAAAAAAGTCTGCTTAGTCAAAGAACAAGCCAGCAAAGAAGGTCCTTTCTTCTTCATGTCCTTCATTTCTCAAAAGAATTATGAAGGCCATCTGTTAGTATCTGGTGACTGATAATTCAATGCCAGCCGATGCTGAAGTGGCCATCTAATTTTTGCAGGATTTGGGAAAAAAAAGGTCTGTGGAAGCTTTCCTAAATATTTTTTGTGAGGAAACAAATTTTTTATCTTTGGCTTTCTTGTTCCTCTTCAATGAGAGCAGAAATAAACTTGTTAATAATAATATAATATTGTGATGATTCAAGTAAACTGCTGCTCAATACATTTTTGCTTTCCTGTTCTTCTCCAAAGCTGATCTGATGAATTTGTTCACATCAAAGTGGGGTACATTATTTATGTCATCCTATGTCACATCATGTATAACAGGATGTGACAACTCAAGGTAATGCATCAATTAGGACAAGGCAGGAGCAGAGATTTGTTGATGAAAGATGGAATGTATATCCAGCTTCAGGCATGGCTGTTTGGTGTTCAGGCATGACAAGAAGGCTATTTTAAAACTTCAGAGCTGAATTTGGAGATCATGTGCTGTAATTTATATTGGCTTTCAGCCCTTCTGTTTGTAAGTATACTAATTGACATCCCCTAATACTCATGCACTTACTGATATATGACTCAAAGCCTTCTAATTATCCCACCTGTCATTAGTCCTGTTCTGAGTGCACTTGGTCATATGCAGGTGATGGGAGTGGGATGGGGGCTGAAAGCCAATGAAGGGAGGTGATTTGTGGTACTGCCTGCATTTCAGTGCAGGTATGAAATGGGAATTTGCATGAGTCTTCATGCTTCTGTTGATCTAAAAGGGATCCGATTTGTGCTGAGCCGCTGGTGTCAGTTTGTGATAGAGTGGCTTGGTTTCATTCTTTTATTAGTTGGTTAGTAGTGAACAAAATGTTAAATCAATAGGTTCTCGCTTCCAGCAGGTCAAAGTTTTTTGTTTGGCTTTTGTAAGTTATCAATATATGGAGCCTTGAATTAAGAGTGAAGCATGAGCCTTCCTTTGGAAGAGAGGTATAAGTTTGCAGGGATTAGAGATCAAGACAAACCCCATCAATCTCCAGGAATGAGGGGTTTCTGGGAAAAGAAGCTAAATTCTGGCTGAGACGTGGAGGAATAGGAGCAGGGTACGGAGCAGGGAGGAAGTGCTCAAATGATGTGGAAGCACAAGGGCTCTGCATCTGCAGACATGGTTGAGTGCAGAGATGGTCAAGTTCTCCCTGGGAACACTATCCATCCTTCTTCCTCCCCTGCTCTCTTGGGAACTGATATCACTTTTGGAGAAAGTTGGGAGTCCTTTAGGGCATGAAAGCAAGGACTCTCACTCCATCCATAAGCTCCCTTAAGCTCTGCTGGTGCTTGGAGCGTTTGCTGCCAAGACAGCTGTCACAACTGGACACAGCACGTTGTCACTCTTACACACAGCAACAAGATGTGAAATGAATGTGTGAAAGGAGCAAGAGTCCTTGCTTTCATGTCCTCATGAAGTATGTCCAAAAGGCTCTCCACAAGTCATCTATCCACGACGAGCAGGGTCATGTGTAACTAAATTCTTTCAAACAGAAGTTTTGCTAGCCTTTTCCTAAGGGCCTCCAGGGTGGAGTTTCCACAGGATCCCTAACTGTGCTTAATGATAATTAGTCTGAAAGATTATCTTAATCTGATCTTGCATTCTTCCAAATATAGAGATCAGCTATTTGGAAGGGATTGTATGTAGGCTGGAGAATAGAATCAGAAATCAAAATCATCATGACAAATTGCAAATATGGTCTGAGACTAGGGGATGCAGTTCAACAGGATGCCACATGCTACACTGGGCAGCAACCATTGGCTGCACAAGTGCAGGCTGATGAGCAGCTGGTGGGGCAGCTGTGGCAGAGACGGGGTGGAATGAGCAGAGTGGGTGACAGTGGCACGGAACCCGGGTGCCTCGCTGCTCTGAAACAGGCAAACGCTGTGCTGGGTGGATAAATGGAAAAGTAGCCTAGAAGATAACAGCTATCTATACCGTTCTTCAAGAGAGTTGGAAGCAAACTGGAAGGGGTCTGGAAGGGAGTAATGTGAACTGGCTGATGACTGGGAAGTATGACTGTTGGAGAAAGCTGAACAAACTGGGCTTCTTTAGCATCAAGAACTGAAAATGGGTGGTGTGGCAATACTGCTGCACTGAAGAGGAGAATACTGTCCTTTCTGTGTTACTAATAGAGAGGTCCTCAGTTGTGACAAGGAAGATTGACATTGGATGCTAGGAAGAAGCTTCCTAAAGGAGCAGTAGTAAAGCATCAGAATTTATTGCTCAGGGAAATGTAAAGCCTTCATTGGCAAAGGTAAAGTTAAACAAACACCTCCGGAAAAGCAGAGGTGTACTGGGGCAAGGAGCAGCCCTTGATCCTCTGAGCAGTGCCTTCCAAATACTGTACACTCTCTGTAGCAAGCAAGGCCATTTTAGCACCTCCTCTCCCAAGTTGTCTTCTCCACCACGTCCTGTTTTTTGGCTAGGATAGCGTTAGTTTTCACAAGAAGCTGGGAGGGGATACAGCAAAGAAAGTGACCTAAACTAGCCAAAAGGGTATTCCATACCATATGACGTCATGCTCAGCTTATAAAGGGGGGCTAGCTGGGGAGGAGGGGTTGCTGCGCAGGGACAGGCTGGGCATCAAGTTAGGTGAGCAAATATTGTGTATCACCCACTTTGCATAATATAAGTACTGTTGTTGTTGTTTTCCTCTCCCTTTGCTGTCCTAGAAAATTGCCCTTATCCCAACCCACGAGTTTTACCTTTGTCTTCCCATTCTCCTCCCCATCCCACCGGGGGTGGAGGGAGAGGTGAGCAACCGGCACCTGGTGCTCAGCTGCCAGCTGGGGCTAAACCATGGCACCCCAATGCAGCAACCCATGTTTTACAGTCTTCTCAATAAGTTACATTTTTTTTACTTTTCTGGCTATTTCTTCTCAACCCTTTTCCATTGGTCTTGGTTATTCTTGAGCTTTGGGTGGTCTGTTTGAGGTCTTCACTGAACAGAGCAGAATGAAAGATTTGCTTTTGGTGTCTCATCTCTGTACACCTGGCTTCTCTCTACATCTGGGCATGCTTTGGTGGCAGGGTTTGTTTAGTTTTATATAAGCAGTACTATAACACCATTTTGTGATGATCTTGTGGTCTATACATGCACAGTATAAAATGCAAATTTAAGAAATAGTAAGCAGTGTGCAAAAAGAAGCTTTTTGTGTGTGTTTCGTTTTTTTAATGCAACAAACTAGATAGCGAAGGGATTATACTGTACATATCAAATTTCCTCCTGGGTATATTTATAGAGATATTTCTGAAGCAGAATGTGTCCAGTCAGAATATTTAAAACAAAGCAAACATCTTCATTGAGAATTCAATGGTAGGATATGTGGACTCACATGTGTGCATGCACATACATATAGAGTATTTTTGAGAATGGTTCATATCTCGTTTAGGGCTGTATTAGCTTTCATGGTATATTCTCTTGTTTGGCAGTAGTCAGATAAATAAGAAATGAAATAAAATTGCAGTGCATGAAATATTCCAGTACTCGTGTTGAAGGTTTTATTAGTTTCAGAGTGCGTTTAAAGATCAGTAGAAAACCTCAGGCGTTTGCCAATCAATGAACTTGTAAGAGTGCCACTGCTCTGCTTTCCTCCTTGGAGGATGAGAGGGACAAGCAAAGGCGGGTGAATTACCAACTCTTTGGGAGAACTGAATTTATATTGCAGTTCAGAGCTTGATGCATGTAAAGAGAAGATATAAAATAATTATTTTCTTCAGGGTGTTGGCTGGAGGAAGACAGACACAGAAGAGCAATGAAACAAGTCCTCCCAGTCTTCCAGGAGACATGATATTTGAGAGTACAGCGAGTGTATTGGTTGGTAGAGTTTAATACCAGACTCAGTAACTCCAAATTTGTGGCGGTTTTTTTTTTTTTGCGTTCTCTGCTGAGTTTCAGAAGCTGTGTCGGTAGTTAGACATGTGCATGTTTTCTGAGAGGGCTGTTCATTCACTTCTATAAGCCACTGTTTGGTATTAGTTTTTCCGTAAGAAACTCTTTGGGCGTCTCGCTGTGAAGCATAGTCTCTACCTTTCAAATGCTTTTGGCTATTTCTATGGTTTTTTTCATGTTCCATCATTCTTTTATAATTGTGAACTTCCTGACATGTGTGCAGCATAGTTTCACTACTGTGATGTAGGAGCTAAATCCAAATGTGGTCCTGGGCTTCCTTTTGAAATTGTCTTCCTTGAGAAAGAAACTTAACGCAGCCTGTGCAGTGGAAGACTGTTAGAGCTCTGCAAGCCTCTTCCCTGGTGTCCAGATACAGCCTCCAACTGTCTGTCTTGGAGAGAGTGAGTGTGCAGTGCCAAACAGATCTGCCCGGTGGGTGGTGCTAATGATTTCAGTGCAGTTGCATATTTGCTCATGATTTGAAAAAGAAAGTGGGAAAAAGAAAACTTTCAGCGTTGGCAACAGAAGTATTTCTGGAAACTCTCCGGTAGTTGAAGTGTCCTCAAGATTTTGCTACAGCTCTAGCACAGGTTTGTGCCTCTTTTAAATATTAAAAAGAGAAAACCTTTTCAAAATACTTCAAACTACTTCATTGTTATTGCAAAAGAAAAGCACTTTTCCCCCAAATGTCGTTGTAATTTTCTATTAATTTCATATGGTACTGAGTAATAAAGTTATTGAATATTGACTGATTCCCTGCTTTCCCACTGCTCTCACTATATCTATGAAAGGTTTCCCAGAGGAGCTTCTGACAGGCTTTAAACAATCCACAATGGAGGAAAAAAAGTATTGTCTAGCTTGCTAATCTCTTAGGTCTTGTGTTTTCAAGGCGGTTTTACTGCATTTATCAGTGCGTCCTAGTTCCTGTTTCCCTTTATAACCATTGTGCTAGTTTTGGATATTGACAGGTTTTGGTACCTCATCGTTGGGTAGTCTGATTTAAAGGCCCTGAGACATCTTGTTCCCCAGACAATACTCCTACAGAGCGGTCCCTGACAGTTTCCCAGGGTTATCCATATGTATGTATGTTTTTGGGTTTTTCTATTATTTTGGTTGGCTGATATTTTTCATGTTTGCATTCTCCTTCTCTTAACACAAATCTGCCTACATTTCCTTGGAGGTTTGTCTGCCTTCTGTGGGAGGACTTGAGTATTAGTTGTGCTGGTTTTGGTTGGGATAGAGTTAATTTTCTTCATAGTAGCTAGTATGGGGCTGTATTTTGGATTTCCTGGAAACAGTGTTGATAATCAGGGATTTTTTCATTATTTTTGAACAGTGCTTACACAGATTCAAGGCCTTTTCTGCTCCTCACACCACTCAACCAGCGAGTGGTCTGGGGTGCATGAGAAGTTGGAAGGGGACATGGCTGGGACAGCTGACCCCAACTGACCAAAGGGATATTCCATACCATATGACGTCATGCTCAGCAATAAAATTAGGGGGGAGGTTGCTGCTGTTTGGGGACTGGCTGGGCATTGGTTGGTTGGTGGTGCACAATTGTTTTCATTTGTGTCACTTGAGTTTTTATTTGTTTATTTGTCTCTATTTGCTATTTTCCTTTTTATTATTATTATTATTGGTATTATCAGTATTGTTGTGGGGTTTTTTTCCAATTATTAAACTGTTCTTAACCCACGAGTTTTCTCACTTTTACCCTTCTAATTCTCTTCCCCCATCCCCCAGGGGTAAGGAGTGAGCGAGCGGCTGTGTGGTATTTAGTTGCTGGATGGGGTTAAACCATGACATTAGTCCTTCATCTTTTGTGTGTATATCTACTTTTATTACTCTCCCTTTTCATTGATTTATGACATATGTGGAGGCCAAGATACCATAAAGGACATAAGTCATACAAAAATAATCCAAGAAGTTAAGAATGGTATTTTTACCTGTCCCCTGCCTAATATCTCAACAAAAATGTAGATATTAGGCTGGGTGATTGCAAATGGAAGTATCTGTCTATGCTTTGCAGAAGCTTGCCACATCTTAGTGGAAATAATTATTTTCTGCACAGTTGTGGTGGTAATCATGCTATTACAATGAGTGTAGTTTTCTTGGAGTTCCACTTAGCAACAGCCCTGTTTTCTTAATCTTCCTAGATTCAGCTGATTCACATTGATCTATTTTTCTTACAAGGATTAACTTTTGGAGAAAAAAAAAATCCATAACTTGAGACGTTCTACAAATTATGCAGTCAACTTCCCTGTGTGTGGGAAAATCGCAAGGTCAGAACAGCTAGAGTGCGAGGGATTGTTCTCACCCTGGGAAAAACAACTTTCTGGGCATGATGTCTACCCTGCCAGACTGGTGCTTGATTCAAAAAAGCAGTCATGGAAATATGTAATTCCAACACTGCTTTTATGCTATCGCTTTATTTTCAGTGTCTTAACTTTTTTTGGCTAGCCAGGTCAACAATAAAAAAAAAAAAAAAAAAAAAATCCTGCCTGCCTTGAATTGAGAAAAGCCAAAGGTGAGCAAAGGGCATTTTTCTGTTCTTTGTTAGTTATGGCAAAATACATATTTTTTTCCCGTAGTAAACTTGCGCAATAAAATGTATCACATAGTGATTTGCTAGCATTATTATTTGCTAGTAAAACGTGCTGTTGACTTTACAATAGCAAGCCTTAGGAGACGGAGTGAGCCTAGGAAAAAAGGAGTTCCAAAAAATTAGCTCTGAGAGTATTACATACATTGTTGTGTGGGTTTAGAAAACCTAACAGTTTAAAAGAAGAATTACTGAAGTGTATGCTTTTCATGGTCAGCTGATCTCCATTCCATTCATGCATTTATTAAATGCTTTTTACTTTGTGCTTCATGTGACAGTAGATTTCAGTTCATTGGATTAGGTAATTGACTGGATGCAGTATAAACCTCAGCAGTTCAAAGCAAGCACTATATAAGCTCTAAAAAGTCTATTCACCATTTCCATTAGTCTCTATAAAGCATTTTGATAAGATCAAGATGTATAAGATGATATATGTTAAATTATGCAGCCAGCTGGCTGATAGTGCTGCTGGAGCTGGGGGACTGACAAAAATTGTTAGGGCCAGCCAGAGGTGCTGCATCTAAACCTCTCTTTTCTGTTTTTGCTTTCTGAACTTTGCATATTAGAAGTTTTTCTGTTTAGTCTCTCCTCAAGGGCTGGATTTCCCCCCCCCCCCCCCCCCCCCCCCCCCCCCCCCCCCCCCCGGATGGTTTCATTGAAAGCACTAAACCAATTTAAAATAAAAGAAGCGGTGGATAGCATTTCCATTATTTTTCTTGGGTTTTATGCTTCTGTGGTGTCTAACAAGCTGAGTTTTGAAACTCAGTCAGAAAACAATAATTAGCTAGGGCGCTGTTTGATAAAATCTTGAAGGAAAAGTGTGCTTATCTGAAATCTGGGGGGTTTAGTAATAATTGAGAATCTGTAATGAAAACACCCTTTATCTCTGAGTGGGGATTTTAAAAGAAACTGGCAGTGGAGGAAGAGTATATTAACGCGAATGTAGCAAGAAGCAAGGAAATGAGGCACACAATGAGGGTCCCCTACCACAAATTTGTTTGAAGCTTTATTTTGTCTAGTGCAAACTGAGTCCTGACTGCCCTAACATCCAAAGTTGACTGGGCAGCTACGTCTCTTGTTTGGTGCTAAAGTAATTTATAGCCACAGCCCAGGTCTGTAGTTTCTTTTGGGCACTGCTTCTGGAGAGGAAAGCTTTATTCTCTGGAAGCCGCAGTTCCCTTCCTACCTCAATACTTTATCCGAGGGCTGAGACTGAACCAGACTGAGACAAATAAGACTCCTTTAATGTAATAAAGAATGAGCTTCTAAAGCAGTGTGAACGGAAGGGATATTTAAGAATGTGATCCTGAAAAGGAAGTGCTAAAACTCCTTGAAGGAATCTTACTAGTCTGGAGTCCAAAGTGTGGAAAAAGATGTGGTGTGGGGAGTGATATGGCAGAGAATTATAAAATCACATGAGGAGGACGGATAGGGGTTGGTGGCATGCTCTCTCAGGCAGTGCTGCTCCAAGAGCAATATAGTGGAGGTATCAGATGATAGATTGGTGTAAGCAGAGCAGGAACTTCATGCAATGGACAGTCAACATGGGGAGCCCTTGCCAAGAGGTCTCACGAGCACCGAAGGTTACATTGATTCAGAGGAGAATGGGACAAGATCAAATGAGGTTTATGAAATACATAGAAATTATATCTGACATAGAAAGCTGGCTTGAAAATGGTTGAATGCCAGCAGAGCATTAGGGGGATGTATCTGCTTACCCTGCTCTATGCTTTGTCCTTGACATCTATCTAAGCTAGGCAAACTTTTGGCTTGGCCCAATATGACTGTTACATTCTTGAAGACCTCAGCCTACAGAAGTAAAAATGCATGTGTTCAGCACATCTGCTTCATGCCAGAAGCAAATCCTTTTTTGCCCTGTGTATAAGTGGATGCTTCTTAAGTTATATCGTATTAAAGTACTACTGATGTTTGGGATTCTCCCTATCGAGGGATGTGGATGAAGGAGAAAATTCTGTGGAAAAATGAAGTAATGAGTCAACAGAGCTCTCCAAGGGAATGATGAAGGTGCTGTGGCCTTCCAGATTTGTCCTGTGCAAGTCTGCAGCCTGACACCTAGAGAACTTCTTGGCTAAGCACTACAGAATTGTGCAGCAGGCTGAGGTTTCTGTCCTGGGCTACCTGAATGGCTTGAAGGATTAGTGGAGGTAGCCAGAACAGAACAGGCATGTGTTACAGGAACAGCAGCAACATGTTTGGGTAGAAATTGTAGTCTCAGGCAGTTTGCATACAGCCTCCCAGCTCCCTCTGAAACATAACAGGGTTTATGTTTTCTGCTTTGCTGCTGCTGCACGTGAAACAATGAGGTCCATCGCTCTGGGTCCTGCAGCTTCAGACTGAAGTTTCTTCTCCTTGAGGACTGGTGCTGCTGTTTGCTGCAGATTCCCTCATGGCTCCGTAACTTTACAGCACATGTTTTTCCTTTGTTTACTGCCTGCTGACACCTGGAAAGCAATTATCTGTTTCTGTCCCTTGAGTGCCTACAAGCCCCATGCTTTCCTGCCTCCCATGGTTGACTGCTTTTAAAAAGAGAATGCTGTACCCATCAACAGGTGTTAGCAGCATCTGCTATCAACATGGCATCACCCTCTCAGCCGAGCAGCATCCTGCCAAAGAGCTGGCACCCGCTTCATTATGCATACTCCCATCTGCATGCAGATTCACTTAGCACCTCTTGCCCTAGTGGAACTGGCATGTGTCTCGATGTGGGCCCAAAGCCACCCAAGCATATGGGCTCAGGCTGCTCCAAGTGTGTGCAGCAGAGATGGTGCATTTGTAAAACAGGAACAGGATTCCCACATAGGAAAGGTAGTGCAGCTTTCAGGCCTGGGACTTGCTTTGTAAATCTCTGTGGGTTGAGGATGCTCTGATCGGTGTTTCTCTGGCTCTTTTTTTGTATTATTCAGTGCTGTGACAAAGGTCTATATCATCTTATTTTCTCATCTCTGCAGAAGGCCTAATCTTCAAAATGGTTTTATTATTTGCTTAGTTTTTTTTCAAATGAAAATATTAAAAATCTGATTGCTAATAATGTATATACAGAGGAGTCCATTTCCTGTGGGTAATATACTATACTGAGAATGTGTGATGACTTTTGTTGTGTTTCTGTTGTGTCTTTGTCGCTATGCTGTGTGTCCCTATGGCTGTTGTAATTGCAAAAGGCTATGGAGTCATCTGCTTTAGCCCATTTTCCACAAATCCAAGTCACTCCTGCCCATCACTCTCCCCTTGCTGTGGATTTTTTCAGCACCTCATTATGTGTCCCTAGATCCTCAGTGTGGCCTCTAAACAGAAGTGCTTGAACTTAGTATGGACCAGGGTTGCAGTGTGAGTTTGGAAAGACTCAAGTTGTTCTCTGGATGCCCCTGTTCTACCCCTTGCACAGGGCCATTCCAGTCCTGTCTGAAATGTCACAGCTGCAAGTATATTTGTCACCTGCTGCAGAAAAAGTGAAGTGATCCTTCTGATGAGAAAGCCCATGGATTTGAACCACAAACCACTTGAATGTCAAAGCTCTAAGCCCATGGAAGGGGCGTGCAATTGACCTAAACTTCATAGAATGCCCTTAAATCTTCCCAGCCTTTTCTGACTTAGAGAGAAGCCAAAAAAGAATATGTCCTAGACATCATGGTCTGGCCCATAGGACCAGCCATTTGAATGGAAGTGAAGTTTTTGAAACTTGTGACAAATATGCTGGAAAATATCCTTTGAATGATTTAGCTTTTGCTTACTCACATTTGGATGCTCAGTGAGAAACCGTTCCATCTAAACAACTAAGCAGAGCACACAGAAAATCTGTGGTGCAGGGAAGGCTTCCTTCCTTACTTTAAAGGCAATTAATAGCAGTGCTACCTCTTGTTAGCCCTGCTAGAAGGGAAGTTGTTCTGTTAGATGCCACAGTAATCCCTCCTGGATTTCTGTAGGTAAGTGCATGGCCTACTTCAATGCTCATCCCTTCTCCAAAAAATTTTTTGTCTGTTGTCAAAAATACTGTCTGTTGATTGCCAATTTCTTTTGTTAAATTTAGTGCAGAGCCAATCTCAAAAAATTAGGCAGTCTGTAATAGCAGTATTATGTCTGGTTGCCTTTCCTTTGGAATTTGTATTCCAGGAGTCCTGTTTTAGTGATTGTACTGCTTAGCTACTGAGCAGAAACTTTTAATGGGATAATATTGATCCAGTTGGGACCAGCAGAGCTTGCAAGGTATGAGTCATTAGGTAGTGTTTGCAAGGGGTGGCCGGAGCACTTCAGTTGTCCAAGAAATTTCTGATCAGTCAGTTGGATTTCTGCAGTGACCTTTAAAATTGTACTTGTGTTAAATATCCATCTGGGTTCTGGTAGCATGATAAATCTGGAGGACTCTAATGGACTTTTAAAATATATGCGATGCATAACAAAGCGTTGCCTTCCCCCTCAGTTATTTGTAAAATCTTTTGCATACTTAGTAAATGTACCCTTAAGAGATTAGCTGAAAGCCATATTTTTTCCCATGGGAGATTGTGAAAGGAATTAAATGAAAGCATTAATCTGAATTGCAAAAAATAACCAGTTGATCAAACTGAACAAAAGCAGCCATACTTAATCCTGAGTGATTCACCAGTGCTAGTATAAGCATTCAATGTGCTAGGTGGAGCTAGCATGACATTTTTAAAGCAGCAATAGAGAAACTCAGTCCCTCTATAAAAGGACAACATGTGTATATATTTTAGATCACTACTAAAATTAATGATAGGTTTCACCCCACCTGCCAAAGCTTCTTAGTGATTTGCCTTTTAGCCCCAGTTTAGATAAACCTTTTTAGTGCTCTTGTGTTAGTATGTTCAGGCTGAGCAATCACAATGCACCAGCGAGTGTCCTGCAAAGGGACTGGGAGACAAGTCTGCTGCTCTGGCCAGCTGGAAAATGCTGAATTGATGCCTCAGACACCAATACGGTCTACATGACATCGCCATTTTCCAAAGCACCTCCCAAATGTGTATGGAATCATTAGGGCTGTTTTAAAGAATGGGTTATGAGCTTAAATGGTTAGCTCAAAGCAATTTGTTGTGCCAGCACTGGAGGTAGAGGCAGAACTTATGTTTCCCAGCTTCCTGGTAGCAATAAGCATTACTTTCCTGTTTCGTCAGCAGGAGAGACAAGGGCCCTGGAGCAGGAAAGTCGAGAGATCTAAAAGTAGCGTGTTCTTCCTAGACTTAGCCATTCCCAGCACATATGGCCAGAATGGACGTTTAAATAATTCAGTCTCACTCCTTTATAATGCAGCTCAATTTAACCTAGTTATCTCTACAGTATTACCTGTGCTTACCTTCCTAAAATACTTCTAGCTGCAATTTGCCAGCACCAAGAAACAAAGGATCTACTGCTTACAGTTTAGAGTTTGTATTGATGTTTAATCATTCTTGCTGCACCTGATTCTTATAAGAGTTTGTCTTTCAATTCCCAAGTGGTCAGTCTTGCCACACTTTGCTGCAGTCTGTTTTCCATTTGGTACCTGATGTGGTTTAGGCCCAGCCGGCAGCTAAGTGCCACGCGACCACTAGCTCACCCCTCCCCCGGCGGGATGGGGAGGGGAAGGGAAAAACAACGGCAAAGCCTCGAGGGTTGGGATAAGGGCAGTTTACTGGGACAGCAGGGGAGAGGGAAACAATCAACAACAGTGCTGATAACAGAGAACAATTTACCTATCTGACCGGATACTCAGCCCATCCCAGAGCCACGCAGAGCCTGCCCCTGCCCTACTAGCCCCCCACCCTTTAATGGTGAGCATGACGTCACATGGTATGGAATAGCCCCCGGCCAGCCCTGGTTCCTTGTGAAATTAACTCTATCCTTGCCAGAACCAGGACAGTACCTTTTGGGTTAGGTTTTTTTTTCATAGTTGTTACCTTTGTTTTGTCACTGTACCAGGAAGAAGCACCACTAGTCAGAACCATGGCCCCCTGATTGCTGAATGATGCCTTTTCCTCTTTGAGAACTCCACTTTGGGAAAGATTGATTTGTACTTGTAGACACCATAATTGGTTGTGGCTATGGGGTTCAGCCCAGATGTCTCTGCACAGATTATTCAGTATATAGAAGATTATTGTCTGATGAATTATTCCTGTGGTCCTATTTTAATGTTTCATTTTTCAAATACATTTGAAAATTTCAGAGAAATCAAGACTGAATTCTCAAAAATAGTTCAAGAAGGAAGCCTCAATAAATGTGAAACCAGCAAGCTTGTTAAAGGCAGCTGGGGGCCCTTTCTAATCCCCAAGTTGTCCCAATATGCTCTTTTGACTCTGTGCTAACATATTCATTGAATTCTGCAAACCCTTCTTACAGTGCAAATACTTCCATTTCTTAATCATAGATTCAAGGAGGGCTGTGAAATTCTGATTTCTAAATACAACAGAATATTTTGAAGCACAACATAAATATTGATAAATAAAAAGGAATGAAATGTTGACATTTTAAAGATACACAATCAGTTATATCTGTTTCTAAACAGGCAAGGTCACAAGGGTGTTTTTTGTCTTGCAAATATGGTGTTTGAAAGGACATTTAGGTCTCTGATGTCCCTAGCTTTTTCTTCTAGTAAACTCCTATTTTTCCACATGCATCTCCTTGGGTAAACACTGCAGACTGGTCCTGTGATGTTTCCCACTGACATTCTGTAGCCTTGCAATGTGGCTGGGATCCTAATGCCTTTTTTGAAGTTCTGAAGTTTCCCCAATATAAATAAACCCCAGGATTGTCAGCTCACCATGCTAATATGTGTGCAAGTGTTCAAAACTCTACATGCTTTAGTTGCTCCTTTTCTTAGCTCTGCTGGGAGTTAAGTTTCCGAGAAATGTGCATATTAAAGCTCAGTGCCATTACTTCTCAGCCTCCGTGCTCTGTTATCAGCTATTGCACCTGAACCCCCTCTCCAACCCTGTCTCTGGCTGGAGTTCCCTTGCTATCAACCCAGCATTTCTGAATTGTAGACCTCTATGGCATTATGGTAAGTGCTCAGTAGCTGGTCACTGGTTGGGGTTGATAAGAAAAACTGAAGAGTGATTGGTGGTACAAAAAGTTTGGGAGCTGCTCTGTTAGGCAGCCTGGAAAAGAGTAATTCCAGGGAACCCTGGGGTGAAAGGCTTGGCATATCCCAGAGTCTCCTTAATTTATTTGTAGCTAAAAGCTTGTAGGGAGTACAGAATTGGGCATTACTCTTTACACCTTTTGTGCTAGTGTGTAAAATGTACCTCTAAGAGAAGCTTAGCTATGTGGCATCATCTCACCATTTGGCAAGGTTTTTTTCCTTGGAAAAAATTTTCAGTTCATGGTCTGTACAGGAGCTATTCACTAAACTGAGTATGGCTATTCCAGCATGTTTCAAAAGAGGATGCAATGCTCAAGAGGGACAATCTCCCTGCCTGCTGCTTACACAGGGTGTCCCGGTTCCTTCCAGTGCTGCTCCTGCCATCATTGTATGCAGGAGTTCAGGTGTTTGCCTGTGGCAGTGTACATGGTGGCCCTATGCAGTTGTTTCAGTGCATGAAGTTCACAAGTGAAACTCCAGCCAGCATCCATCATCCTCCAGAAGTCTGAAATGATTGTGCTGACATTGATTTTTAGTACAGAAGCCCTTTCCTCCCACTTCTAAGGATTTTCTTACACATCACCTGAAGGATGCACTGGCAATAGATATATGAATCACTTACCTGTTACAAACCAATTATGATTATGTACAACTTGGTAACAGCAGATTGCCTAGAAAATGGACAAACTATTTCTTAGAAGATGGATTAACTTTCATGCACTATATGAGTGTAGTAGAAGAATAATTATACAGGGAGGTTAGATGTTCAATTTCAGGAGTAGGGAAGTTAAATTTTGTAACATGAAGAAGATTGAGGTCAGTATTCCAGAATTTCTGAACAGAGATAACCACAGTATTTTGCAGGACCCCTGCAAGTGATTTACTGGGTACAGCCTCATCCTGCCAGGCCTCCGTCTGTCTCCTGCCCTTGCCTGGTTGGTTGCTTGGGTTTTTTTGTTTGTTTGGGTTTTTCTCTTCCCTTCTCTTTTCTCTTCTCTTCTCTTCTCTTCTCTTCTCTTCTCTTCTCTTCTCTTCTCTTCTCTTCTCTTCTCTTCTCTTCTCTTCTCTTCTCTTCTCTTCTCTTCTCTTCTCTTCTCTTCTCTTCTCTTCTCTTCTCTTCTCTTCTCTTCTCATTTTTCCCAAAGTAGCCATTTAAACTAGCATTGTTATTTCTTATACAGTCCCAGTAGGGTCCACATACTGGATTGCTGGATGCTGTTGAATGTGCCTGCTGTCTCCTGGATAGTTGCTTGTTTTGCATACTAGGCATATCCTTCAACATGGATACATCCACTGCCTAAGATGTTTGAGTTTCAAAACATTTTACAGTTTACATCATTATTCCTAGGGTATAAGGTAGGAATACAATTTAAAATATGTTTCTAGAAGTTTTGAATAGTTGTAGTTATGTTTCTGACTTCCAAGGCTACTTTTTTAAAACCACTGTAATGGTCACTGTGCTTCTTTAGGTTTACATTTATTTATTATGCCTTTAAAGCCTTTGAGAAGGATTGTTTTACAGTGTTTTTCTCTTTGTGAAGAGCTGTGTACTCTAATTGGAATACATATGTTTGGTGGAAGATAGAGTTTAGTGCAATTGCAATGTGAATTTTGGGTCTTGCAGCTGTTTGTAGACATCTTTAATGATTCAACTTCCTATAATATGACACTTTACAGCATGATGTCTTCCTTACACTCAAATCTTTTTAAAACAAAGTCTCATATTCCCATGAATCAAAGAGATATGTACTTGCTGCAGCTAAGTGTGGCCCACTTCTACTCTCACACACATACATAATTCTCAGTGACAGATCTGGCAGCTGACAGTAAGGTGTGACCCTACCGGCCTGGGTTTTTCACACCAAACCACTCTATTGCACATAATGGAATAACTCAAATCAGCATTCGATCTTATGAATGTAATAGGCAGTCCTTTCCACTGAATTTAATTTTGATTTATCAGTCAGGTCTTGCACTTTAAAAAAAATAATAATGCCTGTACATAGAATATTTCTGTTCAATATGTTGCAAGGGACTGCTACAGTTCAGGACAGATACTTGTAGTGATGTGATGGTAGTCACTGTGGTGTGTTTGCATACTAATCAGATGAGTCAGTTCATGAAGCATTATACTTGAGAAATCCTCAGCTATGCTCTATAGAGCAAATTTGATACTCAGGAAAAACTTCAGGAGTATAAAGCTGTGTCTCTGCCAGCATTTTACTGGTTACTGCTTATACATGTTTTGTAGGTCTGATGTCAAACAGACTTTCTTTAAGACACACAATGCTTAATAAAGACAAATTTGAACTAATTCACTGTGGTATTTTTCCACAAAGCTGCATGGCCTGGAACCAGTGAAATTTGCATTGCACTCATCTCATCAGGTCATCAGGTTTTAATAGCCCCTCTGTACTAGCACTACAGGAAAGTAGTTATTTATTACGTTGCAATGCACATTTGCATCAGTGGTAACTCTTCACTGATTCTGTGTTAATGGTATAAAGTCTATACCTTGTCTTTCAGGCTATTTTTCAGAAAAGCCTGAAGTTAAACTATGCTTAACTTAGAGCTTCTTCACCATAGTAACTTGTTTTGTCATTGCATGCTCAGGCTAAAATGTCCACGCTGCTAATAGCTTCCCTCATGGTGATGGATGCAGGTATTGATCAGGTTAATTTTGGTGCCTCCAGTGAGCTTGGAGAATCAAAGGTATGACTGTGATGCTGTGTGATGCAAAGTGGTTTAACAAGGTCAAGGGCTTCATGTGACTGTCCTGCTCAGAAAAGCGTGTTGTATATGACAACAACCACTACTGAGAAAAAAGTAGAGATTTTCAATAGGGTAAATTCCCTGTTAAACAGACTTCTAGAGGGTGTTTCAGATGATAGCTATTCAGGGGACAGGGAAGAGAGAAGCCTGATGTGCGCTGGAGTTACTGGCATTGTTCTTGTTGAATCTGAGCTGTGACAAACCAGAGTATCCAAAGGCGCACAGAAAGGGGTATTGTGAGATGCAAAGAGAGAACATGTGGCTTTTGGCTGGTGCACAGTCCACTGGCTGCAGCCCTGTGGCAGGAGGGAGCTGGCTGTAGCACCAGATGCTACAGCCAGTCTGAGACCTGCTGAACTCATCACAGTTTTAACATGTGTGGAACATTGGATTTCAGCGTCTCACTGCTCCTGCCTCTGAGAAGAGTTGCAGAAGGGATATCCTTTCTGGGTAACATCAGGGTGAAAAACTGCACCTGCTGCTGCTGTAATCCTGCCCAGCATCTCCGTTGGGAGCAGTGCCACTAACCCGGCTCTCCTGCCAAGCCCAGAAGAGGGGCACCATGCACTTGAGGTGCACCAGGCCCTCCTTGCCTGCTGGAGATGATGACTGGGGCTGTGTGTGAGATATGGTGTGGCAGTGGCCAGGCTGCCCTGCATCTGGATGGGATGCTGGCATGGGGGCCAGTGATGGGGGTAAGCTTTTGGGCTGGGTGACAGGGACTTGATTTGGCTTCTGAGACAGGGTTGGAGATGTGGGAGGCCTCACTCCCAGACCCTGATGTGGGGGCTTTCCTGCTATTTGCCCCTTCCCTTCCTGGCATCTCTCCTTCCCCTGACTCAGACAGGGCTCCTGCCTGGGCTTCTTGGCTGCCTGCACATGGGTGAGATGCTGGGGCTGGAGCTATGGATGTTTGCATCTTCAACAGGCACATGTGAGCAATGTGCCTTTAAGACTAGCAGGAGAGCAATAGTATCTCCCTCCCTCCTGTTAATTGTAGCATGTTTTTCAGCCATGCTTTCCAGTCACATTCGCAGGCTATGAGAGGGAGCAGTGCTGAAGCTCGCTAGCTGAGTGCCGCCCGGACAGTGCGTGCTTGCCTGCGACGTGGGTGCCTGCAGGTGATGGGCAGCGCCTGGGGCCAGAGAGCTTTGTGCCAGAAGCAGAAGTCCTGTTTGCCTGAGTTTCGGTGACACTGCCAGGCTCACCACATCACCTGTGCCCCTCACCTCCTCACCTGCGTGGCCGTGACCCAAGCCGCAGGTCCAGCGCACTGGTCACCCCACCCCAGGGGGCCCTCTTACGGGCTCCTGCATGAGCTATGAGTGGCGCTTTGCTGGTGCTTGGGGACCTGCAGCGGGTGATGCAGCGGGAGCCGCGTGGTGTCTGGCCGGGGATGCTGTGGGCTGCCGTGGGAACGCCTGGCTTCCTGAGCGCAAAGTGACTGCAACTAACTCGAGGTTGGGACTACTTCTTGGAGGATGCCCTGTGTGTCTCCAGTCATTCCTCTCTGGCCTCACCGCAGAATATTTGGAGTTGCTTGCTCACCCCTGCTGAGGGGGGACAGAGGTATAGGCCTCCAGAGGGTTAAGAGCATCTGCCTTTATGCCAAGTGTTCGAGCAGGAAATAATCTGCAGAGATACATGTGCAGCAATTCAACTGCTGCTGCTCTCCCAGGCTGCTGCTGCTGCAGTTCGGTGTGTGAGAGAAGCTGTGCTGCTCACAGAAGATGCTTTCTTGTTGTGTCCGAAGCACCAGGCATGGCAGCACAGCCCCAGCTGTCTGAGCTGGGGTAAATGACTTCATCCAAGAGGAATTATGTCGACTTGCTGGCTCTGTCTACTCACTGAGGTATGTGCTGCTGCCTGTGCAATGCGCTGTGATCTTTGTTGGGGGGGATACAGCCCTCTCCTCAGCCTGGGCTATAAAATTAAAAAAATCATTCAGTGGGAACAGGGTTTAATATGCAGCCAAATGCTAGACAGAAATATGCACTTGTGGATTTTGTGTGTGTAGCAGGGAGGAGAGAGCAAAGGATACCTAAGTAGATACCTTTCATGCCTGGCAATAAAGTTGTTGCACTTAATTGGAACAAACTTTCCTTGTTTTCTGTGGAATGCACTTGGGAGCTTTTCCTTCTTCCTGGCATATGACCTTTCGAAGGGGTTGGCTGCAGTATGCTGGGTTATGCTTTGGTTCAGAAACAGGGACACAGTGCACTCTACAGGTCCCTTCATTCTACTCCTGCTGATGTAGGGAGGACAGAGGGCACCCACCCGGAGAGAGAAAATGCTGCCGACAGGGAGGTGGTGGGTTTTGGAGGAGTGAAATTAAACTAAAAGGAACAGAAGAGGTGCTCTTCCCTGAGGAAGAGGGAATTTTAAGGTCCTAAGGGTTGATCTTGGTGTTTGGAAGTAGAGAAGGAAATTTGTTTTAGAAGCAGCCTGTGTATGAGTCTGGTTTTTGTGTTTTGCTTTCCCAGCTCTGTGGAGAGGAGTTTTGTTCATCTCTGCTAACTGCTTTACCACCTGCAACCTTTGCTTGAGGATTTTTTGCACCAATACCTGGGAGAGAAAAACTGCCAGTGCCATCAAATTTCCTTAGACTTGTTTAGGAAGGTGCCTTCTTGAGAAATCCCTAACAAAATCAGTAGCAGCTAATGCTGATCCTTTCTCACTGGCAGGGCATGCATTTTTGGTTTGTCTTGAGACCTCCAGTGGGAGCTTTACTCTTTAAACATTAAGCTGAAAGGGAAATTTTCAACCAATTTCCCCTGGAAAAGCAGGGTGTTGGGCATTGGATACCTATTTGGTTCTCCCAGCTGACTTACACATGTATGTTTGCATGTTGGGTCCTGACCATGTGAGCACAGACCCTGCCAAGGAAACCTGGTTGTGCAGTATAGGTAGGTGTTGCCCATATTACGTGCCTGGATCACGCGGAGAGAATTTTGTGCATGTTTCTGGCATTGCAGATCTGTTGAGATAGCACAGCGAACAGTGCCGTTGCTGTGTAACAGTTTCAGAAGTGTTTCTGTGGCATCCTGGCAGAGCAAATGTGTCATTCATAGCTCCACAATTCAGGAAACAGAGCAAGACTGTCATCTGCACTGTAAATCTTTTTAGTCACTTTTGTTTTCTTTAGTCAGGGCTTCTTGACTGGAACGTGTTGCTACCTGAGCAGTTTGGTCAGAGCTCTCTAGAAGAGCACTTATAAAAGGTGGTGAGTGTTAAATAACCCAATTGCATGTGCAGGATACACTAGAAAAATTATATGGTAGTCATCCCATTTACTGCTATTTGCACACAGGCAGAACGGTGATTAGAACGGTGTGAATTAAAGTAAAATGCTTCTTACAAACATACTTTCAAAATTCAAAATTGATTTGATGTTTGCTGGGCAGCAATTGTTTTGATCATCTTTGTGCCCCTATTCCAGCAAGTGCATTTCTCAAAAAGTACTTCTGCAAAAAGAGCAAAATGTTGGAGTGTATTCATGTGTGATGTGGTCTGAAGGAGCGGATGGGAATATGTGCCTTACAGCTGTACTCCCATCCGCTCAGGAAATCAAACCAGTACATTTCAACTACTGATTATTTCTAAGCAGCCTTTCTGGTCAGTAATAAAGTTTTGCATTAAACTCTAATTATATGGAAGTCAAGAGCTATTTGCTAGAGTTAATAATGGGTAATTTTAAAAATTGTAATTTATTAAAAGGGGGCTGGTCAGCATTGCATGTCACATGCGCTGTACTGATACTTTCCTCTGCCTGACAGTCACATAACAGCCCATGTTGTAGAGCAAGGGCAGGGTGCTCCTTGGCGTGCCCCTCAGGTGCTCTGCTGCAAGACGGGGCTAAGCTTGACATTCATCTGGGCCCAGTGGTGACATGGCAGCAGCGATGCTGGGATCCCTGCAGGGTTTGCCTTTTTGGAGACAAATGCCTGGCCTTATCCATGAGGTCCTGTGCCTGGTGAGCCATGCTGGGACAGTTGTGTGCTGCTCAGCAGTCACAGGTAGTGCAGGGAATGGATAACAGACAAGTGCAAAGGGAATAAATTGAAGAACTGTCAGCTAGGGAGTGATTTCCCTGCTTTCTGTGGGGAGGTAAATGAAGGACAGTCATTAGGTGCCTGCAATCTTTCAGCGACCAATACATTTTTATGCTTTGGATGCTGCTTGTAAATCAGCTACAGGTCATCAAAGCCTGTGGTCCAGAAACTGTTGAGTTGGAGATAAAACTGTGCCTTTCTAATAGTGCCTGGAGTATCTTAAAGAGACTATTCTACTGCATGTGAAATCTGTCTGGCTTTGTACCACTTATAAAATGTGTTCACAGTAGGTGGTGGCATCAGCCTCCTCTTAGTGAATGCAGATATTTATATTATGCAAAAGGTTTTCTCACTTTGCTGCATTCAGATGATGACTGGAGATACCATTCTTGTTAGATAAAAAATTGAGTCTGACTTTAGAGGTGAATTCAAAGAGCAATTTCTATTTAATATATATAGCAGCAAATAGGAACAAAGGTGCTTAAATATTACTTTAATGATGAATCGTTATATGGTTCTTACCAGTCTGAAAAACCATAAAAGTCAAAATGGAGTGCTAGGATTTAGTCGCTTAGAAAATGCATAGAAAGGGACCTGTATTGTAGAGAGGGTTTTTACACCACGTCAAAGTAAAAATGTTTTGAGGTGCAAAAGTATCAAGTGACTTTCCACCCCAAAGATAAGAGGCAGCTGCTACCTATTGTTTATTGTTCCAGAAGGTTATTTTCTTTGGTTGCTCATCACTCTTAATATTTTTTTTTATTTTTTTTTTTTAAACCCTGACTGATTCCTCCTCCTTCCTCTGACCGTGTTTCAGGGCAGATGCTGCCATAATACTTTTTCTTTTGCATGCTATGATTTTTATTACTAATCCTAATTAAATACTGTAACTTTTGAAAATCAGATTAATTTAAACCATCAGCTCAATACAAATGCTGTAACCATCGGAGATCATAAAATGTTCAAGGGACCGTAATTTTACTACAAAGCTGCAGTGGCATGTGTCCAAGGATCTTCCTACCTTTGTTCAGATCACATGGATTGTAATGTGTGCGCTTCTGCATAATGCAGCATGAATAGAAATGATACATTCCTCAGCTGTTGAATTGCACATTCTAGCCATAAGTCAACAAACATTAGAGAAATGACATCATCTCTCACATCATTGAAATACTCTTTCCTTGCTATAAATATTGTATGAATTCTATGGTTTCTGCACAATAGATAAGGGGGACAGATAGAGATGGGAAGTTGTTGCACACCAAAATTGCACTTTACTTGTGAGCTAGGTAGTAGTGGACAAGACACAATTAGCCCTACTGCCACTGAGAATGTTTCCACACTCGGAACACAGCCTGTGAACTCAGGTTGCACAGAAACTGCTTCAGCTGGTTTGATCTCCAGCCAGGACAGACATTGATCATCACTTCAGTCTCCTGGGCAGCAGGATAGATACTTTAAGGTTCTGGCAACCTGTTTCCTTTTAGACTAATTTTTGGTCCTTTTTTGCCACAGATATTATGTAGCAAATAATTAATTTTGCTTCCAAATCAAGCAGTGGCAGTTGATCTCCATGTTCTGTCCCAGCTTTATTTCTGAGGTGGTGATGTTAGGGAAGATCTCACTTGTCATTATGGATGTAATTTCCCAGCACCAAAAGACAGAAAGGTGTTAATCTGACACTGCAAACATTTACATTGGAGTTTGTGGTTTAGACTTTCTTCACAGCAGACGAAAAAGGTATTCTGAGGGAGACATTACCCATACTTATTTTAGGAGTCTACAGTAAGATGAGATGAATCTCAGGCTAGAAATGCCCATTCCTCTCTAGTCATGCAGATGGAGCCTGCGTAACTGGCCTGGGGGTGTGTGGCTGCAGCACTAGATGAGATGAACCCCACCAAGTAACAATGACTGTTTTCAGTCCTCATCCAGCAAACTGCTCAGCTCCACCTGGAATGCTCCAGGCTCCTTTGAGGACCTTGGTGGAAATGAGAGGCATGGTGGAGGATCCGACCCTGCAGATTTAATTCGGCTTTACTGAACTTGAGTTGCTTTGTCAATCCATATTACTGAGTGTGGCTGTGAAGTATGTGCTGCTGTTTGCCACTGAGCAATAGCAGATACCCCTTATGTTTCTGCTCACTAGGATGCGGTATTGCTGCTTGACTGTAAATAGAATCTGATTGGTAATACAAGTCATGCTTTCCCCCCCCTGTTAAATAGCAATAAAATCTTCCAGACCTGGCTTTATGGTGAAACTGAAGTGGGAAGATCGGTGTCAATTTAGACTGATGTGGACGATACGTGTTTGTGTCAGTAGGCTTTGCGGATCTTCTCCTCCTGCCCACTTCCCCACCACCTCGATTGTATGGGGGGAGTTACTATTGCAGACTGGTAGTATGAGATTTGCCCCATAAAACATTTTATATTTGGGATTTAGCCAGCAGGCTCATTTCAGCCAAAATGTGGAATTCAGGAGTGTGTTTTCATGCCAAGACTTGCAGCATTTGACCATTCTTTTTCAGCATATGCAACATTCAGGAAGCTCTGGGCAGGCATGTATGATTATATAACAGCTATTGCTTGCAAAGGAAAAAATAAAAAAAATTGTGGAAGCATATTAATTATCCAGAGTTTAATGTATATAATGGTTTGCAAACAGTTATTGTGGATATTGTTATCTGAAAGGCTGTAATTTTAATGGTTCTAATGAGGGCTATTGTAGGTCTACTGAAACTCTTACAGTTATGGTTTAATTTTAATATGGGCTCTATTTGCACAAGCCAGCATTTTAAGATTTTATCGTACCCAGAATTATGTGCCTGGTTTATGACAATAAAATCATAGTTGAATGCTGGAATGAACATGAATATATCTGTAACAAAGAGATCTCTTGTCTTGATAACTTACCTGTTTTTAAATGTTAATCATCACCTTCTCTGTTTTTTAAAATTGTGTGCAAATACAAAACCTCATGTAAGCATGTAAGTCTAAGCATTGTGGTGTGGATATAGCAAATACTGTCTAGCTGTCCTTGGATCTGTAAGACATACGCGATTGTTAGGATCATGTTGTTTGATCTCCTGATAACACAGGCTATAGAAAAATTCATCCAGCAATTTCTCCTTGCCTTTCAGAAGCATATTCAGACTTATTTAAAGAGTGCAGATAACTGGGACTCAAAGGTGTCCTGAGGGTAGTTGTTTCAGTGAGTAATTATTTCCAGTGATTTAAAAAAAAATCCAATCTGAGTTTATTTCCTTGTTCCATATGTTGAGTCTTCTTCTTCCTTTGTCTGCTTAATTAAGGAGCCTGCTAGTAATGGAAATAATTTCCCACGATATGGACAAATCATTGTTCATCCTTCTTTTTTGCTAAAGTGATCATATCATTTAAACTCTTTCCACACAATCTATTTTCAGGCCCTCAAATCCTATGCATTTCTCTTCCAGTTTTTCTGAATAATTTCGAGCTGTGGAGATCAGAGGTGGCTATTCTGGAACAGCAGAACACCACATTCTACTAATATTCTCACTAAAGCCATAAACAGAAACAACATCATCTTTCTAACCTTGGACAAAATGGCCTCTCTTCAAACATCCAAGTGTGTCATTAGATCTTGTAACTCCAGCATGGCCCTGGGACCTCATGTTCCATTTATTTGCCCTGACTCCCATATATATTTTTAAGTCTCTGATTTCCAACATAGAGTTCACCCCTCTGTAAGTGTTTCTCTGTGTTACAGTGTCTGATCTTTGACAGGGCTGAGCAGATGAAGGGAACTGAGTTGTTTGGCTGTAGTCATTTGAGTTTGGCAGTATTTATCACTTAAGCTAGTTCTGAGTTGTATTGGGCTGAGCGATTTGTCTCTGTAGGCCCAGTTAAAAGCACTTCCATTCACTGATGGTTCCTCATTAAAATTACATCTTGTTGATTGTCAGTGATTTTTAAAGTGTTCTGTAGTAATTTCATCTAATGATATTCTTACAGTCAGTATGTGGTGTGTCACTGAGCTCCGCGAAGAACAAGCCTGCAATGTTGGCACAGTTGATCCCCTCCTGCCCCTCCCCCCCCCCCCAACCTGCTTTATTAAGTAAGTGTATTAAAAATCATGTCAGGATTATCCAAGAGGGCTGATTTAGGTTCCTATCACATGCAGGTACAGGGGTCCCTGCAGTCACAACTATCTCTACTGCTTTCCACTTCCTGATGGCCATTGGGTTATGTTTTCCAGGAGACACTGGACAGATTTCTGTTGCTGTTGAGGTGTTCATAAAATCACCCACGTCAAAGATAAAGCAAATTTCAAATTTGGTGTTTGAGCACTCTTCTGTTTCCCATACTTTTTGTCATTTTGGGGTTTCCTGCTGGTTTTTAATTTAATTACTTTCTTTTCATTCCTTAAGAATTCAGTCCTCTAGTAATTGCTCTGTGATGTTGATCTGGGGCTCATGTCCAGGCTGGATAACCATCTTGACCACTTACAATTGCTCAAGTAATATATCCCTTTGTGGTCCATCAATAACTCTCCCATTCAGCTCCTCACCTCACACTGCTGGCATCTGTGTCTTTTCCTTAGCTTGATCATCTTTTTCCATTGCTCCTCCCTTGAGGTATTTCCCTTCCAGCAGGAATATGGAGTAAAATCTATCCTCCTCTGATTGCTGTGGTCTTGTTTTCTATTTCCCATCCCCTCAGTCCTCACCCTGATATTTCTTATTCATTTAGCACCCCTTGTCCTTATCTCTGGGACTCTGATTCCACCTTGATTACTTTATTTCTCTCTCTTCTTGCCATCTTCAGTTTTTCACCCTTTTTTTCTTGAACAATCCATTTATTTCCTTGACATAACAATTACTGACTGCCTGATATTCTGTCTCCAACAGTGGCAAAAAGCAGATGCTTAGAGAATAATGTAAGAAACAGGGTGAGACTATATTAACCCTAATATAACCTGCCAGCAGTGATCAGTATCACGTATGCCTGACTGTGTTGTGAATGTGTTTAAGCACAGCCCAGTGGGGGACATAATCATAGAATCATAGAATAGAATCATAGAATGGTTTGGGTTAGAAGGGACCACAAAGATCATCTAGTTCTAACCCCCCTGCCATCGACAGGGATACCCTCCACTAGACCAGATTGCCCAAAGCCTCATCATAATGCCTAAAACCATGTGGGTGAGGAAAGGATAATTTTACAAGATGGCAAATTCTCTTGCATAACTGCCTCTCTCCAAAGGTGCTCCCTCTCCTTGCCTGATGTTGTTTTGCTTAGCACAGACAGCCACGGCAGTGCCGTGCTTCTTTCTGAGCCAGTCCTGGGGTTCATCTGCAGAGTTTCTCACGCCTGATTGAGCAGGAGCTTGTGTTTCTCTCCCTTGAAGGCTCCTTGAGGAGAAGATTACATTCTGGCAAGATGAAGGGAGAAGTCCTTGCATTTGTTTATGAGCCCTTATATGATCACACTGCCTGACAGATTCCTCTAGCTTTCAAGCTCTGGCTAGTTGTAACACAAGCTGACATAGCTGGAGGTGTGACGTTGCAAAAAAATTTGTGAAAAGCATGACCATGTAGGGGAGGGAGAGACCCAGAACAATATCACTTGCCTCCAGAGAAGTTACAGGTGTCTGTCCTGCTTGCCCCATGGCAGGGCAGCCCAGCATGCACACGGTGGCCAGGGCACTGGCAGCATGGGCTGGCCCCAAGCTGCACAGCTGCTCTTCTCAATTGGTGATTTGGAGATGCGGGGCTTCACATACAGCACATGGGAGGCTGCGAGGGTTACCAGGATGCGAACTTTGCTGTGGTGTGACATTGAGGCGTATTACAGCAGCCAAGGTTGTAGGAAGATCTATGTGAGAAGGTTGGGGGATTTTTCTGTCTGCATCTTCATGGTTACTTTGGGGTTCCTTTTTTATTTCCAGATTAATTGTTTTCTGAGAACTTCTCCAATATTCCTTTAAATCTGAAACAAGGTCTGAACTGTGTGAAGTAAGTAGAAAAATATATTTGAATTTTTAAAAATGTTAGGTTTGAAGTTGCATTTAGAAATATCTCTGTTAGCAAGTAGAATATATTTTCTAGGGCACAGAGCAGCTAAATTAGAAGAGTGATGTTGCAGACATTAGACCCCTGTCTACTAGTTCTTCAGTTGTATGCTTCCTCTGTTACCATCACTACTTCAGCAGCCAACACACTTACCATTGATTGATTTATTCTCAGCTGATGGTCGGCTTTACTGATAGAATGATTTTATTTCAGAGTCATATTTTCTTCACATGGTATATTTTCTTTTGTGGTTGCTGCTTTGTTCATTACCATCTGCCAAATGTTTGGAGAGGTCATGGAAATTCCTTAGGATAACATATAAAAGACGAATGGGAAGACAGAGGCACTTTATTGGCATGACTGGCCTTCAGTACCCAGCTCTTCACTGTCTGACCTCACCAGCAAGGATAAGGGTTCTTCTGTTCACATGGGTGAGTCCATAAGTCCCCACAGCTCTAACTACTCCAATGCACACCATGTGATTGTTGAGTAAGATTGGACATTATTAGTCCTGTCTATTTTTCTCCCTTTTCCTCCCAGAGGCAGAGAAGTGCCTATAATGAGTGATGCCAAGTGATCCTAGCGGTGGCTTTATGGGATATTCAGGAGAACAGGGTGAAGCACGCAACGCATTCCCCAGATGGAGGTTTCCAACTTTGTGCTAAGTTCTTCGTGCCAGAGCTCAGGAGTGTGTGCATATGTAAATTAGCTTGTTAGAAATTCAGGGCAGAAAGGCACATAATTCCTTTGATGCCAAAGGGAACTGTATCTAGAGACTCAGGGTAGAAATATGTCTACCGATATATGTTTTAGTTCTGAATAAATCATCAGTAAGTATAGCACACTCCATTCATTTAGCTTGTGACAGTGTTATTTAGGGGTGATAGGTAACAGTCACAAAGTAATAAGGACTGCCTGAGAAGAAAATATGTGTTAAAGCTCTTAGGTGTAATGCTAATTTAAATAAAATATGTGCTCTATTGGGTCTGTAGAATATTTCTCTTAGAAGTCTCAAGAATATTCAAGCTGTGGATGCTTAAAAGCTGGTTTTCTTCAACATGAAGATGCGATGATTATTTAAGAATCTTTAGACTCATTTTTAGGTTGGGTTGATTCATTCTGTTCTTAGAAGAATGTTTTATGGGTATCTTAGCAGTAGAGACACCTGTGCTTATCTAACATATGTAAATGCAGTCCAGCAGTGTATGCCCCTAACCACAGTAGAAAGCACAGGGAGCTAACTGCTCATCATGCTGCCAAGTCAGACCATGTTTCAAGTTAGGCTGATCAGCAAGGGCATGTTAAGCAGATATTACTTTAACTGTTAATGCTGATGCAGTGTATAGAAAAGAATGAACTCTTTCTAAAAGCTGAATAAAAATAAAGGTTGCAAAAAGAAATCTCCTATCTTTATATTAAACCAAATCATAAATATGCCAAAGGGTCATAGAAAACCATTCTACCTGGGAGTGGTGGGGTGTGTGTGTGTTATTGCCCCTGTTCTTTATTTCTCTAAAGGTTATTCACTGTTTGTGTGGGCTTTGTACTGTAAAATCCTTTGTTGAAGTGATAACCTTGTGCTCCTTGCAAACAAAATTTGGTTAGACTTGAGTTATTGCTTGCATCTTGGAGTGCAGATGCCTTCTAGTCATGGTGCAAATATTAGAACAAACAAGTCTTACTAACTTGGAGTACATTTTTATATGTATTAAAAGATAAGTGTGCGTTTTTTAATGTTTTAGGTATTGGAATATGGATTAGAGCACAGTAATGGTAAAAGGTTGCTATATTGACAGTATCAACCCATGGGAGTGCTGGATGAGGTCCCTTTTTCATCCTGAGAAGCAGTATTTTCTTCCAAGGTGAGATGTTTTAGTCTTGGGTGAGCCCTGAAAGTAATAGATGCTATTATCTGTAGATTTAAACTTTGTCCCTGGCTGCTGCTGGCTGTAGATTTTATGATAGTTCTCTTTTTATTTCTTCAACTTGTGTTGTATAGTTTGTGTTGATTTAGTCTGTCAAAGTAGGCTGGAGAAGCTTGGCTCATCTTGGGCTTCCAATTAATTTTCTGAAGAGTTGAAGGGGATAAGGTATGGTTTTCCCCTGGCTCTTTGAGCTGTGGCAGAGCAAATACTGTATCTTCCTGCAGCACTTCAGTGAGACTTCTTGTGCTTTGCGAAAGAGCAGATGTGGATACTGTGGTAATGATGCTAATTTGGGAGAAGAGATACCCAGGAGGGCAAGTTTCCTCCCTCCCTGCTGAAGCAGTAAGCTCTGTGTGCTCATGGGGGTCCCCTTCTGTTGCTGTTTGGGCTGCTTGGGCTCATGTGACTCCTTGTCTATCTCCCCTCACCTCTCAGAAAATACAGTTTCAAAAGTCACAGGTTTTTTTAGTGTGTGTCTTAGGGGGAGGAGATGGCTTGCAGCGATTGTTTTATTGTCCTGCCATGTAAACTCCAGTAAATGCATATGATGACGTGTGTGGCAGGGTCAGAGTCAGTTCTGATGTTGTCTCAAGCCATGAGAAGACACCTGGGCATGGATAAGCAGACTGAGGAGGATTCTTGTTGTTTCATAACTGGAATCACGTATTTTGGATTTCTTTTTTTAATCTGACATTTTTAAGTCTACCCAAACTTTAGGATGTTGTTTTGACAGTAGACTGCTTAGCATCGCCACACTTCCTGAGGGTGCAAAGAGTTTAAGTGATTTTTTTTTTAATTTTGAAATATAGCTTTTTAGTGTTTACAGGTATTTTCACATTTTTGATATCACTGTTTTTACAATATATTAGGAAAGTTCATACTTCACTGATGAATGCAAAGTTCAGCATGTTGACATCTAACTGTTGCGTAGTGACTTGCAGAGCAGTATAAAATGACTGCACTAATCCATTGGTTCCACAGTACTGGCATTTTGTAGGGAAGAAAAAAAAGAAGGGAAAATAAAAAAGACTTTTGTTTCATGCCTGCAGCTGAGCTAATTATGCTGGTGGCAGGTCTTGGGTGGCTCTGTGTATTTCCTTCGAGTCTGCTGCCTGTCGGATGGCACATGGGCATGTGTTTTGCTGAGTGAACCTTCCTGACCAGTATAGCCAGTGAGGTCCATTACAAACATCCCTTAACTGTAGCACCGGCATATGTAAAGTGGCATAATGGAGAACTGAGCTGGTATCTGTGCCTATCCCAGAAATGTGTTGTCTGCTTAATGTTCATGGATTTCACTTTCCTGAGCCCCTCCGGAGAGGGATGAAGCTAGGACCAGTGAAGTGACCTGCCATAGCTGTAAGACAAACAAACACTTAAGTTTTTGTGTAATGCTTTCAGCATGCCTCTACCGTGCTCTCCAAAGGATCTCATTAAGGCTTTACAAGCTTAGCTAATCATGTAGCTTTACTGCTCTGTTTGTCATCTGGTTAGTAGCTGTGGCTGAAGGAAGAGCTAAATCCAGAATCCAGATGAAAGACTCTCAGAATATCTGTACTAAACTAACAATGAAACATGCCCAACCTCTTCTTTCTCTCTAAATAGTGTTGCTCTACAGATGCATCAACGTTTTCATGTATAGGCTGTGTCCTGGGCCATGGCTTTCAGAAGATAATTTTGTTCAGGAGATGACTATCAGCCCCATCACTGCCCCAAGAAATGATGAATACAGAACCCTCTATAGAGTTTGCAAGTCAGTTTACAATGTTGTCTTACATTGATGCAGAAGACTGCATCTCCCAGAGATGAATAAAAAGCTCACTGGAAACACTTTGTGAATAATAATTATAGAGCTGTATTCACCTCTGATTTCTGTTTTGAGATTTCTGGGATAAAACTGTGCACACTGAGATAGAATTTTCTCTTTCACTGTGTGTTGCTGGGGGACTTCTTTTTTCTTCTGACTGATTGAGGAAAAATGAGAAAATACTTACATCTAACACTAGACTTCTTAATAGTATGAAAAGCATCCTAAGGAGCTGGATGTATGTTGTAATGGCAGCAGTTTCCTTGAAGATAGGTAGCTGAGAGGTCAAGCTTGAAAATCTTGATATAATTTTCTAAGGTAGTTCAGTTTAGTCAGGATGATAGATTTTTGACTGGAGAGGAAATAGAAGAGTGAGGCCTCTTTTAAAAAAAAAAAGATAGGAAGAGGTAGCTTCTTTTGGACAAGAGGCTCTGTTATCCTCTTGTTATCCTCTTTTCTTATTTTGCACAAATGTAGATGCTAACTCCGGAAAAGATAAAGATCCAAGGACAAATTACTGCCTGGAGTTGTTGCTCCCATCTTTTATAATAGCTGTTGCTGTACTGCTATATAGAAATCCATTGCAATGACAGTGTTGGGGTATATGTAATTCTGGAAATGCATTAGGTTTTTAATGACTTCTAAGGGTAAATTACCTGTTTGTTAACAGTTCTTCTATCAGAAAAGCTTTTGAGAGTGCTCAGTGTTTAGAGAAAAGCTGTCGAGAGTGTTCAGTGTTTATAGATTCTATAATCTGTTTCCTGGGGGTTTGGAGCAGTTACTGCTCATAGCAGACCTCTGCAAAGAGTTGGCTTTTTGAATGATATGGTTCATTTCGGTGCAATCTCTGAGACTTGTCATAGAATATAACATCTCCAGATTAAACATTTTCCCAAGTTAGTGACTTTTATGTGGATGGTGATTGCAAGCAAGGAGGGAACGATATTAAAAAGGGAAGTTGTATGTGGATTTAGCAAATAAAAGCTACATAATATTTATGCAGCAGCTACATCCTTTTAAATGCCTTTGAATATCATATGTGACACCATCTCTCCCATTAGTGTTTCCCTGTAACTGCAGTAGTTGGGAGGGACTGTGAGTCCCAAGCTACCGAAGGGTTCTTTCAATCAAGACATTGAGTCTTTCAGGATACATATTTTCTGCTCAGATTTAAACTGTGTGATTATTAACAGCACTGAATAAATGTGTGAAATCCTAGAAGCTGTGTGCAGTGTCCTACCCAGAAAGGTCCCCGTTAGCTGTGAAAACTGTGTTGGCAATCAGCAAGGGGTTACATCCCCAGGGGCCACAGTCTCCTACGCATTATGTGAAGAGGAGGAAGGAAAGAGAGGGGCTGACCCTCAGTGCAGGAACCTCTCAAGTTTGCAGCTGAATACCTGCCAGAGCTGAATGGAGAAATATCTTTTGTCTCAAACTTACTGAAAATGTCCCTCAAAACAGCTCTATCCCAGTCAGCCCTACATTCAAAATAATTATGATTGATAACTTTGTTTTGTGTCTTCCGATCGCAATCAATTAAATGCACAAATGCTGGCAGGATGAGAGTGAGTATCACGATCTGAATGTGAAATAGTCTTTTTTTTTTTGAAAGGCTTTATTTTATGATTTAATTATTGCATGACAAGGATTCATCTGTGCTCGTAATAAGAAGGCAATTTAATTGAATTCTCAATTTTATAGGCAGGATCTAAACAAGAATTACTAGAAGGTGTTTTTCATAATGTTGACAATTCTCCTTTTATAACACTTATTTATAGGCATTCATGGCTGACAGATGTATGTACAGAAATAGTACATATTTATAGACTAAGTCTATAGTTTAAGGCAAATAAGCAGGCCTTGCCTTTAGTAGAATATTTTCCTGCATAAGGACTCTGATTTTAAATAGTGTGGATAATGGTGTCTTTGCTATCTGAGGAATGTATGGGTATGACTCATAGTGTCATAAATACTACGGCTATTACAGTGAGCATCCAAGTGAAATTACACGAAATTATATATTTGCCAGGATTCTTTTCTCTAACAGCCAAACTTCAAAATAGAAAGCTTTATTATGCATTTTGATGCATTTGAACTACTGAATGTTCTTGCTGGCCCAATAGACAGTTTAATAGGGCTCCTGAACATCATCAATAATTCATGCTTCTCTTAAACAAGGATGTGGTACTTGTTGTTCAACTATAATCTGAGCATACAATATCGTGAGCTACTACAGGATGCTCAGTGGCATGGTCAGTGCTGGCCCTTGACCTTATAGAAGTGCAAGGTTCTTCTTGCACCCACTCCCTGTGGGTGATGCTCCCAAACAGAGAACTGTCCTCTTTGCCCTCACCTAACTGTTGCTTTTCCTGAAGGAGAGACAATTATTAGCTGAGGGTGTGGTAAAGTCCCTTCAGTGTGACTTGTTTGATGTACATGCTGTAAATCATCCCCAGCATATGAGTGTCAGTGCTGGCTGGACCAAATATGGGAAACTGATGGTCCAGGTGGAGATGTGTGGAGGAAGCCTAAGCTGGGGTATTTGAGGGTGCAGGTAGCATTAGTGGAAATGGAAGTGAGTGTTAAACTGGAATGCACTGTTCCAGTTCAAGACAGAACTGAAAATCCAGTGACTATTTTAGGATATCTTAACTGACATTTATGAAGAAACATAATGGGATGTAATTTTTTTTTCTTTTGAAGTATGTCTTTGACTTTATTTGTTTTATTCTTATTTTACAGTACTGTGTCATCACTTGTAATGCTGAATACCATATCCAGATAGAAGATTTTAGAATCAAAGAGGATGAGAAGGGCCAAGGGCGAGTACAAGGAAGGCTATCCCCAAGGGCCTGTCCTCTTGACATACCTCAGAGAGTTCTACTGGCCACTTTTGCTGTCTTTGGTCTCATTTTACCATTGGAGAACTGAGGCATGCAAAGCATTGAGGCATGATATGTCTAGGATGAGCATTTCAGCAGAGCTGAGAATTGACTGTGAGATTCCTGGATAGCAGTCCAGTCTTTTTCTGCAAGAACCTTCATCCTTTAGACTTGCCACATTTAAGGCATGCTCATGTGTCTCTACAGAGTAGGAGGATGCAAAGAGCTCAGAAATTAAGGATGTAGTGTCTTGCACAGGTATTCCTGAAAACAGTTAACAATGCTATTTTAAAATAAGAATTTGTTGCACAAAGAGCAGTAACTTGTCAGACAAATGCAAGAACACAGTTCATGTAACCGTTCAAGTGAGAGTTTTACTGTAGGTGTAATGAGTCCAAAGTCAAGACCTTATTGTTCTTTATCAGGCTTCTAAGAAAAATCTCATGCTGACTTCCTGAGTTCTTTATTTGCTATCTGGATAATGGCCAGATTGTGCCCCATCTTTGTTCAGGATGCAGAAGAGTGTGAAGAACTCCATAGTTATGCAGCTTTCAGGAGTGAAGCTACAATCCCCAAGCAACTGTGAGCTGTGCTGGTTTGAAAATAGCTTTTTTGCAGCTAGCTTAAGGACTGGTAATGCAGCACAGCGTTGCACCCTGCCAGCGCGATGTCTGTATTCAGTGAGCTGGGGAACAGCAGGAGTCTGCTCAGCTCTGTCTCATCCTGACATTACTTAGGTCTGGGGGAGATGCAGTTTCAGTGGCGATGGTGCTGTGTTCCTTTTGCCTTAGGCACAGGGTTTCTAGCAAAAATGGGCGGGACCTCCCATTTTTCCATCCAGACTGCAATGAGGTTAGTCCTAACAGAGTGCAGCTCGTTCTGGAAATAGTTTTCAGGTGGTGGGTGTGTTTGAAAAGAAAGATGATGGTTCTTCACTTGCTTTTGGCTGTGATGATGGCATTAAGATTTCAACATTTCTCTCTTAACTAACTGCTGCATTTCAGTGATCCTTTTCCTCTGGCTGACTGGAGTGTTTGGCCTGAGATGAGAATTCTGACTCTGTGGTGAAACAGCAAATGATGAAAGTGGCTGACAGTGATTACCAGACATCTTGCACTTATGTCTTGGAGCAGTCGCTAGTAAGAAAAGGCCAGGGTTATTGTGCTTGCTTGTCTGGGACACGCAGCCTGAGCAAACCTACTTTCTCATTAAGCTGTCATCAGGGCACCTGAGATCCTAGCTCATGTACCACGCAGGACAGTGTTCGTCATGCGGAAGTTGGAAATCCTACCATTTGAAACTGCAGATGAAAGCTGGTTTCCAAGATGTTTGACATAAAAGGGCTGTGAGTCCCCACTGATTGTGGCTGAGCTTTGAGCAGTGCTGCCCCCGTTGCCTATTCCATGTCTGGAGCATCTGCTTATGCAGTGGTGCAGGTTGTGTTGCTGTTGCCCAAACTGCTCATCACCAATGAAGTACCTCTGAAATGTGACAGGATGATACAATTTCGTAAGGAATTATTTTATCCCTATTTTCCTCTCTCATCGCTTTGACAAGTGCTGGAGTCCCTCCAGACTGTCAGTGGACTACAGACTGGGACCCTCTTTTCAAATCTTTTTTCTACTTTATTTCTTAGTGTCATGTTTTGTTTCCATAGAAACTCCCCAACCTAACTCAAATTATAAGACTGTCAGGTGCATAAACAATGCTGTCATTAAAGAGCATTCTCAGCTCTGGATGGTTGCTCATTGTGTGTCTTACCAGGCAGGTATTGTGGCAGCAGGAGAGGGTAAGTAAGTGGCCACCAAAACTTGATTGGAGTCTTCAAAGCTTTGGAAGAGCTGGTGAAGCTAGCTGCTGCACCCCTGGAGAGGAATTTCCTTTGGCTGGTGTTCCTTAAAGCTGTTGTGTCCATAACAATTATATCCATAGGAAAGGAGGAATATTTTGCCATTATCAAAAGGATGTGCTTGGGTTACATGTAAAAGCCTGTCTGCAAAGTTCATATTGAATAGATTTACAACAGTAGTAAAAAGTTAAACAGAAAATATGTTGTTTCCAGGAAAAATGAATTAACCACAAAGTATACCTTGGAGTGAGGGGTTAACTTCTATTACTGAGCATGGAAAAATGCCTGTAAGATGTCCAGGCAAGTTTTGAGTCTGTATTGCTGAGATGAGTAAGAATGGTTGACTTGCATCAATATTTCCCATCCTGCTTGCAACCTGGCATAACTGCTATTGCAATAACTTCCTCCTTTCAGTCCCACCCATACTGTTGCCATTTCATCAGTAACAGAAAAAAAGCTTACTTTAATGATGTAGAGACAAAAGCCCTGTGCCTGAAAGAATAGTTTTCCTCTTCCTGTCTTTGTGAAGCTCTTGTATTGGTAACTACTTTTTGTAAGTGCCACATTAGCAGGACAAAAATATAGTGCACGGGAGATTCTGCAACCCTTTAAGGAAGAGCCATTAGGCTGTGAGATAAAACGTGGCTCTGCATCTCTAAAAATAAGATATTTGCATCTCTATAAGGAGTTCAATTTGCTTGGTAGCTGGGAATAGTCTAGGCATCTTCTTTGTAATTATTAAGAATTACAAACTTGCACAATTACTGCTTTGAGAGAGATGTGAATGTACATGGTATTTCAGAGAACATGGAGAAGTGAAGAATGTATTGCTATTTAAAAAGCTGAAGGAGTTTACTTGTTTGGTGGCAAATAGTATAGGAATTAAAGAATTACCAGGCTGGAGAAGGCTTCATGTCCATCTCTGCTCTGACAGATGCTCAGGTCAGACCTTTCAGAGAAAGGGAGGAGCCTTGTCTTAGGAGAGGTGAGATAATTTCTTCAGCCAGTGAAAGCCAGTAGGTGGAAGAGGTAGGACAGCAGAGATGCAGAACAGGTATTACTTTTCTTATCACTTTTTTTAATGGCTGTCTCTTTACATTTGAAAAACCCTAAAAGAAAATCATCAGTTTGAAAAGTGGTCAGTGCCAGGAGGTTGTTTCATGTAAAGCAGCAGCTATTCTGGATTATGAACACAAGATTTTGGTGCTCAGAAGCTCCTTTCCACACAGCCGTAGCCCGAGGTCTGCCTTAGGGCCTCCTGAACTCAAGGAGGGTGGGGTGTCATTATTGATTGGGTCTTGGATCACATTCAAATGGCAAAATTTGGCTCCCAAGGCCTGCAGCTTGGAAGTTAGGAGCAGCAGGAGTTTCTGCAGTATGGATTGGGGTGGTCAGGTCATGGATTTGCTGATATGATTCAAGAACAGTAACTTTTTCTGGAACTATTGCAAAATGCCCACAACTCTGCACCTTAGGACAGTTTTCATATACCAAGTAAAACTATTTTCCATTTTTCTTCTGTAAAAATGTAGCCGTGTACTGTCATTCTGTAACGGAATGGAATCTTTCCATTCAGCAGTGTAGATCAGCTCTGTTCTTCTGCATCCTCTCCATAGTGTCTGTCAGGTTTTTGTGTTGGCTTTTTGTTTTTCATTAACTTATTGCATTGATTAAAATAGATGAGGTATGATGTACTTTTTTGCATGAACACTGCCAGAACTGGAAGCCTAAAATAGGGCTGTACTAACAGGTGCAGATATTCCTTGTCAACAAGTAGGTGTCAGCTCACTGTTCCTGATTGCTTCTTTCATTGGTTGGGTTGTGAACGCTCCTGCTGGGTCTTGGAGCAGACTACCATTTGGCTATCATTTTGGCCTCAATAAGTATTTCCTGCTGTAGAATGCTTTTGGAATAAGCTCTTAACATGCCTGTCTTCTGGTCCTTGGAAAGCCCCATTTTTCACAGCACATTTTCTTTTGAAGTCTGATTCAAAGCCCATTGTAATCAGTGTGGTCTCCTATGCATTTTAATGGAGCCAAATCAATGGTCATGCATTTAGGAACAAAGAATATTACTTGCATCTGCAGGGTGGGTGGATTCAATCTTCGAATGCCATAATGTTGAAGGAGACTCAGGCGTTGTGCTGAAACTCAGCCATGTGTGAACTTTGGCTTTGTGAGACTTAATGCGTCCATCCTTGGATGTACCTGTGAGGGGAAGGATTATTGCTCCCATACGCCCTGCTGATGACATGGCAGCCCCATTCTGATGTTAACACGTTTTAAAAAAGGATTATAGCAATTTGTAGAGGGTTCAGAAGAGTTCTGCAAAAATGACTGGATCTCTGTAAAACTTGCATTTTTAATGAGAGGTTCAGTCTAGTTAAAATAAGGTTAAGAGGATATTTATCAGAACTGTTTAAATACTATGATGGGAGATTTATGTTCACAGGAGGCTTTTTAAACTAGTAGGCAAAGGTGGAACTAGATAAATCAGTGGACAGAAGCTAAAATTAGCTTGTCGGAAGAATTGTAACCCTAAAAAAATTTACCTAAGAACAGAGTGGATCTTTATCACTGGAAGTCCTTAGGAATATACCAATTCTGAAGGTCAGCACATTGACTTCCAGGAGACTCTGATTAAAGATTTCTGGGTTATACTATGTGCAAGACCACATTAAATGTTTAGACTCTCTACTCTTGGCCTTAAAGCCTAAGCACTTGGCAATCACTGACATGAGTGAGCTTTGGAGAAAATTCTTTGAAAATCACACAGTTTTAGGTGCTAATTCCCATAAGAATCCAGACTCCATTGGCCAGGATTGCTCCAGGACACAATGATTTTAAAAAGGATTCTTTTTCTTTGCTGGTTTGATTTAATTTTTTTGTTAATGTCCATTATTTTAAATTGATATTTCTTAGCATATCTTTTTGCTGGAGCAGCTTTTAAATACAATGTTTTTAACGATATATAAAATTGTCTTGCTGATGCTTAAGAATGTTTTCTCCCAAGAGCAAAATCTCTAGCTAAATATTCTGGGTGAGTAATGAAACTGTCTTTAAAAAAACCTCTTTGAAATGCACATATTAAGTAAGCGAAGAAAGGAAGGATGGATGAAGAATTTTTTTTTCTTTCACAACTTTAGGCTGTAGTGATCTTAGATGTTGCTCACAGATTTAATAGGTATAAAATTACAGAAAGATTTTATTTTTTCCACATTTTACTTCCCTTTAAATCACTATCATCAGATTTACAGGTCACTACGTATGTTGCAAATAGGATTTTATAATAAGATCACAGTTTTGAGATTACAGCTTTTTTTTTTTTTTTAATACAGCATTTATTATGGTAAGACTGAATAAATAAATCTATGTATCAATGTCCTTTGAACAGCACTTTCCATTTTTCAGTTCTGTCAATACCATGGCCAGCTGAAAGCACCATCCGTGTAAGGGTCTCATTCTAACTCCACACAGGCAGATCACCACACATGAATACATGATATCAGTTTATGTCCTGCATCTTCCTTAACTGTTTGTAAATTATATGCTTTGGAAAGCAGTAAGTGATTTTGATTTTGAAATACAATGTTCTCAAGGCAGACTTGCTTTGGGAAGCTGTAAGCTGCATTCTTGCCTTGAAGATTTTTAAATTCACTAAAAACCTTAAGCTTCAGTAGAAGCAAAGGGCGTAGATCAGTGTGGCAATGTCACAAAATCCAAATGGATGACATTTTAATGCCACACAGAAATGTACTTCTGGAAAACAGTAATAATAATAGTACTTTACCCTGCTTGGTCTGCTTCAAAATGCTTCATTTGCATTAATAAAGCTTTGGGATGTCCTTGTATAGTCAATACTATTAGTATTGCAGACCAAAGCTTTTAACAATAGTAACCTGTCGTTTGGAGTGCAGCATATGGGTAATATAGGAGTAAGAATAATATAAATTCAACTAAACTGGCTTAATATGTCCCCTCCTGCTGGAGAAAAAAAACCAACCAACCCACAAAACCCCCAAAAAACAAAAAACAAAAAAAAAGAAGAAAAAAAGCAGAGAATGAGATGAAATGAAGACACAAAGAAGCTCATCAGATAATAAAAACACAACGTGCAGTCAGCTACACCAGTCTTTGCAGAGAAACTGCCCTAGAGATGCTTCTGGAGAATGAGGCGATTGCAATCCAAAAAGGTAAGTTGGAATAAAGGAGCCTGTGCATTTGAAAGAAAACGGCAGGCAGAATTAAATCTTAATAGATTATGATTATCGTTGTTGTTATTGTTATTATTGGGGGTTTTTTTGCACACTATCTAATGTAAAGCTGAAATACAACCACTGGCTTATCTGGAATGTATCTGCAGCCTGAGCAACAGCATGGTGCCTGAGAGCACCCGTGCTGCCCTGGTGGTGGCTGTGCTGCATGAGTGGGTGAACAGGTGAGCCCGATCTGGTACAGTTTTATTAGGGGTGTTTAGTTATTTCCCTTATCAGTTTCCATCCTTATACTTTCCATTACGTTTGGATAAAACCTGCCCTTCCCTTGACAAATGTTGGTCCTTACATTTACCTTGGCTTCTTTCATAGCAGTTATTTCTCTTGCTGTTTTTTTCCCAAGTATTTGTTGCAGGTGCAATTCAGGGGTTTTGTTGTTTAGGAATTCTTTTGAGGCTGAAGAGCTCTTTCTAATGTTTACCTGCACTTACTGTGCTAAAATATCATGAGCTGTTTTTTCCTGAGATTTCAGTAGGTAGCTTTTGCAAAGATCAACAGCCATGTATCCAAATGTGTTTAAAAATCTGATTTTTCCAATATTTTTATAATTTAAAATCTGAAGCATCTAAAATACAGAATTTTGGTGGGTTTTTTACTTTCACAAAATTCTGGGTTTTCGTCCTACTTTACAAAGCTGTCTTAGCCTTCTGGGAAGATAAGGTTTGTGTGCCTAGAATTCATAATTTGTTATTCCTAGCAAATTTCAGCTCCACTTGAAACAGATTTGAGGTGCTGGTGTAGGGCTGTACAATGCTTCATTCCTAAGTTTATCTGTATTGCAGACACCATGCAAACTTTTATTTAGTTTAGTGCTAACACAGGTATATTGTCTTCTTGCTAGATTTTTTGTGCACATTTTATAATTAAAGCATCTGTCTGAAGTCCTTGCTGCAGAAGAGAGCAAGATAATTTTCCCTGGTTTATGTAATGCAATATCCCTCCATTGTATGTTCTGTTCTTACTGAGTCCACAGCTTCCATTTGTTCTTCATGTTTTGTTTTTACCCAAGTACATGGGGCATTTCCTGGCATGCAGACTTTGTGCAGGTGCTGTTCTTCAACTGCTGTTTTGTCAAAGGGACTGTAACACAGAGTGTATTTCTACTGTCAAAAGATAAGAACATGTTCCTACCGTCAGTCACTAATATGGTTTGCTTTGTTCCTGAAAGTACATAATTCAGAAATTGGAGTCGTCACTTTGGGCTGAAATTTGCTGTGCCAAGTGTACTTCTACTTCAGGGAGTGCATTTTGCAACTGAGAAAGGAAAGGCTTCCTGATTATGAACATTAATTGTTAAAGATATAGGATACCTCTATTCCTTTATTTTGAAAGCCTTTTTCTTAGAAAGAAAAGTTTTGCAAGTGACTAATCTGGTACATGTGGTGTTATTGTCATCATACTGTGTGTGATATTGTTTGGCTTATGGGTTTGTAATTTTTTGGAAGCATATGAGAGTTAATGTTCAAATGGCCATTTCCTGTAAATCTAAAGAAATAAAATACCTCTGAAGAGGGCAATCCCAGGCAGTACAGTCTGGGCCTTAATCTGAAGTCCTTGCGGAGTGAAGAAAAATGTCATGTCTCAAATCATGACTGTTTTGCTGGAATTCTGTTTAAGTCTCTTTGAGTTGTTCCTTAACTGATAATGTCTCAAATAATTCCTTATATTGATTTGAATGAATCTGCTGTTGTGGAACATAATTGCTGACATACAATGTGATATATAATGCTGTGTTGTGGTTTAACCCCAGCCAGTGACTGAGCACCAGGCAGCTGCTCGCTCACTCCTCTGTCCCTGCCAAGGAGATGGGGAGGAGAATGGAAAAAAAACCTCGTGGGTTGAGATAAAGACAGTTTAATAGGATAGCAAAGGAAGATGATGATGATGATGATAATAATAATAATAATAATACCACCACCACCATGTGATGCACAAATGCACTTGCTCACCACATGTGGAAGAAAAAACCCTTGATGCCCAGTCTATTTCTGAGCAGTGATTACGCCTCCCGGCTAGCTCCCCTTGTTACATACGGAGCATGACGTTATATGGTAGGGAATATCCCTTTGGCCAGTCTGGGTCAGCTGTCCTGGCTGTGCTCTCCCAGCTGCTTGTGCAGCTGGCAGGGCGTGAGAAGCTGAAAAGTCCTTGACTTTTAGTGTAGAGACAGCAACTACCTAAAAACAACTAAAACCATCAGTGTGTTATCAACATTATTCTCATCCTAAATCCAAACCACAGCACTATACTGGCTACTAGAAAGAAAATGAACTGTTATCTCAGCTGAAAGCAGGACATATGGCTATTTATTTTTTGTTTTGTCTTTAAATAACATAAACCCCACCTCCTTGTGACCAGCTGAATTTCGGGCTATTCACTGACAGCATGGCGGTGGCACGGGGAACGCCATGGGAGCTGGGCGCTGCTTCCCTCACTGTCTGCTGCACTAACTGGGGCTTAGACACTTGCAACAACTTGCCAAGGACACAGAATAACAGAAATAATTTCTGAGGTTTTGAGTCTATTTATAATTACAAAAAGCGTGCTTTTTAAAGACAAAAATTGCATGAAATGTCTCCTGTCAAAATCTCACTCATCAATGTCAAATTCTCATGACTGACAAAATAGCTATTTCTGCATGGAAAATGTGACAAAACTGAATTTTGAATTTGCTTCTAACTTTTGTATCTGCTGCTTTCCTTGGAATTGCCTCATTTCTCTGGGAAGGTGTTAATTTTAAGCTAACAACTCTAAAAATGGGTGACTTTTCCCCTCAGAGTAATCTTGATGTTGAGTTTTTATTAAAAATGTAGTTTACTCTTCATGAAATACACATCACAGGAGCCAGTAGGAGAGCTGTGCATAGCAAATTGTACAGCCAGGTATACAAAGCAGTAAATTCATGGCCTCTTCCATGACTCTGAAACTGGAGCCCCTAAAGATGTCCTCAACCCCATCAGTGTGGCAGAAGGGAAAAGCTGTTGCCATACGTTCTGTGTGAGGAGTAAGGCAGTCAGTTTGTCATGATAGTCTTGCCCAATACATGGTATGCTTGTACTTAAAAGACTTTCTCATGTCTCATGAAAATTTCTATTTGTCTTGCTCAAGGAGAGTATAAGTGTGAAGGACAGTGGAAACCAACTATGTATGAATGCTCTGTGGACGTGGTCCAACTCTGCATTGATATCAACAAAAAAAATAAATTGTAGGTTATAATCCTGACAGACAGTAAATTATAGGCAGCTATTTGTATCTGAGCATAACTGCTTTTGCATTTAATTTCATATCCTAAGGGAACATCTCTACAGCAGATCAAAAAGGTTCAGAAGTTAATGGTCCTTCATCTGCAAGATCACTTCTCATTTAACCACTTACCAAAAGCTGCCCCATTGGGATGTGACATCCTCAGCTTCTGTTTCAGAAGTCACCGTGTGCAGGGGTGCAGGCCCCATTTCTTGGAGAAAGAAATATCTCAAGACCCGCACAACTTTCTGCTGCGCTTCCCTCCCAGGCTCACTGGAATCAGCTGATTCTGACTGACGTTCCTCTCAGGAGAGGCAGGACCTGCCAGGGAGCTGTTTGGATGTTCTCCCATGCTCACCCCGAGGCTGATTTTTATCCGTCCTTTGCAGACACCTGTCTTTGCCTGCTTGTCTCACAGATCCTATTCAGAAGCCTGCTTTAGTTGCATTTCTTTTTTTAAGTGCAGGCATTGCAACCTGTATTCATGGTATTCTAGGTTTCTTTCTTCTGTTCTCTTTCTTTTGACAGCAACCCCCTCCTTTGGTGAAAAGGGTGCTTCATTAATATTTGTCATGTAGACTGGGCAAGCAAAGGGGTGAGAAAGGCGGCTAAACATACCCTCTTCTTCTCACTAAGTGTGCATGCTGGTGCAAGCTCTGCAGACTCAGTACCGTGCTGATGTATGGCTCCAACTGGGGCTGTAGGCCCTGGACCACCAAAAGCCAGCAAAGATCACACTTACAGGGTAAGGGTTGTAATTTTAAAAGCTGTGAACCCAAACCTCTTGAGAAGGCACAGTAAAAGGCAAATGGAAGGTAAGTTTTGGTGACAATGTTGCTAAGGTGGCTCGTCTTGTCCTTCAATGTGTGAGCAGAGTAGGATGGAGTGGGAAGGTGGTAGAGGATCATCAAAAAGGATGCTGTTAACATGGCATTAGCTGGTTGCAGGAGGAGATACATAGAAATGAATTCTTGGAGAGTAGTTTTGATAAGCATCTTGAATTCTCCTGGGCTTGACTGGGAGCTGGTGATATTTAAGTATACCACTGAGAGGTTCAAATAAAGGTTTGTCCCTTACACAGCCTTGCTGTTAAATGCATATCTGTGTTTTGTGGTTGTCAGTGGGAAGAAAGCAAAGTGAGCAGATGATGCTGAATTATGCAGGCAGTAGTGCATAATCATATTTTCATTCATGGTCGAGGTGGATGGAATGTTTGGAGAGATATATTTGAAGTCCTCTTAAATATTTCTAATAAAATCTTGACTTGATGGTTTCAAAGCAATTAGTTCCTCAATCTGTTTGATTACATGTGGCAATACAGAAACCAGGACATTTTAAACATAAAAGACTGCATACAAGTTTTGCAGCTCCAAGGTTTATTGTAAATAGCATAGAAAACCAACAAGCATCTTAGTATGTGAATTAAGATGCAATCCTTCTTTCCGCATATTGTTGATTAATTTCTTTTGTATAAGGAAATCCAATCTGCCACAGAACACTGAATCCCAGTAGTAATAAGTCTGGTACAGATACGTATATCTAGCATCAGCCCCAGAGCAACCTATAGATTTTTTTATGCTGTAATAAAGGCAACTTCAGAAAAGAGTAAAAACCAAATCCTGTAATCCTTCATTCATCTCGAAGTTAAATTCTTCTGTACTCTGTGTGTGTTAGAGACTACTGCTCAATCAGGCACTAAAGCTTCATGTACTTCAAAGGAGGAAGCACAGAGTAAATATTTGTAGCTGTCAGTTGAGTCCTGTTGGTGCGCAAAGGTCCAATGCTGGGGCCTTCCCTGCTTGTTTCAAAATTTTTGGGCTGCATGGATCCCATGTGCCTGGCTTAAATATTCCCCGAGAACAGTATAAACTAACCTCTCATTTGAGGTCGGTGGTGCTTTGTTTTACTGATCCAGCTGCTCTGTAGGTTTGTCTTCCTCCTAGTCGTGGTCCTCGACCCACTTCAGCCATCTGCAGACCACAAATGCAGACCTCATGGTCTTTTCTTTAGCAAATTGAATGGCTTGATTGGAAGGTAGAGTTCCCATACACAAGACAGGTATAACAAGATAGGCAACCTCATGGGTACCTTTTGCATCGTATGTGCTGTATCATGATGCCTTCATACTCACTCACAACATGGCAAGGCTAGCATCACCATCCTATTACAGCAGCAATAAAAGGTTGATTTAGTTGCCCAAGTTCGTGCAGTAGATCTAGGACTTGCTTTTTTCCCTGGCTGCTGAAATGGTGATGAGCAATGGGTGCAGCCTGTTCCAGGCACTGAGTGCACCCAAGGTCGCAATGCCCCTCAGCATTACAGCTTAGTGTTGCAGCAGTACCAGCTTTGCAGCTGAGTTGCCTTGCAGTATCCAAGATTGGATCATCATGGGTTGCTCAATTGGTTTATTGGAAAGTAAGGATGTGAGAACAAGGAGTTTGTGCTCCTAAGCTTCATGTTCTGCTATATTTTTTTTTTAGAATTTGAAAAGGGTGTAACCACACTAGGAACAATTTACCTGTTCAGGTGGATTGTGTGCTAGAAGTTTTTAAAAGATAGAGAAATGACTTCTTCTTCCCTTGTGTGCAGTGGATATTCCATTTGTTTGTGTCATTTATTATTGTTTTGCCCCACTCAGTTTATTATCCCAGGTGACGGGTCTTCTGCTGCTGTTATATGCTATAAATGGTTATAGGTCACATGGAATTTTTCTGTGATTACAAAAAAGAGAGTTTTTCACATTTGTTATCAATTGTATATTTACATAACTCCTTTAAATCCATTGTTATTTTGAAGATAATTGTTATTTTATTTTGTTGTTATCACTTTTGATAATTATATAGTGAAAAGCTGTCCCTTAATTAGGGGATAGCATGGTAACTCAGTTGCCACACAGAAGTTATGCTGATTTTTGAAATATGCTTCCTCCCCACCCCCCAAACTAATTTGGTACAAACAGGGCTCCAAAATAATTTCTCTGAATGATGTGGACTTGAGCCTATAAAAGCTCATCTTTTATAACTGCTAGAGCAATAAAAAGCACAGCCTAACACATGTAATAAAAGTCATCTTCATGACAGAATGGTAAAACTTGCTAGGACTTCTCCCACTGATAACTATATTTAAATGAGTGTGCCAGTGCTGGGCATTTAAATGATGTCTGGCTGACTGTACGTGCTGCCAGTGCTGGGTACTGCAGAGTTGAGCTCTAAAAATCAGTTTTTAATTGATCTACATTTGAACTGATCTTTAATTGGAGTTATGTTTTTAAGGAAAGAATCACATTCAACGTATTTCAGCGTGGCTGATCAGTTGCCATTCCCATTTAAACCCTAAGCTTTTCAGTACAATGATGTTTAGATGTCTAAGAATGTGTCCATGCCTCTGGCACCAAGATCCTTCCTTTATTTGCTCATATTTACAAAAGATAAACATTTATAGATCCTCCTGGAAGATATTTCCATATTGCAAAGTGCTATGATAATGTCTGCGTGAAAATGTATGTTTGGAGTTCTTTGTGATGACAAGTTTAAAAATTAAATTACACAGTTGTGTCCATCTCTTTAGGAAAGAAGCCTTGATAAATTATTCAAGCCTTTTGAAAATTAGTGTTCAATAAATACTGGCATATTCTTGTATGAAGTTAGTTCTCTTATCTAAGGTTAAGCTGTAAAAGGATATAAACCTTGAACCTGAGTAGAATTGATGCATTCATAATATCCACTTTGAATGCTAGCTCAAATTTGTTCAAGCTATTGTGCAAAATATGTTCATCTTCAATAAAAGTTGCTCTGAATTTGAGCAGCAGCATTACAAAAGCTTGCATACCCACACGATTAATAATACCAAGGTAAAGTGAACATTTAACAAATCAACCTATAAGGCTAAGAAGTGTCCACTCTTTCTTTTTGTATGGTTTCTTGAGTATCAGAGGCCGTTATGTTCTGTCTCCAAGGCAGGAATCCCTATATTTGAAAATGTCAGAATTGAGAGAATTTGACGCTTCTTTTGGGAGTTGTTTTCAGCGACTGGTTATCAGATTTGTGTGGAAGGGAATTCCACCAGGCTGGAGGTGTGTGTTTCAATCCATGTACTTGTCAATGCTTGAGTGCTGAGCCAGACTCAGACTGCAGAACAGCCATAAAATGGGTTTGGGACAAAAAATGCAGGTGAGGAGAACACAGGCACATGGAAGAACTGGGTAGAGAGGGCTCCAGCATATGTGGAAAAGCAGATATCTATCAAGTCTACATTTCCAGTTATGGATAGTCAACAAATCTGCACAGCTGCAGCACAAGCCAGGCATGAGAAAGATGAGACCAGGAGCCTGATTGCAAGATAGCTCCAAGCACTCATTAGTCAGGGAATGGAGTATAGCCCTGCCTCAGGCTTTGTCCCACAGTGGCTCCGACAGCTGGCTTTGTCCCACAACCAGCAGATTTTGGACTGAACAGCTGGGAGCAGCAGATTCCAAACATGGTAAACCCGAGACTGAAGAATGAGAGACTGCTGATTCCAGTTCATTTATGTAATTCAAAGGCTTCATTCTCAGCATATCATGTTGAATGTTTTGCCTTCTTAAATGTCCATGGAACAACTGGACAAATAGCTGGCTGTGTGCCATTCTCCATGTGCTCTTCTGCCATGATTTATTTTGTTCAGCTAGTCCTCTCCCTTGTACTTTTGCTTTTTAGTTAACATCTGTGTGTGGAAAATTGAAAGAAATACATTGCAATATGCTGGATATATAAGAGAAAGTATTGGCAATGGTTATGGGACCTGAATTTCATTAACACCCCCTTTCCATCCTTCCTTTTTCTTTGTTCAGATACTATTTAAGTGGACTGCTAGTCTTTGGAAAATACTTGTTCCCCATGCACAGTAAAAGGAACTACCAGTGTGGTTTTGAATATCAGCAGGTAGCTTCAGTCTTCCTCCTACTATGGGGAGCGTCCTGTCTTCATCGCTCTGGAGACAGGTTTTTGTTTTAATAGTTGCACTGTGCTGCACTGCTGACTCTGTCTCCTTCATGTGGATGGTCTGGCAGTCATGGCTCACATGTGATCCATCTGATCAAAATGACAGAAATACCTAATAATCTGGAGTTGCAGTGTTTTGAATGGTTTCTGCTCCCTGTATGGAGGCATCCCAAGCAGTCAGAAAGTATAGTAACAATCTGTATGCATTTTGCTTCATTATTTTTCAGATCATTACCTTCTTATTAAATTCCTTGGTGAGGAATCTCCTTTTCTTGATATTAACATAAATTAGCAGAATAATAAAAGGTCAAAAAACCAGATTGGAGTGGCTGCTATCTATTTTTAAATTGTGTTTTATTCCTCCTTTCTTTCCTAAGGCTTTTTTTCTCTTCCATCACTATAATGTATTGAAAAATACAATGAACATAAACAACTGCATCCAGCACTGCACTGAATATATCCTGATCATAGGAATGCCAGTTTTTAGGTGTAAAATAAAATAACAAGCCACATGCATGTGTGAGGTATTAAAGTCTTGAAATACTTTATCTTTTGCCCTAAAATGTGTTGCTTTCTGTGGTACAATGAGGAAACTCTTGCCACTTCTATGTATTACATTCTGCAAAAGGAACTCAAGGATTAAAGTTAATAACAGTTTATCAAACACTGATTTTTCATTTCTGGACTGCTACAAAAGTACTTGGCTTTACTTGCAAGAAATCCACCGTAGATTTTTGGGAAATTCTAACAAGTTAAAGTGATGCTGAGGTCTTTGACTGTGCACAGCAAATGATGGTTGCTGAGGAGCTGGTGATATCTTTAAAGTAATGAAATAACTATTAAGCTGGTTTTTTTCGTTGCTGATGAGATATACATTCACATGACCTATAACTTAGTAGCATTTTATTTTGTTATTGTGCATCTTGTTTACCAGACAAATTATTTTTATTTCAGATTGCTCAGCAATAATTATTTTATCTTTAATTAAACAGATTTTTTTCTTGTCTTTGCTTCTTGTGTTCAACTGGAAAACAGAAAAGCTGAAATGTACTGATCAGATATTCTTTAAAAGCTGAAAATATCTTTATTTTGGCTGAATACAATTTTTATAAAATCACTTAGGACGTCTTCAGAGGCATATAGAAAATGTTCACTTTCAGTTTGTGAATTTACTCCATCACCTATTTGTGAGGGAAAATGTCAGCACAGAAAGAGTTTGTATGTTGATTTATTTTCTTTGAAAGAAAATGTGGGGTTTTTTGAACAGTAATTTTTTTAAAGCTTCTGACCTTTCCACTTCCATCTAGACTGCAAAACTCTGTGGTTATATCATCAATGTCTATTGTTCCTTCATTGCTGCTAAATTTTCTTTTGATGTTTATGATATGTGTAGGTGGTGACCATGCAAAACTAAGGTTCAGAGACTACGTAAGAAAAGCCAAAGCTGCTGTCAGTGGACATGAGATCTCTGCTCCCTGAGGAGCAATGTGGGATGCAGTAATACTGTATACGAGGCTTTCCTCACTGCATCTTTAGATTATTTCCTGGAACAGATGTTAGGCATAGATGCAATAGCATTAGTAACTTCATCTGAACAGGCTGAACAGGCAACCAAATATGCTTGTAGCATCCATATTTAAAATCAGCTTGCTCATCATTACGGTCATAATATAGCTATATATCAGCCTTGCAGCTCTTATGGCAAAGGGAAAAGTTGTTGGTGTCTGGAGTATTGTGAGCGCTCCTGTAGCTTAACTGAGGCTGGATCACTAGGAACCAATTTTTCTGGTGGAATAAATCCCCCAGTGCTCCCTGGAGTATACCCTAGGCACCTCTTCACACATTATTCAAAATATAATGAAAGGTGGGAAAATTTATTAGTCCAGCATCTTGTTTGTGAAAGCAAGGAAATTCTTTGAAGGGACCTTTTGGATTGATCTCATATTGATGTGACAGCCTTGCAGAAGACCTGGTTAAATGCAAATAAATGGGATAATTTCCAAGAGAGTAAACAAGTATCGAGAGACTGATGTTATGAGTTTGGGCATATTCTACTTTGTGGCAGTTGATATACTCACTATTTCGATAAAACTTCAGTGTTTCCTCCCCTCTTACCAGCAAAGATCCGATATCAGTTATGTTTCAGTATTGGGACTGTGGTGGGTTGGCCCTGACTGAAGGCCAGGTGTCCTCCAAAGGTGCTCTATCATTGCCCTCCTCAGCTGGACAGGGGAGAAGAATTATAACGAAAGGCTGGTGGGCGGAGATAAGGACAGGGAAAGATCACTCAGCAATTACCGTCACAGGCAAAACAGACTTGACTTGGGGAAATTAGTTTAATTTATTACCAGTCAAATCAGAGTAGGATAATGAGAAATAAAACCAAATCTTAAAACATCTTCCCCTCATTCCTCCCTTCTCAGCCTTGGCCAGCGGCAGGCCTGTCGTGGAGCCATCTGGCGTTGGCTCTGTTGGACGTAGGGGAAGCTTCTAGCAGCTTTTCAAAGAAGCCACCTCTATAACCCCCTGCTACCAAAACCTTGCCACACAAACCCAATACATTCTACCTCTACTAAATCTAACATTAATTTATATGAATAATACACATTTTCTGATACACGATCCCTGCTTATTCTTTAAGCGGCAACTCCCATAGGTATCTGGAGAACTGTAGTAGTTCTTGAATACGCTTATGCCTTGAAAGCTGGGAAAAGCCTTCCTCTGGTGTTGCTTGTATTTAGTAGCATTGTTCACCTCTGAATACTTTGTCAGCAGGCAATTGCATTCCCTTAATTCAGGGAGGAGATTGCACTGTGCCTGATCCTGAGGTTTCCATTAGAACAAAGGGGCAGCTGCTGGAGTGGTGCAAACATGTTCGTTTGTGCTCTGTGCATGTACAAATGAGACATACGCAGCTGGCATTCCCATGGGTGAGCAACTAATCCAGGTCTGATTCATCATCTGCAACTAGGAGAATTCCCAGTTTGGCTTATTCTAAGGAAGATACGTGAAAAAACTCCAGATATCCACACAGATACATTGTTACTGCCTCGTCATAAGATCATTGTCTGTTTATGAAACTTTTAGAGAAAATAATAACACAAAAGAGAAATTTCCAATATGACGGTAACTTCTGCATACCTGCAAAAATATGTAATTTTGATTTATTGTACCCCTCATTTATGTTTTCTAGGGGAAGTACTGAAATAAGATAACATGTTGTAAAGTAGATTTAGTCCTATGCAATACAAATTTACTTTCCTTCTCACTGAGCCTATTATGTATTTAGCAATTTCCCAGTTTTTCATAACAATGAACACATTGTATAGTATGGATAATTTTACTGCCATTGTATTAAGTTTTAATAATACTTTAAAATGAGCATTTTTTTATGGCATATGTAATTTCAGCATCCTATAAAAACAGTTAGGAGAATGGAACAAATTAATGGTGCTTACCAATAATGGCTCTTGTCAAAATTCATTTAAAATAACAATGATTATAGGAATTCATTGCAATGAGTTTCTTGTGTCAAGCAACTCTGTGCAATTTACATTTGATAAGAATGATGATTGTTCCTCAGAACCCATCTTGTGATCTTGCCTAGATTTCAGCTTTATTTACCCAAGTAAATGTGAAAGTAGTCCACAGAACCAGTGGATAAACCTCATAAAGTACAATAAGTGCAATACTTACTTATGTAATCAAATCCCCCTATTACACGAATATTTAAAAAAATCAAATAAGTATCACCCTCAGGAGCAAAAGGCTGAGATTTACACTTTATTTACACCCATCCCTGGAAGTGTTCAAGATCAGGTTGGATGAGGCTTTGGGCAACGTGGTCTAGTGGGGGGTGTCCCTGCCCATGGCAGGGGGGTTGGAACTAGATGATCTTTGAGGTCCCTTCCAACCCTAACCATTCTATGATTCTATGATTCTATCATCTATTATTGAGCTCAGCTGAGATTTTTATATTGATTCCAAAACTCACTTGCGTTGCCAAAAGCATGAATTATGAATGAGGTCTGTTGAAACACAAAGTATACTTCCTCTTAATGCAATTGCTGCAGACACTGTGCTAGACTCTGAGAGCAAAGTGCAGGTAAAATAGGGTGTGGATGTGCAGTGGTGACCGTTATCTGTGATAACTGCTTGAATATGTACTTTCAGGGCTCAGGACACCTATTGCAATGAGCAGCTAACATGCTGTAAATCTACAACTTAGTTTATGTTGCACAAATTGACTTTGTGCTGATTTATACCTCTAGCCATAAAAGAAATGCAGGTTGTGTTAACCAAGTCTACAAGCCAAGGTCTGGATGATATGTCCTTCCCATTGCTAGTCTCTTCTTTGTTGTGTGTTGTTCAGTGTGCTTCCCATTTTGAATTAGTCTTTAGGATGGCTTCTCAAAGTTCTGCTGTAGCATTGGTTTTTTCCTTTTTTGTTTTTTTTAGTTGCCTCTAATGAGCAAATGCCAGAATCAAGTTTGTGTTCCCTATATCATAACATCCCCACATTCTTTTTACAAAGGACACTTCACTTTTTAGAGAGGAATAGTGAATAATATTCAGCCCACTATAAAGGTAGTTGTGCTCAGTACTACTGGAGATCTGATGCTATCATTTCATCATGTCAGCTGGCTCAGGGTCTTCCTCCCGTTTCCTCTTCCTGGGTACAGTGCTGAAAGCTCAAGGGAAATTCCTGTTTCACGGGAAATTCCTTTTCGCTTCTTGAGCAATGTTTTGCTTTTTTTGCTTCCTGTAGAAGCAATGATGTTTAAATCTCATACTTCATACAGCAACTGGTTAATAGTAAATAAAGTCTTCTACTGTAGGCCCTGAAAGAGAAAAGCCTCTTGAATCAGCAAATACAAAGAAGTTCTGTGGGGCAGCAGCTTTAGTGCTGTGCTGTCATCTCACAGGATCTCTGTTCGTGTCTCCAGTGCTTGTATGGCAGACCCAGAAAGTGTTGAGCACGTGTGTATTTTTAAATGTTGGATATTTTTCATAACAGTTATCTGGATTTTAATTTTTATATATTAAGCAATATTTTTAAAATTTTACTTTATTGTTTTATATTTGCAGAAATCTTACATGCGCTGTGCTGTGTCCAGTGTGTAGTGACTATGCGCAGAGCACTTTTACTCCTAGGCACTGCAGGCAGCTCCCCTTTAGGGAGTTGTTACAATTATTGGTGTTTTGCCACAAATTTAAAATTACAGTTTCAAGTAATAAGAAACTAAACTCTCAGCATGTTTGAGACAGGAAGAACAAAACAACTGTATCATTTTCCAGAAATGTGGATATTTGTCCACAAGCCAGACTTTAAGATGTTTTAAACTGAATGTATTATGTCCTACAGACTTCTGGAGAACTCGTCTGACCACATCATCTATTTCATAAGGCTGGTGTTTAAACATTAAATGACTGTTTTCAGGAGCTGTTTGTTTGGCCCTATAAATTCAAATGGATCTGAAACTTGTCATGCAAAATTCAAGCAATTCTCTGCACTGAAGTCTCACAAAAAAAAAAAACAAACCCACATGTAATTTTCTTCTGAGATGTTTACTATGAAGAAAACATCTTGTTGCTCTAGAATCAAAAATAAATTTTTCAGATTTGATTTTTGAATGGCTTTAGCTTTTGCACTTAAAACTGTGGAATGAATTATAATTGAAAATGGAATACGCTGCAGGAGCAATGAATCTAAACTACCATTTTTTAGAAATGAATAGGATATAATGCAGATATTAGGTCAATCTTTTATTGTCTGTCATAGTAATTGATATACATTACCTCTCCCTGAATGATACAAAAGTGTGCTGTGTGACATCCGGCAGGAAAATTAGTTAGTTTTCTTGTGGAGACCTGGTATCATGCTGGCTGCAGGCTCTGAGTGAAAAATGAGGCTTTGAGGAAGGCTGGAGGGCGATGGAGCTCGTGGGTCAGTCTTGAGGAGTTGGCACTGAGCTGGCAGCGGCTGCAGACTTGAATGAACTGATGGCTCGGGGGAAGCAGCAAAGGCCCCAGCATGGTGGCAGCATGCATTGCGTGTGAGTAGAGCTGTTTCTTCTGGAACACATCAAAACCTGAGACCCAGACAGCGGGTAGATATTACAGCTTTTGTGATATTCTTTGGCAGTATTCACCAAGCTTTTATTTAAACCCTGATATTAATATGCTAATATGAGTACTCTTGCTAAATTCTATTCTGCCTAATTATATTCTGCTTAGCTACCTTTCCATTGATATAGTTTTATTCTGCATTTCTTATCCTAATTTATTGTATTGCATGAGATCTTGTAGCAGACACTGAGTATCCAACCTATCTTGAGAAATATCATCTGACTGGTATGTGAGATGGGTTGGAATTCTTCTCCTGTAAGGAGCTGCTGGACAGAAATATAAGGTTTTGCTGTAAGAAAACTTGCCAAAATTTGTGACAAAGGAACATTTTACCTCCTCTGATGCTCTGAAAATTCATTGCAACAGATGACCCCATGCTCAGTGATTTCTACTCTTAGCTTTGATGCTCTTTCATATATAATCTTTAAATCTAAAGAAAACAAAAATCCAGGTCTTTCTGGGCTGAGATAAGATGCAGAAGAGTGAGTAAGTTATACTGGTAAATGAGTTATTGGTGTGTTTGCTGACCCTAAAAGCATCATCACTTACCTCTTCAAAATAGAAATCACAGTAAGAAAAGAGCTGAATACTTGAGGGAATACTAAAAAAGGAGCTGTCTTGGTGATCAATGGATGCTGCCAGCTTTGCCAGAGCTCTTCAGAAGCTTAATAGTTTAACAAAAGCTCTTAAAGGAACTTCTTTTATATCTACTTCATAATAAACGAGCAAGTGGTTCATGAAACAAATACAGCTGTCTAGAATAGACTAATTTTTCTAGCCCCGTATTTTTTGAAAAGGTGTGAGTTGTCTGAGGTAGGGGTTAGACGTGTGCAACAGCATCCATTTAGCCCTGTCTTTGGATATGCGGATGCTCTTCCTGCTGGTTTTGCTATGAGAGGGTAAAGTTTATAATATTTGTATGGTTCTGCAGAGATAATATGAATTTTTGGCCAGTTCTTGACATCAGCACTCAGTTTCTTGCAGCAGTGTGGCCCTGCTGCAGTTGTTGGCTTTCTGTGAGAGGTGGAGCAGCCATCAGGGGCTCTGCACAACAAACACCTTGGCCAGTGTTCCCACTTAGCTCACCACCCAGTCTGGCACTGGTGGGAAGAATCATGTCCCCAGAGATGATGGGAACAGCCTGGCTCAGCAATGGGCTGGGAAAGTCTGAGAGAGGCAGGTCCCATACTCTCTGTGTTACAGTTTTCTTGCAGAAGTGTGTAATGAGAACTGAAATAAAATAGGTTTCTCTGGGTGGATTTTGACTTTATAGATTCTGCTCCTGTTTATGTGTTTCCAACCATAAGTGTTGCTTTCCCATTAGTGTAATTATCTCATACTGGTAGAGCTGCAAACAAGTCAAATAACCCAGTGTAATTAAAGCACTGATGAGACCTGAATTTGTGGCTCTCTCCACAGGGTTATGTTCTTTTTTAGATTAAAACCTTTAGGCTGATTGACTGAAATTCAGAAGGAGCTTAGCATTACTGTGCGAGATGTCAGGGACACAGTGATCACTCTAAGGACAGAAGCTGCCGAGGAGCCTCAAAGATGGACAGCTGCAGCCTGGCTCGGAGCAGCCCTGACACCCATGAGCAGATGTCAGCCTTAGAGGGGCTCATGACGAGGGTTTCTATTTTTATTTATTTATTTGTTTTAACAGCAAGCAGGAACTTGAATTGAGAAGGAGCAAGCTGGATTTTGATAGGCATAGGAAGACTTTTGGTGGGTGATACACACTCTGATGGGGACTTCGGTGTACTTTGGGCCCTTGTGGTTACCAGGACCCACTGAATTTTCCATATAGCAGGTCCCTCAGCTCATATGGTCCCTGACGTCTCTGCAGAGTACTCCAGATGAGTTTTTTGTTTAAAGGAGTGGGTATGAAGCACTGTTCAGAAAGATGGAGTGCCCCATGCCAGAGATCAGCAGGTGAGGCTCATCGGGAAGTGAAATCTGTCTGTGCAGACAGAGACCGGACTGACTCCCTGCTGCTGGCTCAGGAATTGGGAGAAATGCTAAGGAAATTGCCTTGCGAGTTGAAGTCCTGTATTCACAGAGGATGTAGCACTGACAGGTATTGTTTTCCCCTTCTTGTTCTGTTCATGTGTTTTGGCCCTGACTTCTGTATAGAGCTGAGCAGGTATTTAATTTCTTTCCCTATCTGCCCCTGGCCTCCTGCTCTGACTGACGTGGAGAGGGTTGGAAAGCACATTTTACCTTGAGTTGTGACCCTAAAGTGATCTCTGCTACCTCTAGCTTGGAGTGGCCTGGAAATGATGGGAGGTAATAGGATAAGCCATCGCTTCCACCTCTGATACAGTGAAACCTAGTGTAAAGGGCTGGATGAGCATCACTGCCTCGCAGAAAGTGTGGTGAGATCTCACAGTGCTGACACTCTGGGATGATCTTTTAAATGGGACAATGACTAGTAAATATGGGCTATACAGGTTTCTATTTAATTTATTAAATTTCTTAAAGGATGAATCCTCTAGGCAAGATTATACATTACTGCAGGAAATTATCCAAATGCACAAGAGTTATTGAGGAGTTAAATGCATCTGAGTTATGGAGTGCCAAGCATCCTGGGAACAGACAATTCTGATAATGTCCTTTGATTGTGTTAGAGCCATTTTATGGGTAATATGTCTGAATAAATCTGAAAATGTCAAACCTATACATTAGCAAGTGATTTGTCTTAATTCTCCACACTACTGAACAGTGCACTGCAGAAAAATTGCATTTGGCAGTGCGAAGGACTGGGGATGAGAAGGAGAGCTCATTCGAAGGGACAGCACTGCTGTGCATCTCTCATACCTCTGCCTAAAACTGCTCCAAACCACTTCTCTGTGTGTGTGGGTGACTGTTGTGACCTGCTGTTTTCTGGGGCATGTTCTAAAAATGCACCTGTTAGTCTGAATGACTGGCAAAATGAGTAATGTGGTCAGTTGTAATTCATCACTACCTTTATATTCCAGCTATGCACTACACCTCTCACGGGCTGCTTACCTTATCTCTGGTTACTGGAGCATCAGGATGACATGAAAAACAGAGCCAATGGAGCATCAGGATGACATGAAAAACAGAGCCAACGCTCCTGTCTTCATAGAGATATGTTGACAAGTGAATGCAACAGGTGGTTGCTATTTGTCTTTCATTTGAATAGAAGTGACCCCTCCAAATACTAACACAAATGAAAGAAAAAATAAAATCTTATTTTTTAAAAAAGTGATCACCTTTTTCTGGTAGATGTTTTGTATTTTGGGATTTTTTTGGTGCCTTTGGTGTTTTTTTAAAGTAGTTTTTGTTGTTGGTGGGTTGGGGGTTTTTTTTGTTTGTTTTTTTGTTGTTGCTTTAGGTTAATATCAATACAACTGTGCCTGAAGGAAAAATTAACCATCTGGACTTCCAACAACTAACCGCACTAACAATGGGATAGCTTTGCGAAGGGGAAGCTGCTTGCTGCATTCTGGTGAGATCTAAAGAACTCCCTGCTCTGTGGGAGTGCTCCACCAAAAAAATTAGCCTTCTGAAAGAGCTGTTGTATGTGTGCTTATGTATAAATCATGTCACCAAAAATACTGAACAAACACCTATGGTAATAACACTGAAATATTAAGTGTCCCTGCTATTTTGGGAATAGGTAGCTAAGAGAAAAGCTGGATGGCCTACTCCTGAGAGGCAGGACAGTTCAAGAGAATTTGTAGAATGAAGCTCTCTGATGCCCTGTAACCTTGCTGTGGTGGGAAGGTACGTTGGGTAAGGTCTGTTCTGCAACCTCTGAATAGTCTAGTTCTTAGGGTATTAAGAACACTTTGCAGCACACAGAGTTTCTGCCACATTGTTAATTTAATCAGGCTCTAGAAAGTATGTGAATGCCTCCTTATGAGAAAGTGCCTGTGCCCAAATTGCACGATAGCTTCACTGGTATCACTCACAGGTACAGATATGCAGAAATTCTAATGACGAGAAAAAAGTACAGGAGATACATCTTGCAGTAGAAATGAGACAAGCTATGTAGCTGATTCACCATGTCCTCCATTACAATGGAGAACTGTTTAGAAGAATTTATGTCCTACACTATTACATACATGGCACTAGAAATCTTGTCATACCATACTACCCTGCAGTGTCTAAGGCTTTTTATGAAGTTATTTGCCTCATGGGCCCCTGTTTTTTCATAATTGTAATTAAATATTGTAAGATAAAAGTGTAAATATTTTTAGTGTGAAAATAATACAGATAGTAGCAAGCAAGTGGGGGTGCTACTTTCGCTTTAAATGAATAGCAGATCAAATCACTAAATTCAGCTGGGCTTGATGTGTTTGGTCTAACAACATATATTTGGTTTTACTTCTCATCTGTATAATGCAGCCAAATGCTAAAACGTGCACCATGCAAAATCTAAATAAGAAACAGATGAGGCATTTCAGAAATTATTTAGGGAGTGGTCAGCAGTGGATGGCTTTACAGAATTACTTTTTAGGGCTTGAGTAATTTAGCAGCTTCTGGTAAAGTAACTCTTGTTTCTGTGGACAGGAAACCCTAAGAAGATGCCATCAATCCAAAGGTAGGTTGCCAGGCTTTACTGGTTCTCCTAAGAGGAAAAAGATAGGAACTGCAGAACATTTGAATTTGAACCCTTGCTCTCAGTGCTGTTTAAGTATTTAATTTCCTCCATTTAAAACTTGCCATCAGATAATTTTTGTTGGCTTAAATACTTGTATTAACTATAGCTCCTTATTGAAATGTATCTCCCATAGAAATAAATGCAGAAAATATTACAAGTAGAACTATGAAGGAAAACTACGCTGACAGTGTTTGTATTGCTCACAAACAGGATTACAACTGCATAGTTGCAGTGCTAATGTAGAACTACTTACCCAAATAATTTAAAAATAACCTCCTGCACCAGGTTGCAGAATCACCTCTTACCACAAGGAGACATGGACAGTGAGTATGAGAGACTAAGTAACTGATGGCACCATACTCTGGGGACAAGAAATCAGAAATGCCTGAGTTGAGGTGCTGTGCCAAGTGGATAAAGCTTGTAAGAGAAGCAGCTTATGATGAGTGAACTGTAAACTGGGGATAGTAATTTTAGTTTGTGTTTGTAAAGTGCATAGAACTGGAGCCCTGGTACATGTTGGTGACTCTGAGGTGCTGTGGTAGTATAGATACTTACTGAGAAAGATGATGAATATGGAAATTTATGATTATGATTAATTATGGCAATATAACAGCAATTCCTATAACACTTTGAATGTTCTTGTATGAGGGTTTGGTTATGTATTTTAGAGTCTCCTTTGTTAAAGGGAGTCCTTGAATAAGTAGCAATATTTAGAACATAATTTAGGAAAAAAAAGCCTTCACTACTTCCTTTGGGCATCCTGTTGCACCACATTCACTAAAGCAGAGAGAAGCGAGTGATAGTATCAGTGTTCAAACCTAGAAAGGGTTGGGTTAGGTTGAGTTTGCTTTGGTTTATTTAACGATCTTGGATTCTGTGTTCCAAATCTGCTGCTGAGGAACTCCAGTTTACTGTGTCCAAAGTTTCCAAAAAGATACTGTATTTTTCAAATTAATGACAAAATTCCTACTTTTTTCATACTTTTTTTATTTGGGTTTTTTTTTTTTTCCCCCTAATGGGAAAATATAAAATACCTCAGAGAAACTTCACTGCTTTTCATTTTAAAAACTTTTTTCAGTATGTTTCCTATGTGGGAATAAACAAAAAAACCACCATGAGAGTACTTCAGCAGTTGCTCATGATATGCAAACATATTTGCATATCATTGTTGATACTTTCAGTTCTTTGAGGAGATGCAGGGCCAGCAGGTCTCAGCTCATGGCTGATCTTATGCCCCAAATCTCCACACTCCAGAGCAGCCTTCGCCTTGGAAGTATGAACAAAGAGTAGGGTTCTTGAGGGAGAAAAGCAGCAAAAAAATGCATCTAGTTCATGTTATCTGTGTCAGACCTGTGTGACCAGGCTCTGTGAGAGAAGGATAGCATCTAGCAGATTTCTCGGCTAAAAAAAATGGTAAAAATAGGCCAAGACCTTTCTTTTTTTCATTAAAAAAAAAAAGTAATTATATGAGTCAGCAGAAACCTGGAGTATCTGCCAGTTTGCAAATAGCACAGGGAGTTCAGCATTTGCCAATGCTTTTTTTTTTTTGGCAGTTCTCTGAAGCTGGATGATTTGTATCTGAGTCTGATCTCCCTTAGTGTCTGAAATGGCAAAAATGCATCTGACTAATGGATGACATTGGGATGGCCTTCTTGTGCTTATAAGCATATCAAGGGACTTCATCTCCTGGCCTTGATATCTGCTCATTCTCTCTTGCGCTGGGAGCCTCATTGTTTTGCAGTATTGTGGAGTTGTTTCATGCTCACAGGAAGCCTCGGAATTGCAAATTCTTCAACTTAAAAAGTATTTTAAAAAACCCCACCAACCAGCCAAAGAAAGCACAAGTGCAACTATGTTTGGGGTTTTTTACCAGGACAGAAGAAATCATAAGTCATCTCAGACCCTGAATCAGACCCTCTGATGCATTGCCTTTGTTGTTTATGTCCTCTCATACCATTGTAGCTATCTGAACAGCTGGTTTATCCCATCCTACGCTGCTTGCTGAGTTTTCATTTTATTGGGCAGGGAATGTTTGTGTTCCTGTGCATTTTCCCAGACAGAGGGATGGGACCTGTGCATCTGCTCAGGAACAAGTCTTCTGGATATGCCTGTGCGCACATTCTAGCTCATACTATGGCCAGTCCAAGTGTCTGCGTGGTCCTCTGCCTCTCCACTGTGGTGTCCAAAGGGCTCCTCAGTTTGCAGCTGCAGAGGTTTTGACATGCTTCCTCAGTCACTGGGTGGCTGAAGTTGGGAACATTTTGGATGGTGCTGTGCGGTATCAGGGCATCCATATGGAGCACCCCAGGCATCATGACGTATTATTCCTGAAAGTGGGATAGAAATATCTTTGCCTGGATGGCCCATGATCCTACAGCTATTCTCCAAGCTGCTGAGACAGCGAGCAATTGGGCTTTCATCAGTAGGATAGTACAGATTCTAAACGTCTCCAAAGTCCATAATTACATTTTAAAGCCTGACTACCTTTGTGGGAAATCCCCTCCAAAACTGTGAATCAGGCTGCAGAGTAAGGTTCACCGTGATACTTATTAATCTAGCATAGTGCTTCCCATTGCTAGCACTTCATGGCCTCTTTAATGGCAGTAAGCTGTCCGTTCTGCTTCTGTTAATCTTTCTGAGAAACTCAAAGGAAGTATTTCCTGACTGAGGCAAGAGGAACCATTCAGGCTCACACGACCTGCAGCTTATTTTGGGTAAACAGATATAAATTCCTAAGGGGCTCATTCATCTTACATTAACATTTTTCCTGAGGTGGACAAACTCAAGTTGTTGTGACCTTAAAGCAGCAAAACACTGAAATGTTCTGGAAATGCAGTGTCCCTAAACATGTATGAAACCACATTGTTTTGTGGTGGATTTTTTCTAAATTTGAAAAGTCCTTACTGTGCCAAATACAGGTGCTACAGTGTTGAAATGAAGCTCAGATCTGGGCTGGTGATAGCTGTAGCTAGCTTTAAAGTATAAATTGTCTGTCTTCTGTGTGTTTAAAAGAAAAATATCGCAGTTGTGTTTCTGTGAATATGGTCAAAGGCAGATTCTCATCACATGCTAACGTGATTCTGTTGACAAGGATGGAGTTACTATTGCTGTAACTTCAAATGTAATGAGACCAGGGCTGGGCTCTAAGTGTTCAAGTGAGTTCACAATAACAGACAAGCTGCGTGTGCCTGAAGTGTCACGGAGCTATCTTCTTTAATTAATTGAGTGACTATCTCTTGTGAGCAGTGTCACCTACCACTGCCACACCTCTGTAATGTAGGATAAAGCACAGCTGCAAAGGCCTGAAAAATGGTAAAGCCAAATTTGTACTTGTGTGGTTACAGGGCATAGTGGATAAGTTAAAATATTAGATATTACTGAGTGGAATATCTGTAGATATATGAACAGATTAACAGTCTCCACAAGGCACCAGCGATATTGTATGGAGGAGGATGTGCAGACAGGGAGATGACTAAATATAATGTTGAAAGATACATAGCATGAACTAAATGCATAGCACTACTAACAATTTGAGTTTGCATGCATACTCACCATATGGATGAAACACTCATTAAAATAAGTGCATGATAGATACTTGATAGAAGAAATAACAAAAAGGAGTGCATGGTATCATGTATAAAGAGTGCATATAAATGCTTATAAAGGAGAGAAAGGATTATTTGGATAACAATCACAGTATATTTGCCTTTAGATTAGTGGCAGACCAGTTAGGTACTGCCCTAACAAGGAAAGCTGAAATCTGCAATGAAGACAGATAGATACGGTGATTCTGGAATCAGTAGTTTATAAAATTTAGAGGAGCCAGTTAAAATGAAATACCAGCAGCCAGATTGTTTCCCATCATGTAAAGGCATTGCATGCTGTTGAACATCACCTTCCCAGAGACCTGGGTGGGAGAGGGAGGTGGCAGCAATTTGCTATGGCAGAAAATCCTGGAAGTGCTGGCTGGCAGTAGAAGTCAGAAGGACTGCACTGATGAAACCCCCCATTTTTGTTGGTGTATGTCACTACAATTAGTCAATTAGTATTTGCTCTTTTTTTCCTCCATTTAAGGCCTAACTTAATGCATCCTTAATTTAAGCACTTACTGAGGACTGGAGTATGTGAAGCGTTTGTGTATCTGAATTACTTATGCATTCAAGTCTAGTTTCTTTTATCCCACATAGATCTCTTCAATACTTCCTCACTGGATGTTGTTGGTTTGTTTTTCCTTGAGCTGACGTTATAGATAAAAAGTAGTGCTGGCTCTTACCTTTAGCCCAACAGTTTCTTGTCTGCAGTAGCCGTGAATGCAAATTAGATGGTTTATCAGTAGTTAATTTGCCATTCTTAATGTCATTCTGCAGATGACTTCAGGAAAAAAATTTGTATACAAGTAATGCCTACATCTTGACTCATTCTAGATGAGCTCAAACAAAAGCTACCCACCCTTTAACGTTGCGGGGGAGGGGGGGAAGTAAAGCCACATCTTTAAGCTCAGCAGCACATGCATAGTTTGGAGACAACGTGTGTGCCAGGCCAGTATGTGGCAACAGGACTAAATCTTCTCCTCCCTTCATGGTGTGAGGCTATTGGGGCCCTGTGGGATGCTTTTCAAGTATTGGGAGAAAGTGCTGAATGATGATATGGATGGAAAAGATGTGGCACAACTTCTGTGGTAGGGCAGCAATGAGGCAGAGGCCCCTGGGACACCTCCTGAGTAACATGCATGAGAGGAGCGGAAAGGAGCAAGAGAAATCCTGGTCCGTCCCCCACCCCGTATCTCCTAGTGACCTATGGGCTGATGTCCTGATCTAGTCTCAGCTTGTCCCTGTCCTCACAGAGGTGCCTGATGCCCCGGGCTGGGGCTGCCCACGGCCTGCACTGCTCTCTCCAGGGATGGTGGAAAGCGCCCAGGCCCCCAGGGAGCCCCCAGCCCTCGCTGTACCCAAACAACTTCCTTTTTGTTGTGTTTCTGTCTATAATTAAAACTTTTAATGACTTGTGGCTCATCATCAATGCCAGGATTTGAAAAGGAGAGAGAAAGACAACTTGTGGAGTTTGGTATGAAACCTTCAGGTCATCTTGTACCAAATGTAAGATCAAATAGGTCTAAACTTGATTGATAGCTTTGAAGAAACAATAGATGAAAGCATCCACGGTTTGTTGAAGAAAAATTGCCGTGAAGAAATTGCAGTGTGGCCAAGACAAATAAACTTAAAATTATACTTCAAAAGATAGTGTAAGCTAGAGAAGAGAGGAAAGAGGAAGGGTTTGAATGTGGTTATGTTTGTGAAGTCTCTGCAAAATTGTAAGGAAAATATAAAGAGATGAACTGAGAACAATGTCAACTGTGTCTATGCAAAAAAGCTTAAAAGAATTGAAACATTCAAAGGAAAACAAGAACAAATCAACAGTGCTAACCAGTCTGGTATGTAGTGATTGACAAGAAGAGGACAGAAAAACCTACAGTTTTTATTTGGGATTATGCTTCATGTGGTGTAACTGTTGCAAACAAGAAATATTACTGTTGTTTGACAGACTTGCCATCTAGAAAAATATTTCCTAGCGTATGAATAATAGCTTTGCAATATGCTTGTGAATGAACAAATCAAGGTGATGTGGTGGGAGTTTTTCAGTGAAAGGAAAAAGGAATGTTTCTGGAAAACTCAATGAGTTCAAAGAGGCATCTTTCTATGTTTTAATTGCTAAAGAAAGCCAGATTAGCAACATGGTTTCCTCTTGCTAAACAGCAAAAATGAAAATAAAAACTTGATGGCTTAAAAGGAGGCAGCAAGCTTGCTCTCAAGCAGAGGATACACAAGGGAGAGCCACAGTCTTGTGTGCAGGGGCACCTGGCCAGGTTCAATCAATGCCCTCACAGGATTTTGACTGATCTGCTGGGATTGTGCTTGTGCTTCTTATAGCACAAATGTTCAGGTGCTAAATAATTTGCATAGCATGCAAACTGGAGATGAGAAAAGACCTTTTGGTCTTTCTCCTGCTGCATGAAAGGCATATCTACATGTCAGTGGCCTTCTAATTAGGGACATTATGTCACTGTTTCCATTGAGTGTCTCTCCCAGGGATGGGAAGAGATAAACCTTTGTGGCTTGCCTGACATTCAGCGCTCCATTCATCTTTGATTAATTTTCCCCCTTTTTTTTTCTCTTCTGTGTTCCAATTCCTTTCTGCAAACCCCTCAAAGCATTTAGCATCCACTGCATGATTCCTTGGTCCACACATATGTGCTCTGCTTTCTTTGCATAGTAATCTCTATAGCCCTGTAATCTCTGTGGCTGCCTAAACTAAACTAATTGTATTCATCTGCAAACTGCTCTGATAACTTGGTCCACTGAAAAAGAGCATTAAGAGCAGGTGGTGAGCTGTGATTGCTGTTTTTGATTGGAGAAGAATTATGCACGCTTTTATTTTTATTATCTCTTTCCTCTGTCTTCCCACCTGCTGTTGGGTCTGGTCTTAATACTGCAGCACGGCCTGCTTTTTTTCCTGTGTCTGCACTTAGACATGGAGATAACGCTACAGAAGGGCCCTAGTTCTCAGCCGCTGTACTAACTGCATGATTGATATTGAGGTAGATGGAGGGAAGGATTAAAATTGTGCTCCTAGCTTCCAGCCATGCAAAATATTTTGAGAGCAGTATTTTAACAAAAAGAATGAGAAAAATGCTAAACCCCTGAGATGCCCAAAGGGCTTGGTGGTTATGTCAAGACTGGGTACGGTCCTTCCCTTACAGGGAAATCCAGCTCTCTGGGCTGGATTTCGAATGTCATCTGTTCCAAGACGTCAATGGACTCACTGCTTCCGAGATTACTTGCTAGGATACTCTAAACCCACAGCAGAGTAAAAAGTCTGTGTTTTCCATGTTGCTGAGGTTTGGCACAGAAGAGTCCGCTAAACAGAGGTTTGGTGCTTGGTGTGCCTGCAGCTTGAGGAAATCCTGGTTATCTGAGGGTCACCTGCAAAGTGCAAGTTGTAATCCTCCAGAAACAGAGCTACTAAAAGCCAGAGGATCCTGATGAGAATATAATAGTTAATTGTTATGTTTCCATTCGTGGAAGTACTGCCTTATGAGCTGGCTCAGTCAGTGTGAAGGGGAGGTCATGGCTGCATTCCTTTTGGGTTCCTTACGTGCAGAAGGCCCAAAATGTAAAACCTGTGTAGGGCTTTGTAGCATCTCATTGCCTTTAGACCTTGGTACAGATTATGTCAGTTTTCTAAAGGGTCTTAGTCTACTAAATCTACTCTTCTGGAGTCTGTTACACTCTGCAACTGTCTGCTGTTGCTTGCTGAGTCTGTGTTAAGCTATGAGAGCCACAAAAGAAAAATTACACTTAAGGGTTGAAATCTATCTTACTTTCCTTAGGGTTGAATGCATGACTTGGTGCTACAGTTTTAGCTAGGCTTAGCTCCCCAAAATTCAGGAACACTTGCATGCCCACACAGGCTGCCCTGATCTGCAGTGTGTATCCAAGTAGGCTCCCAATGGCTGCCCGGCATTGTTATCCCCAAGTTTTTTTCTTTGTGAGCAATCCAGCTCTGCCTCAGTTCACAGTTTAGACACCATGGACCCAATGCTGGACTGCTTTCAAGTTTTCCTCTCTTGTCTGATTTGGATGTAAGTTGGGCAGTCCATTTTTGGGCAATGAAGCCAAAAATACAGGTGGCTTGACTGCATTTTCTATGCATGCTTTTTCTGAAGTCCACTTTTATCTTCAGAAAGAGGGGCACCTCCATGCTTTAACAGCACCACAGAATGTGTAATCAGATATATCTAGTTACAGAACAGATATTGTTTAAGAGCTGTTCCTTGACATTTTCTTGCACAAAAATGAGAAAGGAATAGTGAACAGGGTAATATTTTTTTTTAAATATATAAAACCATCCCACTACTGTTTTAAGCTGAGTATTTAAAGCATTTAGTGAGCCCTCGGGAGAGGAAGAGCTTTCCATTCTTTGAATGGAAATGAACCACCTGCAGCCACCTTTGAACTTTTTGCATGAACTCAGGTAACTGGCAGAAATGCTTCAGTCCTTTCAAAAGGTGAGCCAGAGTCCAGTCTCAGCTAAAATAAGACTGTTGCAGTCTCAGCTAAAATAAGATTTCTTTTTTTCTAATAAAGACAAATATGTTCTAAATTAACATGCACTGTAATAACTATGTTCTTTTGATGAGGGAACAATCAGGAAATTGCAAATGAAGATAATAAAAGAAAATATAGTAAGTCTTATGTACCTTGCAAAACTAATGAAATTAATTTTACTGGTTTCAGTTTTAAAACACAGTGAAAGAAGAGCTGCAGTAAGAGTACACTGTACATCAGGAGAGAAAGTGGTGGTAAATATGAGCTGCAGAAACTTTAATGCTCTGGTCCCAGGAATGAGGCTGCATGTGGCAAAGCATAGGCTTGCGGACCAGTTGCTTTTCAAATAGCTGTTTGTGCTTTGTACAGCCATGATAGGTAGCTACATCTGGTGGCACACAAGGAATAGGTGGGAGGCTGTGCCACTAGAGTGGGCCAAGCAAGGTCAGCTGGAAGCTCTTCGTGAGTAGAACAGCAGCCCAGGTAAAGGATGAGTGATGGCAGAAGGAGGAACTGAACGCTGTACTGTGGCTGGGGGACTGGCAGGCAGACTGGGGTGGTGAGATGGAGGATAGCTTGGTCCAGGAACTGTAAGAAGTCAAAATTCCCTGGGGTCCCACCAGAGAAAATGACCAACTAAAAAAATTCCTGAACATGTGCAGCTCTTGCTGCTGCTACTTTGGTTGGGAAGCCAGTGCTTGCCACTGTGTGCACAGTTACTTTGTACGGGTGTGAATTGGAGAAATGGAGGGGCTCTAGTTGGAGGTGATAATTTTAGAGATTTTTCTCTACTCGCTCCCATTTCCAGTTGGTGTGTGCACAGGATGATGGTGGGGTGCAGGGCAGTGGACCCATGAGAAAGGGCACTGCAGGTACCCTGGGGCACCCACAGCCCATGCAGCCTGGGTGCATCCTGCAGGCTCCCAGGGAGGCCAAGGGAAGCCTGCAAGGATGCAGCACGATGCACTCTCAGCATCCAGTAATACCAGTAGTGAGGAAGTTTTCTGAGTCAGAGGATTATGTGTAATCCCAGTTTGGGACAAAGGGCTGCTGTGGGCACTCTGGGACAAAGCCACACAGCTTTCATAGCATGGGAACTGGTGAGCTGGATCAGACCTCTGCTCAGCCTGATCTTGGTCTTGCTTGGCATCAGAGACCTTTGCTTCAGGGGGAGAAGCAAGAAGCTTACTGCAGGTAAGGATAAACCGGGCAGCTTGAGACTGAGCTAATGGTCACCTGCAAGGAAATCAGGGGCTCAGTCATTGGAGGGTCTTGTTTCTTCTACTGAAACCTAGCTGTTCTTGTGAGCTGATATCAGTGCCTCATCCTCTTTTGGAACCTGCTTCAATCTTAACCTCTGGTGTTTGGCACAAAGTTCCAGTGGATTACCTGGCATTTTATGTTTAGTTTTAAATTGCTGGCCCTTCACCCCTCTGACTGTTGTCTCATTTCAGAGCACAAGAAGGAGAAGAAGCCTAGACGGTTTTGGCCTAGCATCTGTAGGCTCCTCACTGCTTTATAACATCTTTTGCTTTTCATTGCTGTCTTTTCAAAGCTTCCTTAATCTTTTTGTTCCCTTTTCATGTAGCATTTCCCCCTGGTTTACGTCATTATTGTTGCGCACTCTGACCTTCATCCTCTCCATCCCTCATTGTAAATATTTTTCTTTATAGTAATTTTAGGATTACTAAGCACAGTTTCACTGAGTGTATGATTGGATTTTTATAATGCAGCATATTAATGAATGTGCATTACTGATGCCTCTAGAAACTGTAGTCTTGAACAAAGACCTCTTTGTGCTAGCAAATTTATAAATGCACGATGGAAATAGCCTGTGCCTGGGAGACCTAATAAGTATGAAATGAACTGGTTGCAGGCAGGGGGCTGCAGCAAGCAAGGGGATGGGGTCACTCACATAGCAAGGAGGTCATCAAGCCGCATCTACCTCTATAGCTGCCTGATTTTGCAACAGAGGGGTAACAAGAAATGGGTGGTGAATGAGCAGATATGAGTTACGAAAACTTCTGGCTTAAGAGACATGAACAAAGGAGTGGGCCCAGGTCTGTACTTGTCCCACATAGCAGAAAGTATGGAAACAATCTAGATGAGATTGTTCCTTTGTGTGTCATACCACTGTCCACTCTCAAAGCCAGACAAATGCAACTCCTTTTATCAGACATAGTAATATTCAAGTTCTAATTTATGAAATTAATATGCTTTGTAAATAGATGAAAGATGGTGATCTACTGAATAACGTTGCACTTGTCTGTTGTGTTAACTCGTGCTCAAGAAAGAAGTTTTTCAAACTTTTTTGGTTTGCTTCCTCAGATTCATTCATCATATCTGTCTACGAGAAGAAATGTCTTTTGTTTGAATTACAAGTGTGCATATCTTAGCTGCTGGTCTAAGCAGGATATTTTTGTTATGTTGTGAGCAGTGGGTGTAAAGAGGTTTCTGCTTCAAGATAAGTGTGAGTATGTGTGTCACTAACTCATTAGCAATTGGTATCTTCTCAGTTCTTATTATGGTGATCTAAAGACCACAGTTAACTTATGAATCAGTGTTGTATTGGATAGCTGATTTTTCGCCTGTCCTCCAAGAGAAGTCTGCAGATGTGAATAGTGTGAGATTTAAATAAAATGTCTAGAAATGTCAAAAGTGAGATGCACACCCTGTGCAGGGTGGGAACGAGCTGAGAATGAAATTGTGCTGAGTGGCAGAATGGAAACCTGGCATCATCGCTCCCCAAGGAAACCTTCCCAGGCCACTGCGTTGGTGTGAGCCCAGCTGATCCTCTGGTGCCTGGAATTTTTTTCTGTCTAGAACTGACATGAGCAGGTAAGATTGGGATTCAAATGCTTGCAGTACTGCATCTGTCTTTCAAGAAAAGGCCAGCGATGCTGCCTGTCCCATAAGCTTTTCATTAGCTGACTCACTCAGCACTGGGAATAAACAGGGAAGTGAATCAAACTAGGCCTGTCTTGGACTTTTCCCCTGAATCCTATTTTTAGCTACACAAATGCAAATCAGAAGTACTTTGCTGAAACTGGTGAGGTACTTTATAATTTATTTGTCAAACTGGTGCGAAATTTCTGAAGCACATGGTTCCAAAAGAATAAGATCTGTTGCTGCAAAATGTCTCCCTCTGGACAATGAAGGCTATTCAGCTGTGCCTGAGGATGCAATGAGCTGCAGGGACTGGGAACGTCAGTGTGAATGGTGTGTGCTTTCCATGAAATGTGAAGGCAGAAAATATTTAGTATCATTAAAAGAACAAAATTGACATATTAAATAATCAGCTTAGTAAAATCCATTTTACAAAGGGTCTGCTTTTGGAAATTAGGTGTTAGCATTTGGTAATAAAAGGCTAAATATGGGAAAATGGTGAAACATTGCTGTGAATGTCATGAAAGAAAAACAAGCAGTGTCTGTCAAGTCAGCTACAGGCTATAGGTCAGCACTGACACTGAAATAAACAGACTGATATCCTCAGGTTTTTACTCCTGTCCATGCTCTACTCCATTCTGTGTGCTCACACAAGCAGCAAACTGAATTGAGGAGCTCATTAAAATAAAATATAACTTTTTTTCCCTGGGAGGCTTGTTTGGTTTTAGCTCTCTCCTAAAGCTCTGAATGAAACTCGTACACATGGTCCATAGTGCTGTGTATTTTGGGAATGCTCTTGGCTTTGTACTTTCATATATGGGTGTATATAGTTTTTCTTAGATGTTTGGCAGATGCCTGGCACTTGCAAACAGTGCTTGCTCCCAGTGTCTTGTGCCGTGCTTGCCTCCCTAGCTGCAGTTTGGAAGCTTTCTTTGAATATCCGATAGCTTCTCCTCTGTTAGCAAAACGTGGGTTGCTCTGGAAAGCAAATTATGCCATGAAATAATACTTCATAGCAATCCTCAGTACTAAGCCTTTTACAAGCTGTCAATATTTAGGATTTGTCTGTACGTAGAGGCTTAGTTTTATCTGTGAGTGAGGCCAGAGATAAAGATAATCTGCAAGCAGAAGAAAACGAGTGGGCTGGTTCATGTGCTCAGAAAGCTCCATGGTGTCCGTCCCTGCTCCTGCTTGCAGCATGGCACCAGGTAAGGGATGAGGTTTTCTCTCTGTCCAAGGCGGTTGTAAAGATATTTTGAGATGTGAGGTGACTGAAAAAAGAGGCAAAGCACAGGTTAGTGTAGCACAGAGTGTAGCAATCACCTGCTCAGGATCTAAATCGGTTATGGTATTAGCTCTCTGCCTATGCCCATGTAATTTTAACATGTGGAATAACTCCTTTTTGGGCTATTGACACATCCGGAATTTTTGTGGTACAAAGTTTGGATTAGGAATGGAGAAAAGACATCTTTCTGTGTGTAATTCCTTCTCTGCAACTGCTTTTGTGGCTGGCTTTCTGGTGCTTGAGCTCTTCCATTTCGAGGTGTAACCTGGCACAAGTAGCCCTCCTATTTAGGCTTGCAACTGGAGGATTACCTGGGTTGAAGAGATGTGTGTAGGAATTATACGGTCCTGAATTTTGCTCTGTGCAGAAACTCAGTTTTTCCATCTTCAACCCCTGCTTCCTGCAGGCTGTGGACTTGAGGCTTGTTATAGCAATATGAGGGCCATGAGCCTTAATGGTCTTTAGGGTGGGATAATGCAGCGAGGAGTGTAGCAGCAGCATCAGTTGTGCTTCTTTCTAAATTAGAATAAGACTATGAAACAGAAATTCTCTGTGAACAACCTGCCCTCTGAATTTAACTGTTTGAGGGCTAACACCTCTCCCCTAAGAGATCTATTTCCATACCTTTGGTTGAGCTTTTCTGGCTTTTTAAGGTCAGTCATTATTTGCTGAAGCATCTCTTCACTTTATCATGTCCTATCAGTTGTGTTGTATCATCTTATTCGGGTGCATTTCTGATGGTTATTATACCCAGCTGATGCCCTTTCATTTATCAGTCTGCCTCTGGATCTTTCAACCTTTCACTGCTTGGTGAAGTGCTGATAACTTCACACAGCCTGTACTGTCCTCTCTTTGCTGCATCTGTAATGTTATTTTTTCTGCCTTTTATAATATCCATGCCAGTGGCCTTTTGCTAGAACAGTGGTACTGACACCTGGTGAAACAGGAGAAAATAATTACCCTTCTCTGAAACAATAATAATGCCTGGTTTATATTTCTGAATGTAAAATACACTTATAGACAAACATTAGCACTATCTCTACTTATAATTGATGGCTACACTAATTACGGCTGTTTTTCATGTGATAGGAGAGATTGTCTGCTTGTGTAATATAGTTCTGGTGACAGCGGGAGTTACTGGTCTGTAGGGCAAAGCCCAAACAGGATTAAGCCACACAGGGTGAAAAGTTTCCTGAGGATCTGTCAAGGGGAGCAAATGTGGAGGTGGGAGGGGTGGGTAAGACTGGAAAGATGCATAAAAAGTTTCTCAGAAATCATCACTTGCAGGGATGACACCTGCATATATCCTGTCTCTCTTTTTGGTCTGTCACTGAGGTCTGGGCTTAAGAAAGGGCGTGTTGTAGTAAAGGGCTGTGCTACAGCTGGAGGGCTGCATCTGTAAAACTCAGGGTAGAGAGAAATTCACCCTTAGAAGGGTAAAGACATGGCTGTGTGCGCTGCACCTTGGGGAAAGGCTGTCAGTTTTGAGGTAACTTGTATTAAAGTATCTGCCAGAAAAAAAGCTGAAGCAAAACTAGAAAACTGTCCAACCTGTTTGAATGCAGCCCTATAGAAAAAACAAAACAAGTGTACTGTTGTTAACAAGCGCTTTTGTGAGGGGGAGGGTCAATTAACAGCAGAACATCTGTACAAAGACCACAGACAGACCTAACAGTGGTGCTTCCTATGTTTTACAGAGGACAGCTGAGGCATCCAAATGTTTACAGAGGTCTGGAGATATGTAACTGACTTGGCACAGTGGAGATAAAAATAGGACAAAGTCTATCTACTGAAGATTAATTAATTTTCATTGTCATAAATCTGCTTTATTAAAAAATGTCTGAAATTTTGTTCATCATAAAGATATGTGTTATGAGACATGCCAATGCTACATCAAGGATGCAACCTCTGCATTGACAGTTTTGACAGGTGACAAGTGGCTTCCTACACTGATCTTCTGTCTGATCAGTTTGTGTTGAAATGGGTGAAGCAGCACTGAGTGAGCTCAGTTAATAAAAGGAAACGATTGAAGCTGAGCAGGCTTATTTTTGCTGGAACAGCTCAAATGGATGGAGAGGAATATAATCTCTGGTGGGAGGCATGGTGACAAGCTGTTGAGGCAGTGCTGGGGCACAGATTCAGGTGGGAGAGGACGTCCTTGTATTATTAGAGAAATTGGATTATTGGGTACCATTTCTGTGTCCACCCTGCTAATAGCAGTCCTGTTTGCAGTGTTCCTGCTGCTGTGAAGACTACTGTTTATTACAATGATGTTAGTGGATCCTGGATGCAATTCTGCAGCTTGTTAGAACAGGGGTTGGTGTCTTGGTGTTGTATTGCGGGTTTAAGCAGAAGCTCCTTATAAGCCACGTACCCTTCTGACATTTGTTTCAATGCTTTTCTAATGCTCCTTGAGAGCAGTCACTTTAATTTTACATGACATGTTGTAATTGGAGTATAAATATCTATATCAGTCCATGTGGTTGCAGGAAAAATTGAGCTGTAGAACCTGTGAGGGAATACAACTCCATAGGGACTAAGAGTAAATATTTCTTGAAGTCGATAGTTATTTGACTGCTCTGATTGAAGACTCTCTTCTCATGAGTTTCAATAGTTATGCCAAAAAATCACAAATCAGCATGGTTGTGATCTTCGAGTGTCTTCTCTGGCCTGTTGGATAAGAAACAAGAAGAAGATGCTAAGCATTAGTATTTATAGCTGTTATGTTAACTTGCTGTGTTCTTATGGCAAATTCAGCACTGCTGTGGGATCCTTTTCACACAGTGCTGGAATATCTGCTATGTAGCACCGTAGTTTTTATTTTTCCCAATGACCTGTTTTTTGCTTGTCTGCATTTACTACCTAAAATATTCTTTAGCTAGTTTAATTCTGGCTGAGTATTCTTGCTGCTTTCTGGCTGTTCTTTCCTCTGAATAATGTAATGCTGAAATTAAAATTCCTCATTTCTGCTACCTTGGGGGGGTGTTGTTCTGAGGTACTGTCATGAAAGTAGTAATAGTGGAAGAAACTGTGCCTTTTTATTAGGTCTGTATTGGCATTCTGAATCAATTCTAGCAAGAGAAATGACCCAGCATGTCAAGGATGATATGCCCCTCTTTTGCTGGCTTGTGGAAGAGGGTAAGAGCCTGCTAATGCTGCTGGGTGACAGTTATTCTCTCTGTGCAAGGGAACCTGCTTTTATTTCTATGTTGAATGAGAATACATTGCTGAATGGGGAGGGTGGGTTGAGGGGCAGTTGAGGGTGGATGGGGTAGGACAATTCTAGTTAAACCCGATGTTTTAAGCTTGGGGCAGGCAATAAGGTATGGCCAGTGTTTTCATAGCTGCCACCAAAACAGAAGATCTAGGTTTCCTTCTTTGATTTCAGCTGGACTTTGTATGGCTGTCTGAAAGTGTATTGTGTTTGAACTGGATGACCTATGACCACAAAATTTTATAATGCAGCTCTGTATGGTTGGCTGAACTTTACATAGTTATGGTTGGCTTAATTTTATGTAGTAAATGTTTCAACAGTGTCTGAGAGGTTAGTATAGGGCGCAGCCTGCTGTAGAAGCCATCTCCAGGGTGAAATGAAATGTTTGTCCAGTTACTGATGTTTCTATCATGTTGTTTTGGAATACCAGCACTTACACTTTGGCTTATAGTACTACATAAGTCACAAAGAGAAAGCAATAGAGAAGCACGTAGGGAGCTGTGGTAGGAAACGAAGCCATTTGCAGAGAATCAAATACTTTAGTAATTCATTAGGTGATTCATCCTGTGATGGTTCTTTGGATGTGTAATAAGAATTAATATTTCTCCTTATGCAGAGGAGGGAAAATTTAATTCAGAGTTTCTAGCAAAGCATAAGAAGTGACTTTGAAGCCTTGTCAAATGTTCCATGATTTAGGGATCCAGCACATGGGGGTAGTTTATCAGTCTTGGCCAGCTGAGGGACTGCCTTGAATGAAGTCATCTTGATCAGCACTCGACTCTACTGGTAGAAAGATGTGAGCAAAGCCAAATATGTGCCTGCTTCTAGTTTCCTCTTTGATGCTGGCTTCAGTAAGATGCTCAAAAAATACAAAATACAGTAGTCTCGTTTGTATTAAAGCATTAAAACAGTCAAAGGATGCAGGTCGACTTCAGATGGTGACCTCTTCAGATGCTGACAAAAGATGTTGCATTTCTTTACTAGAACAATTGGATCAGAGCTCTCTGTTTCTGCTCAAAAAGCAGAAACTGTTATGTGCACAAGAGAAAATCTTTCCAGTTCATTAACAAAGAAAGAAGGGACCCCTTGATCAGACTTAGATCACTCCAGCTAATATTGACTCTCTCAGTGGTACAGATTGGGGTATGCTGTCCTTCTATCCCTCTTGTATCAGATCTGTACATTCCTCCTCTGCCTGAACCTTTGTTTCTAATCCATCTCACTTTCAGGAGGTCCCATTAGAATCCTCACCATCATTTCAGGCACTTTTCTGACTATACTTCTTAACCTGTCACTCTCCGCCATGTACACGGGGCTTCACTTCTTGAGGGTATCAGTGCTTGTTGTCTTGATTTCCCAGTTTGAGACTTAAAGGTTTGCGGTTTTTTGAAAAAAGTGTTAGTGAAGTAATTGTGTGCTTGAACAATCATTTGAAAATATAAGTTGTCCTCAGTCAGTATCTGTGTGCGTGCTTTTTGTAACATATTTGCTAAGCAACTTTAAATAACGTAGCTTCAACAGTCTCAGGATTTTACACACAGTGATACTGAGTGAGTTTGGTCAGTGGCTCTGTAGTTTTATAAATTGTTTTTCTTTTTCCTTTTTTGGGGGGGTTGTTTTTGTTAATTTTTGTTTGTTTGGGTGTGGTGGTGGTGGTGTTGTGTTGTGGGGTGTTGTTTTTTTTTGGAGGGGCTGTCCATTTTCGTGGTTCATCCTTAACTTTTATTCCTAGAAAGCTTTATTCACATCTGCAGCTTCTTTAGCTGTTTCTGCTCTCTGTCTCCTCTCCAAGTGATGTCTGACACCACAGGGCTTCCCCTGTTGATGCAGCAAATGCAGTGTTCCTCTGTCCTTACAGCAGCTCTGCCTTGTTACTGCCTGCCCTAAAGGTGCAGGCCTGCAGCCTTGAACATATGTTGGTCCTTTCTGTCCTGAACCAGTATGAAGAGGCAGTCCCTGAATCCTCCTACTTCTTCAGAGAAGCCATGATTTCTGTTCATCTTCTGGCAGGATTTACACTCCTTGCAGCCTGACTTCCTAGCTATTACCCCACTCTTCATCTCTTCTGCCTCAGCCATTCCTCCTTGATGCCCTTTTCTGCCTCTGTCTTCACCTCTCCTGCCTCCTGTCCTTCACCTCTTACAAATCCTCAAGGAAGGCAGTGTGTGAGCTCCTCAAATACGAGCGCCTTGATTTTTATTTATTTTTGGCCAAATGATCACTCCTCATGCTCTTTTACTTCCACCTTCTGCATTTCTACTCATCTGTCCACACCAGGCCCAGGCTCGGAGCATGTATCAGAGGCATCCCAATCCTATCTCAGCCTCCTTGCCTGAATCCCACCATACCTGTTGCACTTCTCTCCCCTCAAAACTGGGGTTGCTCAGACAGAGAGTTGTGGTGTTGTCCTGTGATATAATTCATTATGCCTTTGCACTCACATCTTCTATGGACAGATGCTCTCTCTCTCTGGTGTATGATGGTATACGATGCATTGATCTCACCATAAGGCACTGGTGGATGTTGCTTTCAGGTTTGGCTAAACCTGTTCATTTTGGGCAGTGTTCACTGGAAATTGTGTGGTCTCGGCTGGCTTCCCTACTAGTGGTAAAAAGTCAGCACCCTGTTTGAACGGCACAGTGTGGTGGCGGGTTATGACTGTTGGGATCTGCTCTTCGAGCTGTTCTGAGCATACTTTATCTTTCTAAAACCATCCAGTCTTGTGTCCTGTCCTAATGAGATTTGAGGAAAAAAAAAAAAGAGGTTTTATAACAAAGATTTTTAGGCATTAAACATGTTAATACTTGAAACATTTTGTACCTGTTCAGTTTTTTGAGCTTAGGGAAATTTTCTGAAGATGTCAGCTGTTTGCACAACAAACTTATGATTCTAACAATTTCTTACCAAGGAGGGAATAGATCTAATATTTACTGTCTGTGATTGTAACTCCGAGTGTGACTTGCATTAGATTTTGTTGCAATTTGGCAAGTTTTGTGCTGATTCATTTCAGATACAAGAGGGCTGAAAGCTATACATGCCAACCTGAGTGTGCAGGATGTGAGTCATTGCCTGATGGTCATTGCCTGGTCTGGCTAAGAAGAATATTTTCTACGAACTGTCTGTGCATCTTTGAAAATTACCCTTTTACATATTCATGAAAATTTACCTAAATTCATTGCAGCTTTGCACTGAAAGTGAATTGCATCCTAGGAAGTGCCATATGGCCTGTGCTTTTATACTTAAACAATTACTGCATCAGAAATATAAAGCCCCAAAACCTGCTCTCAAACCTTTGGAACCTTTTCATTTAACTGCTGCTCTGGACGTGTAAGAGCTGCATGCAATCCCCTGCAGGCTTCTTGAAGTCTCTGTTCAGGAGCACATGAGCATGTGGTCCTCAGCTGCTCTCTTTTTTGGATCTTTAACCCATTTCTGATGACCCTTCTTGAACACTGGTCTGGCTGTAAGGAGCAGAGTGGTCAGCTTGATTTTTGTGGAGAGCCAAAAGTGGGGGTTGTGTGAGGTTTAACTATGGTCCAGTTCTGGGGATGACCCACTCTGTGACACTGGAGCCACTTATTGCCCTGGAAACAACATCTAAATCTATCCCCTCTGCTTGCTCCACACAGTCCCGCTGTGCTGCCAGGCAAAGATCAGTTTTAGCATGCCCGAGCCATGGCCAAGAGCCTCTCAAGCCTCTTCTGGCTGCTTTGAATAGGCTGCACACAGAGCTTTTCAGAGGCACAGCTATATTGGCCATCAGAGAATATTCTGCCTCAGGGATGGAGTTGAAGTCTCCGCCTGATAGGCATGCAGCAATATTTTCTGACAGCAAGACTATAAACTATATCAAAGACTTGGCTGGAAAGTCACCATGATAGATGCTGCCGTATATTTAAATGTGCTTTAATTTAATTTAGACCTTGTGGGGAAACAAACATCATTATCCCTAAAGAGACACTAGACTATGAAACTAGTTTCCCTGAATGGATTTAAGGGAGCTAATTTTTGTTGAACCTCTGGCCTTTTAGATGACTAGCAGCAGTTAACCATGATGCACAGGCTTTTAGCGAATACTGTTTTCACAGGAAGCGTGGAGCTGATGCAAACTGGCAGCATCAGGCCCTAAAATAACATTCCTGTTCTCTGGTAAAGAAGTGAACATTTTGTAATTGCAGATTGACATGAGATAGTGCACTTTTTTTTTGCTTCTTTCTTTCTTTCTTTCTTTCTTTTTTTTTTTTTTTTGACATTAGGGGAAAAAATAAAATCATATAGCTCTGTGTTGAGAGGATTAATTAGTTACTGGATGGAAGCCATTAGTGTAAAATGCTAAATATTGCTCTTCTAGAGATTATATCAGCTAGAACTGGCCAAGTATTGGAGTGTATGTTTGCCTCTTTTCCCATGGACTAATTCATTAGAGTCTCCTACAGAGAAATGTACATAGATGGAGAAAAAAGAGCTTTGGCTAAAATTTAGCTTTATGGAAATCTTTTTTCCAGCTGGATCTGTTCTCAGTTCTTCCTTCCACTCAGAGTTGTTTCTTCCCTTTCACAACCGATACTGCTAAATTGTTCAGTAAAAGCACCAATGTTCTGTCACAGAAGAGAATGAAAGAAAGGATGTTTCTGCCTCTCCCTGCTTATCTCTGCTGTTGCAAGCTAAATAGCTGCCTCCTTGCAGGCACGCAGGGAGTTGAGGAGAAGCAGGAAGGGGAACCACCACTCTGCATTCCCACTATGCCCGCTGAGCATGGGGGTAGGTGATGCATAGCTGCAAGCAAGGTGTCCTAGTTTCTGCTTCCTCCTGTACTGGCTCAGGATGGCTTGTGGTCACCTCTTGCGTGACTCTCCCAGCAGTCAGCGTTCTCTGAAGCTCTTTCCTCACCTCAGGTAGCTGTTTTTTCCCCTTGAGTTTTGGTAAATAACTAGATCCCTTTCTCTCTGCTCCCCAGCAGCCCGCTAGGTTGGGATGGAGTCCTTCCATCCACTTTGAACTGCAGCTTAAAAGATCTTTTAAAGGACATAAGGAAAATTTATGAGTCATTTTTAGATTCTAAAAATTTGCCACAAAGCCATCCTTGGTGAGACTGGATGTGACAGTTGTAGCACTCCACAGAGGATGTATGGGATTGAAGTGTTGTCCTGGTGTGAGCACTGGGACACAGTGGTCTCTGCCATGGGGAGAGCTGCTGCTGTTGTCTCGCAGTAGTGGCTCTCCATGTAGTGCCACTGCAGTGGGAACGTGTGCCACTCCAAGTGGTGCAAGGGCCATACCTGTGGGACAGGCTGTGCTTATTTAATAGGATCACAGGCACCAATTTTTGCTCTCTGCTGCATCTTAGGCTCACCTTTCCACCATTTCCTTTCATGCTCCTCTTCCTACCACCCTCCTCTAGCCTGCAGACCAAGGCAGGGCAAGATCTGTGGTCCCCTCTTCCATGACCTGACTTCAAATCATGGTAAAGGTTTACTGCAGGTTTTTCTGTATATATTTGTCTGAACAGCTTTCTGCCTCTGCGATTCCGGAGCTCAGCTCACCTTTCCCACTTGGGAATGGGAACCACAGTTTGGAAAAGTTTTTCCCTCTGTTTCCATTATGCTTCAGGCTGACTGGAGATAGTGCCCACTGCTGGGTGAGCTTTAGGGTGTGAGGACTTTGCACCCGTGCCAGCTGCCTGTGGTGGTGCAAAGGAGTCTGTGCCCAGCAGTTGTCTTCTGTTTGCTGGTGCTCCTTTGACCAAGGAGGCTGAGTGCCTTGGCTTCATGGCCTGGAGCTGTACTCTTGCTGGGATGCCTCCATGTCCCATTGTGCCTCTGACAGATGGTGGCAGCAGCGCTCTGTTCTCCTTTCTGATGACATCTTTTTTAAGTTTGGTTCACCAGTTCTGGCACTCTGAAGCTGAAATAACTTGGTAACGGGCTATGATGGGAAAGGGTTGTGCGGTATCTTCCAGTGGCATTTGCACAAGCTTGAAGTGAGCTCTCCTGAAGAGACTGCCAGGGGTGCAATTCCTTATGCTCAAAGGTGCCTGCAGCTCCTCTTCCTACTGTCTTGTTGATGTAGACAATTGTGCCATTCTTTCATGTATGTCAGCTCAGCATAAGGTTTTAGTCTTAAAAATATCAGTAATAGGCCATGGTTGGCCTTTCCTCTGATGCAAGCCAAAGCAGGACTCGGCTCTGAAGACGGGGTGATGTGGAGCTGTATGCTGACAGTCGTAGGTGAAGCAAACCCTTCTATAATATGGCCTCTGCTTCTGGTAATGAATGAGTCTGGAAGATTTCACTTTTGTCAGCTAATTGATTATCCTGAGAGCTGCAAGAATACCAGCTTCATTTTACAAATCAGTACTAAAGAATTTTGACCCTGAGAAGGGGGCAAGAAACAAAAGACCTCATTTCCCTATTTGTTTGCCTCCCTAGCCACGCAGGCATATAAGAGACTCTCTTGCAGGAAGAATGCTAAAAGATTATTGTTTCAGTTTTTAAAAAAAATCAAACTTTCCTTTCCTGCTTTTATCAGACTACATCTTTTCTTATGTGGGATGCTTAAACTACCACCTAAAATTACAAATGCAGCTTGTGTCTGAATTTTCTCAAGTACCAACAACAGCCTAGTCTACAGCAGGTCAGTTTTCAGCTTGTTACAAATGGTGTTCGGGTATAAATGCCTGAGTAAGGGAAAACACCTGGGCAGGTGCTTGGGCAGGTAACTTATATTGGCTGTGACTGGGGTTTGCTCAAACCAGCTGCAGGTGTGCTGGAAATGCCACCAGTGTGTGAGAGAGGAGCAGAGGCAACACTGAAAAGCTCACCAGGAGATTGCTTGCATTTGGGATGCTTTGGACACAAGGAATTGTTAACAACAGGTGATGCAGGAAGCAGACACTTGCAGTAACAAACCCAGCTTTTAAGATGATGGATCAATAAGCAGGTATTTAGGGGTTTTTACATATTTCTTCCCCAACTTTGTGTATTCACATGAGTAGCAGTAGGAAAGCTGACTTCTGCAGAATCCTGTACCAGATCCATATGATCCATAGCGTAACTATTTTTAGTTTTGTATATTATTTTCTTGTGTGTGTCCATCTCTTTCTTGAATATCTCTTAGGATTTACTGATTATGTCTGGGAAAGGGAGAAGTTTTGGATATTAAATGTGGGTTAGTAATGAGAACTGAAGTTTCTGTTGCTGTTCCAGCAGTAGACAGATATCCCATGAACAGTTCTGGAAGACCTCTATGCTGGGTGAGTCCAGGCCTGCACTTGGGTCCTGTGTAAATGGTTTTCTGCTGCAAAACCATCTTTTTGTTTGTGTGACTGTTACTTTTTGAGACTGTGTGCCCTAGATAAGCTAAATCTATGTAGCAAAGTGAATTCAGAAAGCTTAGTGCTTATTGTGTTGGAATAGTACTAAGATTAGAAAAGCCACTTTTTGGATGGGCTTGACAGGAATAGGCAGTTAATATTTGCATGTAATTTAAAACTTCAGTCCCCTCTTAGGTGAGGGATTTACATAAGTATTAATGCGACACCACAGCAGTGGAGCAGCAAAATACCCAAAAGTGAGTTGGAATCTCTGCACCAACCCCTAGGCAAGATGCTTTGGTGGCACAAGGCGCTGGTCCTGTGGGCACCACAGAACGTGCCTGCAGAAATCAGCTGTTGTCCCTGACCTGCCATGAGGGTAAGCAGGTAGATGGATATACAGCAATGGGCCTTCCTTGCCCCGGCCTTCTGCGTTTGCAGATCCCACAGCATCACAGGAACCTCTTTAATCAGCTATTTTGTACCCTAATCAACTTTTCCTTGCTGCTTGGAGAGCAGCAGCTGAGGGGGTTACTTATAGAACCATAGAATGGTTTGGGTTGGAAGGGACCTCAAAGATCATCTAGTTCCAACCCCCCTGCCACAGGCAGGGACACCCTCCACTAGACCACATTGCCCAAAGCCCCGTTCAACCTGGCCTTAAACACTTCCAGGGATGGGGCATCCACAACCACTTTAGGCAACCTGTTCCAGTACCTCACCACCCTCACAGTAAAGAATTCCTTTCTAACATCTAATCTAAATTGATCCTCGTTCAGCTTAAACCCATTACCCCTTGTCCTGTCACTACACTCCCTGATAAACAGTCCCTCACCATCTTTCCTGTAGGCCCCTTCAGGTACTGGAAGACCGCAATTAGATCTCCCTGGAGCCGCCTTTTCTCCAGGCTGAACAATCCCAACTCTCTGAGCCTGTCCTCACAGGAGAGGTGCTCCATCCCTCCAGTCAGCTTTGTGGCCCTCCTCTGGACTTTCTCCAACAGCTCCATGTCTCTCTTGTACTGGGGCCCCCAGAGCTGGATGCAGTACTCCAGGTGGGGTCTCAAAAGAGCAGAGTAGAGGGGCAGGATCACCTCCCTCGACCTGCTGGTCACACTTCTTTTGATGCAGCCCAGGACATGGTTGGCTTTCTCGGCTGCAAGTGCACACTGCTGGCTCATGTTGAGCTTCTCATCAATCAGTCAATACCCCCAAGTCCTTCTCCTCAGGGCTGCTTTCAATCCATTCCTTGCCCAGCCTATAGTTGTGTTTGGGATTGTGCTGACCCACATGCAGGACCTTGCACTTGGCCTTGCTGAACTTCATGTGGTTTGCACGGGCCCACCTCTCAAGCCCGTCAAGGTCCCTCTGGTTGGCATCCCTTTCCTTCAGTGTGTCGACCACACCACACAGCTTGCTGTCATCAGCAGTCTTGCTGAGGGTGCACTTGATCCCATTGTCCATGTTGCTGACAAAGATGTTAAACAGTGCTGGTCCCAGTACCAACCCCTGAGGAACACCACTCGTCACTGTTCTCCACTTGGACATTGAGCCATTGATCACAACTCTTTGAGTGCGACCATCCAGCCAATTCCTTATCCACTGAGTGGTCCATCCATCGAATCCACGTCTCTTCAATTTAGACACAAGGGTGTTGTGTGGGACAGTGTCAAATGCCTCGCACAAGTCCAGGTACTTCACTTACTACGAGTGAATCACAGCAAAATTTAGTAGCTGTCTTTATGAATTATCCCCTCACCCGCTTACCAGATTTCTGCTTGGGGTTTTTGTGGGGTTTATTGGTTTGGGGGTTTTTTCTTTTGTTTAACATTACGTTTTTAGCTTAATGTGAATGTCTGGGGAAGTCCTGGTGATTTAGTTGCATGTATAAATTGGCCCTCCTCTGAGGTATTTCAGCATTTTGTTGTGTTATTGTGCAGTGTTTAAATGAAATGTGCTCAGGTGTTTTTATGTAAAATAGACTGTTCTGTTACAAGAAACAAGAGCTCTGCAAATCAGTTTTCTTTGTAACACCTCTATTTTTTTTGCCAAGTTATGGCTGCATTTCTCATTCACCCTTAGTTTTTCCTACCTGTCAGAGCTGTGTTTAGAACTGGAGCAGATGACAGACCCCTTGCTACTCAGGTGCTTCTCATTCCATTGGCAGATGATGATTTATGTGGTTCATAACTTCCTGTATCTGCATAGCCACAGGAATGGACCTGTCTGACACGTGGTATGATCCTTCAAAGTGAGCACTTGCATTAACAAAGGGTTAGTGTGCTGCAAGAACTTCTCATATGCTTCTAACAGGAAAATGTTGCCATAACAATGTGCCAGCTGAAAAATTTCAATGACTTGATATTGGTCAGCTGGATTTTCAAAGAGCCACCAGCCTGTGGCTGATGGTTTCCAGACCTGAGGTGTAGTGCTTGAAATCAGTGTATGTAGTAGATATGGGAAAAAAACCCCAAACAAACAAAAAACACCCCAACAAACAACAACAACAAGACAAACAAAAAAAACCCCCAAACCAACACAAACAACACACTGATCATGAGTTTATTTAGCATGGATAAATACTTAAAGCAAAAAAAATTGTGAGGGTTTTTTTTCTTATTACAAAGAAATTTGAATTCCTACTGGGCTATTTTTGGGGTTTTTTTTCTTGTTTTACAGTATTAAAATTTTTATTCTCTTGCATTTATTTCATTTTTGAAGTACATTTGAAAGTCTCGCCCTTGCATTTTTGCTTCTTGAGTGTTGCTGCCCTCCCTTCCCAGATCCATTAGTGCAGTGGCATTTCTGCGTTGAGTTGAAATGCTGCCATTTCTTCCTTCTCGTCCTGCAGCAACGGGACTGCTGCCTTCCCCTCACTGTCATCACCTCCCTTCTGTCCTCTGGCACAGGCCCAGGCGACAAACCTGGCAGAGCTGTTAGCCTGGGTGCTGCTCTGTGCTCCCAGGAGGAAGATGACCTCAGGAGACAGTACAAACCAGTGGGATTTCCAGTCAACTACCTGCACAGCCTATTTCCATGGGTCTTGCTGGTAGTGGTTTTATCTGCTGCTGAAATGTTTAATTTTTAAATTGATCTGTGATTCAATATGATGAAAGATGCCTTCTGTAAGAGGTGAATTACCTCTTGCAGCAGAAAGTGCCATGCCAAGTAATATGTTGGCTGTTTCCAAGGATCATTTTTTGGTTGACCACAATCTCTCACAGAGTGAAAGGGATTAACAAAAATGAATTAATTTTTTTTTTCCAGGATTTGGGCCACATAAATAAACAGTTAATATAGCTTTTCTGAGAAGTGTGAAGTAATGCATTCACCTTCCCATGCAAGTCTCGCATGTCTGGGATGTGGAGTCACTCCTTTTACTGAACCCTGAAGTAACACGAGTGCTCTGGGAAATGTTCAAACACAACAAATGTGGTGAGATGAGTGTTGCCATTATCTACTCTGTGGGTTTTAAAAAGTGACTGTCAGAAGTGCTTGTCATCGCTGCTGACTACCTAAACTGGAAAGATAAATGTAACCTTTTAAATATATATTGGTTTCTTTTGGGTTGATGGATTTTGTTTGGTTATTGTTTATTTATTTTTTGTAAGGGAAAAATTATGATGCTAAACTAACTGGTGTTCAATGTAAGTAGCTTCAGGAAGAAACTCCACTACTTTGAATCTCGTAGTCTTGCAGTAGGACACTGCGCATTCTGCAGTGTGAAACACCTGGAAGATATCCAATTAGGACCTAGAATAATACAGCACAATAGCAAAAAGGCAGCTTCCCACAAACCTCAGTGACAGCAATTCAGATTTCCTTTTCATATCCATGGGGCTGCAAGGTAGAGGAGCAGATCTGTAGTCTGGGAAACTTTCCAGAAAAATTTATAAGCAAATGAGAGATGCAGCCCTGCCTTCTCTGAAGGGGTTCTTTGCCTGCCCCTGTTGTGCTACCAGTGCTCCCAGTTACTTGTGTGTCCCCCAGGAGATGGGCTTGCTGGAGTGCCTCACTGGGATTTTTCACTTGTCAATAAAGTAGCAGGTCTCTTGACAGACCTGCTGTCTTTAAATAGGAAAATATTTTCCCATTTGTCCAGGTGTTGAATACATTTTTATAGCCAATACTTCTATATTAGGATTTTTTTAAAATTTCAGACAAAACAGTGAAAGGTGATCTGTTACTTCTCAGTATTACAGCAGATGGGAAGAGGAAAAAAGTATGATGTTTGATCATTTAAGTTTCAGTAAACTTCAGATATTTTAATAGTTTGCACACTAAAAAATAAAGCAACATAATTGTGAAGTTTTAAACACTGTTTTTTCTACATTCATTCCCACTTAACTCATTTACAAGAAGCACAGGACACATCTGCAAAGCCTTCAGTTCTTTCGTATCAAAAGACGGCCAGTTAGTTGGGCGTTAGTCCTTCCCTTGAAGGGACTGGATGCATAAAGGTTTGGATGTCAGTGTGGGAGCTCTGAGATCCAGAGAGAACCTACTCTTTTGCGAAAACATATGTGCATGACCTTGAACAAGTATCTGAGTCGCCTGGTAGCTCATTCCCTATCTGGAAAGTGGGAATGATAAAAGTTCTCCACCACTCAGCTGGGACAAATTGCAGAACAATGTGAGCTGTTGCAGAAGATCAATACGTTCCATCAGTTTGTGTCTTTCAGTTCAGACCCTTCTATTCATAAACATTGTTTAAAAAACAAATGAACAAAACATATTTAGGGAGAAACAAACAGAAAGGCAGAGAGCAGCAAGGCAGGAGTGGGGTGTGTGGGTAACTCAGGGCTTGGTGTGTGTCACAGTTTAACCTGGCAGACAGCTGAAGCAACCACACAGCCGTTCACTCACTCCTCTCCTCTGCCAGTGGGATGGAGGAGAGAATTGAAAAGAAAAAGACATGGAGGCTGAAACCAGGACAGTGTGCCTGGATGGTTCAGCAAGAAGGAGGAAGCAGGAGATACGTCGGTTTCCTTTCCAAAGCTCTGGTGATCCCAAATCCAAGTGATACACTGTTGGGTGTGCAAACTTGTGGGTAGGTCAGGGCTGTGTCCAAAGTGCTCAGTAGCTCTTGCCCTGTCATATGCATTGTATTAGAGAGACAGGTCTCTCACTGCATGTCCCAAGCTCATTACATTTTGCATTGACTTCTGTTGTACTTTATACCCATGCTCTGTTGTAATGAGGTACTGGTGTAAACACTCAAAATCTGTACAAACAGATTTTGTAGCAATGTTGTCCTTTCTTAGTGAAAAGGCTGGAAATCATTCTTTTTGACAGCCAAACCTCTTCAGAGAGTGAATAGGAGGCATTAGTCTTAAGTAATAAGGGGCTTAAGTGAAATTTCTCAAAGCAGTAATATATTCAGATTTGAAATGTTCAAAACATTACTTTCTGACTGTAAAAAATTACTTTAGCCAATGAAAAATGTCAGGGAAATTCCACCCTGGATGTCTTGTGATTTGGGGAGAGAACTTCTCATCTTATACTGATGATGCTCTTTATTATATCCCCCACCTCCCCCACCTTTTTTTTTAGAGGGGGGGGAAGGAGAGGAAAACAAAAGAAAAAAGCTCAAATATCAAATGCAACTACTTTCAGTAACTGGGAAAACCAAAGATCTGCCTTTATTTTGGGAAGGTTAAGATCACTCTTTGTTCTACAAGTAGCAGAAAAAGTAAGCATTAGAGGATGATGTTAAAATAGTACCCTGCACCTCTCTTTAAGAATATCAAAGTCTTTTCTGCTATTCAAAAGGGAAGCAGAACAAAAACATTGTGGGCAATATTTTATAATAGAACAATGAGCCTGAATAGATAGATTTTGAAACCCTTGTTTCATAAATGTTTAAAAGAATGTTCACAAATTTAAACTTAATTTTTTTTTATCGTTGCTTTCCTTATTATGCATCAGCTTTTAAGTTCCATGATACCACTGCGAAAGAAATAAAATGTCAGATGTGAAGGATGTTATTATCAGTATGCAGTGGCACTTTTATATACTGATGATAATGAAGCCTCCCCACATCACTTTCCTTCATTATTTTTATTTCTGCACCTAAAATGAAAAGGAATAAATGTACTTCTTGCTCAACAAATATTTTTATAAGATCAGCAATTGACTGCTGAATGTCAGGCTGCATGGGTTATTCTGGACCTACCCAGTCGCATGGTGACTAGTGGAAAGCCACATCCCTCTTTTTTTTAAGTGTGTCTGTTCTCACAAAGGCACCTGTGGGGGAATTGGGTATGGTGTGGTTAAAGGGCACGTGCCGCAATGTATAGTTTCCTGGTGTCCCAATATTCTTCATCCTTTCCCATTCATCTTGTTGTAATAGTGTTTGGTTCAATGCAGCTACAAACTCCGCTGATGTTCTGCGACTGCAGTGGTCTTGGGAGCTCAAGTGGCAACCTCTAGGATTTGTTTTGATAACATCGAACAATGTTAAAAAACAAATGGTGACAGAAGAATATATTGCTGTGGAGTATCTTCAAAACAGCATGTAATGACCTGCCGCTGATCTTGCATGCAAGTCTTTGCAGAGGTAGTACAGAAATCTGTCTGAGTGGTAGGAGAACATTCTGTCATGGAAAGCTGTTTCCCAGGTACTTCAGGGAGCGAATACTCCCTTTTGGCGATGTACAGTAAATGAATTGTCTAGCTTTGCCTGCCTATACTTTCAACATGATTATTTCCTGTTATTTCAAATGTTGTGTTAATTGAATTTTCTTAATAGTAATAAATAATATCTAGCCATATGTTGACTTTCACAACTTTATTGTACAGTAGGCATTAATGCAGCACAGCTGATTAGAGCTTTTGTACCCCTGTGACTTAGAATGTGAAGCTGGAAGAGTAAAAGCAATGATAGTTCAGCTCCTTGTGCAGTCTTCTATTTTATAGAAAGATCTCTATAAAACTAAAGTAGGGGTATTTCTGCAGTTCTAAAACGTGCCAGGTACTTTCAGGCATCCGTTTTCAGTCTATTGCTTAGAAACAAACTTAATAAATATAAATGAAGCTGAGCCTCCTGCTTTTAGCAGATCCAAACTACTGCCTCTCTGACTATGAAGCTGGTTTTCCCATTCTGTATCCCCTCATTAGATGGACCAGAAAAGCTGCAGAGTTATCTAGCTTTCAGATTAGGACATATCATGCTTTCCTTTGGCAGGCTGAAAACGATAACAAGATTCGTTATTTATTTTTATTGGGGCAGAGCTGTGCACTTGCCATCAGAGCAACGATGAGCAGTACATGTGCACTGATTTCTCAGTTTTTTCTCTATAATATTTTAATACTACAATTGTTGCGGGATGGTATTTATTTATGTATTTTTAATTCTTCTGGCCTCTTTTCTGAGTGGAAAGGGCAGTCTATCAGCTGGCATGGAGTCTGCACACAGCATCAGGTCCCATGCTAAAGCATCACATCTCTGGGAAGGGGGAAGGTGGGTTACCATCTACATCCACGTTAGGTATGCTGCTTTCTTACAGCCACTATAAATACTGCTTTGATTGGCATGGTAAAGGGTTGTACTTTTGGTACTGCAGGTATATACAGGGCTGCAGTTTAACATAATCATTTGCTGCTGATTTCAAAATGAATGATCCTCATCTTGATGTTTTAGTACCTGCAGCGCAGCTGCTTGGGACTGCAGGAAGCATGGTGGACAGTGGGCAGGTGACTCTTCCATGCTGTCCCTGCCTGCCTCACCACTGGGACTGGCAGAATTGAAGGCAGGTAGGCTCCAGGGGAGGTACAAACATGAGCTAAGATAAAAACCTGCCTGTGCATGGGGTATGTGCTGGAGAGGGTGCTGCTTCTGTGGACTGCCACTTTTGCTGTGCTGGGTGCCGTGCCTGCCTCCTAGCAGATGAGCACTGGGGACAGATTCAGAAAATACTGTTTGCTCAGCTTCATTTGTGTCACTCTGCGTATCCATCTCCTGTTCTGCATCTGGTTCACTAACCTAATTTATCAGCTATCTCCCTGTAAAGTACAGGATTAACTTTTATGTAGTATTTTGAGCATTATACTCTGCTTATATTCAGGATACTTTGTAAGGTAAATAATCAGGTATGCATTAATAGACCTTGGTGATTTCATCTAACAGCTTTTTTCTGTAACAACATTTTTCTAGTGCAGTTTCAAAAAAACCTTAATTTTGTACAACTTTTTAATATGGTAACTTTCAAGATCATCTGCATGTAGTTCAGGTTTTTCTTTGTGGTTACCAAGCTGCATCTTTGACAGTCTCTCTGTTTGTGATGAAAACGTATTTTTCCACAAGATCAAGTTAACTGAAACCATTTCATGTTTCCAGTGGGCTACAGATCGCTTGATAATTCCCCTCTGAGTAAAATTAGAAAGGAAAAAAATTCTGCAAAATTAAAAGATCACTTAGATTATAGCTCTTTGTTCTACCTTGTCCAAACAGCGATACAAACTACATAATTTGTTTTGCTAAGATGTACCCAGTGTGGAGCCATCTGTGTGATAGTTGACGTTATTTATATTCAAAAGGGACATTGCAATAGCTGGAAGAGCCCCTACTCCCAGCTGACCATTTCTAGTGTGACTCTAAATTATTGATTCACATTTATTCTCTATTAACCTATTATGAGTTCATCTGCTGCTTTCAGCTCTCTTATCATGTTGATGTACTTCTAATTTTCTAAACTGAATAGTGATTTACTGCAAAGATTTTGGAACGAATTGTTCTCCAGTGAATATCTGAAGCCTCTTATGCCCCAGATAGCCTCTTTCATTTGAAACCTGCATTGGGAGCTCTGGTACATAACAAGGCCAGCAGCAATGTCTTGGCAATCCTGGAAAAGTCCCTTTCCTTTCTGTCCTTCCTGATCCACTGAGTATACATGATGTCTTTCCAAAAAGAGTACTTATGAGACGATGTGCTCAGTGTCTTTGGAGATGGAATGACCCTTCTTGTCTTTCTGGGCTCTGCCCAGGATGCTCATGGGCAGTGTGAGTTAACTTACATGGTAAAATAAATTTGGAGAATGTTTCAATTGGAAGCTGTGACTTAGAAATAATTTTTGAGAAAATTATAAAGCAATAGTAAAGTAAAAGGCAAAGTTACATGAATGCCATGAGAAAGCAAAATTGTATGTTCTAGGATTGGGTGGTTTTGAAGAGATCTGGTTTGATCAGTACTGAGTAAAATATAGCTTTTAATCTTTTCACTGGGATTATAAAAGTATCGCTCTGAGACTCTGCTCTGTGTTGTTGCCTCATTAAAGATGGTTTTACCAATACCCATGAAAAATGCAATTAGTAGCTTACAGCACCTTGAACTGACACATACAGTCTGCATGGCAGATGAGAGTTGAGATGAAGGATCCTTTTCAGTCCATGCTCCTGCAGTGAGCTCAGTGCTGCAGCATGAGTGGTTCCCCCCTACATCTTCAGTGAAATATTTAGGCCCTCAGCTGCCAGCAGCAGCAGTGTGGGTATCCAACTATAGCGCTTTGGTGTTTTCCTACAGTGCTTGTACGATTGTGGTACCACGATCAGAAGAGTCAGAGTTAAAATGCATTTTGTGCTTGGAGCTGTGATAGCTTCACTCACAGGCAGGTAACTGGAAAGCCTGTTCCTACAACTGGGACCAGACCTGCTTCCTTCTAGGATGAGCACAAACCTTGCTCTGGAGTGAGAGTGCTGAACCTGCAAACCTCCTTTTTCCACATGCTGTTTCTGTGTGACAGCAGATGAGTTGCGTGATTAACTCACCATTTAGCACTCATTTCCTGGCTGAGCCAGAGCCTGGTTTTGTGGACAGCCTCATGTTTCTTTTCCTGTGGCTGTACAAGCCTCTGTGCTAAAATCGCAGCAGTCGCTTCCTAAAGTGGATGATGCCCAGACGGCTCCCGGAGGGGATCTTGTGGGTTGTGTGCTGTGATATGGGAAGGTCCTGGTGACAATGATGGTGATAACCACCTCTCCGTGTACCCACAGAGGTATCAGTTGGCAGTTGTAAATGGTGACATGGGACAGTTGTGCAGCAGCGTGCCATATTTCCGCTTCGGGGTGGGGAGAGCCTGCACTGGGAACGCTGGTGGGAACCTGGGATTAACTGATCCTAGTGAGTCCCTGCAAGCATGTCAAAACGCTGCCAAAGCTGCTGGCTCTGTGGGAGACAATGCTTTCAGGCTCAGGCCTTCCTCTGCTTGAAGAGCTCAGCAGGAGCAGGGAGGCCCTGTGATTCTCCAAGATGGTCTCTCCTTGTGGCGTATGGAGGGTCCCTGTGTTCAGCCAGGAGATGCTGGGCTCACCAAGGGGGCTGCTCTCAGGATGGAGATCCTGCTGAGCCTAGCCCTGTAATACTATGTTCTTCATTTCTAGCCTCAGGGTCCAGATCCCTCCTCTTGCATGTAGTCACCAAGTGTTTCTTGATGCTGTTCCCACCATAGTGGTGGTGGTGCTCTGCATGAAATCCCTCCTGGCTGCTGCCATTGCTGAGTCTGACTCGAGGCTGGTTTAACCTGCTGATGTGAGGAGACTATGAATCGGATCCTACTGTGCAACTGCAGCAGAACAGAAAGTATTCAATATATACAGTGCTCAGCCTTTTCCTCCCTGCCTCCCCCATCTTCACCCTGACCTCCAGGAAAACCATGCAATGTCCAAACAGTCTTGTGAGTAGTCAAATTATGAGAAAAGGATCTTTTTCAAGTACTATAGCACCATATAACCTAACTCAACTATGTACTGTAGAGCAGAGGCAACATCTCAGCATGTTCTATTAAAGTATAATTAATTACCATTTCAATAGTGCTACTAGGTGCATGTATTCATCCAGTGCATTAAAAAATAATAACAAAGCTTCTTATCTAATGGATGATGTTATACATTGTGGATGCAACCTATTAATATGGAAATATTGTCACATTCATCCAGAATAATTTGCATGGTGTACTTCCTGACCTAATAATGAAAAAAGTAGGTCAGCTTCCAAGTTTTCTGAAATGGGAATTAAAGCTTTATAGCAAGAAAGTCTTCGATAGTTTTACACAAATGGCTGAAACTCGCAAACCTTGCATATTCAAAATGGTTTGCCCCACAATGATGACCTGGAGATATTTCTGATTAATTGTAGTAGTACATCAGCACTGGATTTCCTTGGCTTTCCCATTATCTCACTGGTTTTTACAATTTAGTGAAATTAAAAAGGCACTGAAAGATACAGTTTACCAAACATGGTGTCATCTGAGAAAAGGTGGTTTTAAAAGGAGATTTTATAAAATGTAGTTTACTGAAGCTTATGCAAAGCAGTCTTTCTTCTTCAGGAAGCATTTAGTTCAGCATTGAGCATTTCAGGTGCTTTATTATTGCTAGAGAGTATATAGCACGTGGTGGCTATAAATATTGAACTGCTAGGTCTTAGTCTGGCTAGTATTTTGCAAAAGGTGTATTTGTGAAGTAGCTAGCGTATTTATGACCATCTCTGAGATGATTTCAGTGTTAACCATCAAAATGACGATCTTCCTTCTGGAGCTTCAATTCTTTGCAATCATAAATGCAAGATGTTAAGATATTTTTCAGGAATATAAAGATTGCAATGTTGGATTAGAGTTGACATCCATCAAATGCCGTGCTCTTAGGGCGCATATGCACTGCGGGCAAAGGTGTGACTGCAGTGCGTGCAAGGATACTCCATCCACCTCAGCTAAAGGCCCTGTGCTGTGGCCGGTCTGCCAGCCCCCTGCCCGTCCTTTCTTCCTTGATGAGTGTCATCCAGCTTCGCTAGCTGACCTGTCCCATCTCCATGTTGCTCTGGCTGTAGCATGGTGGCAGATCAGACTGGCAATAAGGCAAAATGGAAAGACTAAACTTGGGCAGCGTTGCAGGGAGTTTGGTGACTCTTGCCCCAGCCCTTGTGAAGTTTGGGGAAAGGCACTGAATATTTGAGCCAGGCATCTGTGGTGCTTTATGGTCTGAAGAAATGCATTTTTGATGGACTTCCCTGTGTGTTGCTTACTGTCATTTTGAATTGTTCAGTGAAAACACATGCTTGAACTCTCCTGTTGTGGAGGAGTAGGTTTTTTTTAAAGATTATGCACTTCCCCAGTGCTTTCACTATTCAGCTAAATTTCACAGCCGTGGTCTCTCATCCAGCAGATACCCTGCTGCTAGATGCTCAGATACTAACTTTTTTAATATAGCACACATTGTTAGTAGCTGGTTGTCAGAACAGATATGCTCTGTAGAGTATTTTCTGAAAGAAAGGTTACTGTGGATATGAAGATTTATTTTAGGTTTTCTGCTGGTTTGCTTTGCCCATTTAATATCTGACTGCCCTCCACACATACAAGATGGCACACAGGTTCTGTTTGAAGAGCAGAGACTTTACTTTTTCCTGCTTTTAATCTATTAAAGCCTTGTCTCCTGTACTGAAAATGGAAAGCACTGTAAATTCTGACTCCTTTTGTTTTGACTCATGAAGACCTGTGATTCAGTTGTGCTGAATCTGTCAAATTTTTAATTTTTTTGAGACTAGTAACTTCTGACGAGTCACAAGCCAGATTTCAGACAGGGACTGAGCACGGTCTGGTCCTGCCTGTGTACGTGTTTGTAAAGCTGGGAGAAACTTTTTATTGTGGGCTTGTTTGCTCCCTGTTTGTGGTCACTTTCTGCGAGAAGTTCTGGGTTTTATTTTAGAACAAGAAATGTGTTTCAAGAAAATGAAATCAGGGCATGAAGAACATACTGCAATTGGAAGGAGTGGCTGCTTGTATTTGCCTGGTGTTTTTCTGAGGCTTTATAATGGTAATAGAAATGTTTGGGGCTGGATAGGCGTGGTAGCTAAGTAAAGTATTTTAAATACTTGTCTATTTTCAGAAGTGAACTCAAACTGATGCTTTGTAGTATGATGAAATTATTTATGCAGAAGTTGCTTCATTTTTAGGTCTAATGAAATCTCAGAAAGAAGATGAAAACTATTAGGGAACTGGCTTCTGTGGAATTTCTAACGAGGCTTGATAGCACTGAAGTTTAGGTGGAAAAAAGGCTGTCTGAAATCCTATTTACTCCTAATAGTCTGTTCAAATTCCATTTCAGAAATGAGAATTGTTTTAGCATTCCCAGTCCTTGTTTTTAAAAATTTGTTTGCAGAAAGAAAATTAGATTGATCTCAGAATAATCAGTTTTCTGTTTAATATGACAATATTTTCTATGTGAAATGATGTGTTTTCCTAAAAGTAAATGTTGGGCTACTCTGAGTAGTTGCATCTCCTAGAGAACAATGCCACCTAATATGTCTGTGTCCGGTTAGAGAGCTGCAGAAGTTGGAAAGAGAAGAGAGTGCACGTGTCTCCCCATCCCTGCTCCCTGGTGATGGATGGAGAGTGCTGCGGGGTGGAAGGCCACAGTGCAGCCTCAGGGCATGGTTAAACCCCTCTTTAGGGGGACAGCTGGCTTGTGCTCTGTCCCAGAGCAGATGCCACTGTGCAGCCCTCCAAGTAAGCCTTGCACTGGTTCAAAGAGAAAAAAATGTTCTCCAAAGCTTTGAAGACCAAGGGTGTCCATCAGAGTGAGTGACAGGTTGGGCATGACCTCCTCTTCAAAGCTGGGTTTGGGGATTTCTGTTGCCAGAATGCTTTAAAGGGTAAGGAGCGTTGCTGCTCATTAATTAGTAAAATTGGAGCTGGCTCAAGTGGTGCTTGGAAATATTAATTATTAGACTTTGGATTCATGCCCTGGAAGAAGAGTGAGGTTTATGTTAGTTTTCCAGAATTAATAATTAGAATTAATAATTAGAATTAATAATTCTCCTTCTTCAGTTCAGGAAGTATGAGCAGCTTTAAGCAGATGGACCACTCTGAAGCTAGGATGTGAAACAGAAGTCTTTTAAGGCTGTATTAACAGCGCAGTGTAAGTGCTGGGTCTAACAAAGCGACATGGTGGTCAGTAAGGGTGAACTCAGAAAACTCTTGGGAACCCGTATCGCTGCCATTGCTGCACTAGGTAGAAAATCAGCTCCTGATGGTTTTCTAAATACTGTACTCCAACAGCCATCTTGCAGTGGCCAGCACCAGCTGTGAAACTTTTGCAGGCAGCACCCTTTGTCACCATGCCCTTCCCAGATTGTATTTTTCTCCCCACATCTCCTTTTTCACCACAGGTGAGAGATCTCTGCCTTCTCCTGGCTTTCTGCACCCTTTCACACATACCCTCACACTACCAGTTTTTTTAGGGGTGCTGGAACTTTGACTTTCAGCTCAAGGTTGGGGTGTGGGTCTGAGATACCACTTTGGACCTGTCTGTAACCCAGGGACCCATCTCCAGTTGCTCCCTGCCACTTGGAGTTTGAACACAGAAACCTGACGATGTGCCACATCTCCACTTTGGGGCTCTACTCTCCAGGGGCCAGTCGTTGGGCACATACCAGGTATATGTTGGCACAGGTTGATATGCAGTGGGCTGGAAATCTTTCAGGTTTTTCCTTATTCTATTGAAAAAAGTGGTCAGTGTCCCTGTAATATTGATAAAGCTCTTCAGAGAAAGAAATTGTGTGAGTGCCAAATGCTGTTAGCAATCTGGTCATGTGTGATTGATGAACAGGTAACAGAGTAACAGAATGGCTAATCTGCCCTGTAGATGGATATGGTCTTTAGATATAATAAGAAGACCTGCCTCTTTTATAAAATTAGAAATTGAATGTGCATAGGCATTATATAACTGAAAAGGTAATACTGTATATGGCAACATGACGGATTAATATATATTGAAGTCCTTGATTTGTTCTTATTTCTGTCCTTCTGGTAGTTTATGGAAGCATATGAAAAGTTTTCAAATGACCTTTAGAATTAGATCCTAACCTATATAGTTTATCATCATTTTCTGTTCCATGAGCCTGAGGTGTTAAAGGATTCATAATTCAATATTTCAAAAATTGTCAGTGGCTTCACTATATGAAATTTTAAATATTCTGAATGTACTTCTGGCATTCAGTGGTTGTGTTTGTTCATTTGAATGTAATGGATATTGAATAGGACCTAGCATCAGCTTGATACAGAAAATATATTTGGGTAATTACATATGCCTACACTTGATATAAATTTCAATCTTTTTCAGCCAAGAGGGCTGGTAAAAGAGAACACAGTCTATTTTGCATTTTATGACGATGCAGTTCAGAATTTTTGAATTAATGAGAGGTTCTTGAGGGAACGAGGGAGCCGCTTCCCTGGTGCTGGCACACAAAGCGAGGTATCAGTTCTGTACTTCTAGCAAACCTTTCTGCGCTCTTTGAATCATCTTCTATATTTTACTGACTTGCAGAGATTGCAGCTTCTGTTTGTTAAAAGCATATGAGCCTTTTTCTAAAGCATATACGCAAACAGATGATGTAGATAGTAATGGGCTCTTTACAGTTTTTTCATTTTAAGAGTATGGATTTCAGTTGCTTAATTGATCTAATGTAAAAAATTTACTACCTTGTCTGATAGTATGACAAGTCTGTATGGGACTTTAGCATTATGAAGGACAGATGCTCTCTGGTATAAAAGCTGTGTGCTACTAACAGTTGCCACTGCAGTAAGGCGATTCTCTCATTACGCAGACCATGTAGGTAACTGTAAGGATCAGTAGCTGCTGAAAGGAGGCTCTGGTTTGGATTTTCTGTTTTCTGCAGCCCTGGCAGAGGCTGCCTTTGAACCAAGAACAGACATGGTTCACTGACCTAGCGAAGGATATCAGCAAAGGTAGCTATTTTGCTGAACATACAGTGCATTTGAGGTTGGTTGAAACTCCAGTGAATGATATTTTTACAATGGCCAAGCAGTTTCTTCAGGTCAAGAATAGGAAACTTGCACTTCTTACTCTGGTGTGAATAGAATAATTTTAATCTGACTTTATCATTCTGTGAATTAATGCTTGGAAAGAAGAATTGCATTTTGGAATCTGTCTGGATTCACAGAAATTGATATACTATATCATATGCTGCCATAGCAACATACGAATGCAATGAGTTAGAAATCTCCCAGTTATTAGAAAAACTGAATTAAACCAACTATCGAACAAGATTGTGTTTGCATAACAAAGCTGGGTTCTGCCTTTGCTCCTGCAGTTCTGACCTCATTTCAGGTAAAGGGGTATCCTTGACTCTTGAGAAACAGGCTCAATTGAGATAAACCATTTCTACTATAATGAAGAGCATGAGAACAGACGTGCTGTGTTATCGTACAGGGACTCAGATTTGTGAACATATATTCAGGCTACTGAGGGTGCTCAAATCTATCTTGAACAATATTTAAAATATAGCAATGACTGGCAAGAAAAATTAAATTCTCTAGTCTAAGTTCCTTGTTTGTGAAATAAAGATGCTTATATGTTTTAAATTTATGTTATGACAAATGAAACACAATTGCTATGAAAAAGGACATTTCTGGAAGGTGAGGAAATAGCAGGAACCTAACATTAACTATGAAGAGTCTTATGAATTTTTGTTCATTTCTGACCTGCTCTCCTAATATTAGAAGAGAGGACTGAAGCTGGCAAGAGATTGATGATTTTGAAAATATTGTGAAGCTAAGAATACTGTACTCCTTTCTGTATAACATACCTCTCCATTAGGACAAAAAAAGAGGAGACTTCCTAGGGAGTGTTAATGGGAAGAAATTTCTGGAAAATTTTTCTTTTATGAGGGTAATTTCATTTGGAAACCACCCTGCTACTACCCTAATGCCACTACTCTAATGCCAGGAAGAACAGTTTTCTGCATGCAGAAAATCTCATCTTTCTCATGTTGTTAGTGACAGTGAGAGATGGAAGGAGGAATGCGTTGTAGCTTTATTTTTAATTTTATTTTTACTGGTCTTTTTTATTTTAAACTTTATTAACGTATCTATTGCTTTTTTCTTTTCTTTTCTTTTTTTTTTTTTTTTTTTTTTTCAGAGATTGCTAATATGTCTCCATCCCATCTTTCTTGCTGTGATTTTATAAATACCTAGTTACAATAACCATAAAAACTTCTGTGGGCTTTAATAAATAAAGTTTTATAGTAAGCCCGAAGCACAAAGTTCTGAAAGTATACTTTTAGCACTGTTTTACAAAAAGTTTTGAAATATTTTGCAGTTGACAGGATCAGGAGAATTTTTTCATATTTTGCAGAGTTTTCCTAGCAATTATCAATAATGCGTTTTGGAAGATCCATGTAATACAACAAGTGTGCAGAAAAAAAATGCTAGTGCAGCCATTTTTAAAACTTCTGCTTAATGCACTGATAGATCTGTTGGCTTCAAGTAACACTGCAGAAGCATTAGACTAATATATTGATAACTGCAATTAAACTTAGATTATTTCCTGTACACTTTCTTCTTACAAGGCCATTTGATGTACTCCCTTTCTTTTAACTTACCCGATTTGGAATAGTTACTTTTGTCTACAATTGTATCTTTGGGATTGCTTTTGTCTACCTCAACTCTTTTTCCAGTAGAGACCAGTTACCAGCACTGCCGCAGTGCTTGGGCCACCAAATGCTGATTTTCCTTTATGAAGCAACTTGCTGTGACCTCTCTGCTCTGGCTCTATAGTGTCCTCATTGTACATGCTGTGTGTATTTTTCACATACACAGCGCATGCAATGTGGACGTAATGGAGATCACTTCACACCTAAGGAGATAAAATACCTGCAAGAAATGTTGTGGTTTGGTTTTTTTGCAGGATTTTAAAACTTATTTACGTGGTGCATGCTCATGCTATTCTTGTGTACTAGATGGGGTCCAAAAATTGTGTTGTGGATACAGTTCATCAGTGAAATGATGCAGAGCCATATTCTGTGTTTTCTCTGCCATGAATTGGCACTTTTAAACAGCAAGGATTTTCATCAAGTGATTTTGACAAACCGAGTGTTTGTGTGAATAGTACTTATCCTCGTAAGTGCTAAAATACAAGGAATTAGATATTTAAAAGCAAAAATTGTTACAAGGCAAATGCTGTAACTTAAGTGGCTTGTGAAGGCTGCGAAAACAAAAGTCTGTTCTCAACTGGATGTAGGCTGAATCTGTAATGGGCCAAAACCTGCTTTCTAGACCTGAAGCCCTGATCAAGAACAGGAACTGGATTAGAAAACTGTGATTCTTTCACTGTGCTGAAATTAAATTTAAAAGAGGGGGTAGTGGTGGTATGGGACATGTTTTCAGTGACAGTGAGGAAACGCTGACAAACAGCTGTCTTGGGGTTACTGCACTATGTATTATTCCAGTTGCTACTGAAAGTATTATTTCATTTAGTGGGAGTTTTTAGGAGCTCTGCCTTTCATGGGATTACTAATGGTGATGTTTGGTATTATTACTTGTTTGTTTTACACTGGGGAATAAAATGGTGAAAGCCACTGGCTGCAGGAGATGTTTTTCTTCCCCTAGACCCGATGTTGCTCTTGCTGACATGCAGTGGGCTGTGCCTTCAGTACAGCCATGCTATAACCAAGAGTGATGAAAGGTGCTCTTCTGCATTGGATTTATTGCATAAATGATGGTGATCATAATACAGTGCTTTGTTTCATTTACTATGCTTGCAAGGTGCTCCAGGAGCTGCAGACCTAAACAAGCTTGCTCTCCTCTGAGTTTGTTCTGTGTCCCCTCATCAGGCTTCGTATACGGTATGTAGAGACACCACTGTGAACAGAAAAAAGAAAAAAAAAGTTTTCTAGGCTATGGAAAACTCTGCTGGAGCAGTAGTTATATTAGAAGGTGATGGTATCAGCTCAGTAGCCTTGTCTCATTGCCTGCTCTGAGTCTACATTAATACAAATAAAGACCTAACCTGAGATGATGAAAAAGTTTGATGTTTGAAAAAAAAAAAAAGTATCTGGTGTAGGGAGTACCATGAGAGCAGTGGTTTACTTCCAGGTATTTTTCCACCTGGGATGTAGTCCCCTCAAAGCTCAGTCCTGCAGATGTTGGTAGTGGCTGGTAGGAGCTGATGAATCTCCGCTCTGACCTCGCTACATGAATCCCATGGTAGCACAGGGCTCCTCGGAGGCTGTGATTCTCTTCTACTGGGGCAGTTTTGCTTTCACTGGATTTTTTTTTTTTTCCTTCCTTTAAATCACTATTTGCATTAATCCAATTGCTGGAAAAGGATTATAGACCCAGAATAAAATCCAGTTGTAATTAAAAATGTTAAAGCAGCTTATCTTTTTAGGCCAAAGTATTTAGAGGAAGCTATCATCATACCAATATTAATACTCCCATCTCAGCTGGGAGGCTGTTATCATGATGAGAGTGTCTGATAATGGGTCAGTTACTGAATATTTTATAGTAGATAACTTCTGCTTGTGTTTGCCTCACGTCTACATACATCATAAGATACACACACCAGTCTGCCTGTCACAGGCTTTGTTGGCATCCTGGGTTTTTTCATATTTCTGGAACACTTTTTTGGGAGCTAATCTAGCTATACTGCAAAAGAAAGAAGAGTTTGTGAGGGTACATTCAGGGCATAAGGGCTGTGGGAATTACCCTCTGTAAGAGGATTGGGGCATATTCCAGTCTTCAACATCTGCATCTTAAGCCATCTTTTCATAGTGAGCACTCCCTTACCAAATATCTTCTCTGCATTTGTAGTTTCCATCAACCTGGATGTTCTCTGCAACTGTAGTTTCCAGTTTTTTTCTGGATAAAGAAAAATGGCAAACTGGAATAACTCTCAACCATCCCGTTTATTCATGCCACGTGCCCAGCTTTCTGGCATGCAATTTTCTGGCTATTCAGTTTGCAAGCCTGCTTTGTAAGTCTTTCTGAGTAGAGTACTTTTTAATTACCTCTTTAGAATTAAGTCAATTTAGGGGTTAGATTTTATTATTATTATTATTATTATTATTATTAAGATTGAAAAAAATTTTGAACTTTGCTTTCTTCAAATGGGAGGTGTTTCATTTAATCTCTGTCATTTTGAATTAAATAAGTTTTCTGTAAAGAAAAGGATGCTGAAGGGATGAAGGATTTAGATGAAAAATTATGGTCCCAGGTGGCTCTCAAACTGAATCTCCTCCACCTAGATTGTGCTGAACCGCCCAGATTCACACATCCTTCACCCGACAGTGTGGTGTTTGGTCCTCTGATGGCAAATGGAGTTTACAGCTGAAGCAGTGATTGAAGTTTTCTAGAGCATCAGTGCTAAACTAAAAACAAAAATGCTCCCAAATGTCAATTTATCAGCCTGTGAGCTACAAAGAGTTTTCAATGAAGTAAGCTCTTTCTGATGTTGCTTTCTGGTTTAGGTATTTTGATGTTTTAGATTTTCTTTTTGTTTTCTTGATTTGCTTTCCCAGTTCCTTTTCAGGAAGATGTTTGGACTTTTTCTTCCAGTAACAACCTATTTGTGATCTTTGTTCTCCTCTGAGTGGCCCCAGGTGGCTTGCGCTTGATTTTTTTTGGATGTCGGAAGCAACACTGACTTTTTTCTCTGCCTTGTTTAGGGAAGCTTTCTGTTATCTCTCCAACATTGTTGGTGTCCCAGGCAGGTGCTGAGGTACTGACTCCTGTGTTTCATTTGGCTTTTCTTGGACCTCTTGCTCCGTGCTAGGGTTCAGTTGCTCACATTCAGCCTGGCAGTGGTGGTTGTATTCTGGGACGTCTGATGGCATAGCTCCAGCCGCTAGTCCAAGCTATTTTGAAACATTTATTTACATAAAATAAATTTAGTCTCTAGCTTGTGCTGAGGAATTCTCTGTATCTCTAGCATGTGCTAGCAAGAAAGATGCTGTGACAGAAACTCAATGATTTCACAAGAGGCAGCATTAGAGGACTACATGTTTTTACTGCTGTACACAGCTGAAGAATTCCAAATTTAGTATTGTCTGCATGTGATGGAAAATACAAACTCTGGGAAAAAAAGACTAAAAAAAAGAGAAATGCCAAGAGTCAGCAGAGCTTTCCTTCATGTATTTCCACTGTAAAAGTCATGAAACTGAGTGAAGTGCTGATTTTTCCTCTGCTAATGCACTTGCAGCCCTCCTGTGTACAGCACGCAATTTCCTTGTTGCTGTCAATGATCCTGATCAGTTCTCTCTTGTTTTTGGTAGCAGCAGCATTTCATGAGGGTGACGCTGGCAGAGCAAGGTGAGTGCTGGGGAGAGGAGCCTGTTATAAGGTGTCTCAGGGACCACTTGAGACTTTGCCTCTTGTCCTAAATAACAACTAATGAACAGGATTGCAAATCTCTACCTTTCAGATGTTCCCTAGGGACTCTGGTCCCCTTTCCTAAAACTGGATGTGGAGTAGGCATCTGAACTACCTAGCATCGTTTTCATAATCGGTTCCCCTTGTAAATCACTTGTACCAGGGAGTGAGACATGCTGCCCCATGTCCTGGTTCACAGGCAGCTGCCGGTGCAGGCAATGGCTCAATGGAAGCAGCAGGGTTTCACTTTCTGCCTGTGCTCTGGCTGCCGTGTTTGTGCCAGTGAGCCCTCTACAGAGGAAGGACTGTTCAAACCTGTCATGATGGGCCACGCTGGGTGGTTTGTTAGTGTGCATGTGTATACCAACCTGCTGTTAGGAGTCCTTTGTTCTGCATCCTTCTAATTGCTTTCTCTTGCTGAAGATTTGCCCTGCTTTGGTGGCGCAGAGGAAGGTGGGTCTGTGTGAAAAGAGTTGGTGTTTGCCTGGTGCTGGTTGCTGCCCTGTTGGTGTTCAAGAAAACAACTGTGGAGTGGTGTGGTGTTGTGCTGGGAGGAGGGGATGCGTTTCACCTTTATAATGCTATACATTTCTTTTTGATGTAAGCCAAGCTCTGGAGCAGATATGTGCTGTAAACATTCACTCTGTACCAGTTCCTGAGCATTAACTCCCACCTTGGGTGCTGTGGAGCCACAGTCTACTGCTGAGTCCTGTTTGCAGTAAATGAAACTTCTGCAGGTTCAGGTTGCAGCACGTGGCCGTGTGATGGACACACAGGCAGCTACGCATGGTGCAGGATGTGCTTGGAGGGATGGCACTTGCTGCAGCTCTGCCTCCTTGGACTGATGGCTGGAAGGGTTGAAGCTATCTTTCAGTGTGAAGGACGGAAAGAAATGAGGCTGCTGAGGCTGACCTTGTCTGGTAATCCTCATGTCCCCAGAAGTGTCTCCAGGCAGCATGGTATCCCCTCAAAGCATTCCTCGCTGGCTCCTTTCCTGCCCTTGTGCCATGTGGATCAGGAACTTTTTGGGCTTGCCTGTGAAGGCACGTGGGTGAGGGATGGGGTCTGGGAAGAGCCTGCCTTCCAGGGCAACATCCTGCAGCTCTGCGGAGGGCAGAGCTCTGCATTTGTTTCCTCCTCTTCCATTAATTGTTTTCAGACAGTTTCTCCTTACTATTTTCTGTATTTTTCTTACAGTCCATTTTCTTTTCTCGATTTGCCTCTTTCTCCATGATTTCCTTCTCACTCTATAGGATTATGTTTTGCATGAGAACTGCTGTGTAGAACCACCTGATTTTTTTTTTTGAACTTTATCCTATCCAACAATTACAAAAGCTGTAGGGCTGTACTCTAACACTGAGGAACAAAGTTTCTTTTGGTATTTTTTGTCATGTTTCCTTGAATACCTTTAAAATATTTGTAATATTGTCACTTTTAATGTGGGCTTTTTTTGCATTATGCTGATGATGTGGATTTGAAGTTGCATAGATATATTCCAAAGGCTGTGCACAAATGAATTCACTGCTATTGATGGGCATTCAATACCAATAAAAACAGTGACACTGAGACTTACGTGTTGAAAAAGGACATAGCACAAATAATTTAAATATTTTTCTCATGTTTGAGTGTATTTGTGGTGTCTGATTGAGCTGGTTAGGAAAATAAAGACAGATGGCAATGAATTCATTCCAACACATTTTCATTATGGTACAGCTATTCCGACTTCTCACAGCACTTGTGCAAATGGGTTTCTTGTTTAAACTTCCCTTGCTGCTGCTGTGCACACCCTGTTCAGGGAATTCAGAGGTAGTGTGCTTATAATATGTATGGAGAATTGATTTTTATATGCAAAATACAAATGAAAATAACTGGAAAGAGGAGCTGCCTGTAATTAACTCATATACTCAGTGCTGTGGTGAGTAAGAATTTAACTCCTCCTTTAAAGTCCATACCAAAACTTAATGGGATTAGAACAGAGTTTATGATAGTTGAATTTTAGTGAGGCACCCTTCAAAGTGTGAATATGACACAGTGTTTCACAGTGCTGTCTTCATCAGGAAGAGCAAGAACATCGCTATGTAATGAGCAGTAAAGAGTAAAGTAAAGCATACTTAAGCAATGAACAGCAAGACCAGGTACTTGCCCCTATCTGCCTGTGCATCCCCCAGCAGCTCATGTGTTTGGACACTGCGAGGGTGATCTGACCATTGTTTCTGTGAATAGTCAGCAAATATGTTTCGATTAAATGTTTTAACAGCGTGTAGGTCGTGGGAGAAAAAGAAAAGGAGAGGAGAGGGAATGCCTTGCAGGGACTGTAAGTGCTTGTAATTGTTGCTTTGTCTGATGACTCTGGTGTTTTTGACGCTCCTGCCCTAAATAAATACAATCTTTAATGTTTTTATCTTAATGCAGTAATTATATTATCTAATAAGCTCATCTATTACTTTAAAGGAATATTTGACATTCCAAGAATTACACTAACCAGGCAGCATCTTGTCTCGTTCCTTTGCCATATTTCAAAGATGCCCATTATCTTGGTACTCCTGCTTCTCACCTTTCTCTACTTCCTATGTTCCTGGAGGCACTGTATGCTGCTAAGGCAAACTGCCAGCCCCTGGGAGGGAAGAATGCCCACAGGGTGTAAGCTGTAGGAGGGTTGTCTTACTAGGGATGCTGAGGATCGGGGATAGTGCCCTGTGCCCTTCATAAAGCATTGGAAGTGTGAGTGAGGAGGTGTTAAAGGAGAAGGATATTAGCGTCTCTGCAGGAGCTCTATCTGTCTGCGCTAGTAGCCTCCCGCAGCTCAGTGCGACTGTAATCCTGATGATGGTCGGTTTTGCCACTATCCTGTTAGCGCTTGTACCAGGGCCCTGGGTGCTGCCTGGGATTTCCGCAGCAGCTTCCCTGTAACCAGGTTTCGGCTGGATTTTTCACCTCCCACAGTCACAGTCTGTCCCGAACCAAAGCAGTGCAGTGCTTAGACTACTCTTAAATGAAGGTGGCTGTGGGATTGTGGTCATAAAGTTCCAACTGAGGTGGCTGCAAAAAACATGGTGCTTTCCTCAGTGATAAAGCATTAATTATTAATCCTGAACATGTTGGCTTTCAGCAGGGCTAATTAGCTCACAGCAGTGTTGGGTTAAAATAACTGTACAGCAGCGTGCTGCATACAGTGTACTAGCAAAGGTCGAGGAAGACAGCTTAGATGTGTCCAAAGAGTGGCATAGCCATGTCTGAGCAGCAGCAGCCAGGGCAGGGGTCCTGGTTGCAGCCTCTCTGGCTAGCTCAGGCCAACGCTTTTTCTGCTCCTGAGGACTCTGTTCCTATGGTTTCTCACTCTGCACAACGCTACACATGCACATAAGTGCATTTTTTTCTTATTTAATGTAGTTTCTTTTTGTAGAGGAGTGATATTGTTGTGAGAATTTGGCATTCAGGATATCAGATTTTTCTAACTCTGAATTAACACCATGTCCATTAATGGAAATGTTTTCTCCATAGAAATAATAGACCAAACAACAAGCAAAGCATCAATAGTGAGGTTAAGAACTGTGTGCTGAAAATGTAGTGCTGTTCTGTGCTGGAGATGGTGAGAGGACCAGAAGTAGTTTGATAGAAAGAAAGAGAGGTGGAAATTTGAGAGGGGGGAAAAAAGTAAGGGCTTGTGTGTATGCATCGTTCTGTGGAAAGGGTAGGAGGGAATATACTGACATCTGTAGAGAAAAGATGCAAGCTAGGATTACAAAGGGCCAAGGGGAGAAGCATGCTTAGGCTCCAGCAGGTACTTTGGGAGAGAGGAACAAAGTAATAGAAGTTCAGGGTGAGGCCAGCCTTTCCAGCAGCCCTGTCCACATGATTCTCCCCAGTGATGGTCTAGGGAAAGCCCCTTGAGACCCCTGGGGACAAGGACTGCCAGAAGCGCCAGCCCCACTTCTCTCTCCTTCTGTTAATCTGAAGATTGACTTGGATGCTGGTTCCTCAAATGAAGCCTCTGGGGATGTCAGGAGGTAAAAGCCACCAATAAATCCAGGAATCTACGGGAATGTCAGCTATTAGGAGGTGGTGAGTTTGTCATCTCTAAACACATTTCAGAGGGAAAAGCTGTGTTTGTGGGAGTAACAGGGTCTTCTCTGGGACTGTTGCTGACCTGAGGGCTCTGCTGCAGGGCTGGTTTGTTGGCTGTGCATGTGGTCTGTCCCAAGGGCAGTTTGTTCAGCTGCGTGCCTGCAAGCGGCTCCTGCCCCGTTCATCCCTCCTCGTTGATAACATGTAGCTGCCAGTTCGAAGTGTGCCTATCCCCAGGACTTTATGCTAGGAAAAGGTGATCATGTAAGAAATGGCGTGAAGGTGGCAGGCTGGTAACGTGCTCCCTACCACTCTGGGGTGCCTGGAGTGCCAACACTTTTAACTCTGACAAACCTAAGGCCCTGACTTTTATTACAAGTCTAGTTTATGGAAGAAGTAAATTTTTAATTTTTATTCTTTTTTGTTTGCCACCAAAATAGCACGCAATTAAGGGGAACGTGGTGTATTTTTGTATCCTCTGTATCCATATTTTTTGGCATTTATGGTAGTTCTGTAGCGTGTTCAGCATGCGGTGTATTCTCATTCTGTCACATCTCTTCTGCATTTCCAACGGTGAAATGATTTCATTCCCTCTCTTCTTTCTCCCTCTCTTCTCCTTTTCCATGTTCCTCTCTTGCTTTCCAATCCAGATACCAGTTCTTAGGAGCTTTCGAGAAGGCTTTCACAGGGGCATGCATCCTGTATTTTACTTTGAATTTATTTAGCTCTTGTCACAGTCTGACTTGCTTATAGGAAGAAATTCTGTTGCCAGGTCCTAGCACTGACAGCACTAGAGAACATTTTCACAGGGTAGAAATAGGAGTATGTCTACGGCAAATAAAGACCTATATTAGATTTGTTCATGTCTTGAACAGAATAGCAGGGTAACATTTCACCATGGAATGTAACCAAACCACTGTGCTCAATGCAATAATACAAACCCATGAGACTAAGCAGCTCCCGTTTCACTGTCACTGCAATGCTGCTGTTACCTCACAATTACCCCATTAAAGCTCATGTAGCTCATGGCCAAAATGTGCCATGCTTATGCTTCTCTTATTGCAGTTGGTTCTGATTCCTGTGTCTCTTTGCTAATTGTCATTTTTGTAAATGGAGTGGAGACTCCCAAGTCATTTAGGCATGACCTCTGCAACATCATTGCTAATTTATTCTCTTTCCATCACAGATCATGGAAAGACCTGGCCATATGTTCTTTTAACTCACTTATTTGTAAATTCACAGATCATGATATTTCTAGCTTCTGCTGAAAACCCTCTGCTTTTAGGACATTTTAGTGTTAACTTAAACCACCTGTGCTGGTATTACTCTGGTTTGTGTGGCTCTGTTTTGATATTGTGAGTTAGTCCAGGAAATGTTCTTCTTACCAGTTCATCCAGGGAGAAAGTGGAGGCAGATGTGACTTGCTCAAAGCCAGTGAAGTTTGGTAGCAGGCTGGTTCTGCTTACATGAACCTCGTGAATATTGTCTTGGCAGGTCCCTGCTCCAGTATGGATTGCTGCAGATTTAGTCTGGCTTTGTAATGAGCTCTCACCCACAGACGGATAATACCTTCTTATCCATCTTATGTGTTCAGGGTATCAGTTATGTAAAAAACATCTTAGCTATGCTGCATGGCTTCCCTTGTAAAGGTTACGTGGTTTAGGTAAGCAAGACTGTGTTTGAGTGTTTACTTGGAATGTGTGAAAGATTTCAGAGAAGTATGACCTTGCTGTACGACAGGATTTCTCGGTGAAAATGCTTTTGCATTAAATAGCAAAGACAGACAAGAAGTTTGTCTGAGGGCCAAATGTGTGATTCATATCATTAGGGTGAAGTTCAGCACTTCATTTCATCATCTCATCACTGAGAGTGAGCTTATGCTTCTCCCTTGGAGGCACGATTTACTTTTCTTCTGGCCTCTTCTCACCTGCTTGCCAAAGGTTCCTGATGCTTGCTGCCGAGCACCGATGGGTGCATACAGAGGAGAAGTCCCAGAGTTGTCACATCACCCTCGAGTGGCTGTGGCCTTTGAGGATGGTAAGAACTGGAGCCAAAACTTGTGCCTGAGAAGGTTTGATTTTGGATTTATTTCTTCCTTCACCAGTGTTTCTATTTTTGATTGTTTGAGGTTGTGGGCTGGGCCAGGAAGGGAAATGGATGTCTGATTAGAAGTATGATTTCAGAATATTATATATAAATGTAAATGGAGGACAAACAGTGTGTTCTACTGAGCTGTTCATATAGGAGAGAGCCTGCAAAGGGATGTGATAGAGAGCCTGGGTCTTCAGTCACTTTTGGAGAGATGAAATCATCTTTGTACCTCGAGAAAGCAGGGTGAATGTTCCTTTTTATTACTCAGTTATTGGGGCTGATAGAAGCTGTAGAAAGTTTGCCATCTCAGGGATGTTTTCAATGAAATTTCACATTTTAATGGGTGGGTATTTTTGAGAAATCTTATTCTTCTTCATATTGATACAATTCTGAACTGGAACAGACAAAAGAGTATTTTTTGAGGAAATGCTTACAAAAATACTGCTCCGTGTCTGGACCAGATCTATGTAACAGTTGCTAGGAGCCAAAAATGAGTGTGGCGCTTAGAATCTGACTTGATGTGTGGGAACTAATTTTTATTTAGAAAAAAATAAGATCACGTGGATACATAGATATTTTGTTTGCTTTTTTCCCCCAGTTCTCCTTGCCAACTTGGGCTGAAATTAGAACAGCGTAAGTCACTAAATTGCTACAAGAAACCCTATTCTTTAATAGCTCTGACTTAGCAACCTAGAATTAAAGTTCACGTGTGTCAGATGGCATCTAAATTACTGAGGCTACATTTATATTTTTTCCTTCAGCAAAACTTAACTTTTAATTTTCAGGGCAGCCTGTTGCCCCCACTTGTGCGTGTGTTATTTTTGCTGGATGATACTTGCCTGGGGTAGCAGATATCTCAGTGAGTTTGCTTTCTTGCTTTCCATGTGAAGATAACCAGTTACCATGCTCTCTATCCAAAAGCATGTTCATCAACTGCTCTGAATTCTATTCAGAGATAGATATTACAGATATGACAGAATAAGGAAACTGTTTATTCCTTATCGCAGGATGTGGAATTAAACACTAGCACTTTCCTTGTGCATGTCAGAACATGCCATTTTTTTATTATGAATGATTTAATTACCTCATGGTAATTGTTTTTCTGAGTTGTAAGAGGCATCATTATGTTTCAAATTCTTTTGGAGAAGAGATGTTGCTTGCTTGGAAAATCATAGTCTTCATGGGGATTTGTAATGAGAGTCAGTGCATGGGGAAGGTTCTGATTTCCCCTTGATTTAGTGTGTTTTTCCTTCCTGCCATAATGTTCTGTGTCTTCATATAGAGAGTTATCTGTCCTGTGCAACTGTGTCTGGGGGAAGCTGTCTAATGAAGGAGGGCCTTTGTTTAGAGGCAAGACTGGGCAAAGATTAGGTTTGGTTTTGAGATTGGTAGGAGGGGAGCGAGATGGCACCCTGACACTTGTGGTGTCTAAGTCAGGAAGCTGATCATCTGAACTAACTCAGCTGTGGTAGTGAAAATAGCAGACACCTTCAGAGAGCAATTCGGAAACCCAAATTAAGTTCCTGCTTGCATTGCTGTCTGGAAGAGCATCTTCTTGCTGACTGTTGTTTCCTGTTGGCTGTCTGCTTTTGCCTATCCTCTTGTCTGTTTTGGATGTCACCACAAGCATTTTGGACCCTGAAAAGGAGGAAGAGAGAAGAACATGTCTGGATGGAGATGGGAAAGAAAAAGAAATGAACACCATTCACTTCTGACCTGGTGAATTTAGAACAAAGCAGTGGAGGCTACCATGGGGCATGCTTGTGCATCAGCTATCAAACAGGCTAGAAAATTGGCTATGATGTATCCTCTGCCTAAGCGACTCACTCCCTGTGAGTTTGGTGAAAACCTGTCTTCTCCCTCCTAAGTGTAAACTTAGGAAAGATGCAGGAACTAAGGAATCACTGAGGAATGTGCAGACGAGGTGCGCCATGCCACCACTGCAAGAAAATGAGCAGTAACAGCAGGGCCAGACCCCCCTCTGTGGTTTCATAGCTCAGTTAACTTGGCAGAGATCAAACCCTGACCCATTTCTTCAGGAACAGGAAGGAGTGCGATTTAAAAGTTGCTGCCACCAGCAAAAATGATTTATGGGAAGATCATTGTCCAACCATCTATGCTTGTTCCAGTCTCTTTGAATGGCATCCTGCCCAATGGTAAGTCAGCTGGAGTTTGTCACGAAGGCATGAGTACCAAGCAGCAATGTGCTCAGATGAGCCATCCAGGAGGTGCCATCTCCATGGCAATCCATCCTTGGGGCAGACAAGGAGGCACTTGCCTTTTCTTATGCTCCACTGTACCTCTGACTTTCCCATGATGCTGCTCAAACACCTCTGAAATAAAAAGTGCGAATGTCATGGAGCCTTGTGGTTGCCAAGAAGAAAATTCAGATGTTGCAAGGACAGGGGAAATTGTGAACACAGGAAAGGATCAGGAAATCATTGGCTGGCTTGCCTGGAGAATTAGGACACCAATAAAATAAGATGGCATTTCACAGCAGTATCCACTGCAAAGGATGTAGGCATGGGGCAGCTGCCCCAGTGGCTGGGAGTTTCAGGACTTTCACTATTACATTTGGTAAAAGTCCATCGAATATGCATGGCAATGTTAATGGGGAGTGCCCAGCAATTGAAAGATGTTAATTTAAAGGCTTGAGTGTCATCTTGTCTTTAATACAGATTCTTGCAATGGTACCTCATTTAATTCAGTGGATAACTAAATGACGTAGTTATGCTGTTACAGTGAGCAATAGATTTCAAAGTATAATCTTTTGCTGAGGAGAATAAATCTTGTTATTCTTGCTGTACACAAAATCAGGGGCAGAACTGGAAATCTGTCAGTATTTCTGGGGCCTGGTCCAGCTGCTTTTGCTGCTGTGTAAGCACCTAAGGACACTGAAGCATAGCTGGACTCTCAGTGTGTGTGTGCTCAAATAGCAATATCAAACTGGTACAAACAGCTTCAGCCTCTTTTACAAAGCTGTTTTTTAAAAAGTAAGAAATTGAACTTGCTACAGACTTTGAGATTATTTAAGGAACTGAATTTTTCATTTAGAAGTATTAAGATAATTAGTATATTTATTTAATGAAGCATCATCAAAGTATTTAAGGTTTTTCTTGCTACTATGGAACACTCTTTAAGGGGATTTTCCATGAGATGATAAAATATTTCTGTGTGATCCTGCTTTTGTTTTTCCTTCAATAATAATTTATAGCTGCTGACCTTTGTTGTTTAGCTCCATTACTTTCAGCCTCAAGGGTTTGTATTAGTGGGTCAAATCTGTGCAGTAACCACAAGAGTACTAGAGATGATTTCCAGGACCACAGCAGTGTAGCTGGGATCCTGGAGAGCAAATGTTGGCCCATCGGATTGCACTGGGACTGTTTATCACAGTCGTCTGCAGAAGTGAATGCGGGGGCTGCATGTGTTGAAATGGTCTCAAATTATAACTTTTTGGTGATGGATCTTGTGTAGCTGGCAGTGTTGCAAGTCCAGTACAGTAAGTTCACATCCAAAAGCCCATCAGTATTCATTTTTTTTCTGTACCAAACAAACCAGAGGTGCACAGCCTCCCATTACAGTAAGTAAGAATAAGCACTGTTAATTTGTTCAGACTCTATACAAGCTCCAGAACCTGTACCACTGAAGAGGTATTTTGCAAGTGAAAGATTGTTAGAAACTGAAATCTCTTCCTTCTAACACGTATATGTTGTTGAGGGATTATATTTTACCTTTTTAAATCAAAGACAGAAATTTAATTTTCAAACTTTTGAGATGGACACGGTGAACCCTTGTGCACAAGTAAAATGTTCAGATACTTATGAGTAAGATGATAAGCCTAGCTAGGGCACTAGTCATTAATTAAGTAATTCAGCACTGCTTTAGCATTTATTTTCATGGGGGTTTTTTGTGTATAAGAGCTGGGTAGACTGTGTTTTGCCCAAGTGGGATTTGGAAAAATTCCTGGGTTTGTGTATTTTGTTTCACTATATCACTGAGCCCCCTAAGAGCAAGAGGAAATGCACAAAATAAGGTTACAGGAGTGTGCTGCAGACATAGTAATTGCTTTTTAAGTCCTTGGTCCCACAAGTCTTTGGGTTTTGTGATGTCGGATGGTCTGGTGGTGTCTCCTGGTATGTTGCCTCAATAAAATAAAATAACTTGCTTCTATGTATTTCAACCATGCTCAAAAATTGTGGGTTTGAATTTGAAATCCTTTATAAAGCTTCCAGTTCTGCAGGGAGAGAACTGTATAAGCTCACAGCTTTTGTAACTCTAATCTTGTTAGTTAAAAGGTGGCATGCTGATAGTTTCATTTCACAGTTGAATTTTTTTAATTATCTCTGAAGATGGATTTTAGCTTCTCAATTTTGGCCATCAGGTAGCATAACCTACAACACAGTATGCAGAAAGAAACTTCAAATTGAATGTGCTTCAAGTCGTCTTTTAGCTCTGAAGCTATATTTGTCTGCACAAGAAAGTTTTAACTTGACCTAAGGAAAAAAGAACAAATCAATAAATCCAATGAGGGTGTGCAATGTAGCACTGATATAAAATATGATTTATTAAGTCTGTAATAGCAAAAATCTGTTATATACTGCTGCCTCTGGGGGAATGGAAGAGCTGAATGGTTAAACACAACTTGGTTTAAATATTTTGTGTTTTGGCTCCACCATAGATAAAGGATGATATTGAAATTGATATTGACTTGAAATATCCAAGCAGTAACTTTTATGGATGTTTTATATACATATATCTTTATATATGTATGTATATATATTTAAATGTGAGATATATTTTACTACTGATATGTAGGTATGTGTATATATATGCAAGTATGTATCCAGTGTTTGCTTTATACATATCACTGGACAATTCCTCAAGGGAAGACCTGGTCTCCTGGATATTCAGGATGCCACTCACTTTGTCTGAGGTACCCTGACCTTCAGCCAAACCCTTCCATTTGCAGGGGAGCCCTTATGAGTGACTAAAAGACTTTCGATTTGCCTAATTACTTTTGACCTCTGAGAACTAGATCATCTTGCAACACTGGGACTTTTCTGCTCTCATTTGTGTTTTCCTTAAGTAGCGAGAAACGTACATTCCATTTCCCCCATCAGAGTCCTATCCTGCCTCCTTGGCCAGGTTGGTCATTCTGGAAAAATTCCTTCTTGAGCCTGAAACAGCAATCCTGGAGAGCTCCATAACATGAGCTCTTTCCAATGGGCTGGCCATTAGCAGCTGGGTGGGGACAGTCACCTGGTTTTGCAGGTCTGGAGGAAAAGGCGGTAAAAGGTACCTGTGAGAAGACATTAAACCTCCTTATGAAAACATAATTTGAGAAAAGAGCAGCCTGTGTTTAAAAGGCAGATGCAAGGAAGAAAGAGAGACTTTTCTACTCTGGCTTTCTGAGGGTCTGTGTATGTCTGAGAGAAACAAGGAGCAGATAAGCTGAGAAACTGGGAAACACCAGGGAAACTCCAGACAAGGGCACTCTCTTATATTTTCACTTTAGTTCTTTAATGACTGGCCTGTCTAGCACTATGAAATATAATGAATATGAGAAAACTTAAAAGCAAAACAATATAGAAGAAAGTTTTAAGATGGCACTGGCTGTCAGTCCACAGGAAACAAAGCAAGAGCTGATCGATGGGGGACAATTGCAGACCCTTGTCCCAGAGTCTGCAAAGTGTGGCATGCAAATGGATGTTTCAGCAAAATGGAACTAATGCTCCACATTGTTAATAATGACTTGTTTCTGGGCTCAGTAAATGTGGTATGTTTGTGTTCTGTCTGGGAATAGTCTATCTCCAGGTATCTTATATTATCAGAAATAATGGAAATCAGTATGCTTTTGGATGGTAAGTTGTGTAGGAATTTACTGCCACATCTGTATGCTTTGAACAAATTTTTCAAATAGTTCAGTAAATGGTATTTCCATGTCATATACTAATTTAGAAGACCACAGACTTTCCAGAGTGTACTGTGTTCTTTGTAATGTTTAATGCCTGTGTCCTGTATACAATGTTTAGGGTTAAATGCAGAGTTCATGTTGTTGGAGTAAAAGAGGCATTGAGAAATTGTAAGAAGCTTCAGGAAACATCTTCCATATGCTTTGCTGGCTGACCCTAAAATGCAGAATATCCAATCATACGGCTTTTACGTACAGTTTGCCTGGTTTTGAACCCCAGGACTGAACCCCTTGCAGCTTTCTAAGCTGCTTCCATGAACTTACCAGCACTGGGCAGGTACTTGATATCTCAGCAGACAAAGGCTCTGCATGGGTGTTCTTGTGCAACTTTCCCCCTTACTCTCTGCACTTCACTGAGTTTTGGAAAGCGTACATTTATTTGAAGCCCCAAGCAAGGGATCCAAATTCTTAGCTAAAACTGAATGAAGAAACAGTGTCATTGGTTTTTCCTTCAGGATGTACGGAAAGCAGTCTTATTCTAGATGATGAAAAAATACTGCAGTCAGGTGAAATGGAGGGAAGGGGGAAAGCAATATATTGCACTTTGAAGCTTTTAAGCTTACTAGGTAGCACAAGATGTCAAACTATTGGACATCTGGATGGAGGCTTGCTTCTTCCTCTTAAAAAAATTCAAGAGCTTCAGGTATAGCCATTAAAAAGGGGCCTAGTTAGGAAATAAACTAGTCAAGGCACTATGTTTACATGCTGCTGTTTGTGAGGCTCTGAAAGATTGCCAGGAGGAACTGTTGCAGAGCAGCTGTATCTGGTAACGTGGCTGATCTCTGCAGCCATGAGATCTGCAATTGGTCAGACCCAAGGCATTCATCTGTTTGACTTTTTTTCTTTTCTTTCTTTCTTTCTTCTAACAACATGGGAATTGCAGTAACTGCTTCATGTAAGAATTGAGAACATCTGTTACAACCTTTCTGAGGTGCCTGGTAAATATAAACTGGGTTTATTTTACCTCCCTGGGTGACTGATCCTTGGAGCCTCCCTATGGACTGACCCTAAGCACTGAGTAGGATAAAAGACATATATATGAAAGAGCTGTGCGAGGATGTGGTATGTGTCACTCCAGAAAAGCTGGATCAGGGTGGATCTCTGGAAATTGCTGGAACCCATGATTTGTTGCAGAAGCATCTGATACTGGATTTTACGAAATTTTTGAAGACAGAGATGAAATGGGTTAGGCTGAATGCGTGTATAAGAGAAGATTGTTGGACACACAGCGGGAGCAGGGCCATATTTCCAAACTGTTGGTGGGGATTTTTTTGCCTTGTTTTTGCCCAATTCTGGGCCACTGCTGAGTTTTAGGAATAACTTCAAAGAACAGCAGTGTGACTATACAGAGATAAATGTTACTTTTAGACTTTCTTGGAAGAAAAGCTAAATAAAAAATCTGTAGTGAAATAACAACTTGTTCTCTTCGCTATTCTCCTGTCTGCTCTTTGTCATGTATCATCTTTTTTTTTTTTTTTCCCCCCTCTTAATGTCCCACTTATGCAATATGCTGCAGGGCTAGTACCTGAGCAGCAAATGAACTGGGTAGGCAGAAGCTTGATTTTCTGTAGTTATCACCTTACACTCTACTGACACTTGACAGCTTGGACTCTCCAAATGCATGAAAATGATGGCAGTTACATTTTCTTATCTATTTTTACTGAAATGCTATTTTGCTTCTGTAGCATTTTTGGTGTCATGTATGCTTAGGCCGTGGGCCTGTGAACTGTCTCTTCTCAATTTTACATACTGCCAAGCTTGGTACAATGAGACAGCAAATAAGATTTTCTCCTGTTAGCTAAACAAGCTTTTGAGGAATTGTGATTCTACTGAGATTGGTGGGAAAATAATGGGTTGCATAAATAATGCTGAGGAAAGGGTAATGATTTTAAGATGGCCAGTAACAGGGAGAAATTAAGTATCGGCACAGTTTAGTGGCTATCATTTGGGATTATCTGAGTCAAAAAATAATTGCATAGAACTGAAATCCAAAATATTCTGTAGAAAATCTGGGAATGTCTGACTTTTTGGTGATTGTCCTTGTAAATGATGAAACGTCGACCATGCATTCTGCTATTCCTGGTACCTGGTGAATAGGGGAATCTAATTAGCGTATAACAATTTAAAAAAAAAAAAAAACCAAAAAAACTTGGCAATACTTGAGTCAGGCCCCACAAACTCAGGCTTCGCCTGTCTCATGCTCCAGTACAAAAGAAAACAATTAATAAAATAGTTGGAATGCAGAAGCAGGATAAGAGAAGCCGTAAATTAGGGAATAGTCCTTGGGTATGAACTAGAAAAGACACAAAGTTTGAGGCAACCTGATAAAGGGAGGCCCAACATGCCAACAAGCCTGGCACCATCTGGGCAGGATGGATAACAAGGTTGCTGAGCTTGCAAAACGGGGATAATGAAGAAGAGGTCACCCAACTCTGTACACTGAAGAAGAGGAGAAAGAGGAAGATTTGAGGAGGACGACCCCTGACGACCACCTGAGAAAGAAACTGCGCAGGCGTATCAGGACATTAGCATATATTCAGGAGTTCCCGGAATAATAATGAATATGTATTAAATGTATCAGAAACCTAATGAATATGTAAACTCTTTTGTAATATAAATCACGAACAATTTGTTTCTCGTCGAGACGCACGTTCGTGGAAATATCCCGGTGCGACTCCCAGCGCTGCAATAAAGGATACCTGCTTAATAGTCACATTGGCTATTGAGTGAATTTCTTTGATTCAGATTGGCACCCCAGATGGGACCCTCTCTGCCCGGCTGCAGGACCCATTGAGATTGGGACTCTCTTGGGTACCCCCGGGGATTTCTCCGGAGAGACTCCTCTCCTCAATCGGATCACTGCGGGGGCAGACAAGGACCATCTATTGAAAGGTATTCTTTAAAATATTTTGGTTTTATTTTTATTTGTTTAAGTAACTGTCTGGAGGTATTGGTTGTTTAGGAGTTTAACAGTTACTACTCTGTTTTTGGAACCGGTTGTTTGGTGGCTCCCCGTAGGTCGTTACGTTATAACGCAGGGTTGAGCGTATGCGGGACTGCTAGCGTCTTATTCGCATACATTGGGACAGTAACTGACTGGAGGTATTGGTTGTCTAGGAGTTTAACAGTTACTGTTACACACACACACGCACTTGTAACTGTCTGGAGGTATTGGTTGTTTAGGAGTTTAACAGTTACTCTCACACACACACACGCACTTGTAACTGTCTGGAGGTATTGGTTGTCTAGGAGTTTAACAGTTACTGTTACTCACACACACGCACTTGAAAACTAACTGTCTGGAGGTATTGGTTGTTTAGGAGCTTAACAGTTACAGTTTCAAGAATTTTCTTTTTTTTTTTTTCTTTTTCTTTCTTTTCTTTCTCAAGTATAACTTGAGGTGTTTGAATTTGTGTGAGTGTGTGAGACGTACAATCACGTACGAAGCGAGTGTGGAGTCCGGATCCGCGGTTCTGTTATCCCGCGAGGGAAACAGCCGGAGAAGGACGAAGCGAATGATTAATGATACCCTTGTGGGTAATTATTTAGATTAATAGTAGCATTGACATGTAAGTTTGGATGTCCTTTATTGCTGTGTTAAAAGATTAACTAAAAATCCGAATGATGCAGCCCCTGAAGTAGAATTGTTGATAAATGTGGGAATCAGAATATTGCTTTTGACACCCCAAAAATATTGTGAATCAATAATCATTTTTGAATGTTTATGGTATAAACAGAAATTGTGAATTCAATCTGGGACAGACATAGAGTGTGCTAAGTGTAAAGTGTGAACCCCTTGAGAAAAAGGAGTGTGCTACCGAAATAGTAAAGATTGTTTGTGGTTGGCGAGATAGTAAAATGGGAAGTAATTAGAGCGGAGAAGTTTTAAAAAACAGCCCAAGAATAAGAATTTGGAATATAATACAATGTTACAATTGATGTTGTTTTGTAGAAGGAAGTTAGAAAAGAACAACAAGAAAATGAAAGAGCGGAGACAGGCAGGGAGAGACAGGGAAAGAGAGGGTAACCTGAGAGCTGCACTGCAGGAAGCATCAGCAAACTAACTTCAGGGGAGGACGGCAATACCAAGGGGGAGAGGCGAGACCCCTCCAGCACAAAATACCACTAATACCTTAGGAGATCATCAGTGTGCATATTGTAAAGAACTGGGACATTGAAAATGGGATTATCAGAAATTTAAGGACCGTTTTAGGGGTCCTGTTCCTATCAGTCCAGAGGTTCTGGAGGAGGCACGATAAGCAGCTCCCTTTCAACCTCAGTTCCCCTGAACTAGGTCCTGAAGGGGACCGGGGGAAACCTCCCCAGCAGAACCCCTGGCTACAGTAGAGCTGGGAAAAAGGAAAATAGATTTTCTTGCAAATACCGGGGCAACTTATTCTGTTAAATACTTATCAAAGAAAATTGAGCGATGATACAGTAAACATTGTGAGTGCCACAGGGAAAGCGAAACAGTGTGCCTTTTCCATCCTTTAAATTTTAAGCTCGGAAAACAATGGATAACTCACCAATTTTTATATATGCCTGAATGTCCTATACCACTCTTGGGACGGCACCTATTGAGTAAATTGGAAATGCATATCACCTTTAAAGATGGAAAAGTTCAATTATTAATCCCTGAATCTAAAGCCATTGAGGCAAGAGTTTTTATGTTGCAGGAGCAACCTAAGACTAACAAAGGAATTCCCGAGGAGGTGAAGAATACAGTGACATTTTTGACACGGGCTAATGAGGTCCCGGGTAGATCCAGAAGAGCGAAACCCATAAGAATTGTCCTTAAACCTGGAACAAATCTGGTAAGACAAAATAATACCCATTAAAAATAGAGGCCAAAAAGGAATTTAAAAGGTTAATATTCAACTTTATAGAATACGGGTTGCTCATATAATGTAAATCAGAGTATAATACCCCAATTTTACCGGTGAAGAAACCGGATGGGAAGAATTATCAGCTAGTACAGGACCAAATTTGGTTTACCGTACTGGACCTGAAGGATGCATTTTTCTGTCTGCCCTTGGCAGCAGAGAGTCAGAAGCTGTTTGCTTTTGAATGGGAAAATCCTGAAACAGGCAGGAAAACACAATTAACTTGGACGGTGTTACCTCTAGGACTTAAGAATAGCCCTACTATTTTTGGGAACCAGTTGGTCCGAGAACTCGAAACATGGACTCCTCCATCTCAGACAGGGACTTTATTATAATATGTGGATGATTTACTAGTGGCTACAACTACTAAGGAGGACTGTGCCCAATGGACAGTGAGCTTGTTAAATTTTCTAGGATTGAGTGGATACAAAGTTTCCCAGCAAAAGGCCCAAGTGATTCAGCAACAAGTCACTTACCTCGGATTTGAGATCTCGGGAGGACAAAGAGAACTCGGTAAAGGTCGAAAAGAAGCTATTTGCCGCACACCATTGCCGGGAACAGCGAAAGAACTTAGGACCTTTTTAGGTATGACAGGATGGTGCAGATTATGGATATATAATTATGGACTCTTAGTAAAACCATTGAATCAATTACTAAAAGATAATCAGTTAAAGTTGACCTGGACAGGAGAAGCAAAAAGAGCCTTTGAACAACTGAAAACAGAACTGATGAGAGCACCGGCTTTAGGTCTTCCTGACGTGTCTAAACCCTTCTGGCTATTTTCTCATGAGAGGCAAGGAATAGCCTTAGGGGTGCTGGCTCAGCAACTAGGCCCTTATAAAAGAGCAGTAGCTTACTTTTCTAAGCAATTGGATGAAGTAAGCAAAGGGTGGCCTGGATGTCTACGAGCAGTAGCTGCAGTTATCCTGAATGTACAGGAAGCACGCAAATTTACAATGGGCCAGAAAATTACAGTAATGGTGTCTCATACAGTTTCAGCCGTGTTAGAACAAAAAGGAGGACACTGGCTTTCCCCCTCTAGATTTCTGAAATACCAAGCAATACTAGTGGAACAAGATGATATAACTATAGTCACCACTAACATTGTGAACCCAGCTTCTTTCCTTAGCGGGGAAATCTTGGAGCCGGTGGTCCATGACTGTTTAAAAACGATGGAAGCGGTATATTCCAGTCGCCCCGATCTAAAAGAGGAGCCGCTCCACGATGCCGAGGACTCCTGGTATACAGACGGAAGCAGCTTTGTGAAACACGGAGAACGCCAAGCGGGATATGCTGTGACCACTACCCAAAAGGTAGTAGAAGCAAAATCATTACCTGCAGGGACATCAGCACAAAAGGCTGAGATCATTGCCCTAACCCGAGCGTTAGAGCTGGCAAGAGGGAAGAAGATTAATATCTGGACAGACTCAAAGTATGCCTTTGGAGTTGTACATGCCCATGGTGCTATCTGGAAGGCAAGAGGACTTCTCACTGCTCAAGGAAAATATATTAAACATGCAAAAGAAATTCTAAAGTTACTAGAAGCCGTAAATCTTCCAGAAAAAGTAGCTATTATGCATTGTAAAAGGCACCAAAAAGGTAACACCGACCAAGAGATTGGCAATAAATTGGCAGACTCAGGGGCTAGAAAGGCAGCAGAAAAGGGTAAAGTGATGGCAGCCTTAATTCCAGATGGTAAACTTCAAATTCCAAATTCTGATTTGGAGCCAGATAAGTATTCCAAAGAAGATAAAAAATTAATCAATGATTTAGAAGGTAACAAAGGAAAAGATGGATGGTTTTATGTTCCAGATGGACGAATAATAGTACCCTCTAATTTGTTATGGAAATTAGTTTTAGATGAACATAAGAAAACACATTGGGGTACAGATGCTTTATATAAACAATTAAACCAGAAGCTAGTAAGTTGAAATTTGTACACTAGTGTGAAACAAGTAACCCAAAGGTGCGAAATTTGTTTAAAGAATAACCCGAATACCTCAAACAAGATTCAGATGGGTGTAATAGGAAAAGGTAATAGTCACAGACAGTTAAATATAATCGAACAGACTGTTCTAGCAACACGAGTTAGAGGATTAGATCAACCCATACATCCTTTTAAACCCGGAGACTGGGTTTATGTTAAGAATTTCACAGGTAAACCATTGGAAGAGAAGTGGAATGGACCATTTCAAGTGCCTGAGCCATGTCAGTCAGGTAGAAGGATGGAATCAAAATCTACACTTCTCTCTAGTCCAAAACATCACTCAGATGCCTAAATATTCCAGCCATGGAATATCCTTAATAGGAGTTCCGCTTCCATCTAATGTCTCCTGGACAAATCCGGTTTATTGGGCAAACACCACCCTTAGAAAAGATTCCCAGTCCAAATGGAACCAGGAATGGAAGGTAGACGTGATGATAGCGAATTATACCTCAAGTAATAGTTGTTTAGTAAGTTCAGGAAAGGGCACCTTTGTAGGAGAATATTCAAATATAACAAGTCCATTTTTAAATATGACATTGATTGATCCTGTTTTTCAAAGGTTGAACTATACTGGACTCCCGGTCCCATTAGGAACGGGATGGTATTGGCTATGTGGTACATTGGCTATGAAGATATTGCCCCTAGGATGGAAAGGAGCTTGTACTCTTGGAGCTTTAGTTCCTAACATTACTATCGTTGACAAACTATACCCACAGGATGAAAGAATAACAACTTCCCTCAAAAGGATAAAGAAAACTCATAACGCTATAGCAGATAGGTTTACTAAGTTCCATAGTTTTGCAAGGTGGTTTCTCCCATGGCTAGGGGTAAGTGAACTAGAAAAAACTATAGTGAACATTTCAGCAGTAATAGAAAACATTGAGAACAAAACCATTGATGCAATACAGGCCTTGCAAATTGAAATAACTAGTCTGTCAAAAGAAGTGATTCAAAACCGAATGGCCCTTGATTTATTATTAGCTTCACAAGGTGGTGTTTGTGCAACCATAAATATAAGCTGTTGTATGTACATAGACCAAAGCGGTAGAATCTCCACAGATTTAGACGAAATCCGTAGACAAAGCGAAATATTGCATAAAATAACTAAAGAAGATACCTCATGGGGTTTTGAAGAAATTTGGCACAAGTTAACTTCCTGGCTACCTAATTCGACCTGGCTCCGGCAGCTATTTGGTTTTGTCCTGCTTATAGGACTGATGATAATCCTGACTTGTATATTAATACAATGTGCATTTTGGTGTAGTAGGCGAACTTCAGGAGAATATGAGAACTGGAAACAAAATAAGATAAGACACGCAGTAGAGTCAGGGAAATACTTTAAGAGAACATCGCAAAAAGAGAATGTATTGTAGGCCTTCTTGCGAAAGAATTCGCAACTTTAATGAAAAGGGGGGAATGAATAGGGGAATCTAATTAGCGTATAACAATTTAAAAAAAAAAAAAAACAAAAAAACTTGGCAATACTTGAGTCAGGCCCCACAAACTCAGGCTTCGCCTGTCTCATGCTCCAGTACAAAAGAAAACAATTAATAAAATAGTTGGAATGCAGAAGCAGGATAAGAGAAGCCGTAAATTAGGGAATAGTCCTTGGGTATGAACTAGAAAAGACACAAAGTTTGAGGCAACCTGATAAAGGGAGGCCCAACATGCCAACAAGCCTGGCACCATCTGGGCAGGATGGATAACAAGGTTGCTGAGCTTGCAAAACGGGGATAATGAAGAAGAGGTCACCCAACTCTGTACACTGAAGAAGAGGAGAAAGAGGAAGATTTGAGGAGGACGACCCCTGACGACCACCTGAGAAAGAAACTGCGCAGGCGTATCAGGACATTAGCATATATTCAGGAGTTCCCGGAATAATAATGAATATGTATTAAATGTATCAGAAACCTAATGAATATGTAAACTCTTTTGTAATATAAATCACGAACAATTTGTTTCTCGTCGAGACGCACGTTCGTGGAAATATCCCGGTGCGACTCCCAGCGCTGCAATAAAGGATACCTGCTTAATAGTCACATTGGCTATTGAGTGAATTTCTTTGATTCACTGGTCTGATAACAGAGGTGGTTAGCTATTGCCTTGCTGTATTTGCCAAATGGTGTGGGTTGTCACCAATACTGCTGTGGGTTTTTTTTAGTCTTCTCATTTTTGAGGAGAGAACATAAACTTCTTTTATGTTTAGTTTTCATTAATCTAGTGGTTTCTGGAATACTTTGGGGATCTAAACTTGCAGCTTGGTTACATTTTGATGCAGTTTCATAATCTGTTAATCAACATTCTGACAAATGAACAATGAACATTTTGTAAGTGTTTTTTGGCCACTGTGAATTGTCCTAGATTATTTCAAGATTTTTGTGTGTGTTTGCTCCTGCCTGGGTTTATCACTTAAAATAATGTATTATCTTGTCATTCTAATCTTTTTAAAGATGTGTTCTGTTCTGTCAGTTATCTTGAAAGATTTCTTGGCTTTGGTTTTAATTTATATATTGTTTATAATCACAAGATATTTTGCATCTTGGACTTCTTCAAGTTATGTCTGAAGATACGTGGTTTCTCCTAGCTTCTGGAGTGTCATTTCAAAATGCACAGCAGGTAAAAACTACTGCATATTGAACGCTCCATGCAGTGTTTCCCACTGCAGTAAGTCGTAACTGGTTAAATGGCAAGCCCTGGAGGATTTGTCAATTATTTCTAAGAAGTTCTAAATATCAATAATATGTACATAATTAATCACTTATTTCTGCTCCTGAATATTTAAGAAACTACCCTCCTGTGACTTACAGGACCTTGCTCTGATAACTGGAATTGAAATATATTCAGTACAGAGTTATTGTTTTCAATCCTGAGTTTACACTTTCATAAGTTCTGTTATTCCTCTTGTGGATCAGGGCAATTAAATGCAAAATCATATGTCTGAATACCCTGGGAGGGTGTCTGAACATCTGCTAGGGAGTCTGTGAGCATCACTGTGGCTAACACTAGCCATGGTCTCCTCTGGCTTCAATACCCATGAAATGCTTCAGCACCTTCAGCCTCATGAAAAAGAGCACATCTCGTTCACTTGGAGGATGATTTGAAAGGAATTCTGATAACTTATCATCTTTTTTTTTTCTTTTTTTCTGATGCTGATATGTCCCTTGATGATCTAAAAAGAGTGAACACAGTGCTGTATCAAAAGTGGCAAATTATAGTAAATTAGGTGCCTATCTAAATGCCAAGGAAAAAAAATAAAAATAAAAAAATTCTAGAGAAATTCCAAATGCAGCCAAAATACTACTTTGAGATTTATTCTGTGAATAGATAGGCTAATGAATTTAGGGCTTGTAATCCAAGATAAATCAGAACTGAGAGGGGAAGGCTGGTAAAGCTCTGGGAGATGTAGGGGTAATAAAGGACTAAACAAATAGGCATGACTATGTGACATGATGAGGCAGCAGAAATGACAACTATAATAATGTGTCAGTGCTGAGCCCTGCAAGAAAAGAGCAGAAAAATGCTGCTTTCTGTGATAGCAAGAGTGGATCAGGAATAGCAGTTTCATTTTGGGGAGCAACATTGGAAAAGTGTTAGGGAAGAGATGGGAGTTAGGAGGAGTTGTGATGGCTCTAGAACAGAGGCATTTCTGGGGGTGGTAGGTGTGGGTGTACGCACAGATAACGGCAGAGCCAGGGAAGTGCCTTAAACAGAGAAGAAATGTCAGGCTAGAGGAGGTAAAAACTATATGGCAAAAAAAAATCAACAAAACAGAAGTTGCTGATCACAAGGTATGTTAATTTTTGGACATCCCTTCAGAAGGTGTGAGGGCAGGACTTCTGCTTTGTGCCTTGATACTCAGCTCTGGAAAGCATGCTGCATGCTAAGGTACTCCATTTAGATTGTAATTTGGGAGAAGTATTGACTGGATGCCCTCATGGGTCTTTTCAGTCCCAGCCAGTAGATCTCATAAAAGTCAAGGAAGGAACAAGTGTGAGTGCTGTGTCAATGTGATATAATCTGCTGTTACCATAGATACCTGTGACTGTACATAAACTTTATGACTTAGGTCTCTATGAAAAGCTGCTGTGGCTTGATTTCCTTTTTGTGCAAACAGCTTGGAATATTTGGAAATAATTACGATAACTTGTTATCCATATAGCTTACCACTATAACCATCTCATGAAATCAGATTGTAGTTGGAGGCAAAATCCTGGAAGAGACAGAGGGCATTTGTGTACTAAAACTAAAAATCAGATTTGCCAGATATGTGCAAGCAAAAATTTGCTTGTAGGCAGGCCTGCATTCTTGAAATTAGGCATATTTTACCTCCTCATGACAGACAAGTCCCTTCTTTCTCTGAGCCATCATTATCTTGTTGATGTGGACCTTTCTTGTAAATTGCTTTGAAATTAGCTAATGAAGGATGGTAGACAAGAGATTAAGATCTCTGTCAGGAAATGTGTGTTTTAGCCTTCAGTAGGTGGGAAGTGTGAAGGGAAGGTTTACAGCAGTGCTATGAATATGTTCAGAATATATGTAGCCTGATCTTTTATTGCTGGAAATGTTAGAATAGGAATTGTTTTGATTGCAGTCATTTCTATGGTAGTTACAGAAACATTGCTACAGGGTTAAGAAAGGGAAATGAAAATTGTGATTTACTGTAGTGAATAGAAGGTAGGGGGTAGAGATGGGAGGCAGGAACAGGTAAAATAAACAGCACTTGTTGATGTAGAAGAGAAGCACACTAGCCCAGAGTGGTGGACCTGAGGGACTTCTATAAGCAAGTCAGAATTTTGGCTCATCATCACAGCCTAGAAAAAGCCCCCAAAATTGTAGCAATTTAGAAGAGGATACAGCTTTCTGCATTTATAAATTTGTCCCTGATAGTGCAGGGAAACAGATCTTACCTTTCATACATGATCAGTTTCCATTGTATGTTGTGTATTTTGCCCCAGCTACTATTTTTGCAAGACTGTTCCTGCTGTGATGGCTAGAAGTTTTCTTCTGGTTTTATTGGTTACTAGTAGACACTCTGGCTACTCTTCGCCCTCTGTAAGATTACTAAAACTGTAGTTGAAGAGAGGAAAACAGATTCCTCCTTGGCTGGATTCTCAACCACCTTGCTTGCAATACACAGTATCTTTGATTTTTTCCATGCCTTCCACATCTGATATAGACTATGTTTGCAATACAAAGCATCATGGTGGCTGGGTCCCTCCCTGGGTCCCCAAGGACTGGTGTCTTGGAATTTGACTGTATCTGTTCCTTCCCTTCAGGAGATAAACATTTTGTGGTGGAAACGATCTCAGTGGGGAAGACCAGACCCTGGTACCTTGTGGCAGTTACCTTGAAAAGGACATATATGCCCTACGAGGCTTTTCTTAATTTACTGCAAATATTCTTGTGATTTTGCGTTGGGTGGCTGTTCTACTAATGCCGACAATGGCCAAAGGTGTAAGACCCAGGCAGTGATTTCCCTTTACACTCTCTTAAGATTTTCAGTTATTAGAGGATGCTGAACAGCTAGGGACAGATAATGTTACAAACAATGAAATTATTTTTTCCAACCTGAAGAAAAATTTTCTTGTAGAAAGTAAAACAGAGTTGTGAACTGTGTTGGATGGTCCTATGGCAGCATGCTGCCCGTAATCCAGTGGGGACAACAATTCTCTACTTGTAGTTTCTCGTATTTCTGGTTTCTGGGTCTCTTACATCTGAACACTTCAGTGCCAAGCACGCTGCTGTGAACATTCATGAAAATGCCTAATTTACTGCTACATCCAAAATGCATATGTCAGTTAAGAAAAAAACCCCAACAAACAACAACCAAGCCTGCCATATGGAAACATTATTCCTCTCTTTTCATAAAAAACAATCTGTTCAAAAGTGCTTCCCTCTAGGGCAGAGAAGCTGCCAGTCTTCAGGACAGGAAAATTATTTTTTATTATCATTCAATCCTGTATATTGAGCTCTGTAAATTTATTGTCTTGGTGTGTAACACTGAGCTTGCTTTATATTTTAATAACATAAGCTATAATTTTTAGTGTTTGGAAGTCAGAGTCTTCAGAACTGTCTTCAAGGTTATGGAGGTTTTTTTCCTTCAGTAATCTATATTATTATTTTGCCAATTGTGGCTGGAGCTCCAACCCTTTCGGGAAGGTAACGTGTGTTGGCCACAGGCTGTTCAGTTGTTTGCTATGCCCCAATGTGTATTTCTGATACTGGCTGTAAAATGTTTTGGGATGAGATGGCATAGTGTTGCCTTTCTTCCTACAGATCGACCTCAGAGGGAAGGATAGATGTGAAAATGGGCTGTAGGATTGCAGGTGTGTTTTAACCCTTTGCAGACTTTGCTGCTGTGGGAATACTGTGTGAGCAGAAGCAACATGCTGAGCAGAAGGTCACTGCAAAGTCAGGGCATAATCAGTTGTGCCAGAAGAAACTTTCATACAGAGATCTCAGTCCAGACATTAACTTAGATTATTCCAAACCTTACATTAGCCTGGACTGCAAGAGGCATCACTGGTGACATCCTGGCAATACCTAAACTGATTTCAGAGCATAGCTTGCTAGGCTTGTGTATGCCACCTGCATTCAGAGCTCTTTCAGGCTGGGAATAGGCAGATTTCAGAGGCAAAAGGAGCTCGTGAACCTCTCTGCAGCCTGTGACAGAAATCCTGCTGAAACTTGAACTGAATGCTGTGTTATTGAGTCAGTGAAAAGAATTCATCAAGAGTTGTCCTTTCCCCTAGATGGCTTGAGGACTGGCTCAGGATGTGGCTTTGCCTTGTGCAAGCCTTGAAGCAATATGTTTTGTAGAGATGATGGAGTAATTGAATTCAGCAGCGTTTCCCGTATTGCTGTCGGGCTTGATGCTTGTCAACTGGGGCTGATGCTCAGGGTGATGTGGTCCAATGTCTGAACCTTAGCTCTGCCTGTGGGTTGTGCTGGGGAGAGCTGGACCCACCTGAATTTCAGGGCCAGGCACCTCTGACAGGTGGTCTTTCTGAGATAAGGGTCAATTTAAAATGTCCAAAACCAATGACAGGCAGAGATGCAACTTTCCACAGTGGACTTTGGTGGCACCATGCTGAACACAGGTAGTGTGTGGCATGAGATGGTGACACAGCAGCCTCCCGGGCCAGAGGGAGTACCAGGGTTGGTGTGGAAATGTCCACAGTGTCTGCCTAGAGTCAACCCAAGCCAAAAGTGCTGCCAGTTGTTGCCTCCAAGGTAGTAGTCTTTGGCTCATCAGTGGAGGGATCCTGGCTGTATGTGTGTGGTTTTGAATAGCCAGGTCACCAAAAAAAGACAAGTAGCAACTCAAGTTGCTGGCACAGACAAACAGCACGGAAATCCCTATAGAAACTTCTGAGGTGATTGCAAACGTGAATGAGAGCCAGGATTTCATTGAGGTGTTTTATACAAAAGTCAACCTTTTTTATTTAAAAGGGAGGGGAATCACCCAACTCTCCTGGGACTGTGACTTTGGACTACTTAGAGATGGGGGCATGAAGCGTTGATGAACTCGGATGTTATCCTACTTAAATGCCCAAATGAATAAAATAATGAATGTGTCTGGAAAGAATGAAAGCAAAGCAGGCTGAGATTTAGTCACTCAGTATTGCATATGTTCAGGGAATGTCTCATAAAGTTCATGTCACTTCTCTTAATGCTGCTGGTACAGCCTGGAGCCTCTGATTTTACCGGAGTGGAGTGGACAGGGGGGAAGGTGTCTGATTTAGACACTGAAAATCATTTTTGAAATCTAAACCTGCACATTTCTGTATTGCTTGTAATCATGGTAGCTTGTCCTCTTGTTTGAGTATGCTTTTGAGGAAAGCTGGCTCTTTCTTTTTCATAGCCATAGCAACGAGTCATTGCTATGGGTTTTCAGACTCTGCTGTAATCTCTATTTCGGTTTAGGAGAGGGGCCTAGGCTTACACTGAAAATGACCTTTCTGTCAGACCATTTAGTGGTACCTCTGATAATACATCTCTTTGCACTTCTTAGGTCATTGCTTTTTATTTATGTCTTCAGAGGCTGCTGTTAATAAGTGGTATTATTATTCTGTATTTCAAGGTACATACTTTGAAAACCCTGCTGTAATTTTAGTGAGTATGGGCCAAGCCTTCTCTTTCTTCCAAGCCATGAAAGAGATTAATCTTACCTTCTGGCATTCTAAGATGTTGGGAAGATTATATTTTTTTCTACCTACCATGTATATTTGTTTATCCAGTGATGTTTAATTGATAACAGCATCATAGGTGTAGGACTGCTTTTCCTGCAGATGTAGGGCCAGCATAAAGGGTCAGGCCAGTTCAATGTCTGTAGCACCTGACCTGACCAGATAGAAAAGCCTCCATGTAAATGCTGGATGCAGTGCACAGGGAGGCTGCACCTGTGTGGGTAAGCCCTTCTCCAGCAATTCTAAGGAAATTCTAGGCATTTCTGGGGAAAAAGGGGTGTAAGCCATTGTTTGGGCCACCCTTGCTAATGGTTGTGTGTGATTAAGCTGTTCCTTTGGCCAGTGTGCTGGGGATGGCAGAGAAACCCGTAAGACTAGCACGGACATTTCACCTTCTCTGTCCCCAAAGGGATGCTCTCACTGGTTCTTACACAATCTCTGTTCTGCTGTCAGTCACCTGTGAAGTACACAGGGCTGTTTTAGCAGCAGTAGATCAGTGCTTATGAGTATACCCGGAGCTTCAGTCTGGACTGGCTAAGTGTAGGTCCTGAATTTCTCCTGTCCTTTCACTCACCTCATTCCTGGAGAAGGTATGATCTGATATAGTAAATTCACTCTGTTTTCATGAAGAGAAATGTTTTCAAAAAATTTGATTTATTAAAGGGCAAGACTTTGCTTCTCAGAGTGTGAATTTTATAATCTTACTCTTTGCTGGTTACAAGTAGTGCATATTCCCCAGATTTTCCATTATTTTCTGTTTTCTTCTCAGTCCGCAGGTTTCTTACCTGGAACTCCCCTTCAGAAGTTCAGACGCATGCTGGGCTTCTGTCATTGGTGATCTCCTGGTGTGAGATGGAGCTCAGACTCCCACTTTCTTCTTTAGAAAAGCAAGCCTGGTTTGCTTTCTTCTGAGCGGCTCCTTGAAGTTTTGCTCAGCAGTGAATAAATCCCCGTGTCTCTAGTTCAGAGCATGCGGAGGAGAAAGAAGTCTGTGGCCTTGTGGCTCCAAGTCCAGGAATCTACTGGAATAATAAATCTAATTTATGTGCGTGTATAATGAATGCTGAAATGTTCACTTATACTGTTTATTTAGAAGTTTTGCCACACACAGTAATTTTAGGCTTTTCAAAAATTTTTGTTAATATTTCTAATTTCTTGTAAAAGTAAGTCTTAAGAGGAAAAAGAATGGTTGTTTGCTTTATTATGTTAATTTAATACCTACACTAAATAAAAGACCACCAAAGAACAAAATAAAATCCATTAGTAATTAAACTGCAAAGTACAATCTACTTAAAACTATCATCATTTTGACAAGCTGAAGGGAAATTCATTTAAAGGAAATGCCATCTTCATGGCTGAATTTTGATTAGCTTCCAGTTCATGTGGAATGTTGAAAGTCACTTTGTCCTCCTTCTCTTGATTTGGTATTAGACCTTCTTTAGCAAAGGCCTTGGGATATGTGTGATTCTATTCTTGACATTTTGGATGACAGTTTTGTAATTAATTTCCCCAGTTTTTTGTCAGTTCTTCAACCATTTCATTTTTGCATCTCACTTCACACCATTTGATTTCCTCTTTTCCATTTCTCAATTCCATTGGGAAATAGCTGACATATCAAGGAATTTGCAGAAATTAAGGTGAAAAAGGTAAATTGAAACACAATCAGTGAAGCAACAAATCCGTCACCTGCATTGCTGGGAGATACATGAGGACTGCAGTCCCTCGGCCACCATGAATCCATGAGCCTCACTGGGTTGCATTGCTTTGTCTTGCATACTGCTGAGGTCTGGGTAAAATAATTATCCTTTGCTTATTTGCTAGCAGGATGCTTAATTTGAGAGGTGAAGCTCCTTCTAGGCTCCCTGAGACAGGTTCCTCTGTGGCTTTGAATAAGCCTTGATTTAGAGATGCTGACAGGTGGCCTGTTCCTCACCATTGCCCATAGATAAGGCTGAGGGTGATGAGCCACCTCTGTTGAATGCATAACTGAGTTGACTGTGGGGTGTGGATGGTGACTCATTGCTGCAGTGAGGGAAAGAGCATTTCCATTTAGTTGTCTCCCAAAATTATAAATCACGTAAAATCAAAATTTTCCTGTTGAAGGAAAAATGTGTCCAGAGAGATGCAGGACTGGTGTCAGAACACTCTTCTTGCTGGGCTTCCTATACTTTATGTGGTCATTATTTTCAAGAAATGACCCTCTAGTTCCTTTTGCAACTTAGAGAAGTGTAGAAAAGAATGAGGAGAGATTTAAGAACTATCTAGCCTGCAGAACAGCTACCTTTCATTTACCTGCTGCTCCTGCAGGCTTCAGAACTGTCTGCTAGGCTTAAGAGCTTATAATTTATTTCAGCTGGAAGGTAAGTAATTTTATTTCTCGATGTGCCACCTTTTACTTCACCTTGTTCTAAGAGACTGAGCTGGCAGATTAAGGGCCTTTAATTTATGTTCATCAACAAGTCTCTCATCAGCTTCTTGATCATTCTCTTTCTTGCACTGATAACTCTGAGCATGCATTGCGGCCTTGGGTGAACAACGAGGGAGCCTAAATCACTGCAGCACGAGCAGTACTAGGCCTCTGAGAGGCTCCAGAGCTGTTCTGCAAAAGTCTGGCCTCTCTTAAACCCAGCCCGTGTGGTCAGAGAGCAGCTAACTAAAAACTGAGTTGCCTTGGACGATGGTCCCATTTTCACTGAAATTTCAGTGTTTTTTCTGAAGGTTGCAAAACACGCACCATGTTTTAAGTACAGGTTTAAGAGGGAGAAGATGTTTGGAAAGAGAAGTCATTAGTGCCACCTACAGCCATGTTCAGCTTGCTTATTTTTCCAGTCCTTGTTGGCTGCTTTCTTTCTTTGCCTTGTCTTTCGCTTCTGTTTTGTCCCTGACATATTTATGGATGTGATTTTGTTGTACGTGTATGGGTGGTGGGATCTGGGTACATTTTTAAATTGTCAAATATAATCTTAGAAATGCTCAAGTGCATTACTCAATTCCAGGATGACTTGGTGTGAAAGCCAGGTGGCTGTGCATAATTTTCTTATTTAAAAAAAAATTAACTTTCCATAAATACTTGTAGCAGCTTCACAAAACTCACTTGTTGAAGTCTCAGATAAGAAGGGATCTTTCTGAATGTGCAAACCCTTGCCATCAATTTGTTTAGCATGTCTTCCCCCCCCCCCCCCCCCCCCCCCCCGAAGTTGCCTGGTTTTGTAGCTGCATAGTAATTTCAACTGGTTTTGAAGTGACACAGGAAAAACAACTGCATCTTTCTTCATCCTAGGTATGCGTTCTTTTTACTCATGCTTCCCTTTTCTTTGGACACTGTGGCAGCTGTGTGTGTAAATTTTGTGCGTAAACCAGCAATTGGAGCATCGTATTGTCAGACAAGAAGGGTAAAGTTGTTTCTCCTGGATCACTCTGGTTTTGATGCTAGGATTTTATACCATTAAAATACCTTCTCCTGGGAAGCAGATAAAGTTGTTTGTTTTGCCCATCTTGTGAAGTTGTATTTAAGAAGTTTACAGTTTGGAACACTTTTTTTGCCTAAAATAACTTATTCAGTTGATGAATATATGTCTGTCTTTGGGAACAGCTATGGCAAATGGGTATTTGGGACTAGTGTGGAGGTTGAAGAGGGGAGTGAATTTTTAATAAACAGAGCGCTTTTGTGATACTGGAGATGATCTTCCAAATCAGTATCTTAAAATTTATTGAGGTGGAAGGTGCAGGATTCACTGCATATTAGGGGAATGTCTATAAAGATCTCTATTGTAGTATGGAAGGTTTAGAGATTCATGAAAAGTTTCTGTACATTAAAATCAGCTGTAAACTCAGCAGGCATATGCAGTAGGGAATCCTGCCAATGGCATTCTGTCCTGGTTCTGGCAAGGATAGAGCCTGAATGAAGTCACACCGCCCATGAGTGCTGCCGTGCCAGATATGCTGGAACTTCAATATGAACTGGAGTCAAAGGCAGCCAAGTGGTATGCCACAACTGATATAGCTAATGCATTTTTCTCGATCCCTTTGGCAGCAGAGTGCAGGCCACAGTTTGCCTTCACTTGGAGGGGCGTCCAGTACACCTGGAATCGACTGCCCCGGGGTGGAAACACAGCCCCACCATCTGCCATGGACTGATCCAGACTGCACTGGAAAAGGGGGAAGCCCCAGAGCACCTGCAATACATTGATGACATCATTGTATGGGGCAACTCAGCAGAGGAAGGTTCTGAGAAAGGGAAGAAAATAATCCAAATCCTGCTGCAGGCTGGCTTTGCCATAAAACGAAGTAAGGTGAAGGGGCCTGCGCAGGAAATCCAATTTTTAGGAATAAGGTGGCATGATGGGCGGCGTCAGATCCCTATGGATATTATCAACAAAATAGCAGCCATGTCCCCACCAACCAGCAAAAAGGAGACACAGGCCTTCTTAGGTGTTGTGGGTTTCTGAAGAGTGATTTCAAATGGGGCCCTGAGCAACGACAAGCTTTTGAACAAATTAAACAAGAAATAGTTCATGCCGTAGCTCTTGGGCCGGTCTGGGCAGGACCAGATGTAAAAAATGTGCTGTACACCGCAGCCGGGGAGAATGGCCCTACCTGGAGTCTCTGGCAGAAAGCACCAGGGGAGACTCGAGGTCAACCCCTGGGGTTTTGGAGTCGGGGATACAGAGGATCCGAGGCCCGCTACACTCCAACGGAAAAGGAGCTATTGGCAGCCTATGAAGGGGTTCGAGCTGCTTCAGAGGTGATTGGCACTGAAGCACAGCTCCTCTTGGCTCCCCGACTGCCAGTGCTGGGTTGGATGTTCGAAGAGAGGGCTCCTTCTACACATCATGCAACCGATGCTACGTGGAGTAAGTGGGTTGCGCAGATCACACAGCGGGCTAGAATAGGAAGCCCCAATCGTCCAGGAATTCTGGAAGTGATCAGAGACTGGTCAGAAGGGAAAGATTTCGGAATGTCACCAGAGGAGGAGGTGACATGTGCTGAAGAAGCCCCACCGTATAATAAACTAACAGAAGATGAGCAACCATATGCCCTCTTCACTGATGGGTCCTGTCGCATGGTGGGAAAGCATCGAAGGTGGAAGGCCGCGGTATGGAGTCCTACATGGCGAGCTGCAGAAGCTGCTGAAGGAGAAGGGGAATCGAGCCAGTTTGCAGGGGTGAAAGCCATCCAGCTGGCTTTAGCTATTGCTGAAAGAGAAAAGTGGCCAACGCTGTACCTCTACACTGATTCATGGATGGTGGCCAATGCCCTGTGGGGGTGGTTACAGCAGTGGAAGCGGAGCAACTGGCAGCGTAGAGGCAAACCCATCTGGGCTGCCCCATTGTGGCAAGCTATTGCTGCCCGGCTAGAGAACGTAGTTGTAAAGGTACGTCATGTAGATGCCCACGTACCCAAGAGTCGGGCCACTGAGGAACATCAGAACAACCAGCAGGTGGATCAGGCTGCCCAGATTGAAGTGGCTCAGGTGGATTTGGACTGGCAGCGTAAGGGTGAATTATTTCTAGCTCGGTGGGCCCACGACACCTCAGGCCATCAAGGAAGAGATGCGCCATACAGCTGGGCCCGTGAGCGAGGGGTGGACTTGAGCATGGACGCCATCTCACAGGTCATCCATCAATGAGAAACGTGCACCGTAATCAAGCAAGCCAAGCGGGTAAAGCCTCTGTGGTATGGAGGCCGATGGTTGAAATATAAATATGGGGAAGCATGGCAAATCGACTACATCACGCTCCCACAAACCCGCCAAGGCAAGCGTTATGTTCTTACAACGGTGGAAGCAACCACTGGGTGGCTGGAAACATATCCTGTGCCCCATGCCACTGCCCGGAACACTATTCTGGGTCTTGAAAAGCAAGTCCTGCGGCAACACGGCACCCCAGAGAGAATTGAGTCTGACAATGGGACTCATTTTCGGAACAACCTCATAGACACCTGGGCCAAAGAGCATGAGTATTGAGTGGGTGTATCACATCCCCTATCATGCACCAGCCTCTGGGAAACTTGAAAGGTACAATGGCTTGCTAAAAACTACCCTGAGAGCAATGGGTGGTGGGGCCCTCGAACACTGGGACACACATTTAGCAAAGGCCACCTGGTTAGTTAACACTAGGGGAGCTGCCAATTGAGCTGGCCCTGCCCAATCAAAATTTCCACGACCAGTAGAAGGGGATAAGGTTCCTGTCGTGCACATGAAAAATATGTTGGGTAAAACGGTTTGGGTTATCCCTGCTTCAGGCAAAGGCAAGCCCATCTGCGGGATTGCTTTTGCTTAGGGACCAGGGTGCACTTGGTGGGTGATGAGAAAAGATGGGGAAGTCCAGTGTGTACCCCAAGGGGATTTGATTTTGGGTGAAAATAGCCAATAAATTAAATTGCATGATGTTAATAGCGATATACTGTATCAATGGTATGACCATAAGAATCACCCAAAACTAATGAAGGGTGGACTTTGAAACTGAACAAAGTGCCACGATGATGGAACTAGAACTGACTTCAACTGGTGCCCAGAAACTTTATTGAAAAATCACATCTTTGACATCCAGACTGTGAGCATGGACCATACCAGATACACCGGCTGTGAAAACTCCAGATGCAGCGTGCAACAATCCAGCTGCACGCACCATTGCTCCTGTTCTGAGAGACTGTAATGGCAGATGGAACCCAAAGCCATGGACTAAATGAACTTGACAGACATTTTAGAGCGATAGCCCATAGAGTAAGGCAATGAGATCTGTAAAATAATCTGGGCACGACGTAGATGGTATGGAATAAGGGGTGGATAATGTCCTGGTTCTGGCAAGGATAGAGTTAATTTCACAGGGAGCCAGGACAGGTAAGCCAAGCTGGCCAGGGGCTAGTCCATACCATGTGAAGTCATGCTCACCATAAAAGGGGGCTAGTCGGGCAGGGTCAGGTTCGGTGTGCCTGCGGGATGGGCCGAGCGTCAGGTGGTCGGATCGGTAAATTGGTCTCTGTTATCACCCATTGTTACTATCTGTTATCAGCACTGTTGTTGATTGTTTCCCTCTCCCCTGCTGTCCCAGTAAACTGTCCTTATCCCAACCCTCCAGGCTTTGCCGTTGTTTTTCCGTTTTCTTCCCCATCCTGCCAGGGGAGGGGTGAGCGAGCGGTGCGTGGCACTTAGCTGCCGGCTGGGCCTAAACCACGTCACATTCTTATTGACTACCCAGCATGGGGCTCCCATAAGCAGGGACTTGACTGACTAGAGTGAAAAACTTTTGGTTTTTAGGTCCATTGACTCTGTGAATGCTGTGCAGATATAAAGGAACCGCTTCACGTCACGATTAAAAAGCTTAGAGTGGTGACCACAAGAGTTTTGGTATTATCCTAGAGAGGTACAGTTTTATGCTTCATCTTTTAGAAATCTGCAGACAAATGGAAGTGTCCAAAGGGTGGAGAGATGAGAGATGATACAGAATATGTGACTGGTGAGGACAGGCTGAGGGAACAGGGCTTCTTTAGACTAAAGAGGGCTCCTGTGACTTTGCAATATATAAAAGATTGTTATGAAGAGAGTTTTCATGAATTATTATCTGGCTGTTGCAGAAAATAAGAGAAGTAAATCATAGAATCATGGAATGGTTTGGGTTGGAAGGGAGCTTAAAGATAAATAATGAATTTTGACTTACGGAATATTTTCAAACTACAGAGACTGTGAAGCATTATAGCTGGCTGAAATCTGCTTCACTGATTAATTCACTACAGGTTAAAACCCAGTTGGATGATTTCTAGTAAAGGAAGATCATATATGCTTTTTATCCTGTCTCAGAACAGGGGAAAATTCTCTTTTTTCAAGTCAGCCACTTGAAGTCGCTGTCAGCTCTTTTGACTCATCTCCATCTGCATGTTAAGGGAGGAATAGATATTTACAAAGTTGCTGTAGGTTTAAATAACACTACACAGGGTATCATTTTTCTGCCGTCTGTGTGAGAGCACCCAAAGATCACACCAGAGCTGCTCCCAAAAATCAAGTCAGTGTTAAACCTAGTAGCAAATACAGGCCAAAATACCATTCTGCAGACAAGATAGCTGTAGTCTTATCCTACAAAAATAAATGTATTTTTTATCAGTTAATGTCCAAAATAATAGGAGAAAATCAGAGTTTTTTGGATTACAAAGACCCTGGCAAGGGGATATACAATATATATCAAACTTTTCATCTGAATCAAGAAAGAGGTAAATTGGACAGAACATACTAACCAGTGTTATCCAGTGTTTGGGGACCAATGCACAGGGTCGCATTTGTAACCTAAATGGGCTGATCAAGTTGGGAGTGGAAGCAAGATCGCAGCTGTAGTCTGGAAGTTGACTACAGATGTCTTAAGATGTGATGTATTTCCTTACTCACTGAAGGCACTGGATCCTAAAAATAATTGAACAATTTACTTCATTGAATTGCATTGAAATTTTGGAATCCCAGAAGAGATTGTTCATGTTATCCAGCTGAGATGCGGTCCTTGCTAAGCCAGGAGAGGATCTGTGGTGTTGGTGCATCTTTGTCAGAAACTGATTTGTGCTCCCATGGAGAAACGTTTTCTGAACTGATTAAGAGGCCAGAAAAATAAAAGCTTTGTGTTGAACTCGTTTACTACTTTAAAACCTTCAAACAGAAAAAGCAATATAAATTGCTCAGTACTTTAAAGAGAATTATATCAACATGGAGACATGCTTTACTTTGGGACTTCTTGTTTAAAAAAAACCCACACACAAAACCAAGCCCAAAAAAGACTTTTGTACTACAAATGTAAAATTAGTTAAGTGTATTGTAGTATCAGATAAACTTTAACAGCTGCATTAAAAGATAACCAATTATTTATGCATAATGTAAGATTAATGCTGCCAGTAAACCACTACTGGAAGAGTAAGGTAGCTCTGGCAAACTGCACAGGGAAAGGAATTTATGGAAAAGGTAACTCACAAGCTTAATCTCAGAACACTCAGACATCCAATGCTGACACACTTCCATTTTCATAAAATTTTCTTTGTGCATTTACTTTTCCTGATGGCCTGTTGGGAGTAAAAGAGAGGCTAAAATCAGAGCTGGTGATGATGTGTTTCCTCCCTTCCTCTTCCATAATGTTCAGGTTGATTCTTCTTCATCATTTAGCTATATAATATGTGCTGTTCCTGATTGGGGGTAATTTCATCAGAGCTGTGACAGGCAGGAACCCAGTCTGCCATATGTCGTCCCTGGGGGATCTTTTCAAAACCTGAACAGAAATTAAATAATAGGCAAAGTCTCTTTTAAAGAAAGGACATTTAAATTTTTATTTCATCTGGAATACCCCTTTCAAGCTCACTTTCTCCTGCTAGGCTTGTTTTATATTTGATTAGTTCTAGGAGATTTTGACATTTAAAGTATGTCTAATAGAAAGAGAATAATGACATAGTTGGGATTACAGAAAAATATTTGCCCTTGAAAATGGTAATGCATTGTTAAATACAGGTTGCATCATATCTGAGTATAATAAAATAAAAATGGAAATGTGAATGATTGTGTTGGGAAGGAATAGTCTTAGAGTGTGACAGAGGAAGACAGAAGATGGGACCTTGGCAATTCTAGAAATGCAGCACAGCACAGCTGAAAATGGATTTTGTAGCATGGGCTTATTGTGTTTCCAAACCTGATGGTCTATATTTAAAAAAGCTCAACATCTATAAAAACTCCCAACCTGAATTAAAATAATAAATAAAAAAAATTAGAAAAGGTATCTGAATTAAATATAACCAGTGGTCTTCCAGTCAGTTCAGACTTCACACAAATACTTGGAGAAGTTCCTCCCAGGTGCCACGGTGTGTTGACTCCTCAAATGAGGGATGCATTTGTGTGATTGCTGAGGGGTTAAAAGTAAAGTTTTGCTGTGGTGAGGAAACCAGAGGTTATTTTCAGGGGGGATCATTCCGAAGTTTAGTGTGGCTCCCAGGAGAGCTGTGTTGGCACAGCTGGGGTGAGCTGAGGGCCAGAACGGGAGGCCAGTAAACAGGTGAAGGATGAGAGAAGATTTATCATATGTGTTCTATGATAGCCAGCATGTCATCTGCAGTGGGTGAGGTTTGAGGGTCTCTTGAAGTGTACAGTTCCACGGTTTTTCCTCAACTCCTCTCTTTCCTGTGTAAGGGTGTGCAGATGTATTTATTCCCAGTTTTCTGGTCAGGGATAAACTGTACTGAGACTAGAAAATGTTATGAGGAGTCCTCTGGGACCATTAGGATCAGTTGCAGTTGTTTTGATTTGTAGGTGGTTCGGCTATTTTGTTGTTTTTAATTCAAGTCATCAAAGTCAGATCTCTGGGGAGTTTCTGGTGGGGTCTTAGTTCCTGGATCAAACTGAAGTATCAGCAACCAACTACCGTAGCTGGTGCCTATGCTGGAGCAGCAGTTCAGTGGCTGACAAAATGAGACAAAAAAGTTAGTTTTGCCTATGTTTTTATTCCCATTGATGATCCTTACCCTTCCATGTAAACCAGGCGTCGGAGTCCTTGCTGCTGTTCTAATGAGTGTTTATGAATGGGCTTGGTCATCTTCTTTGGGGCTGAGCTCTCTTCTAAATGGTTGCACACCAACCTGGGAAACAAAATTTACAACGTGAGTGTATGAAGAAAGATACAGAGATAGGCAGCAGCATATTTGCTGATGATCTGTATGCTTTTGCTAAGTTTATTGTATTAGATGTCAGGACTACAGTTTTCTTGCAAATGTGGGTTTTTGGGTTGTCTTTTTTTCCTATCCTTTCTGTTTTTCAGCCGTCCTTAACTCCTACTGACAACTGAATTGAGTTCTGTTCTAGTTGTGTTTAAAGACTAGAAAACCAAACCCTAAGAGCAAGGAATTACAAGCAGTGAAGACTACTCCAGCTCTCAGTTCCCCATAGCCTACCACAACTCAGTTCCTTGTGCAGTTGTTAAGGGTGGCTCTCAGAATATTGTATTAATAGTGTGTTTTGGCTGGAAGGAAAATGTGGGAGTCCTTTGTTAATAATTTTTGGTCAAAATGGAGGGAATCTGGACTTTATTCTTTGTATCTAATCTATGCACTTGATTTACTTACCTGCTCTTGCATTTTCTCTAGCCTCTGCCATTCTGGTATCTACATGCTAATGGAATTTGCCCTGCACCTCTCTACTGCTAGATTGCTGCTCCTAGCAGAGACATCCCTGAGGCTCATAAAAATACAGCAGTGGAGAAGTTTATGTTGTGCCTCTGGCAAGCTTGGGGCTGCAATGAATGCAATGCGTTTAAAGAAATAATTGCCTGTTTGTCATGCTGTAGGCTTCCACTCCTGTTTTTAAAGTTGTATTCCTTGTTGCTGAGGGCTTCATCTTTGCAAGCCAAAGCAGGAGCTGGTTGCCAGGGTGTGGAGCACAACCACCAGCTTGTATGTGATGTGCTCCCCATCTCTAACCTGCAAAATATCTAAGAAACTCCATATTTCTTTTCCTTTGTGGTGGTATTACTCACGACAAAAGATGCTGTACCCCAGTTGGGTCCCTTCCCTACTTGGATATAGCAAGCAGCTATGTCTGGATCTACACTCCTATCCTGTGCATTTCCTGAACATGGGAACTGTTTTTCCTAAAATACCAGTGAAGGTAAGACTTGATGGAGACCTTTTGTAATCGTTTTGGGAAGGGACTTTGGCAGCTCAGTTGCTATAGGTTGCAGGTCTTTGAGTATTCCTGGTGCTATTGCAACAGCCTTTCCCTTGTGCTCTCCCTCTGTTGCGCATTACCAGATTGTGACATCTCATCTCAGGGAGGCACATATTTTCCTGGCTCCCTAAAACAGTTATTCCTCACTTTAGAGATCATCAGATGCAAATAGGCAGCTGTTTACCTTTCCACTGACTTACAGGCATGTCTGCTCTGCAGTGCCCTTTGTGATTTCCATGGGTGGCCTTTCAGACTTCAAAACGTACTGATCTTGTGGCGTGCTGCACCAGCTCACATCTCTTCAAAATACAAAAGTGCCTCTTCTTTTTCATCTCTCTCTCCTGTAACACTTGCAGTTTGTGTCATTCAACTGTTGAACATTCTTCATCAACTTTCAGTGTTCTTTAAACTCCTGTTTGCACATCTGTCTGACGCTGAAAAGTTTCTGTTATTTAAACCTGCAGGTCTTTGCAAGTAAACTGGCTTTCATGATGATATGAGTACTCATTGTCCTGTTCAAGCAGTGGCTATTTTCTTGACGAAGAGGCAAAGTTCATAATCTCAGACAAAATGAATCATTTTTTCCCCAAGTGATCCACCAAGTAGTGTGCTGTTATGTGTTTCTGAGACTGGTGTCTCAGAGACCTCCTCTGAGGTTGGTGTCTCAGAACTTCTGGAGGTAATTGTGGGAGAACTGTAGGCACTTTTGTGGAAGTGGGCAGATTAATATATATGTATATATATTATTATATACATACATATATTATATATCATGAATGCTCAAAGTCAGTGTAGGGAGTCTGCAGTGGGATGTGCTCCTAGGAAGAGCCAAAAGAGTAATCTTTAGAGAATAGGGAGCTGGTTGGAAGGATCTTGAGGCTGTTAGGTAATAAAGGTAGTAGGATGGACTGGGAGGGACAGGAAATTAAATCACATAGGAACTGAGTGCCAGAGAAAAGCCTAAACACTAGAATTAAGTGTATGTGGGCTGTGGGAAGGATCTCTGAACAGATTCATTGCAAAGCAAGAGTTAACGGACATGTTTAGCACCAGGGATGGCAAAAGTGACACATGGTTGAATGTGAATTTAACTTGAGTATTTCATTCAGTCCTTTAGAAATGATGCTTTTAAGTGCAAAGTGATAGCAACAGCTGTATTGACTGAGTGTGGGTAAAGAATATTAGGCAGCAGTAGAAGATGGATTGTTAGACTAATAAAAAATGAATACATGGTGTAAAGGGATACCTGGACTGGATTGAATGTGTTAAATATGAATAAGCAAAATGGTGCCCTTACTGTGGCTTGTTGGCTCCAGTTTTGTAAATGTTCCAACTCCTCCGGACTGGTTTTTTTCGTTGGTTTTGGTTGGGGTTTTTTTTGTTTTGTTTTGGTTTGGTTTGGTTTTTTTTTTTTAGTGTAAGGACTTGCACTGGGATGTTAATCAGTGCATCCAGCTATTTTATCCATTCTATTTTATAGGATCAGTGTCGCTGTTGTCAATGTCCAAAAATACATCTTTAGAAGAGATAATGAGTCATAGTTAGGACTCTACAGTTATTGGTGGGTACTGCTCCATGGGTTCAAATGACTTGCTGGAAAAAATCAGATATATTGCAAAAGATGCTGATGATGCTGATACTGGTTCAGATTATGGTGTGGTCCAAGTGATAAAATTGACAAACTGCAGGGAAAATGCAGACAGATTATCCCCTTGTTTCTTCCCAGCACACATTCCATGCTGTTCAGAAAATTTATGCAAATGTTAATAATATAGAAAATAATCTGTCCAAAGTCCATCTAGATTATTATTTTTTTTAATATGAGGTTACTTTTTGCCCCTTACGATTCATTTTCACTTGAAAATTCATGGAAATTAACCACATGCAAAATGATTATAATATATTTGCTAGATCTGTGCTTTCTCAATGGGTCACAAAGGAGCTATTCTGCAGAAAACTCATTCCTAAGAAGTGACTGGCTTTGGAAGGTTCTTCAAAAATAAGTTGCGTTGCAGAGAAAATGTGGTTTCCATTTTTATAGTTCTCCCACTCCTGCTCTCCTCAGTTAATTAAACCTTTATTAAATGTTTATCAAAACAAAACAGTTTGACTATTTGGAAACTATTTGTCCAAACTGTAGAGAGGAGCTCTGGGGGAGAGCTTGGCACAAGTAGCAAAGCTATACTCCCTGAAACTGGTCCCAGTTGACTTCAGCCAGCTTGTGTGTGGGAAGCTTATAGCTTATGTGTTAAAGTGGGGCAGAGTAGGATGAAGAGAGAGTAAGCTGAATGCAAAGGGACAAAAAGGAATAAACTGGTAGTGAACCAGGCTGGATGCTCCAGGACTGAATGGTTAATTGGATATCATTAGTACCTTTCGGATACTGATATCCACATACCTGGAAAACATTGACTGCCTATTACAGCAGTTTTGGCTTATTCTGCCTGGTGGTGTTGTGGGGTGGTTCCTTATGTCTGAAGCAGATTTGCTTTCAGACCTGTTTCCCACCCAACAGGGTACCCTCGCTTGGTACTTTGCCATCAGGCATGGAGAGACCCCTTGCCCTGGGCAGCTTTGGGTTTGTAACTGTGCTTTCTGGTTCATTTAGATGATGGTTTTGCGCATCTTTCTTGTAGTAAAAAAACATTATCTTTGGTATAGAGGAGAATTAATAAAAAGTATCTTCCACCATACAAGAGGAACTGTGGGAGAGAGACTGGAACTAAGAGGAAGGACTTTGAAGTAGCCACTTCATTATATCAGGTCTTTTGAATGCAATGCTGTAAGTGGGAAAGAGAAAACTGTTTCCCTCTTGGTTTTTCAGTAATGAAGGAATAAAATGTCTCTTGTGTGTAGCGAGCCTGCTTGTATGGGGATGTTAGAGGCATTGCTGGAGTCTTGCCCGAGTAAGAACAGTAGGATGAGAGCCCCATGGAGCAGCACTGATGTACAGCCAAAACAGATAATGGAAGAGTGGAAAGTAGCATCATTTAAAGAACACATCATGAAGCAGTGTCAGGAAGTGTTTCTACAGACGAAGATAAATTACTGATATGCCGTCATCCCATCAGCCAAGAGGAAAAATAAATTTTACTTATGAGAAATAATAGAGCTGCCTTTGTAGGAATGGTGCAGTGCAGAGAGTGAAGTGGTCCTGATGGACTTCCCCCAAACCAGAATGTAACTGTGAATTTATAAAGGCAACCAGAAAGATGTTTTTGATTCTCAGTTTCTGTTTCACCATTGTTTCTCTTTACTGTACAAAGCAGTCATAATTCAGCTTTGCCATAAGTTTTCAAAAAGAGTTGATCTTCGTTGCCCTTGATTTTGTACAACTAATTAATGAGCATTTGGGGCTTGCACCACAAAGGGTATTTTAACTGTTCAATGCAGTATGATTTCACCTCTTTCCTCAGCTGAACATCTTTGGATTCCCATGTCAGTACACTTCAGTGGGGCTGGAAAATGAGCTAGATTTTGGTAGTGCTGTGTTGCAGGTCTCATCTCCCTGTTTTTCCTTGGTTTTGCTCTGTCACTTCTCTACTTCGGCAGATGCTTCTCTTCCTGCTACACTCCACTTCTTTTACTGGCACTGCACTGTTGTTCTTTAATCAGTGCAATAAAGAGAGATTTTCAGAGACATGAAGCAACCTCAACACTTACTTGAATTTTCACTAGGTCTTAACTTGGGGTTATTTTGGGGTTTGTTTGTTTGTTTGTTTGTTTTTATTATCCTAACAAAAGGAAATCTTGGAGCCATTAGAAAAGTAGTGGCACTGAAATGGCCTTAGATTCACCCTTGATGTTCAAATTATGCTTTCCAAGATACTATCTCCTTATCTAAAACTCAACTGTGTCATTAGTTATATCTCACTTTTGTAATTACAAGCTATATATATGTCATATCTATGGAGCAGAAAACATTAACATTATAAATCTATGGTTTATGCAGCCTCAGCAGGAATTGCTAATGAGCAAACTTTCCTTTCTGTCTCTTTTCATTATTTTTTCTTTCCAATAGCCTTTCCAAAGCAAAGTCCTGTAAATGGAGACTGAGCCTGAAAACTCAAATGGTGAAGTGCCCTCCTCAGGCCTTCTTGTTGTGTTGCTATTGAGATATCTGTGTCTATATTAGTAGACCATGGTAATAAACTCCCTGAATTTGTTTTTTCTATTCTTAAAACATGTTGTTCTTCATCTTGGTTCCACAAATAAAATTGTAATTTCAAATTTCAGACAGAAGATTAGCGCAAATAAATAAACAATAATCTTAGCAAGCATCTATCATCATAGTAAAACTTTGAACTGTGGAGGAAAGCAAGGCTCAAATTCAGACACTCTCTTCTCACAATTTCTATGCATTTGTAGTCTGGATAGTTAGCTGAGTGGTCAGAAAATCTTAACTGTCATGGCTGAGTGATGAGAGCAATGCATGCTGTGCTCTTTCACATCTCTATTATACACTGTAAAATCACTGTAGGTGTTTCCCTGAAACCATAGCCAAGCTCCAGTGATAGTGAAGTCTCATGCATGGCAGATGGTCTTCCTTACCCTATGAAGGGTTTCTCCATGCTTCTGGTGCCCTCCTAAATCATGTTTTCCCAGTCTTTCCTTTTATCTTGTGTGCTTTGTACATTTTTTTTCCATCTACATATTGATCTTGATTTCTCTGTGCTGCTATTTTCAGTTGAATTTAGTTCTCACCGCTGCCTAAATCTCCATGCCTGTGATACACTCTCAGCTCCACCTGGACTTCCATGTGTGAGTGAGCTTTATTCTGCCATAGGTCACAGTTCTTGTTTAAGATTACTTTCCCCTTCTTATCTCTGAAATGCACATAGTGGGGCACTAAAAAGTCAGTGGTTACTAAAAAGTCAGTCATTTGAAGTCTTGTGTTTCAAACAAGTAAATATTTGGAGTAGAGCAACTCTGCGAAAAGTATACTTTCAGTTCAGTATACAGTAATAAATTGTAATGCAACACTTCCTTTGCAATTGTGTAAAACCTTTAAGCAAGCATGCAGAATGCTTTTAAATTACTGCTAAGTATCTCTCAGTAATACAGTAATTAAAATTCATACTCTTTTTCCTCAAATTCATGCTGGCTGTAAAGAATAATATTTAGATCACTTTTTATACAAAACCAAGATTGACTTTCAAGAGTTAGTGGATTTGGTTGTTTCTAGAAGTGATTATGTATTTCATTTTTGCTTGGCAAAAATGGTGACTGCAATTTACTGGATTTGTTGCTTTTATGACCTGTAGATGCACAGTGTGTGTGTGTGCCAGCATGCATAATCCAAATTTTATTATTTTGTGTTGGTAGAGTAAGAAAAAAGATTTAATACTTTGATGTCATCCACACCATGAAGGCTTGCAATGAACGGTAGGAAAATGGCTGTAGACTCCTTATGGAAACGAGGAACTTCAACGCAGTAACAATTGCATGTGATCATAGCATGGTGTTGCTGAAGATGAGGTTGGCTTCTGTTTTTTTTCTCTTCACAATTTCCAGTTGAGTGGTTTTTCATCTGTTCACATGCACTGGATGAACTTCAGTGGGAAATCCTGTCTACACCCCCAGTCATCAAGGACAGCAACACAGATGTATGCGATGCAGGAGCAGAAATAAAGACGTTTGAAAATGAGAGCCAAAACCATCGTACTTTGCTGTAGGGTCTACCTAAGGAACTGCATGGGTTGCACAGTTTGGCTGGGGACATAGCATGGATATAGGATGTTCTGAAGTGCAGGATGAGTTGTCTGGTGGTTTCCTAAGGCATCGTGAAAATGCCTTGCAGTTTTTAAGGTGTTTCCATTTTGAGTATTGCCACAGTTAGGGTTTTTTTTCCCTTTCCAATCGATCTTTTCTTCTGGCTGAATTATGTCTTTCAATGACATCATAATTAGCAGTGCTGAAGTAATTGATTTTGTTTTGAGGTAATGTTTTGTCTGTTTTCAGAGCTTACCTTCCTGTTGTATTCTGCAGTGTACTTTGAGTATGAAGGTAATACCAATATTATTCCAAGGATGTTCAAATGATATGACAAAACATATCAGCATTTCTGTTTGCCTGAAGCAGCCAGATTTTCTATATCCATAGAATTGACCTTAAGTTTGTACTTATCTAAAACTAAAACCCTATTCAAATAATAGATTAAATTGTTCCAGATGCACAATGTTGCTTTGCTGACAACAGCTGTCTGTTCTGGAAACAACAACATTGGTGCCTAATTAGAGCTTGCATTGTGAAAATTGTGTCTAGACTTTATAGAAGATGATATGATTTCTACAGAAATGGAAAAAAGCCCCAGAGGATATTCATACTGCTCCACAGGGCCTGAAAAAAGCAGACACTATTTCATGTTATTGAGTTATTGAGATTAAATCAAAAACTACAAAAATTATATATTTTATAGTCTGCAGGCCCCTGCTGGGTTATGGGTTGTTTCTAAAGGGTCATGCCATGCTAGCTCTCCTGGGGGACCTTTGATGGCACTTGCTCCGAAGTCCAGAAGCCAGATAGGGTCCTGTGCTGCCGGCTGTCTCTTCCCTGTCTTTGTGCCCCTCCAGTCTCTGCAAAGAGCAGGCTCCCCACAAGACAAAAAAAAAAAAAAAAAAAAGGCAGAGCCCAACTTCCAGCTTGTTTGATGATGGATCTTCCCTAACAGATCATCTGTGCCAATGCTGGCACCACCCAGAGCATTAACAACCCGATTTGCTTGTGTCAGTGTAAATCAGGGGTTGTTTTTATTGGAGCTGATGGTCCATTGCATGAAGCTGATTTGCTCCATTTGTGCCATCCCACAGTGAGTCCCTTCACCCAAGGGCTGGGAGGAGCAGGCGGTGCCCTGTCTCACGTGCTGCTTTGCTCTGTGGAGGGATGAGGCTGGGAGGACCACACAGGTCTTCGCATGCGGGTATTCACCGAAGCAAGACATGTTGGAGGCTGTCCATGGTCCTAGGAAAAGCATAGCATAAAGTGAATGTATTTGAGGTTTACTTTTCCATGCTCATTCACTTTCATATAATCCATCTCCTGTCTTTCTAAATAGAAATCTGCTAAAATAACTCTATTTTGATGTTAGCTTTTTTCATATAGATCTATAGGGAACAAGGTCTTTTCATGAAAATCCTTTTCTATATTTTAATTCAAATGAAATTCATATTTAAATCATTGTCTTTAGCTAAAATGTAAATTCAGATGCTAAATTGAACCAATCTGCCTGCTGCATATGCTTTATCATCTAATTGTCTTGACAACCCTTGTTAACTTTTACATAAACTGTACAGGCTAATAATAATGACAATGATGGAATTAGCTCATTACTATCTTATTTTTGTTATATAATTTTAATCTCTGTAGGAAGGAGAGCCACTATATCTTTTGAATTACTCAATGACTCTGCTTTACTATTATTAGTTATTTGTATGCATTTATTTCTCTAGATAGCACAGAAAAGCATGCTGGTTTCCTTGCAGGATATCTAGAAAGCTGTCTGTTGTGCTTGTCATCTAAATTGTTATATAATTTAATAATGATATTTCAGCATGTTTAACTGACCTTTCTCTGAATGCATTCAGTGCTGAATCTTGTTGACAGTAATCTGCAAAGTAATTGTGGACAACATGATCATGCATCTCATCTGCTCTTTATAAATTTTTTTAGAAGTCATGTCATGGACTTGTGCAGAGAAGTTAGTGAGCTGGTGTCAAGCTGCTGAGTAGTCAGTGGAGCAAAGTAAGAGGTTACAGTGTGTGTCCTGGAGGAATGGGACAACAATCATCTTGCAGCCTTTGAAGTCCTGAGTTTTTCCAATTCCACCGGTCTCTTTGCTCTTTTATAAGATATGTAAGTTTAGTGTTTAATATATTTTTTGTATTTTTCCATACTGACATATGGGGCTTTTTTTTCCTTCTGTTTCCTGTATCAGTAATACATAAAGGCAAATATAGGTAATTTTAATCTTTCATATCTAGAATGGTATTTATGAAAGTTTTGAAATAGAGAAGTAATCGTGTTTGTTAACCAATGTACAAGAAAGAAAAAACGATCAGTTTTAAATGGTTATATGAAATATATACTCAAGCACATAGTTTCACTGGGTAAAATGATTTATTGAGCTAGTTTTAACTTCCTCTTTAGGATTTTCACATGAGCAATAACAGCATATAGTTTTGCAAAAAAACTCACTAAAAAGCTGGTTTGACTTTAGTTTTCATTTCTTTTGTAAATTGATCCTTTTTTAAATAATGTGAGGGAGCAAGCCATGTGATTGGCTGAAGTTCGAAATACCTGTTTTATAATTATAGCTTTTAAATTATAGGAAAAAGGAGAAATTCCCTTTAATTTTAAACTTTATTTTGGTAGGGAGCAAAAATCAGTGGTGCTAAAGCACAGAATTATAGCAATATATTACTAATAGCACGATATGGTATTGTCATGGAGGAACTTAAAAAGAAGAAAAAAAAAAGCATTGAAAAACTCTGCTGTCTATTTTGAATGATACGAAAGAGTTTTTCATGCCATAAATTCTTGCATACCATACTGACTGGTTTTGATTTGTGCTTTCAAGGTTGTATCAGCCATGCTTATTTTTTTCCTCTTTGCTTTTATTGAGGACCTTCAAAGCCATCAGCAGGCCTCCAGCCAGGAGCTGCAGCGAGCCCACTCCTCGTGCCCTGTGTTGGTGCCTCCAGCTCGTTCCTTTCTATGAGTCTGCTCCCCCTTTCACATGCTCTGGCACAAGCCTACGTATCCCAGACAAAATGTTGCCATTACATAAGGAATGTGACTTGTACAGTGCACAAGTGGTGTGTGGGTGAAGGCACATCTTGGGGAGAGCTGAGCGACGGGGTGTGTAAAAATAGGCATTGTGGTGCGTGCCAAAATGAGTAAGTTATATTGTTGACTGAACAACTAAACTTAATCCCCCTTCTCCTGCCCACTTTCCTCCTCCAGGTTCTAATAACTGTAATCCAATAAAATAAATGACACAAGCTGAAAGGAAGTAGAAACTGGCTTAATTTCTGTCATTTGTCAAATATTCAATCATTTTGCCTGCTGTGAATTGCATGGAAAATCAGCCACTTTTTCAAGTTTGTAAAATACTTTAATGGGCAAGCAAAAAGTGTTGGTCAGTTCTCTGTGTGTGTGTGTGTAGGGGGGTGTGTGTATATATATACACACACACATATAAATAAAAATCTACATGAAGGACCGTGCTTTTCTGGCTTATTTAAGGATCATTCAACTGCTTTTAAAAATCTGTTAAATAACAAACAGGGTGGAAGTTGCAAATAGAATGGTTGACTGTGATGAATTAGTGTCAAAATGTGAAGTTGATTAGTCATTTTATATCAGCTGTAATTATGGAACATTACCACAAATAAATCATGTACACTGGGATATACCAAAAGGTAATGTTATTGATTGCATCTGACATTTAGATAATAAGCTCCTATTGAAATCATACAAAAGGTAATTTTAAATCTTATGTGTTTGTCATAGTTATGGGTTTATGGTCAAAACATTAAATTAGTTTTATACTACAGTTGTGATGCAGTTTAATTTTGCAATGTTGGAAAGACAACTCTATGTATAAGAGGCTGAGTTTGAAAATGTTTCTCATGGTGCACTGATGTGGACAGCCACCGAGCCAGACCTTCAAGGCTTTCAGCTACTGATAGCTATCTTTTAATATTGTGCTGTTTGGCAAAATGCCTTTGAAAATCCAGTCTGTAGGGACTTCCATCTTGCACAAATCATTGGTCTGTGCTTCAGCTTTGGGATTTGTGACATCTATTTTCTGTACACATTTGACTTAAAGCCAAAGGAGAGCTGAAACTTTGCAAACCAGCTGCCATGTTACCAGCTGTCTTTGGCTCAGCCTTGGTGTTTGTAACTAGAAAGAGGCTCCTGTGTGCCAGGAGTTACCATTATGAGTGTGGGTGGATTGGGAGAAGTTCACAGTGCTAGGAAGGGGACAAGGAGCTTGTTTTTCCCCTTAAAAAGGGTGATTTGCTGGGATGGGTAACACCATCCCATTAATGTGTCTGTTTGTCCTTGAGTTCTGGGCAGCCCAGGGGAAACCTCTTATTGGATATGTGCAAAGAATGGTTTTATATTGCCTTGGCAGCCGCCAATGGATGCTTGAGGCAGTTGAGCAATGCCCACCTCAATTTATAACTCTGCTTTGCTTCGCTCAGTATTTCAGAGGAAGGCCAGCAGTCTTGGTGAAAACAAAGGGGTTGGCAGGTCTGAGCTTTCAGCAGTTTGTGAGATGTCCCCACCTGAGGAACGACTTTGAGGCACGTGATAAAGGGATATGCAACGTGTCCACTTTGTGAAAAGACTGTGCCATTTGGGGTACGTGCCTTGCTGAGCTGCCTGTTTTCTCTTGTGCTCTACGGCCTACTGACCTGCAGGGTTGTTGCTGTGATGGGTGAGCTCTGTTTCTCTAGCAATTAGAGAAACCTGCTATTTACTAATTAGAAATGCAATAATGAAAGTTTTTTTCTGAGAGATATATCAGTATAGGTTAATTGCGCTCAACAGACCTCTGTGTGATTACATAAATCACAAATTATTTAAAATTATGACTGATTTGATGAGCTTGACTATTGAGCATCTTGGGGGAGTGAGGGAGACTTTCAATGATTTGTTTGGCATAAAGAAACTTAACTCTAACGCTTTGCTGTTCATGTTTGTGATGCATTTGCCTGGTCTCTATTTGCAAAATTGGAGTCAGTGGGCCAACACTTAAAATCTTTGAGATCCAGGAAAATCACTTTCAACTTTATGTAATCTTAGCCTGGGAGGGTGTGGTGGGTCAACCCTGGCTGAGGGCCAGGTGCCCACCAGAGCCGCTCTATCACTCCCCTCCTTCTCTAAGCAGGGGAGAAAAGGTGCAATGAAAAGCTTGTGGGTCGAGATAAGGACAGGGAGAGATCACTCACTAGTTATCGTCATGAGCAAAGCGGACCGAACTTAGAGAGGGAATTCATGTAATTTATTACTAAGCAAAACACAGTAGAGGAATGAGAAATAAACCCAAATCTTAAAACACCTCCCCCAACCCCTCCCATCTTCCCGGGCTCAACTTCACTCCCAGCTTCAACCTCCACCCCCCTCAGCAGCACAGGGGGACAGGGAATGGGGGTTACGGTCAGTTCATCACGCGGTGTTTCTGCTGCTTCTTCATCCTCAGGGGGAGGACTCCTCTCATCGTTCCCCTGCTCCAGCATGGAGTCCCTCTCACGGGAGACAGTCCTTCATGAACTTCTCCAACGTGAGTCTCTCCCACAGGCTACAGTCCTTCAGGAGCTGCTCCAGCGTGGGTCCCTCCCATGGGGCACAGACCTTCAGGAGCAAACTGCTCCAGCGTGGGTCCCCCACGGGGTCACAAGTCCTGCCAGCAAACCTGCTCTGGCGTGGGCTCCTCTCTCCACAGGTCCTGCCAGGAGCCTGCTCCAGCGTGGGCTTCCCACGGGGTGACAGCCTCCTTCAGATGCCTCCACCTGCTCTGGCGTGGGGTCCTCCACGGGCTGCAAGTGGAATCTCTACACCCCCTCATCCTTCCTCCATGGGCTGCAGGGGGACAGCCTGCTTCACCATGGTCTTCACCACAGGCTGCAGGGGGATCTCTGGACTGGCACCTGGAGCACCTCCTCCCCCTCCTTCTGCACTGACCTTGGTGTCTGCAGATGTTCTTACATCTTCTCACTCCTCTCTCTGGCTGCAAAAGCTCTCTCTAGCTGTTTTTTCCCTTCTTAAATATGTTATCACAGAGGCGCTGATTGGCTTGGCCTTGGCCAGCGGCGGGTCCGTCTTGGAGCCGGCTGGCATTGGCTCTATCAGACACAGGGGAAGCTTCTAGCAGCTTCTCACAGAAGCCACCCCTGTAACCCTCCCACCGCTACCAAAACCTTGCCACGCAAACCCAACACAGAGGGATAAAAGGCTGCATGAAAACAAACACAGGAGTTAGTTACCCTGTTGTTTGCAGATTGACTCCGAGACCCCGGCCAGAGGCTAGCACATACCTAAAGGCATGTACCTAATGCATATCTCTTACTGACCTGAACTTGCCATCAGAGAGAACTCACATGTGGTGTAACTCACACGTGGTTTCTCCTTATTGTAAATATTGTGTTCATAATGGGATATTTTTTTCTTAACTCTTCTCAATGTTCTCTCGGTCAAAAGCGCATGACTGACTCATTCCTACATCTGGCTATTGACGTCATTGTGATGCACTTTTCATTCCTAGCATGAATGTTCCAGTCTCTCCGGTAGGGAATTTAAAATGAATACATGATGCTGTTTATTATTGATGAGAAGTAAATGAACTAGAAAAATGACATTCATGGGCTTTCCAACTCATTCTCCATTGCGTTGAACATATTGGACATCAGAGCCTGTCAACACAGTCATCTGAAAATGTCTCCTTTAGTGTTTCACTCCTAAGAGCCTGAATTATTCATCAGAGATTCTACTATGTTAACATATTCTTGTGATGACATTGAATTTAATTCCAGTGCATAAAAAAGCAAGTTCGCTGTTTCTGTTTGCATAAAAACAGATAAATGTATTAATGCTTTATCAGCCACCCTTCTAAATCCATCGTAGCAAGTCAGAGGAGAAGGAAGCGCAAAGTAATGTCAGATCATGTAAAATGAAAATGTTTGTAATAGCCAAGGTGATCATGAAGCACTAGTGAACAAATTTCTAGTTCTTGGATGAGTGGCATGAAACAGCAGATGTCTGGATTTAGGAAGTTGAAGTGTTTTATTCTGTGGGATGGGGAGTCTGCAGCAGGATGTCCTCTGTGCTCAGGTCCACACGTGCAATACATGTCACAGCACTGTGGCACAGGGAGTCGGAAATGCCCTGCACAAGATGAAATAGTTAGGAGCACAACAGAAAGCGGTTAAGACCTGGAGTTCTGATTCAGTTACAGCTTGGTAAAAGGGTGGGAAGTTTATTTTCTAGTCTTTTTTGGGGTTGTTTTTTTCTTTGGAGACAAAATAAATGTATTCTAGAGAGTTTCTCTGAGCCGATGTTCAGGGGCTTCTTTATGACAGGCACTGTGACAAGGGACATAGCAAAACCAAATTTATTTTTTGGGGGGTGGGGGTGGGGGAAATTACGTTCTGTTGTGTCAGTGGGCAAAAATGTACTGACTTGTTCTGAAACCTGATCAAAAGTATTGTAGTTATAGGGCTGTTTACATAAGCTTGAAAATAAGTTTTCAGGGTTAACATTTACACATGTACATAACTGTGGATGATGTCTTGGATTTAGTTCTGTATATGTAGTATTGTTTAACCCACAAAGTGGAGGTTAGCATGCTGGAGCAAAGCCAGAATTCATGCAATTCATCAGCTTTGAGTGCTCACTTGGAGAGGGAGGATGATTGTGTTTCTATGCATTCAAAATGTTTGTTTTCATGTAGCCATAAAGCATCATGACGGTCATTTCCCCATCAGGTCAGAATTGATACCTCACGTCAAGGAAAATTGCAGTCCTGCTGAGATAGATAGCTAACTGCATGGTTACATAGAGAGCAGGAATAATATTTCTGACTGTTCATATGCTCTTACATTCAGGGAGAGGACCAGTGCTGTGGATGAAGCTAAATATTTAGACATAGCCTGAACAGAGTCCAGGAAATGGATTTTGAGTCCCAAGTGCCTTTCAAATGACTGAACATTACTGCTTATGCAAAAAACCATCACTTAAAATTACTGGCATCATTTAAATGTGGGTTGAGTATGAACTTATCTTAGATACTAAATTGAAAGACAAGCATAATGTAGGCCAAACAGCAGGATTGAGAGTTGTCGGGTTTTTTAATTGGGTTTTGGTTTTTTGGGTTTTCTTTTTTCCCCCTGCCTGTTTTCTTTCCTTCTGTTGGGTTTTGTTTTGAATCGGATTGAACTATATTTTTAAAATACTTCCATGATTTGGAATTGCTTAGAAAAGTCTATTTAAGAAATCCCAGTCTACAGGCGTTCTTGAATAAGATGCGTCCAGTGACTCTGCCACTGACACAAAGACAGGTTAGAGGATGTCAGCAGGAGGGAAAAAGGGATGTGTTGAGTGCAAATTGTCTGACACCATAAGGAGCCAGGAGTGTCTCTTGTCCACCTGTCTCTTCCCTGATTGATTTTAAAGCCATCTGCAGTTGGTCATATGAATCCCACCCACAGATCTGATGGCCTGGTTAAAGTCTGGACGTTCTAGTTCACAGCTGGAGCAGGATATTCTTAGCTGCTGGCTGCCCAGGAGCTGTGGGCAAGGGGTGCCCGTGTTTTCCTGTCCAGAGGCAGCAGGTAAGCCCTACTGGAGCTGTCAGCAGGAGTCCCGAGAAGCTGAGCAAAACAAAACTGTCCAGTGTTCTCCAGGGAGAAACCCTTTTAGCAGAACAGTGGCTTTTTCCACTGACTTCTACTAGACTAAGCAAATCGGCAGCATGGTAATTATAAGCTATCTGTTTTGAAAAGTCTTTATTACTCTCTTGCCACTCAGCAAGCATAGGCTTTTGATATGTATATTGAAAATACACATATAAGAAGCAATAGAGGTCTTTGTATGTCTAAAGTACTGTGATTCAATTTGGAATATTAAAGGAAAACCTATTTTAAAATTTGCTGCCTAGGGATACGTGAGTATTTTTGTAACAGGAACATTTATGTAAACCCAACTTAATTTCAAATATTCATATTTTGTGAATGTGAAATTCACCATATGTATTTGATTATTGTTCAGAAGAGGTGCTGTATTGTGCTGACTGCTAATGACTGCATTAGTATTGTATCTCATTGGTAACAAAATCCCGACAGGAATGTGTGCCTAAAAGTTTGAATGCAGCATATTTCCACCTAAGGTTTGCAAATGCAGTCCTGTCAAATGTTTTGCAAAGAAATTAATAAGTAATGCTGAATTTGACACCTTTTTGCACTACTTCTACCTATTTTGCAAGCAGAAAAAAGCTAAGTTCAGTAACAAAATTTTCATTGCAAATTACTGCTTAAACCTACATGACCTTAGATTTCCTCTGGTGTTTAGCTTTGAACGGATTATTTTTAAAAAGCCCTCAGTGTGTCTTAAGTTACTGTTTGCAGCACATTTTCATGAAATTTTGAGAGCTATATGCAGACCATGAATATATGTGGTGTAAAAGAGGTGGAGAAAAGGCTACAGTAGATTTCATAAGACCATTTTGTGAGGAAAGAAGGCAGTAGGCACTATTGAAGCCTTTATGTCAAGTAGAAGCATCAAAGCTTCAAGCCCTGTGTGGTGTGACTTCTGCCAAAGTAGTATGACAATTCTCAAAACAAAGCAACCACACACTCCCCACGTACACTTTGCATGTGAATATCACCTCCATGATGCATGACGACTTGTGAAGCTCACTGAAAACATTCTCTTCTCATTTCAATGAATGTTTTTTGGCTTTTTATTTTCTATTTTTGTATTTGGAAATTGTTAGTTTTCAGTTCTGCTCTGTTCACACCTGACTTCTAGTTTGCTTGCAGACTTTCACAGCTTGAACTGCTCTGCCACTCTAATCTTTAAGATAGTGGATTTTCAAAGTGTGGTTTAAAGGCAATTGTTCAGATTTGATCTTGTGCATGAAGAGTTGCTTGTCTCTAGGATTTCACGTAGTATATTCTTGGAAAAGAAGGAGCACTAGCACTATCTCGCCTTTAAAATGGCTCTTGTCTGCAAGGTGAAGAACTGAAGGCACCAACACCCGTCCCCTTCCCAAGGGCCAGAGTTCTGCCTCAGGATGGGAACAACTGCTGGAACAACCTACACATGAGGACACTCAAGGGATGCAAAAGCCAAGCAAGTCAAACCCAAACTCAAAATGAACAAATCAGTAAAAAGCCCCCTGTTCTTAGCTTTCTTATCAGCACATTGCTTTCTAGGAACTTAATCTTCTGCATTTTGCTTTGTACAAGAATAACCAAGTCTTGCAATAGTTTTTTTCATATATTGATTTTAAATGTGAGTTTAATATATAACTAGTGGATAACATATTCTAGGAATATAGTGTTATGCTAAAATATGAGTGAGAACTGCAGTTAGATGCATAACATCTATTTAAAGTAGCCATGTCATTTATTAGAGCTGAGATTGTACTGAAATAGTTCTGCAGTTTCATTATCATTTCTGTAGGCAGACCTCTGATCTAGATAACCAAGTGAGAGTTATTTTGGAAGAAAATATTCTAAATGCTTTCCTCTTTGTGAATTACAGGGGGATAAAAAGGGGCATCCTTCCCTTGTAAATCAAAGGATGATATTTATTTCTCAAGTATTCCAGGGCTTGCTTTTCTTGAAACTTAAAATAGAACTTTGAGAGTTTTTCACCTTAACAAAATGCTGGGTTTCTAAAAACTGAAAGATTCTTGATCCCATGTATTCTGACAGTTTTTCTTATAGGGTTATTTTTGTCCAAACTGTGATTTTTTTCAGCAAATGTGCACCAGACCTCTTCTGCAAATCCATAGTGCAGGTTAAGCAGTTCTGAACAAAGTACATGTCTGTAGGCTCTGCATTGTGGTAGTCCTTCACAAATCATCCTGATATCTTAAAAGCTAAGTTCCGTCTCCAAAATGCCAAATTGTTGTCTTTTATATAGAGACTTTTAAAGCTGATTCAAAGTAGCTATAAATGAAAGCCAAAGCCTCTCAGTTTCTCTCAAAGGTGGCTTTGGAAAGCACCTGCTTGCAGCTCTGGCATCTCAGGCTCTGGAAACTGCAGCAAAGTACTGAGATTTGAAAACTGTCCTGAGCATCTTGTCTCTGCATCATAGCAGCAACCAATCACAATGCATGTGATGCAGGCGGTTCTTCGTTTACCAGTGTCTGCATCTACGTTAGTCTATGGACAATCCTTGGCTACCTCTTTTCTATGACTATCTGAAAGGCTCTGAATGTGCAGGGAAAGGTGAGCAGAGAGGCGGCAGTGAGAGCTGCTAGAGGTCTGCTCTGGAAAACACACCCCTGCAGCATGGGTTAGATACAAGATCGGATCTTGAAGGACATACAGCTACATTCCTGGGTTTTGGAGAACCACTAAGACTTCTGCAAATAGTTTTGTTTGTTTGGGTTGTTTGTGGGTTTTTGTCTGGGGTTGTTTTGTTTTGTTTTGTTTTCCTTAGCACTTCATATGCTGCTTAATAACAGGAACCAGCAAGCTGCTGAGATCTGCAGTGTGATTTTGGCAGATTTCCTTGATAAAGGTTGAAAAAGCTTGAACTCCACTCTACATCTCTCCTTCCCTTCATAGCAAAAGGACAATTAACCTCGTATATCTGTAAATGTTTTAGTGAGAAATAGTTGGGGAACTTGCCTAAAGCTCCAAGCCATGAGAAAGCTTCACTGGACAAAGTCATCTAGTGTGTGTGGGGAAGGAAGTGACTCAGACTGTAGCCGAGGACAACTGCAAGTCTAACCCTGGTTCTGACTAAAGACAAAGTGTTCCTTACATGATTATTTTTTCCACAGCAAAAGACCTGATTGCTGATCTTTCTGACATGTTTCATAAATATCTGTTGCATTTATGTGATCCGGTAGTTTTGGGGAGAAATATTCTGAAAAGCTTTATTTTTTTGTTAACAAACTTCCTGATTAAAACTCTTCTACAGGAAGATGCTTTCTGCTACTTTTTATTTTGGGGGAAGAGGAAGGGAATAATTGTTGCATACTGTATTGAAATAAACTGAGAGGGGAAGACAAGCTCACTGAGAGTGTTCACGTTAGTTCAACTGTTTAAGACTCTCACTCATCTTATTGCCAGGACCACAGGGCTGGCCATGAAGGTTTCATGAATCATTGCCCCTGTGTCTCTGACTTAAAGTAGATATGTGTAGGTAGTCTTAGAATTTCCTACTTTTGTTTGTTTGTTTGTTTTCTTCATTTTTAGGTCATTTCTTCTTGGTACTGTGGGAACATTTAGCCCATCATTTTCTTTTGAAACTCTCCAAGCAGTAAGTGACAATTTATCTATTGTACACTGTTCAGTAAACTACACATGCATTTTGGCTAACTTCTCCAGTGCTGCTAGCTTTGCAGTCTGGGAGAAATTTGAAAGCTAGGGAAGGCTATTCATAACAACCCAGTGGAGCTCTAAATACTATTGTTTATTTCAATAGTAAGACGGGATCTTTGGAAGGTTCTTAGGAAATATATCCTGTAGTTCACAGCTGGTTAAAAAGGAGCTGGAAAGGAGAGGCTAGGGATCTGCAAAGCCATTTCATTGTACTATAGGCTTTAATATCTCTCTGGTCTTATTTCAGATGCTTGGAGTCACACTTTGCTTGCTCAGCTAATAGTACACAAAGTGATCATTAATCAAAGCAAATAATGTGGCCGTAGCAGGAAACATAAGGCACTGAATGCAGAGAGAGTTTGCATTGATTATGGAGGATTTTGGACAGATGGGTATCATCACTGCAATGTAAATAGATAAGGTTTCAGGTTCATGATTAGTTCTACAGTTCGCTATGCATCACCTGAGTTGTGGTAATGGTATATGAGCCCTTAGCCTCTGGTAAACGCTGCTGTTTTTTAAAAGCAACTTTAACTCTCTTTTCTCTTTACTGCAGGCCAAAATCATGCATTCCCACAGCTACCATTACTCAGCCCCTGGTGGGCTGCAGGGTGTTAGGCTGCTATGGCTTCAGTGCACGTGTGAAGGGTTCCCAGGAGGAGTCTGTATAGCCAAGACTAGGAAAGGGAGGTGCTATCACACAAGGTCTCCACTTGCCAGTTTCTCCAGATTGTCATCGGGTTTTATGTCATGCTTATGGAAAAATATTAGTGAAGAATCTAATGAGGTGACTGTACATTTAATATTTTCTACAGTGCATAAATTTTGTCTATTGTCTTTGGAAGGCTGCACCAGAAACAAGCAATTTGAAGTGGAGAATGTGCTAATTAGCTAGCAATATGTAAATACACACGCAGGAAGACAGGCGGGTTGTGTGTGGTACCAGGGTGGACACTGCAGTACCAGCTACAGGGGAGGAGGAAGCCCTGCTAAGCTGGCAAGAGATGTTCCATGCTTAAGCTGTGAGAGCATTGGCACCTTTACAAAGAAATCCTGTTTTACCTCAATAGCAGTAGTTCTCAGTTAACCACAGAGAGACAGGGCTCTGAGCTAGTTGCTTTAGCACTGGAGGAGGATTTTTTGTGTGTTCTGTGTCAATAATGTTTTCTTATTTTCTCTCTTTACAACTTTGGAAAAAAAAATGTTTGAAGTGATTTTTATTTTTTTTTTAATTTTTTTTTTTCTGTCTGGTGATGGAGTTGGTGGGAAATTGCAGCTGCTGGGCACTCCTCACTCAAGGATCTGGTGATTCATAAAGTTGGGATACTGGGGCATCTTAACTCTCCAGCTTCTGAGCTTCAGGGTAGGAAACGGGTAGTGCAGTCAGACTATACGGACTGACATAAGAGCTGGCTTTGCAGTGAAAAGAGGAAGCCAGTGAATGCTGGTGATGGATGATAGGTAGGAAAGTTCTGCTTTGCTACGTGGTGTGGGAAACTCAATCCCAAGTGAGTTTATGGCATACTTCAATTTAAACCCAGAATCAGCAAAATCTAAGTACTTGGAGTTATAAACTCATAAAGCAGTTTAGGTCGGACAGGACCCCTGGAGGTCTCTGGTCCACAGCCCTGCTGCAAGCAGGGCAAGATTAGATGAGCTCTCTCAAGGCGTAATCCAGTTGTATTTTGGATTATGTCCAAGGCTGGAGAGCTTCATCCTTCATATTTTCATGTTTATATTGTATAATTAAGGAATCTTCCCTTACCTTACCCAATTATGGAAGTTACAGAGTGTGATTTTACACAAACACTAAAATAACACAGGTAGGATTTGATTATTAAGTAGCAGCTTAACTGGGAAGCTGCCTAAGTAAGTGTCATTTTATTGCCTCAGGACTAGTTGAGGCAAATTGTACACCTCATGAACTGAGCTGCTGACCCGGTCGATGCCCATGTGAGGCACAGATTGTTAGTTGAATTATCCTGTCTGGGCATGGCTGGAAGAGGCTATACTGAGGGCTCCCACTGCCATGGGGACAAAACCAAGACTAAAGTAAAGTTATAGGCCAAAGAGAAAGACTTGTATTTCCCCCCCTTCCAGCCCTAGCTCCACCTGTTTGCTTTTTGTTTTGTTTTGTTTTCTCCTCTGGATAGAAGTTTAATTCTTCATTCAATGTTTTTCACCTTCAATTGTGAAGTCGGTGCCCAAGAATTGGGTTGACATGAGAGAGAATGGGGTGTTAGATAAAACACTGGGCACCATAAAAGGCCATGCACAAGCTAGAGTAAGAGGAAAACCTGGGGCTTCTTTTGTCCTCTTTTTCTAATTATCAGAACAAATGACTTTTTGTTAATATTTTTACTAGATTAGCCTAATGTATTTTTATAAACATACATATACTTTACAAGAATTTGGGGCTTTTTCCTAACAGAAAAGCATCTTAATTATTACTCTTATAAAGATGCATCATTGTGTAATTTTTAAGGAATTTAATGGGCTTGGTAAATGTTCCCTTTGAAACCTGCACTGCATTTGGTCCGAAGAGTTATAACTTTCTATAGTTGTGCATCCTGGTAAGTGTTCAGAGCATTTCTATGACCTTTTTGCTGTATGGAAGTATTGCAGATCTGACCATATAAAGATAATCTCTCTTGTAATCCCCTACAACACCATAAATTCTTGTAAACTTGATAATCAAAAGTTACCTAGTAAGCTGGCACCCAACTTGATGGGGGATGGTGAACCTCTAACAGTCGGACTCCTGCAAGGAATTTCAATTAGGTGCATCACCATGGTCATTTCATAATCTATAGACATTGTATTTGTGTGTTATGTTGTATGTCATCTTGGTTTAGCTGAAGCTGCATCCCCTTTGCAGTTTGTCCCTAACTGTAGGACTGATCAAGTTCTGATGATCAAGGCACGAGGCTGAGAGCTGTGATCTGGGTTGTCTCCTTGCCTCTGAGACTGGCAGTGTGCAATGTTGAGCAGGACGTTTAATTTTTTCTGTGCTGTTCTTTCCTTCCCTGTAACTGTGAAATAAATCTCCATTGCTTGCAGAGGATTTAGAGAATGCAGATATGGTAACATTGGCTGGCACAGCCCCCTTTGTAGGAAAACCCTTGTCAGGGCTATGCAGAAGTTTTAAAAGACTGCAGCTGGTATGGTTCTGTATTGGGTCCAAAACATCTTTTGGCACAGACCCTGATCTGAACGAGGAGGAAGGGCCTGTACAGTGGGAACTGGGTTACAAGCCATGGAAGCTGATCTGCTCCTCTGAGCAGTGCTGATAGGGCGATGAAACACTTTTGCCCTTACCTCGTATAAATCTGCAGCTGATGCCCCCCCTCTTGACCCTTACATGCACTGAAAATTATTGTGACAGTATGGGTGGTCAGCTGAAAAATCATTGCTTTTGTGTCTAGGATTTGCTGTTATTTTTCTGACGCTCTATAATGCAGCAGCATTGACTGTTAAAAATAATTTCAGCTTTCAGCACATGCAACTGCAAAAAGACCTCTGCTTTCTGCAGCAGTGGAGAAGTGCTAGCAGGCTGCTCTGGGAGTGCAGCACTATTCACATGCAACTAGTCCACTGAAACTCATCTCTGAAATTTTGGCATGCCCTGTGTTACATCAGTAGAAATTCAAAACCTGTCTGTGTATGTAGAAGTAATGGTACTATCAAGCAGTGTGAATTCAGTGGATAGTACACTGAGGAGGAATACTGGGCCTGAGAAAATGTCAATATTAAATCACTCATAACACAGATGTCCTAGCTGCAATGTACCTGCATTGGAGCACAGCCCTTCGTGTTGAAGAGTACAAACAAGTTGATAGCAGAAATGAACTGGTGTCATCTCTCCAAGTACAGAAAGAAGATCTTGGGATGTGGTGTGGCTGCAAGGAGGTTGCTTTGGTAGCTGTAGAAATCAGTGGCAAAACTTGCACAGGCTTCAGAGAGAGAGGCTTTATCTTGGGAATTGTTGAGTGTAGTTGTGTAATTGACAGTGTGCTGGTGAAAGAAACTGTAGAAGGAGGAGGACAAGTAATAGTAAGGAGGTAGGAATGGAACAAATTCTGAGATCAAGGGTGATACTTATGTGCCAGCAAGTGAAATTAATAGCAGAGACAAAAGCTAGCAGAGCACTAGAGAGCGGATTGTGTTAAGTCATCTGAACTGCTCTGGTTTACATATGGTGCCATGCAAAGTGACTTTGGAAATGATTTAATTTTCCACTATGCACACACAGGGTCCTGTAAATAGCACAAATACTTGAGCAGATTTGCTTAAAGAACTGAAAATTTTCCCTTTCTTTGGTTGTTGTGGTTTAAAATAAATCACGTTTCCATGTATTTTGACTTCCTTAGGCATTATGGGAGATTATAAACTACTTCATATTCAGGGTGACATTTCAGATGTGGGTGTATGGGGCCCTCGCATACATTTTGCAGCTATTTTCTTTATCACTTACTTCATCTGTGACCTGTCTCCATCAGTGGTACTTAACATGTTCTGTGAAGTTCCTGCAGGCTCCAGTTTGCTGAGAGGATCTATTTCTTCATTAAACTGTAAATACGTGGGCACTATCACTCAGCAGTAGCTGCTAATGTTATAAACAGTCCTTGGGGCTCTTTGATCCCAAACCACTTGGCAACTCTTGCATGTCTGATGGTGGCTGTAGTTTGAACCAACCAACCAAATCAAGGAGGCCAGATGGGACTCCCTCAGAGATCAGAGACCCTTAAGCATGAGCACTGCAGTAGCATCCAAGAGGTGTTTAGAGTCAGAGCTGTTTTAGAGGCTCTGGGATAGCTGAGGATTTCCTGAGATAGACAAATAGTGAGCTCAACCTTTTTTGGGGTGCCTTTGTGGTATTGTAAGATGCATCTAGTGGGGTGTCTGATTCATCTTGCTGGGTGGAGCAGAGGAGGCTGAGAAAAGAGAAAAATGGCCAAAGGAGTAAAGAATAAAGACTGAAAGGGAAAAATAAGAGGACAGTTTTCTCTCAAAGAGACCAGATGCCACAACTATCCAGCTGAAGATGGCCCTTGCATGCTTGTGAAGTACCACCAAATACCTCTCAGCTGTGGCTCTGGCAGTGGGATGTGATTATTTGGAGTATGTGATTGTAAAGAAATGCTGAGGCCCTGCAGATCATGCTGGCTCTGGAGTACCCCATGTGCAGCTGTCTTTTAGTAAACACACCCGCTGATCTTCTAGGTAACAGTCAGTTGTAGAGCAATACCTGGAAACTGATTAAATGTCACAGCATTTAAAACAGAATTCTTCCACTGTATATCTCATAACAGTAAAGCCAACTTTTGTAATAATCTCTAGCAGCTAGTGATAAATGCTCTGTAGGCACAGAACAACATGATCACCCCTGCCATATACTTTATGATCAGATTTGTCCAGTAACACCTTGCTCCAAAGTATGGGAATCTGAGACAAGGCTTTTTTCAGTGCCATGCCTTACCTCACCTGCATATTGGTCACTGTATACCAGTGACCCACAGCTAGAACTCCTCAATCACTCTCAAATCAACGCTGCATTGGGGGTCATCCTTTCCTGAGGAGGGTATGATCGGGCAAAGAACATACTTTACTCCTTTGGGAAGTGATCACAACGATTACCTAGTTATGGAGATTTGTCCCCAAAGGCAATATTCAAATATATCTGTTGATATTCCTGTGTCTTTTCTCAACAAGCTTTACTCACCTATGACTTCTTGTCAACTGCAGTATCATGTATTTTGCAAACAAATAATTTACTTACTACTATCTAGTACTTCTTACAAAGAATTTTTTTCTCAGGATAATGTGAGAGACATTTCTTTGATATTATTAACCTCAATGATACTCTGCAAACTAAGAATGGCTTTTGTATAACTGAAAAACTTTCTGGGATTACTAGTGAAATATATAATTTTTATTTACTGTATCTTTATCAATACATAAACCTTTAAAATATGGTTGAAAGTAATGAGCAATAGCTGCATGCATCCAGCACGGTCCTGTTTTCTTGTTTGCAGAGGTTATTTATGTAGTCACGCACTCACAAAACAGCCCAATTTGAAAATAAGCCCCAGCAGAGCTTTTTTTTCTCTCAGTGTGTTAAACTGCGGAACTGCCTGAGTAATTTTCTTCTGAGTAGAAGTAATTACTCAGGTTTGTACTTGGTGGCTTTCCTTTTATTAAGGTTTAGAAACAAGACTGTATTTTGAATCCCATTATTCTTTTCATCCCTAGCATTAAGCACAATGTTGGAGAGCCTGCTAAGGGGCATAGGGTGAGCACAAAGAGGTTTGCTTCGCTTGGGGAGGAAAAACATGATTGACATTTATCAGTGGTTAATGAATTCCATGGCTAAAGTCAATCTCCAGCAGCAGCAAAGATTGTTTTATAATGCTATTTCCTCAGTAGATGACATTCTAGAATTTCCTTGATTATTCATCTTTCTGGTTTTGAAAATTTCTAATTTATTTTGGAAGCCGGGTGGTAATGAGCTTGCAGGCAGCTTATCATGTAATTTCCAACTAGCAACAACACCAGTCTGTGATTGTATTTTTGCTTCTGATAGTGTTTTCTTGCTTTATGCTTTGCCAAATATTAAGGTAAAAAATACACTTCATGGTAATTGGGAACCGTGCCTGCGCTCCACTGGAGGGAAGATGAGTTTAGAGGTATCTTATCTATCAACATGCCCCTGAAAACAGGTATGAGTCTCTTTGTGAAACCCTTGCAGTGGGAGATGGCAGTGGAGAAGTGGCTGTGCAGCTGCCACGCATGGCTCTATGATGATGAATTCCCATCGATGGCAAAGGGATTGTCTTCATCCTGCACAATATTTCCCACATCAAACGCACTTAGAAAGTGACCACTGCCTCCTCTGCGCTGAGGCTGAAGAACTGGATTTCGGCCATGAAAACTTGTCTCCTGGGGTGCAGGGACTTTCCTTCCTGGGACAACAGGCTGATAAATCCAACCCAGGAAGGAAATTGGAATGGTGGCACCGAGCCTGTGTCCTGGTTCTGGCAAGGATAGAGTTAATTTCACAGGGAGCCAGGACAGGTGAGCCAAGCTGGCCGGGGGCTAGTCCATACCATGTGACATCATGCTCACCATTAAAGGGGGCTAGTCGGGCAGGAGCGGGTTCCACGTGGACAGGCTGAGCGTCCAGTGGGTCGGTCCTAGGATCGGTAAATTGCTTTCTCTCATCACCATTGTGAATATGTTATCAGTACTGTTGTTGATTGTTTCCCTCTCCCCTGCTGTCCCACTAAACTGCCCTTATCCCAACCCTCGAGGCTTTGCCGTGGTTTTTCAGTTTCCCTCCCCATCCCGCTGGGGGAGGGGTGAGCAAGTGGCATGTGGTGCTCTGCCGCTGGCTGCGGCTAAACCACGTCAGCCTGCAAACCGGGACACACAGGCAGGGCTCCCTCAGCTCCAGGAGGTTTCATCCCTGGCACCTGGGGGTTTGCAGCCCCCTTTGCTGAAAGGAGATCATGGTCTGACCATGGCAATTTTTCTGAGAGCAATGCACTCACTATTGCAGTCAGACATGGGTACAATATACGTCTCTAGAAATGAGCACTTTTATATGCATCTCCTGTAGTGTTCCCAAATGGTCTGTGCTAAATGAAATGTATTGTTTTGTTGATTTAGCTTTTATCTTAAGAGCAGGGTTTTCAAATAATCATGCTTCAAAACCCATCGTCTTTTGGAAAGCATTACACTCAATATTACAAGCAACTAAAATAAAATAAGCATCTTCCAATAATCTCACAGCAAGTATATTTAAAATTCTGGTTGTGTTGGGGGCTAACACAGCAATGAATACCTTGAGACAGGATTGAGACTAGATTTTAGGAAGTCAGAGGGATTAATCCCAATGCTGACAGCAGATTTAGTCCTTTCCATGTGGGGTTCAAACCTTGCTGCTCTGAAAGAATTAGCACGCTGACCACAACCTCAGCATGTGTTAGACAAGATAAAAATGGACTTTCATTATAAATCATAACGGGTACCAAACAATATGATTTTGAAAACTTACAGGAACTATTATACCAACTTATACCCATTTGTTTATGAGCTCACAGGAGGGATATAGATATGACTCCACAGCTCATGCAGGTTCTCTTGTTTTAGACTTGGGGTCAGTTGCTAACTCTGCTTCCTTCTTCCAAAAACTATTTATTGTTAACAGCAAATACACTTTTTTTGTTGGACTTCTTCATACACCTCCCTTTGCTGGTGATGAAAGGTTCATGTACAGAGTGATATCATTCTGTATGCTAGAGTGGGTTCTTGTTCACCACAGCTAGCATCTGAAGACTTTGCACCATGGGGGCATTGTGTAGCTTTTTGAGCCTTAGGTTACAGATGAAGAAAAGTTTGATTTCTTTGTTCTGGATATTTATAGAGATTTATTTACATTACATTGAATTACTCATAGTAAGCAGGCTATTTTCTCCCTGCCTCACCATTTGAGGGGTCTGATTTAGCTAGCAAAGACAGGAGGCCTTGGGTTGTGCTGCAGTCAGCAGACGAGGAGTTGTTGGCGTGTCTGTGTGTCTGATGTCTAATTGCCTTAGTCCCTTTCATTGCCAGTAACGTATCTGAAGGCCTTTCTGATTGATTTCTATGCCTAGCTGTGGTCATTAAGGTGTATGTATATAGAAATATGTAGGTCATTATAGGTTATAGACTGCTGGTTGCTTTAGAGAGGACAAGACTTGCGAGCGATTCCCTATGTGGGTACATCCACAAATGCGGAGGTGCAGGGGCTGTGGCGAGCAGCTGGAGCTGGCCCAAGGATTGTGCCAGGACCACAGCATGTTTTCAGCAGGTTTATGGGAACATATGCAGTGTTTTCTCCTCTATTTCCCAGTGTGACAATAATTTTGAAATAACAGCAAAGAGATCTTTCATGTATAGAGCAAAGAGGAGATTAAAAAAGGAAGAATAGGTTTTTATAGAAATCCACACCTCTGTAAGAAAATATCGAGTGTTATGAAGTGAATTCAGCCTCATAAAGTGAATTCAGCCTCATAAAGTGAATTCAGCCTCATTTTTAGTCCTTTTAAGGTCAGAAGATTATATATGTAAAGGAAAACCTATTCTAGACATTTCTTCAGGCATTGCAGTTACTTCATTAGCCTTTATTTCTTCTCACTTCTACTCTCTGACAGCTTTTCAAGTCTCAGGTTCTTCCTTTTAAAAATGCTTTGATGTGCTCATCTGTCTAACAAACTGTTTAAGGTCTTGATCTTAATTCAACATTTGTGAGTACCCGCAGAGAATTTTGTTAATGAAGTCTTTAAAATATTAAATGAAGTTCTAGTTTTCTTCATGAATAATGTTTTATCTTTGCATTTATTTTTCCTTAGGAATGATGTTTCTATTTAACATCTAGGAAATTTTTATTCCTACAAAGCAGCAAGGAGCTTTTAGGGCAGGAATGTAATTAAAGGAGGATTTTATATTTTGGGGAGGGGAGGGGGGCTTTTGTTAAAAGCATAGGAATACAACATAATTGAAAAGGTATTTTCAATGAAAGAAGCTTTTGATACCACAGAGGCATGAGAGCTGGTGGTTGCCCAACTTCAGATTAGGAGCGCTCCTGCAAATTGATGCATAGTACACTGTTTTCTGGATTAGAGCCATGGTTTTCCCCAACTCAAGTTTGGTGTAAGGTAATGAAATTGAACTGACTGTTGCTCATAAACTGTATTCATTAATTTTGGAGCTACTGATGATGATAGCAATCTGAATTCCAGAGTCCGTAATATGGGACTGATGGGAATAATTCATTGCAATGTTGTAGCCTGATTTGGCATTTCAGATCCATAATGTGAGATGCAGTGGCTATAAAGGCCTCCTTGAGGCAAAAGGAAGACACGTATATATGAGGAAAAGGTTGACATTAAGATGAAGAGAATGTTTCCAAAAGGCCTGTGAAACTAGGAAGCCGCATCTGCCTTATTGTTAAGAATATTTGGGGCTATTATGGGATCCCCACTGTGGTGCTTAGGGACACGTTGCAGCCCGGAGGAGAGACTGAACCAAAAAGAGCACAGATGAGAGAGGAGCACACTGTCCTCTTTTCCTTCACTGACATTGGCATTTGCAAACTTTCAGTGTAGTCTGAAACTGTTTTCTACTTGAATCACAGAAAATAATTCTTTGCTATAGTCATCTTTGCATAAAATAAAATAATAATAAAAAAACCCCACAGTAACAGCTTTCCTGACAGTGTGAATAGCATAAATGTACTGCCAGTTTTAAGGCATTTGTCATAGCCTTGGTCACAGCAGATTAGTCAAAATGTGTTCTCTTTTTGAAAAACAAAAACAGTATTTTATTTTTTTTTCAAGAGGAAACTTTAGGGGAAAAAAATACTTCTGGAATGTAGAATTTGCTATTGCTTTTAATCTGCCAACAACTGGCAGTGTTTTGGTTGGTTGTTTTTTTTTCCTTTTTCCCCAAGTGCTTTCCCTCAAAAATGAAATAATGTCAATAAATTGTTTACATTATCTAAAATAAAGTAATTCCTTTGGCTAATGTGTTGATTCTTCTAATTTTGAAAACAAAAATATTTTACCTCTGACTGAAGTTAAGACTCAGCATGCACAGCCTCGCCACTAAAAGGGACACCTTTAAATCCTAATGCAGGCTCATTCTTTAGATAGATACTGAGTGATCTTTAAAAGTGAGAAAGCTGCATCAAGAGGTTTGACAAGGTTCATTAAAGTCCAATTAGAAAATTCGTTTTAACACTAGGCATCCTGTCCCTTTTATCTCTCAAGCAAGAACAATAAAACTTTCATCATATACAAGTAAATACATATTTAAAATGTATTGTGGAAATAAGTAATCTTCATGTTTAACTCATCTCCTTGTAATAATAATTGATGTTTGTTGGGGATTCTGACCAGGCATTAGGTAGGACCAGCTTCATCATTTCACAGTGCAGCATTGGACGTGTGATTCTCAATTGTTATTTAAGTGGGAATTTTATCAAGTGAATTGAAATAAAAATTATTTTCAGAAGAGTTATGAAAGGTCTTTTTTAAAGAGTTCATCTGTTTCCTGAGCAGTGCAGTCTTGGCACACACTCAAAAAACCATGACTCAGCACCTTTACATTGAGGGATTTTCAATGGTTCTTTTAACTACTTCTGTAAGTTTTATTCATTTTAGGATCACATTATTTTCAGTTGTTGGTTCTGAGCCATGGGGAATAACCTCCTCCCCCCTGCTCCCAATATTACAAAAATTGAAATTTCTGCTTGGTTGTTTGATTACAGAATATGAGTTTTGTGAGACTCATAATGACGTGGCCATTTACAACATCAGTAAATCCAGCCATAAAATTCAAGCGTTAGGCATCTCCTATGTCCTATGGCTCTTCAGGCCGCTCTTAATTCCTTTTTTGCACCAATGAACCTGCCAAGCATGCAGCGTTTGTTATGCCGTCTTAGACATCTTGTGGAGCCAGTCCTTTTCCCCAGTGCCTGCCCTTTTCCTTGCTCTCTTTCCTCTGCAGTATGGCTTATCTGCACACCATTGTGCAGTGTTCTGAAATTGTGCAAAGCCTTTAAATAAGCATCATATTTTGGACTGAGTGCAGGTGTGGGTACTGGGGTGATGGTTTTTCAAAGTGCTGTTTAAACACTGTGTCTGAGTGGCCCGTGCTACAGAGCAGTTTCTACATGCCTGCAAAATTATTCATTAGAAAATGATTGGGAAAGGTAAATGAGTTCTGTGATGCTTTTTTATTGCATTTTTCACAATTATATGCAATTCATGTAAAAGGATTTTATGAATCTTAAAACATAGAAAGCAGAGTTTTATATGAGCAAATCATATGGAAGGTAATGGCACATTTCAGGGAAGGACATGCCCATCATGCTCTCACTCTAAGTCTTGGCCATAATGAGTTTAGGAGAGGTTTTTATTCCCAATTTGATGATGTTTTATTCCCAATTTCAAATGTTCAAAATGATGGAGGTTGCAGCTGCTCAGTTCTTAGTCCTGTGGCACGGGTCATTAGGAACTGCAGCGTTTTGGCCTCCCCACAAGAAATGTATTTCCATGAGTTTTAAATATTATTCGTTGGTACTGATCTTGCATTAGTAAGATTTCCAGAAGAAGCTCAAGTTTTCAGATTTCATAATTTTCAATGTAAATCACTTTGGAACCCTGCATTGAAGGGGAAAACCCTCATACGATATTTATTTCACAACTCAAATTATAAAAATAATGTTCTAATCTGAAAAAGATGACTAATAAATGGAAAAATCCACAGAGAACCCCTTAACATCTAAAACCAAGCCAGCCCAGTGACTCAGATATTAGTGGTTATTGAAATTTCTCTGAGACTATCTTGAAAGATTAAATGAAATAATCTGTACTTTTCCTGTTAGGTAGGCTAGGTCTTAAAGCTAAAAGTGCAAAGTGTAGCCTCATAGTCTTTAAACATTAAATAAGCATTTTGCGAAGGCAGTGGCTGTAACGGAGGCCCTGGTGTGTCTTTCGTCACCCTTCTGTGAGCTGTCAGCCAGTTATTTTGGTGAGTCCCACCTGAAGGGACAGAAATAAGCACACCCATTTTAGTAGAAATGGCTCAGTAACTTTTAGACGGTGACAAAATTAGACTTGTGACTATGAACTCTTGGGGTAAGCGCACTTGATAATTCCTGAACAATTGTCTTCAATTTGACCCAAATGTTTCCTGCTGATAGAAATGCCACTTCCTTCATTTTGCATATATTCAGAATCGGTACCTTATACAATGTCTGCAGCTTGGACAGTGCGTGTCATTCTGTGAAGAAAAGAGCAAGCTAACATGGAATTTGTTCTTCCCTGTGATGCTGTTTGGAGGTTCAGCTCTCTTTTTGCTGCCTGTACTGCTGTCACCCAGGATCAGAAGCTGTAGATATCTCAGGGCTGCAGCAAGGGCTTTCAGTGACTTGGATGAGGACTGCAAACATGCATCAGAACAGCGTGGGCAATGGCTTCTGGGAAGATCATGAAAAAATAAAGTATGGCTAATGGACCCGAGTTCCTCTCTCTTCCCCTTTGGCAGTCATTCATGGTAACACAAAGTAAGTATAAAACCTGGTGCCAAGACAAAGTGCAAGTGATTTATGCTTGCTTTAAGAGATCCTAAAGCCAAGAGGGATATTTAAGGGCTTCCCTGAATTAATTACTGTTTGAACTAAAGCTTGAAGCTTAAGCCAGACCTTGCAGGACTGCAGCTGCCTGCACCATGTCTGTAGTGCCAGAGAGCTGAGCTCACAGACCATCTTTGTCACAGAGCTGGGGTTCAGCTGGGCAGGTGGGCAAGCCCGCCGGCAGGATTGAGGTGTGGTTTGCATGCTCAGACTTGAGCAGAGGGGAGTGCTTTGCTGGATGGGGCTGTGAGGAGCTCTCTCCTGGGCTGCCCTGCATCTGCTGGCCTACAGGCTTCACTGCCAGCTAGAGGGAAGACATCCTGGTGTGTGGAGATGAGCCTTGCCGAGCATCTGGACCCTCCTGAGATCAGCATGGGTCACATTTCTGATGCTGAGCAAAAGTGATGTGGCAAAATGCCAGGATAAGTAGCGTGCAGAGAGTTTTCCCACTTTGGCAAGCGGGTCAGTGGGATCCAGTGAAAAACAGAGACTCAAAGAGTGGGTGTTTGAGCCTGGTGATGAGCTGAGATGTGCCTGACATCCTGCTCAGCCCAGGCACTGTCTCCTATTTTGGATAAGACCCCTTTGCTCCTGTGAATTGGTTGTGTGGGGGTGGTGGACTACATTTCCTGCCCCATCTGCTTCGGTGCCGTTGAGGCTTGAGTTTTTGGATCTGCCCCATACTCGTTACTTGTGATAGCATCCTTCATATCAGTTCCATCTCCAGGGGACATGAAGTGTTGTGGGGTTTTTGTTAGGGTTGTTTTGTTGGGTTTTTTCTTTTTAACTTAAACCTGGTATTTCTATTTGAAATCAAAACATTTGAAATAATCCCCTTCAGAATTAAAATGACATCTCATCATTTCAATATTAAGATTTAAACCTATCATAATATCTTAAATTTACATAAAACCAATATTTAAGCATTAGACATTTCCTATTAACATGTAAAGAAAGCTACAACCCAGGGAATTTTCTGGCTAAACACATGAAATTATGCTTAATTGCCAGCCATTTTAGTTCAGAAGAGCAGCTATCATCAATCCTTTCTTAGGCAAAGGTATAGATGAGGTGAGATTTCTTCTAGCCCTTTGATCACATTATGATCAGCAACAATTGGCTCAAGTCACTAATTATGGAGATAATTTTCTTCGTATGATGACTCTCATTTAAATGCGAATCATATTTCATGTTTTCTTTTGCAGCTATTAAAATACTTTTTTTCTGTATTGTTAATTAATTCCACCTTTGATCCAAAAGCAGTTTGACACGTTGCAGGTAAAATTAATAAACTAATAAATAAAAAATGTAAAAATTAGGAAATGTATAGTTGCTAACCATGGTGTGCTATTAGCATAAAAAATTTTGAAGCCTCTGTAATGACACAACCAGTGGTAACTGTTACCAGGCAATCAGAATCAGTCTTTCTCTTTGGGGGAGGATTAACAGGTAACAAGGATTATACAATAGGACTAACATCCATTACTTAAATGAAAATATTTTGGCTGCAGTCAGTGGCTCCTAGGTCAAACTTCTATTCAGATTGTACTTTTGCTTTGCATAGTGTTCTCTCTAATGTTTTCTGCTCTCTGAACACCCAAGTTGGGTTTAGAATTGCTTTGGAGGTGAAGGGGGGAGCTGACACCACTCTCACCCTTGCTGATTCCAGAGCAGCAGCTCCCCTTCCCTCCATCCACCACGATCCCAGGACTGGGGATGGTGTGTGGTTCATGGGCTGAGGTGTTGGGCTGAGCATCTGGTCTAGGGGAAAACAGCCCTGGCAGTGCACCGATGCAAATAGCTTTGTCACTGGTGGATTTGGCTCCATCTTTTCAAGGAACAATTTTTTGTTCTGTTACAGAAAAGGATCTAGAGTAGACACTTGTGCCACTTCTCTCTTGGCCACTGGATACTTGTGTGTCAGGCAGAAAGCAACTCTTAACCTGGTAAAATGTGGGCAGTCTAGTTGAACCTCACTGATGAAGAAGGGATGTCTTCTGCTCTAAGGTGTTTCAGGAAAAGAATGTTGTCTCCTGTTATTTAAGAAATCCATTCCCTTTCTTATGCAAAGCATATAGGAACAGTAACAGCATCATTAACCTTCCTCTCCTTTGGGAACGAACTTGTTGACTGCACTAATATTACAAGTGATATATTGGATAACAAACAGGAATGCTAATTGGAGACAATGTCAGAGGAGAAGTGTTTGAGGGCCAGAGCGAAAGGCAATGCTTGCATCTGTCTTATTCTCTCTGCAAAGGGCTGCAGTAAAAAGGAAAATGTCAGAGAGGAAAGCTAAAGCCATGTAGAATTGCTGTGGGTCTAATGTGTTTGCTGCACCCTACTTTGGTGGCAGAGAACCTGCTGCTTTGCACCCCATTTAATTGCAGCCCAGGGCCAACTAACACAGGATGAAAATTTGAGTGTGGTGGTGAAGGTTATTGCCTGCTCTTTCTGGTTATGAAAAAGCTTAATCATTTACCCTTTGCTCAGCTCTATTCTATTTTCTTTCCTAAGATTTTTCTATAAAATCTACATATCTGAAATTGCCCATGCTGACTTTTTAATGAGGAAACAAACAGCAATGTGCTCATACCTTGGGACTTCCGATGTCACCAGTTGAATCGGTATAACAGATCGAAGTTAGATGGATGATAGGTTGAAAATGCACTCTTGGTCTGTGCTACTCTGAGTTGCTTAGTGTCCACTGGAGAAAATGCAGTTCTGTGTCAAAATTGCTCTCTTTCTCATCAAAAGATCAAAATGAGAGTTAATCTTCTGCCCTCTTGTGAATGTGTATGTGTGTGTGGGAATTGCTCTGTTGTGGGGTGTTGGGTTGGGCTTTTGGGGTGGGTTGGTTTTTTTTCTAGATCACCAAGTGTGCTGTGGTTATGAATTAGAGGTTTTATTTAAATCAGGCCTCTGGAGATACACAGCTCTCTTATTACTGTCTTCTTACATGTCATGAAGCCATTCAAAGGAAAACTGAAAGCCATTTAATATTACTGAATGTGAAATATTCTTTCATTCTGTTTTTTTGAGTTCTATTTGCTGGTACCCATTTCAATCCCATTGAAGCAGTTCTGGGGTAAGGGGCAGGCATAGCCTGTCCCCCCCACCTCTGGTTCTCTCCCTCAAACCAACATGCAGAGCCATGCAGAGAAAAAGTTGTCTGGTACAGTGTCAATATTGTGGTAAAAATGCAACTGCAGTCTATGCAGTCATACTTTCAAAGATTAGAACAAATAGAAGAAACATTTTTAATTGCTTGTGGACTAAAAGAGAAAAAGACTTGCAGTTCAATCTGAGATGAATAACCTTTGCAGTTACTTCTTTCCAAGATCTGTAACCACTGTAGTGTCCCTGTTTCTGTCCAACAGTTAATTACATTAGTTCGCTGAAGAACTATTATTAAACAACTGCAGCCTACTTTAATAGCTAGCTTTCTAATTAAATATCTGTAATGTTTTTGTTTTCAGTTCTGGACTTTAGGCATCTAATTTGTTGCTATCCAGTGTCTTCCATCTGTTACGTATTTTTTTGCTTCTCAGACAATTTTGTGACGGGAGGCCTTTCCTCTGGCTGTGTTACTGTAGGGTTGGAAATGCTGGGTATAAGGCTCTTCCTTCCCACAGAGGAAGCAGGCGCCATATCCGGTAACACACAGGAGTTGCCGAGGGTGCATTTGATTTGACTATGTTGTTCTGCAGGGTGACCTTTTGCAGTGTGGACAGCTGCACACTGGCCTCATCGCAGGTCTCATCAGGTTGTGTTTCTCACACACAGCCTGCAGCTTGCAGCGCCCTCCGGTGAAGCCTGGTTCAGTAACCACAGACATTTCTGCCTTCTGCACACGCATGTAGCTAAATGAGGATGCTCTGAAACAGGCATCCTTTGCGTGGGTTCAGTGTGCTGGGGACATGGTCTGAGGTGGATGGGCTACCCTTCGGTCTTCTTGGATTTACTTAGTACCAGGGAGTTTATTGGTAGGACTCAGATGTCATACCCTCCTGCTCAAGGAATAAATATTTGTACCTCACTTGTTTTAGAAGAGTAGTGTGAAGTCAACATAGGTAGCTTTTATCCTAAAGCCATATAATTCTCTGTGAGGGTTCTTCGTCAGACCCTGAAGAAATCCAATGAGCTGGATTTCTGAGTCATAGGCCCAGAGTTTTGCGTGTGCAAGGAAGGTCTGCAGAAACTGGGCTTAAAGTAGAAATAAAAATGGAAAAAAACTGAGTAAAACCCTGTTCTCAGTCACAGCAGTTTAAAATTGAGCTAAGTTTTCAATTTTTTATTATTTTTTCAGTTTTTTGGGGTTTTTTAAAGGTGATTCTGAGTAGTTGAGGAGCAGGTCAACTACAGTGCTAAATTCAGCCTGCAATACAAAATGTATTAATAATGGTACAGAGTCTTAAATGCCCTGACATTATCCTGCTACTGCACTGGCTTTAAACATTTACACATTTCAGGGGAACAGCAACTTAATTCTTAATTAAAATCACTATACAAATGCAGATTATATTTAATTTAAATATTTAGAGAATTTGTTTAAACTTTCAAAATAGATTAGATGTTGAACAGCAAAACTGCTAACATCTGAATGATAATTTTACTTCTGAGCCCAATTAAGAAACGAGTTGGAAATACAACTAATAAGTTCCTGTGCTTGAGGAAATATTTTATAATGTTGTATGTACAGAGGACCTTTAAAAATGACTGCTCTCAAGTAAAAGGGACAGTTTAGAAAAAAATCATTACTTCATAGAATTACAGAATGGTTTGGATTGGAAGGAATCTTAAAGCCCATCTAGATCCAACCCCCCTGCTGCGGGCAGGGACACCCTCCACTAGACCACGTTGCCCAAAGCCCCCTCCAACCTGGCCTTGAACACTTCCAGGGATGGAGTCTCCACAACCTCTCTGGGCAACCTGTCCCAGTGCCTCACCACCCTCATAGGGAAGAATCTCTTCCTTATATCTAATCTAAACCTACTCTCTCTCATTTTAGCGCCATTACCCCTTGTCCTATCACAGACATCGTCTTGTATTGTCTTTTTGCTTTCTGGGAGGTGAAGTTCTTCCTGTTATCCTGAATACAACTACAAAAAAATATATAGTGAACCAAAGAGAGAGGAAGGCTTAACAACATGCCAGTTTACTTGGTTTTTATAATGCTTACCATGTTAAATTGAAGCACATGATTATTCCAGTTGATATTAATTAGTCAACACATATAAAGTTAAGCATGTATGTCAATGTTTTCAGAGCAGAAGTATAAGCCTGCATAAAGGACATTTTTACAGTCTTAAGGATGTTCCTACCTGTAAAAAAATTCTTAGTGTCAAAATCACAATATTCCCCCCAGCAGTATTATTTTGGTAATCCAGTATATCCTTTGACACAGCATTTTCTCCAATATGGTTAAGCCATGAGTAGCAAACAGCCAAGGCTTTTTCAGGGACAAGTTCAAACTCTTGGCTTCTCACTCCTGTCTTCCTGAAATACAGTTTTATTTCCTGCTACACCTTTTCATTTTGGGACATGCCTTCCCTATTGCATTTATCTGTCACATACCTAAAGGTGACCAGATCCTACAGACTTCAGGATGATTCAAAGTAACTGTAGGTTTAATTTTGTAAAAATGTTAATGTTGCCCACATAACCCGGTATCTATGAAATCTTTCAGGATTGGGTTTGAACTTTCTGGAAATCTGTTTGGCAATGTCTCACTTTTTTCAGTGTGGCAACAAGTGGTCCTGAGATTGAAAGGCTCCTTGTGCCTTTCATGCGATGTTTCAACAGTGCCTCTTAACTTGCCTTACAGTCTTCCATTGGTTTCTACTCTGTATTATGAAGTCTATAAGAGCTGCAAGATCTTTTCTGGTTTTCCTTTATAATGCTGCTAAATGTTATGTGAATGGTTTTAGGTTGTGTTTTCTGTCTATTTGTTCACTGCTGTTTCAGGTGGAAAATAGCATGTGTTTAATTTTTTCTTGGCCTCATTACATTTCATTCCTTGCTTCATTGCATCATCTGTCTTGTTATTCCATAGATCTGGTCTATTCTAACCACTGTAAATTCTGTTTGCCCTAGCTGTGTGGTCCAGCAAGACTAGTCACTTTGGAAATTGCATTTCTGTAAGGTTTTTTTATAAAAGATACAAGAGAAGGCATTGTGCAATGCTGATGCTTAAGACTGGGGGCTTGTCACTTATCTTAGCCTCAAAGCAGCTTCTGCAATCTGTTCTCTTTTCATAGGCTGATCTTGGTAGCTATTGCATGCTGAGATGGTCACCAAGGTGAGTGCCTTCAGCCTCAAACTAGTAGCACAGCAAAGTCTTCACTGGGATGTGTGATCTGTATGCAGTAGGAATTACGTCGTATTTGTAGGGTGGCCTGGTAAAGGAGAGTTACCAGTTCAGAGTCACTTTTGTTGGAAAAAGGACTTTTTAAAAACAGAGGTTTTGTGGTACTCAGACAATGATGCAGAGCCAAGAACACATGATGGCTGTTCCACCACAGAACATACTGATCAAGTCTCCTGTGCCTCATGCTTGTCTTTCTCCCCTCTTCCAAGAATACCGATCTTGGCCTGTGGTTTAGCTGAGATGACTTATATTCAGTAACTTTGCCCTGTTTTCCATACTTATAGATGTCAGTGCCTCCGCTATGCTCTTGTTTCTGTGCTGATCCTGCTTAGGGGCTGGTTTGGTAGCGCAGACACTGTGTGCTGCAACTAACACACATCTGCGAACGGCCTTCCTCATACTGCTGCTGCTTCTCCTCCTCCTTCCCACTCATTTAGCACTTCTGTAAGGCATCTACAGGAAAGTCTTGGGCAGAGGTTTCCACCCTTCTTGGGTGCCTATACAGCCTTTAGCAGAATGAGCCTTGGCTGGTGCTGCTTCCATGCTCTGGGGTCTGTGTGAGTGTATGGGGTGCACTGTTGAGTTTTGCTGGTTTATTTTCTTAGATTGTGCAGCAGTGATGTTTTGGGGAAAGACCTGTTCAGTTCCCCAAACCATCATGCTCTTCCCTGGCCTGGGTTCCTGTGGTGCACTTTCCAGCCATGCTGTGTTCCATGATACATGTAGCGGCTCATGGCTAAAATTCATGCTTGCAAAAGGATACTATTCACTGTCTTGGGTAAATGAGTTTGAGATTCATGAATGAAAAGAACAAGATGAAAGCTAGATATTAGTATTTATTTTTCTTGATTCCGTCCATCCTATTTTTCATTTCTTTCTGATGTTTCAGATGCGTGTCTGATGATGCTGTAGACATAATGAGGTAGAATAAGTGCAGATGGAAACATGCCAAGTTTTGGTTGGATTACTAAAGTGCAGTTTCCAAAGCCATGTGATACTACTACAGCAAAATTCAACTCTGCTGTTTCATAAAGGTTTTAAATTAATGTATTTATTTAATTTTGTGAGGTTTAGTAGCTTTTTAATGACCTTTTGAATTTGTTTCTGTTTGTGGGTGACTCAGATTACTTACTTTCCTAGCCCGGGGATGCTGCAATGTCATATGTCATGCTATACTGGCTTTAATAGTCCACCGGTGACTGCAGAAGGTAGGAATTCTCCCTGTTGCACAGAAATATGCCACTATATTCCTTTCTGCTAATTTGTCAGATACAGTACTTTAATTACCAAAGTTAACGCTTAGGGGTCTGATTGCTGAAAAACTTTAGTGACAGATTAAAGCTTCCTGGCTGGAGCTGGTTTGTTGCATTTGCAGAGAAGCAATTCAAACGAACATGAGCTTGCGTCAATTGAACAGGGAGAAGAAATTCAGATGTAAATCAGACTAAATAAACAAGTAAAATGGAGTGGAGAGTGATGTGAGCTCTTGCTGGTGCTTGTGTGACGAAAGCTGCTTGTATTTGAATTGTGGGCAATTTTTACTTGGTGTTGTGAGGTTTGAATTACCCAGAACTATGTTTGATGATAAAATACTAAAACCGCAACAAATTCTGAGTAAACCACAGCTGATCAAGTCATACAATTAATAGGATTTTATCTAATGGATTAATTTAATGGAGATGTGTGTTGGTTTTGCGTGGCAAGGTTTTGGTAGCGGGGGGGGGCTACAGGGGTGGCTTCTGTGAGAAGCTGCTAGAAGCTTCCCCTGTGTCTGATAGACCCAATGCCAGCCGGCTCCAAGACGGACCCGCCGCTGGCCAAGGCCAAGCCAATCAGCGCCTCTGTGATAACATATTTAAGAAGGGAAAAAACAGTTAGAGAGCACTTTCGCAGCCAGAGAGAGGAGTGAGAAGATGTAAGAACATCTGCAGACACCAAGGTCAGTGAAGAAGGAGGGGGAGGAGGTGCTCCAGGCGCCGGAGCAAGATTCCCCTGCAGCCCGTGGTGAAGACCATGGTGAAGCAGGCTGTCCCCCTGCAGCCCATGGAGGGAGGATGAGGGGGTGTAGAGATTCCACCTGCAGCCCGTGGAGGACTCCATCCTGGAGCAGGTGGAGGCACCTGAAGGAGGCTGTGACCCCGTGGGAAGCCCACGCTGGAGCAAGCTCCTGGCAGGACCTGTGGATCCGTGGAGAGAGGAGCCCATGCCAGAGCAGGTTTGCTGACAGGACTTGTGACCCCGTGGGGGACCCACGCTGGAGCAGTTTGCTCCTGAAGGTCTGCACCCTGTGGAGGAGACTCACATTGGAGAAGGTCGTGAACGACTATCTCCCGTGAAAGGGACCCCACGCTGGAGCGGGGGAATGATGAGTCCTCCCCCTGAGGATGAAGAAGCAGCAGAAACACCGTGTGATTAACTGACCGTAACCCCCACTCCCCGTCCCCCTGTGCCGCTGGGGGGGGCGGAGGTTGAAGCCGGGAGTGAAGTTGAGCCCGGGAAGATGGGAGGGGTGGGGGGAGGTGTTTTAAGATTTGGGTTTATTTCTCATTCCTCTACTGTGTTTTGCTTAGTAATAAATTAGATGAATTCCCTCTCTAAGTTCGGTCTGTTTTGCTCATGATGATAATTAGAGAATGATCTCTCCCTGTCCTTATCTCGACCCGTAAGTTTTTTTTTTTCATTGTACCTTTTCTCCCCTGTCTAATGAAAGAGGGGAGTGATAGAGCGGCTCTGGTGGGCACCTGGCCCTCAGCCAGGGTCAACCCACCACAAGATGTTTGAAATGTGCTGTGTAGAAGCCACAGATACATTTAAGTCTCAAGGATGAACATCATTCTTCATTCCTCCCTCTCTCTCTCTCTCCCCTTCTCTCTCTCTTCCTCCAAAGGTCTCCTGGTGTATCTGAGTCTCCTCCCTGGTAAGCAGTTCAGCTCAGTGCCATCCACAAGTGCAGAGTGCTTCAAAAAGAGCCCACTGAAGGCATGCTAGCAAGACCGTGAGTCACAGATGGAGCAAACTTTCCTAGCTCATCACTGTACACTGGCCTCAAATCCTCTTTGGAGCAGCTACCAGAGGAGCTGAACTTTGATGTTTCCTGCTGTGCTGCCTGGGACTTTTTCCATGTTAGCAAAGGCTGATGGAAACCTGCACCTAGGTGGTACTGTGTGAGAGTGAGATACTCGCCCTGCTCCCTGACAGCCTCTCCCTTCTTCCGTCCCTGCCAGCAGTGCTGTGTCACCACGCACCAGATGTGCAAGCAGCTGCAAAGAGCTTCCCTCCCTGAGTGCAGGTGCTCTCTTTCAAGAAAAAAGTAAGTGTCAGTCAGTAAATGCTGGGAAAATGTATTACTGTATGCTGGGACAAAAAAATGCTACTCCTTGGGGGCAGGCAATGGGAAGAGGGCAGTCCAGAAGTCTGGCAGTGGCTGGGTTGGCTGGATCGGGAAAGTGCCAATGCCAACCCACTGCCCTTAATTTGCCTAGCAAGGCAGCTATCCCAGATGAGGTGAGATGTGGTGAACACAAGATTCTTTTTAGGAAGGTTTACTTGGTTTAAAAATGCTTCGTTAGCAAATACTGCTTCTGAATTCTTGTAACTTTTAACTAGCCCCAGTTAATCTCTGTCTTTATTTTAAATTGAAATGTACCATACCTAAAGTGTTCTCATCAGCCAAACCACTGCTGGGTTCATACACAGAATAGCTTAGTATTCAATCTGTGTCTTTTCTTTACTGTTCAAGGTGAATCTCAAGGGACTAAAGCTCTGAACCAAGTGGCTTTAGGCTATTCATCTGGAAAACAGAGCCACTTAGACCTTTGTAAAGAAAATAATTTAGTAATCAGTGCAAAAGACCTGTCTCTAAGCCAACCCATTTGGAAAAATTGCCAGTGTAGTAATTACAAACATTTTATCATAATAATACTGATGATGCCTTTCTGTTATTGCCAGCATTTCTTCTTTCCTGCAATTGCAAGACTGAGCTGGTCTTGCATTAGAAATGCTTTGTAATTTGAGATTGACACGGCAGAGCTGGATATTGAGCAGAGAATTTTCTGAGAGTTTCCCTGCAGACCGATGCAGGGGAAAGAAAAAAAACATTGGCAAGTGACATGGTTTAGCCCCAGCCGCTCGCTCACCCCTCCCCCAGCAGGCTGGGGAGGAGAACAGAAAAACAAGGGCAAAGCTTCGAGGGTTGGGATAAGGGCAGTTTACTGGGACAGCAAGGGAGAGGGAAACAATCAACAACAGTGCTTATAACAGATAGTAACAATGGGTGATAACAGAGAACGATTTTACCGATCCGACGACCGACCGGACGCTCGACCCGTCCCGGAACCACGCCGACACGCCGAACCCGCCCCTGCCCGACTGGCTCCCTTTTATGGTGAGCATGATGTCACATGGTATGGAATAGCCCCCGGCCAGCTTGGCTCACCTGTCCTGGCTCCTTGGGAAATTAACTCTATCCTTGCCAGAACCAGGACATTATCCACCCCTTATTCCATACCATCTACGTCATGCCCAGATTATTTTACAGAACTCATTGCCTTACTCTATGGGCTATCGCTCTAAAATGTCTGTCGAGTTCATTTAGTCCAGGGTTTTGGGTTCCATCTGCCATTACAGTCTCTCAGAGCAGGAGCAATGGTGCACGCTGCATCCGGAGTCTTCACAGCCGGTGTATCTGGTATGGTCCATGCTCACAGTCTGGATGCCAAAGATGTGATTTTTCGATGAAGTTTCTGGGCACCAGTTGAAGGCAGTTCTAGTTCCATCATCATGGCACTTTGTTCAGTTTCAAAGTCCATCCTTCATTAGCTTTGGGTGATTTTGGCATATGGTTGCTCATCTTCTGTTAGTTTATTATACGGTGGGGCTTCTTCAGCACGTGTCACCTCCTCCTCTGGTGACATTCCGAAATCTTTCCCTTCTGGCCAGTGTGTGATCACTTCCAGAATTCCTGGACGATTGGGGCTTCCTATTCTAGCCCGTTGTGTGATCAGCGCAACCCACTTACTCCACGTAGCATCGGTTGCATGATGTGTAGAAGGAGCCCTCTCTTTGAACATCCAACCCAGCACTGGCAGTCGGGGTGCCAAGAGGAGCTGTGCTTCAGTGCCAATCACCTCTGAAGCAGCTCGAACCCCTTCGTAGGCTGCCAATATCTCCTTTTCTGTTGGAGTGTAGCGGGCCTCGGATCCTCTATATCCCCGGCTCCAAAACCCCAGGGGTCGACCTCGAGTCTCCCCTGGTGCTTTCTGCCAGAGACTCCAGGTAGGGCCATTCTCCCCGGCTGCGGTGTACAGCACATTTTTTACATCTGGTCCTGCCCGGACTGGCCCAAGAGCTACAGCATGAACTATTTCTTGTTTAATCTGTTTGAAAGCTTGTCGTTGCTCAGGGCCCCATTTGAAATCATTCTTCTTCCGGGTTACATGGTAGAGAGGGCTTACTATCAAACTGTAATTCGGAATGTGCATTCGCCGGAAACCCACAACACCTAAGAAGGCCTGTGTCTCCTTTTTGTTGGTTGGTGGCGACATGGCTGCTATTTTGTTGATAATATCCATAGGGATTTGATGCTGCCCATCATGCCACCTTATTCCTAAAAATTGGATTTCCTGCGCAGGCCCCTTCACCTTACTTCGTTTTATGGCAAAGCCAGCCTGCAGCAGGATTTGGATTATTTTCTTCCCTTTCTCAGAAACTTCCTCTGCTGAGTTGCCCCATACAATGATGTCATCAATGTATTGCAGGTGCTCTGGGGCTTCCCCCTTTTCCAGTGCAGTCTGGATCAGTCCATGGCAGATGGTGGGGCTGTGTTTCCACCCCTGGGGCAGTCGATTCCAGGTGTACTGGACACCCCTCCAAGTGAAGGCAAACTGTGGCCTGCACTCTGCTGCCAAAGGGATCGAGAAAAATGCATTAGCAATATCAATTGTGGCATACCATTTGGCTGCCTTTGACTCCAGTTCATATTGAAGTTCCAGCATATCCGGCACGGCAGCACTCATGGGCGGTGTGACTTCATTCAGGCCACGATAGTCTACTGTCAGCCTCCACTCTTCATTGGACTTCCACACTGGCCATATGGGACTGTTAAAGGGTGAGTGGGTTCTGCTGATCACTCCCTGACCCTCCAGTTGATAAATTAGTTTGTGGATGGGAACCAGGGAGTCTCTGTTGGTGCGGTATTGCCGCCGGTGCACAGTTGTAGTAGCAATCGGCACCTGTTGCTCTTCAACCTTCAGCAACCCTACAACAGAAGGGTCCTCCGAGAGACCAGGCAAACTAGACAATGGTTCAATTTCCTCCGCTTCTAAGGCAGCTATTCCAAAAGCCCACCTGTAACCTTTTGGGTCTTTGAAATACCCTCTCTGGAGGTAGTCTATGCCCAGGATGCATGGAGCCTCCGGCCCAGTCACAATGGGGTGCTTTTGCCACTCATTCCCTGTTAGACTTACTTCAGCCTCCAACAGAGTCAACTGGTGGGATCCCCCCGTCACACCAGAAATAGATATTGGTTCCACCCCTTCATAATTCGATGGCATTAGGGTACACTGTGCACCCGTGTCCACTAGGGCCTTGTACTCTTGTGGGTTCGATGTGCCAGGCCATCGGATCCACACAGTCCAATAAACCCTATTGTCCCTTTCCTCCACCTGGCTGGAGGCAGGGCCCCTCTAATCCTGCTCAGCATAGTCACTACTCACCTCTTGCAAAAAGGACTTAGAAGTCCCTTCAAGAGGATCAGAAGTGCGATCTGGCCTTTCACTTGGTCTGGGGGGCTGCCCGGTGGAAACTGGAGCAGCATTCTTTCTGGAAGAGTCCCTTCTTACAGCTGTCTTGCCTTGTAGCTCATGTACGTGTGCCCGCAGGGTTGAGGTGGGCTTCCCATCCCATTTCCTCATGTCTTCTCCGTGGTCACACAGGAAAAACCACAGGATACCTCGTGGTGTGTATGCTCTATATCCCCTCTCTGGAGCAGAAAAACGCTTACTCCTAACAGCTGAAATGCGGGTCTGTACAGGTGGGGAGTAAGATATATCCTCTTTGAGTTGCCGGACGTCCTGGGACAGTTTCTCCACAGCCGAGACTAGGGAGGAGGAAAGGCTCTCTTCATATTGCCAGAGTCGGCCAGCCACTTCGTCCACCGTGGGTGCCTCTTCACTTTTCCAGTCGATTACTGCCAGTGAGTTGGCGTACGATGATGGTGCACTTCGCACAAATTTTCGCCACATGGGTCGGGTACAGTGGACTTCATCAGGGTCTGTGGGCAACTGTGCATTGTCCGGATCATAATAAACCATCTCCCGCACAGCTAATTCCCTCAGATATTGAATACCTCTCTCCATAGTGGTCCACTTGCCTGGCCGACATACGACATCTTCGCTGAAAGGATACCTTTCCCTCACACTTGACAGGAGGCGCCTCCAGAGGCTAAGGGCCTGTGCCTTCTTCCCAATTGCTTTGTCGATGCCCCCTTCCCTAGACAAGGATCCTAGCTGCTTGGCCTCCCTGCCCTCCAGTTCCAGGCTACTGGCCCCGTTATCCCAGCAGCGGAGCAGCCAGGTAATAATATGCTCCCCTGGAAGGCGGCTGAAATCTTTCCGCATATCTCGCAACTCACTCAGGGACAGGGATCGAGTAATCACTTCTGGTTCTGGCTCTTCTTCTTGTTCTCGTGATGGCCCCGGTTCATCATCATCTTTCACTAAGTGAACTGATTTCCTTGTGTATTTCTTTTTGTGTATAGGGGCAACTGATACTGGTGTGGGTTGATCTTTTGGCTCGACTACAGTGCCTGTCGCGGGGGTTTGGGTAGCTGCAGTGCCTGTTGCGGGGGTTTGGGCAGCTGCAGTGCCTGTTGCGGGGGTTTGGGCAGCTGCAGTGCCTGTTGCGGGGGTTTGGGCAGCTGCAGTGCCTGTTGCGGGGGTTTGGGCAGCTGCAGTGCCTGTGGGTCCGCTCTCTCCCTCTGGATGGTGCTGTCTACTATCAAGCAGTGTTTGATAGATTGTGGCCAGGGCCCAGCACAGCGCAGTAAGTTGTTTCTCCTTAGAATCCCCACAGCATTTTCCTTTCAAATATTCTACCATTTTATCAGGGTCTTGCAATTGTTCAGGAGTGAAGCTCCAAACCATTGGGGGTGAAAAGGTCTCTAGATACCCACCCATACTCTCCCACATGCCATGCCAGCCCTGACCACTCAGCCTTGGGGAAGATCCCTGGGTGGTACTCTTGAAAAGATTTTTGCTAACCCTGAACAAGAGTGGGAAAGCATTCAGGAGACCTAGCAATAGGAATATACTGGCCTGAACATTCCAAGGGTATTCAAAATACTCAAAAATTGTTGTAACCAACCAAAAGGGAAAAGAGGAGGTGAAAGAGTGGGAGAAGGTATCCCCCCCGTCTTCCCCATAGATTGGGACCAATTATTAATCAATTCTGAAAGATATTGACCGAGGTACGGGCCTGACCTAAATGCTACATACAAGTACCAGCTCAGACCCATGACTGTCAATGATATCTTATCATAAGTCATTATCACACAATACAACAACATGAGAACACGAACCCCTCTCCCAGAGGTGATAAACAGCACCGCAGGGATTGCATAGAGTAAACACGGGTTTACAAAACAGAGCCATGTGAGCAAACAGAACATCATTATGACCAGTGACTGTTTCAATAACATCATAAATGCTTTTAACAACTTTGTTTTAACACACTTGGGTCAGACTTGTCGTTATCACAACCCCTCGGGCCCCACGTTGGGCGCCAAAAAGGACTGACGTGGTTTAGCCCCAGCCGCTCGCTCACCCCTCCCCCGGCAGGATGTGGAGGAGAACGGAAAAACAAGGGCAAAGCCTCCACGGTTGGGATAAGGGCAGTTTACTGGGACAACAAGGGAGAGGGAAACAATCGACAACAGTGCTTATAACAGATAGTAACAATGGGTGATAACAGAGAACGATTTTACCGATCCGACGACCGACCCGACGCTCGACCCGTCCCGGAACCACGCCGACACGCCGAACCCACCCCTGCCCGACTGGCCCCCTTTTATGGTGAGCATGATGTCACATGGTATGGAATAGCCCCCGGCCAGCTTGGCTCACCTGTCCTGGCTCCTTGGGAAATTAACTCTATTCTTGCCAGAACCAGGACAGGAAGTGAGAAAGACATTGCTGCTGAGATGCTGGCAGGGCCGCAAGTGTTGCCTTCCCAGCTCTGTACATCCTCCCTCTGGAGCAGGGAAGGACACAGGTCTCTGCTCTCTTGTACAAAGGGGAAGAAAGGGCTGGATAAGTGTTTGTTTGTCTGCAGCCCCCTGCCTGCCAGCCTGTGCAATCAACTGCATGCACCAGGTTGCAGGGTCTCTGGGAACACACCAGTGCCTATGGGTTGGCACCGGTCTCCTACCCTGCCCGCCAGATGTGGTGATTCTAGGTATTCTCACCCAAACACAGAAGTTTCTCACTGTCTCTTAAAGTATCAGTGGATCAGTGTTTCTGTGCATTCTGCACATGAGATATGTATAGTGACTCATAGAACTTTTATCTAATCTCAAACTTCAGGCACTTATCTTACAGTTTTTGCTCATTCTTATTGCAAATGAGAAAATATTTATTTGTGTTCTTGAACACAAATATCCCAAGCACAAGTATGGGCTGGGGAGAGAATGGATTGAGAGCAGCCCTGAGGAGAAGGGCTTGGGGGTGTAGGTTGATGAAAAGCTCAACATGAGCTGACAATGTGCGCTTGCAGCCCAGAGAGCCAACCGGGTCCTGGGCTGCATCACAAGAAGCATGACCAGCAGGTTGAGGGAGGTGATCCTGCCCCTCTACTCTGCTCTCGTGAGACCCTCCCTGCAGTACTGCATCCAGCTCTGGGGCCCCCAACATAAGAAGGACACAGATATGTTGGAGTGAGGCCAGAGGAGGCCATGAAGCTGATCAGAGGGCTGGAGCACCTCTCCTGTGAGGACAGGCTGAGAGAGTTGAGGTTGTTCAGCCTGGAGAAGAGAAGGCTCCGGGGAGATCTAGTTGTGGCCTTGCAGTACTTGAAGGGGCCTACAAGAAAGCTAGAGAGGGACTGTTTACAAGGGCATGGAGTGATAGGACAAGGGAGAATGGCTTTAAACTGAAAGAGGGTAGGTTTAGATTAGATATAAGGAAAAGATTCTTTACTGTGAGGGTGGTGAGGCACTGGGACAGGTTGCCCAGAGAGGTTGTGGATGCCCCATCCCTGGAATTGTTCAAGGCCAGGTTGGATGGGGCTTTGGGCAACATGGTCTAGTGGAGGGTGTCCCTGCCCATGGCAGGGGGAGCTGGAACTAGATAACCTTTAAGGTCCCTTCCAACCCAAACCATTCTATGATTCTATGATTCTAATACACATTTAACAGTGAAGCGTCTGTACCTTCCAACCAGCAAGGGCCCATGGTTCTGGGTATTGCACAAACGGTACTGCTTTCTATTTTGAAAAGTTTACTGGCAAACATAAAATCTGGGGTGAAATACTGCCTAAAAGCAAAGTGAAGGGTACAATTACAATGTTAATCCCAAGGTTTTGGCTGTGTGGGGTTTAGCTTTGCTTTTGGTTTTGTTATCAGTTGTTTGTTATATTTTAAAGCATAAGTATTAGGGCAAGGATTGAGTTCCTGTAGCTGTGCTGGTGAGATGCTCGCTGCTGTCCAGCAACAGTTACATGTTATTTAGGGCAAACTTCCACAGTGGTTTGCTCGCCTTACTTGGTTGCTGTTGACTGCTATGTGGGGCAAAGCTTCCCCTGAAGCTGGGAGCAGGGAGACAAGTAACACAGGTTCTCCCATTTCAAATGTGGGGAATCTCAAGACACCACTTTTCTCTGTAGTTCATAGTAAGACAGTCCAGATCCAGCATACATATCAAATATAATGTTTTGCCATCTTGGTTTCATGCAATAAAGGTTACTGCCTATTTAGATTAAAAACATGGTAAAGAACCACAAGGAGCAGAAGTGATGTGCCTTGAGGAGCTGTGCTGCTACTTGTAGGCATAGAGGCCTTCTCAGTGCCTTTCACAGGCTGGATTACATTGCTGGCAACTATTTTTAGCATTATTTTTTGATCAATATTAGTGAGGAGGGAGCAGAAAGAAAATAATTCCAAATTGATAAGCCCTGAAGGTTCATCTAGAAGATTTTTACTAGCTTCATAAAAGCTCCTGTTGACTTAATCTAAAAAGATGATTTATCTCATTTTCATAGTCTTGTCTTTAAGCCTCTTCATTTACAATGTACTACCCTTGTCCCTTAAAATACAGAAAAGTATTCTGAAGTTTTACAGACTAAAAAACTGGTAGGTACCAAAGTTGGAGGATTGTTTTGAGCAACACTATAGCAAGTAGCCAGGACACAGAGGTCTGCACACAAGGACAGGACCCCAGGGGGGTCTCACTGGTGATGGGAGACTTGTGAATTCTCAGACTGCTGCAGCACATCCTCCTCTGATGAAGGTAGAGATGGGATATTTTTTCATCAGTGCTCTGTGTGATTGCTAGTTTTGTCAACCAGCCCTTGATTCTGTAGAGATTTGGGGAGCAGCAGATCCAAGTGGCCAGAGTTTACTTTGAGAGAGACTTCTCAAGAACAGGTAGGACGGGAATCAGTGACAAGTGGGCTGTCATTGGCAGCAGAGGTAACCAGTGAGTGTTTCAAAAGGCAGACTCTTCTCTTGTTCTTTGAGAGATTCCTAGTATTTAGATAAGTCCATCAAAGAACAGACTTTAAAAATGTTTATTCCAGAAATGGCATTAAGGAGGATGGAGAGGCTGTTCAAGTTCTGCTCAAGGAAAACAGTTGGTTTTCCTCTCCTGGCAGGGCTGGGAATGATTTGTTAGAATTTGTCTAAAAATTCATGAGAAAATAACTTTCTGGTGGAGAAGCAAAAAAAGCCTTAACAGCACCAACCTATTATTGCTTGCAGTTTTTGATAGTGAAGATTTGTAATTTTGGAGAGGGTAACTATTTCCGTGTGTCGTGGTTTAAACCCAGGCAGTAACAGCACCACGCAGCTGCTCACTCACTCCTCCCCCCACTCAAGGGGATGGGGAGGAGAATGAAAAAAAAACTTGTCAGTTGAGATTAAGACAGTTTAATAGGATAACAAAGGAAATAATAATAATAATAGTGATGCACAAATGCAATTGCTCACCACAGGCAAAAGGAAAACAAAACAATCCAATACCCATTCTGTTTCTGAGAAATGAATGTGCCTCCTGGCTAGCTTCCCCAGTTATATATGGAGCATATATGGCAGGGAATATCCCTTTGGCCAGTCTGAGTCAGCTGTCCTGGCTGTGCTCTCCCACCTGGCAGGGTGTGAGAAGCTGAAAAGTCCTTGACCTAGTGTAGAGACAACAACTACCTAGCAACAACTAAAAACATCAGTGTGTTATCAACATTATTCTCATGCTAAATCCAAACCAAAGCACTATACTGGCTACTAGAAAGAAAAATTAACTCTATCTCAGCTGAAACCAGGACACCATGAAAAATCCATGGTTGCTGTCTAGCAGTAAAAACACTGTGAAGAACCACACAGGTTTCTCCCTGTGATGCCTGCAGTAGAATTGGTTTATGCTTCTCTAAGGAGAGAAAAAGCCCCGCTAACCTACTAGTGTGGTCCATGCGATCATCTACAGGATTTACCAAAGCCCTGCTAATCACCCACGGGATGTAGGTTAGGATGTCCTGACATCAGTGTTCAGAGACCAAGAGGAAGGGAAGACACCTCCAGCTGGATTTTATACAGAGCTATTTGTCTCTGAAAGTGCCAGCAGATTTACATTACTGCTGCTGTTGTCAACAAGTTTCTCCTGCATGTTCTGTAACAATTAAGGTCCTTGGAGGTTTTGGATCACTAATGTTTCTCAGTGTAGCTACAGATTGTGAACATAAGGCTTGCATCAAGTATATTAAATAATGAACTGAAAGGCAGAGGTTCCTTTCCTTCTGTACTTTGGGTAGAAAAATTCCTGCTGACTCCACATTTCTTGCTACTGAAAGAGATAACCTGGTCAGGTAGCTAATTGTTAACTTGAAGCTTGCCAGCTTTTTCACTTGAAATACAATTGCTCTTAAAAACAGCTGCTGACTTGCTGCTACCAGTGCCAGACAGCATTTTGTTTGATGAGTTAATCAACATATTATTCTATCAGGAGCCATTTGTAGATTCAAATACAGACGTAGGATGATAAATTTTTTTTGGGGAAAAAAAAAAAAGTTAATTTCCTTGAATTCAAAACATACTCAACCTAAAACAGCCCACATCCTATTCCTGATATGCTCTGAAGCCAAGTTTAAGCAGGTTGTGCACCTAAGCTGAACTACGCAGGGCAGTGACTTCGCTCCTATTATTTGCAGCTAATTTTCTTGGAACATGATGGCTACAACAAATGAGGCCAATTTTTTTTTTTTTTTTTGGTAAATGTTAAAACTCTGTCTCTATGGAGTTTGTTCTTTATTGTGTGATTATGTTGTGTACAGACTGAACCAAGCAGCAGCAGTTTGAGGCTCACCTTTCAAAGACCTGAGAGTTAAAATGAAGTGCCAAAGCACTGGCTAATACGGACAAACCATAGTGTCTTCTAATCACTTCTAGGTAGCGCTCCTTAGTTCTATCCTAAAAAAGAAAAAAGTAAAATTAAAAAAATATATATAGTCTTGGACTTTCCTAAAGCAATTGCAGCTGATGGAATATCAATATGGAAATTGGTTGGGGAAACTTCTTGCAGCATCACAATTTTGGAAGTATATGGAGCAGGAACAAAAACCTATGAACAATGGGTCCAGTCCTTGTGCTTCAGTGGAATGATGCTGAAAACTTTTAGCTGGTATGTTAGTCATTCATTAAATCCAAGGGAAAAAAATAGGCACTTGCAGTTTTGTTTTCCAGGCAACAGTATGGATTAGTGCAAGCAAAAACCCAGCAAAACATAATATTTATTGCTTCTTTGTCTACACAACCCATTTCTGATGCTTGTGAGATTGATCCAAGGTTCCTTCTCTCTTCCCATCCTATTCTCAGGCTACACATATTGTTGACCCATCATTAGTTGCTTCATTATATGAAGTTTCCTGTGTTCTGCCAACCAGTGTTTCTAGGGAACAGAAGCAAGCTGGAAATGCTAATCCCTTTTACTTGTCCTCCATACAACACCCACAAGTTTGACAGTTTTTTATCACCAGGTACATAGAACGAGCCATTTTATTAGGATGGAGCAGAAAAAAGAAAGTACAGCCCTGCCTTCAAATCCTGAAATATCTAGGTTTGACTCTTCAGGGAATCTGGGCAGTGCGCTGCTTTGCCAAAGACCAGATCCTAGGTACGATAAGTCCATTACCAGAGAAATCACGTCCTTCTGATTTGTACCTGGCTCAATAAATGATGCCTGAAACACACAGTCAGACCTCATTACTCTCCCTTGATTTGTATCTGTGTTCAGCAGTGCAGATGGGTAGTTTCTCTGTCTTGTCTTTTTAAGAGTTTATGGACTGCAGAATAGCTGTTGCTTATCCACTGCTTTTTTTGGTACCAACAGTAGTGCCTGGAAGCGGGCTACTGAGTTTCAGGTTCTTTTTGCGCCCTTCCTTTGTTCGAGCTCCCTACCAATAGAAAGGCCAAGTCGATCAGAGCATCGAGAGGGTTTGGATTACTAATGTGTTCAGCATTTACAGAGCTTTATTTCTTTGGAAAGAGAGGAGAGGCTGCGTCTTTCTGCTCCATTACAAAGACCATTGCTTTTTATGCTGAGCAGAGGTTTGCTTGTTTGTTGGGTTTTTTTACCCTAGGAATAAATTTTATTGAAGTTCTTTACTGCTGCATTGAATTAAAACTTCTTCTACCTTGCAACATTTTGATAATATTGCAAGAAGCCAGTATCTGGTGACTTCCAGAAGAGATGTTTTCGTCCAAATTTGGCTTCTGCTGTTCTTGATTCTAGCTAGTATTAGACACTTCAATAGATCCAGTATATCCAATGTAAAAAGGTACAATTAATATTATTGGCCTTTGATTCGGGAGAGCATGTGGGTTAGATTACATGTTATTTTTCTTTTGAAAGGCATTGCAAATTTTTCCTTTGGCAAAAATTCAGATGCAACAAAGCAAAGGTCAGCTTTTCATTTGATATGACCCTTTATTACCTGGGCTTGCTTCTTCTAATCTTGTTCTCTCAGTTTTTGTATTGCTGCAATTCCATTGTGCTTAGAGTAAGTGGGACCAAACCCAGGACTGTTGTGTTTATCCTGAAGACCTTGATAGCAAGCTTTCTTTGCATGTCTCAGAAGAGTTAACAGTTCTTTTTGAATCCTGATCTGTATGTACAGTTTAAGTATTAATTTAGCTGCTAGACTACCCCAAAGCTTCAGCATCAATTCAGGAGATAATCAGTAATCCTGGCTTTCACAAACTTTCATAAATTTACAGAATTATAGAGCTTTCTCTTGCAAGGCAATTTCTTGATCTTATTAACAAGGAAAACAAGAAGCTTAAAGCTGGCATAAAAACAGGTGGTTTTTTTTTTTTAATTTCAGGGTCTGATCATAGCATGTTTCCTCAGCTTGCAAGCAAGGACATGAAATGCATCTCATTCACAACAGCAGATTTGCTCCAGCCTCTGCTGGGGAGACTAGTCATCCTTACACTGTCATGCTTCTTCTCTCCTTTCTTTCTCCCTAGTATCTTCCTGACTAGGAGTGTCCAATTACATCCTAATTAGCTTCTTTCTTTTTAATGGCCTGCTCTCCTTCTGAACAGGGGGCAGTGCTGACCTGCTTTCTCTGTTGGATATGCTTGCATATTTTTGTAGCTCTTTTGATACAAGCAAAAGAAAGAAGGAAAGAGAAAGAAGCAAAGGAAGAAGAAAATGGAAATGGAAGGAAAGGAAAAGAAAGGAAAGGAATCCTAATTTATCTAGCTTGTGGATAAGCAGGATTTAAAATGCAGCAATTTGCTTCATAACTCCCTGTAATGAGCAGGAGGGAGTACCTACCTATCCTCTTAAGCTTAGCAACTCTGGTGTATCCTATATGAACAGACATGCAACTATTGTTCCTAACTTCTACTTTCCTCTGTTTGTTTTAACACTTCCTGGGTAGGTTAATCAGTAATTTTAACTGCAATATGTGATTGTGACCTGCAGTCATCTAGTAGAGTTTGCATAAAGATGTGTTTTAAGCTGAAGTGAGATTATGCACACTGTATCTTGAGAGGGGTTTCTTTCAGTTCACTTCTTAGCAGGCGTTTCTGGACACTTTTCCCGGTTTATTCTTAGCTTCTCCTGACACCCACAAATGACCGCAGGAAGATGGATTATCTCTGTTGCATAACGACTGTCATCAAGCAGAACTCCTTCACTTTTTTGGGCCAATAACAGCAGGAAAATAGCTGACCCTCACCCAGTTTAATTCAGAGCGATGATGCTGACTCATGGTGTTCTATAACCTTGTGGGGGATTCTTTCATAAAAGCAGTGATGTATTAAGAGTAGAGGTAGATGACATCAGAGAAAATAGCTTCAGCTGCTGTGAGTTATTTGTGTCCATTTGGCAATCTGCTCTTATCCTCAATTAAATACCTTATTGCCCTCGTGTACCAGCATAACCATTGCTACTCAAACTGGGTATGAAATAAAACCTACTATATTAAAGGAGATGTGCAACCACACAATAAGACTGTTAGGTACTTAGGGAGACGACCACTGAAACCTATTCTTAAATACACTGATTTTGTAACTGGTAGTTTGTACAGACTAGGGAGACTGGGAGCATATTCTCACTGTCTGACCTCTTTCTGGATTTGGGAGAATATTTTACATTGACTATCATCACAGTTCATGCCTTGCCATTTCCACATGGTAGGAGGAGACATTAGGAGATCCTACCTCATGCCAAAGCATCCGGTAGCTACATAAGGCATGACATTAGAAAGCATCTTACCATTATCATGGGAAAACACTAAAGGCCCTATCTTCAGACCTTGTAAAATGTCCTTAGTTTGGCATCGTGAAAATATGAGGTGATATCTCCAGTGGTTCCTACACAGTTATTTTGGCTTTGTATCACCACTCAGCAGGAAAGTGTTTAGGGGGCTGAGCCAGCTCGCGCATGTCTTCACTGTGGCCTGGCGGAGAGGCTCATAGGGACAATCACAAACAAGTCATCTGGCTGAAATCCTGCAGTTGAAGTTGCAGCTACTTATGCAACTATCCATCACCCACCACCATTCTTTGGCTCTTTAACAGGCTACTGATCTTTTCTTATGAAAATCCATGTTGTTTATGTTGTGTTTTAGTAAGAAGTAAAAGAGGGCTCCTGGGCTAGAGACAGACAACTCCCTATGACATTTGCCATGAGAAGGACACCTGTGCTGGAAGTGAAGAGTGCTCAGTACTTAAGGCTATGTTTAATATCCTGTCCGGTGACCTTTTGTAAGAAGAGAGCTGAGGCTGCTAATGCCTAGGGTAGTATGTGAAAAGATAGGTGCTTTTAATCAGCTTTCCAATAGTAGGATAATAAAGGCAATAATCCTTTTAGTATTCTCCTTCTATTAGCTCTATCTACATCACTAAAGCAGTAAGCAATGGGGAAGATAAACTTCCAAGGAGTTGAATGAATTGAGAGCAGCCCTGAGGAGAAGGGCTTGGGGGTGTAGGTTGATGAAAAGCTCAACATGAGCTGACAATGTGCGCTTGCAGCCCAGAGAGCCAACCGGGTCCTGGGCTGCATCACAAGAAGCATGACCAGCAGGTTGAGGGAGGTGATCCTGCCCCTCTACTCTGCTCTCGTGAGACCCTCCCTGCAGTACTGCATCCAGCTCTGGGGCCCCCAACATAAGAAGGACACAGATATGTTGGAGTGAGGCCAGAGGAGGCCATGAAGCTGATCAGAGGGCTGGAGCACCTCTCCTGTGAGGACAGGCTGAGAGAGTTGAGGTTGTTCAGCCTGGAGAAGAGAAGGCTCCGGGGAGATCTAGTTGTGGCCTTGCAGTACTTGAAGGGGCCTACAAGAAAGCTAGAGAGGGACTGTTTACAAGGGCATGGAGTGATAGGACAAGGGAGAATGGCTTTAAACTGAAAGAGGGTAGGTTTAGATTAGATATAAGGAAAAGATTCTTTACTGTGAGGGTGGTGAGGCACTGGGACAGGTTGCCCAGAGAGGTTGTGGATGCCCCATCCCTGGAATTGTTCAAGACCAGGTTGGATGGGGCTTTGGGCAACATGGTCTAGTGGAGGGTGTCCCTGCCCATGGCAGGGGGATTGGAACTAGATCCCTTCCAACCCAAACCATTCTATGGTTCTATGATTCAACTGTAGAGAAGTGAAAAACATCACGCCCAGCATTATGAATTGTTGTCCTGCTTCCAGCTCATGGTGATGGAGCCAAACCATGTAGAGAACAGACTAAGTGGTTTCCCAGGGCACTGGTCACAACAAATTTCCGATATAGTGTGAGCTTCACCATGTGGTCTTCAAGCATCATCTGTTACACTCAGACTGGGAATTTGGACTTTTTCTTCCTATCAGGAGACCAAACTATTTGGCCTGGGGGAGGGAGGGAAATTATTTTTATAGTCAAGGGCTCTGATTTATTTTGGCTCCAATGAGTTTGTTTAGTTTCTTTAAAACAACAACAAAATCCACCCCACCTGCCCCACAAAATATGTCATCTGCTGCATGTACTGACTTCTGTTGGTGAAATTTTTAGCATAATAGGTTGGATACAGTAGCAAAAAGAAGTTATTTAAATGTCCAAAGTGTGCTTCTGTTCTCAGATGTGGTGAACTCTGCCCCTAGCAGCAGACACACATTTTCCCTTGACTACATTAGACTGTATACTAGAACCAAATCTGGCTGTTTGCATATTAAAGCAGCATAAGATTGAGTTGTCCATCTTTTGTGAGCTTTTGGCATTAGAGTGTCTCTACTGGGTCAGTCCAAAGATCCATCCAGCCCAGTGTCCTGTTTCCAACAGTGACCAGCAAAAACTGCTTGGAGAGGAGCACTGGGCCAAGGGCAAGCACACAGTCCTCGCCCCTGTAATCCCCCAAGGCTCCAGCAATTTCTGCTTAGGAACTTCCTAAGCCAGATCTCGTATTATCCTGTTTAATAGCCTCAAATGGACCTCTTTTTTTCTCTCCTTATTGCATTTAATTGCTTTTTGAACTCATCAGAAATTTAGTATTCATGCCATTCTGTGGCAATGAGTCCAATAGTTTTAACAGGGCATTTTTTTAAGAAGTATTGGAGGATTTCTATAGGTTACTGGAAGATTTCTCCAGTTTACCACCATGCCACTGGTATTGTCTACTCCTAGCTTTTCATGGGAAAATATAAAATCTTTGAGATGAACAGTTATTTGTTGAATTTCCTGGAGAGAGAAAGAAATATGTTCAGTAGTATACTGCTGTCCTGAACTTAATACCGTATAACTTGTGGCTCTTTTAACTATGGATGATGTCCCTTTTGCATATATAGATGTCTTTTGAATGTACCTCTTATCTCTAATTTAGTAGTGTTCTATGCCACTGAGCAGCAAATTTTATTCTCCTGCATAGAAAATGTACTGGTTTTTTTGTTTAGGCCTTGATTTGTTCTTTCTTTGATGTTGCTTTAAGTAGAACAAGCAAGTTTTGTCCTGGAATACTAAATAATTATTTTACCATAGATGTTTTGGTTAATGAAAAGATGTAGCCAAGCCCCAAGTTCTAGTACAAGATTTATTTTGATTGCCAAAGCCTTGAGCTGCCTTTACAGCAGAGTTCTTGTCCATACCCAAGTTCTGTTCCTTACACTGTTCATGTGGAGCTCTGCAGGCAGTTCTGGCTCCATCAGCTAAGGGACTCCCCATGGTGCACAGGGTGTGTGTGAGGACTGCATTGTAACATGCAAGTTGTGTGTGTGCATAGGTGATGGAGAAATGAAGTAGTAATAGGTTATAAATAGAAGGATCAAACTGTACTTTCTTACACTAGAAGAAACTTTGCGATCTACTTTGACGTTTTTGCATCACATAAACTATAAAATTTAATCCCTTGCAATTCGAACCTGGGAACTTTTTTTATTGTAGGTGCTGACTGTGTACCTTTCCTCTCTATAGCATTACTGTCAGTGTTAAAGGCCAGTTTAATTGCATACTGTGGCACAGTAATGATTTTGTTTTGCGTACCATGCTGTAAACATCCAAGCCAAATTGTTGACAGTCTTAATGTGTTTTGAGCAAATACATTTCCTGAGGTACAATGTGTTCTGCCTTATCCTTTAGTTAATATATCAATTCTTTTGCTTCAGGCAGAGGTGCTTAGGCTTGTGTCTCTTGGTTGCTGCTTTTAATTTGAATTCAGTTATGAGCATTGAAGAAACTGTCTCAGACATTACAATTGCTTTAAATTCACAATAGAAATGGTCCATGAGCCATCACGTGGTTTTCAGACATTCATGCTGCTGAAATTCAGGCATCTAGCTTCAGCCGTGCCAGGCAGCTGCAGAGAATATCTTTCCATGTTAGCTGAATAGCACAGCAATGATATTCAAGTTACACTGAAGTTGTGTAAGATGAGTTGAGCTCCTAACTGCTGATCATCTCCCCTTGAAAGAAATGGTCCTGCCCTGCCTTCATTCAGGGCTGTATGTTCCCAGCACTTCTCTTGCATTAGTTCTTGCCTTTACTGGACACATCAGTGAACTAATTCAAGTCACTAATTAGACAGTGAATATCCCAGCTGGGGAAAAAAAAAAAAAAAAAGAAAGAAAGAAAGAAAGAAAGAAAGAAACAAACAAACAAACAAACCTGGGGTGGTGAACTGATACAGCTTACTTCCAAGTGATGAATTTCAGGCATGATGAGTAGCCAGTCCAAAACATGCCCAAAGTCATGCTTTCCCTCAGGTATCAGATGGAACAGCACTGAAACATGAAAATTCTGTGAAATACATTCCTGACTATCTGAATTTTATCATCTCCTTCTATTTTCTGCCTTTCTATTACTCCTTCTAGTCTGGAAAGCAGAGTGGTTATCAAAGAGTTCCAGTTTATATAGATGGGTGTGCTTTGCTCTTGTGGCTGAGCAAAAAGCTTGAAAACTTGGAGTGTGCGCAGACCAGCCTTTCTGTAGTGAGAAACCAGGAATAAACCCAGCTGGATTACGTTGTTTGCTCTACTGCTTCTCTCAGATTTTATTTCCAAGACAGTAGGTCTTGATTTATCTACTTGTAAAGTGAATGTAAGTGTGTTTACCGGTGTTGTACAGACAGTGTGTGGCTGAAAGACTGAGAGTCTGTGGATAATTGAATTGCTGTGTAAGCACTTGTAATGAAGGAGTGCTGCTAAATTAGCTGTCAGTCTTTCTGTAGAAGTTTTCCCGTGAAGATATACCAATATACTGATGTCTTAAGGATGCTTTGAAATATGGGCACGTGAATTAGTTCACCTAAAGAAAGAACGTCTAAATTATAGTCCAATTTCTCTCTGTATCTGACACAAGTTGGTTTCTAAGACTGCAAAGCCAAAAGAAACCCAGGCTGTGATGTTCTTCATTTTGCTCTTTCTTTCTCTCCCATTTTGGCAGCTTGCATGGCTCCTGCCACTAGAAGTGGCAAGTTGGCAGTATTAGCCGCAGGGCACCTTAAAGGCTGGTTTAAAGCAAGACCTGCTGAGGATCTTGTGGGGAGGATTCTTCAACATGACTCTCCACCCCACTCTGCAGTTCACCAGTGTTACCTTGGTGACCCAAGGCAACCCATAGGTCCTGAGGCTGGTGGAAAAACATCAAAGTTTCATTAAGATGTGAAGATGAGCTGATTAGTCATGTTGATTTGCAGCAATGACTAACTGATTGGTGAACTTCTGGGTGCAATCTGAATTTCAGGGAAGGCTCTTTGCTCTGTGACGGTTCCCTGGTTTTATTTATGATTGAAACAGAGTGGTTGGCAGTAGGTGAAGCAATTGTACTATTTTGGCTGCCCTCTGACAGGTTCTCACAAGGATGCTAGGACTTGAGACAAGCATGAATCAATTGGCTTCTCAGAAGAATTATGAGAACTGGTGTTCTGCCATTCTGCCTGGAAATGGGACAAAAATAATGTCATTGCTCCATTCTCTTCCACTTTGCTGAAATGCCCCAAAATCCCCAGACTAGAAAAATGGTCCCCAAAACAAAAAAAAACAGCAGTGTGTTTCTGTTGTTAATAGTGACAGGATTTAGGGTGACTGAAAGACCCAAAGTACTTGGCTTTGCAGAGAGATATGGACTGAACAGTCAAGTGCTAATCTGCAAAGAGCAAGTGATATGATTTTTGCATCAGGAAGAAATCGTGCTTGGGTATGAGTGATGCATAGCAGGGGAGCAAGGCTGGAGACTCCTGAACTAACAGCGCAAGCTGCTCGCTCTCGAGCCGAGGAGTTTCACTTCCCAGTTGTGCGCTGTACCTGCTCATGCTCTGCAGAGCTGCCTCAGATTTAGAAAACCTGTAAGGGTGGAAGGATGTTGCTTCAAAGACATGGTATCAGAAGATGTTGTGGTTATTTAGTCTGCCTTCCCATGTGTGAAAGATTGGAAAATGTAAAGGCAGGTAATAAAGGCAGCAGGAGTCATTTGGGGAAATGCTCAGTTACGGTTTTAAGGCTGGGAGCACACCTGTGAAAAGCAGATATCCCATATTATTTGTCACAGGGGAAGATAATTTTCTTTCAATAATATGAGCACACTTTTTAAAAACTAATGTTTTAAGGTTCTCAGGATCTAATTAATGAAGCGTGTACAATAAGCAACAGAGCTGGCCTCTTCCCAGAGCTGGTATGACCACATGGTGCAGTGTCCCACCTGCTGGGCTCTGACGCTAATGCTGTTCTTTGATACCTGCAACATTCCCATCTCTGGCATGTTCTTGCCAATTTAAGATCACTTATTAATAATATATTTGGACCTTGAATAGAGATTAAAATTTAGTGTATTAGTTACTTCTAGGCAGCTTAACATTTTTAATAGAGGGAAAAATCCATCTTATGTAACTAAGCCTATAATTCTAAATGAAACAGATTTAGTTGATCTGATAAATAATTAGTGAAATCAGAAATTGGATAAATTCTGATTCATTAGCATCTGTTTTAGAATGCGATTGTAAGGAAACATGAATGGGAAGAGGATGCTAGAAGTGTATCTGTTTGTAAAGTAATAATTAGGACATAAGTAATTTAGTAAAGATTTAAGATTACCGTAACTGATAGTACTCAATTTTTTCCCACAATGAAACATAAAACAATGCTAAAGATTTCTCTGTTGTTATAAAATTGAAGTGGAAGTAAGGGTCCATGAGGACCATGAACATATTGAATAACCTTAGATGAATCAGTAACTTGTATCAAGTAAGAAATAATAAATTTATCTATCTCGATGATTGTTCTCTGGAATCTCATCTGGGTTTTATGGGATTGCAGGGTAGATCTGGTGGGAGTGGGATGAGGCAAATGAACTGAAACACAGTAAAAGCTGAAGCAAAAGCTTATTTCACCTGCTGCAGAGAAGAAACCTCAAAACTGAGCATTAATTTGTCTTAGTTCGACATATCTAGTACAAGACACACTGTAGTTATGTAGCTGTTTGATATGAACTATTGTTACATGGTGCTAACACTTTTTCCGCATGCAGGATTTTCTTCAGTTTGTTTGTGGACAGCTGGTGGTCTGTGAAGAATTGGCTGTTGATGTGGCTTCTGTTCCTCATTTCTAATCATAAAAATACATGAAATACTTTCTTCATCTTACTCTTCCATGCAGCAGAATTTCCCCAAGACTAACCATGCATCTGTGAAGTTTAGGAACAGCAGGATCCACGAGACAAGGTGCCTGGCAGGGGTCCGTCTGTGCTAGGGAACTGTCTGGGAATCTTGTATGAAGCACCAGAAGGAGTCCAGTTGCTTTAAAGACGTTACAGAGCTCTGGATCCACAAGAGACTGTTACTCCCTGCAAACTAGCATCTCTACTGGCTTGAAAATGCTGGTTTTTCAGTGCCTGTTTCCCACACATGGCTGTGCCTTACATAGCAGAGAAGCACGTTGCTCTCATCTGTCTGGAAACTTCTTTCTTGGTGCTGGTGGTAGGGGTAGGTCCCTAGGTATTAAGCATGGGTCCTCCCTACCCTCTTTGTATCCCAAAAAGCATTTACCTGTACAGTGGTTATTCTGTTCTCTGGCATGCTTTTTGGTGAGCAACCAGAGCTTGTGTGTATGTGGAAGAACAGAGCTTTAGGTGCCAAGACTTTGGACATGCCGAGATGATTGCACTGGATTACAGGAGTCTCTGAGCCCAAGCTGGAAGTGAGGAATTGCAGGCTGATGGGCTGAGAACTCAGTAAGGCATCCTGAAAGTGCTTGAAAAAAGAGGCCAGAGATGCCATTGACTTAGGATTGTTAAGAAGCCATTTTTAGCTCTTGCTCATGGTGTTTGCATAAGTTACATATGGCTGAATTTTTTGTCCTCTGCTTTGTATCTAGTGCGCAATGAGTAGTTTCCTCAGTCTGTAGTGAGACAGTGCACTGTCATTGCAATGATTCATTACCTCACTGTCGTTCTGTACACAAATTATCAACCTGAAACCAACTTTTAGAAAATGCCTGGTATATTTAGAGTATGAGAAAAATACTTGATAACAGAACTAGCTCTGTGGATAATTAGAGGTTAGGGTTGGGGCCATAGATAATACATTATCGAAATGGCCAGTTCTATAAATATGTTGGTAAAATTCAGAAGTACTGGAAAGCAAATTAACAAAGAATGAAGGCCCAACTGTTCAACTGGCCCCAATGTAGCCCCTAAATCTGTGTGAACAAATGTTTATAAGCAGAATTAGCCCATTTGGCTATACAATCTCTGCATTGTGTGCTTGCTTTCATTTGCTGTAAATGTGAACAAAACCCTTTATATTTCAGTATTACATATGCAAAGTCAAGCCCTGGATCTATAGTATGTTTGGTGATGTACGTGTACATTGGTGCAGAGGCCAAACTTTAGACTGGCATTTGAAAAGGCAACCAAACAGGTGAACTGCAAAACTGTGCTCAAAGTCCACGGTTCTGGTTTCAAAAATCAAAGTCTCAGAAGCACACTGAACTTTCTCCTTCTGGTACCTGCTTACTATTTTCAGCACCCCAGTGCAGAACTGGAAACATTTGGAAAGACCCAGACTGAGCGTGCTTTCTTCTTCAAGGGCTTTTTTTCTTTTATTGGTCCTTTTAAGAGTAACTAAATAGAATATAATAATATACTTTTAATAGCCCTCCCACAGAAAGCTCTTTTTTACCTTTCTGGCAAAGTAGGTGGGTTTTATAATTTTTTCCAACACACTCAAGCAAAAACATTCACAAAGTTTCTGAAATAGGTGTTGTGGTTTGTAAGTGGCAAACTGGCCAGCCAGACTAATTCCCAATACTACGTTGATGTGGGAGTAGTGTTTTGTTCAACTTCAAGCTGCTCTGCCAAGTTCAATTTTATAGGTGTGCAAAAATCCAGGAGGTTCTTGAGTCTTCTTCAGCTGGAAATCTGAGACAATGTGGGTTTTCATTTTTCCGCCCTGCCTGCCTCCATCCTATCTGAAAATCAAGACAGAAATGAAAAATGTACATTTTCAAATTTCAGAAGAATGGCAGCTTGGATTTGTGCCTAGTACAAGGGTGAAAGGGTTGAGCATTTTCTAACTAGGACTGTCATTCTCTAGTATACAGTGTTATGGTTCACTTGCTTCATATAAAAAGAATGTAGTCAATTTTATTTTGTAGGTACCAGAAAATACTCAGAAAAGTGACCCCACAGGGTCGTGAATTTCTGCTGGTGCTTCACACAAGTCAGTTCCCTGGCTGAGGCTTCTTGAGGGTGATCTTTCCGTAAGACAGAAAAATCTCAATTACTGCTTTTGGCAGAAGTTAAACAAGCTGCCATCTTCAGCAGCTTGGAAGTAATAAACTGTGCTGAACTGAGCCCAGGGATGCATCCTACGCAAGGCTCTGGCCCTAGATCCGTACAAACTACTAGCTATATTCTTATGCTCCAGGAAGTATTAAATTAAGAAACATTTCCCTTTGTACAAAAACTGTGTGAGTAATACATGCCAAGATGACACATGGATTGTCATATATTTGGGCTTTAATATGTTCTGTTTTCCAGAGAAAGCATCAGTTACAGGTAGATTGACAGCCAATGCACCTTGGGCACCAAATGCCTGCAATTCCAGTGCTGCCACAGAATCAAGGTCTCAGAAAGGCAGCCCAAAATCAACACAAATTAAATAAACTTTTGAAAAGTTCTGAGGACTCTTAGTTGAACCATAACTAACAGCAACACATTAAAAAAAATTATCAGGTAATTATTAGAGAACAATAACATTGTTAGGCTGACTGGGCTATACACCAAGGGGCTGTCAATCTTGGTTGTTATGAAAAGCAGTGCATTCAGAGACTGTCAATCATACCCGTTTGTAAAAGCCAAAGGACTTCAGGAATTGTTACGCCTGAATTTACCAAATGCAGAAATAACAAAAGCACCTGAGTCTCATGCAGACTGATATTACAGTTTATGTAGAAGTTCTTGTGTAAGTTTATGGCTTTATTCATCTGAAAATAAGACACAGGGAACTTGGAAACATTGATTTTTCAGTTAGCTCCTTTATATCACTGATTTTTTAAGGTAGCTTAAATGTGTCAAATCTGGTAACAAAAAAGTAACTTTTGTTACATTCCTTTTCTCTGAAGCAAAAATGTTGGCGTTAGTATCCAAATAGCAGAGAGCTGGTCCTGGAGCCCTTCGGTTTCCTGGGGCGTTTCACACATTTCTGCATATCCAAAAATGCTGCAGAAAATACCAGCTGGAGAATTTAAAAGGACTCGTGAAATGCTTAACATGGAGGTACTCACCCATAGATGCTATGAGAAACCCCATGGGACCGAAAAAACCCCACAGAATCTTGTGTCTATTTTTAAGAGAATCGTTGAATGCATGTACTTGCCTGATTTAAACCAAAGTAGTTAGTTGTTTGAGGGCGTTGCTTGTTGTGGTTCTTTCTGTTTGTTTGTGGTTTTTTGTTTGGGTTTTGGGTTTTTTTTTAATCAAATTGAAGATCTTTTGTGAGAAAATGGCTTTCTGATGATATCTTTCTGCATTTGAAAAAGGATGTTCCTATACTCTACATCTTCCTACTGTGTCCTGGTTGTCCTGGATTTGTAAATAACTGCACTTTATAATTGAGGCCAAGTGGAAGCATGTGTCTGTACATTCAGTGTTTGCAATGCTGTTTGAAAACCTGTTTGTTACTGAATATATCATGGATTTCTACTTCTTTGAAAGGTTTCCATTGAGGAATCAGTATCATTCAGTTTTATACCAGAAGAACAAGGGCTTTCAGCAGGTTCCTTGCTGCTTCGGACCCTGCAAGAGCCCCAGCATGGATAACCCTGGCATTAAGCCCTACCCAGGCATGAATTTTTATGTTATTTTTTTCTCATATTGGGAGCTTCACTTTACCAGACACAACACCAGGAGCATGTTACCCGAGTACAGATACCTTCCCTTCTTGCCAGCAGTTATTATGGCAGTGATGACCTCGGTGTCCTATTTTATTGGGCACTTTTTATTAAGCATGATGAGACTGAAGGAGGAGAAAGGAGAAGTCCCTGCTCCAAACAATTCATGGCTTGACCATCCTAAATAGATTTAGCAAGAAAGGAAAGGAGGTTAACCTGCCCAATGAACCAATGGCAGATCCAGAGGTAGAAGCTACATCTCTTTGATGTTCAGAGGAGTTTCTTAGGTAGACATGGACCACACCACCTCCCATTGTGGCATACCCATGTACTGCAGCAATAAGCATCATCTCGCCAAAGCAGTAGCTGCACTCACACAACTGGTAGTTAATTCAGTGAATTTTTAAAGCAAATGTTAATAATTAAACTCAAGTGGTTAATGAGTTTCTAGAGAAAAGATCAAATTATACTCTTCAGACATGGAGTTAGAATTTTGTGTAATTAGAAGAAAGAAATACGTTTTTCCCATGAGGGGCAGTTGCTGAAGTGACAGTTTTGAGACTGTTGTGACAGCATTTGCAGAGATGGGTGCCAGCCAAAGAACAGAGCTTTTTTAGTATCTCTGGTAGCATAGTAGTTTCTTTTGAAGGCATCATTATGTTGCATTCTTTGCACAGTTCATTAGGAAAAGAAAAACAAAGAACTTGTATTCCATGTGGTTGATGTTCACACATTTTTATCTTAGCATGATAGAAGAAGTTGTTAGATCCAGAAAGTAACATGTTGTCTCTCTCTTTCACTGCTAGCCTAATAACATAACTAGTGCAAGGTGGAAAATAGCTTTTCTACCCCACAACTGTTACTCAGGAGTCTTTTTTTTTTTTTTTCTCCCCGTGTGAAATCTCAGAAAGTGTAAAAATGTCAAAAGGTCAATGTAAACTAAAAATGTCAACAAGAAGTAAATTTGGGTCAATTAGGGTCATTTTGATGTCTTGAAATCTTTGATTTCTATATAATTTTTAATATGGCTTTTTTTTTTTTTTTTTTTTTTTTTGGAGGTACATTGTTAAATATAAGAATGAAAAAGTAATTTCAAGCTTCGGGATTATTTTTGTAACTATAAAAATGAAGTTTTCTCAACATTTTCCACTAGTACTTTCTGTTGAGAAATGCATCAAAACTGTTTGCCTGCAAAAAAGTTTCTATGTTGACTTAACACATTTTTTTGGCAAAACAAAAAAGTTTTGTGGAACTATTCCCAACCAACTCTAGTACTAAATATTCTCTTCATTACATCTTACCATTTGCAAGCAAAACAAGTAAACAGGATTGCTACACAGCCAGAATTTATCACAGGTGTCAAGATAAAGCAGATTCATTTTCTTTGACCATACGTAAGGCAGCCTATGGCACAAGAGCATATAAAAGAATAAACAAGCTTTATTAGTCATTAAATGGACGTAGCAGAACTGAACCATCTCATACTTCCAGAAGCTAGCAATTACTTTTTCACATATCTGGTTTAGTCCCTTTATACAAAGCAGAAAACCTAATAAGTACATCCCAATTTCTATACCCTACCTGATGCCAACAGAGCCTGTTGAACCGGTTATAAATGGCTTAACTCCCATTTCTGTTTAGTGACACTCTGAACTGCCCTGATACAGTGGGTGCTGGAGCACCTCTCCTATGAGGACAGGCTGAGAGAGTTAGGATTGTTCAGCCTGGAGAAGAGAAGGCTCCGGGGAGACCTCATTGCAGCCTTCCAGTACCTGAAGGGGTCTACAGGAAAGATGGTGAGGGACTATTTATCAGGGAGTGCAGTGACAGGACAAGGGGTAATGGGTTTAAGCTGAAGGAGGGTCAATTTAGATTAGATGTTAGGAAGAAATTCTTTACTGTTAAGAGTGGTGAGGCACTGGAACAGGTTGCCCAGAGAGGTTGTGGATGCCCCATCCCTGGAAGTGTTTAAGAGCAGGTTGGATGGGGCTTTGGGCAACATGGTCTAGTGGAGGGTGTCCCTGCCTGCAGCAGAGGGGTTGGAACTAGATGATCTTTGAGGTCCCTTCCAACCCAAACCATTCTATGATATGATTCTATGAAATCAGTTCCATACTGGAGAAAATCCAAGCCTTGGTGTGGAGACTGTTGAGCAGTGATGCCTGATCTTCTCAGATGCAGAGAAGGGTATTTTTAATGTCAGAAGGAGTAATGGTGTCATGGTTTAGCCCCAGCTGGCAGCTGAGCATCACGTGGCTTCTCACTCCCCACTGCCCAACACTCCCCCACCCTGCCCTGCTCAGCGGGATGGGAAGAAAAAGATAAAACTCATGGGTTGGGATAAGGACAGTTTACTGGGACAGCAAAGGGAGAGGAAAATAACAACAGTACTTGTAAGAGCATATACAAAGCAGGCGGTACACAATGCAATTTGCTCACCGACCAGAACCCAATGCCAGCCCGTCCCTCCCTGGCCAGCTTCCACCATATATACTGAGGATAACATCATGGTATTGCATATCTCTTTGGCTAGTTTGGGTCAGCTACCCTGACTGTGTCCCCTCCCAGCTTCTTGTGAACATTAACTCAATTCCAGCCAAAAACCAGGACAAAGTAATGGCTCGTGCACTTGCTAGCCATAGTTTCTGCATTTTAAAGAGCTCCAAATTCTGTAGATAAAAAGACACAGAAAATGAAAGTAAAACATAATAACTACTAAGCAGCTACTACTAAAATGAATTAAAACCACATTAGTATACTTACAGAAGTGCCTTTTATCTGCAGTTTCCCAGGTTGTTTCTCTCTAATGGAATTGTATTGGGTTGGGTATATTAGGACTGATCTCCTTTCAGATGTAGGTGTTTCCTCTGTGGCAGTGCAAGGACTGGGGTGTGCAGGAGTGGGGGATCCATGATGCTGCTCTGCAGAACAAGATCCTGGAGCAGTGCTGGCACCCACACAACGCACAGCCCATGCCAGGGCCCAGAGGGAAGTTACATGCAAGAGCTGCTGCTTTACTGACTCTTATTTTATGAAAGCTTGTGCACCTGTGATATATACAGCAGAGATTTTATGAGGTAATTTGGAAAAAAATCCCCTTCCTGCAATTCTCTGTTCATTTATTCACACTTGCAGAAGCCTTTTCCTCTGCCTAGGGCAAAGGGAAACTTTTCCTGCTGCAGGAGCTGGAGAACTTACTAAAACCAATTATAATCCCCCAAATTTGTAGAGAAACATAACATGGGGCTGGTTGGTTGGGGATGCTGCTTCAATCTTTTCATGCAATTTGCAGCATTCTCCTTGCAGCTGAGGGAACTCTTACAGCGTACAGGAACATATAGCGGGCATGTTCCCTTGTTATGTGTATTTTCTGTTTGTAACTCTAAGCTATGAGCTGTGAAGATAAACCATAGCAGCTGTGCCACATTTCTTTCAGAAAGAACCTAGTGGTACCCCAGGATACAGCCATCACTGGGAAAAGGTAGGGTGGAAGATATTATTTTTGTTAGGAAGATGATGTTCAGCTCTGAACTCTGCCCAAACCCTCTTCCAGGTAGGAAGGTCCTTTCCCTGATAATAGAGATTTGAGGCAGAGATTGTGATAGGGGAAATGCCCAAAACCCAGGAGCCTGTTTTAATTCTCTTTTTTTTCCCCAAATTTTTTTTAGAAAAATAAATTTTTACTGATTTATTTATTACTGACAAATGGATTGAGATAGAATCCATGCATGGAAAAAATATATATTTGTGCATATATATACACATACATACACACACACCAAAAAAAAAAAAAAGCAAAAAAAAAAAAAAAAAGCTTATTACCTTCCAGCCTGAGCTGGAGAGCAGTAAATTGGGAAGAAATCTTGGTTTTCAATGGCAAGCCATTCTGGTAGAGCCCAGGCAGAATCTGTTCTTATATCTTACAAAATATTGCAGAGCTTGGTGTACTCTGGAAGATCTCACAAGCACCAAAAAATATTATCTCCTAAAATAAGGGATATTCCTGACATGGAGGAATTCGCTGATGGCTTGCTGCTATCACTGTATGAGCTCTGCAAACGAGGCATGTGGAAGCATGGGGGAAGAGAGGAAGAGGCTTAAGTGCACAGCTGCTGTTACTCAAAAGTCAGGCTATAGCTCATAAAAAATCAGCACACCAGACATACCTGAGTACGTATGGCTTTGTTTTTGATAACTCTGTGTGAAGTACATCAGAGCAAATATACTTCATGCTGCCCCTATTGATAAAGAGTTCTTCAAAATAACATTTATCCAAGCAAGAAAAGAGGTAAGAGAATGTTTATAAAATATTTCATGTTCTTGTCTTGTCCAGAATTGTTTAGAATTACAGCTTTGCTCATGTGTCATTTGTGTGCATTTTGTATCATTGAAAGTCTCTGTTTTCTGTCTTCACAAAAACATAGGGAAAAAATTATGCAACAAACTGCGCATCTCTGGGGAAAACATGATCAGGCAGCATAGTCTGTTGGGTTAAAATAGTGCAATTTTGTCTGCTTGTTTTGTCAGCCCCTGAGCGCCATTACAGTACACTGTTCTTGATGGGCCTAAAGGACGGAAGGTTAGCATGTGTGGCTTTACCTTTTTTCTGTGTGCCTACAATATTTATTTTTGGCCTTTCACTTAAATATCTGTTGTGATGCTGGCAGTAAAGATTAATTCTTTCTCACTAGTAAGGAAATGTGTTCAGCTGACTGCTGACATAACATCTGTAGCCAAAAGGTTTGTGAATGTCAAAAACCTTCCTGTTTTAGGCTTGTCATACAAACTGTGCATGTACTAAGTTTGTATGGACTTTGGCTCATGTTAAATTTCTGTGATGCTCTGTAGATATTTAAAAAAAAAAAAAAAAAAGTTTTCCAATGCAAATGAGGTCTTTTAGTACCAGTAGCTCTCTCAGGCCAGAATGTCCCCCTGGGCTCTGGGGTGCCGTGCTTGTAAACCAGCTGCCAGCTGTAGTCTCTCCTGTGAATGCTCCTCTCCACCCAAGAGCGATTATTCACCATCTTACAATATTAAAAACTTGTTACCTGTCTAACCAAATGTCTGTAGTGTTATAGGAGAAACTTGCCCTGATCTGGTTCATCCCAGAGACTGGCTCGCTCCAGTTGTGGTTTAACCAGACCATAGATCCCATTTGCGTCACGCTGGAAGGGGATAAGGTACCATGGCTTGTTCATAACGCAGCATACAGGAGCATTGGGGCCTTGTTCCCTGCTGCCTGGCCTCTCCTTAGGTTTGCACAGCCAAAACGTATGAATTGGAGTGTGGGTGTGGTTTGGGGAAGAGCAGTGTTGTGGAACGCTGCAACTTAAATGCTAGCTTTGGGGAATATAGTATGTTATTCTAGGGACATCTACAAACTATGTTGTGGTGGAAGGATGGTGTCAAATACAAAGCTTGAACCTGTCCTTAAGCTTTAACTGTTCTGGATGTGGAGCTTTTTAAGAATATCTCATTGAAGTTTTTGAGTGCAAAGTCACTGGCCTTGAGAGCCTTTTAGAACCGTAAGTCAAGTGCCTAAAACCAGAAAATTCAGAATACACCCTGCTTTTATATATATATATAGTTTGTTTATATTTTGTTTTCTGGTTTTGAAGCCTTTAGGAGATGTATTTTTCATCTTCTGTCTGCAGCTGTGAGACTCAAGGGACTGGGATTTAAAAATCCAAGACACAAGATACTAAAAGGTTTGTGAGGAAAACCTGTCACAGTTGGCAATATTAGGCTAGTTTGATTTTTTTTCCCAAAGTAATACGAAAGCAGGAATCTGAGTTACTCCTGCTGCTGTTACCTCTTATAACTGGAATGTGCTTTTGTGGCTTAAAAGAAGTGAAGTAAAAAGAATTCATTTGATATTTAAATAGTAGCAAGTGGGAGCAAGAAGTATTTTAAGATGTTTATCAGAATTATTTATAATGTTGTTTAAAAAATAACTTTAAGATTGAAATTCCAACTTTGTCCTGCATTTCAGTTGCTCCTGTAAAAAAAGCTTATTCTGTATTTTTCCTGTTATATGTTAAAATTCAGACCTGTGAGGTGCATCTCTGTTTCTCTCCTGGGAATGAGCTGCATGGAGTTGACATGGTTTAGGCCCAGCCAGCAGCAGAGCACCACACGCCCAGCAGGATGGGGAGGAGAATGGAAAAACAACGGCAAAGCCTCCAGGGTTGGGCTAAGGGCAGTTTACTGGGGCAGCAGGGGAGAGGGAAAACAATCAACAACAGTGCTGATAACAGATAGTCACAATGGGTGATAACAGAGAACAATTTACCGATCCAACTACCCACGGACAGGACACTCAGTCCCTCCCAAAACCATGCCACCCCCACCCCTGCCCGACTAGCCCCCCCTTTTATGGTGAGCATGACATCACATGGTATGGAATAGCCCCCGGCCAGCTTGGCTCACCTGTCCTGGCTCACCTGTCCTGGCTCCTTGTGAAATTAACTCTATCCTTGCCAGAACCAGGACAGGAGTACTTGGCTTTGATGTAAGATCTTGCTTTTCCTGGGTTTTGTTTTTCTTGTTATGTTTTAAATATGCATATTATAATAAACAAGCTACCAAAATATCTCTAGTTCTCAGACTCTAAGCCCTGTTCTTCCAGCCTTTGCTACCCTACTAGTGCTCGACAAATCTCACTCCTAGGTGTTGTCACTGAAGTCTCATAGCTCTTCTGGAGCTCAGTGAGAAGTGACCCTTTCTGTAAGCTTTTGAACAAAGTGGTTTTATCTCACTTGCCATGTAAGTAGAAGAACTTAACTCTGTTCTCAGCGGGCTGCAGTGGCATGGTGAGTAGGATCAAGGGGAGAAGTGCAGTACCCTTGTTTCTGAATGAATCAGCTGCTCTGATTTAGAGCTGGGTTTCAGGGCTTCCACACTGCAGTGTGGTGCTGATATTTTTGGCAGAATAAAGCCCTTCTGCATCTGAATGACGACAATAGTGCTTTTACCTAGCAAGTGCAAAGTATTATGTCTTTTGGTCTTCTAAATGAATTTAATGCTATAGAAGCATCAAATATAAACGTTTTCCTTGGTACTGTTATGCCTTATGAATCCTCAATGAAGTTACAATCTCTAGTTTTTGGTGGTTGGGTTTTTTCTGCTTTCCTCTTCAGTTCTGTGCTTGAACAACATCTATCCTCCCACCAGCTTTGCTGGGGAAGTGAAAGTGGGATTAAGTTCACACTTCCTTACTTTCAGAGCTCTTCTCTTCTGTGCCCAGGTGACATGGTTTAGCCCCAGCCACTCGCTCACCCCTCCCCCGGCAGGATGTGGAGGAGAACGGAAAAACAAGGGCAAAGCCTCCACAGTTGGGATAAGGGCAGTTTACTGGGACAACAAGGGAGAGGGAAACAATCGACAACAGTGCTTATAACAGATAGTAACAATGGGTGATAACAGAGAACGATTTTACCGATCCGACGACCGACCCGACGCTCGACCCGTCCCGGAACCACGCCGACACGCCGAACCCGCCCCTGCCCAACTGGCCCCCTTTTATGGTGAGCATGATGTCACATGGTATGGAATAGCCCCCGGCCAGCTTGGCTCACCTGTCCTGGCTCCTTGGGAAATTAACTCTATCCTTGCCAGAACCAGGACATTATCCACCCCTTATTCCATACCATCTACGTCGTGCCCAGATTATTTTACAGATCTCATTGCCTTACTCTATGGGCTATCGCTCTAAAATGTCTGTCGAGTTCATTTAGTCCAGGGTTTTGGGTTCCATCTGCCATTACAGTCTCTCAGAACAGGAGCAATGGTGCGTGCAGCTGGATTGTTGCACGCTGCATCCGGAGTCTTCACAGCCGGTGTATCTGGTATGGTCCATGCTCACAGTCTGGATGCCAAAGATGTGATTTTTCGATGAAGTTTCTGGGCACCAGTTGAAGGCAGTTCTAGTTCCATCATCGTGGCACTTTGTTCAGTTTCAAAGTCCATCCTTCATTAGTTTTGGGTGATTCTTATGGTCATACCATTGATACAGTATATCACTATTAATATCATGCAATTTAATTTATTGGCTATTTTCACCCAAAATCAAATCCCCTTGGGGTACACACTGGACTTCCCCATCTTTTCTCATCACCCACCAAGTGCACCCTGGTCCCTGAGCAAAAGCAATCCCGCAGATGGGCTTGCCTTTGCCTGAAGCAGGGATAACCCAAACTGTTTTACCCAACATATTTTTCATGTGCACTACAGGAACTTTATCTCCTTCTACTGGGCGTGGGAATTTTGACTGGGCAGGGCCAGCTCGATTGGCAGCTCCCCTAGTGTTAACTAACCAGGTGGCCTTTGCTAAATTCGTATCCCAGTGTTTGAGAGTCCCACCACCCATTGCCCTCAGGGTGGTTTTTAGCAGCCCATTACACCTTTCAACTTTCCCAGAGGCTGGTGCAGGATAGGGGATGTGATACACCCACTCAATACCATGCTCTTTGGCCCAGGTGTCTATTAAGTTGTTCTCAAAATGAGTCCCATTGTCTGACTCAATTCTCTCTGGGGTGCCATGTCGCCACAGGACTTGCTTTTCAAGACCCAGAATAGTGTTCCGGGCAGTGGCATGGGGCACAGGATATGTTTCTAGCCACCCAGTGGTTGCTTCCACCATTGTGAGAACATAACGCTTGCCTTGGCGGGTTTGTGGGAGCGTGATGTAGTCGATTTGCCATGCTTCCCCATATTTATATTTCAGCCATCGGCCTCCATACCACAGAGGCTTTACCTGCTTGGCTTGCTTGATTGCAGCGCATATTTCACATTGATGGATGACCTGTGAGATGGCGTCCATGCTCAAGTCCACCCCTCGATCACAGGCCCATCTATATGTCGCATCTCTTCCTTGATGGCCCGAAGTGTCATGGGCCCACCGAGCTAGAAATAATTCACCCTTACGCTGCCAGTCTAAATCCACCTGAGCCACTTCAATCTGGGCAGCCTGATCTACCTGCTGGTTGTTCTGATGTTCCTCAGTGGCCTGACTCTTGGGTACATGGGCATCTACATGACGTACCTTTACAACCAGCTTCTCTAGCCAGGCAGCAGTATCTTGCCACAATGGGGCAGCCCAGATGGGTTTGCCTCTACACTGCCAGTTGCTCCGCTTCCACTGCTGTAACCACCCCCACAGGGCATTGGCCACCATCCATGAGTCAGTGTAGAGGTACAGCGTTGGCCACTTTTCTCTTTCAGCAATAGCTAAAGCCAGCTGGATGGCTTTCACCCCTGCAAACTGGCTCGATTCCCCTTCTCCTTCAGCAGCTTCTGCAGCTCGCCATGTAGGACTCCATACCGCGGCCTTCCACCTTCGATGCTTTCCCACCATGCGACAGGACCCATCAGTGAAGAGGGCATATGGTTGCTCATCTTCTGTTAGTTTATTATACGGTGGGGCTTCTTCAGCACGTGTCACCTCCTCCTCTGGTGACATTCCGAAATCTTTCCCTTCTGGCCAGTGTGTGATCACTTCCAGAATTCCTGGACGATTGGGGCTTCCTATTCTAGCCCGTTGTGTGATCAGCGCAACCCACTTACTCCACGTAGCATCGGTTGCATGATGTGTAGAAGGAGCCCTCTCTTTGAACATCCAACCCAGCACTGGCAGTCGGGGTGCCAAGAGGAGCTGTGCTTCAGTGCCAATCACCTCTGAAGCAGCTCGAACCCCTTCGTAGGCTGCCAATATCTCCTTTTCTGTTGGAGTGTAGCGGGCCTCGGATCCTCTATATCCCCGGCTCCAAAACCCCAGGGGTCGACCTCGAGTCTCCCCTGGTGCTTTCTGCCAGAGACTCCAGGTAGGGCCATTCTCCCCGGCTGCGGTGTACAGCACATTTTTTACATCTGGTCCTGCCCGGACTGGCCCAAGAGCTACAGCATGAACTATTTCTTGTTTAATCTGTTTGAAAGCTTGTCGTTGCTCAGGGCCCCATTTGAAATCATTCTTCTTCCGGGTTACATGGTAGAGAGGGCTTACTATCAAACTGTAATTCGGAATGTGCATTCGCCGGAAACCCACAACACCTAAGAAGGCCTGTGTCTCCTTTTTGTTGGTTGGTGGCGACATGGCTGCTATTTTGTTGATAATATCCATAGGGATTTGATGCTGCCCATCATGCCACCTTATTCCTAAAAATTGGATTTCCTGCGCAGGCCCCTTCACCTTACTTCGTTTTATGGCAAAGCCAGCCTGCAGCAGGATTTGGATTATTTTCTTCCCTTTCTCAGAAACTTCCTCTGCTGAGTTGCCCCATACAATGATGTCATCAATGTATTGCAGGTGCTCTGGGGCTTCCCCCTTTTCCAGTGCAGTCTGGATCAGTCCATGGCAGATGGTGGGGCTGTGTTTCCACCCCTGGGGCAGTCGATTCCAGGTGTACTGGACACCCCTCCAAGTGAAGGCAAACTGTGGCCTGCACTCTGCTGCCAAAGGGATCGAGAAAAATCCATTAGCAATATCAATTGTGGCATACCATTTGGCTGCCTTTGACTCCAGTTCATATTGAAGTTCCAGCATATCCGGCACGGCAGCACTCATGGGCGGTGTGACTTCATTCAGGCCACGATAGTCTACTGTCAGCCTCCACTCTTCATTGGACTTCCACACTGGCCATATGGGACTGTTAAAGGGTGAGTGGGTTCTGCTGATCACTCCCTGACCCTCCAGTTGATAAATTAGTTTGTGGATGGGAACCAGGGAGTCTCTGTTGGTGCGGTATTGCCGCCGGTGCACAGTTGTAGTAGCAATCGGCACCTGTTGCTCTTCAACCTTCAGCAACCCTACAACAGAAGGGTCCTCCGAGAGACCAGGCAAACTAGACAATGGTTCAATTTCCTCCGCTTCTAAGGCAGCTATTCCAAAAGCCCACCTGTAACCTTTTGGGTCTTTGAAATACCCTCTCTGGAGGTAGTCTATGCCCAGGATGCATGGAGCCTCCGGCCCAGTCACAATGGGGTGCTTTTGCCACTCATTCCCTGTTAGACTTACTTCAGCCTCCAACAGAGTCAACTGGTGGGATCCCCCCGTCACACCAGAAATAGATATTGGTTCCACCCCTTCATAATTCGATGGCATTAGGGTACACTGTGCACCCGTGTCCACTAGGGCCTTGTACTCTTGTGGGTTCGATGTGCCAGGCCATCGGATCCACACAGTCCAATAAACCCTATTGTCCCTTTCCTCCACCTGGCTGGAGGCAGGGCCCCTCTAATCCTGCTCAGCATAGTCACTACTCACCTCTTGCAAAAAGGACTTAGAAGTCCCTTCAAGAGGATCAGAAGTGCGATCTGGCCTTTCACTTGGTCTGGGGGGCTGCCCGGTGGAAACTGGAGCAGCATTCTTTCTGGAAGAGTCCCTTCTTACAGCTGTCTTGCCTTGTAGCTCATGTACGTGTGCCCGCAGGGTTGAGGTGGGCTTCCCATCCCATTTCCTCATGTCTTCTCCGTGGTCACACAGGAAAAACCACAGGATACCTCGTGGTGTGTATGCTCTATATCCCCTCTCTGGAGCAGAAAAACGCTTACTCCTAACAGCTGAAATGCGGGTCTGTACAGGTGGGGAGTAAGATATATCCTCTTTGAGTTGCCGGACGTCCTGGGACAGTTTCTCCACAGCCGAGACTAGGGAGGAGGAAAGGCTCTCTTCATATTGCCAGAGTCGGCCAGCCACTTCGTCCACCGTGGGTGCCTCTTCACTTTTCCAGTCGATTACTGCCAGTGAGTTGGCGTACGATGATGGTGCACTTCGCACAAATTTTCGCCACATGGGTCGGGTACAGTGGACTTCATCAGGGTCTGTGGGCAACTGTGCATTGTCCGGATCATAATAAACCATCTCCCGCACAGCTAATTCCCTCAGATATTGAATACCTCTCTCCATAGTGGTCCACTTGCCTGGCCGACATACGACATCTTCGCTGAAAGGATACCTTTCCCTCACACTTGACAGGAGGCGCCTCCAGAGGCTAAGGGCCTGTGCCTTCTTCCCAATTGCTTTGTCGATGCCCCCTTCCCTAGACAAGGATCCTAGCTGCTTGGCCTCCCTGCCCTCCAGTTCCAGGCTACTGGCCCCGTTATCCCAGCAGCGGAGCAGCCAGGTAATAATATGCTCCCCTGGAAGGCGGCTGAAATCTTTCCGCATATCTCGCAACTCACTCAGGGACAGGGATCGAGTAATCACTTCTGGTTCTGGCTCTTCTTCTTGTTCTCGTGATGGCCCCGGTTCATCATCATCTTTCACTAAGTGAACTGATTTCCTTGTGTATTTCTTTTTGTGTATAGGGGCAACTGATACTGGTGTGGGTTGATCTTTTGGCTCGACTACAGTGCCTGTCGCGGGGGTTTGGGTAGCTGCAGTGCCTGTTGCGGGGGTTTGGGCAGCTGCAGTGCCTGTTGCGGGGGTTTGGGCAGCTGCAGTGCCTGTTGCGGGGGTTTGGGCAGCTGCAGTGCCTGTTGCGGGGGTTTGGGCAGCTGCAGTGCCTGTGGGTCCGCTCTCTCCCTCTGGATGGTGCTGTCTACTATCAAGCAGTGTTTGATAGATTGTGGCCAGGGCCCAGCACAGCGCAGTAAGTTGTTTCTCCTTAGAATCCCCACAGCATTTTCCTTTCAAATATTCTACCATTTTATCAGGGTCTTGCAATTGTTCAGGAGTGAAGCTCCAAACCATTGGGGGTGACAAGGTCTCTAGATACCCACCCATACTCTCCCACATGCCATGCCAGCCCTGACCACTCAGCCTTGGGGAAGATCCCTGGGTGGTACTCTTGAAAAGATTTTTGCTAACCCTGAACAAGAGTGGGAAAGCATTCAGGAGACCTAGCAATAGGAATATACTGGCCTGAACATTCCAAGGGTATTCAAAATACTCAAAAATTGTTGTAACCAACCAAAAGGGAAAAGAGGAGGTGAAAGAGTGGGAGAAGGTATCCCCCCCGTCTTCCCCATAGATTGGGACCAATTATTAATCAATTCTGAAAGATATTGACCGAGGTACGGGCCTGACCTAAATGCTACATACAAGTACCAGCTCAGACCCATGACTGTCAATGATATCTTATCATAAGTCATTATCACACAATACAACAACATGAGAACACGAACCCCTCTCCCAGAGGTGATAAACAGCACCGCAGGGATTGCGTAGAGTAAACACGGGTTTACAAAACAGAGCCATGTGAGCAAACAGAACATCATTATGACCAGTGACTGTTTCAATAACATCATAAATGCTTTTAACAACTTTGTTTTAACACACTTGGGTCAGACTTGTCGTTATCACAACCCCTCGGGCCCCACGTTGGGCGCCAAAAAGGACTGACGTGGTTTAGCCCCAGCCGCTCGCTCACCCCTCCCCCGGCAGGATGTGGAGGAGAACGGAAAAACAAGGGCAAAGCCTCCACGGTTGGGATAAGGGCAGTTTACTGGGACAACAAGGGAGAGGGAAACAATCGACAACAGTGCTTATAACAGATAGTAACAATGGGTGATAACAGAGAACGATTTTACCGATCCGACGACCGACCCGACGCTCGACCCGTCCCGGAACCACGCCGACACGCCGAACCCACCCCTGCCCGACTGGCCCCCTTTTATGGTGAGCATGATGTCACATGGTATGGAATAGCCCCCGGCCAGCTTGGCTCACCTGTCCTGGCTCCTTGGGAAATTAACTCTATCCTTGCCAGAACCAGGACACCAGGGCAGAGCTGCCTGCTGGTTTTGTGAGGCTCAGTTCACCACATTTGGAGATGTTTCGGTGCCTTAGGTCAGTATATGTCACAGAAATAATACTTACAACATCCTTTGGTCCTCAGCAAATGTGAAGTTGTGCAACTTGGCTGGTAATGAAAGAGATTTAAGATAATGTGCCTTACTTTACACTTCCCATTGGCTCAAATGGGATCCTCTTTGTGTTCAACTTTGTCTCTGTATCAATAAAAACTACTGCAGGAGGATTTCTTGGGTTGCATCAGCTGTGCTTAGGTGACTTTCTCCACTATTTCAGAGGCATTTGGTTTCTAACATTCTGCATCTTAACAGCTCTCACAGCTGTACATAAACACTGAGACTGCAAGTAGGTTCAAAATCCTCAGTTTTGCTCAGGACCTGTAAACTGATATTTTTACCTGTTATGTTTAATGACTGCTGGTTGCCTCTTCCATCCCTGAGGTTTCTAATAGCTTGTACGGTGCTCCTCACTTTGAATGTGTCTGCCTTCCTCCAGTCCTCCTTTCAGGTGCAATATTGCTGATGGGTGTTCCCAGGCATGTGTTTTGGTAGCCTTGGTCTGGAATAATGCTCAGGTGCCTGTTTTGCCAGATGTCCTTGCTTTCTTTGAAGCTCTTGCAAAGTGTTGTGCAGTAGCACATCACCACCAGCAGTTTTTGCTATCTACCACCAATTGATGTTGTTCTTGCCCAAAAGGGTTTTCCAGCAGAGAGCATTGTCCTGTTTTGTGTTAGCATCTGTACTGAACTCCTTGGTTTTTTGCTAAACAAAGCACTTGAGTAGGATATTATTTTTAATGACACTGTTAATTTTGGAGCAGAACATAAAACCTAGTTCTGCCTAGGGAAATCTCATGGAAACTTTTATGTTGTAGCTGGAAACAAGGCTTGGGTCACATTCCACACAGGAATTTCTCCTCAGTAAGGTTTAGATGTTCGTATAGACCTGTGCTATGGGCTTCTGCATCTTGCCTTTCTCATCTTCACATAATGATCACATATCAACAGGTATGAATTTGTTTTTACTTTGGAAAGTTACTGAGCTCATTAAAGGGCCTGCAAGCTAACGTCATGTGTTCAAAACTGTACGCCTCACAGATCAGCTAGAGGAACTGGACCAGTGGCTTTCCCCCCAAATCATTAAGGAGATGGTGAGTAGTGGTGGCAGCAGAGGTTCTTGCCATGTCTCCTAGTCTGAAGGCCACAATTTCAGCCCCACAGACTGACTCCCACAGCAAGGCACTGTGGCTCACTGCAGCATCAACAGGGTGGGATGTGCTCCTATTGACCCATGTGGATGAAGCTTTATTTCAGCCTCACTGAGTAGTTAGTGTTTCTAATTGCTATTTGTGCTGCTTTAGTGTAATAAAACTGGGAACTGAGAAATGCGTTTGCTACTTCTTTGACCTTTATATGCAAATCTTCCTTGAGGGTCAGATGTTTGTGAGAGAAAAACGATGCCAGTGTAATTTAAAAATTATATGATGACATTTGTTAGCTCGCCTGCACATTGAAATTGTTATTGCCTGTTAATTAATACAAGTAACATAACTGTTTCATTTTTAGAGTGCTGCTTTATCAAAATATGTGTTTGTAATGGTTACGCTGCCTGGTGTAAAGTTGGTTAACATAATAGGTTGCCTGGCCTGATGCTGCTTGTTCTTAAATATTCCCATGATCATTTCTTTGTATTAGTTGGTGTCAGGTTTAGAAAATGAAAATATAAGATGCACTTTTTCTGTCATAGAACTTGAGAGGTGTTTGATTTTGTTGTTGCACAAATATACCTAAACCCCATTTCTGCAACTGTACCAAATGTTGGTCTGCTGATACAGGGGAGAAGATCTCCCTTCAGCTCAGATGTGCAGGAAATGTGGCCAAATATATGGGAACGATACAGGAATCGGGGCTTTGGGCTTCTGCTTCTTGGCTTTCCTGTTTGCTAATAGGTCAACAGGCCAGCATAATTAATTAATCCAGCCTGCACAGAAGTTTTATCTATTTGGCATGTATGCCAAACATCGACTACAAATGTATCTATTTGGCATGTGTGCATGTATTGGGAATCCCAAACTACTGCTGATGGAGCAGGAGTGCCTGCATGACGCAGCACATATTGAGCAAAGGCAGAGCTGACTCCCAAACACAGCCTGGCTATGGTTGTGTTGTGCTCATCCCTACATTGATCAGCAAAGTAATTAATTGGCTGTGTTCCCAAAGAGATGTGTCTGCTACTGATTCCCCAACCTTAGTTCATGTCTCTCCATGGAGTGCTTTACTTATAAACTAAAGCAGTTTCTGCCTCAGACTTTGATTGAATGACTTCTCTGGCAAGAGACCAACTCTACTCAAAGACTTCAGATGTCGGAAAAAGTATCACACCCCTTGCCTTCAAACATACTTTTGCTCCTTGTGAAACTTAACAAAAAAATAATTAAATTCCAGCTTAACTGGAGTCAGCAGCAAAACTCTCATTCACTTATAATCAATGGTGCTGGCACCCAAATTATTTTAGTTTGTGGTGATACTGAAGTTGTTAGACATCAGAAGCCAGGACTGATTGACCTGCCCTGTTGTTTCTGACAGAGTATTTCCCTCCTGTGAAGAGCTTGTTGTTACCAGAGGAACAGAAGTGTTTCTCTTTCAAGTGTGCTTTATCGGGATGGGGGAAGGAATATGTTTTTCCCCACTTGACAACTGATGGTTTGTTACTTCTTTAACTCTGAGCTGTTAGCATAGAATTACCTTGCTGACAAAGTGAAAGCAACTTACTAATTGCTTGCAAGAGAAAATCAACTCCGTTAGAGTTCAGTTGCCTTTGTTCCAGCCATTAAAATGCAGACACTACCTGATTCATATATAAATGGTTTTGATAGTTTCATTATTTTTCCTTAGTAGAGTTTATTAAAAATGCATTTGACCACCTCCCTCTGATATACCCATACTAGCATGACGCATGTAAGGAGAGGTTGATCTCTCGTCACCCTTTACTTACATGAGGACGGCTCTCTTTGGGTCTCTGACTGCAACACAGCAGTCATCCACAGCTTGGCTGGAAAACACTGCTGATGCCCCTGACATTTCACCTAAATTTTAGATAAATGTAGGAAAAAATATTCCTTTAAAAAAGAGAAATAGCTGCTTTGGATCTTGTTTGAATGATGCCACTTCTAAATACCAGATTTCCTTCATTTCTGAATGCTAGGTTTCCTTTGTAGATTGGTCATTGAGACCAGAGATTGTCTTTACATTACAGTGTCTACTTCTTTGTTAGTCTTTAACCTTCGTATTTTCTCCATCATTATGTTCCTGGGTTTGTCTACAGGTTCTCTCCTACTTTCATTTTCTTTGCAGTGGTCCTAACCATTCTGTTAAATGCATCAAGTGTCTGCCTGCTCTTTGCAGCACCAGCCATCTCAGGACTGCTTCCCTTGCTGCAGTTTCAGCATGCCTTATGCACTCTATTTGTGATAGAATCCAGATCATAAAAAATCCTTATTTCATGTGTATGCCTTTCACGTCATGCTGGAAACTGAAGTATTTTCCATTATGTTTCATCTCCTTCATTTTGTTTTTCCTGACTCATTTACTGATGTCATAGATGACAGTTTGTGTCATTGTAATTTGCTCCCATGGAACTGACTCCTGCACATGTGTGTGTGGCATCTGACTCCCAGCTCTTCACTTCTTACATAATTCAGGAGCTGTCAGAGCTCTACCTCAACGTGCCCATCTGTCTAATCTCTCAAAGGTAATGAGCCTTTTTCTTCTTGCCTCAGGCATATTACAGAACCTGACTTATTCATAGATGATGTCTATTAAAATTGTCAAATGCTTTGAAAATTAAATTATTTCTCTAAATAAAGAGCCTCTTTCTAATCTCATTGAAGATGTTTCAACACAATTGCCCTATTTTCTAGTACAAATCAAGAATGACTATACAGAGGTCTGTCTGAGCAGAGAGGTGATTGGGCCTTCTTGTTTAATTAAAAGATATTTGTGATTTACTATAGTGCAAGAGCTCAGAATCTGCCCCTGGCTTAGTCTTGGAGCACCAGCACAGAATTTACCTGGAATAAGGCATCCAGATTAGTGATCTCTCATGGCATGAAGCAGTCAGCATGGATGGGGTGGTGGTGCTTTTTGTTTGCTTTTAGAGCAGTGGAACAGATAAACTTATGTTAATTATTATATTTCTCAAAAGGGTGAAAGTGAATGAAGGGGAAAAAACTGACAGAGTTGCTACATCAATCTAAGGAGAATTAACAGTGAATTATGAGTATGAAATAGAAGGGCATTAACTGAAGTTAGATAACAATAAGCAAAGTAGAGGAAAAAAGCTCAAATTCACATAATTGTATTAGGAAAAGCAGTACCAAGTAGTTTATATTGGAATGTGTTTTCTTTTTTCCCCAAAATTGTTCTGGGGAAAAGTAATTTAAGATTTTTAATAGTCAGTCTTTCTATTTTTTTCCTTTCTTTATTACAAAAACCAAAGCTGATCAAACATTTTGATTTCTGGCCCTTTTTTTCTTTCTCTCAGATGTAAGACCTAGGAAAGGAAAGAAACTAGAATTAAATAAATGAAACAAAATACTGTTTTTTAAAAGTCAAGTTAATAAGATTTTTTAAAAAAAAAATCTAGATAAGATTTAATCAAAAAGCTGTGTTGTTAGAACAAATTAAAATAAAGTATTAAACTGTCCCTATTTGATGCTGAAAAGGGAAAGCAGGCGTACATATGCAAGGATGCATCTGGTCAGAGAGAGAGAAGGAAGGGAAAATGCAAAATGAGTGATACTTGGGATCCTGAATTTCATGAGGAAAGCTGGTCCAAGGGAGGAATGCTGATGGCCTCTTGGGCTGAATCTGTGGGTCAGCCTTCTTGGAGCTAGTCTGGGTGCATGTTGATGGGAGGGTAAGGTCAGCTGGGCTGTGGGTGACGTCCCTGGGAGATAACCCATGTTACCACCCTGTGGTGCTGTGGGTGAGGAAGGAGCAGGGTGAAAACTGATGGAGAGACCCAAGGCAAGAGGTCTAATGGTGCCGGAGTGAGGAAGAAAGGGTGAGAGCAAGTTGGTACGCAGAGAGCCATGTAATCATTTAGATGCTAAAGACCAGTTAGATGATTGATTAATATAGCTGAACAAGAAAATGTACTTTCTTGCAAACACATAATTTACCAAGAAAGGCAGAGGAATACTTAGAATTCAGAAATGTGTTACAAGATGCTTTGCCAAGATATCACAAACCTGCTTGTGCAAGTAGTCTCTTTTCCTCAAAGCAAGAGTCCCTATGACCCTGCCTCAGTGGAGCCTACAGAAAGAAATGCAATGGGGACACAGGGATGGTGGTGATAGTCAGTTCCACTTTGCTGGAGTCCCCTTGTATGGTTAAACAAGCCAAGCCTTTCATTCTTTACTCAGATGAGTCTTTCGTTCTGCTCTCTGCATGGATGAGTGCAGCCCAACCACAGTCACTTTCCCCAGCCTCTGAGCTGGCTGGGTACGTGTTGGCGCTGGTCTGCATGCCTGTGTACATATGGCACAGCAATAGCTAGTGCTTACTCAATTTCTCAATGCACTACCACATCTTAGGTGCAACATATCCGTGGCCTGCTGCCTGGAGCTAGCTCACAGGCAGGACATTCCTGCCCATGAATGCACAGGCTTGTTCCTGTTTGAATCATCTTTCTTGAAAACAGAAGATTAATGAATAAAAATACAAGTATTAGGACTCAAGTGTCTTGTGCCAGTGGCATTAATTCCTCCTTATCGTTACAAGAAATCCTTTGCTTGGTATATATTTGTAGCTTAGATTATATTTCTCTCTTTCATGTCCCTCTTGTGCTGATGTATGGCTCAGACACTGAAGTAATTATCTTTGTTTCCAACTGATAAACTCTTACTTTACAGCCAAATTCTGTTAGTTTGCATTATCACACTTCATTATTAGCTATGTGATTAGTGCAGTTCTCAAAGCCATTCAGCTTCTCCTGTGTGATGTCCAGCCTTTACCAATGTGGGTGTTGCATCCTGGTTTTGAATCACCAGTATGTTTAATTCCCCAAGTAAATGTTTTGGTTTAGCATTGTTAAAAAAAAAAATCAGAATAAAGTGACTATCAAGATCAAACTTTGCCACCCTCAATGAACAACATACTTCCAGACCAGGGTTTCGTTTTTCAGCTTAATCAATTTTCATCTCCTCTGCAGCCAATTCCATGGCAGTTTCACAATTACTCTGTTGGTTTTTTCTCTGGAGTTTACCTTATAGTTTCCCTGGTGACACCATATCAAATAGTTTAATGAAGTCCATGTAAATTAGAACCACTGCATATTATTTTTTTTTTCCTAGAGAATGGGGTGTTAAAGAACAAGCAAACAAAATCCCAAGATACCAAGTCAAAGCTGTTACAATGTACATCTGAGAAACTCATGTCTCATAGCATTTTCCATGCATCTTCATGTCTTTACTTTTCCTTTTTAATCTGTTCTGAAATTTTGCTTAGTTAAGGTCAAAGAAAGAGGTTTATAATTGTGTGGATCATTTTTTATCTTTAAGTGCAGGCATAACACAGACCAGTTCTTTGAACTCTTTCAGTCTGATGCTTTGTCCTTTGTTTTTTCTTTTTAAATACCTGTTGTTAAGAGTTTTCTACCTACTTTTGTCTTCAGGGTTTCCCCTTACTGATTTACCAACATATTCAGTTGTGATATATATAGATCAGAGAAGTGTTGGCTTTCTGAAATTATACTGTCAGTGATCCCCTTTCAGGTCCATATAGATCAGTTTTCCAAGGCGGGGGGGGGACGGGGGGACGGGGGGACGGGACACGACACAAAACCAAACCCAAAACACTGAAAAGGAAAAAAAGAACCTCGCATGTTTGCAGTGTTCAGTGAGTACGTGTGTGTTGTTTGGGGTTTGTTTTGTGGTGGGTTTTTTATTTTATTTTTTTATTTTTTAAATCTCTTTAAGGAATTACTTAACTTACCTTTTGTTAGTCTTTGTTCCCTAACCTTTCTAGGATCCACTGTAAAACTGGAAGAAGAGGAAATATACAGCTGCCAGGTCATGGCCCCCTTCTCTTCTGGGGAAGGCAGTAGAGCATCTCCATAGACCTTAAAGAAGAGGTGCAGTGGTGGGACCAGAGCTTTGGTGTGTAAGAGGCTGCACATTGCTGAGAGCTGGGTTTGAATCACACTGTGAGCATTATCCATACAGTAGTAACCTTTGGCTATTCTTGCTACAAATAGCTACATTTTCTGTGTTACTGTTCTGATATCAAGTGTTGTTATGTATGAGATACAGATAAGTCAAGTAACTCATGAATATTTCAGTAATCCGGTCTCTGACACTGTACAGGTATGTGAAAACACATATTTAATTATACTATTATAGGAAAAGCCCTGAGTAGTTTGTCAGTTCGTTAGGGACACTTTTTATTATGCTTTGCCCTTTTCTTTGCTTTTCCCTGGTTTATCTGATGCTGTGATTTTTATTTTTTTTTTATTTTAATAGATGCTCAGGCAGCACTGACAACAGGAGGGGCACTCAGTGGCATATATTAATAATGCACCACCAAATTAAGTAGGAGGCCTCTATTAAACATCTTATAATTTAAAATAAATAGTGATCTAAGCTTTGAATTAGAGGGTTCTGCAGGTTCAGGTGCTTACTGCAAAAATCAATATAAGGGAGAAGTGATTTCAGCTGTGTAAGCCCCATGGCAAGCAGCCACGTCCTGGTGAGGTGCCAGGCTGCACACAGGCATGATGGGCTGAGCTGCCTGAGCCCAGGGCCTGTGTGCAAACCATTGGGGAGATTCTCCCTGGATCATGTGGTGCAGGGTATGCCCCATTGTCACTGCGTAACAAATCTCAGTTTCTTCATTACAAAATGAGTGATGTTATCAAACTGGTGTGATTTCAGAAGACACAGAGGGCTGAAGTGAAAAGAAAGCTACAAATGCAAGATCAAACAATTTCTTGCTTGCTTAAGACATTTGCCTTATTAAGTAATAGATGAGTCACCATCATTCCCCTAAAAGTGGGCACATGTGTTTTATGTAACGGCATGTGTACATTCATGCTATGACTCATGATCTAGCCTAGTGAATATTCATGTTCTTCCTTTCTAAATTGACTGCTGCTCTCTATTACCATGCAAAGTATGCACAGTAACTTCAGAATGTGAGGTTCATTTTTACTGAATGTGAATTTTCACCAAAAAACATAATTTGAAAATAAATAATTTCAGGTTTATTTTTTGTTTAGATGCATGTATGTATTTAGGTGTGTTTTCCTACAGGTGCATATGTACTGGTAACAAATGCCATATATGTGGTAACTTAGAATTATGAAGATATTCAACCACGCATGGGATCATAGAACCATAGAATGGTTTGGGTTGGAAGGGACCTCAAAGATCATCTAGTTCCAACCCCCCTGCTGCGGGCAGGGACACCCTCCACTAGACCACATTGCCCAAAGCCCCATCCAACCTGGCCTTGAACACTTCCAGGGATGGGGGCATCCACAACCTCTTTAGGCAACCTGTTCCAGTACCTCACCACCCTCACAGTAAAGAATTTCTTTCTAACATCTAATCTAAATCTCCCCTCCTTCAGCTTAAACCCATTACCCCTTGTCCTGTCACTACACTCCCTGATAAACAGTCCCTCACCATCTTTCCTGTAGGCCCCTTCAGATACTGGTAAGCTACAATTAAATCTCCCCGGAGCCTTCTTTTCTCCAGGCTGAACAACCCCAACTCTCTCAGCCTGTCCTCACAGGAGAGGTGCTCCATCCCTCCGATCAACTTCGTGGCCTCCTCTGGACTCTCTCCAACAGCTCCATGTCTCTCTTGTACTGGGGCCCCCAGAGCTGGATGCAGTACTCCAGGTGGGGTCTCAAAAGAGCAGAGTAGAGGGGCAGGATCACCTCCCTCGACCTGCTGGTCACACTTCTTTTGATGCAGCCCAGGACATGGTTGGCTTTCTGGGCTACAAGCGCACACTGCCGGCTCATGTTGAGCTTCTCATCAATCAATCAATACCCCCAAGTCCTTCTCCTCAGGGCTGCTTTCAATCCATTCCTTGCCCAGCCTATAGTTGTGTTTGGGATTGTGCTGACCCACATGCAGGACCTTGCACTTGGCCTTGTTGAACTTCATGCAGTTCGCACGGGCCCACCTCTCAAGCCTGTCAAGGTGCCTCTGGATGGCATCCTTTCCCTCCAGTGTGTCGACCCCACCACACAGCTTGGTGTTGTTTGCAAACTTGCTGAGGGTGCACTCGATCCCATTGTCCATGTTGCCGACAAAGATGTTAAACAGTGCTGGTCCCAGTACCGACCCCTGAGGGACGCCACTCGTCACTGTTCTCCACTTGGACATTGAGCCATTGATCACAACTCTTTGAGTGCAACCATCCAGCCAATTCCTTATCCACCGAGTGGTCCATCCATCAAATCCATTTCTCTCCAACTTAGAGACAAGGATGTCATGCGGGACAGCGTCAAATGCCTTGCACAAGGCTAGGTAGATGATGTCAGTTGCCCTTCCCTTATCCATCGATGCTGTAACCCTATCATGAAAGGCCACCAAGTTTGTCAGGCGTGATTTGCCCTTAGTGAAGCCATGTTGGCTGTCACCAATCACCTCCTTATTTTCCATGTGCCTGAGCATAGTCTCCAGGAGGGTCTGCTCCATAAGCTTGCCAGGCACGGAGGTGAGACTGATTGGCCTGTAGTTCCCTGGGTCTTCCTTGTTACCCTTCTTAAAAGTGGAATAGAGCATCGTGCTGCAAAAACTGCTGAAAATTCTACAGTCTTCTGGTTTTTAAATAGGTTTGGCCTTAACTTGCAAAAAGTTAGCTACACAAAGCCAGACAAGTGTTTCTGTTGTTTTATTTTGGGAGCAAACATTGCAAATGCTCATTTCCAGACCTTAAAGCTGTAAACAAAGAGCTGTCATGGAAAGTATTTGAGAGGAGAGAAAAACTGGTTTTCTTGTGAGTCAGAAAGAGTTTAATAGTACTTTACTACAACCGTGAAAAGCTGAGGGTAAAAAACCCCTACTACATAGGATTTTTCTACCAATGTAACATTTGACGTTTACCACGTCGTACGGCTGATTTAAAAAGGGACTGAGGGAGTGTCACCCCGCTGGTGGCAGAAGGGAGGTCTTTACAGCCACAGGAGCTGCCTTGGGGGATTCTGCAGACTCTCAAACCGCCACATGTCAGGGAGAAAATACACATGAAGTCTATACCAAGTGTTGACTTCTTAATGCTGGTATTGAATGCTTTCAGTTATTTGTCAATAAGGATGAAGCAAAAATCCAAATTTTAATGCATGATTTACTCCGTGCACAGTGGCAGGTAAACATCCCTCACAATAAGGATCCCAAAATATACCTGCCAAAGGAGGCTGAGTGATGCTCAGCTAGTCTTTTTACAGAGGTGAATTTCAGCCACTGGGGACATACTGTTGTTTTTTTTTTTTTTTAAAAAAAAGGTAGTTCGGAATGATATCTACACATAGAAAATATGAGTACCTATGGTGTAATCACTCCAAGAAGCTAGGACAGTATGTGATGAGACTCAGATTTATTCTGTTGTTGTAATTCTGCATGTCTGAGCCAAGAGAGCAAGTTTATCATTGCAGGGAGTGGCAGAGTATCTACATCTTCTTGTGAGGTTCCCAGGTGCTCTTCCACCAAGGGAAAATAAAAAATAAGGATGCTAGTCTTACTGCCAGAAGGTAGATTAAGATCTCTTCTGTGTTCTTGTGTTGCCTTGAAATGTCTGGAAAAGAAATTAATGCCTTTTTTACTCTGTATGAGGGAAGATACAGAGGGAAATTAATGCTATTTGGTTTTGGACAGAATGGTAGTGATTCATTATTATGACCCTACAAAATATCATTACTTGAGCTTGTGTCTGAGAAAAATCCATTTTCCTCTTGCTGTGAAAAAATGAAACATTCTTTTTCAGTTTGCAAGTAATTAAATAGTTATTTTCTGTGTTGGAATTAAAAACCAGTGCTAAAAAGCTGTGTTTGGGGAGGTTTCCCTAAGGTTTTATTAAGTGTTTGGTTGGTTTTTTTACACTGATTTATCTTCAGTACCTGCTGGGAAAACTTCCAGAATTTCTTGCAAAACTGAAGACAGGGTATCAAATACTTTCTTGGAAAGAAAGTCCCTAATCAAAGTCCTAGTAATATGGTCCCCAGTTCAAGAATGAGTCTGGAAAGTATTTAAATACTTAAAATTAAGCATAAGCACTTCTCTGGACTGCATCTTCAGTTGATTTTTAAATTGGGTATTTGCAGAACAATCATTAGGTTTTGATTTTTCTTTTCCCACTGAAATGATTGTGAAAACATGCCTCTCTGTTGATAGTGCATGTATTGCTTTGAAAAGACAGGAAGATTTCTTGATGCTACCAAGTGACTAAAACAAATTGGCGATTTTTACAATTGCCGCTTTTCAGAATATACTTGAACTGTAGGTTCCTCAGATGCCTGCAACCTCAACAGGTGACCAGAGGTGAGGGCTTGGCATTGCTGTGTGCATCTCCACAGTGTGATAGGGGCATGTGTTGTTGCAGCTGTAGGGTCCTGCTCCCCACATCATGCAGATTGGTGTCCTCATGGTTGTGTTCTCCCACCTGTGCACAGAGGCCTTGGGGAAACAAAAGAGGACAGGATGTGTTGGTCTTATCCTGAGCTTGAGTAGTAGGAACAAGCATAGGTTGTGTATCCAGGGACAGGAGCTCAAAAACACCCCCAGGTTAGACAGCTTTGCTCAGAAGCACATTTCTGATCCAATTGCAGAATAATTTAGGCTGGAAAGGACCTCTTGAAGTTCTCTAGTCCAATCCCATGCTCAAGGCAGGACTAACTTCAAAGTTAGATTGGGTGTCTGGGGGTAATATCCACCTGTGTTTTGATCTCCAAGGATGGAGATCCCACAGTGTCTCTGTGACCCACTTCCCTTGTCTGACGACCCTCACTGTGATTTCTTTTATCTATTTTTTTACTATTTTATACATGATTTCCTTAGATCTATCACTGTGACAGTTGCTTCTTGTCATTTTGCTGTGCAGCTCTTGGAAGAGTCTCACTGTCTATAAACACCACCAGGTAGCTGTAGACAGTAAATACGTCCCTGTTGAATACTGTTTTTCCCGTGCTGAACCAAACCCGGTGCTGAACCAAACCCAGTATTTGATGTGCTTCAGCCCCAATCACCATGGTGATCTCTGGACTTGCTGTATTCTCACATGCCATTTAAAAATACATCTGCATAGAAATAGGGATGCATCTTAGTGCTGCTACAACAAGAAGCGTTGCAAGTGCCTACGATACAGAATTCTGTAAATATAAAAATACAGTTTTATTCAGTCACTGAAACTAAAGGGGCCCCTGTAAGGGTGTCATGAAAAGATATATTTTAAAGCAACCTTCTGTTCCAAAGAAAAAGGAAAATTAATTTGGCAATGTATTAAAAAAAAAAAAAATTAGTAAAAATGCAAATAGCAGGAAATACAAAGTTTACAGTGAAGAATGTAGCCTTAAATTTGCCTTCTTGAGCCTAAACTGTGTATCCTATTATGTAATTGTAGAATTATTTGCCATTTTGTAAAGGGCTTCATGGAGCTATAACAATTTATGTCAGCTGACTATCTGGTTCAGATAGTTGTGGACTATCTGCAACTCTTTTCCTTTCGAAAATTGCAGTACTTGCAGTTCAGCTTACTTGACTTCAGATTTATTTTTGCCCTTATGGAGGTTTAACATCAAAGCCAAGACCGAAGGAAAAACTTTTGATTTAAAAATGTCTGATCTTTAACAACTTGTTGGCTTTCATCTGCTTATCAATGAAATGTGAATGTAACTCAGGGAATTGAATACTGCTGATAGTTTAGGAGGAAAAAAAAAGAAATCTCTTTTGCTCACATATGGCCTTTGTGCCTTTGACAAGCCATTGGACATTGCTTGGGTTTTTTGCAGGGAGGGAATTGTTAAGTCATTGCTTTTGATCATTAAGTACGTCTGTTTTTTACAGCAAGACTTACTATGAATTCATGTAGTATTCTCCTTTCTGAGTCTGCCTGAGACTTAGGTTCTCCTTTTGGGGTAAATAATTGACAATCCTTGATTTCTTACCCAATTTCAAATGCACATTGTTAAAATTCAGGCTATGAGTCCCAGAGAGTTATTAAATGATTTATGAGAGCACGGGAGCTCTGCAGTCTGTCCAGGAGAGGCAGGATCCTGGCTGGGGGCTGACGAACGTCTCAAGTTCTCAGCAGGCAGCTGATTTTCTCCAGGAAAAAATGTTCTGAGCTTTGAAGGGTAAAACAAATAAAGACAAATGCATTTAATTCAAAGGAAAAAATAATTGTATTTATTCCAAGAAAGGTTTGAGGATTTTTTCCTTTAGCAAGAGTAATGGTGGTAAACACTCGCAAAGCTGTGTGAAACCGCCCAGTGCCCCACCAGTACAGAACCACCATAGCTTTTGTTTCCCTTTGACTTAACCTTCTGGAATATCTGAAAACTGGAGTACACCAAACTCTTGCTTTAAATAATTCATGTGCTCTTAAGAAAAGAGAAACAAAAATGTTTTTCTAGCTTCAGCTTATTCTAAACTCGACTTAAAGACTGAAGGGAAAAAAAAACCCATGCCCAAAGAACTTATTACTTAACCTCTATCAAAAAGCAAGAGTAGCATAGACAAGAACTTGGCTTTGCTGAATGTTTAAATTATAATTTTAAGGACTGTCAGTAGTAGATTGAACTGGAATTGATGATTGACCACAAAATTCAGTATGTGTGTTTTGAAGTTAGCTATTGGAAAAGATCTGTGGTAGGCATAGGTTTTAATTTAAAATTATGGAGATATTTCTTAAATATATGCAGAATTCATGAATAAAATGTGAATTATTTTTCTGGTACAGTGATGTGCTTAGAAGACTGTAGCTGAAGGAATTAGTCATAAAGTTTTACCTTGTGGAGTCTGAGGGATGCAGTGAAAAAGAAAGCTGATGACTTCAAGCCAGAATCCATGTAAAATAATAAACAAGTATTAACAAAGCAATAGGATTGTTAATTCTGAAGGTGGAGCCCAATCTTGAGCATTGCTGTAGTCAAATTCCCACATATAATTTTTCAACATGAATATGGAAAGTGCTTCCTCTATTAAGGCAGCCAAGATAGATTTGTTGTTGTTGTTTGGGTTTGTTTGGGGGGTTTTTTGGTTACTATTATAGTCTTGGATAAAACCTATACTGCTTTTGAAAACCCTCATTATCCTGATGTCCTCTCCAAGGTATTCCTGCCACTAGAGAACCTGATGTTATTCTGGGACAAACAATAATGATTCTCCAGGCAGTGAAAACTGAAAATAAAACAATAAATAAAAGTAATGGAGAAAAAAAAGGGATCAATGAGACCCGATAAGGACTCTAGCACAGGGTTTTTCACAGAAATGTGGTAGAACAGAGCCAGAAGCATTGGCTCAGACCTAAGAGTTGCCTCTCTTCCATGTAATGTTTTTCTTTCTGTTTATGCCAAGGTAAGAGGTGAAGGTCCGTCACTGTTTATGCCAGGCCTGATGATGGCTGAATCTAGGCAACATCAAAACATGTGGTGATTAGCTCTTCCTTCCTCCATTTCCCAGGTGTGGGGACCTGGTTGCACCCAGGCGTGACTGGCGGTGGCAGCAAAAATGAGGGCTGCCAACTTCTTTCTGGCCACTGTCAGGGACAAGGTGACATACAGAGCAGTGCCAACATCTTTTATCCATCCAAACCAGGAATTTGGGGGCTACAGGATAAGGCAGAGCTGCTGAAAATGTCATTGGGTTTTTTTCTACACATCCGTCCTACGTATGTACCCAGTTGTTTCAGGTATTGCATTTCCATAAGTGCACGTGGAAAACGCTTTTTTAGGTGTCTTTGTGATTCCTTTTCTTTTCCTAGTTCTGTATTGGCACAAAAATAGTAATGGTTCTCTTCGTTACACTCCAAGTAATAGACAGGTGAATGGGCCAAGTTTTAAAAGCAATCATAATTCCTTCTAATTATGGAAAAAGATGGAATCTGGAGTCTGCAATTCATTTTTACCATTATAGACATAATTAAAAAACCCTAGTTTCTCAATATCATAGCATAATTTTACTCTTGCACGTAGAACATGTACATTTTTAACTACTGACAGGAGTGTGTGTGGGAGGATTATTCAGAAATCTGAAAGACTTTAGAAAATGTAATTTTCTTGCTGAGAAGTTAGTGTGTATCAGATTTGCAGAATTTACTTTATGTAGAAAGCATTTTGCTCAAAGTCTGTCTGTGTGTGTTTGAAAACTACTCATGTAGAGCAAGCAAATGAATTTTGAAGTCTCCCCTTCTTAGACCTTCCTGACAAAAACAATTTTTCTCCCAAGGATAATTTAATTCAAAGCAAATTGTATTTGGTGACTAGTATAATATTGGAATCCTATGCTCTGCAGTACACTAGTAGCCAAATAACATAGATTTTATTATTAAAAATAAAATTTATGAATAAGCAAGTGATAATTCTGTCTACTGATATTTTTTTAACTCCATGCTCTGATGCAGCATCATTCATGGAAGAAAATGTTATTGCAAATAAATTTGTGAAACACACAAGAGCACAACCCTACTGACCATTTCAGAATTCAGTCACAAGCAGTTATAAAATCAGATATTTTTAATTCAGAAATCTTATATTGCAGTTAGGTTGGTGTGGGTTTTATTTGTTTTTTCTTATGATCTAGAGTTGAGGCATCTCCCTGCCTATGTTCCTTTGGCAACCCCAACTAACACGTGCCAGGAACATCAAACAACTCATTCACATCTATGGTGAGTGGTGGTAGTGTCACTGTCTCCAAAACCTCCAGGAGCTGCTTAGACCTGAGAAGAAGTAAGGCCAAGGCTGGGCATCCTGCTGTCTGAACATGTCCTCGTGTTTGGGCATGAACTTTCTGCTCATCCTGCCAAAGTATTATTGTGGTATGATCAGGAGTGCCCAAGAGTCACAGAGCCAAAGTGTTTCTGGAGAGCCAGAAATTCTCACTGGCTTTAATGGGGGTGTCCTGCACAGCAAAGCTCAGGTGTCACAAAGCTGCCTAGTGTCTCCTTCACTGTGGAAAGTTGATTTGGAAAAATGGTTTATTTTGTTCACAGCTTTAAAGTAAAAGCTATGTTTTGAAAAAAATACTCTGAAGTATTTTGAAACTTTCTAGAGACTTTTTTTTGAGACCAGCTAAGTTGGAAAAATAAATGATCCAGTGACTATGCACTAATTCATCTGCATGTGCAGCTGCAAAATTATTTTCTGTGCACATAGTGCAAAACTTCTTCCTAAATATGAGGTTTAGAGACCCTTTGGGAGTAATTAACTATAATGCAGAAGCAAATCTAGGTTCATTGCTCATTTAAGAAATGTTTTTGTGCATAAAGCCCATTAGTAAGTTTCCAAAACCTCCATGAATGTTAAACATTTTATTATAGGACTCTGAGTGCTTCTTATTTTACATAAAATCTAATGTAATTCCATGAATTACATTTAGCTTTTGATCCCTGGATAGCAAATTGCTGTCACATGTGTTGCACAGTGTATTCAAGGGCAAAAATCTGGAATTCCTTTAGTTATTTAACAGTGATAGAACAGCTCTTTTTTTGCTGTGGACTACACAAAATGTTGAGGATATGCTTAACATAAGTTGCTATCTATTTTATTCTACTTACTGGTCAATTTCCATACAGCGTATGGGGTTTTTTTGATGTTCTACTGACTGCTTTCCTTCTGTGCTTTTAGTCCTATGCTGTACATGGTTGTTAGGATCCTGACTCTGACGCAATGGAAATGCAAAGCTGCTGTTTTTGTCAGTTGTATAGGACTGGCAGACAAAACGATTGAGTTCTGAGGATGGGATTTAGCCAGGATTGGGAATACATGCCCTTAAGCCTCAGTGGGTGTAGGCATGTGCCTGAAGTTAAAAGTATGTTTAATTTGCTGAATTAGGTCAATGCATGAGACTCTTTCAGAGGCAGCACCATGATGCTTTCTGGCCTGTGTTACATGGGCAGTGAGGGGATGTAATCTGACTTGCCCTCACTGTCAACTAATTTGTGAAGAAGCATAAATCATGTGAGATACTCTGAGGAAGTCTATCCTACCAACTGTGTGTGTGATGAGGGTGCTGATATTTGCACGTCCTGGGCAGCAGGCTGGTTGGACTTGGCTTGCTGGCCCAGCTATATGCTGGTGGACAGCACGAAAGCACAGTGACACAAAAATGGAGGAAGAAGAGCAGAAATAACTGCTTAACTCTTATGAAAGTTTGTCCTTTCTTTTCTCTTAACTCTTTGTTATCTGTTTATTTGGAGAGTTTGACAGCATAGTATCATCTAAGTTACCTAATATATATTGCGTCTTATCCAACACTTATTTCCCAATAGAAACCAAAATATAGTCTTCATTATTATAGGAGAGTTAATCATTAACATCTGAGGGTTTTTACAACACCTGCGCTTTATCGTAAAATATGCAAAATATATCCAAACACTTCCATTTAAGGTGATGGTTTACACTGTGCTTTGGCTGCGTTATCTGGATTGGTTGGAATTTTGTGCAATTACTATTTTAGACAGAGTATCTGTGAAGTGGCTATCAATTGAAACATATTTTGCTCTTCAGACTTGCTTTTGCAGGTTTCACAAAACATTTAATTAGTGATAATCAGCTTTTAACCAGCCAGAGCACACTGATGTGATTCTTTCCCTCTCTCCCCCATAATTATAGGCATAGTCTGTACCCATAAGATAAATTACTTGCAGTCTGGAGAACATCCTAGCCAGCAGAAAGAGAGGGAATAAGAATGTCATTTGCATGGGGATAAAGAAGGTGTTGTGTATACTGTGATTTCAGTGAAGAATATACTTTTTCTTTCCTTTTCAGAATGGTGGACCTGGAAACCAGCTGGAGATTGCAAAGTCTCCTTTCCTTTGAGGTTGCTTGTCAGTGGTCATCTTCTATCACACTCAAGGAAACTAGAAGAGCTCCACACTAGCTTCTGTAAGGTTTGCTTCACTATGGAAGATCAAACAATTTTCTGGCTCAGGTTTTGTGAAGTTCGGCATTTGCCTTGGACCCACAATTTGGAAAAAGGATCATCTCTGAGGCACGGTTAAGAGACAGAAAACCCAGTCCCAGCGATGAGCACTTTAAGTAGCACTGGAATATTACTCAGCTTAACGACAGTGTCTGTTATGCTGGATTTTAGTTTGCATGGTGGTCTGATGGCTTGGTCCTTAAGCAGCAATTTGACTCTGAATCAGAGTTTGCCTACATCTGATCCTCTTAATGCCTCTGAGAAGGGTGAAGTCTCTCGGATGTCCGTGAGGGAGAAGAACTGGCCTGCCCTTCTGATCTTGGTTGTCATCCTGCTGACCATTGGGGGGAACATATTGGTAATTATGGCTGTGTCCTTGGAGAAGAAGTTGCAGAATGCCACAAACTTCTTCCTGATGTCCTTGGCAGTGGCAGACATGTTGGTGGGTATCCTGGTCATGCCCGTGTCGCTCATTGCAGTCCTGTATGGTAAGTGGCTTCCCTCCTTGTTTGACTATACGCTTTTGCAGGGAATCCCCCAAGGCTGCAGCAATCTGCTTTGCCCAATTTTTCCATGCGTTAGTAGCTTGGGGAGTATCGGTGTGGACTTGGCCATGGGTTTGTGCTGAGGTTGACCCTCTGCTGGGTGAGGGCAATGCTCTGCTGGGAGCAGAGCTTGTTTCCATGCTGCCGGGGATGACCCGTGAATGATGTCAGCATATTTATTTATTTTTATTGCCAAGGCCACGCAGAAAAACTGCAACAGTGAGTCAGCTTTTTACCTTTTGGTTGGACTGCCCCAAAACTAGCTAGGACACAAGAGCTTACGGGAAAGCTGAGGAGTGTATTTGTGACTGACCAAGCTCTAAGCCAGGTCAGAATCAGTTCTTGAGCTCCCACTGATATCAATGAGATTTGAGCAATAATGTGGTTAAGAAAGGAGGTTTGCATTAGTAGATTTGATTCAAATAAAAGCCTTCACACTTTGCATTTATACCTGAGCTTGCCCTGTGCCTTTCAGGGGGTTATTTTGCCTCTCTGTTCCTCAGTTTCCCTATCTCTAACCTGAGGAAATGCCCTCTGTTTTAAAACACTGAGATCTGCATGTATAGCTGTAAGCGTTTATTGCTCCCCTACCATATTAGGGTTGGTGTGTTTGTGCTGAAGTGAGGCATTGCTCCTGCACTCAAGTGAAGAATCACTGTCAGCACTTCAGAGGAGTAAAATACCAAACACATCCAACTTTCTCATCTGTCTGGGACTCCAAATCCAATTTTTTTTCAGTGTGGTGCTGGGACTCCTTATCCCTGGATATTACAAAGGAGTATTGCATTTGCCTCCTATCTCTGATCATCATGTTTGTATGCTCATGTATGAATATAATGTGTGTGTGTTTTAATATATAACAATCATTTCTGAAGTCTGTTTTCAGATTTTCTTTGAAAAGTATTTTAATATTGATATTTCTTGGAAACAAATAATGCTGTTTGCTTACAGATTTGATTAGAAATTGGTTTACTGTCCTATAAAGTAAAATGTAGGGATATTTATGTGACGACTTCTCCTGCCTAAATGATTAAGTCGGATAGAGATTCATTTTTAAAACACATTGATGAAGCATACATAATTCCAAAGCTTATATAACTTGTCTGCAGTGAGTTAAATCAATATGTGATTTAGGTACAGATCCAGCCATTGAGATCTTATGCATAAAGCTTTTTATTTTGGGCTGTCAAAATAGTGCCATATCTAAATCTTCTGCATATTACAACATGTGTATTTTATTTTTAGCATTTTACTCAAGTTCCCTGGAGCTTGAAAGTGAGCATATAAATACCAAATGATTTGATTGACCTGCACTTGCATAAATTCTATGTTACCCAGTGACTCAAAAGAGGTGGAATTATGGAAGTGATCTTCCTACATACATACTTTCTGAGTCTTTGGAAACTAATGGAAATGGATTTTCTGTTTGGCTAGAAAATGATTACTTAAGGTCGTTTAAAGGTGTAAACTATGCTGCATATTTAGACACAAGTAAATATCATTGATCTGAAGAGGAATTGTCATTATTCCTTTCTTCAAGAGCACCAGTAGTACCTGTTGATGGCCTAAACACTTCTCTGCAGGCAAATGACACTAAATGGATTTTTTTTAATTTATTTTTTTTTTGCAAAAGTTATAATTTCAGAACAGGCGTGGAAAATCTGTGAGAAATGACAGTAGCTGCTGTTATTTCAGGGGAGCCAGGAGGATGCTGGAGCCATGCTGGGTGCTGGCTCTGCTCCCTTGCTGGACTGGACCAAGGCAGCTGTGTTGCCATCGGGCTTTGTGAGCGGAGGAGGAAAAGCTCCATTTTGGGGAAAAAGGAGCCTCAGAGGCATTTGTGGAGTGATTTGAATATGACTCCTGTGAAATCACTCTTCTATATTATTTAAGCTGCTAATTGTGGAAGTAAGCAGCCAGGCCTGTGCCACTCCAGCAGCAAGGGGAGAAGGCTGCCAGAGAGAGTAGAGAAAGTCTGTTCCCTCTCCAATTATTTGCTAATTCATCCTGAAAATAAACACTTGGTTTGATACCTAGAACACCTTGAATACTGTGTTCAGTTTTGGGCCCCTCAGTACAAGGACATTGAGCTGCTGGAGTGTGTCCAGAGAAGGGTAACGAAGCTGATGAAGGATCTGGAGAACAAGTCTTATGAGGAGTGGCTGAGGGAACTGGGGTTGTTTAGCCTAGAGAAGAGGAGACTGAGAGGAGACCTTATTGGTCTCTACAGCTACCTGAAAGGAGGTTGTAGTGAAATGGGTGTTGGTCTCTTCTCCCAAGTAACTAGCGAAAGGACAAGAGGAAATGGTCTCAAGTTGCATCAGGGGAGGTTTAGGTTGGATATTAGGAAAAAAATTTCACCAGAAGAGTGGTCAGGCATTAGAATAGACTGCCCAGAGAGCTGGTGGAATCACCATGCCTGGAGGTGTTCAAAAAACATGTAGACATGGCACTTTAGGACACGGTTTAGTAGGCCTGGCGGTGTTGTGTTGAGGGTTGGACTTGATGATCTTAAAGGTCTTTTCCAACTCCAATGATTCTATGATTCTGTAAAGGGCATGGACTGACTGGGTATGTCTGAGAGGACCCAAGGAAAAAGACTGAGGTTGTGTTAAGGGTATTGATCCTCTTTAAATCCACCATAACATGCAGATGCCCTTTTCTAGGCATCTAGAAAAGTCACTTAGTATATAAGACTAACAGGGCACATCAACAATCTCAGCATTTGATGGTTCATGTAAATAAAACATGCATACAAGAGCACAGAGGAAAAGCAGGTTAAACCTCTCACTCATCATTACATACAACTTGGACCAAATACAGCTGTGTTTTCCTCAGCTTCACATGTGCTGGAATCATTGGCTTTTCAGAGTCCTATACCTATTTCTAGCTTGGGCGGGGGGCAGGAGGCAGGTATCCTGAATATTATACTCGGCTTAGTGGACCAGTTCTTACAGTAACATGAGACAGCATCTGGAAAGACTCTTGGCAGAGTTGCAGCATTAACAAATGCTATTATAACTGACAGCCTCCAGAGATCCATCACTTATTACTGAGTCTGTTTTATCTGGTGTCATAAGTAGCATCTCTGCACCATTGCACAACCTGATTTTGAGGACAAAATCTGGCCTCTGTGTAACATGAGATTTCTTGGCTTAGTTTCCTCTGAGCTCTAGTTTTTGGAAAAATGTTCTTCTGACAGCCGTCTGCAAGCACAATGAATGCCACAGTGGCCAGTAGGGCAGTGGACTTCTTTTCTGAGAACTAGAGGCCAGGAAATCCAAACGTATACAAATGCTTTAATAGGTTTTATATTCTGTTTGATGTGGTAGCACACAAACCAGTATCAGTGATTAAGGGGGCAAATATTCACACATCAGCAAAACTCCTCTGAGAGTGAGGCGTATGGCCATGAACCAATCAGGGAGACTGTTACTGCTTGGAGATGTAATTGTGAATGTTCAGTCGTTTTTATTCTGTATATTTTACCCTGTGTGTTCTATATAGTCTACATGTTACGACACTGGGCTGTTTCAAAAGCTGCCATATGCTGTACGGAGAAATGTGTGCAGTGCATCTCTTCCAGATTTGTAGAAATCACTTTTAATTTATGTGATGGGATAGGAACCTTAAAAATAAATAGAGGAGTGGTGAAGTTGTTTTAAAGTTTCCACATCAGCTCTCAGCCCCAATGATGAATTCTAGTTTGCAGAGTAGATTCATTTCCTTACTTTTCAGCTAATGAGGTAGATGAAGTAGATTTCACTTCAAGCATAACCAGAAAATTGAATAGACACCTTACACAAAGACTTCTGGTTTTCACTGGTTTTCTGTTCTTAATTAAAAGAAGGAAAAATCAAGTTGTCAGTTAATTCCAGAACCTTATTACAAAGGAAGGGATGACAGGATGCTTCATGCTGGATTTTTCACCAATTAGTCAGTGCTCTGATATATTTATCAATTAGTCTTTCTTAAATGTCTTAGACTAATTAATGAGTTGCATTTGACATCTTAGAACATTTTCCATAGCATGCAGTTCCTAAAGAACTAAACAAATTACTATGCTAATTAATAAGGATGTATTGGGGAGACTAAATGAGAAATTAACACCATGTTTAATCTCAATGGAGAAACTTCTGATTAATTAAACATACCGGTGTGATAGGGCATCAGATATTCTGCATGTAATGGAGCTGCTGACAATACAGAGATTGTCTCCTCACCTCTGAGCATTTTAGGGACAAGCAGTGGTGGGTTTGCATGGTGTCTAGTGTTTATGGGAAAGAAAGAACGGGCTGCTTTTACTAGGGCTAGAAAGGAATGCAAGAGAATCTCATCAGCTGATCTGAGTGGAAATTACAGAAAGTATTAAATGTTCTTAGCTCTAATGGAATGGGTTCACAGCTGCTAACAAGTTGCCAGAGTGTGGCCAGCAAGGGGCCAGCACACTCATCTGCAGCTCCAGGTGCCCAGGCTTCTCTCTCTGAGTTTTGAAAAACACTGTAATGCTGGTGGCCTGACACAGCTTCAGGAAGGCTGGTATTAGATTCAGCATTCATTAGCCCCAAATGCTGGACCAGCTTTACATCCAGATTATTGTTATTATTGATAATTATCATCATTATTATGTGGTGACAGAGATGTGCTGAGCACTTGCGGCAGACTTTGCTGTTTATTCCCCATGCAGAGGGAAGGGGGGAGCAGAAAGAGCTGTCAGTCAAACAGCCTGTTCTGCAGTCTCATTTCGCCTGACCCTGCTTTGCCGTTCTAGGGTGGCACTTGCTATCAGCAGTGAACATCTTGCAGAGAGACCTGATCAGGCGAGACAAGGACAAGGTGTTGCTGAATAAGTTCCTGAGCACAGTCGATACTTGAAAGGACAGATGGAGGGTGTCTGGGGTGTTTGTAATGCAGATCTCAGCAGTGCCAGGGCATGCTGCACACCTTGATGATGCCAGGTATTGTCTGAAGCTGCAGCAAGGAACAATGTGCCTCTTCAACATCTGGAGCCATCTGCTCTCTAATATTTTTATTATTATTAGTTTTTAATTTATTTTTTCCCTGATGCTTTCTAGTAGTGACTCTCGAGGTACAGGTTAGTATTTACTGCTGTCAACCAGCTACAGGCACCTGTGCCCAAATGCTGTGTGAAAAGGATACAAGGAGTTAAATACAGTTGTTTTGGTCCTTCATTCTCAAAAAAAAAAAAAAAAAGGTTGTTATACTGGAGTTTCCTTAACTTTGATGTATTCATGGTTGTGAGTTCAATGACTACAGTTGTGTATGTATAAGTCCTGCTGTGTCAGTTCACCTGGATTAATTAACAGTCTTCCCTTTCTGACAAACTCCTGGCTTAGTTTTTAGCTAGTTATTATCTAGTCATTGGCTGATGTAGTGAACTGATGAGATCACCTTGCATTATTTTAACGTAACAAGTTGTTCTTAAAATCCATCAATGGTCTAAAAAAAGGTAAATCCATGAACTGGTAGTGGATGTTTTGTCCATGACCCGTCACCCATCGCACTGCTTTGTCCTCCCTGTGCTGGGGCAGCATCATCCTGCTGGTTCTGGTCTGCTGGATATGCCTTTGCACACCTTGGGAAGGACTGCGGGTGTCCCTTTCCTCCCCCAGCTGGTTTAAATGTCTGTGTTACTGCCTGTAGTAACTGCTGCTCCGTGCTCAGCTCTGCTAGCAGTGGGGTCAGCTGAATTTTTCAGATGTTCTGGGATTTTGGAGCCCTCCCAGCCTGGCCAAGGGGCAGAGTGGTGCTGCGAGCCAGGGCTGGTGTCATGGCAGTGGAGAGCAGAAACACCATCCCAAGAAAGGACACAAGTGAAAACAAGCACAGTATCACCAAGGCTCCATCCCCAGAGAGCACCAGCAGCGTCTCCCTGCACAGTGGAAGCTTGAGGAGCTCTTTGAACATGAATATTTATCAGGTTTAGCATTTGGGCCTTCCTAGGGCTACACAGATACTTACTAAATGCTTCTCTCAATACTGTAGTGAGGCTTTAAATATTTATATGATTGATGTTAAGTATTAACATTACTGTCAGGAGAAAGGAGAAATCTCACTTTGTTAAAATAAAGACCTTACAAATTATGTGATAGGTGCACCACCTTCACTCAAAAGAAGCTGGTGCGGAGTGGTACCGGTTCCTGTATGTGTTTGTTGCCTCTGATTAATGAGCTGGGATGGTGGGAAGGAGCAGAGGGAAAAGAAGTTTTTTATGGCTTGTAACCAGGATCCTCAGAGAGCAGCTGAAAGAGAAGAGAAAGCAAAGCCAGAGACTGGCATAAGAGGAGTGAAGACAAGGCAAATGCCTGCAGCAAAACCCTGGGTGTGAGGGTAAAAGCTGTGGGCTGCTAGCCCACCCATGGTGTGAGCCAGTGCCAGCTGAGCCTCCCAGAGCCTTATAAACATCCGCCTCTGCCCTGAGAAAACTGTATTTCAGCAGCAGTTCAGGTGCATTTATAAGGAAATTATTTTTAGGGATGCAGATGGTCCTTAGCTCTGTGACACCCAGAGACAAATGCTGTTGTTCTGAATATGCACCCTGACACCTCAGAGAGCGGGATCTGCTCTGCTGTGGGCAGGCGTGCTCTGAAGATGGCCCAGGAGCCATGGGGATGGCTGCAGGCATGGGAGGATGTACTGGTCAGATGCACTTTCCTTCAGACAAGAATGGGAATTATTTAAAATCTCTGAAAAAACCTAAACTACATAGTTACAGGGATCCTAAGCCTACCACCAGATGCAATGAAAATAAGAAAGGAAATAGCAAAATATAAATGGTTGCTGTTATCTAAAATATCAACTAAGGTCTTACTGAATGGAAAAGCCTGGAGAATCAGTCTGGAGTTCTTTTGAAGTTCCCCACAGATTTCTTGTAACCTCAGCTAACCTAAATAATTCTGGGAAATCTAAAAATGTGCTACCTCATTGTTTACCCTCTTTCCAGTTTATTAAATACATAAAAAACTTTAATTCAGAATATTGAATATCCTGCTACTGGATTTTCTCCACATGAACAACTGCCTGTTTACCTAATGTGACAAATGGGATTAAGTTATGGCATATCTGTGTTGCTGTTGGGAAAGAAAGCAGTGTATGGTGTGCCCTGAATCCATGTAAAAGCTTCTGTCCTGCTACCCAAGGTTTAAATTGTGCTTGGAGTGAGGGGAGGGGGTGGAATACTAAATAGCCTCTTTGATACTCTCTGTATCCTGTTGAATATGGGACCCTGTATGTAGGCAGCTAAATGTTAACTCGCAGGATTTTCTAGAGCCCCTGAAAATATTGCACCCTATGATGACACTCTGCTTGATCGTGTTTGGACATTGCCTTAGGACCCTACATAGCTTTGGCTTGCATCAGTTGAAAACTGATGGCTTCTGGTCAACTGAGAGTTGAAGGCTGAAGAGCTGAAATCAGCACAGGAGCTCAGGACTGGAGAGGGTGATGATACCTGGCAGGAGGAGAGAGTGATGCTACATGTCCTTTCTCAGCAGTGATTAAACTTGATCACTTTTATCGGCATCAATCTCTTCCAAAACACTTTGAGTAGGAGCCTTTAGCTTTTAATTGTTATACTGAAACCTGGCTTTTGATGTGTCTTTTTATTGATGTCTTGTCTGAAAATCACCTCAAGGTTTTTGTATTCTTTTGTTGAGAGATGAGAAATCAAATTTGATATTTGCAGAATGGCACCAATATGAGCTGGATACTGGAAAAGGGTCATCTCCACCTCTTCCATGATGAGCTGCTGCCATGCTATGTAAAACAAGACACATAGACAGCACTGATGGTGAGGTTCTGGTCTAGGAAAGAAACAGTGAAAGGTTTCCTGGTCAAGCTTATATATCTTGGCTTCCTTTCTGCCAAGTTTCTCCTTTTGAGACAATGCATGGACTTTGGTTTCAAGGCTTGCAAGCAAGGGAACAATCCATAAATAAATTGTATAAATTCAAGGAAGCAAGTCAGGGAAGTCTCTGCTGCCTGCAGAAAGACTGTTGTCAATTAGGAGGTTTATTTTAATTATGTTAAAGTATTACTTTGAGTTGGATTTGACTTCTGAACAGCATCTCAACCTAAAGTTGGGGAAAGCAAGAAGTGCTACAGAGTGCACTTAGCTAGTCTGGAAAGTAGCTTTGCATCACTTCTAATATCTGCAGGATCTGTCTGTCTTCTAGTAGATTAAATTACAACGGAGTTCAGCGTTTGACCTGCCATCACTTCTTTGTGCAGATGGTAATGTCCTTTATCAGTAACTGAGCTGTTTTTTCTGTGTGTGCTGCAGCTGCATTGACAGATTTAGAAAGCTTGTCACTTTTAATATAATAGGAACCAGCCCCATAAAAATTCAGATTTTAGTAAAACCTTGGCTTGCATCATAAATTTCTCCTAAAAAATTCCATGGGACCCACTGTAAATCTTCTGTATGGAAGCTCTTTTCTATCCCTCAGGACAAATCTGTCCTTTCCTTAGCAGGCCTCTGCGCAGCAACAGCAGCTGGTAAATTTGCAGCATTATCATGGCAAGCAGGATGTGACAGCCAGGAATATATTTCAGAATATTGGGAGGGAGAGGAGCAGGCAGGGCTTGCTGGTAGTGCACCCCAAGTATCATCTGAATTGCATCCTTGGAGATCTTATGCCCCACCAGAAAGGATTGCAGGCAGCTCCTTATGTCAGTGATTCCTGCTGTGTTTGTCTGGCAGGATGATTTGAGTCTTTCCTCTAACACGTGCAAGAGCACACAGCCACACCAAACCCCAGCCCAGGCCATGGTCTTTGCTGTGTGCAATGTATAGGGGCCAGAGTCAGAGCAACGATGCATAGGTGCAACCAACCATAAATATCACCCAGCCTCCACGATATTTTGATATTCATCTTACCTGCACTGCCATCTGTTACCAGAGGCAGGACAACTGAACGGGGTGTTAGTAACTGGCTATAATGACTGCACAAGTGTCCCTTCTGGGCTCTCTGCAAGGCTTCATTAACTTCAGTTATGGACACGAAGGTCACATTCCACAAGGTGTACTGCTCCGCACTTTCCTTCTGAAAATGAATGCCGTTATTCTTCATTACATAATAGGGAAACGAATGCTTTACCCAGTGAAGCTCCCTCTCTCCTGTAGCTGCTCTGCTGTAGCTCTTGAGGGCCTGGACTCCCTTGTGCTACACACCGCTTGATCCCTGTCATTGCAGAAAAGCAGGGAGCAAGGGCCTCTCTCCAGCCTCTGCTCTGGAGACACGTAACATCCTGAATGAGCGTGTCACGGCAAATAAAACTGCTCAGAGTCTAATTACATTTTTTATTAAAATATAGTGCATTGCCAAAGCTGAAAACTCTGAAGACGTGTATCCGTGTCTACAGCACTTCTCCTGGGAAGCTGGAAGAGGAATGGGATTATTCTTGCTGCTGGTGAAGTATTTTTGCAGCATGTGGGAGTCCAAGTGCCCATTCTGCCAGCTTCATGATGATCTGTTGTGCAAAATTTAAAAATTTAGCCAGTAACATAATGATCACTAGGGTGTATTGGACTATATTTCAAGATATAAAGTAGAGCTTCTGTCTTGAAAATGTGTATTTTTAACATAACTCTATTCTTGCAAAAATCTTCAAAAGTTCTCATGTTTATTCTGACGCTGAATAAAAACAAATTTCCAACCCTGTAACACTGCTAAGAAACTCAAATGCTGTCCTTCAGTGTGTTCAAACAGCAAAAGTCACTCCAGGGTGGTGAAGCTGTGAGTTCCAGCCTGCAACTTGCAGGCACGTGCTGTGAACAGGGCAGCTTTCTGGAGCTGGTGGGAAACAGGAGCCTGTTTCTGTGGTCAGCAAGTGCCTTCCTCCAAGAAAGGAGCTCATCACATTCATCTCGACAGCAATGAAGACAGCTATGCCTGAACTTACGTATTAGCTGTTCCCTGCAAGCTTCTTGCCCGTGACTTTGGCATTGTTTGAGTTTACTTGCACGTGGCAAGTCTTGTCTTTTCTTTTTTCAGGAGGAGAGCAGAGAACCCCTTACCTTAGGTCTCTAATCTTGCTTGCTGTAGTGCTGAGCTCTGGATGATGTAGCAAAGGGTTTGCTGTTACAGAGAGGATTTTCCCCAGAGTAAATCAACACCAGCCTTAAGAGAGAGTTTGCATGGCACCTTTCCTACCTGCTGTGGGCAGGGCCTGGCAGTTCTGTGTCAGGTCTTTGTGACTAATTTGAGCTCTGCTATAATCTGCATTGTTGAGCATCAGTTTACGGGACTCTGAAGACTAATTTCTTCTGTCAGATACAGAGGCAGAACTGTTACTATTTAATTCTTTACCACCTGCCTCTTTCTTGTCATTTCTTCACTCTGCGGTGCCTGATACCATCCAGCTCTGGCTTCAGCCTGCTTCTTGGTATAGGCAGAGGTATTCTTTATTACCCTCCCTGTGTTCATTACCATTGACAAGAGGATCTTGTCTGTATGCCAGCTTTAGAAGAAAACACCAGAGAACAATAAACATTTCATGTTTGTAAACATGGGGGTTTTTGCTCCTACTGACCTCTTGCTGTTAAGCAACCAGCTACCTTGCCTACTGTGGGTTAATGGAGCCTTTAGCCTGTGATCTGCCAGAGATGATGTTGCTGCACATGGAGCTCAGGCTGCTCATTGCAGCACGGATGAACACAGCACAAAAACTTCCAACAGCTTCTATTTCTGGGAGCTTTCTTCACGAGGGCTGGTCATGGAGAAAGTTGTATGGCTGCTTTCTGTTGTCCGCTAGAGCATTTATTGATTGCACACCCTTTGAATCAGCTTGCGTTAGATTTAAATAAAAAATGGCCTTCCGGAGTGGTCAAGGGGAACACAGAGCCCCTGGGTATGCACTCAAGAACAGGGTGCGCATCAGCGGGTCAGGGGGCTGTGCCAGCATCCCAGCCTGGCAGTGATGGGTGTCAGCTGTGAGCGATCCACACGTGCACCATTCGATAATCTTGGCACGTTACAGCACTGCCAGGTACAGAGCTGATCTTGGCCTTTTTCAGGAAAATGTGCTTGTGGCCGTGATTGTCACAGATTGTGAGGGATGCTGCAGAGACTCATCATTTGCCTGCTGGGTTTGACAGATTATTTTTGCAGACAGAGCCTTTTGCAGAATGGCCTGAACAGAATCAGTAGTGCTAATCTGGAAAATGCTGTATGGAAGTATAAATCCATATTTCTGAGATTAAAGGTGACCCATCAAGTAGAAAAGAGAAGTCCTTTTTTTTTTTTTTTTTTTCCCCCTCCCCCTCTAGATGTTATTTTCTATATGTGTTACTGCCTCCTTTGCTTTAGTCAGTGGCAGCTGGCTGGAGGTAGGTAACATTGTGTGATTGCCTGTCCGCGCCGCCCCGCCCTGTGCTTACAAGTGGACCTAGGGAATGGCTTCATACAAAATGCACCAGGGAAGATCCTGACCGTGCTAAAGTCAGTGGGTCAGTGGGAACATTGGCAGCAAGTTCAGAGAGACTAGGGCTTTTGCTAGAGCACTTCTCTGCCTACTCCAACCCTCTTCACACTTCTCCTGCCTGGTCATGCTGTAGCTCTTGGCATGACTATGGCAGCATCCTTCATCCAGAAGGGTCCCAGTTGTTTTGCTGCTCTTCTTTGAGTCTAAGGAAGTCTCTTCTGCCACTGCAATGCAGCTCCCTTCGTGGCATTGCTGTTTATTAGGTTTCAGCACCATCACACAAAGCACGAGCTGCTCTCCTGTTAAAGCTTTTTGGTACATACAGATAAGAGAAATGAGCTGGCATTAGTCCAAGTAAGATGACCTAATGTTGCACAGTGTGAAATATTCAGGGCTGAAATGTGCTCCCAGCCCGTGCAGGGCCTGATTACCTAAAGTGTATTTTAGTGGTAATTCACTTGCTTGATATGTTTTGGGATGAAAAGCTTCTTGTGTTGCCTTTGGCTTTGTGAGGCTGGTTCTCGCTATGGCGCTTCTTTTTTGCTCCATGTTTCCTGCTGGAAAAGGAGTGAACTCCTCTCTTCTGGGTTGGCTGAGACTGTTGAGCTTTTTTGTTGTTGTTGTTGTTGAGTTTGGTTAAAAAAATAAAAAATTAAAAAGGCAGAGGAAGCAAATTCACCTTAGAGAAAGAAATCATATTTTGCTGAGCCAACATGATCCAAATAAGAAAATGATATCACAAAGAGATTCCAAGGAGAGTGTCCTGATCCCCAGGAATACAGGAGCGAAAAGGACTTTCTGACTCACTGTGTTCTGTTGTTTGCTACCAAGTATTAGTAAGATACTGAGCTACTGCAGTCATATCTTACATCTTCCAAAGCCTGTTTCCTTTCAGGTCTGCCTGCTGTTGGGATGCCGAAGCCAGGATCTGTATGTGTCAGTGTATAGCAACAGAAAGCCATGACAAATCTCCGAGTACCTTATTACAAAATCAAAAATTCATATCTTTGCCAACCTCAACTTTCTTGCAAGAAGCAGGTTTTAAATAGAAAATCCTAACACTGCAGTGTGAAAAAAGCAGAGCCTCCATTTACCTTTGTACTTTGTAAGAAGTAAATGTGTTTTGCAGCTTTCCTTCAAAAGTTGATAAACTGGTCTGCTTCCCCTTTGCAGTTTTATCCAGGGGACCCTGTTATCAGTATTTCCTCTCACATAGCTCTACCAGGGCACAAGAAGTCATCACTAGGTCAGTTAGGCACATCGTCTCTAAACCATTTAAGGCTCTGAAATAAAGCCAGAACCTAACTGATAATGAGAGCAGGTTGCAGTGGGCTCTTGCTAAGTGGAGACAGGTTTTTGCACCATTTCCAGCTCCACAGTTCAACTTCAGATGTGGTCTCACCCTAAAACACACCACGGAAGCAGTCCTAGGTAAGCACTAACTGTGTAAAATATCACTGAGGCATCTCAGCGATGATGTTTCCTGGGATGCAGCTTCTACAAATGTGGCAGAAAAGACCAGAGAGTCTACCTTTTTCCTCCTCCCAAGTTCCTGTGAGGTGAAGGGAAATGTTAAAATACTCTAGATGATTTCAGTGGATTAACTCCTACTTACAGTAGCTGAACATATGGCCTTATAGTTTTCTAATTTACCCACAGCATATATGCTACATCCAATCAGGGAGCTATTTTTCATATTTTAGACACTAAATTGGACAGGCATATCTTCCCTGCCCAGTGTAATTAAGAATTGCCCATCCAAAATAAATCTTTCATGTTCAAGTATGATTCATTAGAATAATTTTGAATGGCACACATTTAAATGCTGCTATTTAATGCAAATAAAGATTTAGATCCAATTATATTTTTTATTTCATCCTTTTGCTAAAAATATTTGGAAGATGCAATGGGTTTTAAAATTCACAGGAGTACAAAGCCCTCAAAACCTGGAGTGTGTATAGTTACATTTCTGTTTTACAGAAGTACTGGTGTCAGTTTAAATACGGCAGCAGTTTTAATGCTGTCAGTGCAATCTTCTCATGCCCAATTTGCTTCTAGATCAGTGAAGCTAAATGTGCTTTAAAATGCATAAATCTTTGTTTACTTTTTATGACAGTAGCCTGTTAGATCCAGTGGTAGCTTTGTAAGTGCATTGCCTCATTGCAATTGATTTTTATGAGTTTAGTTGAAAAGAAATATAAACTTACATGCTTTGTAGCAAACCAGAAATTGATACAAGACAATGAGAAAAGCGGAATTGTTATATATAAAAACAAAAGACCCTATCATGATAAACTATTCCAGAGATAAATTTGCTACTTTACAAAGGTGCCAGGCAGATCACCGAGGTAACAAGTAAAATGAAGACAGCTCATGTGTTTCCCACAGCCAGATTTAGCCTCACCTGAAAGGCAGGACAGCACCACCTCTGCGTGCTGGGGCCGTGTGAGACATGGCCACCCAGAGTCTTCCTTAGGTATGTTTAATCTCCTATTCTTAAACTTAAATTTTAAAATAAAGAGAAAGTATTTAACCAGAATTGCAGACATTTTCCCAAGATTGAGTTAATTTTAGTCTATGTTGTTATACATAGGTATTTACCTGTGACAGCTTCTTATAGGGACTTTCTCTTAGATATGGATGCTAGTCCCAGCCTAGGTGCCGCCTTGCAAAACCCACCGGAGTTCAGCTTCAGCTGTAGCTCGATTCTCCCTCATTCTCACAATCTGTTAGGCAGCTGGAGGAAGATCCAGTTAAAATGTGTGCCCCCTCTCCAATCACACCGCAAAGTCTGGTGCTGAAGCAACATCTGCTCAGTGAGCAGGGGAGCTGCCTGTGAACTGACATTTGCTTCTACTGATTTTTGTAAACAAGGTGATATTAAAAAAATAAAGGGGGGGGCGGGGAGAGAAGAACAGTAAATTCCATAGAATAGCAGAGTGGAAAGGATAGCAGCTCCCCTTAATCTTCACCGAAATGTTACATTAACTTAGGAAAGTGGGAAATAAAATATTCTCCATTTAGAAGCATCGTACGTGTGACCTGGAATTTAAAACAGATGTGACGGGCCTGGGCTGTAACAGAGGAGTGCATCTCAATGGCTTCCTCCATTCTGTCCATCTTGAACACCCTGTACCAGTTATTACTTTTACTTCTATTTTCTCTTATGGATAAAAGCCCTTGTTTCCCCTCCTAGAAGGTGCCTGCAGCTAAATCTAGCAACTGTTTCACACACCAAATATCTAGGACGTATTATCATGCTGAGAACTTGCTATCTCTTCTTACTCACCCAGCAGAGCGAAATTGGGATGAGGAACTAGTTAGTAGCATGTGTTCCTCAGCACTTGCCAATGAGCAGTTATAATTTCCAGGAATGGTCCTGCTTGCAGTCTGTTGTAAAGATTGACATATGGCTCATTTTCCTGTGCTGGCTGCAGCTGCAGATATTGGAGAATGTAAGGGGAAATGCAGAAGGACTCTGAGGATGGTCAGCTGTATTTCTGTACTCTGTCTTGACTTAACGAGTAATTGAAAAACTCTTTCATCCTTGTTCTGTTTGAAAATTATGCCTTATATTCACTTGGGAAGTCTGTTGTTGCATGCAGATAGATGCCTCATGTCAGCATTTTGCTGTTTGGTTTATTTGTGTACATCCTATCAAATTTGTTGCTTTTATTGTATTGTGTTATGGACACCATTTTGTGAAAATAAGTATGATTTCTTTTCAGCATATGGTAACCTTAATGTTCTTTATGTGATTAATACAATAATATCATAATTTCTTGCCTAGGGGCTCAGTCTGAGTCATGGTGACATGCCCAGACCCTGAGGAACAGACTACTGCATTTTTAGAAGAGGTGCATGTAATAGGCCAATCCAGCCTTTGAGCTTGAAACTGTGGAAAAATCACTGCCATTATGCAGGCCAATGTGTGTATATATATATATATAGGCAGCTGCTTTACACAAGATGAGAAGAAATACAGAGAAGCAAGGTGAAATATCTGAAAAGCACTTAGATATATTGTAAGATGAATATACCCATGTAATACATTAGTTTGAATTATGAATGTTTCCAGGATTGGGTCAATTAACTGAGAATTAACTCAAATTTTTCTTCTACTTCCTTTCACATCTGTCTGTTGAATTGATATCATTAAATTCTACTCAGCAAATTATGATTTTAATGTCTCTCTCCAATTCACATGACATATCCCTTGAAAATCTAGTTCTACAGTTTTCTAATATTCATTAAAATATGTGCAAATACCCTCGTAGGTTAGTTCACTTTCTTGAGACCTAATGGTAAGAGTAGCATTAAGGTCCCATTTTGTGTTTTATCAGCACATGCTGGGAAAGAGGCTCTGATGTGATTAATCTGCTTGCATGGTAATTAAATGGAAAATACATTGATGGAAGAGGGACCACATGCCAATTGCTCTGCCTTGCACTAATTTGCACACTGCCTCATTGACGCATACAACCGTTTTCTGAATGGACAACTCACAAGAGAAACAGAATGGATCCTCACTAGCTTTTCTGCTGAAATTGTCATTAAATGAGATGAGGGGAGTTTGTGCATGAACCTGTCATGGAGCCTAGGCTGCGATTACCAATATGTGCTATATTCTGAGTTCATGCATTATTTTAAAATATATATTCCATTTTTCCAGCCGCCTCCTTGTTTTCTGGTTGTAATAAGTCTCATTTTTTGAAAACTGTACTATTCCTGCAGGAACTCTGATAAGCACAGTGAAAGCAGTGGGTTTAGTGAGTGAATCTCTCCTCTGAGATGCCATCTTGGTTCTTAGATGAAAAAGCTTCAGGACTCAAAGGTGAACAAGTAAGGCACAAACATGAAATACCTAGTTCCTCTATCAGCTCTTAGGTACAAGATTTCATGGGCAAAGCAGGATGGTCTATAAGGTTCTGATGCTTCTCTGTTATTTTTTGGGTGGCTTGATTTCCATTCTTGTTGACATGTTGGCAGCAGGCTGTCTTATCCAGCTGTGCTGGAGTTATCGGGACAGACCAGTTGTTACCCTGACCAATCTGTTTCCACCTTCTCATGTATAATTTTTTTTGCAATGTGTTTATTTTAGGTAACTTTTGGGTGTTTCACTTGTTTTTATAAAAGTCTGTTTCCATCCCCTATCAGAGGTAGCAGCTGTAGAAAAAGGTCTTCGTGTGGTTGAGATATGGAAATTGTATGACAGGCTTTTACCATACCTATTTGGCACCCACTGGGATGCAGAAGGCTGTAAATGCGTGTCTGACACCTATGAATATTGATTGCTGGTTTTAGGAAGCAGCAGAGCTCTGTCCTTACATTTGCGCATTTGTTCTGAACGGTAACTACTTGTTGCTCTACTATTTAAATTTTGAATTTGTTGGGTAAAATTTTGAATTTGCCAGTTAAACTTTTGCTGATTCTTTCTCATCAGCTGATCTGCAATGAACAAAAAGAAAGATTGCATTTTAACACAGCAGAAACCAAAAGTTGTGAGTCTGCTTTACTGTCTCCATCTAAGACGCACAACAGCAGAACAAGGTTATTTGTTTGATATAACACAGTGAGTTGATTTTGACAAGCATGAACACAGGAAAAACAGCTTCCAAGATTAAGTCTTTTAAACATCTCCTTTACATCTTTATCTACTATTGCATACTTTATCTACTTTCACATACTTTATCTACTTTCCGTAATGATTTTTCCAAGCTTTTTCTAGTCCGTATTGGGATAAATACCTCTTGTATCTTGGGAGTAACTAGTTCTACTATGGCACCCATATTACTCATTTACATTTGTTAAATCTACGGCAACACTTATTTTATTACATTTTGCTAGATTACTATGTTAACACATTATTTTATTATCATAGTTATCCCTGGTTTTGATTTGTAATCAAGTGCAAGATTACATTGTAATAATAGTATAACCATGATAATAAAACATTGATGCACCTGATTACAAAGCAAAAACAAGTCTATCAAAAAACCCAATGGTATAACTTAACTAAATATCATTTCTTTAGTTTCTTTTTCCACCTCATGAAACCACTATAATTTTCTGGGTAATAGTATTCTTTCTAATATATCAGTACGCCCACACTTCATTTATCCATATTAAATTAAACTTCTACTTCATGTTAATGGAACTTACAAGAGGCCTACAATTTCTTCAAAACTCAAAAATAAAGGAGTACAACTGTAGCCAGATGGTGGTCATATGTTAAGTTTCACTTTGCCTCTAATGTTATGCGTCTGGAATACATTCCAAATGGGATCATCTCATCCTGCATTGCCGTTTTCAACAGAGACCTTTTCAGGATTCAAAACTGCATGCCTAAATCATTTGTCAGAGAGGGACGTAAAGTCAGGCAGGATTGATGGTGCTGCCTGTTTGTTTTCTTTTTGGCTGAGGGATGTCACCTGAATTCCAGGGTGTGAGGATAAAGGTACATGTGTTGGTATAGTCTGAGGTTTATCTATAAATAAAGTTGTGCTGAGCTGGCTCTTAATGTGTCCTCATGAAGCTGTTTGACAACAATCTGGCATTTTATAGACTGCAAATGCTGCAGTATTAAAGCACCATAATCTAAGATTAAATCTTATTCCAACTTCAAGTCTTTTATAGTAGACTCTGTTAGTAGTGAGCAGTTTTACTTAGTAACAAGTTGGTACAAAATGCTTACAATAATCCAAATCCTTAATATGGTATTATGTGGTTTTGCAAGTTGGGCTGTCACACTGAATAACAAATTGGTTGCTGGGAGTAAAGGGCTGATTTAAAATCCTGCTGCATCAGGCTGGTCGGGGTGAGTGGGGGTACCAAAACCCCATGTTTCTCAAGAGGGACAGTGCAACTTTGACCACACGCAGCCTTCCCAGACCCCTGCTTTCCCAGGGTTGCTTTGGATGCTTGGATATTGGTGAAAGGGTGACCTGCCCTGTTCACAGCAAGGGAGCTTGGGACGGGGCTGTCCTTTCCCAGTATCCTACCCCGATGGGAGGCTGGTTCTCAGCTAGGCTGAATGAATCAAATCGTACAGGAGGGCCAGGAGTGGAGTGTCTTGGCTGGAGCACTGGCTGCTCCTGGGCTGACGACAGAATTAGCCTGCAGGCCTCGGCAGATGAGAAAGGAAGAAATACTGCCATGTGCCAAGGTGAAGTCCGCAAGACTTCTTCCCTCCGAGGCTTAATGTAGGGACATCCCCAAACTGTGACTCTGTCCATACTTCCCCACAAAGAGGCTCAATTAAACATGAACATTTAAAGTTTGTACTTTCTTGCAGTGGTAGAAGTGAAGCAGATCACGCCAGGGGCTCTCCACTCGCACGTCCATGTCCTGCAGGTATCTGGGCTGTCTAGGGCTACTAGCCTCCTGTGCTGCTGGCAGAGAAATGGGCTTTCTGGCAGGCACCACGCTGCCTGGCTTATCTGCCAGGGAAGCTTCCAGACCTAGTCCTGCTGTGGAAAATTATTTTCCAGGCCTGTGAAAGGAGCCTCTGGGGTTCCTATTGCCTGGCAAAATGGGAAAGCATCTAAGTATTTTGGGAAGAAGTGGGGAAGGACAGCCAGGTAATTAAGGCTGACTGTGGAGGGAAGGGGACTGCAGACTTTGAAACATTATACTGGAAGATAAAGGCTACTGAAATGTTATTTTTCACATATTGCGAAGAACTCAAGCAGTTAAGTAACTTGGCCCAGTTTAGCTGCAGTTGTTTGCTTCATCTCATTTCTACATCCTGTTCCTCAGTTAAAAGAAAGTTATCATCAAAATTCCCCCAAAGTGTAAGTCTGGGTTGTACCACTACAAGAATCCTGATGGATAACTGTACATATCTGGATGCAACCTAGTGGCTGTGTGCACACTTGCATGGTTCAGCAGGCTGTTCCTATACAGTATAGAATTGATTAGCAATACATGCATTTTCTGGATTATGATTAAATTATTTAATTAAATATTTTAATCCTGTTTACATACTGGATGAATTCTGTTCCACTCCTCTTTCAGGGAAGAACAGTGATTCTTCGTTGCATTGCCTTTTAATTGGGGCAGGTTGCACACGTGCACAGGTTACTATGCTGAGTTGACACATGGTGGCCATTAAACTCTTAGAAAACAGTGGTGCTTGCTCACATGTTCACAGATTTCCTTGGGATTACTGCATATGGAATAGTGTTCATTAGCAAATTATTCCTTGAGAAAGCCACCGAAGGTGCTGTTCTATCACCTTTCAGAGTCCCACAGTGAATGTGAGGAACTCCAGCCTGACACTTCTCCTATAATGAAAGACATACCTGTTCTTGGTCAGAAGCAGCCTGGGTACGGTGGCAGAAATGCTTTGTAAGCAGGAGGTTTGCATCAGGTATTCAGTGACAGGAGGACAGTAGATGGCACTCAAGTATATGGAGCAGAATTTCTAGGCTTCTTAGCAATCACCAAATAATTGCTTTTTACAGTGCGTTCTGTGGAGCACTCTCACACTGGCATTTTTACCTGTACAATCATGAAGAACCAGAGATGCCCATTGGCTTGGAGGAAGCTAAACAGGGAATGCATTTTGCAAGTCCTTTGGTCTGAGAAATACCAGAAGTGGAAATAAATAAGCATCTATGAGTGTCACCAAAATATGGCTTATTTCCCTTGCTTGAAGTGATTTCTTGCCATTATCAGTCTCAGTGACTGCTTATAGTGGCTTTTAAACTCATCAGACAAGCAAACCGTGACTCACACTGGCATGAAGTTCAGCCAGACAATTAACCCACTGTCCCTAATAGCTTTCCTGCTGTTGAGGAAGGTGCACTATACAGTAAGAAGGAAAGCTGACTCACTGAACTACTTCGATATCCCTAAATTCCTCAAACCACTTAAGCATGGGTTGCACTTTCCATTGGCATTAGACCAGTGCAAACGTCGGGCTGTGCTGAACGAGGGCCAAAATGATGGTTGTGTCCTGATCACATCCAGCAGCCTGCAAGCAAATGGGAGGCAAAATCACTGCCACTTTTCAAACTGCAGATTGTGCTTTGGCCTCACATTATCCTTTATATCCCAAGATGCAATTCTTTACTTCTCCCCACATATGGTGAAAAAATACTGATTGGGTGTGCAAGGTATACCAGTCTAACAAAACTCCTGAAAACATCTGCATCTGCATGCTCAAAGTTAATGCTAGTGATTTGCAGAGGTTGGTTTAGAGTAACTAGGTCAATTCTTATTAAATTGGCCATCTTCCTGGAATATTTAGTAAAAGCATTGGCTAGGTAAAGATGACAGACCTGTGCTCTCTGAATACAGAGCCCTTTACATCAAATGAAGGAGATTCTTATTATGTCTCTTTCCATAATCAGACATTTTATGAGGATTTGGAGGCCAGTTTGTTCAGCTGCATTGCCAGGAGGGACCCTGAGCTGAGACAAAAGATTAATCACAGGTAGGCTCCCAGACAGCTGTTAGGATGGCATGAACATCTGAATTGCCACTGAGTTATGCTGAAATCAAACCTAAGCCAGTCCTAGGGTAGAGCCATAGTCTAAACTTTATTTGATATTAGAAACTCTGAGTTTGAGCAGATGGCTTCTTTGTTCCAACTAAGGTAACTGCTCAACAGCCAGCTGTAATCTGAATAATGCCACATCATTTTCAGTTCTGCATTTTAGTTTCCTCAGATGATCTGTATGTTTTGGCAACTATTTCTTCCAATAATGGAACTTTTCCAATTTCATCAAAAACAGGGAAAACCACCTGTTACTGTCACATGTTTGCACACTTTGTTATGAAACAGTTTTTTGGAAAATATTTATATTTTTACATTTAGAAGGTATTCATTTGAGCTCTGTGTTTGCTTGTGGGCTTATTTTCCAGCATGCTGTTGGTTCAACTGTTGTTTTATTAGTTGTTTGAGTAACGGGTGAAGGCTGATCCATAACCTGCATGAAGGAAATTAAAGGAGAGACCACTGTCCTGCCATTGTGCTGACATACAGAACATCAGTAAAAAGAAAATGTTTACTGGTGTGAATAATTTATTAGACTGTGTTTTCATTTAGATAAGGTATTATGAAGAACTTATATCTCAGAATTGTGTGAAGCAATCATATCTCTGTTGGAGTTAAAATGCTGTAAGGAACCCTTTATATGAAGTTGATGATACAATTCAATTAATTGTACCATTGCCCTGTTAACTGTCCATGTCACTCAATGTAAAAATTCCAGATGCAGCTGCAGATGCTTTAACTGTGAGCACAGAACATTACTGAGCCTCCTACTCAAGCATAGTTTTAGTCTCCACCAATAAATTAAGAGATTAAGGTAACATATGGATTCATGGAATGACAGACCACACCGGAATAATTTGATATTTCCCTAAGAGAAGAGATGCTGCCTTTGGGATGGTAACAGCGTTTTCTGTGTTTTCTTCTTAGCAAAAATCCCATTTTATTAGCAGGGCTGTTTTAAGTATAGTATGTGATAAAGCTGGCTCCTTGCATTTAAAATATCACTTAAATGATATTCATGCAACCTTTCCCTAGATCAGATAATTACATCCATTCTGGCTTTAAATTTTCTTCTTTCTGACAAGTCCTGTCAAGACTCCAAGTCATTGCCATACTGCATTGCCAAAAGCAAAATCTAACACAGTTATTTAAAATTCTCAAAACAGCACAATGGGTGCAATTGTTTAATTTGCAATACAATACAGTCACATCATTTAATCACTATAACTTGTGATGTAAGAACCAAAAGAGCTTTGGAGGCACATCCAGCTCCACCAGGGTTTCCCTCAATGGTGAGGGGTTTCCAAAGGAGACCGCACTGTTCCGTGCCCATTGCCTGCTGCTCCCTGTCCCAGGGCCACTTGTGCGATGCTGATGGCCCCATGATGTGAAAAAAGAATAGCTCAGAGATAAAAACGAAGCTCAGGAATGGTGGCATGGCCCGGTTTGGATGTAGTTGGTGGGACAGACTCAAGCAAATTCTTTGTGCAGAGTTGCACGATGGCAAAAAGGCATCTTCTAGATGCAGAGGTTCAGGTCAAGTGCAGAGTGCCAGCGGTGGTCTCACAAACACCGTATCTGTACACAGTGTCACCCTCCTTTTCTTACTTGGTGGTGTCCTCCACCCTCTTAGCCATCATATAACCAGAGAACCCATCCTCTGCTGAGCATCTGTTGGGACCCTCAAGCCTTTTTGCACTTGCAGCATTCAAGAATACAGTCCTCCTAAGAGGTGTCTTCATTCTTTGTGTGTAGGTTATGTCCCTGTGCTTAGCTGTGCTAGAATTTATACTATTTAAGGGATCCAGATAGCTTTAGGATAGCTTTTTTTTCTCTAGAAAAATGCAAGCTAGAAAAAGAATGCAGTCAATTTCTCATGTAGCCCAGCACCCAGGAGGTCAATATGACAGATAAACATTAAATTCCACTCTATTGATGATAAAATCAGAAGCATTGGCAGTGCTGCCCTTGAGATCAGCTGCTCCTCTAGCCAGGAAGCTTGGCTCACGCACATGATCCCTTCTGCGAATGTGCTAGTAATCACTGAGGACTGTGGGGGGGTCAAGCAAGAAGTTCTGTACTTTTCAGGCATGATGGAGATTTTCAGCACCCTCAGTTGTGTGACTCAGGGTGATACAGATGTCTCTGAGTCATTTGTCTATGTAAATCTGAAGGAAATAAATTTGCAAAAAAAGAGATACGTAGCTTTACGCTTACTGATGTGGTATTTCAGGGTAAGAAATACTTTACTTTCTAGATAAGAGAGAGAGAGAAGAGAATAATTTAAATTCTTTCATTCCCTTGGAAATAATGCAATGCAGTAATGTTGAAACTGTATGTAATTGCTTTCTATTTTTGTAAAGCAGCTACGAAACTTTAAAGTGAATGCTGGAAGGTCTGGTTAGTATAAAATGCTTCAGTTGCAATACGTTAATGGTGCAATGGAGGTAAAAAGACACTTAGCGGTGAGCAAGGGTAGGCTTTTTTCCACTGCACACAACAGTGGATTTCCTTGGAATGTGTGAAAGAATCTTCAAAAGTTGCAAAATCTTTCCAAAAGTGACAGGTTTTGGGTACATCTGGGTTGCTGTTTCCCACTGTCTGCATGCTGCTCTGAGTTACAGCAAGGAAATCTGAGCAAATGCCGTTACTGAGTATTGTACTCTTCTCATTTTGAAAGACTGCATCCTCATTTCTCAGGGAATTAGGTGAGGCATCTTCTGGTTTTTTGTCATCGAGCTTTCTGAGAGTCAGAGCAGTAGATCAGTGTATGGCCTGGAACAGATCTGTGGCAGCTAGAAGATGATCAAGAGGTGCTTCAAGCATGTACTGTCTTGCCCAGTTAACTGCTGGGAAAGTATGCTTTGTACCGGGATTAAGATTCATTCAAACATAATGATTTCCTACCATTTTTAGTTCAATTTTTTTCAAGTAGTTAAAGTGAAATGTAAATTCAGTAAGTATCAGAACCCCAAAAGGAAAAATATTACCTGTATTTTAGTTTTTGGCCAAGCCAATGAACAACATTAAAAGAAGCTGTAATTGAACAGATAAACATCTCTAGTTCTTATTCTGCACCTCTTCGCTCTGTTTTCTGTACATATGCATATGTATATATACATTATATATGTGTGCGTGTATATATATATATAAAAAAAAAAATTGTCATCATGAGCCTAAAAGACAAAATATACCCTTATTCTTCCTTATTTTGAAGGGTGCTTTTTAACCTTTTATCCATCCTGTTAGGTATAAAGTACTGGCTAAACACAACAAATGTGTTCTGAAGCCTTTTCCAAATTCCCATTTGTGGCTGGAAAAGAAATGATTGCTGCAGCTTACTGTGAGTTTGCCATGAAAAATTTCTGAAGCTACAGGGATGAATTTTACATAACTCTTCACTTTATTGTGGTGTAAGCAGATACTTTGTCACTATTATTCCAGACTTGTCCTGAGTGTTACACTGCATATTCCCAGGAGGTATCCTGGGACAAATTGTGTTACAGGGGTAGTATATGTGTAAGCAATATGTATAAGAAATATGTATAAGCAATAGTTATTGTTTTAAATGTAAATATAGTGAGCCAGTCCATTCGTAGGGTGATGTGTGTTACCCTGTGTATGTACACAAAACTCCTGTCTACTCCAGCTTAGCAAAAAAAGCTAGGTAAAGCTCATGAGATTTTGTTCTAGGTTTTTGGGGAGAAGGAAGGGGTTTTGTACCAATCAGCCTCCATCTATTCTGCAATCCCATAGTTGCTTTTCAGCCGCAGGTTCTAGCACTTCTTTTGTTGTTCAGTTCAGCCATTCTCCTGCAATCTGGAGCAATTCTGTTTTACTATTCGACATAATTAATTTTGCTTCCATTTGCTGTGTTTTGGATTATTCAGTCACCTCCTGCTGCAGTGGCTGGTAATTTTGACTCTCATGCAGTTAACAGCACAATGACCATAATAAGAGTGTTATACAACACTTTTTACCCATATGCATAAAACCTCTGACAAAAGTGATTAAATTTCATTGTTGCCATCTTTCTTGATGGAAAGCACGAAAAATTTAAGGGAACTCTCCTCTCACAGCAAATTAGCTACACACAGAGATGGTCTGCGACTTTGCCAAAATGCTTTTGAGTTTCTGTATTTTGCTGCCAACAGTTTGTGCCCATCTCAGCTGTTCAGTGACATGCAGGAACTGTGGTTTGCTTTTTCATCCCAGCACAGGAGATGAAATCCCAACTATGGACCATGACTCCTGGTTAAATATGAGTGTTTGACCTACGTTTTCTGTGAAGAATAACAGCATCTCAGGTTCTATGAGATGCTATTCAGTGTTGGAGGCTGAAGTGATATACACAGGCATTCTGCAGAAATTGCCTTCCAGGAAGGAAAGCAGTTACCCAGAAGTTTCCTTAGCCATTCTCCAGAAGTTTCCTTAACCAGAAGCTAGCACTGATCTAAAAGTAATATCATTGCAATAGTCTTCTACACACTTTTCTCTGTGAATTTGTCCAGTGTAAACTTCTAGCATCCACAAAATGTCTGGAGGCAAAAAAATATGCAGTTTGATTACACGCTGAGTAAAGAAATACTGCCTTTTGTTCTGATGTCCTGGATTCATCTAATTCCCTTCAGCACTCTCCTATCTGGTCTACCAGCCAATGCATTAAATATATGACTGATTTTAAGGGTACAGATTAATTCAAGGTACAAAAATCAGAGATTCTTACAAAGAATTTCATTTTTGCTTACCCAGGTGTTTAGTTTCATTCTTTCTGGAGCCAAATTTGGACTGAAATGCATGCTTTTCATTGGAAATACAGTTACTAAAGCTTAGAAGTGCTGGGGTCCAAAAATTCGTTTCGCTCAGTCATCTGCACTTCTAAATATATGCTAATTGCTATTCTTTGTGTATTAAATGAGAGAAAATAGAACAAATTAGAGAAATATTACCTTCTGCAGATAGAGTATTTCTGAGGATAAGATTGTTTTAAAGGTATAGCACCATTAACAGAATTGGCTTTTTAATCCTTGTTTGCATCTTGGCACAGTCACAGAGCACATTTCCTATGTTTTGTACATTTACTCAAAACAGAACGAGCATACGCTTTTTTTTCTTTTTGTACAAATTACTGGCTCGGTAGGCTGTGTAGGTGTTTTTCAAATGCACACACTATGCTTACTTAAAAGTGATTGCATTTTGAGATAAGATATATATTATGCCCTTCCTATCAAGGTACAGTCATGTGTTACAAGCTGCCATTCTACAAATTTCCAGAGTGACATTTTATTATTGCAGATCATTTTAGGAAATTTCCTGATAAAGTAAAATGTCTCCTCATATAACTGCCTTTTCAGCTAGAAGCATAACAGAGTGCCTTGGGACACTAAAGACTAAAAGGATTAGCCATTAGGAGGGCTCTCATATCACCTTTATCTTTAAAGACATCCTGACAGTTTGCCTGGGCAGTAATTCTGGGCAGCATTACTTTGATCTGTTGGTGGCTGTGGCACCTGCAGTACCAGGGCTGACAGCAGGCGACACCTACTTACCTCACACCATGGGTATTTCTGTCATTTCTGTCATTGATTTGTCATTTATGCCATGACATTTACTGTTGCTTTTGCTTCTGCTAATTTTTTGGTTGTAGTTCTGTTGCCTAGTTCACATCAATAGCAGAAGGTGTTCCAGGGGGAATCAGTCACGGGAAGTGTTCGGGTAGCTCAAAGGAAGAAGAGAGGCTATTCATCATTCAATAATGCTGAAAAGGTGGTTGTTGTAGAAACCTCTTCCAGGTCTAGCAAATATCAAGAATCAGATTGTACCCACTGCAGTGCCATAGATCAGATTGGAGATGCTCCCACGCAGAGGAGCCTGGAGGCCTGGCACTCCTTTCTGGAGACACCGGAGATTTCCTGGCCGTCTGCCTGATGGGGGGAGCAGCCATTACCATCACCGTCCCTCTGTGTAGAGGCTGCTGCACAGTCGCGATCGCCCCACGCATATTCACAGGGACCGCTTCTTCCGTCAGGGCACCCTCCCTGGTGCTTTTCTCCAGGTCTTGTGCTCACAGCTCATTTCAGCCTGTATCAGAAAGATGGCTCTGGCAACTCAGAGGATGAAGTAGCAAGGGATAAATAGTGACTGACTATGTTTTAGCTTGGGCTGGCAGCAAAAGTCTGGGGCTGTACAGAGTGCAACTGTACCACTTGAAGAAGATCAGACTTGTTCTTCCCTGGGGCATTAAAGACCCAGGAAATGAGATGTGCTTCGCTGGAGCTCCGAGCTCAATTGCAGGTTGATGGCAATGATGTCCTAAGCTATTGCAAAGTGTGAACGAGAGCAGGAGGCACAGAATTTGATCGTAGCTTTGTAAAGGGGCTGAGTCGTAATTTAACCAAGTTCAATTCATTTGTACAGCAGAGGTGCCTTTTAAAATAAAGATGCTCCAGCCACAAAGTGCTTTATTAGTTCCCTCTGAAATGTTTGTTGCTTTGGATTTCAAGCCACTTACAGTCCATCTAGTAGGGGCGGTGCAAACTTACTGAAATAAATGGTTTATCTCCCCAGAGCTGAGGTCTTGTTGTGTGGGTTTTGTGAATTACTTAGCATTTCTGTGGGTTTCCCACTGGTAAAATGAGCTAATGTGTCCATCTCGTTCTGCCATGCTCTTTGTGAAGGGCTCCTGGGCTTCACTGGAACAATTTGTAATAATTTGCTCTGGTTCAGTTCATCTCAGGTTTCTGCATGTAAGGTATCCTGGGTCTCTCTTGGCTGGGTTATTTGTTTCAAAATATGCTTTCTGAGACTAATGTTTCTCCATTTCCATTCGAGATCAGTAGCATGGAGCTGCATCATTCTTAATACAACATTGACTCTGCAGAGTGATGTTTCTGATCCTTGGAGTGAACTTCAAGACTGCTTTAGATATCCCTATTCTGAATGAAGACACAAGAATATCTCATTATTCAACTATTATGAAGTCTCTCATGTTTTTAGCTGCTATAGATACTGTTGATAAGTGTGTTAGAAGCCCAGAGCTTGGCAGGACATGTTATTGATCTCACACAATCCATTCCGGGCATTAACATGGGAGTATCATTTACAAATCAATTTTCTCTGAGCTTTAATTTAAATACCAGTGCCCCTTGAGGATCTTTCTGGGTCACTTTTATTCTCAAGCTGTACTTCCGCTTGAGTAAACTGATTAATAAATGCAGGCACCCAAATTAGCTGCGTGCCAGCTGCTGTCAGATGTAGCTATCTGGTCTGTTCACTTTGCTGGCATACTTGTATCTGTAAAGAATAATACTCAGCTCTGTCTACCTTCAAAACATTTTTCAAATTTCAGCCACTCAATCCCAGCTGCTCTGTGAGGAGGCAAATATTCCTCTGTTATTAAGGCATATATTGCCTGGGAAGAATATTTAAGTTGAAGTAGTGTCATTTAGCTAGTTGTTAGACTGTGCAGAAAAACTGTCTGCTACCTGTCTCCTCAGCAGACAGAAACTGAGAAGTATGCATCAAGAAAGCTTTAGAAAGGATCTGAGCGAAGTCAATGTCACACAGCCTTGTGCAATCCATCAAAAGAATGTGATGAGGCAATTATAAATTAATGTAATATTTGATTTTGTAAAGATATGGGGGAACGGTTAAGAGAGAGGAACAGAGCTAGAATGGTCACTTGGAGGCACTGCCAAATTAATATTGCTTTGCCTTTAGCTAGTTGTCACAGCAAACAGATGTGTGGGAACTGGCTACAGGTTTATGGAGTGTCCGGAGCTAGGGACTGCCTGGAGAGAGGCCCCACGAAAGAGTTCTTTGTCCACTCCTCATGCACATGCCCCTTACTGGTATCATAGAGTTAAAATATCCCAGTGGTTTCTCAGAAATGATGGCCTAGCTTCCCAAATTATTTCCTTTTCTTTTTTCCTTTCATTTCTTTTCTCTCTATGTTTCAGATTATGCTTGGCCTTTGCCTAAACAGTTGTGCCCTATATGGATTTCCCTAGATGTGCTCTTTTCAACTGCATCTATTATGCATCTCTGTGCCATCTCTCTTGATCGGTATGTAGCAATACGCAATCCCATTGAGCACAGCCGCTTCAATTCCCGCACCAAGGCTATTATGAAAATTGCTGCAGTTTGGACCATATCCATAGGTAAGCAATGTGGCTCACTATCTTAACTGTGTCTTAATGAATAATAGTGTTACTCCAATTTTCATTTAGGATTTTTAAAAGGATACTCAAATTAATTTACCTGGCCTGCATGTTTGAATATAATAAATGATTACTGAGAAACAGAAATCTTTCATTGTGGTTGGTCAGTGACCAAAATAAGTAGTCATTTTTCAGAATACCACCACTTCCAATGCTGAAGCATTGCTGCTGTGTACATATCAATATGCCAATAATAACGGTAACACAGACAAATGGTACTATAAAACTGCTGTGTAAACAAAGCAGAAAATAGCATTAGCAAAGACTCTGGAAGGAAAACCCAGCCAGTACAAATGACGCGTCTACACTGCAGTTGCTGCAGTTAAACTCACTCAAATTCTGGTAGCGGTTTACGTGAAGCAGCGCAGAATTGAAGGCAGGCTACCAGCGAGGTATTTACTGCTCTTGTGCAGGCTTTGTAGCCCGTATTATACTCTGCCACATTTGGATTTTGCTGCTAGTACTGAGACACTTTTTTATCACTTTGATAAAAAGCGATAAATAAAGCAGCAATAAAATAAGGAAAAATGGAAATATGATAGCAAGATGACTGTAATATCAGGAATTATGTGAAGAAAAACATTTTGGGGGGAATTCTTTCAATGTGCTTTATAAAAGAGACATTTGGGGCAGGGTCAGAAGAATTGCACTTCCCTCTGCTGTATTGCCTATTTTGCTTGAATAAGTCTTACAAAGATTTAACATTTAACTTTTCTGTTGTAAAGCAGTTGTCAGTTTCAGTGCTGTACTGCAAGGAAAAGCATGTTTCAGGTGCTTGAAATTCTCTTGGGTTTTGCCTCCTTTAGAAGTGGAATATGATACTGGATGTCTAGGTGCTGCAGGGGCCACTTTCGAAGAAGCTTGCCATGGAAAAAGGCTATGGAAAAAAGCAAAAAAAAAAGGGGAGGGGGGAAGATACCTTCTCTTCTCATGAATATAACAAGAATATCTGTTAGAAAGCACTTTTCACGTGCTACAGGCCTGCTACGGTTCCTCTAGGTAATACAATCCACAGTGAAATTGGATTGGGCTTAATCAATTCATTTAAGATTTTTTTTTAAATTATTATTTTAAATTCTCTGTGCTGCTTGTTTGGCATAAAAGAAAGCAAGCTACTGAATTCAGTGCATAAGCAGTCACATGTAAACAACTTCATGTGCAAGATGCCTAGGCTCGATTTGCACAGGCAGTTCAGAGTCAGCACAGAATCTGTGCCCTGTGTTGCACTGTAAGACAGAGGGAGCAGCTGGTATCCCCCCCCCCACCCCAGCAGAGCCATATATTTCTGTCAGCAGCATTAAGTAGCACATTGCAAAACCTGGGCAATAAGACTGGTCTGCTTCCATTTCTGGAGCTAACTTGCAGATTTTTGCCTGTGCTGCTTTACATATTGCAGACATATCCTTAGAAATTTTGGCTAGTGCTTAATGAATGTGCTGGCCAGCTTTCTTAGGTGATGTTTAACAAGTCTGCATTTACAATAGGATGCAAAACAGGTGAAATAATGAACACTAAAATAAATAGCTTAGAAAGGAGATGGAATGGCACTTTTCTCTTTCAGGCACATGGCTTGTCAGCCCTCAATAAGACAATGAGCGCTGCATTTATTCCCCAGCATCCAAAAGTCCTTAGGAAGAAGCTGTGAGCAGTCGCTCAGTGGGATGTCTGCAGTGCACAGTGCTTTGGGGACAGCGCAGGGCAGCACTTCCCTCCCCAGGCTGGGAAGGGAGATGCACTACAGCTGTACCTGCATGCCCTCCTTTGCTAGGATCATAGCCCAGAGGGTGTACAGCATGTCAGGGCTTCATTTATGTTTCGTTCATTCTCTTTGATGCAGATACAGCTGGCCCAGGGGAGTCTTTGCTTGCATCCCTTTTTTTGAAGAAACAGGCAGAGTCGATACTCCCCAGAGGGTCTGTTCAGGGCACTGCAATGCTGTCAGATTTCCACCCTCCCCAGTGCCTGTGGTAGGGCTTACCCATTTTCTTGGGCTTTCTCCAGAAGGTTGCATTAAATGGAGAAAGAAAAGTACTCTTGATTACTTTAGCATAACTATTTTTACTTCATAAATGAATTTAGAAATGTGACAGACACAGGAATACACTGAACATGGAATGAAAGAGAACTCACTAAAGTTGCTGTCTTCTGGCTTTTACCTACTTGTCACTTGGAAAGGCCATGTTTACGTGATTAAGTATCACAGCAGCACTTAAGTGCAGGCTGGTCAGTTTGCCTTTCCTAAATCCTGCTTCAGTTGGACTGAAGAAACTTTTAAATGCACCCCATGTAAAGAATCCTGAATTCAGTTCCTGAATCAGAATTTTAAATAATAAGTAAAAAGCATGTAATCTATCTTAATTAGTAGCATTCCATTTTCCTGAAATGTTAATGCTGACAGCAAAATATATAATAGAGGTTCTTTGCTCATTGAGCTATTAATTTGGCGGGTTGCAGAAGCCTAAACCTACAATTGGGTTTTTAAGTAGGGGAACATAACAGAGTCCTCCTGTCTGCTGACAATTGCTTTATTTCCAGATAGGCTTTTCCAAAGCCTTCTTTGTTCCAGATTAAAATACGCCACAGCCAGTTGTCCTGTGTTTTAGCAAATGTAACCTGAGCAAGATTTTTTGTGTTCACTTAGAGAAAAAATGGGTGCTGTGAGTGCTGGGCTTGTAAAAATTAGTTTTGTGATAGATAGCACTGCGCTGAGGCTGGAAATAGAAAGGTAGGCAACAGAAATATCCACACAATTGAAAATGAAAATAAATTATAGATATGAGCTTACTGGCAGAATCTTGATGCTGTTTCAAGACATCAGACTGCACAGTTGCAAGTGCAAAGGTTTTCACAGATAACGTGGACTTACTGGACTCCTTGTATCCTGCTCTGAGGAAGGTGGCCTTGGGCCACCCTGGCCGAGAGGGGAGATCCCCATGCAGCTCTCAGAAAGAGTGGTGAAAGGTAGTCAAAGTCTTAAATGCACATTGTATAATACAGGAGAAAGTGTTAACTGGTTAATATTAATATAAAAGAAATATCACTTTGGAAATGTTCCAACCCCCAATGGCAGGGCAGTTGGAACTAGATGATCTTTAAGGTCCCTTCCAACCCAAACCATTCCATGATTCTATCATTCTATGTGAATGAAAGAACTTCAGTGATGTGGATGGGTGCACACACATTGCTTCTGATATGAAAATAAGACATTTTAACTCTGAAGCTTCTCGTGGCCCAGCTGCGTGCCTGCTAGTGCAAAAGGGGTTTTCCACTGCTTCCCAGAATGTTCATGGTTCAGTCATTTACTAGAGAGCACCAAAATTGCACATGCTACCAATTTCCCAGCTCACAGTTTGACATTCTTAGTAACTATAAATTCAATTTACTTGATAAGTGACTGAGAGAAGGCGATCTTTTAAATTCTGCTCTTTGTATCAGTGCCATAAGCAGGCCCCACATGTCTTTTGTTTCTTCATTTGTTTGAAAACAGAATAAGTAACAGAAAAAAGGAAATGCGCTATTGAATTATGGTAATACCATGGTATGTGTTGTGTTAAAATTGGACTTTTTTTTCTTTACATTCTCTCTCTGACTCACTAATGATATTATAATTTTGATTTCAGGTAGATATCCGGAGTTTGTATATAGAATAAACCATTCAACTTTAAAAAGGAATTTTACATCTCCATTTAACTTTCATACTACTTCATTGGTTTATTCAGGAGATCTATTTATAGAAGTATGAAAGACATGTTTTGCAAGGATCAGTAAGTGCTCATCTCAGATTAAGTGATCTTATGTCTAACAGCTTTTTGCTTCTGCCCTGAGTGTTCCTCTTTCACACAGGCTGAGTAGCCCCATGCATCCACGCTGCCCTGATGATGTCCTTAAAGAGCCTCCAGATATCAATTAAGCCTTCCCCTATCTCACTGGGGATAATCCCAGTGGGAAATGATACACAGTTTGAGGAACGTGCTTGGAGCGGCACCACTGATATTAAAAGGAATTGTAGTCTCCTTACAGGCTAAGAGCAGGTTGTGCATGGGAGTAAAGAGGGACTGGAGTAATTCACATAGTCGCCCTCGGGTCATAGTTTTAGAGCATGTTTAGGGTTTTGGTTTGCATTTCTGCCCATAGGTGTGTCTCTGGGATCAGTGACTTTCACAGCAAGGCATGTATTTGTTCCCATGGCACACTTGCTGATGAGACACGCTTGCTCCTGAGCACCCTCTGTTCTGTGCTGGGCAGTAGTTGCTCCTGAGAGACTGTGGTTTGGGATAGCAGCACACACACTCATGAATTTCTTTGCAGGCTTCAGGCCCTGGTTAGCAAACAAATCCTTGGATACGTTTCGTGGAAAAAAATGGCAAAACCACTGCTAATGGAGAAGACAACAAATGGGTGGTCAAAATGGTTACCAGGTTTTTGCTCAAACCTTTCCCACCAAGCAGGCTGGTTCTGTTCATGGCTAATCACTTGGAGACAAGGAAGAAGTGTTAAGACTATTATTTCTGGCAAAGGTTACATAGGCACCCTTCACCTCCTGGAAAAGCGTACAAATTCCTGACTACAGGCACAGCTTTGGTAGAAGGACAGTAACACTACTGCTGAGGAAAACGGTTGCACGTTAGTAAAGCCTAAGAGAGGGTAGCATTAGTTTCTCTCCAGATTTGAGAGAAAATTGTACTAATGTATTTTTGACTTTTTATGTTTGACATAAAATGTCTGACAGTGTATGTTTGACTGAAGTTCTTCCCTCATGAGCATGAGGATTGTGGTCAATGATTTCTGTAGGCAGAGGTACTGCAGTGGTGGCAATCCTAATAGTTTTTGTTAGCATCAAGTGAATCCAGAGGTGCTGTTAGCATTGCAAGCCTGGCTACTACTTCTGGTGGAGTGGTAGAGCAGGTTTGTGCTCATAAAACTTTTTCAGGCCTACCTTCTGGTCGTGGGTGAGACAAAAACCCTTGCTTTATGGACTAGCACATGACACTAAGGCTTTGTCTGCCTCTGCTTCCCATACAGTTATTTTCACTAAAGACATTCTTTCGCCTGAGTGTTTGTACTGTTATTACCCAAAGGGGCATTCATCTCCCTAACACATCAGCAAGAGTTACCAGGGTGAGGAAGATCATAGCAGATGATAACAAGCTGAGTTCCTAGCAAGGGAACTACCTTGGGACTTCAGGCACAGGTGCCTGGACTGGTTTGTTTTGTCATCAAATGTCAGTGAAATGTTTTGCCTGGCACAGCAGCACATGGTGATAGTCTGTGAAGTGTTTTGCACAGAAGATGGATTGACCATCCCACCACATCCATTCCCAGGGGCAAGGGAGATGCCAGTGTCTCCTGTTCGAGGTTACTGCTACTGAATATCAGCTCAGGCATCTGTGTTTGATTTCTGGGGTAAGCTCAGCCCTGGTAGCAGGTATGCTGTGAGCAGGAACAGGAGCCCCATCCCCCTTTGTTCAAATGCACTGTTGGAAACACATGGCTGAGCAAACCAAGAGAAGTCATTTAGCAAAATAGAAGAGCAGGTGGGAAAATAATTTATTTCTTCTGCCTTTTATTGATGTTTTCTGGTTTTCCATCTGGGCTCAGGTTGTTCAGTGCACTTGCAAGGTTTAAGTAAAGGTCAGCAGCTAGTTCAAGCACAGGCAGTAATTACATTCCTCTGTTTAGAGTTGTGCTTGTTGCGGGCAGGTAGATCCTTCAAAGTTCAACCCCCTTTTATCTTTGACTTTAAACCAATGCAAGGCTGGCACTTTTGTTTTATTAGAACAGTTAGATAAAACTAGACCTAATCCAGCCCTGAAGGTGCATTGTTGCTGTTTTAGCACATGAAATGCACTGCAATTAGTCTGCTGACATATGGGGAATATATGGAATTTTTGTGGTTTTGAATACTTCAAAAGCTCATGTTCTTCAATTTGCCTCTGAACAGCTTTGCTTCCTGAAAGCGGTGCCTTTTCTTTCAAAATGCAAGTCAGGAGGCTACTGTCTGTTGGGGTTTACTTCTTGCTGCCTGTTAGTTCTTATTAGAGAAGTGTGCAGGCACTTTGCAAGACACTTCTGTTAAGAAACCAAACAGATTTGTTTTAGTTTACTTTTCCCTTTTCTGAGAGGGTTAGGTGAGTCAATTCCTATTTCCTCTAACAGACTTTAATGCTAATGCATAGCTACAGCAGCTGCTAACATTCAGGTGAATGTCTTTTAAAGTTGGAACCCAGATTTATTTTGTAATAATAATAAAAAATATGAGGTTAAAGATATAGATTTAAACATGCAGTGTTTAGTATGGACAGCAGTGTTCTTGGTTTTGCAGCGTAGACTGCTTTTGTGGCAGTCATAGGCTTGTTTGGCACACAGCTCTTTCTCTCTGCTTTTTTTTTTTTTTTTTTAAATTGTGTGTAAATGCCGGGAGGATGGCAGTGAGGTCCAAAGCTCACCTGCATCAGCAGAGCCCTTGCCATGGACCACAGCAGCCTTTGTGCTGACACCAGGAGAGGTGGTCCCTGGCATTCCCAAGCCTATGTACCTGCAGCAAAATGTGACCTCTCTTGTGTTCACCCATGCATGGAAAGACAGAGTAAACCCACGTGCAGGCCTCTGTTTTCTTTAGTGAGGTTGTTTTTCCTGAAGGAAATGAAATATCTTCTTGTATAAGAAAGTTGTGAGAAAGAATGGAAATTACTTCCTTTTTTAGTGGAAATAACCATCAAAGACTCCATCTTTCCAGTAATCTCCATCAGTCTCAGGGGCTTTCACAGAAGAAAACAAAATATTAAATGCAAAAACATTATTGTTTTTCATTTAAGTCTAAATTCTGCGAATGTCAATTTGGACTTTTTAGTTGGCTTTTTCTCTGGAGCAAGCTAGTAAATGTTTTACAAAGCCTTATTTGTAGTCATTTGGGTTTTGTTTTATTAATTGAGAATCTGTGAAGAGCATCTGTTACTCTGTGTCCACAGCATCATCTCAGCTCCATTTGGTGAACTGTTCTGCTGGCTTAAGAGCATCTTTAAAGCTAACAAGAAGCAGTTAGGACAACAACTGTAATTGGATTTGTAATCCAGAGGCTCTGTCTGTCTTGCTTGCCACTGCTCTCAGAAGCTAAAGGAGGGGAGAAGAGAAAATATCACATTCACCTGCTCCCTTGTGAACTGCTGTCATGAAAAGGGACGTCCTGCTCAAGCTGCTGCCTGCTAGAAGGGTGCACAGAGCTCCCAGTGTTGAGTCTAGCAGGGACCTGTTTCATATCTTGCTGGCTGGTGGTGGCTGGTTGTCTCTTCTTACTGGGGCAAACCCAGTTGCCCTAGGCACTGCTCAGACATCAAGCAAGAGGACCAAGTTTGCTCTGAAGAGCAAAGTGTGATATACAATAAGGTTGCAAATGTTTTACCTTGCAGGTTTTTGGAACAACACTGCCTCTCTTTGGGAATTCACTGCCACCTTAGTTAGAAAGGGTTATTTGACACAATTGGAAAATGCGTCCAAGGCTGGAGACCTCAGCTCACTAAATCAGCCTGATGTTTGTTGATGAAGTGTGTGTGAGCTCAGGCGCCAGGCAAAAGCTCATGAAATGCTCTGCACTGGGGCTTAGAGAGTTGAACAGTGATATGGCTGGACAGCAGTAGGCTTTGGAGCCTCTTGCCTGATTTGGCATTCACCATCCTTGCTCTGTTGTAGTGAGTTTGGCTTTGTCTGACGAACTGACCTCAGTTCTTAAATTATGAGCAGTTAAAACTGCAGTACAACTGTGGGTTGCTTGAGTCAAGTGGAGTTGAATGCCTTCGCCATGCTTGTTCAAACAGCTGAACTCAAATAAGGCAGGCATTCATGTTTACCCATGTTCAGGTGCCATGGGAATGCTTAGTGGGAAGCACAGCACATACTGATCAGGGTAACCCTATTGAAATCAGGGCCAGGGTGTGAGGTGTGTCTGCAAGCATGTATTTGTGCATTTGGGATTGTGGCAGTAGCAATTATGCAGTAATCCCCCTTGAAGGAAGCCCCTCTGGGATGTCTGAGACCTTCCACACTTCACTTTCTCCCTACTGGGGTGGTATAGAGTTAGTCCCTGTTGCCCAAGTTGTGTAACAGACTTAGTTCTCAGCCCTTAGTTTTAGGACTGGATTATGGGGTGGATCAGTGATAAATCTCATATTAAAGAATGAGTTGTAAAGGAGAAGTGTGAGGCGGAAGAAAACATTTGAGATGAGGGTAATGCTGCCCATTCAGCAGTGCTGTAGGCTGGCTAGCAGCTGAATGGATGTGTGTTGGCAGCTCTTACGATGATGTCTTTCTTCTTACTGTTGTTAACGATGGGCTTTTCCTGGATTGGAGGAAAGAGCAAACAAAGACCTGGTGCTCTCTTCTGTGCTTTCTCAGTTTGAAATCACACTTTGTTATGGGAGAGGTGAGGGACACTTTTCCGTTACAGCAGCTACCTCCTTATTCCCTGTCATCTGTGCTGAAGTATCTCATGCTCCTGCAGAGTTTTAGGCTGCCATCAGTGCTCTTGATTTGTATATTCAATTCGTCATATCCCAGAACTAGGTTTATTCTTCCCAAATATACTTTATGTGTGTGACCATGAAGATAGCCCGAAACCTCATCTCATTTCCGTGGCTAAAGCAGCAACACTAAATTCAATGATGACTACTTCATGAATGAACTTTTATTCATTTTGGAGTTTTATTTCAAAGGGTATGTGTTATAGAGGGCTCTAAACCATAAAATTATCCATGCGAATATAATCTCAATGTAATGCCATTGATCTAATTTAGATTTCTTCTTTGTCTAAAGACTGTTCTGTCCACCTCCCACCACCTCCTGAATGTCTGTGGTTTGGTGGAGCCAAGGCATTAGAAAGATGTCTTTAACGACAAAGAGTCAGTGGCTTGATGGAATGAAGGTTATTGCAGTCCTAGGGCCTTGGCACAGGCAAGGTACAGGGTTAACATATCAGAAAGGAGGCAACTGCCTTGCCCAGGGTAAGCTGATAAATGTTAGCAGGTAGAGGGAAAGAAGACTGAATCCTGGAACTATCACTTGGGCTAAGGAACACCTGCTATAATCACAGAAGGCATTTATAATCATTACTTTTCAGAAGAAATTCCTTCACTGGATTACTGGCAAATGGTAATTATACGGTAAGGACAAACTGCAGATATATTCTCTAGAATCCTGGAAAACACTTAGCTGGAATGGGAAAAACACCCTGGTTAATCTCTTTAGCGTGTTACTCTTTCTGTTTAGAAACTCAGAGTCCCACAGGATTAGTTCTAGGACCTGTGCTGTTCACAGCAACCCAGAAGAGCAATCCAGACACAACAGTGGCCTCAGCATTGGTCATTTCTCAGGTGAAGGGGCTAAGGGAAGGGCATGGCCAGCCCCACAGACATGTCTGCAGAGTGAGTGCTGATGGGCAGCCCAGAAGCCAGGGGGTAGGAAGGGCAGAGTGAACAACATTCTGCTGCTCTCGTAACTGCTGAGATGTGCAGGTTTTCCCCCCTTTCTTTAAAAGGACAGAGAGGAATTTGAAAAGAAACAGAGAAAGATAATCAAAGGCATAAAATGAGTTTGGCATGAGGAGAGGGTTAAATAGAAAAGCATTCTTCAGTTCCACAAGAGATATCAGACAGCAGGGATGATAAAGGTCTATAAAATCACTAAGAAGGTGGAAAAGGTGGCCAGAGAGTGATTATTCACTGTTTCTCACAATAGAGGAACTGAGGGGAGTCAAAAGAAATTATCAGGCAGCAAATTTAAAATGAGCAAGAAATACTTTGTCCACATGACAAACAGGTTGTGGAACTGATGGCCACTGAATATTGTGGAGTTATAAATGAGATCAAGAATCCACGGAAGATAGGTCTCAAAGCTTATTTTAAAAATGAGGTATGGATGCAACTTCTGTGGAATTTTCTAAGCTATAAAGCTGACAGTTGCCCCATTTTGTACCATGGCCCTAAACTTCTGGTACCTGACAAAGACCCATTATAGTCTAACTAGATCTGGCCCACCATGTCTTTTCCATGTACTCAAGTACACATAGCTTGTGGTATTCCAAAATACATTGTTGCTTTTCTTGGTTTTGGCTGTGTCTAGACAGGTATCTTTGGAAGGTTTTGGGTCTGTCCTGGTGCAGGACTGAGCTCCACAGATCAAGCAACAAAGTTTGGATCTCAGTATGCATGAAAAAATATTCGAGTGACATCCAGTACTCTGGCATGACGCCTCTATTCCCTCTTTTTTCTGTCCCCACAGTAAATTGCTGATGACTTTCACAAGGTAGGATAGAGCATGTATACAGATACATATATTCCTTAGATGAAAAGAGTGTTGGAGAACATTATGTAAATGCATCTGAATTAGAACTATTCAAAATGCTTTAATTCTTTCATCCCTTCACTCTGCAAGGAACAAGCCAGCACCTAGCTGTAGGTGTGGGCTACTATGTGCAGTCCTGGGCAGTTGTGCTCCGGACTTGACGTGCTGTCTGCTCTGCCCGTGTGCAAAACAGCATGGATGCAGAGCTGTCCGCAGAGACCCTCCATGCAGGACTCCTGCTTCTGCTTCAGAAAGACCTGATGTCCTGAAATCCTGGACAAATAAGCTGTGCTAGGTGATGCTGAAGAAGAAAATGGATCCAAAATCTCACTTGTGTGCCATTAAGTCCACAACTGTAAAAAGTGCTGTGCCACCAGGATAGAAGAGAAATACCTTGGCAAGTGCAGTGATTCCCAAGGTTTATTAGTCTGCTTAGTGCTTAGGGGTAGCTGGAAGCTGTGCTCTAGTTACTGTTATAATTGAATCATTTATTAAAGTTTCCTTCCTTTCAGCAAGAGGGCTTGTAGCTGGGGTTCTGAATGCAGATTGTCTTGTCAATCTGATTACCATTTTAGTTACACCTTTTCTACTCTCATGTCTGTTATTCCAGTTTTTAGCCCTGTAGTCAAGATAGAGGGGTAGAAATCAGGCAGATGTATGCTGCAGCCCTTTCATTTGACTATGTAATTGCTGCCTTTAAGAATTCAAGCAAGACTGTCTCCGTGGTACTTCTCAGTTTCACACTGCTTGTAGATGAAATGCCTGGGCAGACAGAGCTTGCAGAAACTGCTGTCTGCTTGCACCGAGATAGTTGATAAGGACCCAGAAAGCCAGGAGTTTTTCTTCCATGTGTCCGTGATGCCATGGCAAAAGTGGCCATTTTTCTATCAATCAGGATTATTTTAATGTCTTTAAGAAACTTGCTTCTAAATCTTCATAGCTGCAATTCTTTTGCATTTTGATAATTTACCTCTCTAATGTTTGCTACTGTCTATCCTATGTCAGTGATTTCAAACTCTCCCCCTGAAACTGGCAGGCATGGAGTGACCAGCTGGAACAGAGCAGGGTAATGAGTGCCTTTTCTACACCTACAAATCATAATTAATGCTAGAAAAAAAACTTGACAAAAGAGTTATGCTGCATTCCTTGCGTCAGCTGTGGAGCACAACAAAGCTACAGTTGCTCCCAGTGGAGGGCGTTCATGCCCTGGAGCTGTGCTCCCAGGAGTGTTGTTACATGAGGTTTTCCCTTCCATCTGGGAGTAGTAACATCTCTTTTGAACAGCTTTAGACAGCGGGCTGAATGCATGCAGGACCTGCATCATCTCTCTGCCTCTTTGGAGCCCCATCCATCCAGGTAACAATCTCTTTTTTGGTCTCGTTCTTCTAGGGATATCTATGCCCATTCCGGTCATTGGTTTACAGGATGACTCCAGGGTGTTCGTAAATGGGACCTGTGTCCTCAATGATGAGAACTTTGTCCTCATTGGATCCTTCATGGCGTTCTTCATCCCTCTCATCATCATGGTGATCACATATTGCCTGACCGTCCAAGTTTTGCAGAGACAGGCAACAGTGTTCATGTGCGGAGAGGTGCCCAAGCAGAGAAGAAGCAGCGTAAACTGCCTCAAGAAGGAAAACAACACAGAGAATATTTCAATGCTTCACAATCACGAGGGAGCATCTCACTTGAACTCTCCTGTAAATAAGGAGGCAGTGCTTTTTCGGAAAGGAACTATGCAGTCCATCAACAACGAGAGAAGAGCCTCCAAGGTCCTAGGCATAGTCTTCTTTTTGTTCCTCATCATGTGGTGCCCATTTTTCATCACTAATGTCATGTCTGTCCTTTGCAAGGAAGCCTGCGATAAAGACCTCTTGAGTGAACTCCTTGATGTGTTTGTTTGGGTGGGGTATGTTTGCTCTGGGATTAATCCCCTCGTATACACACTCTTCAATAAAACGTACCGCAGGGCTTTTTCCAATTACATCCGTTGCCAATACAAGACCAGTAAAAAATCAGCGCTGCGGCAGAATCAGTGTCTGAATGTTGCTTCAACAGCTTTATATGGGAAAGATCTGACTTTAACTAGTTATCGAAATGGCAATGAACTGAATAGCATGGAACTAGATGAGGAGGGCCTTGAAATGCAACCCGGGACTTCAGAGCTCTCCATAAACAGCTGTAATGTTGTAAGTGAAAGAGTGAGCTGTGTGTAAAAGTGGCTTACACAGCCTTTTGCTACGGTGTATCTGTAGCCAAAATACATTGTGTAAAAATGTAAGTGTTGGTCAAAGGACAATGTAAATATTGCATTCTGAACAAAGTTGGTTGGTTTTTTTTAAAGAAAAAAAAGAGTTATCTTTCCAGTACCTAAAATCATATCTATTAATATACTGCAGTGAAGTTTAAGGTTCTATATTTACTGTTAATACTAGATCAGAACTATTAGTTGCTTTGCATATGTCATGGACAAAATGTTTGAATTCTTTTTCAGTGCATGAACAAAACTGCTGAATATTTATCTCAGGTGGCATTTGCTGGCGTCCAGAATGGCACATTAATAGTTATATATCAACTACATGCTATTAGACTTGGTCAGTATAACTTTCTTTTTCAAGTTGACAGTAAATATATACTTTAAATCCTCACCCCTATTTGTGCCGTGTAAAGACTGTACAGAAACCTGGCAGAGAGAAGTCATTAAAGCGTAGTGGTTGTGCAGGCACCTGGCCAGACATGTCCTGTTACAGGTAGTGGCTTGCTGCCATACTGGGGCAATCTTGCACTTCACAGGACCTCTGTTAAATTCTTACTCCCTCTCCAATCCTGCTGTTTTCTTTCCATTCCCCAGGAGGCTCCAGCTCCCCTCAGGAAGGTGGGCAATGCAGGTCTGGTGTGGTTGTGCGATCTTGGCTGGGATCACTTGCACACTTGGAGAAGAAGCATGAGAAACAGAGTGAACCCCAGTTATCTGCTTCAACCATTTTATAAATGGAGTGCCTCAGATTTATAAAAAGCCCTCCTTTGGTCTTATAGATAATCGTCAGCTATGGCATGGAGCAGGCTGTGCTCAGTGCGGATGGCGCTGCCTTCACACATTGCTTGGATGATCAGGGTCTTTGGTTGACCTGGATAAGAGTGCTCTGGCTTTGTACAAGCTCTTGTCTTCTTGGTCCTCACATCTATTCATTCCTTAGCTTGTTTAGAATTTGCTTTTATTTTTCTACATCCTGAGTCTTGCAGTGCTGGTGATAAAACACTGCTTGGGTGTAGAGCAGAAGCTGCTGTGCGTGTGGTGCTGGTTGGGGTCAGGCTGTGAGGTGCAGCATACACCTCCCTGGGGGATGGTCAGGAGAGAGGCATAAATGAAGGTCCTGCTCGTTGCTGCTGTCTCAGGAGGGAGTGGGCAGAGCTGGACAGAGTATGAGACTGAAATCTTTTGTGGTGATGTGGTTCAAAAGCAAATGATAACCAAGGACAGGAAGGAAGCAGACCTGGAGCTAGTCTACATGGAAGATTAATCTGGATTAACTTTTAAATTTGATTTATTCCATTTCACTCCCAAAGTAAATTATAGTATTATCATATTATCATATTAACATCACTTACATCTTAATGAAAGCATTAAGGGATTTAATGCAGTTTAAGTAATCTGCTTTTAATTCACACCATGTATAATTTGAATTAATTTTCCTCTGTGTTCCTGTGTAGACAAACACTCCAAGGCATTGTGTCTTTCTGGTACCGTGCCTCTGGGGTGATGCCTCTTACGCAATTTTCCTTGTGTAGAGCATTGTCTAATGCCCGATATCACCCATACAGTTTTTACATCTTCATTAACTAATATGGAAATGCTGCAGTGCCCATCTAACATGGATGCATTTAGCATTACTGACAGCCTCTGGCTATGTAAATCCTCTGAACAGAAAAGCTTACACTAGCCATGGATAAATTGCATTTTACTAACATAAACTGCTTGCTGTGTTCGTCCCACCAAAACTAACTTGTAGAAGAAATGGAAAATTCTGCTAGTGCTTTAGCGTAACATTGCACTGTTGCGTTGCTGTGTACAGCAACAACCTCACTGAGGCCACTACTGAAACATAACACACAGGTCACATCTGCTGCTGAGTTGCTCCCAGCTTGATGAATTGAAGTTGATGGTCCTCTCTTCTCCCTCATCCCCTCCTGGGAAAAATCTGTAGTACTTCCATGCAGGCATGTATCCCAGTGCAGAGCGTAGCTTACTGCTTGCAGAAGGCAGCAGAGATGCACCATATGCCAGCCTGCTGATACCACCACTGGCTTGAATGCTCAGGAATTCACTTCCTTCCCCAAAAAGGTATGGTAACCAGTAGGAAAAGGATTGGACAGAGACACAAACTTGTGCCTTCAGTGACTGTCCTTTGCTCTGAGTCAGATTTTACTATCTATCTCAAACAGTACAGAAAAATCAGAAAGATCACATCATTGCTTTTTAAGTTGTGGGGTTTTTTTTTTCCTTGGGTGAATTTATAGCACATTTTTTCCAAACATGTATATGTGTGTGTGTATATATATGTGAATTTACATATATATACACATATATATATTTAAAAGCCAACTACAGACTTTGAATGCATTTAGCAATAAGTTGAATTACAGTAGCTTCTAGCATATGTGTGAATAGGTCATGTGTGAATAGCTCATTTTCCACAGCATCCTTGAACTTACCACACCCAGGCATTGTTTTCACATAGGAGCCTTCATGTCTTACCCTTGCCGGTTCTGTTGTATGGGCAAAAAGGGAGCCTACTCTATTTGGATGTAAATAATGGGAACTGAACAGAGAATTTACAGAATTTTTATAAATGTTTTTAAAAATTCAGCACCAGAACTGTAAATATGTCAAGCATTGTGACTCAGCTGGACCCATACTGATGTATGTCACTTGTGTAGATAAGCAGACAAGGGGACTGCCTTACAGCGCCCGAGTTCTCTCCCGGCCAGCGGGTGATAACATTTTTGTGAATGGTTAAATACTGTCACTTACCCAACTTCCTTTGGGTCATTCACATCAGGGTTTTGTGATGCTGCTATTAATTTATTAAAGAAGGTTTGTTGGTTTAATCACTCTTAATTTTTTTTGTGGTATATCAGAAAATAAATAAATGAATGTGCCCTCTCTTTCTTTTATCTGTCCCCAATTAAAATCTTTCTTGGCTGAAAAATATGTCCTGACCAAAAAACAATACAACAACAAATAACGAGGATAAGGATGAGGATAACTTTCATTTCTCCTCCCACACTTGAAGTATGGCCCACAGTTACTTAATCACAGAAATTAGTCTCAGCAGATATCCCAACACTTCCAACCCCAAAAATTGTTAAATAGGAAAAGTGATAAACTGTTCCCCCTCTTCTCCTTGCTCCCTCCAGGAATAACTGTTAAAAATGACATTTTTTTAAAATAACCTCAATTTGAAGAATGGATTTAGTTCTCCGCAACTAACCAAAGTCAGGCTATCCCCACAGCAGCTTTGCTTCTCCTGAGCTGTAGTCATTAACCATGGTGGTGCCTCAAGAAGCCCTACCCTGGGCTGGGAGTACCTGCTGGAAGTTTTGTGTGAGTCCTCAAATCTTGGCTCAGGTACAGTTTTGTCTTATGAACAGTGTGTGTGGTGGTGTTTTGTTTTGAGTTTGAACTGAACAAGTGAAAATAGTTCCATGGAAATCATGCTGTAGGCTGAAACATGGTGGTTGCTTTGTTTCCCAAACCAGATGGGAGATGTGCAGGCAGGCTGTCTGCGAGACAGAGTGTGCACATAGAGGCTCCAACTCAGCCAACAGTCCACCGTTTGCATTGGGAAGTCTACTAGTGGGGTCAGCCCCTGAACTAGCACCTCCCCGAGCTGTAGGGGCTTGCAGCCTTCCCCACCAGAGGCCAGAAGCAAGGCTGGCCATATTTGCTCAGGTACAAAGCTTTGTGGCTGAGCAAGCTGGCTTTCAGACCTGAGATGGCTCATCTACTTCTGTTGCCCCACACAGCTGAGTCTGTGTGGGGCATCCATGGAGTCAGCCGTGGTGGCTTTGGTGACCTCTGAGGGCCTCAAAGGCTGTCCTTTGAGGACAAGGGCCTGCTTCTTCAGTCCTGTGCTCACTGAAGATAAGAGCAGCTACCCAGAGGCTGTGGCATCTGGGAGGTGACACAGTTCAGAGCCTCAAGGCATCCCACCTCAGCATAGCTCTGATGTTTTAATGACTTGTGAGTCAGCAATAGTTTTTATCTGAGTGGTAACTTAAATATACTAATGTTAGGTGATTTGTGAGTAGTCAGTGTGAACAGTGTGGTTAGTGCCTTTTTCTCTGTAGAGACATTCATGTCAACCATTAGTGCCTTTCTTCTGGACAGCCCTACAAAGAGGTTCATCGCTGGCATGGAGTGCAGCCAGTGCTCTTCCCTCCAAGTCAGCAGGCTGACTGCAATCATCTGATGTGCTAGACCACAAAGGCTGGATATGGAGACCCAAATTCAAAAGGAAAAACATATTTTAAAGAAAAAAAGCAAACTACAAGCAGCTCTTCAGAAATATTATTTAACTTTGAACTGATGAAGGGTATCTGATTTTCTTGAGACAAATCATGCTAATCTGACATTCCAAAAGCAGCATCCATCATGTGATAAAGATGCAGATGTCTCTTGGATGGGTTTCCTCCCTGGGTCACAAGTATCATTAGGATAGCTACATGCCAAGCCAAGAACTGCACGTGACTTTGGCTCCATTTCAGACTGGGGTGGAAAAAGCATCAGAAGCTTTTTCCTGGGCAAAAGTATACAAAGACCACCAAGACTTGAGCAGGTGCAGCAGAAAACCAGAGATGGACAGATGTATGCACACATCTGCACACATGAACACACACATCCCAGAGCTCCTAGAGAGCAACAGGAGATGTCATCATGCTTCAATCTTCCCTTGAAAAAATGGGAATAGCTGAACAGCTGGGGCAGAAACCTGTGATGGGGAGATCAAATGCAGCTGCAGGTGTCACCGTGAAATGTGGGCTGTTCTGGTGATGATGTAGTGGAGGGGGTGCATGTACCAAAAAATGCTTTTATTTTTTGTTTTTTAACTCTGAAGTTGTTATTGACTGTTCTGCCTTTCCCTCATTTTTCTTTAAGTCTCAGATCTTCTGCTTGTTTGCTTTTACCCACGTTGAAACTTGTGCTCTGAAGCTGTCAGAAGTTGACAAAATATCCATGTGATGTGTCATTCCCTCTCAGCTGTACAGGGATGCTGCAATCCCATAACAACATGGAGGTGGAGAGTCTTCAGGTGAGTGATTTTTAGATATATATGAGACAGCCAATCAATGCAGCAAGGCATACTTGCCGATTAAAGAACCACACCAGAAGGTCTTTAATGAACAGTCAAGTGCATGAGCTACACAGTGGAAAATTTTGCTTAAAACTGTCTTAGATCATGGGTTCTGCTGACAGCAGGAAGGCGTGTTGGTACATGGGGAGGGAGCCTGGCAGCACAGGGCGTCCTGAGCTGTGCGCTGCCTCCAGGAGGGTGCTGCTTTTATGACCTGGCACAGTGTGCCCTGACACACCGCCCAGCAGGATTGACTCCACTCTGTGCTGAGCAGTCTAACTGCAGAAAAGGTTGCAAAAGCCTGGCCTCCTGGGCCACAACTTCAAAGATTTGGTGAGGGGCTTAGCAAGTTGATAAGTGTCTAGCAGTGACACAACTCCAATAAATCTGATTGCTCTGGGGTGGTGAAAGCAAGAGAATTATACAGACTGCTCACAGCAGCCAATGGGTAAAAAATTATTGTGGAAAATTGAGACTGTGAAGCAACGCTTGTTACTTATTACATCTTTCATGAGTGTTGCCTTATGTTCTGCTTCCCTAAAAAACAGAGGATCTCTTAGCATATAAATACAATTTCCCCAGCAGTTTCCTGGGACAACAGCTGCTGCTTTGTCACTCCAGTGACACTCATTTCGTTGTTAGGTGACTTGAAAAATGAATCATGCATCACACAGGGGCATGTTCAATCCACTGTTCTGAACTTTCCTGTGCTTGAATTGTAATTAGTTCAACAAATTGGATAAATTAATGTTTAATTAAAATACAGCCTAATTATCCAACATATGTTTTTACTAGGATCTAATTGTGGCATTTTGAGTTATTTAAATTGCTGATACACTAAAAATGATCTGTAGGCTGGTGCCTGTTAGACCACTGCCTGGTTGCATTTGTTAAAATTAGAGCAGTTTTACATTTGTGTGTGCTGCTGGTGTCTCTTCCTGCAGAAGAACAGGTGCATGCTGGTGATGGATGCTCATCAAAGTTACTCAAGATTTTAATCAGGATCCTTTTCCTGACTGAAGGCTAGAACAGCTCTTCTGGGACTTTTGTGGGAGGAAGACTTCAGTGCCCCTCCTGTGGACCCCACACTTCCCAAAGATCATGATAGTGCTCAAAGCAACAGGTAAGTGCATATGCCAGAGAACTCAGCTGTGTGAGGGTTCCTCCCCTATAGGCACCAATAGTTCATGTCCCAAAATGTCTTCAGAAAGGATCCACAGGTCACGGTGACTCACCTGTGAAGCCCTGGTGTTGTTTAGCCCTCTCAGCTAAGTACTCCCCCTTCTTTTGCAGCATAGCCACAAGGCTGGCACCCAGGTGGGCTAACCCTCAAACGAGCATTTGGTTTGTCTTGCACCTTTCCTAGGTGTTGCTGAACAGAAAAATGCCCGCATCCTCTCCCAGGCTCTCCTATGACAGCATTTAGCAAAGTGATGGGATGTGGATGTGTTACTGACTCTATGCAACAAAGCAGGTGATGCAGGAAACCATGGTGAGCAACAGTGGTTTTCCTTAGCCAGATCTTCACTCCTTGAGGGTAAATGAATGTGATTGATTGCCTGTTGCACTGTAGTTAGTTGACACCTCTGCTTTAAAAAATAGATGGGACTGTGTGTTGATCCTGACCAGCAGCCCTGGTGATAGGCATAGTGGGGGGGACACAAGTCCAGGTAGGGGCATAGAGAGTCCTTTTAATAAGAAAAGAGTAGAAAGCTTGGCTTTTCCTCCTGGCAGCCAAAGATGGGTGAAGACGATTCTCTATCAGGACATCAGTGAGTGCTTGTTCTGACTAAGGAGTGAGAGGAGCTATTTAGGCTAGAGGAAAACATTGGCATACAAAAAGGGCCAGAAATAAACTAGAAATTAGAAGCAGGTTTCTAACAAGTGGAGTATTCCAGGTCTGGAACAGCACTTTCTGGTGAGGCAGCAGTAACAGCAACCAAAAAGCTTATTGAGGGCTCAGCTCTTGCATTCACGCAGGAATTTATGCTACAGGGATACAGTGGGAGGGCCCAGCTCAGCCCTTACGTCCGCAGCCTGGCAGAGCTCAGGCACCAAGCCAGCCATCTGCACAGCAGCACCTCTGACCTCCCCAGTGATGTGTCCTGTAGCGTGGGAGGAACAAACATCTTGAAGCAAGAACACTATTTTTGTGCTACAGTCCTTCCAAGTCCTAGCAAAGCCCTGAAAAATGCCACAATTTTGGAGGAAGGCAGGAAAGGCCATGCCAAATCAGTACATTTCCCACAAGTAGGACAACATGAAGTCAAGGGATCATGAATTGAATGAATTATGTTTCATTTGCATTCTCAGAAGCATCCAGAATCAACCAGCTTGACTCGCCCAAGCCTGACTGCACACAGTCACGTAAGATTTATTTACCCACAACAGCATTTTCGTGGACGTTGAGTATTACTGGAGCCAGTCTCAGTCTGCTCTGGAAAGCCACAGTGTTGAGGTAATGTCCTGTTGGGCTGCCATTAGCTGATGTAGTTGAGAAAACGCTGGTGAGCAGCTTTAAGGGCTGGGAGCCTGCTATGTGCTTGCACTGTCTGATTTTTTTAATGCTTTTCTTTGTCGCTGCATTTCCAACTGTGCAGCCAGGAACTTCATGCTTTTACTTCAGTAAAATGAATTGTGTTGTTGGTCTTTTAAGCTCTCTGTTGTTAAAAGTGGACTCAGCTAAACCTGGCAGGCAGCAAGGTTATTGTTTTCTCAGTGTGAGTGTTTCTAAATAAATTGGCAGCATGGGCACAAACTTCTGGGCAGCTACCAGCCAAGGCCAATTTGAGAGTCCCAAAGGCTGGGACATATTTCCAGTTCAACAATTAGGAGCTGGAACATCGTAAGATAAAAGGCAAGGACTATCCTCTCCTGGCCTTTATGCATCAGATGGGGACCTCTCGGTGGCACAGTGGCTCTCCCAGGCTCCCTGGGCAGCCCAGGCTCTGCAGTCAGACCCTGTGAGGGTGTAAAGGATGTTCGGGTACCTAGAGGCAGGATGGGAAGCTGCATCTGTTGTCTCTGGTTTCTTCTCCTGTGCAAACTTTCTGTAGCCATTCCGTGGAGAAAGCTGTATGCTTTGTAAACAACTGGATGGTTTAACACACACTTTGCATCTGTTTGCTGTTACTGAAGTTGCACTTGTATGTTATGGCCACACAGGGAGGGACACATGGGGAGGGGAGTTTGACGTGTCCAAGGGCAGCTGGGAGGCTGCAATCCTTGTGCACATCAGGTTTTGCACAAGCAGAATAGCAGAAAAGGCTTGCTGTGGACTGCCGCAGCAGTCAGCACACAGGTGGATTGACAGCAGATCTGAAGCAGGACGGAGCTGGGGGATGGTTGGACACTGAAAATGGCACACGTTCACATGGGGCACTTGGCATCTTTGATTTATCTGTTGTACATGCCAGTGCAACCTTTCTTTCCTAATGTGGGCAGATAAATAGCTCATCAGTACTCTGAGCCTGACCCTGTGCCTGGGTGGTGAGGAACTGATGGGTTTACAGATTTTAGCCTTGAAGTATAGAGCTTCCTTTCCCAAGAACATCATGTTTCTGTTTGCTATGCATGTTTTCTCAACCACTGCATGAATTCCAATGAAGAACATCCTGCACCCTTCATTCGTTTTTAAATCATAAAGATAACTTCTATTAAAGGAAGGTGTTTTGTAAAAAAAGCCCTGATATTTATTACTTTTTTTTTTCTTAAATTAAAACGATTCCTATGAGTCCCTGGTGCTTTGGTGAGGTGGGACATCCAAGCAAACCAAAGGTGTGGCATGCCTTTACCACCTCCATTCACAGCTTCCCAGGCAAGGAAAGAAAAAACATAGTTTGCAGGTGATCACTGATGACCATGACTCAAATCCCCCCACTGCAGCTGCAGGAGGTTGGGGTAACTTTTCACACCTTCCAGCAAAGGCAGGGCAATGCAGCCCAATTCAGTATCTCAGAGAAGGCAGAGGTGCTGCGTGGGCTCTCCTTGCTGTCAGACATGAGTGCGTGCATCATTGGGGACCACAGCAGGGCTGCCACCATGCCTGTCAAACCCCTGGGCTTAAGCATGTGCCTGCACTCAACTCCCCATGGAGTGAGACCTGCTTCAACACTGAGGTTGTTTCCTGGGCAGAGCCATCAGAAAAGGAAATGTCAAGGCCATGTTTAGGATTTTTAAATTAGTTTTCTTTTCTCTTCTTTTTTTTAAATGTGGCTGGTGGCATAACACAATGAAATAGTGTTTTATTTCCTGAGCAGAGCAGTCCCATGGCAAGTCTGGGCGGGGATCTGGCACAGGAGGCAGGCAGCCCAGAATGGCAGGGAGGCGAGCATTCATTTTTGGTGCAAACCTTGTGGTAGCCATCATTTCTCAGCTGGTTGTTTTATCCCTCTGTATTCTGGGAGAAAGATCTTGACATGGACGGTGTGCAGAGCCGTTTCAGCTGTTCAGACAGCTCAGCCACAATATGTTGCCTCAAACTGTTTTGTTAAGCACATGTATCAGCTGTATTTGTTTGCCTTGAAGCTATGAGAACCACGGACCCTCCTGAGAAAATTCAGCTTCTACACAGACATGAAGAGCTTGACAGTGCTCTCAAATGTACCCTGCCACATGAGGCAGTGAGCTGCACATCTGCTGTGGCCCATGAAGCTCTTGATTTTAGATTATATCATTAGTTACTGTACTCCCAAAGCCTTGACTGGAGTGGCTCAGGGATGGGTGCTGAGACCTGTGGTGGCTCTGGGATGGGTGCTGAGACCCATGGTGGCTCAGGGATGTAAGAGCCGATGCCGGAGTGAGGCAGGGACATACAGCAGGGCGCAGTCCCCACTCGGCCGAGCCTTCAGTTTGAGCCAGTGGGGTATGTCTGTGGGTGCTCAGTTGCACAAGCATGGGAAGGAGGGCAGGGGGCTGGTTTTGGCTGCACATGCCATGGAAGATGCAGCTCCGGTCTGTGCAGCAGCGCTGGGCCATGGTCACGATGCCACGAGGCACGAGGGGTGATGTTACCTAGCAATCAGCCCGGTGCTGAATGATGGAGCGAAGGTGCGATACTTCTCCACTGAGCAGTACAAAAAGAACAAAACTCATCTATGTTACAATGAGCAAGCCATTGTCCCCTCTAATTTTCTTGCACTAAATACTGAATTTTGGCGGAAGCATGCTGCACCTGCTTGCTTCCTCCTCTGCGTCCAAGCACAGATGCTGACACCCAGTGGCCATGGAGTTTCTAGCACCTGTAAGAGAGAAACTTCAGCAGAGATGCCTCAGCCGGTGAGATAGAACTTCTACCTTTTCATTTCCTCAAGTGCAAGAGGAGTAAAGAGGTCCTGAGAGATGCCAGCCTTGCTTTATGTCTTTCAGCTATTGGCAGGTTATAGTGGTTGAAACACTTCAAAATCTTGTCTTCAGAGGCCAGTCAGAAAAATGAAAAAATATGAGGATGGATAATGAGGAAACAGAAAGTAAACTGGTTTTCAAATTATTGCCTTGTTGGCAGTTTGAAAATAGACCTCAGTGAGAGGAGGGAGATTTTGTGAGTGCAGAGACTCTGGTGACCTTGGCATTTGCCTTCCCTGTTTTGCTACTTCCCAAAAGCAGTTGGAATACTGCAGACGCAAATTGATTTTGTATTATCCTGCAGCATGCACAGGAACATGCTTTCATATGTTTGACAAGTATTGACATTCTCTGGGGAAAAGAAACTGTAGGAAGAGTTGCCTTTTATTCTTCAGCAAATTACTCTAAGACTTAATCAATCAAAGACAGAAAAAAGACCCTGAACTCAAGGGTATGTAAAGGAGTTCTCTTTATACGTTTGGCAAAGACATTCATCACCAGACATATGGGGCTAAGATGGTAAAACCACTGGGGAACCCAGACATGAGCTGGGAACAATAAGAGCAGGGTATGCCAAAGGAGGGATTTTGAAAGCGTTTTACTGAAAATATTAATTATGGACTACAGCAAATTAATTAAACCACTGTAATGCAAATACTGTGTGAAAGCAATACGTAATTAGTGTAATTCTGTAAACGTGGCGGGGGGGAAACATACTACTGAAATTCTAGCAAGGTTCAGGGTGTTAGGAAGGACAAGCAGCTGGCCACCTATTAGGATTAAATTTTGCACATGCTGCAGATGTGATGCTGTGAAAAAGCGGGGGGGGGGAAGGGGGCTGCGTGTCTTGCTGCTGCTGCAGCAAGGACCCTCCACAGGGGTGAGTTTGGTGAGTGGGGAGCCCCGCTCTGGGGCCAAGCCCAGCTTTCCTTACCTAAACACTCCTGTAAAGCCGCAGCAGTCAGATATAAGTAGATGCACTTAATTTATCACTCTGTTACTAGGCAGGTTTCTAGGCAGGCTTCAGCCTAACTTTTATATTTTTTGGTTACTAAAATAGCTCCGATGTTTTTGGGGTGAGTTCTAGCTGTGGAAGTACAACAAATGTTCCTTTGCCACCTCTTACCTACACCCATTCTCTTAAATCTTCTTCCCTTCTTACCTCTTTTTTGACAAAATTAGAGTATAAACTTTAACCCAGCTTAAACCCATCCAGCAGGTCAGGATTGCCGCACCATTTGGCCCACTCCAATGTGCGGCATTCCTGAGTGGTGAAGTGGGTGAGATCACATCAGGTGTACCCAAGGCAGCAGGGTGGGCTCCATCTGCCTGCCTTGCTTTTTCCCTGGGGGAAGTTCACAATGCACTCGTGTATTTAGTGGACGTCTAAACAGTTTAAGAGGCTGGCAGAACATCAGAGGCGTACCAGGAGTTATTTCCGGTAATGGCAAATCTCAATGGGACTCTTTTCAATAGTTTTATCCAGTGCTTTTTCTGGTTTTAACCATTATTATTAATGCAATAACTGTTGCCCTGGTGACAGTTCTGAAAACCGATAACCCAAATGCTACCCAGTTCTGGATGTGCCAAAGTCCTCTAGCTCCTGAAAGTATCTGAAAACCCTAGAATGAGCTTAGCTGAGTATCTCTGCTATCCTGGTCTTGCAGATCATGAGATCCAGGCTTGGTCCCACCAGAGATTGGCCTGGCCTGATGGCCCATCGCTCTGCAAGGAGGCACACAAAGCCCAGGCGCCAGAGCAAGTCAGAGCAAAATAGTTGTGATGTGCTGGCCAGGGGCAGGTGTGGGGCAGGGCTGTGCCCCTTGTTGCTGCAAAAATTCTGCTGGAGACTAGAGAGGGAAGGAAAGGGACTCTGCAGCTGGTGGGAGGGCACCAAGCAAAGAGCTGCTCTCTCTCATTGAACAGAGGAGGAAATACTGTCCTGAGCCTCCTGAATCTGGCTTGTTGCATGAACCCTGCATTCCCTTGAATTGCTCTGATGATCCTGTTTTGGAGATGTCTGCAGGCCAGGTCTCCCTGAGCTGGGGCTGGGGGCTGCTTCGGGGTCAAGTGAGCTTTATTCTTGCTTCCTTCCCTCTCTTGTGGTTCCTTTCACCTTCTCTGTTTTATCAGTCGGTGCCTTGCGAGTCCAGCTCCATTCTCCATTTCTGATGTGCTGTGTTCATCAAGGTAAAACACAGTATTTCAATGCCCATTGCATGATCCTGGGTAATTTTAAACGTAAAGCCATTCCATGCTGGTTGGCCAGAAGCCCCAGGAGACAGTAGAGGCAGACGTTGTGTCTCATCAAAATAACACCAGCCAGGAAATTTCACTTCTGCTCCAGTCTGTGCATAGACCATTCTGGTGCTTTCCTCCTTTGGCTGCTCCCAAATAACATCGGGGTTTTGCCCATTTAGCAGTGGAAGCAGTTGATAGTGATTGAATAATTTTGCAGTTGGATGTATAAGACAGCACTTGCTGTGTTGTTTTGTGCTTGATTGGATTAGCATGGCTCTTCACATAGCTGATTGACACAAACTTGATTTTCTCTCTGTGCTTCCACTGTTCACTAGAAATTCCCATTTTGAATAAGTGCTTCTGCAGGAAAATATGTTTTCTGGCTTGTTCAGATGAAATAAAAGCACACTAAACATTTGGGTTTGAGTTGGTTAGTTATTTGACCAAAAAAGCCTAGAATGTGCTTGGAGGACAGTGTCTCATCCAGTGCTGATTTTTTTAATTTATTTTTTTATCATCATCATAGGGAATGGTTGCTTAAAAATCAGTCAGCAATTTCATCAGCTGAATACAAGGCATTGAGAGACATCTTGGGTGCATCATTGAATTCTGGTACCAGTGCCCGCTTCCTACAGAAGTTCCCACACTGCCTTTGCCAGAGTAACCCTCGCTTCTCCTCTGAAGCATCTGTCCTTTGCAGCAGCTGTGATCATGCCATTTTACAGCGAAAGTTTCTTTCAAGGCCTTCCCACTTCAGCTTTGCAACATCTAAGGCATATCAGTAAATAACTAGCTTGAGTAGCTCATGTTCAGCAGGCTCAGTATTTGGGGACTAGGAAGACATGGTGAGAGTGGGGTGGGGTAGAGTGGCTAGATGCAGGCGTTTGTACCTAGCATTGTGTGTGAGGTGCTTCCCTTCAGTGTGTATCCTGTTGACAGATTGCTAGAGTCCTTAAAAGAAATAAACAAACCCAATGAGCAATGTGTTATCTTTATTCATGGCAGTTTCCACTGTCTCCTTTTTCTCCTTTGTCCTTTTATCAGAAACAGCTTGCTCCAGAGTCAGTTTAAAACTCCTCCAATGTTCTCCTGGGCCCGCTGAGAACTTGAATTGCAACAACCAGCCTTGCAAATGGCAGCAGGTAGGGAAGACCCGCATGGGCTATAGAAAGCTCAGGGCTTCATGGCTGTCCTTGGAATGATGTTCTAAGGGCAATCCATCACACACAAGTGGTACAGCAGTCGCAAGCAGAGTTAGCATCCCACCGGTGCGTGCAATGGCTTTCCTGCTGGGGATCTGAAATGAGCACAGTCTGTTATTCCCAGCACCGAGAGACAGCTGCGGACACACTACAGCATCCCTGTCACTCATTGCTACATCCCAGTGGTGATGTGGGAAGCATTTGCTTTCAAAATTTTCTTTCCAGCACCTATGCTTTGTTCAAATTTCACGAACCAAAACATTTGAAATGCAGAGAGATACAAAACAAAGATGAAGGAATGTGTGTCTCAGACTCCATAAATTCCAAATAGGTGTTAGTTCATCTCTGAGGACAACATGATGGTATTTCTAAAGCCAGGTGTCCCACATCAGCGATGCCTTAAAAGGCATATTAGAAAAGCTACCCATTTGTTTATACTGTATGGCCATAAGGAAAAGATAATAATTATCAGTACCAGGGGATCAATTGTCTCTAAGTGATCCTTCAGACCTGAAGAAAATGCCATCAGTACCAATAATTTGGATATGAGCAAATTCATCCACTGTGTCTGCTTTCCGCATGTGCTGTCATTGACATGAATGCAAACAACTGGGACGGGAGCACAAAGACAATGAGGCCTTAGCCCATAAAAATGGCACTTCTTTAACACCACTAGTACAAATCTCTGCTGCCTGAGTGGTCTGGGGCAAGAAAATGGCATTATTTATGCTGCTGTGCATGGAAGTAACTTTGCTGCATTTAACAAAAGCAGTCTGGGCTCATATGAGCAGGATTTGGGTCTCTTCTGTGAGTTTATGGGTTGCTGTGAGGCATTTCATATCAGAAACAGCCACACTTACAAGGTTGTTTCCTGAAAATAAACTGTTGTTTAGCGTCCAATCTTAGAGCATCTATTAATGTTTGGCTCTTAGTATTTAATATGTTGTTTCATTTATAACTGTAGTCTGAGACACCCATATAAAAGCACATTGCATGGACAGGCTGTCTTGGTGCTTACCTTTTCTTGCACTGGCCAATCAAAATAAATATTATGAGGCTACTTGACAAACTCAGAAGGACTGGAATGAGGATAAATGGCTGCTTGTCCTCTTTTCTGAACACTGTGAAGATAAATGACAGCAAAAAAGAAAACGCTAGCTTCTGGAATGGGTCATATTACCTCTTACAAAGCTTGGGCACAAATGCAACCTCAGTGTGTCCAGGTTTGTTACCCTACATTTATTTATTTATTACAGATACCTGCCAGGTATATGTTACTGTATAGGGTAACATACTCCTTCAGGATAACATATATCCTGCATATATCTGTAGCCACCGCTCTGTGCCTCTTCCCTGCCTTCTGCATCTTGCAGCAGAGCCAGTGCACACTGCCTACAGGGCCTACGGGGTGCAAAGGAGCTGATCCACGGTGGGGGGCAGCCAGGAGGATGCCCCTGCAGAGAGACTCTGAGTACCAGGTGCCCTCTCTCGCAAAGCAGTCACTCCTCCATCACAGCCATCCCCGTGCAGCTGGGAAAGGTGCTGGTGCAGAACCATTAATATTTTTGGGCTTGCCTCCTAAGTGCACTGAATATGCAAAGTAGTAGGAATAGCTGTGCTGGAGTAGGTTGAGAGTGTAACTAAACCAGGATCCCACCTCCAGTGCTGGACACCAGCAGGTGCCCATGGCAGCCATCAGCACTTCGTCCCAAACACGCTTTACAAAGGATGTAAAAGAAATGCTGGTTACTTTGAGTTGCATACCAGAGAAACACTCCTGTGTCCATTCACTCCAAAAGCCCTGGTCAGCACAGAAAATATTTGTTCTCCCCCTGACACGAACACATGAAATGCGGCTTTGATTTGCTCTGGATATTGTTAAAGCAGTCTCCATTTGGGTTGACACAGACTGAGAAAGAAAACAGAGAGAACAAATGTTAAGGAATTATGTGCCACCACCAGTAGCTCTCTGGCATGGCCTGATGTTTCAGAACATACTCCCTGGGCTCTATAAACCCTTGGGTTATATTTTGGCAGTTTTAAATGATTTCATAATAGTTTTGGATCAGCTAATGCCAATAAGATGATTATGGAGATTAATCTACTGAAAATACATACATTCTGGGGGGGGCCCCATCATGTATGTCGCCATTTATGCCTGTTAATTTATGGAATATTTCATTAAATTAGCTAAGAAGAGTAATATGTAGAATATAGCAATTAAAAAAAAAAGTCCTATGATTAATTAGTTCTTGCCATTTTTGCTATCAAAACTGCACCTGGATAATACACAAAGAAAAAGCACCACGCACAAAAGACGTGTCGTGTCCCAGGCTACTTCTTTGGCGAGATTAGAATTATAGTTTCATCGGGCCAAGTTCTGCCACCATATTCAGGAAAACAAACAACAACTTTTAAATTTCTGTGATGACAGCTTTCTGACGTAACAGCTAGGAGGCCTGAGGAAGTGATCACTCAGAGACCCAGTTAATGCTAAAGTAAATGCTGTGGCTGGAGGTGAGGGTGTTAAGTAGGAACATGTGTAATGGAGCAGCCAGTCAGTGTTTTCCACCAGCAGCACCAGCTAACATCTCTGCACAGTCCATGCACAGGATAGCAAACACACTGTCCACAACTTGGTGTGAACCCCAATTATTCAGCGTGCCTCCCCCGCTGCCAGCCATCAGGCAGGGCTCCTGCGCCCCTTCCCCTCCCAGGAGGACGGGGTGTGTTGTCCCTACCGCCCAGGCAGCCTTGGCCTCCCTCTGATCTTCGGCCAGCTGAACCTCGTACTCCAGGCACTGGGGCGGTGTTTCGCCACCTGGCGGGCTCCACGCTATGTGGAGCTCCTCCAATGCAGACATGGAAATCGCCAACTGCTTCGGGGGTGAGGGCTTTGCTGGGGTGGCGGAACAAAAAGAGAGAAGATCAAGAGGTGCAATCAAACATCTCCTGGTGGGAAAGGCTTCAGTTAATCACTGCCAGCCTCTGCTCCTTTTCTCTTTTGATGGGATTTCTGAGCTCCCATTGCTATCAGCCTGCTGCAGGACCAGAGGTGTCACTGAGGGGGAGCAGGCTGGTTGTTCATTTTAATTTGACACGTGGGCTGGGCTAGGTTGCTCTGGGCTGCAGAGCAGCGGTTTTGAAACACTGGGGTGTGAGCATTGTGCTCAGCACGTTCCCCTCAGTGTGGCTAGCCAGCCCTCCCTGTGCTGCGAGGGCAGCCTCGGCCCCTGCAGTGGGACACCACTGCAGCCTTGGCCTGACACTCTCTGCATCCCAGAAGAGGCTCTGGTTTATGTCAGATGCCCAAAGCCACACATGAAGCACATGGCAGCACTAACTGAATTCAGAAATCCTGTTTATTAGCCCAGTGGCTTAACTGGAGTACTAGCTATTTATCCCTGACATTTACATGTGGGTAAATGCATCAGCATGTTAAGTGCCCATAATAAAGAGCAAGTACATGTATCAGGATATACATCATGCTGTGTTTTGCTTCCTTTCCCTGTCTCTGATGGATTTGAAATCTGCCTTTGCTCTGGCAGAACCCATCACACCTTGCACTCAATTCTCCACAGCCCTTAGCTTGGTTTGAACAGCAAAGCCCAAAGCAAAGCTCCTGTGCTTGCAGAAGCAGAGCAGCGGTTTAAATTCCAGCAGGAGTAAATGAAGCTACCTCTGTGGCAGGGCTGCTGGAGCCAAAAACCCCAGAGCTGCTCTGCCATCTGCCCAGCAGACCATTTATGTCCCAAGTTGTCCAGCTGCCAAGCACAGCACTTGGAGGCACCCGCTGACCTTCCAGGGTGGGTGCGGAGTGGTGTGCTCGCCTGCACACGCTGCTGGGAACTCGAGTCCTGTGTGGCACATGCCACAGCCCCTTCTCCGGAGGAAATCCACCCAGACACATTACAGCCACCCATCTACCAGAGTGCACGTTTGTTTGAGCCCCCTTGTGCAAGATGTGAGCCTTGGGTGCGTGGGGGCCGTGCATCCTCCCACAGCCCTGCTGCTTTCCTGCCAGTGTTACCTAGGTTGTGAAGGCGAAGGGTGACATACAACGGCCGTAGCAGAGTGGCTGCCGCTGAACCATTGACACAAATGCTCAGATCCTTATATTCTGCCTGGCTCAGATTTTGTAACACACAGCCGATGTTTATACCATGATCCTGAATGTAGTCATCACACTGTGTTGTGTGGTCCAGCCCCTCGTACCTAGCGGTGTATTAGGAAAATAGAAAGAAAAAAAATAACCAAAGCAATGGCAGTTACTACTTGGGTAAGGACTTTTTTTTTAAGATTGGCCCTAAGCCTCGATTATCACCTATATCTGACCCACCCTTTGCCTTTTGCAAGTGATCCAAAGCACAGTGTTATGCATTGGTCACCTGGACTCCTGCTATGGAAAAAGTCTGAGGAGGAGAAAAAAACAAATTGACATGCACAGATGGCTTCCCTGGTTGGTTTGTAGGCTGTGTCAGCCTCTCCCCAAGCCCATTCCTGGAGCACAAGAGACCACTGTGTGAGTGGAACCAAGACAAGATCTAGCCCCTACTCACGGAGACCCCCATCCTCCCGTGGGGCACCATCAGCCACCAATTCTGGAGTTGCAGAAAGGTCTCCTCCCAAGCCAAAATGCAGTGGTTTGTGGCAGGTGACATGTGCCATTAATGTAATGAGTGTTAATGAGATGCTATGGCTGATTGCAGGTAGGTCCCATGCATCTACATGGGCATGTAATGGAAACCCAGGGGTGGGAGCAAGGAAGAGGTTTGCTACTGTGCAGCCACAGCTCTGTCCTCTCAAACTGCCTCCTGTCTTTGGGGGCCACTCTCGAAAGCTTAGCTGCTGGCCCCATCCTGGAAATACTAAGTGGTGTTTTATATTACCTTTTAAGACTCCTTCTGGGTTAGCCCTTGAGGCAGGGCTGAATGTGGCCTCTGTACCGTACACCTAATGAAAGTCTCCCTGCACAGCACATTATGTTTTGGGGAAAAACTTCGTGTGGGAGTGCTATAAAAATTAACTTACAGGGATCAAAGGATGCCATGGCTGTGTTCCCACTCACTTTCATTATACAACAGGACCCAGATCCAAATGCCTGAGTTTGTTACAGGCAGTTAAATATTGGTGGGTTTGTTGGGATTTTTTTTCCTTTGGTGTTTCTGGGTTTTTTTGGAACAAATCATGAATTTCCATGGTTTCCTTCAAGCAGACCTTTGTGATTAGCAAAATGGTTTTAAATCAGTGTTTCTGCTTTGAAGACTATTTTCAAGAGCTACACAGAAACTATTTTTAAAAAGCAGCTATGGTTTTGTACACGTAGCCCAAAGGCATGAAACCCAATAATTTCCTAACTAGTCATCCTTACCATAGTATCATAGGAATTGAAGCACAAATACAGCATTTAGTTTGTCCAAAAAAAATCAAGTCTAGCTTTGTTTTTCTTGCAGAACAGAAATATTAGGCAGCAGTATAAAAAAAAACCAAACTCAGAAACATGTATTATTGCTACATTTTGGCAGCATGTTTACTTGTATGATATGTGCTAAGGCTATGAAAATATGTTTGAGGAGTAAAACTGTTAGTTGCCAAGAAGCCCTGCTCTTTGTGTAGGGTTAACTGAGCTCGGTAACCTCCTGCTGAATCCTGTCCTATAGAGCTGTATGCATTGTGATGAAGGGAAATGTGCAGCTAGAATGATCCAGGTATGTTCAGCGGAGGGAAGACACAAGGCTTCGTGATGGATAACATGCAGAAAGCACTCTGGGGGGGTGAATAAAAGGGAACGGAGGAAGGGAGAAGGCGCTCCCTGTAGGAGGTCAGCACAAGCCTGATTTTAGGAAAGGAAGCAGGGATTTAGTATTTCCTTGCCCAAAGGCCCATGTTGCTTGGAGCATTATTACTGCTCGTTCTAAGTGGATCATGTAATAGCATTGCTAGCCATAAAAGCATATTTGCTGTGGTATTTTAGTATCCTGAGAGGCTCACTTGATTGCTGCCTGGATGTTTTTCTATTTTGCTGATACATACCAATAATATAGTCCATAATGTACACCGTGAGGAGTGAGGAGACCTGGTTGCCAAGTGCACTTGAGGTATTCCCAGTCGTAATAGATGCAGTGGAAATTCTGAACCTCTGATTCCAGTTTTCCTGTCAAATGAGAAGGAAATAACCACTATTTAGCAATGTACCAGTCAGGCCCAGCAGAAATATCATTTTATGTCTTTGAGCAATTGTGTGCTGCAGCTGAAAGACAAAAAAAAGAAAAGAAAAGAAAAGAAAAGAAAAGAAAAGAAAAGAAAAGAAAAGAAAAGAAAAGAAAAGAAAAGAAAAGAAAAGAAAAGAAAAGAAAAGAAAAGAAAAGAAAAGAAAAGAAAAGAAAAGAAAAGAGAAAAGAAAAGGAAAGGAAAGGAAAGGAAAGGAAAGAAAAGAAAAGGAAAGAAAAGAAAAGGAAAGAAAAGAAAAGAAAAGAAAAGAAAAGAAAAGAAAAGAAAAGAAAAGAAAAGAAAAGAAAAGAAAAGAAAAGAAAAGAAAAGAAAAGAAAAGAAAAGAAAAGAAAAGAAAAGAAAAGAAAAGAAAAGAAAAGAGAAAAGAAAAGTCAGTCACCATTATTAGGCAGTTTTGCTTCCAAGTGCTCTGTTTCCTGTAAAAGCGAGTTCACTGTACTTAAAGCAGAAAGATGCATTACTGACCTTTTCATTCAGCAGTGGAACTTGTGCAGGGAAAACCCAGCGGAGCTGGGGAACAGGCAGAAGGAAATGAGCCCGAAGTATCCAGTAACCACAACCACAGCCAATAGAAGCAGAGATGTTCTGGTGTCTTACACCTCAACAAGCCCTGCAATGGCTTATCCATCCAGCAGCCCTCAGGCCAGCAGTGCTTCATGCAATAGACTCATGCAAAGTACAAAACTGCACCAGGTACTGAAGGCTGCCCCTAACCTTGCAATGGGACCTGAAAGGTAGCATAAATCCAGTCACTTTGCACCTCCACGTCATTGGCACACCGTCCTTCGAGCAGTGTCTGCACCTTCACTTCAGCAGTCCTGCTGAGGTCAAATCCAACTCTGAGTTTTAGTTTTCCAGTAAAAATAACCTGGTTAAAAGATAGACTTAATAAGCATCTCTTTTGTCATTAAGTGGGCTGCAGAGTTAGCTACCATTGCTCCTGCTCCAGCTGTGAGTAGACTCATTTGTGTGCTTTAATGTTTCTTTATAGCTCTGTCCTGTTTCTCCTGCCCGGTGCTTCTCCAGCACTCTGGTACTGCCTGCTTTGCCCAGCTTCACTGGCTTCGTGTGCCTCCACCCCACAGGACACCAATAATGACAAGACAGAACAGACTATGGTTCAGGGGATCTCCACCAGCCAGGAGCACCCAGGAGGGTCTGACAAGGATACCGCCGTAAATGCAGATAAAAGGCACTTGTTCATGATGTGACATAATTAGAAACAGAAGGAACAACAAGTCTTGTAACTGGTGGTTCCCATGGGAAGCACAACCACACCCTGCAAGGATGGCGCAGCAGCCAGGCAGAGCAGGGTGGGCTCACCAGTGCGTGCCACTGGGCTTAGCCCTTTGCAGGACTTCTTGAGCACCCCCTCTGAAGGTTTTTCTTTTTTTTTTTTTCCCCCCTCAGACTTCCCTGACTTTACGCAAGGGAAAAATAAGTTGGCAAGAGTTACAACAAATGATGAGAGAGAGGAGGTGTTGTGTTAGCCCAAGTAGGACAGAAGTAACATGCCATAAAATGCATACACGTACTGCAGCAGGAACTGCTATGACACAGCCCACAGTCAGGCATTTTGTCAGCAGTCCCAGAGCATGAGCTGTGTGGAGCCATGTGTTTCTAAGAGACATCGGTGACTCTTGCTTCTGCTGATGTCCCATGGATTTTTTTAAGACTTCATGACCTTATCTGGGGTCAAGGTGCCAGAGATGATGTTTTTCTACTTTTTAGATCTGCCTTGTATAAGACACTTTTATTACTTTTGATTTAGGGAATTCTGACGTGTTTTTTAAAACTGCATATTTTTTCCTTTGTGCTTTTTAAATGCCAGTTGAATCATCATAGAAGAATCTGCACAGCTGCCTGCTGCTGCATGGCTGGGAGTGTGATGTTCATTATGAGCGATGTCAGGTCGAAGAGCCCCTTTCCATGCCCTTGTGATTGCAATCCACAGCTGAAATAGGGTGGGAAGCATTGTGCTCTTCCACCTCCGCAGGCTTCCATGGGGTGGCTGGGCCAAAACCCATTTGCGTGGTGACTGAGCGCAGCCTGGCAGCCTGGGCTTTGCTGCCTCAGGTGGATGAAGCGGATGACCAGCTCACGCAGGACATGTGGAAACCCTCCACAGCAAGAGGCTGGGGTCCACAGCACTGCTAACCTGATGTGACTGCTGCTGCTCTCTCTCCCTGGTCTCTTGAGCTGGCAAGCTCTCTAGCACTCCTGCTTCAGGATTTTGCAAAAAAACTTCCTTGCTTTCAGGACACCTATCTGTATTTTGGGTTGTTGGGGACATCCTCAGCATATTTTTCATGTGTTCCTCAGTATCGTGTGCCAATCAGCCTACTGCTGGGTTTCTCCTCTCCCCACTCTATTTCCCTTCCTAACCCTGCAGCAGCCTTTCATCTTCTAAGCACTCCCAAAATATACTCCTACGACCCTTGTTGTACTGTGCCTGTCTGCTACTGCCCTGTTACATGAGAGAAGACTGACATTTTTATTATAGAGCTGAGTTAAGAGTCAACCATATCTAAAAAAAGAAAAGTAAATGGTAATCAGGAACACCCTTCTGGATAAAGGTAATGTTAGAGCATTAGCGTAATTAATGAAATTTAATGTTGTATTTATTCACCACTTTGCATCCCTAAGGATCTGTTGACCTGAATTTCAGTTCAAGCCCCATAATGGCTTTCTAAAAAGTGTAGTGCCTTTTACAATGAGGAATGCTACTAGATGTTATTGGATTATTTCTGGCAGCAAGCACCATGCCCTCTGACAGAAATAGCCCATTCTCTGACTGCTGCTGCTGTTTGTTACATTTCAAAACACATTCCCATCTGGCAAAAGATTCAAACCACTGGAGCAGTCAGGCTTTTTCATGGAAAGCTGGAACTGCCTTGGTACCACTCCTCCTTGAAATGCAAACATAAATCTGTGCTGGAACTAAAGGCAGAACAATAGCCTGGATTTAAGAGGATTAAACCATGCTTTGTCTTACCTTCCAGTCTCTGTCACCAGTGTTGCGGTATTCAAACTTGTATGTTACTGTGCATTCATTGAAGGTTTGTATATTGGGCGGAGGTTTCCACTCTATATCAAGAGAACCTAAGAGTCCAGGATCAGTGATCTGAAGGTCTTGTGGGGGAGCAACTAAATTGAAAACAAAGCAGGGTTTAAAACAGAGCGTTGATGTAAAGAAAACAAAAAAGTGTCATGAAATTTGATGAGATGACAAATGCAGCTGCTGGATGTGAAGGGAAGCACTGCTGGTCCAGGTTGATGCCCTGGCTATTTAATAGCTTGTTCTCAACAAAAATGTGCAAAGGCTCTGCTCCTGCCCACCCGCCCAAAAAACAGTTTTTGCTGATGCCCAGAGAAAACGCTCAAGGACCATTGTAAAGGCGCAAAGAATGCCACATCTTTGACACTCTTTTTCAAGATGTTTTAAGCAAACTACTGTCCTGTGATAACCTTGCAAGTCCTATATTTGCTTACTTTTAACTCATGATATTTACCAACTGTCAGGACAAGTATCCTTGCAAACATTGTGTTCCGCACCTACACCATCATATGATGGCAGATCACAGCATGCTGTCAGGGAAATATAAATTCCTTAACTCTAACAGACACAAATCACCCATATTGCTTTAAATATCCTTTCAAACATATTAAAGATTAATGAAAAAACAAGACAAAAAAACATACAGAAGCAGAAAAGTAGGGAGGTAAAATCATTCTTATTTTGGACATCTATCAGCTATACAAACATGTGCTTTTACAGTCAATCTAGCTTTTATTAATCTATTGTGAAGTGCTGCCATATCTTAATAAATCATAATTTATTATAGATTAATTCGTACTAAGACATGGTTTCTAAAAGCCCAGCACTGTATGGAGCTGTCATTCACATGATGAAAGCTGTTTGGCTATTCAGTTTTATTAGTTCAAAAAAAGTAAATTTTTGTAACATCTAAGGTCATTTTCCTCCACTTCTCCATAGAGGTGAAGATAGCCATTTGGGTTGCTACATCTTCACTGCATGACACACTTTTTTCATGATGATTTGGAGCCCATCTCCTGGCAGTGTCAGTCCAGCATTGCCACCACTTCTCTGAGTCTGGCCTCCAGGTCGCTGGCTTCTTTGCCAGCTTTTTCATGTCTGTGACAGAATTTACACCTTTTTTTTCTTTTTATTTTTTAAATAAATCTGTTGTGAAAGCAGACCTTGAAAATATCTTTCAGTGGAAGATGGTGATATAAATCAAACTTTTGTGTGTTCCTTGTAAAGTTTGCAGAGAACATCGTTGGAGGATTTATTTTGTCTAAGGAAACTCTCCCAAATGAAACACACCGTGGAGCAGCAGTCTTAAGATCCCACTTTTCCTAGCATGTAAAGATCCACGGGAGATTTGTTGTTACGTTAAATAGCAAAGTAGGATATCATGGCAATGTATTTAGGGAGCCGCTGGGGCAAGGAACAATAGGCTATAATAATTTGGAGAAAAATTAGATTTTATGTATATTTCTGTGTAACAAGTAAAACACTCTCCCTCCCACCAGCTGTGAGTCCCATGAATGCAGTGTGGATTCAGAGGGTGGTGGTGAGCTTGCTCCAGCTCCAGGGGCAATGGCCCTGCACCTGCAATATCTTGTGTTCAGCAGCCCCATGTTCCTGCAGGAGGGGAGGGTCTGAAGTTGCTAAGCCATGACAGGCACAGATTTTCTGGCATGGGCAGAGGAGGGGGAATAGGGGCATGGGCAGCTCTGCCTGTGCAAAGACTGCTCAAGCTGGGCTTTTGGTGAGCATCAGAGGTGGGAGCAGGGGCAAGGTGAGATCTCACCCACCTCCGGGGTCTTCGCAAACATGCAAAGGCTCCAGGAAAGGGAGAAGCAGCATGGGGGGACAGCAAGTCTGTGGGTGTGGTGCTTGAAGAGCTGCAGCTGCTAAAGAATGAGTGAGTGGCTCCTCCGAAATGGCCATCTATAGCCATGCCAAGGAGGGAGCAGGGAGGAGGCAAAGGGGTGTTCATCCCACTGGCCAGCCCAGGCTGAGGGCCCACCAGGGCCAGTGTGAGGGAAGGCTTCCACAACGCCAGTGCACCATGTCCTAGAGCCGAACCCTGTTGTAGTGGCTGTTGTGCGTAATTTCCAGTACAGGCTGGTCAAGGAGAGCTGCAGGCAGGGCTGTGAGCCGTACTCTCCTGCGCTCAGGAAGCTGCTCTTGAGTGGATAAATGCTGAGCCTCACAGCAATGCAAACAAGGAAGCAAAAGCCTACTAGCCTTTGTCATGAGCCTGGTGATGTCAAGAGAGGATTAGGTTGATCAAAAATGGAATTTCTGAATGGAAACAGTAACGCTCTGAAATTTGTTTCCTCCCTGAGCTTGAACAAAACAGTAATATTTTGCAAAACAATTGCAACTGTAAACAGCAATTTTTGCAAAATAAATTTTGACTAGATTTCAGAGGGAATGGAAAAGCTTCTATTGGCTTGCATTCTGGGATTTGATCGTTCTTTAAATGTCAGCACTGCGTCTTGCAGTTTCTCATTGTTACAATATTACATGACAAACCAGTCTCTCTCACATTATTCATACAGAACACAGGACTAGAAATATTCAATTTTGTTATCTAGTCTTGAAGGAAAGCTGCTCCTGAATGTTTCTTGACCAAAAAAACTCAACAACTTCTCTACGTGATTTGTGAGGCAGTGAGTCAGGGAGCGATGTGCTGGCTGGATGGCCACAGCCCTCATGTGCATGCTCACTCCAGCATCACAGCTTTGATGATGAACTGCCTGCTAATCCCCAGCTGCCTCCCACTGCTTTGCCCCACACCATGCGGTGCCTTAGGTGGCGCAAGCAGCAGGAGGTTTTGCAATTTTCTGCCTATTAATCAGTGGAAAAATGGCAGCTGCCAGGTGCCCCCATATCTTCTGTCTGCACTTCTCCATGCTGGTCAGAGAGGTGCAGGTGACTTTCATGTTTTGAGAAGCCCATTTTAAAGGCAATGCTGTTTTTCTTGGCATAGCAGTGGCATATTTGCTGGCAGCTTTCCATCCTTGCTGGCTGGCAGGACAGGGAGCCTCTCAGTGCTCTCCTGGCCAAGTTTTCACGTCTCCACCATGCACCAGCTGCAGCAGGGAGAGACAGACCTGCTTGCTGTCTCTCTGAAGAAGGAAAGCTTTTGGGTGCAAAGTCCCATCTACTGGAGGCCAAAAGAGCTGGGGCTGTCAGGTGCAGTGCAGCAAAGAGGTGCTCGGACGACTTGAAGCAAAGGGTTCTTCAAGTGCCATTGCCATGGAGGGTAGCTTGCAGAGCAATATTTTTTGGTAAGAAAGTATTATTCTCCAATTATGAATAAGCCTTGTGTTTCTTATACCTAGCATAGTCTGTCTGTCTGAGACCTCACTCAGGTGCATTTATGTACCCAAGTGGCATTTATATCAAGCAATATATTCGGTGTGCACCAAAGGCAGTTTCTGCTCCTTTTGAAGCTACTCAGAAAAATATCCACTAAACACACAATATATTGACACAATTGATTACAGGTTTATAAATCAGCCACTTGCTGTAACACACACATAAGAAAAGATTCAGCTGAAGGACTAACTTCATAAAGGACCCGAGTAAATGTGGAGCGCACATTAGGCAGTGACACGAACGGCACGCCGGGCTTTACCTGCAGTGTGGTAAGAGGAGGAGGAGGAGACCACACAGCCCCACACCAGTGTGATGGAGAGAGTGTAAAGCCACCGGAGAGCCATTCAGAGGTAGGATGTCAGAAGTTCCCGCTGGAAGGTGTGCGGCGTCAGAAAAGCAGTCCTGCTGCACGCATGCAAGGAGGCTGGAGAAATAAAGTGGAGTTGAAAGGCTTCAGCGCATTGGTGGGACCCTGACATTCCCTCTGCAGGGTGAGCACTGACAACAAGCGCCTTTTTACTTGTTTACCCAGTCTGATTAATCATTTCCCAGAGGACTTTTATTTGTAACTTTTGGGGATCGCAACAGATGGATGACTTTGGCTTCATTTGAAATAATACTTTCTGGCTAGCTAAGCACATTCTCCGAAGGCACGTCAGCCTGTACTTCAGTCACCGAGCCGTCTGCCGTGCGTCTTCTGTGGAAAGAGTGATGCAGCCAAGTGTCTGACCCGCCTGCCATAGGAAGTGCCTTGGACCAATGACATTTTCATTAAAAAAAAGCCAAAACAGAATGCCTTATCCAATAAACAGACACGTCTTATGCAACCGTCACCAGCACTTTTGGCTTTCCTATTTCAGGATTTGATGACTAAAAAGAAAAAAAAATGCAGAGAAAGAATTTCCTTTCTAATCCACCCTCCAGTAAAAAAGAAATTCCAGCTTGCAGGAATGCTTGTGAGAAGTCTTCATAGTTGTCCTGATAATTTTTGAAGGGGACCAATTTCTCTTCCTGAGCAGGTCTGCTGGAGGGAAGATGGGGACTGAGAGACAGAGAGAAGGAGAGTTTCCAGGGGGGCTTCTCCTTCCTTCAGATTTCATGCTGAAGCTGGGTAGGAATCGCTGCCTACGGACACACCAGCCCAGCCTGCTTCCCTATGCCGGAAAGCAAGTGGATTACAGGTAAAAAGAATATATACATATATACACACACACATATATATATTCTTTATTTTTTAAATATAGATACAGATATAGGTATAGATCAGATATATAGAGTGATATTATATAGATTAGATTTAGATATATAGATATCAATCTTTATGAAAGCTTGAGGCAACTGCTTGAGCTCTGATTGTGTAAGAACATGGTGACATCTATGTGAACATACAATGCATCACTGAGCTCCTTTCAGATTACAAACTTGCCTTACACTGTCCACGCAGCCTTGGCTGTAAAAGGTGGACTCCCAGGTCATACTTTGGCATGGCTGCTTACTCCTCAGTGCCTGTGGCTATGGTGTGACATTCGAAATTGGGGGGCTGCTGAATGGCAGAGCTTCAAGTCAGTGGGACCTTGGGAAGTCTGAGAGTTGGGGCCACCAAAAACGCCACCAATTGAAGAAGTGGCTCAAGGGAGGTGGAGGAGACAGGTTGTGCTGGGGGCAGAGGGGAGTTTAAATTAATCAGAAATTCTAACTGGCAACACATAGCAGCAGTTAAAAATACACAACAATTTTATCAGCTAATTTTCAATTTAAATTAAGATTGAATCCCCACAATTCCATCACATAAGTTTAAGCAGTACCAGTAATTTTTCTGTTTCACTGTGAAATGAGAATGTATGGAGCAGTTCCAGTCAGAAGAAATGACCAGAATTATTTCTTAACATATCGAATATGACATAAAACTTGTGTCAGTACAAACCTGGCTGTAAGCATAAGTCTCTGCCTCGGAAAGGTCTCATAACTGAGTACAAGGATGCAATGATAAGGAGAGCCAGTGTGCAGAGCTGGGAAAAGCAGTGGCTATAACTCACAGCTGGTGAGTAACTGCATCCAAGGACTGCGCATGAATGCTAGTGGAGGAAGCTTCTTCTGTTTTCAGTAGTTAATTTTAATGTATTCACATGGTTTCCAAGGTGAGTAAAAATAAACAAAGGCTTACACAGAAAGGCTTAAAACCAGCAAAGTGCTCTTACCTGGACCTCTAAGTGCATGGGAGCCCATCTGCCTCTGGAGTGCCAAGCTCCTCAGCAGACTCATGGCTGCTCTGCTCAAAACTTTGTATTTTGTAGAAATTTGGAGGCTTTTTTAAAGAGGCCTGTCTGTTCTTCTCAGGGATCAGATGCCAAATGCAATGTTCCTACATGGTCAGAGGTTTTACTAAGCTAGCACCAGAAAGTACGCTGCTGGGATTTATGAGGTGTTGGCATTAATTGTTGCTATAGCTGTGCTCAAGTAGGTCAAAGGTATGTTTGAAATGCTTAAATGATTCACTAAAATGAAAAACAAATGGCATAATCAGTGCAGGCTGTCTGCCGGAGGCACCTGGGAGCCGTGGCCCCACACAGCACCTCGGCCCACATGGCTCCAGCCGGTGCTCCCCAGGGTCAGCCCTGGTTTGACTCACCACAGCACCTCGCCCTGAGCTTGCTGGCTCTCCTGGCTCCGGCGCCAATCCAGCTGCTCTTGCCTCTCAGGGCTCTGCAGGAAATATATAAAATTTTCCATCCCCTCGCTCCTCTCCTGTGGGCTAGGCACATCAGTGCAGCTGGTCAACATGATCTTTGTATAGCCTTGCCTGTCACCATTTCCTTCATCCCTCCTTCCCTGCATCACCTTGCGAGCCCTCCCTCACCCACAGCCTGGAGAACCCTTTGCAAGGAGTGGGTGCTTCACCCACATCTCGTTTGCCCCAGCTCTGGTAGTGAATACACCTTACTGAAAAAACATCTCATGATTCCTGTTGCTGTGCTAAAGGATCAGCCAGGGCCATGACCCATACATGGGTGCGTCATCTCCATGTTGACTTGTGTGAGTCAGGAGAAGTTAGTTGCAGCAACTCCCTTCCAGGACAGACAACAAAGGATGTTTCAGAGAGATTGGAGCTGTGATGTGCACACCCAGACAGGCAATGGGCTGTTGTTGAGGCTGGATCTTCCCATGGCAAAATTTAGGTATATTGAGAAACAGTTCAGACATACTAAGAACATAAGAAACAGCATCAGGAACTGAAGGAGTGCTTCTCGTTAGGAAGAAAACTGTCCTCCAAGCACATCTACAAGACTTAACGGTATTGTTGTTTGAAGTGATGCCCAAATGAATGTGTTACTGCTTCCCAGTTGGAGTCAATGGGAATGTTTTGGAGCAGCAAAGGCAGGATCAGCCTGCCAGTTATCCTCTCCATTTCACTGTGCGCACATAGGTAGACACATGCTCAGGCAGGACAACGCTGCCAGCCTGCTGCATTGGCCGTGCAGATGTGGGAGAGGCAGAGTCACCTTTCAGGCGTGAAGCCATTCCCATTATGTCATAGCTATTTGGTTCTGGCTCCAGTGAGATGCTGTGAAGGTAGGTGCCAATGGAAAAAGCATGGCCATCCTTCACACTTTTGAACGTTTTGAACTTTCAAGGCAGTTGCAAGCGAAATTTCAGAACCTTTTTACCTTTGCTATACTAAAGGTAAAAAGTGACCTCATATATCCAATTATAGCAACTACCTCCCAGAATGGACACCAACTACTGTGTGGTGGATGAGACCACAGCTTTGAAAACAAAGATGAAAGCAAGGAACAGCACTTGGCCTGTGAAGACCAGTTAGTCCTGATGGGTGCCAAGAGGAGCTCTGAAGCAGGGAACCAGGAAGCCCATGACCCACCACTGTCCTGATCTGCTGTGGCATTTGGTTGGGAAACAGCCCCAGAAGGCCATGGGGGCTTTGCCCATGGCTGGAGACCACTGAACAGGTGAACAGCCCCTTGCTTTTCATCTTTCCAAAGCAAAAGGCAGCAGAAATGGGTAGTTGCCTTGAGTGCCCTGTGAATTTTGGGAATGAGACAGTTATGGATGAGCTTCCCTTTGCTACAATTGCACAGTGCTGGCTGTTTCCTTCTTACTTTCTGCAAAGGAGGGGGGGGGGGTGCAGAACTCCCTTGCTGCTGGTAAATGTATGGCCTTGCTTTCAGAGTTATGCAAGATTAGGCTTTAACATTCGTGTATTTTCATTGTGTAAGCTACTTAAGCAGAAAAGGTCACACTGGACAGATCATTTGAAACAGATGAGAAACATTTGCCAGTAGAGTGAGTGCCAGTTCCCAAGTGCTAGAACTGGGTCAGTTCCTGAGAAAATTAGGTTGGAAAAAAGCATAGCTGGGATTTGCAACAATAGGGCTCCACGACACAGACAGCAGCGCTGGAGGAGCAGCTAGTGCAGCTCCATGCTGAAAAGCGCCTGCCCGTCCAGTCTCCTCCCGCCGCTCTCCTGCCCAAACCATCTCCCTTTGAAAACTACAGATGCTTTTCTTTTCTTCTCCTTGTGTCATCGTGCCATGCTGTGTTCCTCCCCCTGTCAGCATTAATGCAATTCCCACGCTGGTCCTGGAGGAGGAGACTGGCTGAGGGCAAGCCTGGGAGGATCCATGTCCTGTTCCAAGGATGCTGAGTGAAGGCACTGCCCATGGGTGGGAGACAGCGTGGTGGCTCAGGGCATACCTCTGCAAAGGCCACATGCTCAAACCTGGGCTGGTACTGACCTTACTGGCTGTAGCTGTTGGCAGTGCCCTAGCAAGCTGTGGGGAACAGGGCAAATCCCTGAGCGTACTGGAGCTTCATGGCCTTGAGCTTGGGACAGGCAGGTGATTTGCATCTTGCTAACTATTCTGCAGATGGAGTTAAGTTGCAAAAATCTCTTACATAAGGTGATGACAAGCTTGTGGAAGAAGGGGGTAGTAAAAATATACCCACTCTGGCTCATCAGCAAGCCTGGCACATGACTGGGAGGGTGCCTCCATGCACTGAGCCGTGCCCAGCACTGCAGCTAGCATGGCTGCTGCCCGGGCTCAGCCACCCACTGCTTTGCCTTGCGCCCACCTTGCCTTGGCACCCCATGGTCTCAGCAGCAAGACACCCCTGTGCCCAGCAACAGGCAAAGCCACAGGGATTTTTTCCTGTCCGCATGGCTGCCTTCCCCATTACAGTGTGGGAACCACTGACTTACCCGGTCTGCTCACAAATGAGATTTTTTTGGGATTTATCAGCCAGGCAAGTGACTCCTGGAGTCCCTATGTGCTCACAAACATCTTGCAGGAGCTTCTGCCTCCAGGAGCCTGGCCAGGTCCCAGACCCTCACAGCTGCTCTGCGGAGGTAAGATTAATAAAAGAGCTGAAGCCCAGAGAAGGAAGACTTGTAAAGGTGCCTCCAGGCTGGATAAGAGACTTCAAAGAGCAGATAAGCCCCTGGACTGGGTCCTTGGCCTCTGACAGATATGCTGGGTAGGTACATGCAGAAATTAAAAAGCACTTCTGTAAAAATCCACTTTTGTTTGAAGAAATAAAGGAAGAGCAGCATGGTTGCTGAAACATCTCATTGCAAATGGCAAAGCAGTTGGCAAAGATCATTACTGGAGCGAAGTCCAAACAATGGGCCAAATCCTTTTTGGTTAAAATGTATTATTTGATACATTCATCCCATTTGTGCTAAATCCGTTCTGTTGAGTAATCCATTGCATTCCTATATTAAAATATTGTGATCTGACAGTTCAGAATAAAAGCTTTCAACTTTGTAATTCAGCTCCACATTTAGAAGTAGCTTCCTATTTGGCAAAATAATAACTAAAAGGCTCCAGCTATGAACAGACCGTTTGGTATCAAACAGCATGTTTCATTTGATCCAAAGGGATGATTTTGAAATTGCCAGAGGCATGAAAAATCAATGATTTGTAAAAGCCTCTTAACTGCCTCATGTTTCAGGGAAGCCAGTCTCTTTTATACAACTTGCATTAAACAAGATCTTTCTGAGACACTGGAATAAGACACTCAGCCATTCCAAACACCCTGTGGCCTCCAGCACAGTGTTCTGAACTGCACTGAAAAGGGGATGTCACCATGAGGAGACGTGCTAGGAAGAGGAGCACGGGGCAGTGGTGATAGACTGAGTGTTGCAAGAAAAATCCCTTCTTTGTAGTAATAAATTAAACACTTAAGGCTTCCATGGGACTTCAGGAAATGATGGAAGGAATCTGGACTCTCTAGCAAAGCCCAGTGTCAATATTTATTCTTGTGGCGAGTGGAGACCTCAGTTTTCCCTATTTCTTTGCTGATGGCTACTGTTGGGGACTAATCCTGGCTTAGATGGCATCTCAAAGAAGGGACAGCAGCTGTTTGAATGTGCCTGTATAATGTAAGCCAACAAGGCTGCTGCTGTGGAGTTGGCACCGCTGAAATCTTTGCTTTCTGTAATCAATAGAAGCAAATTCTGTTCCCGAAAAGGTCCATCCAGCCAAAAGCCAAACTTCACTCCCTCTCTCTGCCTTTCAGCTTACTCTGCCACAGATTCCCTGCTGCGTAAGAGACACCCCTTATTCATCCTGATCATCTCAGTTTCCTGTAATTGCGGATGAAAAGGTGTCTGTGCGGAGAATGTCTCCTGCCTTGGGAGCACACCCTGACAAAAGCATCCACAACCTGCTGGCTCCTGTCCTCACATTGCACTGAGTCATCTTCTGCTGCTTGAGCAATTTCTTCCACAACCTGCACATGCCCTTTGCTCTCACACGGACTAGCTCTGACTCTCCCTCCCATGCAGCTGGGCTTGGGCTGGGGGTTTAACAGAGCCCGTGAGAATAATTTCATTCTTCTTGTGGCACAGTGGCAGCCTTTAATAACTTGGTGGCTAGGTTCTACCCTGGCACACCAGTGCACATAAATTTTGTAGAAAAAAAATTCAAGGCAGGCTGAGGAATTAGACAGCCTTCACCAATATGTGTAGTTGCACCTGGGAGCCAACCTGCAGCAAAGATGGGCTCCAGGGGCCAAGGATGCAAGGGAGGGCTGCAGGGATGCTGGGGACCAGTGAGATGGAAGGGGATCAGGATCACAGCCTCGCACACCGAAGCCCAAATTCTGCTGCTAAATGCACCAGGGCACTACAGGAAGAACTGAAATGGAGACACAAAGCTGGCAGAACAACAGCTGCTAATAAATGGGCCACAAATACATCCAGACAGAAATGCAAAAGCAGCTAAAAATTATCTCCAGAACAGCAAGGCTCTGACATAGCTCCTAGCAGGAGCTAGGGGGACAAAAAGTTGCCCTATGTATGGCATGCAGACAGAGCTCTACTACACAACTGCCCTTAGGAGACCTGGCTGGTCCCAGCACCATGAGCACTGGGTGCAATTGGGTCCTCTGGCTACAGTAGGCTCTGCCAGGGAATGCAGGGTTTACAGGGAAGTTCTGTGCATCCCTGGTCTCCAGGAAGGTGCCACTTCCCCTGTTGCTCCTATTTCCCCCCTGCCTGCAGTCTTGGACCTTGCTGCGTGAATGCGGTGGGAGCTGTTGGCCCCATGCTGGGAAGCCCAGGGCTGCTCCAGGGCCATGTTCTGCTCCTCAGGCAAGCACAAACAGAAGTAACACCTCGTACCAAACAGACTGAGTCCGGAGCCTGTCTGGAGCAGAGAACGTGAAAATGTCCAAAGATTAATTGCTCCCATCCACACTGTCCTCCCCTGCCTGTCCTGCAGGTCAGGCAGGAGCTGACTGCAGCCTCCAGGGCACCAGACTGTGACCACGTAGGTGCTCATTAAGAGTTAAAAAACAACCTCCATTTGCTTCCACTGAAGTCTTCCCACCACGTGGCTTTGAGCCCGGCTGCAAAAAGGAGTTTACCTGGAATGGCACAGGTCTTAAGTCTTTGTGCAATCCTGAACCCAGCTTGAGCTGCAGGTACTGGAGTGAGCAGAGCAAGCTCCCAGGCTGGCTGCTGACGTGCTGTTGAAAACCTGAGAGTTCAGTGCCATGCTGAGAGCCTGGTGTGTTTCCATAAAAGCAGCTTCTTCACCAGAGTGACATGACGGACAGCAGCCAGGCTTTCAATAGCTACTTCAGTGCTAAATACTAGGGAGGAAAAAAAAAAAAAATCTCACCCTGCTACATCCTCAGGGCTCTCCTGCTGGGACAGCTGAGCCCTGCCAGGGCCATGGTCAGTTTTTCTCATGTGACAAATGCCCAGGTCTCAGCCCAGCCTCCCTCTAGCAGGATGCCGCTGGCAGGCATTGCACCAGCATCCTGCTCCCCACCGGCCACCTGTCCTGCCTTGTGCCAATTTTTTTTCCCCAGTAGCGTTTGCCCCCAAAAGTAGATTTGTGTTCTGCCTGTGGATTTTAATCTTTCTAGTTTAACATGCCACATTTCACAGGACAGTGGTAATTACTTCCAGTCTTGTTTTCAGGTTGCTCCAGAATTAAATAGACAGATGAAAAAGAGGTCTAGAGAGTTGCTATAAAAGCAGAAACATTTTACATGAAGTGCTCTCTTGGTAACTGGGAAAACAAGCCTGGTAGCAGTGTAGCACGCTGCAGATCAGCCCAGAGGGTACAGATGAGGAAGGAGATGCGATGGGCAAAGCAGCGTGCCGAATGTGCAGAGACCAGCTGCCTCTGCCAGCACCAGCACAAGGAGCCAGTGCTCCATCTCAGCTTTCAGGCCATCTTAAAATAAGAATAACCTCATGGATTTTGCCTCTCTGCATCATTTTTTAAAACTGAATTTTCCTCTGCAAGTGTCTGAGCCCTTGTGACAAGCAAAATAATTTTCCCTTTCTCCTTTAAACACTGGCTAATGTCTTGTACTAGAGAGTTTATGGAGATGTTGGCAGAGGTCCTTCTGGTGTGATCACTGTGCAGTGGGAGTAGTAGAAGACAGGTATTGTGTACAGCTGAATGCCCTAACCTGGGGTGCTGGGGCATCTGACAATTCCCACTCGCTTCATTTTCACCTCCTGCCTTTGCCTCCAGTGGGGATGCAGTGCTGCAGTACTGCCCCTGGCCAGGGCAGGATCAGCCAGGGGCTGAGCAGCTGTCACCCCCTCTGCCACTGCCAGGTCCCCAGCACACACTGGGCAGGTACATCCCACAGAGAGCCCAGGGCGGCCGAGCAGCCCCAGGAAGCTGGCCGGGAAAAGTGGTCCTTCCCCTGGAGTGGCCAATGAATCATGGAGGCACTTTGCAGTCAGAGCCTGATCCTGCTTCTGCTGCCGTGAGAACCAGAGGGATGAGCACAGGGTCAGTGCATGAGCAGGGCAGCTGGCAAATGCAGGAGAAAGGGCAAGGTCCAGATCGTTATCACAGATTGGTCCTTGAACCCTGAGCTGCAACCCTGAGAGATATAAAACAGCATTTGCCCTGGGGGCAGGTGGCTTTCCTGGAGCTCAGGGCGCCCTTGGAGTGGACAGCAGTGCTGGCCTGCTCTCCCATGTCTTCTACCACCTGTACAGCGGCCAGGAATCACCAACGCAAACAGTAGACCAAGCCTTTATGTCTCACGTAAACATCTTACTGGTGTTGAAAGGTGCTTTGTTAAATGTTTTATTATAGGTACAAAGTTTGGCCTGATGGTGAACAAACCAGGAAGAAATTATTTTATTTTTTTTAAAAAGACACCCCAAAAATGCTGAATGGATTTGTCCTTTTCAGATGCAAATCATTTAACATCTCCCCCAAAAGAGCAAGCCTTAACTCAGAATAACTGCTTGGCCATATCTGCTGACAGCTCTTACCAGCAAGCCAGTGCGGATTTAAGGCAAGCCTAGATACTGTTAACTATATTAAAAACTATTTAAATCTTCACATAAACGGAAAATTATGAGAAGACACTTAAGTTAGGAACGACCACAGGAAGGATTTCAGAACAGCCAGAACGTGGCTTGCAAGGGATGGGACACACATCAGTTCAAGCAACAGTGGTGTAAACACACACAAACACAAAAAGTATAAACATGCCTGTCTGAAAATCTGCAATTATAGCATCACCTTGAACTCTAAGCAGATGCAACCAAAGTTATTTCAAGAACACAAACATCAATACCACTAAAAAAGAAAGAAACGCTGGAAAGCTCTTTCAAATTTATATAGAAATGCTGGTATGCAAAAATCTATATTCTGCATTACACCTGAAAAGCTATGTTGAGTTTCAAGAACACACACAACAAAATGAAATTGTAAGATAAAGCAGACAAATTCTCCCACCCCCATTTGGCTAAATACAGCAGAGAGTGAGTTGCTGAGATTTAACGCTGATCACATAGTTACGGCTTACCATAATGTGTCAGGATTTTCCTTTGAGCCAGGTCACGCACAAGATGAAAGTTTTCACTAGTTCTAAAAAAAAGAAAACTGGAACAGCAAACTAGAAGGAAAAGTCCTGCATATGTTCCTCTTTCCAGAGAGCAAGTTTCAAGCAGCTGTATCTGAACAGCCGGTCTGAAAGTGTTTTGTGTATAGGATGCACATGAAGAAATAGGGAAGTCAACTGCTGCTCACTGCCCACGGCAGGAGTCTGGCTCAACATCCCCTCCCAGACAGCAAAGTAAGCACATTACACACATGGGATATAGCAAACAGTCCCACAACAGCATTTGAGGGATTTTCCTGCCACAAGATGCAATTTGATCAGAAAACCCTGATTAATGTGAAGTGTTTTGTGGAAATACACTGGTTCCAGCTAACTTCTGTCAGACTTCTGCTTGGCCGCTGGCCAGCTTGCAGCGAGGCTGCTGGTAACACAGCGATCCCAGCACAGGGTTGGAGCCACAGGCAAACCCCTGGCAGCCAGGCAGCAAGTGGCTCCCTGCGGGCTCCAGTGTCTAAGGTCTAGGCTAGGGGCTCTAAGGTGAGCAGATGGGAAAACCTTGAACATCCTGGCTGGTCTCAGAGGTTGGAGGTTTCCCAGCTCCTGTCACCTGCAACACAGTGACTGCTGCAGCTCTGTGCATCCTGAACTAATGCTCAGCATGCCAGCTATGGGCAGGCAAGTCTTCACAGGCAGATGACAGCTGGACCACTTCATTTGTGGGAAAAAGAAAAACCACCAAAACCAAGTGTATGAAAGTAAAACAGTTCAACATTTTATCCAATGGGAAATTTTGGTCTTTGTTTCCCCTGGGGAGCCCCTGAGGCTCCTTCTCATCAAAGAACAGCTTCGCTCCATTGTTATTTCCCATGAAACATGTTTTGACCAAGGTCCCGATCAGATGACTACTGCCTTCAGAGAGGAACGCAGCAAATGGAAAAAACTTGCCCCAAGCAGTTACAGGCAGAAGTGACACTGGTAGGATGAAGCTGATTCCCTGAGAGATCAGACCTCACGTCCTGAGAGGAGATGCTGGCAGTTCAGCTACAAATTACAGTGCCGAAGGAGGAATTGCTGGCAGGACTGTTCTCCAGGGAGCTGCAGGTACAGCTGGTTGGTCTTCCTCAGCACTGACTGGGCTCTCTTGGTTATTGGCCAGTGAAATCAGGAAGAGGTTAGATTTCACCGGTATAATTTGGCTTGTGGACGCTCTTACTTAGGCTTGTTCTGCAACAGGAAATTTGGTTAGGGAAAAAGGATAGAGCAGCCTCTTTTGGCAGTGTTGAAATCCTTGTACATGCCCAGGAGCATGCACACATTAGGTAACAGTGAAAAGAAAAGCAGAGGAACAGCAATCCAGGGGAGACAGATGAGCAGCTTTGCAGCTCTGCTCTCTGTGAAGCGTTACTGTGCAAGATGCCTTCCTACAGCAGCTGCTGCAGGACTGTGGTCTGTAGAGGAGGGCGAGGACAGGATACACAAAGCCTCTTGACAGGGTGGTCTGGCTAATCCAGCACAGCTGTGCTTGGATAGGCAGAGCCCTGCCTTGAAATCTGTCCCCTGCCACCCTGGCAGTGGGAGAGACTGATTCTGGCCAGAGGTATCCCTGGGATGTTGGGGACAGAAGTTTTGCCAGATAATTTGTCAACAATTTATAACACCAATAAAGAAGTGGGTTCACCTGACCAGACCTGAAGGTGACACTGCTCAAAGGTCTACAAAAGCACAGGAGATTTTCAAAGCCGGAGCCCTGGGTGGGCCATTCCCATGCAAGTCTCCTCATGATCCTTTTCAACAGGAGCTGTGTTGAGTTTGCCCTACAGAGAAGCTCACAGAGCAGCATTTGCACCAACCACAGCCTTTCACCTTGAGGTTAAAAAACAAAAAAGGAAATCTAAGGAAATACATAATCTTTTACATAAACCAACAATGTTTGATTCACCATGGATAAAGAAGTGCTAAAATCTGATGTCATGGAGAATGTGCAGTTAGCAGTTCAATAAAAAATGAATTGAGGCACTACTGAAGCGCAGTAAAGCAATGATTTATCGGTTCAGTCCTTGCAGAGACACTATTGCAAAGCCCTGTAAGCAAACAAATGCCTGGGTTCCCACTCAGCAACTGCTGAGCATGCAGAGCTCATAACACCCAACAAGCCATCTCTTCCAAGGACTCCTGCAACTGAAAGTCAAGTGTGTCCCAATGTCCATGGTTTGCCTGAATAAAGGCCCTACCCCTGTAATGGCTGGCTGTAGATCTGGGTCCTCAAACACACAGTTGTCAGCTATCAGTGCCTGAACTCCCTGGTGTGTAATTTCAGGTTACAGGGATGCTGCAAGCCAGGGCTTTGGAAATCACCACTCACACCGTCCCCCTCCTTCCGGCTCTCAGCAGGAGACCAGAGCATGGCACCTTGCCATCACAAGTTGTTCTCACCTTGACAGGTTGTGCAACAATTTCAGAGTTTACCGTCCGTGAGGTAGATTATCACATTTGCTGTGATAAAGGTTATGCCCACATGCGAAGTGAGGAAAAATAGGGGAGAAAGTGGTTATTAATCAAAACACTAAGTTCTACTGCATTTCTCATGCTTGGGCACTCTTAGAGGCACTGCCACCTCCCAAAATAAACCCAAGCTGGAATAGCGTAATAGCAGTTCAGTTACTGGTAGGAAAGAACCAGCATTTGCCCCACTTTCACCTTGCAGGCGGGGCTCAACCTGTTTAAAGACTGCTCGGGCATGTTGCACACAAAAATACTGGCTAACACTTAATATATTAAGTCTAATGCTTGAGAAATACAGAACTCCTAAGGGTACAGGCACTTGTGGGTGTGTAAGATTAAGCCCAAAGGTCATCATGATATTTCCTACTTGTTCCCTTTTCTGACTTTCACTAGTGCTATGCTCTGTAGTTGGGGCTTGCCCTACGTTACTAAGAGTTGACTTTGTACATTTGAGTAATACTATAAAGATGTACAACAGGAAAAAAAAAATTCAACAGGCTTTTAGAAGTATATGAATAAATCCTTCATGTTAACCAATTGCCACTTACAAGACAGAGTTCAGCTAGTGGAGGAAGATTTCTCTTAACAGAGGAAAGGAAATACTTATTTTAATGAAAAGATCTCAGTAGTTTGCCTGCATTTGTAAAAGACATTCCTTAAACCTGTCAGTGCAGCAATCTACACTCTTCCAAAAATGAGTTCCGCTCTCCTAAATTCCTCACAAGTTGACTGAGTAATACAGATTTTAATCCAACGATAACCCTGAATCTTGAAGAATTGCCACCTTCTGAAAAATCTCCCAGTCTTGCACCAACTGCCTCTGCAGAAAGACCCTGGGAACACACCACGGAAACGGAGACACTCTCTGATGCTCTCTTAGTGAAGTCGTACTTCCCACTAAGTCCATTCCCTCAAGACATGAAGTCCCTTGATGCATTGGCTCAGCCCAAACCATTATATGGTATGGCTCATTATAAACCAAACTGTATTTATATAAAAAGGGTTTGAAGAGAACCCATGTATTGTCAGGAACAGGATAAGTAGGAAAGGTCTTCACAGACGTTCAACCAATGAAATGGCCATGCCTTCACCTCTCCAGGACATTGCCTTTAATTACACAGGCTGGGATTGCAGGTAGCAATGGGCAGATGCTATCACTGTCTCTATTGCCACTTGAGCCTGGTGCCCACCCTGCCTGCCCTGCCTTGGGCCAAGGGGCAATCATGGGAAAGGGGAGAGCACTGGGGGTACCGGGATGGTTGTGTGTGTGCTGGAGGAGAGGAGGAGGGGCTGGAGGAAGAAGAGAGGGGACTGCCCAGCACAGTAGGGAGGTCACTCCAGAGGAAGCAAATGAGCCACAGTGCACAAGGGAAACTGCCTTGGTTTATCTTCCAGCCCACAGCATCTGTCCCTCATTGGCTCTTTATTTTGTAGTCTGAGAATATCAAGCATAAAACAATTTTTCCCATACTTTTAGGTTTTCTGTCTGTGAATGTCTGGCACAGAAGACATTCATCAGAGATCAGAAATTCCTCCCCACCACAAAGGACTGCTCAACAGAATAAAAGTCACCACTGTCTTCTACCCGCTGCGAGGAGGATGGGGGGGGGGGGGGGGGGGGGGGGGGGAGGGGAGGGGGAAGCAAGTAAATGTGTTCCTCACCCTTAATCACTTTTGACAGCCCAATTTCAAATGCCTTATTTTGGTTTGAAATTTGTCTCCTACACTGTTTAAAAAATTTCTGGCCCTCAGCAACACTTTTTGTAGGTGCTTTTCATGGCACCACAATGCGTGAGCTGTCCACCCAAAACTGTGAGCTTAACTAAACAGTGTGGCACGGGGCAGGGCAAAAACGTCTTTGGATTCCTTTGGTCCATCAAAATCACAGTATGCCTGACAAATTAACCAGCGACAGAGATACATTTCCATATCAATCCAGCTGTTAATTTTGGAAATGTCAGAGCATACTTGCTTGTGAAGAAACACCTCACCACCTGTTCTGCCCGCTGACAAGAGTGCCTGTGTGCTCCCCATCCATTTCTCTTAAAAAAAAAAAAAAAAAAAAAAAACCACTGGATTTGGTACAAACCACCCTCCACAGCTGTCTAAAGGCTGCTGGCTGGCTGGCTCTTCCCGAAACACCATCCTTGGGAACCCATGAGCTGGCAAGCAGGGGAGCACACTGCAGATCTTGCAGAGCAGAAGGATAGTCACAGCTGCAGTGCAAGCAGATGCCTGCCAGCCTGCACAGACCAGAGCCAAGGCTGGAAGGGACCTCAGGAGATCGTCTAGACCAACCCCCTGGGCAGAGATGGGTCAAACATGCTAGCAGTCAGGCAGATGGTTTAAAATTTAAGACAGACATGTTTTAGCCCTAGACCAAGCCCTAGACTTTTTTAAGAGAAGGGTTAGAGAGTTGGCAGGTACGGAGCTCACCTGGTTTGGAGACTGTAGCAGCACATGGCAACACTGCTGAAAGTGGATGGAGAAATGAAAGCCCTTTAGGCAGCTCTAACCCCTACCCAGATGTGTGGTTTTAACTGCACATAATTAAAGGAATTAACCACTTCCTTTGCTTGTTTTTCATGTTTATAAGCTTGCAAGGGTAACAACTTCAGTGGCATCAAGTAAAGGCATTTTGTATAAACAAGCTGAAAAAGTGGCAGAATGCTCTGTACTCCTAGAGATCAGACTGCAGAAGCAGCTCTCTACTACCACAATAAAGGGGGTTCAATGTCTGTAGGCAGAGCACTACGCACATTCAGAAGCGATCACAGGAAAATTCAAGTTGCAATATTGTCAAACAGATGTGGTCCATCAGAAAGTTAAAAATATCTAGATGTTTCTATCAATTTTGATTTTAAGAGTAATCTGTCAATTCAGACATGAATTTGTTGCTGCTTTTAAAAAGGAAACAAATTTAGGTTTAAAAAAAATTCCTATTTAGAAAAACTAAATTTAACCTTCTGTGCACAAGGCTTTCTTGGTTTATGTAGAAGTCCAAATGAGAAAAAAAGCAGATGGGGGAAAAGGTTTCTTTCTCCATCTGCACCTGTGGGAGCAGAAGTTATAAGATCTGCTGTGTTTTATATATGCCTTCTAAGCACATTATGACAACTCTGAGTTTGCTTTTAGTTAAAACAGAATTTCATGTTGTTTGTTGATATCTGAAAGGCCAAATAACCTAACCAAATTAAATGAAATGCTAATTTTAGGGCATGTAAATCCTGAATGAATCAAGTTCTTTTTCCTACATACAACAAGGTTTGTCAATTTATGCATCAAACAGAACTCTTAAATTTACACAATGAAAGATCTTCAAACAAAATGTTAATGCAGGTTATCAAAAAGAGCACGTGTCAAGCCAAGCCTGTGTGACAAGCTTTTGCTGTTTCTGACCCACTAGCAAAAGTTAAAAATTGGCAAAGAGAGTTTTGAAGATCCCAAACACACAACTGAGGCTCAATAATGCCATACACAGGCAATACTAAATAACAGTAAACAGGCAAGCATGGGACTGCTCACAGATGGGCAAGAAAATTGAGTAACAAGTGATACTCGATTCATTGGGGTGGTCCAAGAGTAATAATTCTGCCTTGTACCTCTCTTCTTTTGCAATCCTTAGTTTGCAAAGACAGGAGGAAGGAAACTGTTTGACAATTCCCCTGCCATTTCACCAGAAACAATATAATCATCATTTAATCGATATTCCTGGGAAATAGAAGTTTATGTTGCTTGAGCCAAAAATCACAAAATTATCACTGTTGGCAGAAGTATCTCAATGTCATCATTGTATAAATGTCTTACTGGAGAAGGAACAGAATGACCTTACCATTTCAGTACACAGCAGAACATGCAAGCTAGACACATCACCCACTGATTAGTGGAAGAGAATAGCTTCAACAGAAACATTTTTTGTGACTGAATTCAATACTCCTTACCCATTTCTAAATGATACCACTGAAAGTTTTCAGACATAATCCTCCTTTCTTTTGCTTGAGTTTGTTAGGGGCTCGAGAATACATGGAGTGTGGGATGTTTAGTCCTATCAAATATTTTTCAGAACTTGATGCACTTGGAAGCTTATGCTGGAAAGCATAGTGTTTGCTGCTGCTTTACTTTTTTCTTCTACCTGTGATTATATGAGAACAGGAGATTCTGGAGATCAAAAGCAAGTGGCTGGAATGAACAATGTCTCATCAGCTCAGGACTTCATACCTATCTGGAATGCAATGTTCTTATTTACATAAATTACATTTACACTTAGGGTATCAGTATTTCTCACTCAAGCTGCAAAAGGATTTAAAAAACCTACTAACCTTGGAGCAGAAAAATATCTGTAAATGCATTAGGAGAAAAATCAACAAACGACTTTGAAATGCTGAAGAGCAGGAAATGTAACGTAGCTCTACCTAATGGTTTGATGGAAGATAAAAATAGTAGTATGCCATTTAATGAGACAATTTACCACTGTCACTGGGGCCATCTCCTGTGAAAGGATGAGTGTAAGGGAGAAGATGGTCCTCTGGAAGGTTCACACCTTAAACTCATCAGAGCAGTGAGCCCCAAGACCTCTGTAAACCAGCTTCAATAGACTTTCTTATATAGAGAGGAATGCAATGCCATGTACAAGCGCATGGTTTAATGCGGCTGGCACACAGCCACACAGCCATTTGCTCCCTCCCTCCCTCCTTGTGGGATGAGGGAGAGAATTGAAAATGGAAAAGAAAAAAAACCACCACAAACAGAAAAACATCAAAAAAACCTGTGGGCTGAGATACAGACAGTTGTTTAATAAGACAAAAAAAGAGAAGACAGTAAATAAATAAAAATAATAAAAGGATATACAAAACAAGTGATGAACAGCACGATTTCTCACCACCTAAAGTCAATGCTCTGCAAAACCCTGAGCTGCCCCACCTCCCGGCCCACCCCCACCCCCCCAGTTATATACACGGAGCATGACGTCATAAGGTATGGAATATCCCTTTGGCCAGTTTGGGTCAGCTGTCCTGGCTGTGTCCCCTCCCAGCTTCCTGGGCACCTCCCTGCCTTTTCATTAGCAGGGCAGTGTGAGAAGCTGAAAAGTCCCAGACTGTTTGGCATCAACTAAAATATTAGTGTGTTATCAACATTATTCTCATCCTAAATCCAAATCACAGCACTAACCAGCTGCTAGGAAGAATATTAACTCTATCCCTGATGAAACCAGGACAGCAAGTGGGATAGAAAGACATGAAGATGTAGAAAGTGGTGTCCTCCTGCAGTCCCCGTGCCAATATGAGCTTTCATAGATGCATGCTAGGGTGGTGGCAACAATATATAGTCCCACAGATGCATTCTTAGATATGAACTTAGTTTTTCTTCCTCCTATGGATATAGTAGTAGAGGTGATTCTTTATCATGGACATTGCAACAGAACGAGGTATATAAGCAGGGGCCCGACACAATCAGCTAACACAGAACAGAATTTTCTCTGGGTAAATTGTTTATGATTTCTTCAACTTGTGATTATTGATCTAGAGATCACACACACACTGCATCTATCTGTATGTATATATGAAAAGTTGTATGAATCCTAGTAATATAATAATTATAATAAAGCCACAGTTACAATACTCCAAAGATAGATATTTATTGAGTTGCTGAAAAATACAAGTATTCCAGTAAGTTTGTCACATTTAAATGTTAGCTAAAAAACCCCCACAGAAGTTCCACATACAGTCTAGTTGTTCCACTTCCCCACTATAATGAAAACTATGTTAAGATGACACAAAGTCAAACCTTTAATAATCACCTGTGAATTTCAGAAAAGCTAACATGTTCTAATTCTTCTGATATTGCCCTTACTAGTTAGTAGCTATGAGCTATTGTGCTGAGTTATGCATCATTCGGTTCTGAAGGCAATGTGTTACAGCTGTGAAAACTAGATATTCGTACTATAATCTACTCTTTGGCTATATAATCAGAATATTATTAGCATGAAATTTCCATTATTAATGAGGCTTAACTAATTAAAACCACAAATAACTACATACACATTTTGCAAATAGGTTTAATCTGCTAAAGTCATTGCAACATTAAACTTCAAACTTTAAAAAAAATATATATTTCTTCAAGGGTTCTAACAGCCATTTGAGTGATATTTGTAGCCAGAGCAACTGATTAATGTGTTTGAACACAGAACCAGAACCAGGGGAATTCTGTGAAACCATGGATAATGAGTTGAATTTATTTTTTTTTTAAACTCTCATAGTTTCCACGCACTATCAGAACAGCAATGCTAGCCTGGGGCACTGTAGTTATACCATCACTGGTGTAAACATCTTTAATTAGAGGAAAGTTAAAAGACTACAGTCATAACAATGCATCTTAACCAATGCAAACCAGCAGCTGAAGACAGCGAGATAGACGACTGGTCTGTGAGCAGGACACTGAAGAGACTATAAAAGCAGACACAGCATGAGAACATACATCACAGGTATCTGACAGACTATGGAGGGAGATGCAGATTTCAAGCTAAAACAGAAAAGGGAGAAGTTCTCTTTAGCAGTAGTTCACCGTCTTTGATTTAAGAAACAGAAGCTGAACAAGCTCAGTGTGGCATATGAAAAGTTTGCTGCAGTCAGCAAGACCTATATGGACTTATGAATATGGACTACTCCTGAATAATCCCTGGGTAGAGGAAGCACTGCAATAAAGATCTATAAAATGTATTCAGTGCCATCAGTTCTCAAATATTGCTGGAATCAATGCAGCCGGTCAGCAGCAGACACCTTTACCAAGGCAGGTGTGGTAAGCTATCTATACTTTGTTTACAGCTGGAGCCTGCCATTTACAAAACTTTTAACGCTTCAGGACTCAGTGAAAAAAAAGTCCATGTCTGAGCCACATTATCCACAGCTAATAATCTAAAAATAAAGTAGCATACCCGTTTGTGGCACCCTGATCAAATGTACCAAGCTCAAATAAAAAAAACTACACTTCAAAACTTCATGAATTTTACATTTCTGTCAATACATTTCTGTCCAATCTCATGTGGAAATCGCTTTTTTTTTTTTCCCCCCTCTTACAACACTTCCTTTATTCAAGGGTGACCTTCCCCATGAAGATAGCCAAGGACAGACAAGGAATCTCATGGTTCATGAAGTCCAGCCTGGAACAGAGGCCTCTGCGCGTGGTATCATTCCCCGTGGACCCGAAAGGCCTTTTCCTAAGAGGAAAGTTTTCTTTGTAGCTGGAAACTGAACAAGACTCACAGAACATTTCAACCACAAACCCCTCATTGATAACTGCAATTAAAAGAAAAAAGTTCCAACTGTTTAGATGCCTTTGTCAAGGAGGGTGTTCACTTTCTTTGGAATGCTGCTCCTCAATTTCTGCTTTATAGTCCCAAATTATGCTTCATCAGGAAACAAAGAACAGCTGGGTGCGTACAGGTGTAGAACGAAAAGTCTCACAGGGAAAAACATCTCCCAAGAGAGTCTTTTACTTTCAATATTCAGGTCTAATAATAAAATTGTCCAGATTATTTAAATAAAGAAGGTAAAAATAAATTTTATCATATAGAATTGTATTTTAACCTACATTTGAATAACCTAACTACAGCTCCAAAACCTAACAGTTCTGTTTCCCTAATGCCAGATGTAGCAATTAACGACTGCGAACCCCACAAAAGGTTACCTGGGCTATTTCCAGATCCAACCCAGGGAAGGGAAGCAGATCACCTCTGTCAGCAGGAGTTTCCATACTGGATAAAGTATATTATTAGCAAGATTAAGAAAAATCCCCTATGTTGTTCCCAATATATATGCTATAAGATGTTGGGTGGTTTTCACATTGTGTAAGACAGGAAAGTGAAACGTACAAAGACCCTGCTATAAGTGAAGGCTTCTTTATCTTCACGTATTCTCACCGCTAATGTCCCTGTTGGTCAAAACCAAAGTCCTAATGTACTTTATATGTAAAAGTGTCCTGTATTTCCCTGGAATAAGAGTTAACGTTTCTTTTGTTTGTCACTATAAAAGAACATATTTCCTGATATGTAATGAGGCAGGTCACTTGTCTATCAAAGTGGGAACACAGACATTTGAAAGAACATACAACAAATTCTCATTATTTACTAAGAATATACAAAACTGAAGTGAAATCAAATTGACTACATGAAAGTTATGAAACAGTTTGTATTTTATACACAGACTATGTACACTGGTTTTGGAAATGTGGGTTTTATCCATGCAAATTTAGTACAAAAAACTATTTACAAAAAAATAACACTAGGAACATTTTCCAAAAGAAACATGTATGTTGGAAGCTCCAGCAATAATGGAAGTCCTGAAAAAAGACTTCATACAGTATTGTACAAGTAGACAACCAGAGGTGTGAAAGATGCACTCTACAATAATATGAAATGCAAAATGAATTAAAATGCACTATCAAAGAAGTTGCAAGTATATACACTATTTAAACATCCATTTTTAAGTGATCACTCTCCAACTGTGCCTCAGACCTACTTCTGTCACATCCTGCACACATTTACATATTGATTACATTGTGTTTTCTGAGTTTTATAATCACAAGTTACAAAATAAAATAACTGAATACCAACTGAATTATAATTGTAAAGCAACCACATTTTCCTTGTTCTAGACATTACGTAGAAGTATTCATATTATTCCCAATGTAATCCACCAAACCACTCTCTTGCAATGCTGGCATGCGTCCCTCATGGGAATCAAAGCCTTGCATTACCTGCTGGTGCAAGAGAGATGAATAATTGCAGCCAGGAATTCCCACGGTTGCAGCAATGCTTGATGTGACACAAAGATTCAGTAAACACAACTGTGTTAATATTTGCATGTTAAGAGCACCATCTTGCACACGCCCCAAAAAGCATACTGATACTGAACAATGGGAGTTCCCATGCCAGGAATAGCATGACCAAATCCTGAACAAATACAGCAATTGTGGAAAGATTTCACCAGTTCACTTGTATTTAAAAATGAAACAAAAAGTTTCCAAATATTCTCTAGTTCACAATCTGTCTTCATAAAACTATCGTGGGGAAAAAAAAGTTTGCCTTATTTCACACAATTTTGAAAGTAGTGAGGAAATCCTTATTAAGTGCCAAGAATTCATTTTAAAGGACTGCGTGTTGTAGCCCAGTTACCAAACTATTGAGGGAAATTCTGGTTTCACTGAAGTCATAGAATCATTTAGGTTGGAAAAGACCCTTAAGATAATCGAGTCCAAGCGTAAACCTAATACTGCCAAAATGGAAAGTTTCCCAAAGCAATTAATTTTCTGTTGATCTATTCTTCTCCTTTAATATTTGCCAAGATACTAAAGTAGTCCTGGAGAGACTTTTTGGGTTTGTTTAAAGATTAGGATTCTAAAACGTGTATGGAAAAACCACATTAAAAATTTTTCTTTGAAAATGTAGATGTCGATAAAACATTTGAACTAAAAATGACTGATTATGTCATTTTTATAACAACTTGTACTGCTTCCATAGAAACAGAGCAATTATAGCAATTTTGCCTCCCATGTTAAAAAAATAAAGTCAAAAAGTGTAGTATTGGTACTGCAATACCACAATTTTAAGATAACATGTGGTTAGAACTGTACTGTGAAATACTTAAATACAAATAAAGCAAAGCAGCATTTCATTATGTAAATAAACACAGGAGCCAGAACCGCGTGGTTCAGGTGGCAAGTTTAAACTAAAATTCAGTTAATCACATATGTACTCCATTTTAACACTCAAGGTCAGCAGAAATTTTCTTCATAGGAAGAAAATAATTTTTTACCTTCATATTTATTTTACCAAGAAGATCTGTGCCATAAAATTCCTGATTAAAAAATACAGTTTGCCTTTCCCTCCATTTGTATATCCCACAGTGTGTTGCGTATGGAACAAGAAACAGTATTGCTGTTTTGATTCACTCACATGGAAGGGTAAGTTAAGTTAAGGATTCTTAACACTAACCTGTTAAGAATCATGGTACAATTTTCAGTCACCAAAGTTCTGTATTTACTAAAGCAAGCTTCCTCTGTCTCACTACATCATCCTTTGCTGGTGGAAGTTAAATATTGGTAAACATCTACTTACCTATTACTCTCAAATAATTGCTTTCCTTAGTGTTTTTGTTTAGATTGCAAACATCTATTTAAAAGGATTCTGCAGCCTATGCAGGAGGCGGCAGCAGCATGAAGCAAGGAGGTGTGTCCTTCTGAAGTTGTACCACACAAGCCAGTCTCATTACCAAGCCAGAGGGCAGTGCAAGCGGCACCAGCTAGGTACCCTACCCAGGGCTTGGAACGGGCAATGTTCTCTGCACACTCAGCAATGCTTTCTGCAGCATTGGGATAAAGCTATCCAAAACAGACAGCCTTTGAGAAAACAAAGATGCCAAATTTGTTATTGTAACCCCTATGGAAAGCTCCATGTATGTAAAGGATCTGCCTCCCTCAGCATGAAGCAGCTACAAAATATCTATTTCTTTCTCTACTAAATCTAAAGGCTTTTCATTGTGAAGTGATTCAACATGAAATCAACTCAGAGGACCCTCTCCTTGAACAACTATACTTTGCCTTTCCCATTCCTGGTCTTAGTGACTTTTTTTTTTTAGATTCCAAAGACAGTCACCTGTAAACAGGAAATATTTCACCAGTTTTGTGTGTGTTGGGGTGCTATTTTATTTGCTTTTGTTTTTCAAGTAGAGGTCACTGTTTAATTGACAAACCTCTTGAAAGAGAAATTTGATTTACCAATGCAAAATCATCTATCTGCAGAAAGTCCTAAAAACTCCCACAAGTTTCTTTCAGTTGAAATCAGCTGAATTATTAACGTGCTTTACCTCTGCATTGGTATACAGACAAACTGGCAGACTGCAGCTGCATTACAGACAACAGCTACCTTTCATACAAGCATTTAAGAAATCAGCAGAAGGAAGAAGTACTAGACCTTTGTCCTTCTCTTCAATACTGAGAAGACACATGGAAATTCAGTTTTAGTGAAAATAGATGCCTTTTCATTTTTTGTTTCAATTTGGCTACAGATTTATGTCAAAATCTGAGAAGACTGCAACTAAACAATAAGATACCTGTAATAAAGTTTCTAGTGCAGTATATAACTGATGGTAGTCCTTAACCTGCAATTTTATTGAGGTGACATATGTTCTCATAGTATGAAAGCTGTGCTTCAAAGTAATTTTTCCTATGACATATCAGAAAATTTGTATTAAATAAAGGAATCAGTGTAATATTTTACAGCTTCCTTTGACTTACCAGAGAGAGTTATTTTTACTCAAGAATTTGACAGTAAAGCTTTGCTAGTGTCAAACAACTTTAAGCCATAGCTGCTACGGTCAGGTGTTCCATGAAATAAAAAGGTGAAATCTTTACTGAAGTTAAGAGCAAAACTTGCATTGACTTCAGTTAAGATCAGATTTTACCCAGAAATTCTTATGATGTCACATTTATTGTTTCAAATGTATTCCTCCATATTTTATAATTTTAGTTCTTGGTCATATTCTGGAAGGCCTCTAGTTACAGGGGTATAGATGCTTTTCTGCATCCCCAGCAGTGCCCCAGCTAGCACAATGGATTAGCAGTATTATATAATGGATGTGAAGCATTTCTGAGATACTGTGTGGGAAGTCACACTTTACAACAATTACTTTAATGCCACTACTTTAAGATCTCACAAGATCTGGACATTATTGCTTAAATGAAAGATCATTCGTGTGTGACATACTGCATCCAATGACACAAAACCCAGAAAAAATAAACAAGGCCAGAAGCCCTGTCAGTATGTTGATGCAACTCTAATTTACAGTTCATACCACATTAATGCAGTAACTTTGTACAGCATTCACAATAACAAAAGTACCCTAGTTAACTCAAATTTATTAGAAAAACTAAAGCTTTTAACATTGACTTTTCTTCACATCCAAAGTAAAAACTGAGTGGCCATAATAGGAATTGTGCAGGCCTCTGTTTTTAACCATCCTATCAGCTGTACCAAGTATTAAGCAATGACATCGCATCCTAAACAAAACAGGAAAAGGTTATCTCCAACATAATTGATGTTGGTACCAAGGATTCTGGAATCACAGTCGATCACCAATGCCACTGGAGCAATTTGTTTTTAAAAAAAGTAAATAGGAAGGAGGAAAGTAGCATACCATAATGAAAATGGGAAGTCACTAGATCTGTGAACAAAAATAACTAAGATGATGCTGGGAATCAGATAGAAAGGGAAAAAGGGGATAGTAGGCAAATCCTTGCACAAGGAAGACAGCAACAATTTCCACAGGCTCCTATAAAATGAAAACTTAAATTTCAAAACTTTTTTAGCATCTTTTTTGCAGTTGCTCCTAAAAAAATCACAATGGGAACAGCCAATTTTAGTAACGCTTTAGATTATTATTGTTTGTAAAAGCAGCTAAAGAAAGATGAAAAAAGATTAATCCAGGCACAGTGGACCTAAGGATAAATGAAGGTCTGAATCTTTGCAATGCTAAAAAGGAAGCCCTGGAACAATCATGATTATCATTCTCCATAAGCACGAAGAAGGCCATAATAATTTCCAATGAATGGAAAAGCACGACTGTTTCTAGCAAGTTTGTGGGGAAGAACTCCAGAGCACTAAAAAAAAGTTATTTTAGTAGTTTTCAACTTCAGAGATACAGTTTAAAATGAGTACATTAATTTCACATCCAGTTTTCAAGTTACTTACGAAATAAGCTAAGCTTAAAAAAAGGTAAGCATCTGGCACACTACATCAAGGGAATTCTTAATGTTTACCCTGTGATGTAACTTTGTAAGTTTAGTTCTAGCAGGAAAAAAGTTATCTTAACATCAGAAAACTTATTTAAATATGACAATGAAACAGTAATGTAGATGAGTTTAAGCCAGATAACTGAAAAGTGACAGTTACAGTGTGCAATTCTATAGCTAACATACTGAAATAGAACTTTGTTGTTGTCAAATACCACAGCAAGGAATTGAAAGACAATGACATTTTTTGAATGGTTGTGTTCTTCAAATGTAGCAGACAATAAGCATTTTGCTTAATGAATTATATTACTTTTTTAGTCTTAGCATGACTTTTGAGATACTGCCTTTAATGAAAAACAGAGATTGAAGTTAAAATGAGTATTACTTGAATGATTTAAAAAATAGAGAGATTTGAAATACCATATTTGAAAGGTCACAGCAATCTAGTGTCCCTAAACAAGTATTTATGTAACTTAAGAGTTATATCTAGGATTTTGCAAATTAAGTTTTACACCAGCCTCTCCATGAGCTGTGTTTTATAAAAACACTATTAAATAATAGTGATTTTTAACTATTACACATGAATCGGCTTATTTCAATGGATTTAAAAATAATGTACCTTTTAACAAAATCTTGTAATCAGAAAAAGGTTATTTTTCCTCTCAGCTATTGATTTTAAGGACTATTGCAAATGAAGTAAGGAGCAAATGATGCCCCTCCCTCATTCTTTTATGAATTATATTACCTGGGGTCTTGATCAATTGGAAGGAACAGAATCAAATCTTGTTACACACTTGGCAAACATCCTTCAATTGAAATTAACTTAGCCTGAAGTAGGAAAATCTGTGACAGTCAGAACTTTTTTTTTTTTTTTTAATTGAGCTACCTATTCATGAAGAACAAACTAATGCAAACAGATTTATTACTAAAATTATTTGCAACTTGTTTGGAGAAGAACTCAACTGTGTATGGTTTCAGAATGTTCTCAGAAGACCGAGAATTTGTGCAGAAGCAAACAAATACATAAACTCAGAAGTTTCAAAAAACCACCACAGTGGAAATTTTTCTTTTTCACATTTATCAAGAAAAGTCTAATGTCTCAACACAGTGACATTTGTACAAACTGATTTGTGTGCTATGCCACACTTGTGGAAGTTACACAATAAATCCCATAAACACTAAAAAGATAAACACTGATATTTCTCAACTAAATTATGGATATACCTGTTGTAAAAAATGTAATGGGAGATCAGGAGCAATATTACACAAAATCCTGAAAGATTACACAAAATCCTGAAAGTTACAGCATAAACCTGAGATTTTGGCAGTTTTATCAAAATGTCCTAAATTACTCTGTATGCATCACTAGTCCTCACGTCTTTACTCACCGTATATATTTGTTTGTCCCAAAGAAAAGTAGACAACTTTTTTTTGTCCAACAATACATTAAACCAAAAGTGATTAGGTATTATCAAATTAAATATAATAAATAAAAAGTATTTACAGCATTTTCTAATTATTAGACAACAAAATAACCAATTAAATTGTGCAAACTTAAAACACCCAACATCAAAAATGTGAAGTATTACTTAAATCTTCACATACTGATTTTACAAAAAACTATTAAAATATTTAAAAATTTCCATTTTATCTATTTTAAACAAAGAAATTTCAAAAATGTTTAAGACTATTAAGAGTTATCAATTACACAGGCACTTCACATGTAAACAATCTACAGTACAACTGAAAAAATATTTGGCACCAACCTAGAAGACTGGAAAAAACTCAATAAAATGTGTCCTTTTCCCACTGTATACTGTTTTGTATAATCACCATACACTCAGACTAAATACTGGCAATGTTAGAAGTGTGTAAGTTACAATCAGGAGTGCAAAAAATAAAGAACGCAAATATTAAGCTTTCTGAGAGAGTGAAAGTGGATTACAAGTGATCAGTCGCTCGCATTTTTACCATCATACCATTGCTACATTTTTTCTTACCTTTAAATCAAATGATTGACTTGAAAGATTGAAAGCGGGGGGCACGTGCTTTGAATTTCAAAATAATTCAAACAACATTTTTAATGTAGAAAAAGAAACCCAGCATTTACCTGTAACACCAAGATGTTAAATGGCAGCTTTTAACTTAAATTAACTGGAAAGAGAACCTGATGCTACCACAATCTCTTTGTGCATTCAATTAAAAAAAAAAAAAAATGTTCTTTTAACTGTCAGCTGACTTCAAGGTTTTCACATACAACTCCAAAGTAAGGCTCTCTACAGCATCTGGACAGATACTAGTTTTTGATGGCTTGGATGTTCCCAAGTAGGAAGCAGAACCGCCTCAGAGCAATCCAAATCAACAGACTGAATGGTAAGTCGTCTAGTTTCCAAGAAGTCATGTCACATGGAGGAAAGCTGAGATACTTTCAACACTGGCAATTCAAGCAGAGCTTGTACTGTGAGGCCAACCTTCACCAGACCCCTTTCCTCCAGAATGTGATGAGGCAAGCAAAGTCTCTCCTGCAAAATAAAGCAGTACATGTATATAAAGCTTCATTCATTTTTCTCCCCCAAGGTGGGTAACAAACACATTCTCTCTGAAGTCACACATCCATTACTACAAGACACTTGCATAGAAAATGTCTTTGGCCTTAAATTTCACATGTGGCTCTCTACAGTAACAGAACAGTCAGAAACTAATTATATCTAAGATACGTTTCAAGTATTAAACTATGACAACTTCAGAAGATACATAAAAGACTGCTAATTTCATAAAGCCAAAGAGACTGGGTTTTTTCATAAGGAGAGCAAGAAAAACAGGCTGATGGGGACTGTTGGCTCAGTGCCCTACTTCCCCCTTCCCTTGTTTTGGAAGCTTATTACCAATTTTTCCCTCGGGAATACTTGGAAGTGCAGATAGACAGGGTCCTCAGTAATAAGCCATTCCCCAAGAAAAAAATCTTTCAGTTTCAAAATTCAGCACAAGCTGGATGCTTTTTCCATCTGGTGTTACATGTAATTCAGGATGTAAATCTCAGCATCTCTAACTTCTGAACAGCCTGTGGATCCACACTAGATAGAAACTCTGGCAGACTATTACCCCAGGCTTCTAAATCCATGAAATAATTTTCCACTAAAAAGGGTCAAGGGAATTTTTCATCTTTTGTAATATGCAGGAAATTATTTGATCTTTAGGTTTTCTTCTCATACAGAGAAGTTACAGGATGAACTTGGGCAACAGAAGCATGAATAATGGACTGCAACTACAGCTGTGCTAAAAAAAGATAACTAATCAGTTAGGCTACATATTTCTGTAATTGCAGGATTTTTCCTAGGCAGACACTGAAATTCATGCCAAAGTGACTTGCTAAATTCAATGCTTTCAAATATTATGACATCATCCTCTCGCATCAGTTCTTTTGTTTAAATGATTATTTTACAAGGATATCAGTATTAGTTTTACCATAAGGAACTGACTAGAAACCCATAAAGTAGCTTCCTCAAGTTCATGCCACCGGCCAGAAATGGGACTTCTTTTCATATCTTCAAGTTCCCTGGTCAGTGTTATAATCACTAGTGCTTCCTGAATTAGGCCCCTCCCAAAACCCCACTTCAGTATTTGCTGACATTTTCTGTGGTTATTAATAAGTCAATAAAGCTATTAGTATACCTGTGGAACGCCCAGTTTTTTACAAGCATCAAGAAAGTTTTCAACATTTCTTCGGCACTTTGCCATACTGAGTTTAGGCTGTAAAGACAGGATGTTAGATCTTCATCATACATTCATGAACGATTGTATATTTCTGATGCAAATTCAGTAACAGTTGCTAAAACAAAAACCAAATTCTGTGAAGACTCAGTATATGAAAATAGCTCTTAAACTAAACTTCTGAGCCTTGTTTAATGCTTCTTATAGAAAAACTGAAGTGAGGAATGTAGCCAATTAATATGGTAAACATGATTCACGATGTTTCAGTATTGAACTTCAAAAGCTTGTTTGCACATAAGATGCAACAAAAGTGAGATAAATGACTTACCACTGCTGGCGATGGTACATGAATGCTGGCAACAGAACGTGGCCTTATGTGATTGGCTAAATGGCAAAGAACTACTCCATCCATCAATGCTGCTCCAATGTCGTCTGGTAAAATTACTTTTAACCTTGATTCAAGATTCTATTAAAAAGTCCAGAAGTAAGTTACTTTCAACATTAGCTAATTTTTGATTTTAAATCTAGGGTATTTTAAAGCATTCAGTTTAAAAGGCACATTTTAATACTAAAATGAAGTAAATGGAGTCAACTCACGCTTTACTGAGTACAGATATCCTTTTGTCTTCATCGTTAATCTTACATACCCTCTGCTTGGGGTTTTTTTTTTTGTTTGTTTTGTGGTTTTTCTTCCTTCATGACACAACTACATACACACTAAGACATTCAGCCAACAGCTACCATGACACATAGTCTCAAGGCCATACAATAAACTCACTATTCATAATAGGAAAGCACAGAATTTACGGATAGAAATGTTAGGCTGAATACCTCATTAGCTGTTAGCATGCACAATTTGTGGGTTGAAATCATACACAATTTTACTAGGAGAAGGAGGAGGGGGGGAAATAAGAGGGGAACACAACCACTCTGGGCATGGCTATTTCACTCGTGCAGACGACAGTTAAATAGCTGAGGAAAGGGCAAGCCAAGAAGTGCCCATACTTGTGTTGCTAAACAAAGAAGGGAATCCTGGGATGTTTTTTCCCACTGCAGCAACAAGCCTTCACTGCTCAGGAAGTGAATCAGACAAGACAAACAGCCTTCATAGAAGTCACACCCCAAATTAGCACTGCCTTGGAAAGCAGAGCTGCTATGATTTGCAGTTAACTATAACTGTTAAGCATCTTGAGATTAGGGTTGTGATAAGCAGTGCAGAGTCTAGTTGGAGGTCAGTGCTTGGTCCAGTCTTATTCAACATGACCTGGACGAGGGGACAGAGCATAACCTTAGGAAATTTGCTGATGATACAAAACTAGGAGGAGTGGCTGACACACCAGAAGGCTGTGCTGCCATTCAGCGAGACCTGTACAGGCTAGAGAACTGGGTGAAGAGGAATCATATGAAATTCAGTAAGGGCAAGTGCAGGATCCTGCACCTAGGGAAGAAACCCCTAAGTACCAGTACAGGTTAGGGGTTGACCTGCTGGGAAGCAGCACTGCGGAGAAGGACCTGGGAGTCCTGGTGGACAACAAGCTCTCCATGTGCCAGCAGTGTGCCCGTATGGCCAAGAAGGCCAATGGTATCCTGGGGTGCATTAAGAAGAGCATGGCCAGCAGGTCGAGGGAGGTTATCCTCCCCCTCTACTCTGCCCTGGTGAGGCCACATCTGGAGTTCTGTGTGCAGTTCTGGGCTCTCAAGTTCAAGAAAGACAACTACTGGAGAGAGTCCAGCAGAGGGCTACAAGGATGATGAGGGGACTGGAGCATCTCTCTCATGAGGAAAGGCTGAGAGAGCTGGGTCTGTTTAGTCTGAAGAAGAGAAGACAGAGAGGATCTTATCAATGTTTATAAATATCTAAAGGGTGGATGTCTAGAGGAAGGGGCTAGACCCTTCTCAATAGTGCCCAGTGACAGGACAAGGGACAATGGGCACAAACTGGAAAACAGGAAGTTCCATCTGAACATGAGAAAAACCTTCTTTACTCTGAGGGTGACCAAGCACTGGAACAGGCTGCCCAGAGAGGTTGTGGAGTCTCCTCTGGAGATACTCAAAACCCACCTGGATGCAATCCTGTGCAACCCGCTCTAGGTAATCCTGCTCTAGCAGGGGGGTTGGACTAGACAATCTCCAGAGGTCACTTCCAAACCCATACCACTCTGTGCATCTGTGTCAAATCTCTGAACAGAACTATACAGAAAACAACTTACTGGAAGTATGAAATTTAGATCCTATTCAGTACTGCATAACTTAAAATCATAGAATTATAGAATCATTTTGATTGGCCTTTAAGATCATCAAGTCCAACCATTAACCTAATGGTGCCAAGTCCACCACTAAACTATGCCCCTAAGCACCACATCTATGCATGTTTTAAATACCTCCAGGGATGGTGACTCAACCACTTTTATCCAATCTAAACTTCCCCTGGCGCAACTTGAAGCCATTTCCTCTTGTCCTATTGCTTGTTGCTTGGGAGAAGAGACTGACACCCACCTCACTACAACCCCTTTCAGGTAGTTGTAGAGAGCAATAAGGTCACCCCTCAGCCTCCTTTTCTCCAGACTAAACAACCCCAGTTCCCTCAGCTGCTCCTCATAACACTTGTTCTCTAGACCCTTCACCAGCTCCATTGCCCTTCTTTGGACATGTTCTGGCACCTTAATGTCTTTCTTGTAGCAAGAGGCCCAAAACTGAACACTGTAATTGAGGTGCGGCCTCACCAGGGCCAAGTTCAGGGGGACAATCACTTCCCTAGTCCTGCTGGCCACACTATTTCTGATACAAGCCAGGATGCCGTTGGCGTTCATGGCCACCCGGGCACACTGCTGGCTCATATTCAACTGACTGTCGACCAACATCCCCAGGTCCTGCTCTACCAGGTAGCTTTACAGCCACTCTTCCCCAAGCCTGTAGCGTTGCATGGTGGTGTTGACCCACGCGCAGGACTCAGCACTGAGCCTTTGTTGAACCTCACACAGCTGGCCTTGGCCCATCAATCCAGCCTGTTCAGATCCCTCTGTAGACCCTCCCTACCCTCAAGCAGACCAACACTCCCACACAATTTGGTGTTGCCTGCAGACTTATTGAGGGTGCACTCAATTCCCTTGTCCAGATCACTGAAAGATATTAAACAGAACTGGCCCCAATACTGAGCCCTGGGGATGACCACTTGTGACCGGCTGCCAACTGGATTTAACTCCATTCACCACAACTCTTTGGGGCCAGCCATCCAGCCAGTTGTTAACCCAAGAGCATGGCTGTCCAAGCCAATTTCTCCAGGAGAATGCTGTGGAAAATGGTGTCAAAGGCTTTACTGAAGTGTAAGTAGACTATATCCACAGCCTTTCCCTCATTCACTAAGTGGGTCACCTTGTCATAGAGGAGATTGTAGCAACCTCAGAAACCTTAAAAAAAAAATTTGTTTTTCATTTTACTTCATTTTTTCAGCTAAAAACCATTTTAGTTCCTGGTTGATATTTTGGTTGGACCAAAAACAGTACCAGAGTAACCAGTTACATGAAATTCCTTAGGAAGAAATATCACTACAGAGATGCCCTTGTACAACTGTAATGATTTGCAGGCCTTTATTATAAAGGTTTAAATTGTGGTACAGAGCTAACTAAATGCACTGCGCCCATACAGTAAATAATGGTACATACATTGCGAAGCTGTCTTATTTGTTCCCTTTCTTCCCTTAAATGCTCCATTTTCCTCCTCATTGTAAATCCAGGATCCACCACACCATAGTCCTGGCGAGATGCACGGCTGAAAGCTATTAAACATTAGTGAAGTTAGTTTTCAGAATTCAGATAAAAAAATGTAATGACTAAAAATCTACCACAAAGGATAGAAATGCGAAAAAAGCTGCAGAACTTTTTAACACAAATACATTTAAGTACCTTGATGTCAAAGATACTGTCTATGAAACTTATCTTTCAAATAAAATACACAGATCATCTTATTTAAGTGCAAATGAATAACTGGAAAATACAGAGACAGAATTGACTTCAATATTCAAATATCTGTTTAAGATATACAACGCCATTTGCCCTTTTCCCAGTATATCTTGCAATGTAACTTTGAAAGTATTTTCATTGTGTTTTACTTTTAATCAAGCATAAAGCCTTTACAGAGACTAAAAAAAAAAAAAAAAAAGACAGAACTCCCTGGTATAACTTACAATGAAAAATTTAAAATACATATACACATACGTGCATATGTTAGGTGGGCATATGTAGAGACACAGTGATTGAAAAATGTGAAATGTCTCATCTAAAAGTTTAGAGTTGTTCTTTAAAAAGGAGATCTTAAACAATTACATTCAGTTTACAATTCATGGTCAGAAAGCCTTCAAATGACAATTCTATTATTTTATAGAACACTGGCAAATAAAAACTCTTCTGTAGCAATACCACTGTACCCTTAAGTATTTTACCTGATGCTTTTGAGGGGGGAATCAATACTTACACCTTTAGAAATTTCTATATTGTTTAACAGTTTGGATTTTAGCAAGAGATCTAAAAATCAAAAGTAACAGATTTTATAGATACTCTTGAAGTCACTGCTCTGATTTTACACATTATGACAGTATGTATTTTGTATACAGAAAAATACATGTGCATGTTACTGACAGTATCTATGGAAGCAGCTAAAACCACAAAGATTTTGGCTTGTAACTAAGAAACAAAATGCTATTCTCTTTCCTAGAACTGAGTGAACGGGGTGCTGCTGGCAGTGGCTCCTAGGAAGCTTACCACCGCACTGAGAAAAGATGGGCTAAGTCCTAACAAGCCTGCTTCCTCCTATCAAATCTGCACCTTCCTGCAACCAAGGACGTAGACACCTCAGAAGCCTCTAAACGATCACAGCCAGGCATGTTCTGGTACATGCAACTAACCTCACTATCTCTAGCACAGAAGTTTCACGCAACTGCTTACAAATCTCAAGTGACTTAAGGGCCCTAAAGAAGCCACTTGCATGACCTCAGCCAGACACACTCTACCACTGAAAGCTCACAGGCTAGTATCAAGGAGGTCAAGCTTTTCCACCATAAAGACTGAATGAAATTAAACTGAAGAGTTGAGATCATTCTTTTTTAATGAATTTGCATGAAGATCGTTCCCTTAAAAACAGAGAAGAGTAGTATTAACTGGAAAAAGGATTGCACAGTGGCTTTTCCAAACTGTCTTTTATACTGTTGACATCCAATATTCACACAGACACTTGCAAACAAAAGAATACTGTAACTGAAAAAAAAAAGTATTATTTCTACCTAGATTTCAGAGGACTGAAAGTCTGCTTTAGACAAAACAACTTTCTTATTAGCGTATGGCAGAGTTTTGGAAGAGTCAGGGTGCACCAAGCCATAAAACTCCTGGCAAAGCTCTGCTCAAAGTATACTTTCATAGGACAAATTACAAAAATCTACTTCTCTTGAAACCCTCCTGCCTCAGCCATCAGGTCTCAAGAACGATTGCAAGCTGTTTCCCTGTTCTTGGACAGTGACTAAATATGCACAAAATACATCAGTGGGGAAAAAAATTAAAAATCAATTTAAAAAAAAGACATCACTGCACAACTTTAAGAACTTTCAATTATTCGTTTGCCAAAATAGCTGTCTATGTCTTTTCCAGTACTATGTTTATGATAAGTACAGAGTGGATTGCTGTACTGTGGCATCTCTTCATATCCATTTCAATTCATGCATCTGCTATTCTTACTGTCTGTTTTAACCTGGGAAGTAAACACCTGCTCTATCATGCTATCTTAGAGAACAGCAGCTTACCTGACCTTGGTTTGAGACCAAATGGACCATGAGTGTTACTATCTGTCCTTTCATAATCCTGTTAAAAGAGATAAAGTGAATTTTCCTCCATTCATTAAAAGCATTAACTTTTGTTCCCATTAAGATAGTGTTTAAATCAGTCTTGCCTAAGAAAAGTGAATCCTTCTGCTCAACTGTAACACACTCTTTCAAAGGGGAGAGTATAAAATAAATGAAATGAAAGTAACCTTACCACATGCAGATAAAATTATCTTACTGAGGAAGAAAAGCAGCAGCAGATTAACTAAAATCTACTCTAAGCCATTTCCAACTACTGCAAACCATTCTGTGAACAGAGTTCCAAGCCATCTGTAAGCAGATGCAAATATCCTCCCAACACTTAGCATCAAAATATTTCTTAAGAAACATTTTCTTTCAGTTATGAAGATCACGTTTTTCTCATTTCACTATCTAATAAGAGACATGCACTCAGTAATTTGGTATGCACATGAGATACCCTCATTTCAACTCATTTCACTGTATGTGGGAGATGTTCTCATTCTGCTCCCTCAGGTTCCCTATTGACATGAGGTAGAAACGTTAATAAACTTTGGTAAGCCTTATTCAGAGCTCAGTAGTGTAGTGCAGCCACAGTGGGACTACATGGACATTCCTTAAAAAGCAAAGCCACCAGTGAATGAGGCTGCAAAGCTGCACCACAAAGGCAAAAGCCAGAACCATAAAGGATGAAACTAAGAAGCGTCAGTACCTTTGGGTTCCCTGTGATACATAAAATACTAAACCATAAGTTTTACTTAAAATCCTCTGGATGGCTAGTACATAGGGGACACCTGCAAAATACGGCAAATTTGATTTTTGTTTTATTAGCTATTTATTTCCATTAGGAAAGCTAATGGAGACAAAGCAATGCACCTTTCTATTCACCAGTCAAAAAGAAGAAACCTAGGAGAGATCAGATAGTTGCAGAGGTAAAACAAGTTGTAATAGCTGTGTCTAGTTTCTATCTATTTTTGAATTTTTATTATGATTAAATGTTTCTAATTGCAGTTTCAAAGGAAACTACCAGCTTTAAATCTGCATGGAAAACCTGATGACAAGTAATGTGCACAAAGAAATGTTTGTTGAATGAGTGAATAACAAAACCACAAACTTGTACCTCAGACGACACAGGAGACTGTGGGGACACATTAGTATTATCACTGTCTTGCTAAAAAGAAATCAAAGAGATGAAATTATAAAAATGAAAGTTATGATTTAACAAGAAACATGAAATTATGAAATACACAATACATGGGACATGCAACATTTGTCAAGTATGTGACAAAGTGGCAGTAACTAAATTTAAAGTCATGTAAGTCAAGGAAACACTGTTCACTATGTCAAATATTACTTATACATTACCTCTGCTTGATAGGTGAATTAACTTTCCTATTATCAAAGCAAGTAAATGTCCTACTTTTCCCTAGTACACAATCTTGATGGCTTTTTTTGAGTAAAGGAGTATAATACTTATTTCTGCTATGGCTTTGGAATGCAAAGTTTGTTTGCGTGGACTCTACCCAATATTCTCCTTTTCTGTGACTGTGGCTCGTAGGTGTTCATAAGAGACAAATGAATAAAATGTTTTCTTAAATATTTTGCACAATTACTATTTCTTACCTCATCATTTTCATTTCCACTTGAACTCTTTCTGGAAGACTTATACTGCAAAACACACACAATTATTACTTTAAAACAAAAGTATGGTTTTCATTTGAACTAAATGGCTTGATATCACTCAGATGTTACTTATTACTGGTGAAGCTGCTGAGGAAAAAAAATGTTACAAAATCAAAGGAAAAAAAGGAAACAAAACAGAAAAAGAACATCTAGTTCCTAGGCCAGTCAGGATCTTCATTATGTTGAAGAGAAGATTTAAAAGTTATGAGGAATCACTAACACAGGTGGTCTCTGTTGACAAGCACAGCTGTTCAGTGAGTCAAGTGACTGAATTATGTTTTACTTAGAAGTTGCTCCTCTTCCCCTCAAAGGCTGCAGGGCAAAATGCATTTAGGGATGAAAACCCTGGAAAGAGGTCAGTAGAATTCAAGTTAGGATACAACTCCATATACTCTTCGGGGGGCGGGAAGCTTCTATAATCACAAGAACTTATCTGAGCTGTATGGCATGCTCTGTTTTTCTAGAATTTAATTTATTTGAAGTTCCCTAGCATTTCATGAAGAAGTTTGATGGCAAAAGACCAAGAAACTCATTTCATAAGTGACAAATTTAATTTTAACTCAACCTAGCACTGGTCAGAATTCTCCTATTTCTCTACCATACCCCAAAACAAATTTTCAGCTAATGCTGCTATAACTTCGTATCTGTTTTGCAATAAGCAGACACTGACATCTGGCGACCAATGGTACACACTACAGCAGTAACATAATACAGAGAAAATGTCCTCTCTAAAAGGCAGTGAGAACCAAAATGCATAAAACATTCTTATAACCAAGTTGCACAAAAAGGTAATGTATATTTCCCTTACACTAAAAAAAAAAAACCCAAAACCCAAAAAAAACCCCCAAAAAACCCCCCAAAAAAACCCAACACACTCAAAGTGGATGGAGAAGGATCAATGACTGAAAATTAGTTTCTGGCTTTACCAGAAAGCAACTGGAAACTACTTTCTTTTATTTAAAGGTTAAAGAAGTATTCAGTTGATTTTTTTGCTCCTGTTTTTCTGGCATGCTACAAATATATTATTTAACTCAAGAGAGCTAAATAAAAAAATTACAGATTACATGCAAAATTAAAAGCGTGACAACCTTTGAGGTTTTCTTATCTTTACTTAGTTATATAGTTTCTTTTACTCTCATTAAAATAGAAAGTGTCACCCACCCGCTCTCCCTCCCATTACCTTGAAATACTCTTTTCTAATTTGTTTACTTCTCCTTCTTTCTTCATTCTGCCAAATCACTGGCTGTATTTCTGGCCAATGCTGCTCATCCATTGAATCCTTCTGGTTTTCCAGCGGCTATAAGGTTCAGAAATATTTTTACATAAAAGGTAAATATACTTCATGTGCATTAATACAAATTAGTATGAATTACAATTATGAATTACTTGCTTCTCTCATAATGTAGCTTTTTGACATGAAAGTACTATCAGTCTTAATTATGATTCTGGTAGAAATCACTTCCTTTCAAATCATAAAAAATATTTCATAGAAGAAAAAGAATCTATGATACAATTCTTAAGAAAATAACACCCTTTTCTGCATTGAGCCTAATTTTTACAGGGATGTTAGGAAGCCACCTAAGGCTGCCATAAATAACTACAAAACAACAGAAGTGTGGTTAGCCACTAGCATATCTAATTTCTCAATCTCAATACTCATTGCACAGGAAAAGGATGGCTACAATAGAACTAAGTATTTGTCTACTGTTCCTATCTAAAAGATTATAGACATTAACTAGCTGTAAAAGAAATCTGTTTCAAAGTACTGTATTATGCAACATATTCTGAAGAGACAGCTAAAGTAGATTTATTCTTAAAATAACAATGAATATGTATGAATTATGCAAACTGAAAGCAGACACTCTGAAGGGACCATTTCCTAATAAGGCTAAAACTATATTTCCAACTATTTCTTCATATTAGAATATCAGGCCATTTAAAGCTACAGCAAATACCTGTTGGATTAAAATGTAAAATAATAAAAAGTACTCTCTGTAGTTTGACTGCACTTTTATTGCACATACAAGATTCTCAGTGAGGTAAGGGGAATGGAAGGCCTACATAATTCAAACCATTTAGAAATTTTAAAAAAGAACATTATGGTGAGACAATAAAATTTATATGTAAAGAAATACTACAACCCAAGTAAGTAAAACTTATGTCTCATTAGTTTCACGATCTTAAAGCTAGTACCATATGCTCTAAAAAGAAGAGGCCTCCATTACATAAAAGTCAAATTATCTTGAAACATAAGTTCTTCAAAGGTTTTATATGTTCCACCACAATTACATACATACAATAACTGTGTAAGCAACCATATGAAGATATAAAAGTTTTCTGCCAGAAATACAAAACCAAAAAACAAGGCAAAACAAAACAAAAATCACTCAAATATGAAGCCACCACATTTACATTTGAGTATTTACCTGCCAGCTGTACGGGGACACTGGGGAATTCACTTCATCTGTTGAGACACTAAAAATTAAGATGAGAGGCATTATGAAATTTACTACTTTGTGTACTTTAAAACCAAGTTACTTGAAAATATCAAAAAAGTGAACACTATTAAAAAGCAGCTTCTCTGCAGTGCTACAGTATTTTTTTTGCTTACCTGTATAAGCATGCCACAATCTGGCTAAAAATATGGCCATTTGACTACAATCTCAAATCATATTTCACTCTTTTACCATATGCTGACAACAGGCCTTCCATACTACAGTACTTTATTCAGATAAAGCTTTATTTTTAGGGATATGACAGTCTTTCTACTCTCTTTGTATGTTCCTCATGCAATGTGTGATTTGGGTTCCTACATACCAGTGCAATAAAACAGCAAATAGCCTGCAACACCTACATTATCTTGTGTGCACACCTCAAAATTAAGGGGCAGGAGGGCTGGGATTTTTTTTGTTTGTTTGTTTTGTTTTCAGGTCTCAGAACTGTTTCTGTTTCACTAACAAAACAGGGAAAGGGAAATTTAACCTTTCCCGGATTACCCTATAATATGAAGGCCTAACATAGCTGGACACTACAATAGGTCATAGCATCCCAAAGAACAGGAGGTGTATGTTAAGTAACCAAGGATTCGAAAGTTCCAAATGTAAATGAGTAATAGTTGCAGCATAGTTCATATAACCACAGGACATGGGCGCAACTAGCTCTTTAAAACCACAGATACCAATGAGAAAGAAGATAGCCAAAATAGGATGCATCACATTGAAATATCTACACTGTGTCAGTTTTCTGTTTGCATAAGAGCTTTCCTGAACTGTAGAGAGCTGTTAGTGTCGCTATGAGTACTGTGGGTGCTAACAGCAGTTATGGCTTCTGTCTCCAAGATTCACAGCCAAACTGGAATCTGGACACAAGCAGACACAGATCTTTCTGAAGGTACAGATTTTAGAAGACTACGGAGCTGGTAAAAATCACAGACGTCACCATTCAAAATGGAGTTTTCATGAGGAGGCTGCCAGTAAGCTCTCCCTCTTCAGCTCAAAAATTAAAATAATTTGTTGACCAAACTGATTATAAGAACTGATCTAGGATTCCTTAAGGCAGGGAGGGCTGAAAACTTGCTAAGTTCTCTCTCACCCATGCAGTCAGAAATGGGAAGCTGTGATTTCCCAATTTCTTCAAGACAAGGCTCTGAGTATTTTTGTCTGTTGCTGGTTTGTGGTGTTGGGGATTTTTAATTCAAAGAAAGAGCACAGGAGTACAGCTCCTGCAGACAATGGATTCCTCATTGATACATCCTCCACAAACAGTAAAGGTTTTGCAGCAACACTTACCCAACAGCTCTTAAGAACACAAAAGGATTGTCACTGAGGAAAATTTAGATGTCTAAGCACAGGTCCAGTGCCGTTTTATGTAACACATGGTCTAACACATCTGCACAGGACTGCTGCCTATGGGAGACATTACCTTCTGGACTGGAACTGGATGTCTAAAACCTTATGGAATGCCTATCTTTAGGCACCTGAATTGATGACGTAATCAGACCCACATATTAGTTTCTGGATGACATCAACTTTCCTAAAGGCTCAAAAGAACAGATTTTTTTTTTTTAATCTGAAAGAAAGAAGCTCAAGAATAGATTATTTGTGTAGCTTTGATTTCATCTTGAGCTAAAAACATTATGACAGAAGATTGCAGTGGTAATACAAAATAAATGTAAAAATTAAATTAACAGAATATTGAAAATTGTGATACATTTAAGTATATCAATACCATTTTTCAGATTCCATTGGCTGCTTTGGCCTGTTCCTTGTGCTTACTGAAACTGAATGATTAAGAAGCCTAGAAAGAAAAAAAAACACACAACCATATTTATTCAATAGCTTTGTAGCTATATTTTTTTTCTTAGAATATATGTTACTTTCATTCTGTAACATTTCCTATAATAAAAAGTTTTGAACATTAAGGTGACATTTTCCATAAAATTAGAGTATGTATGTGTACACAGATGAAATCCAAGCCCAATCCTGCTTCCATTTAAATCAACAATATTGTTTCCAGCTCTTGAAATATTTCCAGTTCTGAATTTTAAGGAAGTAAAACTTGATCATTCAAACCAAAATAAAGTCTCCTCATTTTTTTCCCTGAATACTTACTATTTCACTTGATCTCACACTTGTGTCAAGTTATGCTACCCTCAACACAAAAGGCCCTGCTGTCGACTAAAATTAGAAGACAGAAGATAGTCAACCTAAAGCGAACAAGAAACAATACACAGAGCAAGCACAAGAATTTAGTCAGTAGGAGGAGGTAAGAAAGTAGCTTGAGTAAGAAATACCGCAAGAACAAAGGAAATGTAGGGAAAAAGGAGTGGTGGGAAATGGAGAAACACAGGCTAAGAACTCATTGAAGAGTCAAATGCAGAAATGAACCAAAGGAAATGCTACTTTTCTAAATGGTAAACAGTCAAAAAAGTCTAAACTCAGATTCAGAAATGTTTTTTCATCTGGAACAAACACAAGCCAGACGTGCACGCACACAAGAAGGTATGAGCTATTATGGATGTTTAAAGTGTTAACAGTAACAAAACAATCAGAAACACTTAAAATTAAATGTTTTCAAGTGTCATGCTGAATGGTAACTAGAATGAATAATTCTGAATTCTTGGAGGTAGTAATATCACACCTCAACACTGACTTCATGTGCAGAACTGTGATCAAAATATATTTACACTGAATTATATAGAGAACTAGAATGTATTAAGAATCAGAAAGAATTAGAAGAACACCAACTATTCAATGAAAGTAAAACAATAGGCACCTTTTAATATTTCATTATCATTACATAGGGCAGTACAAACATTAACTTTAAATGATTGATGATTTTCAGACTTCTCAGATTATTGTGATAACTTTGAACTCAGTAATCTCATTTTAGCTTAAATCTGTCACTGTGAGCCTCAATTTAATGAGCTTATGAGAAGTTAAGTCTGTAAACCAACACAGTCTGCAGCATTCAGTCTGCAACATCTGCTCTCTATATTTTCTCTTCAGAAACTTAATTCTGAGGGTGCATTCCAGAATTAAATTATACCATAGCCTGAAAAAAATGTTACAAAAAATTAATATGCAGAGCATAGGTTATCAAACCATAATATAAACATGCTATTTTAAAGTAATTAATTTTTAGAGGTAATTCCCATTTAAATTAGGCTCTATATCTTCAACTGAAAGCAATCAAGCAAATTTGGAGAGACTTTGTAGCAAAAGGTGACCATTACTACAGAATGAGCTTTAAAAAAAAAATCTTGAGTCACCTAAACAGTTTGATGCAACACTTGCACCAAAACTGACACTATCAGTGTAAATTGAATGATTGCATGTAACACAGGCCATTTCTTTTTTAATACTCAATATATGAAATGTAAGGAAAAACTATTCAAGCTAATTCAAACATATACAAACAAGTGCACTTTTCAGCTATGCTGTTTCTATGAAATATATATAATTGAGTTTAATATAAACTATGTTTATTATAAACAAAGTATGTTTTTATACTTTGCAAAACAAAACCAATCATTTTTGAAACTGCCTGTTTAAAAACTTAAGACTATTGATAGGGGAGTGACAGCAAGTTCATTATCTGTCAGGTTAGCAGTTACTAGTCCAGTCAGAGAAACCCACACTTCCTATGGAATAATGAACTTGGAACTTTAGTTAAACAAAATGAGAAGCTCAACATGAGCCGGCAGCGTGCGCTTGTAGCCCAGAAAGCCAACTGTGTCCTGGGCTACATCAAAAGAAGTGTGACCAGCAGGTCGAGGGAGGTGATCCTGCCCCTCTACTCTGCTCTTTTGAGACCCCACCTGGAGTACTGCGTCCAGCTCTGGGGGCCCCTGTACAAGAGAGACATGGAGCTGTTGGAGAGAGTCCAGAGGAGGCCACGAAGCTGACTGGAGGGATAGAGCACCTCTCCTGCAAGGACAGGCTGAGAGAGTTGGGATTGTTCAGACTGGAGAAAAGAAGGCTCTGGGGAGATCTAATTGCGGCTTACCAGTACCTGAAGGAGGGTGTTCTGCCTGCAGCAGGGGGGTTGGAACTTGATGATAAGGTCCTTTCCAACCCAAACCATTCTATGATTCTATGAAAATTGTGAAGAAAATTAATCTGAATTTACTAAATTGCAGACTAAGGAATTCATGGCAAAATAATTTGTTCAGCTGGAACAGGGGAAAAAAATTCACTGTAGTCATGTTAAGAACTGCTTTCCAGGAAATACAATGCAAAATGATAGTACGAGTAGCTCATATTCAGAAGTCATGCTCTTTCAAGTGTGGTGTTAACGCTGCAAAGATTCCAGCAACTGTTTCCATTCATACTGCAACTTAGTAAGTTAGAACCTTTTTTTTTTTTTAATTAGGTCTATTATCAGGTCAATTACTTACTGATGGTCATACTGAATCACTAAATAAGAACTTGCAGAAGACACTTGTGTTGGTACAGAAATTAATTTCCTACTTGCAGTTCCTACTAACCACACAAATTCTGTTGTTACAGGTAGCACAGAAACTATTACTTCGAAAGGGTTCTAAAACTCAGTCACTTATACTTTTGTATTTTGAGCAAATATAACATAATGATTAAGGGACACAAACGAAGTGAATGATAGCAATGCTATTTTAAGGTCAGATATCTTCAAGTTTAAACAAGCGACCACTACCTAGGATCTATAAAGTGTATAAAGACACTAGAAATCTTTTACAGTGAGACAAGAAAATGGTGGGGTTTAGCTCATTCAGGACTTGTCTACTGTCTTCACATATGGCTCTGCTTTTAGGGGTTTAGACAGTTTTAGGAAACCACTGCTGCCAGGTAAGAACCCGTACTTAACTCTGATGCAAACTGAAACAGGCTCATTTGACACTAATGAAGATTATTTAATCTAAGCTATCCTACTTTCTTCTGAAAAAGACCAGGAGTATACAGAGTATGTTACAGAGTTTCAAATGATGAGGTAACAAAGTGTGAAATCACTTAATCCATTACCTACACGTCTGAGCATAGTCTGTCTACACAGCCCATTCCAGATTTCTCATTACCTGTGATGTTTATACATCTGCAAATGCTTCCCTCATGGCTGTCAAATGCAAAACAAATTGTAACTGGTTTGCTAATTTGAAAGTGATCACTTTAAAACCAAGATATCTTAAATAAAAATAAAATAACCTTTTGCCTGATGTTCTATACTTGAGATACTACATATTAGAAACAAAAAACTGAAGAGAAAGCATGCCAAAAGTATAGGAAATTATGCTTCTAGGTTTGGAATCATTTAAATGTTCTTTGAAGAGTTACCTAATGAAGTATCTTCCTTAAATAGTATTTCATCTTAAAGAACAATAAATGCATTGCAATCTATTTTTGACAACAAAATATCCTAGGCTAACTTAGCCAATCCCTTTATCCAGTTCTGTTCAAGAAATGGACAAAACTGGTTTTGTCCACATTTTAACTTTGGAAATCTGAAGCTCTACAAACACTTTATACCTTGATGCACGTCCTGCCGCCCTTGTCCTCTGGAAGAGTTTTTCACTGAATGAAGTCCTATAGCTTAATGGCCTTCGTCTGTATTCACATTTCACGTACACCAAAGCCAAAGACGGAAGAAGGAAGCAGGACAGGTTGATGGGAAAGGACAGGGAATTCATTAGCATAGCAAGCAAAAAGAAAAGAGACTGCATAATATTAAAAAAACCCCACACTGAATGAACAGAAATATGGCTAGTAAGAAATTCTTTCATGATGCTCACTTTTCTGAGGATTCTATTTACTCAAATTGAACATATTTTCCACAAACACGCACAGAAATATCTTCACTAAACTTCTAATTATTATTCTTATTGCTGTTTATAGCAATAAATTATAAATTCACAAAACTATGGATTCAAAATCAGGGCTACATTTTATCTCAGAGGTGATTTTGCCCTCATGTAATTAAAGATATGTAAGCAAGCTTTAAAATATAAAATGCTAATCTAAGAAGTAACACTTAACAAGTCATGAGATTCCATGTCTGAACAATTCAAGAGCAAAGCAGAACCGTTAGCAAGATGGTTAATATACAACATGTGACAAGTAAAATTTAAGTTGCAGAACTTCAGAAGAGGAGTGGCTTGGTATTTCAAATGATTAGATAATCAGGAAATATTAAAACTAATCAAACAAGACCCACATGCAATATAAATAACCACCATATAAAAACCTACTATAAGAAAAACACACCTAACATCTGTTTATTAATAAATTAATATGAGAAAATTTAGCATTCTTAAGTCTTTTTTGCAATACTTTTGGCAATAAGAATGTATTAGCATTAACAATTCATTCTTATTTTTCCCTTCCCAATGTGAACAACCCATTCTTAAACACACTGCATGGAGTTCTAAGTAAAACCTATTTTATCTTCCCCTTCCGCCCCTCCCCAACCTCACACACACTGTTATATTAACTAGTATAAAATGCTGGTGAATTTTTAAAACTCTGCAATTCATAGTATCAGGATATCAATTTCTCTAAGGGCTTCACATGTATTTCAACTATCTTCAAAGAAAGATAGTTCTTCTGCTGTGCAGAATGCCATCATTACACAGAAATTCAAAAGAAACAAAAATAGTATTTAAGCTGATATGAAAGTAAATCCATTACTGTGGGATAATGAGTGACTAATGAACTATTTTAGTTAATGAACTACTATTAACTACAACTCTTACCTTTCAGGATAGAGCTTACTCTCATCAAAGTACCTCACTGGTTATTTGCCAGCTTGGTATAAGAACCAGAGAGAACATGGTTCCTACCCTAGCCTGTCCACATCCTATGCAACTGGGGGTATTCCTTCCTGCTCTTCCTTTTACAGAGTTGTTAACCTGTTCTATTAGATTCCTTTTCAAGAATCATTCTGTTGTGATGCCCAACGTGAAGTGGAGAAAGTCAAGCTGTTCATCAGGATGAACTTACACTGTTCAAATTATTTTTATAGACATAAACAAATTTCCCCTTCAGACCATAGCAAATCTGTATCTCACATCAGACTGAATGGAGAAAGTACTGCCTAAATTACCTCATACTTAAATAAAAATAACCAGCCACAAACATACTGTATGCAGGTTCCTCAACTCATACAAACTAAGACCAAGTGATTTTCATGTTTTACCAACAATCTATTTAGATGAGCTTTAACCATGCCTACTTAAGTATACTGCTTTGAAAAAAGGTATAAAAAAGTCAACATACATCAAACCAGGAAATCAAGGTATTTTCACATTCAACTCTTCCTCTCCATAGGAGGTATATCACTGCTTCTCTAGATAGCAACTTTATGAAAAGAAACACATGACAGGTATCTTGAAAGAGTCTGTCGCTTTAACTGTTTAATAGCTGGACAAAACCACTCTCAAAATAAGGTGATCAAGAACTTTAGGGTATAAGGCAGGTTCAAGAATAAATTAATTGTAAGACAAGTTATCTTAACTAATGTTGTAATACCTGTGTTTTTGTTCTTGCTGCAGTAACTGAGCTGCTATTTTTCTCAAGTCAGTCACTTCTTTGAGTTCATCATCATCTTCAGCCAGAAGCTGTTCTTTCTGAAGTCTGAAAAATTAGACATCAGTGACTTGCCTGACTTCAGTAAAACAAGACACAAAAAATCACTACATTATTGGACAATAACTAAATAGTGCTTCCTATAAGCTTATTTAATGTCCAAGAAGGAACACTCTATGGGTTCAGTATGAAATTTTTCCTCACAAAACCACCCTCACCCCTCATTGTCACTAAAACCTTCCCAAAACAGATTAGCAAGATTTACCTTTTTTCATCTCCCCAGTCGTCATTCTGTTCTATTTTCTGAGATTTCTCAGGATGTTTTCCACGTTCCTTACACAGAATGAAAAATAAACTTAGACTGGAATTCAAAAAATTAATAAAAAAAGCAAGCCTGCTGAACAGTTTTTCTTTTGTCAAGCTATGCTACCTTGATGTAAGACAGCAATGGTCCAATCTGTACATCTCCTTGCTCAGGAACAGCTCCCTCTTCTGCATTCGGATCAATATAATCATACACCTCCTGGTCTAGTGAGGATCGACAAAGAATGAAAAAGATATTGAACAATCCTCTCAACCCAATGTTATACCCTTGAGATTATAAGTACTTATCAAAAGTGTCAGATAAAGATAAAACAATGAAATCATGTCTCCTTGAGCTAGAAATAATCCTTTTTCTTTCCTTCTGGCATTGTTTATTTGTGATTATTACACTGTTTTCTGAAATGATGAAAATACAATGTCAACATGTGATCATATCATTTTGTGCCGTTTTCTTATATTGGATTACCTAAGCAAAAGTATTTCTGCTACCAAAAGTGACAGATGCACAACAGATATTACCTCTCTGTGGATCGAGTTTACTTCCCATTACGTGATTGTCGTTCCTTAATGTCTGTTCCCTCGTTGATTCTGATACCTGGGAGTGAAGGCTGATTGTATCATCATCAGATGGCTGCAAAGACAGTCACATTTAATACAGAACTTACATATAAATTACATTATTCTATGATTTGCTAAGAACTCACAAATTTTCATGCAACTGACCCTAACATAAGGAATGCCTCCAAGGACAGAGAAAATAACATCAAGTCAGGGTTGGGTTTTTTTGGGAGGGGTTTGGGTTTTTTTGGGGGAGTGGGAAGGGAGCACTTTCTTATCTAAAGCTTCCAACTACTTTGACTCTTGTTAGAGCACAGCAGGGAAAAAAAAATTACAGCTTTACTTCTAATCATTTGGAATTTTCTTTTAAAAAAAATGAACTAGGAATGCTCCTTTGCCTACAGTTTTCCCACTAACAGTCACTCTGCATTTGTAATAGTTCTCTAATTTTCAAAAATATTTTGTTCTATACTATTCAGCTTTGACATCACTGTTATTATAGGTACTTAATCTAGATTTCTACAAATACACAGATAACTTGTAGGGATTTTTGTTCATTGCTTTAAACCTATCAGATCATCCAAAAGTTTATTAAAATTTAAACAACACTGAGGATTACTAACATATACAACACAAGTTTAGTCCAAATAAACTTACCTTAAGTACATTCATTTCATCAATAACAAAAGAAAGTTTCAAATTATCAATTTCTACACAAAGGATAAAATTTATGCACTTCACACATTAAAAGATCCAAACAATTCCTTAGGTCAGAATTCAGTTTCAAAGTGTATGAAATCTGTACCAGAATGAACTTTAACCAGAAAAGTCAAAGTAGTACATAAATAATTTGTGTCTGATACTGGCAGTCTAATGATTTAAACTCAACTGCACAGATATTCAAACAACATTAAATGCAACTTAGTTAAGTATTTCTCAAATGATACAAAATACAAAGAAAAAAAAATCTAAACCCCAGAAGTTACACAAATTGAACAGTGAAAAATGCTCACTTCTGTTGTGGACAACCTTTTATCACCATTATCACTTCCGATGCCAGAGTCTGGTCCATGGTTTTTATTGGGATAAAAGTCCTCCATGCTACATTAAGAAAAACACACAAAAATCCCACACAGGAATGAAAGAAACAGTAGTTTCACTTTTTTTAAAGAAAATAAACATCCTTTAAAAATATGTTTTCTATAGTCATCTACAGATGCTGATAAAGAATTTTTGCATAATGTCCCACATACAGAGACAAATTCTTAGTCTCCTACAAGAGCTGTTCAAGAAAAAAGTATCAAAGCAAAGTTAAAGTGAAAATTATCAATTATTGTACTCTCTCTGTAGCTATGCAATTTTAGAATTGTTTTATTTCATTCAAAAAGATATCTTCAGAAAAGAAGGCTTCCTCTGAAAAACCTCAATTCCTTGAATTCTATTCGCAGATATGATTTTCTACTAGTAGCAAATACATTCCCTAATAGACTGTTGTATTATAATGGTTTAACTCTGCCTGAATATCTATGAAATATTCCCCAAGACTTCCTCCAAATTTATGCCTTTCAAGGGCATAAAGTTGGCAGCATCAGCAGGATGTGTTTTCCAATTATGCACTAGAGCTTGGTCCACCATAAGATTATCTGGAAAGTTAAATTAAACAAGTTCTCATTACTACATATATGATGTATAGTGGTAATAGCCATGACCTTGTTCCTTTGCAAGGCCTACAATGAAAATGTATTAAGTTCAGTGGAGGCTTTTGAGGAGCAGTTGTGGACGGCAGTTTTGAAGAGCATTTAGAAGCTATCTACAGACAGTATGGACTAACTCCCTACGGCACAGCTCCCAGAGGCCAAGACCATGGACTAAATCTGATGGTTCAGATGGTTCTGTGTAAACTCTACTCATAACTTTCATCTTTCCTTCAGCCTTGTACACAGAGAGGCACAAGCTGCATGTGACATTTTAAGGAAATAGACAAAAAGAGAGTAATGTTCCACATGGTTTCCAATGTCAAGCCAACTGATGATAGAAAATACAAAAGCATTCCCATTTAATTACTCAAGAGGTACTCAGTACAGAAGTCCAACAAAATATACTGCACTTTTTGACCTCAACTAATTTAATTTAAAAAATCCATCTTTTTTCACTGATGCTTAAGTTATTTTTCCTATATATACATATGGGAGACAGACTTTCCATCCAACAGGGTAACTCTATATTCAAGACATTTATGGGACTTTCTTGTATACCATTTTGACATCTCTGGGAAATAAAGAGCTGAGATTTCAAATAACTAAATTTAAAAATACATCTTTGTTCTGATTTCCAAATCTTTGGCAAATAAAATGAAAAATTTTCATAGCAACTCAGATGAGCCAATTAAGCTTGCAGTAACAAAACCTTAGAAAATAAATACTATTACTCCTAAACGAAGAACAATTAAAGTATTGAAATTACAGCTATTATCTGTAATAAAGAGATCACTTCATAGCAAATGCTAAAGTAAAACAAAACAAAAATCCAGTATTCACCTGTCTGTGAGCGGCTGGGAGGGGATTCGTTTACCTAATGACGGAAGATCCAAAGAATCTGGTTTTTTATCTATTCTGAGGCACGCCTGAATGCTGAGGAATTTAAATATATGTACTTTACCCTTTAAGCATATCTGTTGGGAAACAAATGAACAAAAAAAAAATCTCAATTACATAGCATTTTTTTTTGAAAATGCACCCCAACAAATGCTTTCTACATTGAGTTTGTACCCACAGCTTCCCACTAGGAGAAATACAGCTACAAAAATGAAAACCAGATTGGTATAACCTAGAACAGCTTCCTCTTTCTTAAGATCCTAATGCAAAGTTTCTGATGTAGAATGCTTTAATACTAACCTGTGCTGGTGGTATCTGCATTGGATTGTTATCCAAAACTATAACTTGTAAGTGACGTAACTTTCTGTAACAAATTGGAATTTCCGTAATTTTATTACAAGAAAAATCCAGCTTTACCAAGGGAAGGTCTCCTAATTCTGCATTGGGGGAAATAGACAAAAAAAAAAATCAGATATCTTCTTAACACTTTACCTACTTCAAAGAAACTAAGACTAGTAGCTTACCATCTGGCAACATATGGAGATTATTTCTTCTTATGTTTAATTCTCTAAGTGACTGTAATTTTCCTATCTGCTGGGGAAGAACCTGAAGTTCATTGCAGCTAATATCCTAAGAAAGATATAATTAGTAAGTTAACTGAACATCTTAAATGAAATTAAACAAAGGAAAACCGCTATCAAAACTACTCTAATGCATTCTATAGAAGAAAAAAAAAGAAATCCCATCTTGTTTTTTTCCACAAAGGGAAAAAGTACCATAACAGATCTCACTGTTTCTTCAGTATTTAGTGATTTATGTTTCAGAAACGAAATTAAAAAAAAAGTTAAACCAATGAATGATGAGAGATTGGTTTTGAGATTAAAACTGTAGTACAGGAATCAGGAGTTCCAGGTGTAGCTCCTGCGTAAGTTAAAAACTTCTTGTACTATTGCTGGCAAATGATTTGCATTCTGCTCCTTTTATAAAAATTCTTCTTCCTTAAAAAAACCTTGAACCAATCCATGCAACTAAAAATTTACAGAGGAATAGCAGTCTCACCAACATTTTGGATACAAGCACTAGAGGGTGACAAAGCTGCACCAAGTGAACACAGACTACAGCTATTCCTGCCACTAATTTAATATTTATTTATGTAGTCCAGACTGAATCAACAATCACATTGATATAAGACCATTTCTCACCTTTTTTATTTCTGATTCAATAAAACTGACTTCAGAGACTAGTTTCTTAGACTAGATAACAATGATAGATATCTATCTGATGAAAAACTGGAAGCTTTTAAAAGTAAGCTGAGTCAGTAACCAGAAGCTAGGCCTCCTTCTCCACTACACACTTTCAGAGCTTCAGCTTAGCCACTGCTCGTCTACTTTTAGCAACCACGATGTCTGCGGATAGCTGGATGTCTCAGAAAGTACAGATTTATTGGGATCAACTGTTAGGTATCTATTGCAAGTCCCTCTCTGTCTGCGTCACCAAGTTTAGGATGGGATTCCCCTTCTAAAACCATCTTTCTAGCACATGGCTTAGTTGTTGGGTTTGTTTTGTTTTTTTAATGTATATATATCACTTACATTATAAACAGGTGTAACAGGTACTGGAATGAAACTCCCTAGCATGTGTCTAATATATATCACCAAGCACACATTCTATGTTTGACACTTTTGAAAAATAAGCCAAAAATACCTGCAACTATGAAAAAACCCACTTTCTGTAAACAATAGCAGTGATCCCACCTTGAAATCCTATGACACTGAAGTAAGCATAAAGAATTTCTCACCAAAGAGTAGAGGACACTAGAAAAGCCTCAACGAACATTCAGATTATCTCATATTACTTGTAAATTTAAAAAGAATGTTGATTTATAGCTCAGAAATTATGTTTAAAGAAATCTCCAGGGCATACACAGCTACTCCGGAAACAGGATATGGATTGCTTGAAATGACCAAAGTAATCATACATACTCAAAAAAAAAAAAAAAACAACCCCCCAAAAAATCAAACCTCAGACCTAGTCCAACTGCCAGGTTGGTGAATAATTGTGCAGAGTTCTTCAAAACACATGAGCTTAACACAGAGTAATGATCAGAAAAGCCCAGAATATTAAGAAATATAGAGAAAGTAATAGATGATAAAGTACGAAACTTTAGTATGCCATAGGATACATAAACTGTGAATATGACACATCATCCCATTCACCCCAATCAAAATAAAGGAATAGCATAAATGGGAAGAAGAAAAAACAACCCCACCCCACAACCCCCAAATCAAAACCAAAAAACCCACAGAACAAGACAACAATGATTGAATGGTTTAACTTGTATAAAAGTATTGAGTAAATAGAGATGAACTCTTCACCTGGAAAGATTTCTGATAACGTAAGATAGATAAATACAATTATGATTATCATAAAAAAGGTAACAGAAAAATTCACAATTTTTAACAACATACAAGGGACTCAAATGAAAAAATCTGAAGAGCAATTTTATTTATTACCCGCTTAAGCTTTAGTTAACCCAAAATACTGATTTGTGTTTAACTCCATTTTTTGAAACTCTGCAATATAACACCTATACTTTGAGCTGAAACACTAAGAAAAAGCAGTGACTGAATTTACATTTTGTGGTTCTATATTTTAAAAAAATATTAATTTATATCTTTCTTATACTGTAAATAAACTGCTTATAGTTTAAGTTTACTTAGTAAAATGGTTCACAATTGCACTTACCAACTCCATTAGATCTCTCAACTTTCCAATTTCTTCTGGAATGGAGACCAGCTTATTATTACTGACAACTAGAACTTTAAGTGGAAGATCAAACAGGTATTTTGGCAACGTTGACAAAAGATTTCGACTTGAAAGAAAAAAGAAAAAGCAACGCTAAATTATAATCTTCTTTAAGCATGACAATGAGTCTGAAATGCACATTGTACAACTTTTCTCCTATTCCAGAAGATATTCTACACCTATTACAATTTCATCTAAATTTAAGCTACAATCTCCATCATGAATTCCTTAACAGATAAAGCCTCTCTGATACATGAATTTTAGGTCCCCATTTTGCTGGGTGAAACGTGTATGTACTATAACTGAATCTAACGCTAAAACGTACAGAGAAATCTGTTAAAATAAATAGATATTTGCTTTTATTCTGCTTTCTGATACTTTCAGAAGGACGACCTGATCTGACAGTCAACCAACATAAAGTTAATCTTCTCAGCAAACCAGAACTTTATATGAAGCCATTGCTTCTCATGTCATGTGGTCATGTCACTCCCGAGCCATCAAAAAAAGTCCTTAACATCTATTTATTACTTTGAGCAGTATTCTGGAACATAAGTTTTAATTAAAATTTGTTTTGTGTATCATATTCCAACTGCATACACGTATGTCTGCTTCATATGCAAGAAACAGACTGTTACTGACACTTTGATTTAAATCCATATTGGAAAAACTACCACCTGCAGACCACCACTGACAGAAATACATAGAATTTTTCTAATAAAGTACCTGTACATTTAATAAAGTCATTGGAAAACCAGCTTGTTCAGACATGGTATGAAAGCAGTTCCTTTCATACATAAAAGTAAAAAAAAAAATTAAGGAAAAAAGTTCAGTAATTACTGTTGCTTTAAGTAGAACTGTGTAGAGGCCAAAAGTTCTGTTCCGGAAAAAAAAAAAACCCACCACCTTTTAAGTGTTGACTTTTTGTTCACACTATATTAAGAAACACCCATAAGTTTTACTGTTTAATTGACATGTATCAGAGCACTGTTTTCATATTTAAACCAAAGCTTTTTACATTATTTTTCTTCATGACTGCAGTTCACAGGGCTGCAAAACCAACAAAAATATATTTACATCCTTGCAACACTGCATCTTCGAAGAAGTACTGCAATTTTAACATCATAAAATCAAAGTAAACTTTTATCACTTTCTCTATTAAAGTAATGTATTTATTCTGTTAACTCCAAGTGAACAATACAAATAATTTTTAGATGCAGGTATGCAGTATGTCTTTTTTTGCATTGTATTGCAGGCAGATATGACAGACTTTTTTGGGTGAAGAGCATGAGAAGAAAAAATATAATGTTCAAGTAAACTTTTTCATTGATTATAAAAAAGGTGGCAATGAAACAGTCATTTTCTGCATCACTTAATTTTTTTTTGGGGGGGGGAGGGGTGTTTGCTGGTTTTTTTAGGTTTTTTTAAAAGAGCTGACTACTTTACTATGAATTGCTCAATACATTTCTTCAGTCATCTGAATCCAAATTAGAATTTGAGATCACGCAGTTCTCGTCTAACAAAATATTGGAACTAGTAAGCCAAGATTTTAACCTGTTCTTCAACTACTGCAGTCCACATGTTCATGCATTGTGAAAACAGTCCTCAGACATTAGCACAAAAATGAAGACAAAGCATAGTAAGACAAACGATGATTAGAAGAGTTGACTCTTGAAGTAACATGCAATGCCCAGTTATGACTACATGCCACTATTTCTGTGTAAAGAATTGTATTCAGTACCTCAATTACATTCAAAAGAGAAAGGGGCTGTTGCTGCTCTGTAAAGAAAGTTAGGTCAAATTTCTTTCAGAAAACACTGCATCTCATCATACCATTAATTCTCTCTTAAGAGAGTACTCTGTTCTGTGGCAATTCTAAAATTATCACTATAAGTACTGATATTTGTACATTGTGAGACACAGTTTCTCCTTCTCCCCCCTCCCTTTTTATTTTTTCTTTTTTTCTTTTCCAAGGATCAAATCACAAAGTTTTTTCAAAATAAATTGTGGAACCAAATCTCACATGTTAAATAGCTCTTAGCTGAGAGGATTCTTTTGGAGTTGATGTAGTCAATATAAGAAACAAGGAATATTGTGGAATACAGGGTCTTGGCTCTTTATGGGAGGGTTCTTCTAGATTCCCTCTCCTTTCAGAGCTCAAATTCATCTTCTGTTCTTCTGAGAAGATCCAATCATATGTTTTGCAAGTTTAAGAACAGCAATACAACAATGGACATAAATAATGTGCAAATTGAGTAGGGCCTTCTGGCCAGAGTAATCTACCCTCTTGAGAGAAGTAAATTTTTACACATGTACTTTCTAAATATTGTTTGTCTGCGTAACATAAAAACAAAGAAAACTTTGTAGACTCTCCTTATCCTCAGCTATCATAGTTTACTGACTGAAATTTCATAATGCAGTCAATTCCTTCCCAGAAAGGAAGCAAGAACTGATGGCCATAAACACCAAGATAAGGCAAACAAACAACAGAATCATTTTATCTGGGCAAAAATGAGGGCACAAAGACACTCAATGACCTGGTGAAGTAGAATGCCATCTCTCCAATGAGGTAAGTTATATAAAGACCAAAACTAACAAGCATTACTCACCTAATGTTAAGGTAGGTAAGCATTTGCAGGTTTTTAATAGATTCTGGAATTGATTTGATGCAGTTGTGATACAAATTTAAAGTTTCCAGTGGTGCAAACAGCCAGACATCAGGAGGAATTTCAGTAAATCTGTTTTTCGAAAGATCTAGAACCAAAGAAAAAAAATCCTTTTATAATAAAAAATTTCCCTGCAGTAAGAGGAGATAAAACTACCCACTGTTATTCTTGTCATGCTCCTAAAAATTAAGGTGTTGCAAGAAGTGTAAAATAATTCAGTTTTACCAGATGCTACTGCATATAATTAACAGACAAAAAATACTTACAATACTAAATTGTTTGATATACAATATCAAAATATCACAAAAATAGAAAAATGACAGGAATTCAAAAAATATATTATCCAGTACATAATTAAGAACATTTAAAATGCAACTGAATAAGTTATGATTGTCCTTCCTCTAACAGTCTTTGTTCTGTGCAACTGTGGGGTTTTTTTTCTTCCCATTCTAGACACAACAGTAAGTCAAAGTACAAACCCAGTAAACATTACTTTTCCTGTCTGACAGCTACATTAGAATTTAATTTCATTGAACAAAATATCTGCAATGCTAAAGCCAAGTTTGCAAAAAAATCTTACATATTTTGCTAAAGAACTACAATTCTCATCTAAAAATATTCTTTATTGCAAGCACAGTAACAGATATTCTCCAGTTACACATTTATAACTTAGCCAGAGAGTAGTTGCGAAAACCAATGCCAAATGCATTTAGCTATAAAAGTAAGGATGCAATTTACCCTAGCCTAAGAGCATAAAGAGGAGATTTCTTTGACAACAGGAACATAGTACTTGAACTAGCTAGTTATTTTGACAATGCATGACTGCTTTATGCAAATCTGCATGCAGAAGATATGAAAACCCAGCACACAACAAAAATGCATACAACCTCTGACTCTAAGAAACTCTTATGAGACCAGAAAATTCAAATGGGATGTGACCCAAGAATCCTGGAAATTATCAGTTAACTACCAAAATCTGTGTCACAGAAAGTCCATGAAACTATCTTGGACAAAAGAGATATTTACTTGAGAACAACTGTCTACATTTTTGAAAGTAACTTTGGTTCCCAACTCAAGATACCTCAAAGGGATGTGGTTTCTCAGAAACGCTGAACAAAGTATTTTAACAAAGAAGCAATACAGATCCCTTGCTATTTCAGGCTTTAGTTCTCAGTTTTTAACACTTGCATGAAATAACTGTGTTTCTGCTTAGCTCTTATCATTGGAACAAACATACAGTTTGTTTTACACTAGACTGAAAGAATAGAAAGTGGCTGCAAAAGTGGCTCAAAGAAGAGAACTCAACAGCCTGAAGTATAACTGGTAAAGCAGCTATGAGTGGCGTTTCTTAGGGCCAACACTGGAATCAATATCATTTAATATCTTCATCAACAACCTGGAAAACAGTACAGAATGTTCCCTCAGGAAGTGCACGGATAACACCAAGTTAGAGGGAATGAAGAAGCAACTCATATGCTGGAGGGTCATATGCCAGAGTCATCTCAACTGGCAGACACCCTATCCAGTTTAATAAAGGCAAATGCAAAGACTTACACCTGTGGCAAAAGGGTAGAAGATAGCTTTGCAGAGCAGAACACATGATGCTGGTACACAACAGGCTGAATGCAAGTCCTCAGTGTGCCTAGCAGTGGGGAAGCCCATCCACAAGGTATGCTGCACATGTCCATCAAATAAAATGACTGGTACAATGAAACTTCACCTTCCAATGGCATGATTTTTGGAAGTAGACTCAACTTTGCTTCCTGAAGTCTAGAATACATGGAATTGTGAGCTAACTGGCTGCTGCTCCATCATTTCTAAGAAACATTCTCAAGCTAAAGTATCACAAAGCCTTCCTTTAGGTCACAACATCCGCCGCTGACACCGAATTCTGCAAACTCTAGTTGCAAGAGGCAGAAGATTTATGTTGCAGGACTGGCATTCTCAATGAAGTGAATGAAAAATGGAATACAGTTAATTAAAACTAAACATCCCAACTAAAATTGAAAGCCTTATTAAAAAAAATTCAGCATAGCTTGAGAAAGTTTTCACAATAATAAGATTAGTTTTCTGTCTTCTACCACATCGATTTTTAAAATATGGCAGCTTTCACATGAAAGATTTTTCTGCAAAACCCTTTTTATGTTAAACAAAGACTCTCATTCTAATATTCAGCGGAGTAGGATTACTGTGTGCAGAAAAGATGCACAGAGTTTTATTGCCAGCACAGTACTACAACCTCCACCACATGATGAACAGTCTTTGATACAATCCCATTCTGAAGAAATCAGTTCTAAGGCTCTTCCTGATTTTATCAGCAGCTGGAAGGATAACTGAAGGCTAGTACAGACATGTAGTCCACAAAATAGACATGACAGAATCCCACCCTATCGCCGCTGATCCAAAAAGCAGTACTGTAGGTTATATCTAAACTGGAAGATTCAAGTGTACCATGAAAATTCTGCTGCTCTGTGTGCATCCAGCCATACCCCAATTGCACGTCTTGGAAAGACACAGGTTAAAAAAACAGCTTTGCAGGTTTTTGTTGTTGCTGGGTTGTTTTTTGGTGGGTTTTTTTTTTTTATTCTGCAGAAATAAAACCCAGAGGTGGGCCAAACAACAACTATAGTGTGCACCATCTCTCGGCTCTGGACAATGAGTGGACCAGGACTGTAGTACTCAACAGACAATATAAAACCAGCTGTGGTTTCTAGCCTGGCCTGACAAAAATCACACTAGCACAGTCTTATGGAAGTCCCTTAGTGTACCTCATACAAACCCCACACAATTTCATATTGGAAGGAAAATACACAAATATTTTGAAGTTGGTACATAGTACTGTTGAAAACACTTCCCTGAAAACAATGCCGTAAGACACTGTGGGGCAAGGACTCTACTTTTCCATTATGAAAGGGAGAAGTGCTGTTAAAATAGGAAATTATACCCATTATCTGTCAATAATAAACCAAAAAAATGTTAATAAAGAGTTGGAAGACAGTATGACTTCTCTTTCAAACAATTTTTTTGTTCATTCATTGCAAAACAGTATTAGAATAGCCATGGGGTTCAGATCTATCTAAAGATTCAAGTATATACAGTTTTCCACAACATATCAAATGTACTTACAGCTTTTCCAAAAAAAGTAATGCTATTCTTTATCCAAACTGAAAATTACTTCTACTCCAGAAATGTTTTCACAATGAGCAAAAAACTTAAGAAGATTTCATCTATTATACTAAATCAAATTTAGATGTGAAGCTTATGCAATTTAGGTACCTTTTGAAGACTAATAACCCAATGTATGACTGAGAAAATATTCTAAGAAAAAAGTAGGAAACTTCTGGAATAGACTGTTCCTCTATAAACAAGCTCAACTTCATCTCAATCAAAATGGAAGCATGTTGCTCACACACAAAGTGCGAATGTTTTTGTAAGGGTTAATAGACTTAGGAAGCAAGGAAAGCTGCTAAATGCAGAACTGCAGATGATTTAAAATGACAACTCCTCTAGAAGTGAGATAATAGGAATTCTTTACTTAACCATTTTAGACTGGAAAACTAAATTGGTGGTGTTATGTGAAGACTAAATAGAAAACATACATGACTGCTCACGAATCACAGGGTATTTCAATTCACTATCTGCAGAAACAATAAAAGTGAGAAGTACACCATTACTAATGTTAAATTTAAAAGAGGAACTACAAAAATATGAAGAAGTTGCTTGCAGCTTAGTTTCTTTTTAACAGAAAGAGTAAAGTCTTCACTGACTGTAAGACAACAATTAAAAGCAAACATACAGATAGTTCGAAAGGAAAGAATTTTGGGAAATCAGTCAGTTTGGAAGGGAAGCTATTAGAAGTAAGAAGGTATCTTGTATAAATTTAAGCCATGATCAAAAGGAAAAACAAAAAGCTCAAGCTGTCAGGTTACGGCAGTGTGCAGTAAGGTAGTCAAACAGTATTAACATCCCATTTGCCTTATTTTTGCACTTTTCCCTAAGCATTCATTACTGCTTAGTATCAGAGGCATGCTGATAGAACAGAGTGGCTTTTTATTTGATCCAGTACAATAATTTTTATATTCACACTTTGTATGCACTGCATGTTGTATTTGAAATACAAGGTTTAGTTGGGAAATATACACTTGAACCTCATCTTGATGTTATAACATTTTTCACAAAAATATGCTGATCCCTGATATTGGTGTTGGGTTTTTGCTTGTTCAAAGTGTTCCAAAATTTTATTTAGCAACTAGATTGGAAAGACAAAAAACAACAACCCACCTCCCTGCAAAACCCAGATCTGCTCTCCTAATTCATAACATGTAGATTTTCCTAGCCAGTTTTTCTAGTAATGCTTTAGCCAAGTCTAAGCCAAAAAACATCTAAGCACAACCGTAACTATATAATTAGTCCTACAGAAGTCAATGAATGTACATGATCCTAAAGATACACTTTTAGCATATCCAAACTCAAATCTGAAATCAACACACAGGACATGGGTAAAATTTATTAGTCTGTCAGATGCAAGATCATTCTGGAGAAGAAAAAAAAAAAAGTCTCAAACACTGCAGAAACACCTGCATATGGTGATTCCAGGAGACAGAAGTTTTCCATGACCACAAAACACTCACCTTATAATTCAAATCCTGTGCTGGTTAAAATTTATACTGAACAATAACAGCATTTAAAAAACACCTCAGTTTAATTATATTTCACACAGTGGTTATTAATTCAATTGAGAGGCCAATGGTAGTGAAGAAATACAGGCGGGCAAATTTCTTACTTAATGTAATGCTCCAAAAACACCTTATGACCACACATCCTACCAACTATTCTTCTGTCACACAAATATCCAGCCTTTCTTCCATCTCAAACAGAAAGCCAAGTCTCCCTCCTTAAGGAGGGTCCTATAAAGAGATTTGCATTCTATCTGATGGGAGTTCCAATAGTAATATCAGCAACACAGACAAAACTAAGGCTTTACGAATGTGCCACCTTCTCCCACAAGTAAGGACATTAGACTTCAAACATCTTTAACTTCACAATCAACCACGGTAAATGATGGACATTATTTGTATCACAGCATTCAAGGAACAGGAGAGAGAATATAGAATTTAGGAAATTAAGTTCTGTTGCACAAAGGCATTACAGATGCCGAAGTGTCAAAATAATTCAAAGGAATCAGCCAGTAAATTATGCATTTCGCTATCTTCCTAAGGAAGAAGAAGGATAGTTAAATCCAAGCTGCCAAGCATTTAAGATTAACCATAAAGCAAAGATGCATGTGTGAAATATAGTGAAATTTGTCTTAAAAAATCCAACCAAACAAAAAAAACACTAAGTCTAATACCTTAAGCTCCTATGAGCATGTGTTGCCTACCTTCTATTAGGAGTCCAGATTCCAGCATAGCTTACAAAGAGAAGTATGAAACCAAAATTAAGAACAGGTCAGCTTGCCAAAGCAGTCCAACACTTCATCTACACTATGCCCACCATGGACTTCCGGCACGCTGGGGTCAACTTCCAGAGCCCTGTAATGTTATTATATAGCTGTAATACACGCAGTGGAGGGAATCTCTCACCTACTGCAGATCAACAACAACCTGGGCTCCAGAATTAGAGTCACAGAAACTGAAAGCCAAGTAGAAAAAGACCCTCCAAATCTCTCACTTGGAGTGCTGTTACTGTTCATGACTGACTCAACAAGTAATTCCTCAGCAATTGCATAAGTTCATTAGCTCCCATCCTATTTGATGTTATACTAGCTCAGCTTGCATGGTCATACCATGAAAAAAGTGCTAGTTTAGTCCTTAGGTCAATGTTCCAAGCCTGTAAATCTCCAATTCAGGTTTGTTTGTAATACTACAAAAACTGTATTTTCACATTATCATTAGTCTCAACATCTTCACTGGGAATAATTAAATGCAGATGCTCAGAAATTTTCTTAAATAGAGGTGTTGATGAGCTAGCACTAAACTTGAATTATCCACATCTGAGAAGGTCATCCTGCATTTTACTACTCTGTCACTCTCAAGCTTCCAAAGACCTTGAAGAGCTGCTAACAACTTACAAGTGTTTGAACAAAACTGTTTAGAAAATAAACCCATTTATATTACATTTTCCTCCTTGTTTTAGCAATCCTGCTTTAAGAAGTAAAAAGGTAACAAAAACCACGTAAATAGTATATAGTGGTTGTTTATTAGCAACTGAAGCTGCCAGTTTCTGTTGTGACAGGTCAGTAGTGAATATCTACATAACCTAAGAATATGAATGGTTTCTAGTATAATCACTAAGAATATCTTGTTTTCTATCTTGTTTTGATTTTCAAAACAGTCACATAAATGTACATGTTCATTCTAAGGCCGGGGAAAATGGATTCAAGAGTCAGTAGGTATTCAAAGGTACTATTGTAATTTACTGATCTTAAGCTGACATTTATAAGCCCAATATTAAAGTGATAAATGATGCATGTAAAAAGAAATTAAGAAAATAGTATGTCTCAAAGCCTACTAAAGCTTGAGGCTCCTTGTCCAGTTTGTTAAGGAACTCAAAGAAAATAAGATATCCAACTTTCATTACTAACCACAGAAAAGACACTTGGCAGGAACAAACCAACTTCACTGTTTAAGTAACAACACTTTCTTCAGTTAGAAAAATTAAGTTAACTGAGGCTTCTAGGAGAATCCAGAAAACACATTTCACACAGATCAAAATATCACTGGAGATCCTCAAAACACAACTGGACAAGGCCTCAAGCAACCTGCTCTAACTGGACCTGTTCTGAGCAGGTGAATGTCCTAGATGACCTATGAAGATCCCTTCAACCTATTAATTACACGATATAAAACTGTAGTTTGTTTGTATTACAGGAATATAATCATCTTAGCACTGTTTGGATATTTCAAATACCAAATAAGCCCGTGGGAAGGACTCATATCGGAGAAGTTGGTGGAGGACTGCCTCCTGTGAAAGGTTCCCCTGCACCAGCGTGGGGTCGAGTGTGAGGAGTCCTACCCCTAAGGAGGAAGGAGCAGCAGAGACAACGTGTGATGAAGTGACCACAACCTTCATTCCCTGTCCCCTTGTGCCACTGGGGGGAAGGAGGTAGGGAAATCGGGAGTGAAGTTGAGCCCGGGAAGAACAGAGGGATGGAGGGAGGTGTTTTAAGATTTGGTTTTATTTCTCATTACTCTACTCTCTTTTGCTTGGTAATAAAGTAGATGAATTTTTTTTTCCCAAGATGAGTCTGTTTTGCTCGTGATGGTAATGGGTGAATGACGTCTCCCTGTCCTTATCTCAACCCATGAGCCTTTATTTTTCCCCTCTTCAACTGGACAGGGGAGAAAGAGCCTCCAGCCAGGGTCAACCCACCACAAACAGACAAAAAATTTTTAGAATTTACTGGCAAAGAATGTTCAAGAATTACAGCAAAATAATTTCTGCAGGTAGCTATGTATCTCATATACATGTTTGCTCTCCAACATTAATGGTGAAGGACTACACAGAACAAACTACACAGAGCACCCATCAGCTCTTATAAGGAAACTCTGATATACCTGTCAGACACCTATAGCTCTCAGGAAACTATGTTTTAATTGACAAATCCAAATGACATAGCCAAAACCTCAGAACTGGTTCATAAGCCCCATAAGCATGGATTACAGAATCACAAATAGCAGGATTCTCACTCAGTAGCAGTCTTCCCACAAATGGGAAGCAACTTTTTTAAACAGAAGACACAGTCACAACTTGTTATAAAGTTACACCTGAGTATGCAACACTGATGTTTTACTTTCAAAAAATATTAGGTACTTGTAGAAAATAAGATTTTATATACAAGTATTTATTGCCATATAAAAGATCATCCTCCAAATATTGTTATTTAATATGACATTGTCATAGTTGAAATTTAATTCCAAATCACCTGGAATATCAACTGTAAAACCTATATCTAGAAAAGCCCCCCCAAACCAATGAATCTTTTAGAAGATTATAAGCCATTTTAATCTGAGCATCGAGTCAATGTGCAGAAAGAGCAAATCATTTGAAGTTTCTACAGAAACAAAAGATTAGTTTAAGAAATAAGCTTTTGGGGGGCCCTGCTCAGAATGACTTGCTTTAGAAACTGTATGATTAAAATTTTCACATTTAAACAAACTTACATGGTATTACCAAAACTTCATCTTCACTTCACGATTAATATTGCAGTAGCTTAAGATAAAAAAAAATACAGGAAAATCTTACACACACTTTGCATTTTCAGCAATGTTACACACGCAGCTAGTTCTGCTTCTGTTTCCAGTGTTGCTTCCTATTTATCTTAGGCACAATTCTGTGAAGACTTTACTTTCACATACTTCTCTAGTTTGAATGTATTTTATTTAATTAGTAACTCGTAAGTGATTACGTTGACATTTCAAAACTGAGATTCATCCAGCTGTATTACTCAATTCTTGATTTTTTTTGAAAATGGCAACTTAAGTCAAAGGCACACAACAGTACTAGGAACAGAAAAAAAGAAACTTATTTCATTGCATACCTATATCTTGATACTGCATGCAGTTCCTGGCTTATCTCAAAAAAGATACAGTACAACATACGCAAAGAATATATGCACATACATGAGAGTTTTTCAGTGTAAGAGGAGTTTCTACAGAACAGGTTTCATCAACCTGCAATAGACAACTGAGGACACAATCTATTTTCATTATTTCCAGTAAAAATATGGAGCTGCAAAGGAAGTTATCAAGTAACAGGTTAAAAAGATTATTAACTTTTACTAGAGAACCCTGAGCTAAATACACCTTTTGTATAAATGCAATTATGTTCAATTCACATATTAGAAAAAATTTTAATATATAATTTTCTGTATCTTTCTAATTATATAAAATTGATATATATTATAAAATTATTATTATTATATATAATCCTATATATAACCATTATCAGAGAGAGTGCACATAAATAAGGATGAGCACCCCTTCCCAACCACCTACTACGCCAGGGAATATAGTGGGAGACAGCAGGAAAGGTCCTTTGCAAGTGATGTGACAGTAATTTGACCATAAGAGACATAACAGTGAGAAATTTTGAAACTGAAAGGAGAAAGAACACTGATACAGAGTTGTAGCTTTTATGCAGTCACAAAATTGCAACATGCCTGGATGAGAAACTCAGGACTTCTGGGCAAGTCCAGAAAAAGTATAAAAGAGGTGTTTCCTTGCCACCAATGTGACCACTGTTTAATAACTACAGAGAGATGGAAAAATCCTTCCCCAGGAAAATGAGTTACTTGGATCAGCTTAACAACTTCTAGTGCATGTTGCATCATTTATTCGGTCGTCTAACACATCCAACGTCTCCTTGTACGCGACTAAAGTGAAACACAGGGTATTGTGCTAATACAAGTGACCATGTTTTTCACAGCAATACACCACCAAGTATTTTAGCACAGAGCTGCTCCACGTTAGATAGAAGCTAACCATCTTTTCACATTGCTTCTCAGCTTCATACTCCTCTGCTTGTGTTTCTTCTTTGAGCTATTTAAAAGAAAGAAAAACACTCCCAAGGCTGTAGGTGGCTACAAGCAGCTTTTACTTTTATTTTTTTAAATGGGTGTTTGACAGAGCACAGAATAGCTTCTATTTTTGTGAAATATATTACAAAGATTTTACAAAGTGGTGTTTGGGTTCTAAATCCAACCACTGAAGAGCTAGGAAATACCTGCTTTATGGGTATCCATGTCACTAACTTTAGTTACATACTCAGTCCGTACAATTAAAGTGACAGATGAAGAAACTGTACGTGACTACGTAATTAAGGTATCTCACCAAGCACAGAGAGATGGTTGTAGAGGCAGCCAGAAACTGTTCTTGGCTTTTCAAACTAAACAGCACTACTAAAGTTTTTTGTGGGTTGGTGTTTTTTTTTTTAAATATACTCTTATTACTTTAGAGACTTTAAAAAAGTGTCCCATCAGATCAAACCACAGTTGTTGCATGTGAAATACATGTTTCTGTAACTGGAACAGACCAACAGTTGCCTCTCACAGACTTCTAACGGGGAGGAAAGATTGAGATCCAGCACACTGGGTTTGAAATCAAGGTAGCCTTGAGGAACCCACTATTACAGCCCATTTTCATTGAACCTATTCTCCTAGTCTACACTGGACACATCTACATTGAATGTGTCTAAATCAGCAGTTTGGTTCAAGCAATTCTAGTTTTTCATGTAAGTCATCTCCACGTGCCACGTGTTGGTTCAGGTACACGAGGTTTTTCCTGAAATTTGCACTCATCAAAAACTAAACCAGAAGCCCTGATCTAAAGGTTGGAACAACTAGGGGGCATGCCAGTGCTGACCTGCTGCACACCAATGCAGGGGTGAAACCAGCTGATGAATTCAGGGAATTCCTCCCTATGTTACCACATGAGAAGGATCCAGGCATATCCAACACAAGACAACACACCGCTCCAATTCTTGAATATATGGGTTCAGTTATTTTAGCATAGCATGATTTAAAAAAAATAAAGGACCAAGAGGAGGGAATCATTTACTCCTCAAACTGGCATATGAAGGGGTAAATTGACACACCAATTGACTATACAGCCAAAAGGACATTACTACATGTCACAGATTATCTTCCTCTTCATTTCTGAAGGCATCTTGTCACCACAAATCTTATGCAGTTTGAAATGGTAAGCAGCAAATCCCACAGGAAGCTTATCTGTTTCCCTAAACAACATGGTACTTCAGTATTTAGTCTGGGCTATTAATTCTTAAAACAGCTTACTCCCAGAAAGAAACTGTTTCCTGGCAAGCCAGCAAGACTTATTAAGCTTGTGTATTACAGCACAGGGCACCTTCCAACCACTTAAATTGGCCATTACCTATTGGATTAATTCTGCCAACTTCTTTTTTGGTTTTTAAAACTTTAAATTCCAAGATTCAGTTTCAAATTATTTTAACTCTTTCACAGAGAAGTAATATAAGGGAGAGTACTCATCATTCATAAAGCAAAGTCTGGGTTTGTTAAGTATTACCTAAAATGCACACAGAACTCCCAAGTAAAGCTTCTTACCTTCATCTCTGTATGCTCAATTATATACATCCAAGGCCTTTGCCCTGAAGAGCTTACAATCTAAATAGACACGAGGCAGAGACAAAAGGCTACCACCAATCAACTATAACCAGTGTTTACTATACAGCTTATCTTTTGCGTGGATAAAATTGCTTGATGCTGCATAAACTAAACAGAAACATTTTTAAAGTAAGCTAGACTGCTGGAAGACAAAGAACACTGGACAACAAGGCAAGTTAAGTAAGTGTGAAGCAGAAAAAAAACCTGAAGAAAAAGGGTAAACTACCAGTCCAGGAGCACAGAGTGAACGGGGTCTAGCAACAACTACAGCATGTTCTCTTGGGACACAAAGGCCACTGCTGTAGCAACTTCAGCATCTGTTCTTATTTGCTACTGCCTCCTGCTGACTCTGTCCTACTCATGCCAGGCCTCATGGCAGCATTCAATAACGGCTGTAGCCACTTCCATTAGCTTAAAAATAAGTATGTAATATCACTCATTACTGCATGTAATGATTTGAAGTGAATGTTTCCATCAACCTTTTTGTTCTAGGTCAGTTTTTGTCCACTACATACTGGTTCTACTTATCAAAACAGTAATAATGATAGAGGGAACTAACACTTAAGGGAAATAGCAGGACCATTAACTAGCTTAAGCCACATATCTAGTAATCTTAACCCTTATGTAAGATGTTTTAACAAGAACTAGCGTAAGGAAGGGTCAAGATGATCCTTCATTCTGCTTGCATTTTTGTAACCAATCACAAGATAAGGAGGTAGTAAATCAGAATGGAATGAACACAGAGGATTCTCTGTTAATTAGGAACCGGCCTGAGTAAGTTTTGTGGTGAAGGTGAAAAGTGCACAGTGAGGAAGACATACGGCCTTCATCCCTAAGACCCTGGCCCACGACCACCAAGAGGCACTGCGCGTGCGCAGCTGAGAGGAGTTAAAGGCGGAGACAATGGAAATGAACTCATTGTAATAAGACCGCCTTTCCATGGAAAGATCATGAATATGTATAGGCGCTTTTTGAATATGTAACATTTTGTTGTATAAAATTCAAAGGGAATTGCCGCAAGGTGCGCACGATTTTGGTGGGATGACCCCCCGTGCTGCCCAGCGCTGAATAAACATACCTACTTTACAACTTTCCCAGTTGTGGAGTCCGATTTTCCGCACATCAGTAAAGTGACAAATTGACATAGATGTTTGTTTTAATACACAGATGGTCAGGGATCTGCTCATTGTGCAGTTACATCTGCTGATCAGCAGCCCATGAACAGGCCAGAGATGCATGGTTCCTTCAAGCCTTGTAACTACATAAACCTTTTTTGAGAAATCATACATTGACACTTGGGAACACATTAGTGATAATCATGTCTGTCAAGCAAAATAGTATTTTAGTTCTGTAACAGAGAATAAGACTTTTTTTCTCCTTGCCTAAAGTGCTATACCTTCTCTAGATCAGTTGGGCCTGGTAGCAGATTCTTCTAGCAAGCAGCAAACAATCCCAGGTTGAAAGAACAATGAAAATCAGACTGTTGGACAGCCACAGAAAAGCAGAGAATTCCGAAGTCTCTCCACACTGTCACGTAGAACTTTTACTACAAAAAAGATCTAGTGAGATCTTTGCATTTTCTGCGGAATTCTAGCCTTCAGGCCTGATTCACTTACTTTTTGTTAAGGGCACGTTTCAGCATTAAATTCCAGCCCTGCCAGTAAAATCAATATATGCTATTGAATCAACTCCAACAAAGCTTCACAAGTCAAGCAAGGAGATACTTTTCACGAACAAACAAAAAAAAATCTGAAAAAGCAAAAGCTAGTCCATTTTTCTTATCTCACAAGGTTTTGCAATAAAATTCATGATCTAAATACATTTGCCTCCTCGTCAAATAATAAGTAACAAAGTAGAAATACCTATCATAAAAAGTTCTTTAGATCAATTCAAAGCAAAAATATCTGAGGTTAAATCTTTTTTCATATTCCAAGGAACAAAAATAGTCAACATGATGGTATATTTAGTTTTGATGGATGAAGAATACAAAAAGTCAAAAAATTACACATTGCATGTTTCTTGCAGGTATTTCAGATAAGGCTATAACATGGTTTGGTTGGGTTTTTTTAAGATTAGATTAAGATGTTAGTGGTATTCTTTCTAATGCAATCCTTGTATGCAGTCGAACTAATAATCCATCGTTTTCAACTGAGACTTTTCCTAACTTGTCTATAATACCAAGTATCCTTAACAAGCGTCCTTACTACTGGCCTTCAGCAAGAAGGCCTCAGACAACATACACAACTCATTTTCCCTTAGCCCAAATACTGGACAGGCTGAGAAACCACTTTGGGGAATTTTCACAATTACTTTCTTATAAACTGTGTCACTTCTAGATTCTACGTGTTGCACTTCTGAGCATAAACACTACCCCCTCCCCCCAAAAATACATAATTTGAGTTTCTCTTTTTGTTCAAATCTGAAGCAGTCATTAGTGAAGAACCACATGTTTTTCAACATGTTTGATTTCTAGAATGTAATCTAGATTTGGGATACACATCAAATAGGAATGTTATTTTCTTAAGCTGAAAATTTGCTTTAGTGTTGCTATTCAGTTACCTGCTATCACTTTAATCAACATTGGTACCACCAAACAACTTTATTCAGACAGGAAAACATAATTTCTATAGAAGCCTATATTATAAAGGCAGGAGTAGAGTATTATAAATTAACATTCGCATGCAATTCACATTCAACATTAAGCTGTAGGTTTTGTTGGTTTTAATCTGTAGTCACATGAATTACTATATACCCTAGAAGGGCCAAAAATATGATGTAAAAAAAATCTGTCATGCAAGTAATGCTAGGCAATGGTATCTTAAACAACAAGCGTGTCTCCTCCCAGCCCATGCCCTCAGCAGACACATGCAGGAATCACAATGTGGGAACTGCCTGTGGTGCCAAGACTGTTATTGGCCATGACAGGAGGGCTCATCCTGAAGTCATATTGGGAATACACTGGTGTTACTTCTCAGCTATATAAGAAGGTAGCAGGTGGTGAGAAAGGAGAAATTTCAAAGTTAATATATTTACACGCAATCATTCACTTACTTATAATTGCTTGCAAGTTCCCTCAGAATTAAAAATTGTGAATAAAGTTTGTTATGACAAAGTCATAAACAAGTAAGCCTGATGGCACCACTACATTTATCCAGAGCTAATAAATTGTTTCTTGAGCTGTCAGTCTAGTACCTTTCATATTTACTAAATTCATGTTTTAAGAAGTGCTCACAAAAAAGAGGGGAAATTGCTAAAGGCATATGTTGACTTAGTTCAGCACAGCAATATAGCACAGGACCCTATCTTTAAAAAAAAACAAAACAGAAAACACACAACTCTTCAGCTAAGCAGACAGTGATTACATTGATGTGATATATACTCAATTACTTAACTGCCAGGGGGCCTAATGTTGCTTACGCAGTGAGAAGCAGAATTACACATGTTAATAAAATGATTTGAATAATCAGTATGCCTCTTGATACACCTCTTGGTATCTCATGACCTACAATTTTTATTATTTTTTTTTCCCCAGAATTTCATTTAACAGCAGCACAAGATCAGCTTTAACAGCCAGAAGACAAATTCAGGGAAATAATAAAATAAGATTGTTTTGGCCAAAGAGCTGCAATGACAATTTATGGTTAAAAAAAGATATGACAAACATAAGGTCAGAGCTAAACAGCCAGATATTGTGATTATGCTTTTAGCATAATGCAATAATTTTTGTCACATAACTTAAGACACCCAAAACACGCTACAGTATTTGCAAATTATGTACTGGCAAGCTATTACACAAGCTAGATGCAAAATATGGCCACATCTTAAACAAAAAACCCCAAGGTATTTTTGATAAAACAACAGCATTTGTGCTTTAACACATACCTATCTGAAGTTTACTGAGAACCATAGTGGTTTTATTTCAATCCTAGAAATAACTTTCTGTTGCTGATTTTATTGACATTAAGGCAGAATATTCTGGATTTATGGTGACACCGTAGATCCTACTGCATGAGAGTTTGTGATATGGAAAAGAAATCATTTACATCCAGGTTTGTTAGAGGTTCTTTTTTTTAAAATGTTTGTTTTAAGTACCACAGAACCAAATTTCAGTGTCACTGACTTAGAACAGAAAGTGAAACACAGCAAAGATTTTTGACCCAACCCCCATCTCCCATGCTTTAGTCCAAATCTATTGCAATATGCATAAGGTTATGTGAAACACTGATAACTATTACAAAAATGTCAATAAGTAAATGACCATGGCCTCTGAGGCAGTTGCTGATCCTCCATCAAACTCTATGCCATACTGATACTCTGTAAAGGATGTCCATGATTCACCAGCAGAATACCATTTACCCACTTATCAAAAAAATTCTACAGATAAGTCACTATAAGGAATGCAAGTTTTTTGTGTACAAGCCTATTTTGAAAGAAATCTAAAATTTGTATTTCACAGGATTAATTCATAAATCAGTGCTACATTAAATCAGGATTGTTACGAGATAGTACTTGCATAGACCCACATCAACTATTTAAGCAAGATTTTTTTAGAGCAGCAAGCAATATGGCTATTTTTGTCCGAGACTGCCCTTAAATGTTTTCACACAATCTTTCATGATGAAAATTCAATCCTGATGGTAGTGACCGGGCTCTACAACATCCTAAAAGATAAAGACAGGATCAAGGCAGACAGCTTTTACTCAAATATGATGAGATTCAAAATAAAACAACAAAAAATTTAAACCCAAAATGCAATTAGTAACAATTAGAAGCAAACACAAAATATGAATCCTTGATGCACCTGCTTCAGGATACAGAAAAAGTATTTTTAATAATAGATTGCCTATATACAATGCTTCATTTAATGTTTTAGTTATTGAATATTTATACACAGAAGTGACCTACTATGTTGCTGAATACAGTTTTATGGTACTACAAGGAAAAAGAACTATTATTTCATGGAAAGTGTTTTTATTTTAATCTTGTGCTTCTACTATGAAATAACTAACACATTTTACCTATGCCTATTCTGCATTGCACATAAGGATGCATCACATATGTCAGGGAAAAAAGCTAATAACCCACAAATCATTAGCAGGCTTGGTACTGGATACAAAAATTGGATTTCAAAATCAGTCCTTCACAAATTCTGCACTCTGTATAACCTAATATATCACAGAAGAATGAGTACATAATGATTTAACCCTCTGCACAAATGCAGCCCACAACAAAGACCAACAGAATAAGTATTTGATAGACCAGGAGTCAGAGATGGATAAGGTACCGCAATGGGTAGTCTCATATTCAAAACAGTAAGCCAGTTATTCATTACCCATGGGGAAAGAAAAGCCCCAAAACAAAACAAAAAACCCCCATGGAATTAATTCACCCAAATAACATTTTGAAAAGCCACTACTACTTGTGAACAAAAGATGCTAGACCTCTCATCAATATTTTGTTCTAGCACATTACTCAACACGATCCATTTTCAGCAGCTACTCGAGCAGTAAATAAATCCAGAAGTACATCAGAGATGAGCCAAAATATAACAGAACCCCGTGGAAAATGTAGTTTTGTTTTCTAGGAACTGTATAGCAAAACGTCTCCAAGTTTACTTCACCTAAAAGCCTGGGTAAATCCAGGCTCACACTCACGATATCTAAGCATTTTACACGGTGAATACATTAAGCTCTGACACGCACTCTGCTAGATGCGCACACATCACTCTCACCCGCACTTCTAACCATCTTCCTACTGAGCTGGGACGAAGGACCTACTGGAATACCCCAGGTAATAAAGCTTCACTGCAAGGGATCTGATACCCTTGAAGGTACAAACCAACCACAGCATGGAGCTCTTATTCCCCAGAGCTCGAACTAAATAGCTCCCCTCATCTTGCACACCCTCTTCCAGACACCGTGTGCATGTACACGAATTGCAAGTACTCATCCTTATGACACGTACAGACAGACACACAGAACACAACGCCCAATTCCCCGTGAATGTCCCCCCTCTCGCAAGCACACAGAAAGCACAACCTTTTGCTCACTGCACAAGCACACACAGACGGGAACCTCTCTCCCCACTGCACACAGGCAGGTCCGCTCCCCCCCGCAGCACAGGCGCAGGCACACAGCGCCGGCGCCCCTCCCCCTCGCAGACACACACATGCGGAGCACAATAACCCTCCCACTGCACACACGCACTCAGCACACCACCCCGCTGTGTGCACGCACGGGCACACAGGGATGGGGTTTAGCGGGAGCCCCTCTCCCCGCAGAGCCCTGCCTTTGCACACACAGCGGCAGCACTCCGCGCAGGCGCATGCTGCTGGGGTACCCTCGTCCCTTGCACCCCACCTCCTCCGGCACACCGCAGGAGCACCTTGGCCCGCATACAGGCGAAACCAGGTCTGCTCTAGGGCACAGCCCCCCACCACAAACCCACAGAGCAGGAACGCTCCTCCCGTAAGCGTACACAGCAGAAGCAACCCTCAATGCACGCAGAGGGGGAGCACTCCACCACTGCACACCCCAGACCCTCCAGCCGCCCAGTCCCACTGCATGTAGGGGTAGCCCCCTCATTGTCCCGCCTCCCCCCCAAACATGGAGCCTCCCCACTACCCCTCACTGCCCTCACAGAGCGAGGGCCCCTACACTTCTCCGTACTGCCACCACAGCAGCCCCACACACACACACACTCAAGACCCTCACTGCCACCACAGCGGAGGGTCCTTAGTGCTTCTCCCCAGTGCCACCACATCATCCTCCCCACTATATCTTCTCCATTGCCACCACAGCACGTGCCCCCTACTGCTCCCCCCACTGGTCATCACAGCGGATCCCCCCGCTGTATCCTCCCCATTGCCCCCACTGGGCACCCCCAGGCCCCCAATGCCACCAGCGCAGGCCACTCCCGTGCCATCCGCCCCCAAGTGTCACTACAGCCCGCATGCTCCGCAGCCCTCCTTTGCCACCACTGAAGACCCCTTCGCTGCACCCCCTCCACTGCCACAGCAGCACGGCCCCCCCTTCCCACTACTTGCCCCCAACTGCCACTACAGCGGGGATGCCCTCCCCCCCTCCCCGCCCTCACAGCTGGCCTCCCATCCGCCCCGCACTGCCCCCGCAGCCGGCCCCCCTCGGCAGGACGCCCCGTCGCCCCTCACAGACGGAGCCCTCCTCCACACCTGCTTGCGTGGTGTCGCTGAGGTCGTAGCCACTGCTGGGGAAGTCGCGCAGCTTCCTCCCGCTGAGGCAGAGGATGCCCGAGCTGCCCGCCTCCTCCAGGGCCCGGTCCAGGCTGCGCACCGTATGCGGCTGCGGCAAAGTCGCCGCGCCCCAGTGCGGCCCAGCCGAGAAGGAGAGAGTGAGGTGACCGGGGATCCCCAGCCCCCCCACTCCATTGCCATTGCCGCCGCTGCTGCCGCCGCCGCCACCGCCCCCCTGCCCGGCCGCCATCTTCGCGAGGCGCAGACCTGCCCCACAATAACAACAGCCAGGGCCGCCACGCCGCCAATGCGCAGGCGCCGCCGGGCCCGCAGGGGGCGGGGGGGGCGCGGGAGTGAGGCGGTGGCGCTGCTGGAGGAGGGGGCGTGGCTCCTGCGCGCTCCTCGGCCGCTCTCACCAATCCGCAGCCGCGTGGAGCGATGAGGCGTGGCTCCACGCTTCCTTGAGGCCTTCCTCACCAATCCGCGGCGGCAGAGGCAATGGGGTGTGGTCTTTCGAGGCGGTGCTCGCCAATGAGGGGCCGCGCGCGCCAGGGGGAGGGCTCTGAGGAGCTGGATGCCACTGCCCGCGGGGCTGCCGCGGGATCAGGCGGACGCGGGGTGGGAGCAGTCCTGGAGCAGCGCTGGGATGTCCAGCCGACATGGCGAGCGGGGCCTGGGAGCGGGGCGTCTCTTGCTGCCGGGCGTCTCTTGCAGCCGGGCCGGGAGAGGGCGCGGGCCAGTGTTTCGGGAGAACGCAGCTGCAAGGGGGGGAAGAGGGGGAGGTTCAGGACAGGGGTCGCTCCGCAAAACAGGGGCGACGTGTATGTGACACGGAGAACAACTGCTCGGCAACCACAGCGCCGGTGAAACGGCATCCCTTCCCTGTCGTGGAGCAGCCTCGCCTGTCGGCGGCATGGCAAATAGGCTGTTTTCACCCTGGTGAGCCGTTTGGCACCGCTCCGGTTTACTGCCGTATCTATGGCAACACAGATTATCGATTGCTCCCCGGGTGAAAAAGTCGCCTGAGCCAGATGCATCAGAGCATCGCCTCGGTGTTGACAGCTAATAACGAGTAGTGCCTGTCAATAACTGCAGATCCTCGTTAGTGACGTGAAAAAATCAGTGAGGAACCTCCCCTAGCAGAACAAAGGGGGACGGGAGTCAGGTTGTCACCCTAAACCGGGTTAAGAAACATTCACAAAAACCTCAAAGATACTAATGCTCTTGACTCAGAATGTGAAAGGGGAGTGGTGACACATAAAGCAGCAGCTAGTCGTAATGTCTGAGCCCCCGCTATATTAATAAAATACTACACAATTGCTGGAATACTCTATGAATGAATAATTATGTCTATTACCGTGTATTCTGTACTTGTTAGGGGCTGCATATTTATCTGTCAAAAATTACTGGAGCCATAATTAAGAAATGTTAAAGAAAGGCTCATAGACCCACATTTTAATGCAATTGCTGTGGTTTTGATAAGCAGAATCTGCTTTTCTGCTTTGATCCTCCTGAAGATCCTTAAATGGATTTTTCTGTTGCATGCATGCATCATGACTAATTTGGTGATCTAAGGGAAATTCCTTCTATAAGCAGTATGGAAGAGACTAGCCTTCAGTCAGCAATATGTCAGTGAGAGACAGCTGAGCCATTATTAGTCAAAAGAGGAACAGCCCTGTAATATTCTGTGGGTGATATCTGGCTGAAATTCAATAAAACCAAATCAGCCAGGATCAGTAAGAAGGTACTGAAGAGTGAAGGGTTTAATCCTTTGGAGCAGTATTGTATGGACTTCGGGATCACTGTGTCATTGCAAATAGATTGGCTTTCCAGCAAAAGAGGCCAATGTGCAAAATGCGTGTGTGATGGGGGAAGGGCTCCCATTGTCACCTGAAAATATTGTGACTGTCTGCTTCATTTAACCTTAGCTGTCGATACTTTTGTAGGCTGTGGGATTAAAGTTTACAGATGAATATCTACTGATCAGTCTGCCTGGGCCAGAGCCTCTGCCCTTGCCCTGAAAAAGCTAATTGTTCCCTGGATTCACAGCAGGAAAATCAGACAAACCTGCATAAACACTGCTGACTGCTGCCCTCGATCAAGTTTCCAACCAGAGAGGGTGGAGGTTGCGTAAACTCACAGACTGATGGTGGGCCAAGTGTGTACGATGGTTTTGCCTGCAGATGTGGAGCTGGAGGTACCGTGGCTCTGCAGCTGGCAGGAGTGAAGTGGAGCAGCAGCCAGGGCCAGACCCAGTAACTAAATGTTATTAAATGTTAGAAATAGTTGCTCTGAGTTTACAAAGCGAGTAGCTTGGCACAGGGCTAGCTCAGAGATGCAGCTTTGCTATCCTCCCTCTAAGTCACATCACATGGCCCCTTGCTATTTAGAGCCTAACTGATCTCTGCGACATTAGACAGAGAAAGAGGTTCAGCTCACGCTGTAAGAAATAGGTCTGACAAATTGTCAAAGGACTCAAAACACCATTTAGTCATGCTGGAGTTCTCACGTATGAGGGGCCTTTTATCTTTAACAAAATACTCACTGTGTCTGCAGGTGTTCCTACTGAGAAGCAAACCAAGCACGCTCAGTCTGCTCAAGCACATGCTCACATCTTCAAATGTGTTAAAGTATCCAATACAATAGATTAGAAGTCATGTCTGAGGCTTTTTCTAACAGCTGAGGGAAAAATCCCCAATTTGCAAACTATCTTAAGCGAATTGCTGCTTATTCAGGCAAAAGCTTGGGAATTGATTGCACATTCCTATGGTATAGCTACATGGAGATTTACCTGTGCGGGTCATTTATCACCTCAAATAGCTGCACAATCAGAACAGATGTCTGGAATGCTAAAGTCTAATTCCTTTCATTTATACTGTATTTCACAGCCTTTCAACAGTTCTTTCTCCCCAGACCCCCTGCTGCCCTTTCTTTTTCATTTCACAAGCAAAACCAGAGTCACTAGTCTAGTGGCAGAAGGCTCCCAAAACCAACCTTCTTGTCATAATGAGTAGTACGTCATCGCTGTGCTATCCCTCAGTTTCTTCTATAAAACAGAAATGATAGCATTTTCTTATTTATTAAGGGAGTTAAGATGAGTACAGGAAGAGGTGGAAACACTCAGATGTTGTAGCGGCAATGGCTCAGGACAAACCTATTTTCTTGCTGCCACACCACAGGCAGAGTCTGTGTTTCAGGAGTCTGAAAACCACTGAAAATCTCCCACTTCCATGAAGAGCTTCCACTTTGAAAGTCTTTGTGGTTACCCACATCCGCTCTAGATGAGATAAAAACACATAAAGATATGACATTGACAAACTTTAAGAGGTAATGTTAATGCCTGCAGGAATGAGATCTAGATAAGGCTTTGATCTATCTAACTTTCAACATGGATTGCAAAATGTGGTTACTCACAAGTCTTGCAATGATGTATTGCTTGGCATGGTTAGCCCAAGCCATGCTCAGAGCAAGTGCGAGCACTGTGTGCCCATCCTGCTGCTCTGCCTGTGCTGCTCCCACACCTGTTCTGATCCCTGCTCAGCATCATCGCTCACAGCTCCAAATTTCCCCAGAGCACTGCCTTCTGGAGAGAGCCGGACAGGTTCATCTGTACTGGAAATGTCAGTATAAAATTGATAATCAGAGTAGGGAAAGCAAGAGTGGAGTCCCTTATCTCTCCCGTACCTTCATATTCTCCAGAGTATACTGCAGGCTGTGTCCCAGGTCAGGTCAGTGTGTGTGATAAGAATATCAAAGCACAGTAACAAAGTGGAGATGCTGCCCGGGGTGTCACGTGGTCCAATGCTCCCTTGGCACCTCCACTAGACTTGCAGGCCTCTGCCAGGCAACACAAGCTCTGAGCACCTAAGGCTAAGCAACAGGGATTGCTGAAAGCAGAGACACCCCTGAAGCTTTCAGCAATCCTGAATTAAATACTTGAGCTGAATACAAAGCAGATCTTTGTCAGTCTAGATTGCTGTTTGCTGTGAGAAATGAAATCCTCCTGAGATGTCAGCACTGACCTTTTTTTGCATCCTTTAGAGACTTTCTTGCTTTAAGCAATTAAACACCAGAGCTTTCATAACGTTCTTACTATGCTTCTTTATGAGTAGCCTCAGTCCTCCTACATGTGTGAGGTACTGAGATAACACATTCACTGTTATTTCAGCACTCACATGATCCTTGTGCCATGTCCTTGATTACTCTTCAATTCCTTCTCACGTACTTTGCATATCAGTGCATGCTCTATTTCTTATTGATACTGCTTTTCTTCTTCAAGACCTGCAAGCGTCCACAGTTTCCCACAGGGAGTTAAAATAATCTCCAAATAACCAGATTCAAAAGTCCGACTAAAATGGCATCATCTGGCCCACTTTGAAAGCAAAACAAGCAAACCATATATTCCTAGTTAGGTCAAAAGGCAAATGCCACACTATCCATGCTAAAGGGTAGTGATTTATGGGAAACACCATTTTGAAAGAGCTAGAAATAGCTCAAAATACTCCAGCATCTGATGCTTGAATAGAAAAGAAGCAAGCAGGATTCTGTCTAGCTGCTTTGGTGAGTAATATCTGTTCTTAAAAATCTTTTTGTACAGACCACAATAAGACAGCAGATCCATTAATGAGAAGATTCCTGGTACCTTTTTCATTGGGAGCATCTGATTAATTGTACAGCTAGCAATGCTTCATCGAGCACTAGAAAATACATTTCTGAAGGCAGGGAAGGGAGGCCTCTACCCTCGAAGATGTAATTTCAAGTACCACTTATTCCAATTACATGCACTGGAAATACCTCATCATGGCCCTGCAGAGGCCTTTATCCTTAGCTGATCATTCTGGTGTCATTTATAAGAGGATTTTTCCTTTTATTCTATTTTTAATATCTGTGCTAGTTTCTTGGTAAAATTAGAAATGTAGCCCTTTCAGTGAAGGCTTACTTTATTATAGAGAGACCCCGAGAAGCAATATGAACTAAAACTACTCCTACACTGCAATCAGAAGCACAGCGGCATGGTGTATTTGTGTATCTCAGTTTACTGGGATGTTGCTAGGCTCATTACAGATTGCACTGAAGCAACCAACTCCCCTGTCATCCTGCACATGTGTGTGTTGAGTCCAAGCCCCTGCGACTGCAATTATCTTTCATCAAGTATGCCATGCATTTCACAAGCCACATCTCTGATATGCAGAAGACAGTGTAAGATAAGAAGTAACTGTTGTCACCTTGTCCTAGATAACTGCACACAGGGTGATCAGTTGTATTGTGCTTTAATACAAATGTTAAATCATCCTGCAGATCTCCAGATCTAGATGTGCATTTTCATGGGATGACTTTAAGGATGTTCTGCATAGTCCAGAGGTATAGCTAATGGGTATTGTAAGAATAGTTTTGCATTTACGAGGTTGAGATCTCAATTTTAATACACATATAGAGAGAGAAAAAACCAAACCACCCCAGCAACCCTTCTCTAAATACCATGCAGTCTTACAGTATACAGGCTGCATCTGCTAACTGTGTAAGAAGCAAATTATGGAATTTGTCATTAACAAGAAGTGCTTGACCTGTCAGTCAATGGTTGTTTTCACTGAGCAGAGCTCAATGATGTGTGCACCTCAGCCACTTTATTGCATCCAGTCAGAACTTCTGCATAAAAACTGAAGTATTATCACCAATGCATCTTACATTCTGGGAATGGGTAATGTAGAGAAATATTGGCATGATCTGGAGGTTTCTTTTCTCAGAAAGCCTGAAGAACAGTTTTGTTCTCTTCCATCTTCTCAAGGTGATTTTCAAGTAGCAACACATGGTTAAAAGGCCATGTTCAGCATCTAACAATAAAACATAAGCTCTTTGGTGGTGGTGCACCAATTTCAGAGCAAGCTAAAGAAGCTGTACAGCTGTCAGTGTTCTCTATTAAGAGCTGAGAATTATGCTCCTGTAGTTCTCACCAGTTAAAAGGCCTAAACACCCCCCCCTTGTGGGCAAAATACAAAACATCACAGAAGTGAATGGATTTTTGGCCCACTGAGATAAGAAATTTTTTTATGCTTTGAGCAATTCTGATACACGGTAGAGTGCATCCATACTCACAGATACAAATGTATGCATGCGGATGCTAAACATTTCCTTGACGCATATTTCTACAGCCACCCAGGCTTCCCAAGAAAAAACATTTATTTGCAGTTGCATCATGCAGTTTTGGGTCCATTTCACTGAAAGTGAACAGTTACATTTTTCATAATTTTGTGTTAAGTAACTGTGATATGAGATACCTCTGGGAACAACAGACAAAGTGGTCAGCATTCATTTTAAGGTAGTATTTTTAAATCACAGTATAAGATTTATTACAACAACAAATCAACACAAGTTATTTAACATGCAGAACATTCACTAAATCTACTAAGAAACTGAGAAAACATTTTAGATAATGCAAGTGATTGAATGCTGGCATGTGTTCCCTTCTCCCACTAAGTTCTATTTTTATTTGTTTTCAGCTAAAAGCCTTCTAGGGTTCCTTGGGGTTTGATTATGTGACAAGAAGAGCACCTGATAAATTGAAAGGCTTAGTGCCCCAAAATAACACTTGCTCTTTGTGAAAAAGTTCACTATGCATGTGTCCTCCAGGGAAGGAATACCTGGCACCTTTGGTGCCTCAGTTTTCTTTGAGGCTCATTGCCACAGTATCATTTAGTCAATGCAAACCAGTTCTAGAGCAAAGCATGACAAAAATCCTTTTTTTCCCCCTGTGTTTTCTTTTCTTTTCCTTTTTTTTTTTTTTTTTGCTTTTTTTAATAATCCTGCTTTAGCCTTCAGAAAGTCGCATTACTGACGTTCCTTTCTTAGGATGCACGGTCAAGTCTGTCTGCCAGACATCTGCAGTCCTCTCCAGTGCAGGGGGATTGTGCTTCAGAGGAGGTTCTGGCTCTTAAGGCCTTTTCACCAACTCCAGCATGCATCACCTACACTGCTAATGTGAGAAATTACTCAGAAATGAGTTAATGACAGTGCTTAGACATACTAAGCAAATGGGACACTTGCCAAGATGTTAAGAGGTCACAAACTGGCAGTTGAGAGATAACACAGTACGTATCAGCTCATACTTCCCAGATGCAGAAATATGGCTCAGAAAGGTTTTATCATTGCCTTCAAAACTAGGTGCTTAGAGGAAAACAGATAATTAAACCTCTCACCTGGTGAAGTGGAATTGCTGCAACAGCTGTGTTGTAGTTCAGTAAAAACCCTGTCATTTTAAAATACCAACTGGTTTAGAAGTTGGTCCCCGTATTTCTAAACTCTGCTTTTGTCTTGTCTCAAATGTTCGTTTCACTAAATGTGATTGAATGGAAACACTATTGGAAATCTCTCAGCTGTTGCTTTCAGACTTTCTGAAGATACAAGTATGCATGATTTTGCAGAAAGCCATGAAACCTTTCATTACACTGTCCTCACAGCAGGACCAACTCCAGCTTCTTCCCAGTGGAGAAACTTGGGTCATTCACCACAGGACTGGCCGGAACCCAAAGGAGAGTGCAGGCTCCTCCTGCAGCCCTTCCCTCATGGCTCCAGCAGCTGCTGCTTTAGCTGGCTCCAGGACACCTTCCAGAGCCCTTCTCCAACACCCTCATTAGGTGCTAGAAAATGACACTGCTACAGACCTCCCCTCCCTGTCCATTGCTAAAGGCTTGGCTCATATGGATACTTCCAGCCCTTTCCCAGCAGCCACAGCTTCCCTGGCTGCTCTGACTCAATTTCTGGGAAATTTTAAAGATTCTCTTTGAAGGAAGGCTCTTGGACTAGGGAGGCATTAGAGCCAGGACTCCCCAAAGAGCAGCAGCACCAGGACACCTTGCATATCACAGAAAATTGCAAATAGGGTATCATGACCTTAGTTCCTAACATTTCACATTAAAATGTTTTAATGATCATCCTGCAGTGTCATTGCAAAAGACAGCTAAGGATATTTGTTGCTCTCTAATCACTGTTCTGTTCTTTTCTTTCATGAAAGAACAGGTCCCTAAACCAACACTTTCAGAAGCACTTGATCTTTCTAAGAGCTATACACATACCAGCAATCTTTGTCCTGTTTTATTTGCATGTAGAAATTTCTCTCCCATTTGAAAAGATTATTTTTAAGATATTTATGATATTTAAGATATGAGATTATTTTTTATCTCCCATTTGGAAGATTATTTCAGAGCATTTAATACATAGAAACTTTAGAAAAAAACCCATGATATTCACCTAATGCACAGTAGCCCTTAGAGAGGAGTGATTGTAGCCCAGAAGAGGAGTTGCCGTTCTCCCAGTTCTTCTCTTCCATTTGGTTTGATTTTGTTTGGGGTTTTTGTTGTTGTTGTTGGTTGGTTGGTTGGTTTTAAATCTGGCTTTAAAAGTAGAGAAAGATGGTTTAGCTCACATTTTGTATTCAAACTTCAGAATAGCACCAGTGCCACAAACAATGTGACACAGAGACTGAAAGATCCCCTTGAAGAATCTGACTTCTGCGAGTGACTGGGTGCTGAAAGACCAATCCCAAATGGATGCTCCCTCCCTAAGAAGCTCATAAATACAAACAACACACTTCATACCTGAATACAAGCCAAGAGTGCCTCCATTTGTATAATTACCTTGGTTTTCTAGTCTTTCTAGGCAGTCATTCCTTTTTTTACATGGCTCAGAAATGACTGATGGGTTTTTAAGGTCTATCTGCCTCTCTGCTCCTAGCATAAAGCTCAGAGGAGAGTAATTCGGGGGGGGGGGGGGGGGGGGGGAGGGGAGAAGAGAAAGAGTGTTGGTACAGAGGCTGGGGAACGTCACTTTGGAGAGACTAGAGGGGGGTGCTGATGGAAAGGATCCTCCGAATAAATGGGGAGGCTGCGAGGGCGACTGCTGGGGTGCAGAGCGGCAGAGAGCCAGGGCAGGGCTGGGCAAAGAGAGAATGCCCCGGGGCGTAGAAGGCAGAGCTGGCTGGAGAGTGGGGGGGCTGGAGGGGATGCTTGCGGAGCAAGCTACTGGGATGCTCGGGGGGGTGGGTGGTGGACGGTCACCTTGCGGAGAGAGGGGGTGTCCGGGCACAGAGGGCAGAGTGCCGGCGGGTGACTGCAGGGTGAGTGGCGGTGCCGCCGCGGGGTGCCGCCGGCGGGTGCCGGCACATTCCGGGCAGGCGCACTGGGCGGTGCGGGGCGGCGGCACTGCGCGCTGGGAGCCCATGGAGGCGGCGGGGCCGCAGCCGGAGCCGGGCCCCGCGGCGGGGCCGCAGCCGGGAGCCGAGGAGATTGACATGTCCCTGGGTAGGTCCGGCGGGGCGAGGGTCCCTGCCCGGGCGGGGGGCGGCGGGCAGGGCCTGGCTTGGCGCGGGGCTCCGTGAGCCCGACGGGGCCCGGGGGCTTGGTTTGTGCTTGTATGTGTCGTGACGGCGTAGGGAGAGTCGGGCAGAGGAGCGTGGTGCGGCCCCGCAGTGCCGGCTACGCCTGCACCTGGTTGCGGTGGAAGGCAGGAAAAGGCGAAGAAGTGCCCGAGCGAGGGGGAGGGATCCCGGCTTCAAACCCATCTCTGTGCTTTGCTGGCAGCATCCCGTAACGTCAGGGGAGAGCGTCAAGCGCCGCGGGTTGAGAGAGGCTTACATAAATGAGCCCTCTATTGAAATGAAGATATGAGACATATCCTCGGGTGTGCAGGCTATTTATAGCAGCTTGCTCGTGATGCTCGCCATTCCCCTGGCACTGGATATGGGAACTGTGCATAAACAACTGCCCTTTTATTAACTCCAGAGGCCTGGACTCTAATGCTTGGATGATAGATCTTGGTGGATTATCATGTTGACATCTCTGCTGTGGAAGGAAAGTCCACCAGCACCTTTTATTACTGGGTCAGCTTCCTAACTCATTTCTTCCCAGCAATGAGCCACTTGTCAGGAATGGCAGAACATTTTCCATTGCAAACTCAAACTGATCCCTTGGCTGATGCGCCCTTATTTTAATGGTGCTATGAGGATTTACAGCAATAGCGGGTCCCTAATTTTTCATTTAGTCTTTTCCCATGGCGTTGCACACCCTTTTTCTGTTTGCTGACATGCAATACTTCCTTTGCTTTTGCTCTCCCTTAGTGCTTCCCCCAGTCAGACCTCCTGTAGTCCACCTCCATATTCAATCCAGAATACACCTTACTCAGGGCAGAAGAGAGAACTGCAAAACAAGAGCCCTGGTGAAGAACTGATACTTTTACCTTCAGGTGCTTGTTTCTGTGCTTTCACATACATTAGCCCTCACTTGAGCTAGCAGTCATAGGAAACTACAGGAGTTACTCTGAAACTGCCCTGATAGATCTAATTCTGTCTTGAGGGCATTAGGGGTACCTTAAATGACCTCTCAGGATCCCTTACAGCCTTATGTAGTTATCTTGCATTACCTTGCTCTGTTAACCCCATCATATTAACCCCATATACCCTCAGCACAAAAGACAGGGTAACAACTCATACCAAACAAAAAAGGACAGTGAAAAGTTACAGACCAGGCACCTGAGCTTTCTCCTTTCTGTTTCCAGTGAGCTCTTCCTTGCACTGTAGATAGCCCACCCTTGGATGTCTGCATCCACCTCCCTGCAGAGCAAGCAGGGATGCTGTCAATATGCTTCAAAGCAGCCTGTGCCCCAAATAGCACGTGTCCCGAAGGCACACTTAGCTGAGAACATTAGTGCATTCATACCAAGAACATCACCCAGCCTCTCCCAGCGTGCTCTCTTCCTCGCAGACTTGATAGAGAAATCACAAAAGCAGTCACGCAGCCTATCCTTACATCTGGTCTTGTTTGCTTTCCCTGGGCTTTGTATTAATTTGGACACAGGAGTTTCTTGATAGAAAATGACAAATGACAAGCGCTGGAGGTATGATGTGCTGTTCGTGATAATCACCCATTGAAAGCTAATGGCACTTCTGTGCTTCCACTCCAGTGATTCATTAAGAAGTTGGAGTAGCCACTGCCTGGGAAAAGGCCTGATTTGGACACTTCTTTCCTTTCTACTTTGTTAAAGTGAAGTTAAAACATTCTGCTTGGAGCTTAACAGACATGGCTTTATTACTTGCTATTTCTTTTCTGTAAGGTTTGAGGTTAAAAGAAGAAATTGTTGGAAAATATGAATTAATGAGGAGACATCCCTTTGCCTTTTGTTGGTTTGGTCTTCATCAGAACAGCTTCAATTAAGAAGATCCTCTTGATTTCAAACCAACCCATTGAGAACTGAAGGGGCTTTGAGCTGTTTCTTGATAGAGCTCTGCATCTAAAAGTAGTTTGTGAATGGTCCAGATACCTCAACTTCCAGTGCCATCTTTTAAAGAGTTAAAACGCTTGTTCAGGATGGGCATGAGCTTTCAAAACCCTGTCAAGTATACTCTGGATACTGCAGGTGGATCATCACCTTCCTTTGTGTCCCTTGTGCTCTCTGCATTGTAAAACAGAGCACTCGGTGCAGGGGATGTGCAGCTAGTTACAGCAGCAGAGCCTAGGCAAGCACCTGGAATGCTTGCCTGGGTCTGAACTGGTGAAGCACAGTGGGCAAATGTCCTTGGTAGAAATTTTTTTTCATCTTCTCAGTGCTACTAATATAGTTTTAAGCCAAAAGTGTCTAAATCACAGGGAAAATATTTAGTTGTTTCATGCAGGCTCAGCACCTTGGGAACTGCATTTGGATGGTGTCTTGCAAAGAAAGTGAGAAACATCTTGCAGTTTGTGGAAGAGCTCAGTAGAGTACATTTTCAGAGCTGCCCAATAAAATTTGGGTGAGGGGAGTCCTGGGACATTGGCGGGACATCCTGGGTCTGTGTTGCTGCATTCAGGCTGTTTTACACCCCTTTTGTGGTGGGGCGGCAATGCTGAGAGGCATTCAGAGGTGAGAGGCAGCTGTGCCTGGTTCCAGCACTCATACTGCAGCGGCACGGGAGCTGGTTGATTGCCCTCCCTCCTGTCTGCAGAGAGCTGTGCAGGGTTCCCAAAATATCTTGCTGCTGCTGGCAGTGGGGCAAGCATGGAAATCGAACAGATGTGTTCAACTTGCAGCACTAGAGCTGGTTCCCTTGGTGCAGTGCAGACGGGTTTTTACGAGAGAACCCAAGTTTTTCAGGGGAGAGCAGGCATCTCCTGCCTGGTCCTCTTGTATTTGGGACATTCTCCCTATTTGCTTCACCAGACAACAGCAGAAGCTAAGAGGTTCTTGCTCTGTGGTTGATACATCCTTGTCCAGCTGTTTCTAAGCTGAGTTCTATATTGAGTAATTAAACAGGAGCATCTACCCCAGATAATCGGAAAATCAGGAGTTGTGTCCTGAAGATTGTGGAACTTAAAATACAAAGAAGTACTGCTGATGTTCATTGTGCATGTTGCATCTATTTGCTTACTGGTTTTTGAGCCATAGAGGTTTATGGCTTCAAGCTTCATCTCATACCACTGAGGGCTAGAAACTTGCTTTGTTTTTTTAAAGCACTGAAGAAAGACATGCAGGTAGCTGACTCCAGGAGGTGGGAACTGAAAGGAATTGACCGTCCTACAACCTTCTGGTGAACCATGAGTGTTGCAGGACCATGATGTCCCCTTTCTTGACAGTCAGCCTGTACAAGTGAGATTCCTTCCCCACAGCCTCACATCGCAGCCTTTGCTGTACCAAGCTTTAGTTCTCCCCTTTACAAATTTAGGGCCTAGGGGGACATTCATCCCACCTGTGTTTTCATGACACTTGAACAGCGTTTGTGTTGTTTATACATCAGGGACACATCCTCTGTGTGGGGCAGTGCCCGTGTCCCATGCATGGCAGGAGGAGCCCGTGGAGTGGCCATCACAGTGTGGGTGCACCCATGGGTGCTTCTGCCCATTCTCGCCCCTCACCTCTCCCACAGCCTCCCAAGTGACACCTTCTCAAAAAATGTTCTCTGCCCAGCACTGAGCTCCCAGTGCCCCTGCAAAAACATATTCCCTTATGCTTGTGGGAAATCTGCAGGATCAGGTCCCTTGGTGGGACATGGGTCTGAAATCTCTGTCCTGCACATGGTGAATACGTGCCGGATGGTAGCACATTTTTAAATAATTTGCTGCACTCTAATCTCCAGCTCACAGGAGCTGAGTAAATTGATCCTATACTTTCTAAGCTAAGCTTAATCTTTCATTGTCCAGCCAGCGGAGCTCACAGAACTGCAAGCTCCATTTTTACTGTGGACAATTGCAAGCACCAAAAGCAGGAATCACTGTCAGTAGAAAGGGCAGGTATTATGGGTTTCCCTTTTGCCATTTTGATCTAGATGACATCATAAAACGCCACAGGAAAGAGCAGGCAGATGCCAGCACCATGGGGGACAGGCGAAGGCAGCAGGTCAAGAACAGGAATTCGGCGTATGGGTACGGGCGGCCCCGTTTCCGCACCTGGATGCAGAGGAATTTGCAAGGTAGGTGAGTGCCTTGGGACGGTGGAGGCCTGCCAAGCTGGAAAACACATTTGTGTAACAAAATACAGCTCTTAAATCCTTCCCCTATCTAATTCCTGTGTGTGTATAAGATGTACTTGGGCTCTGAATAGCTTTTCTGTCTGCGACAATGGAATATCAGGGCCTTTTCAGAGCATAAATTAATCCATTTCTCTCCCTTCCACCCTCTCATGAATTACTAATTCAAAGTGACTTAATATCTATTCTCTATTCCCTTTTGGCTTTGCAAATTTTAATTATGCCTCTTCCTAATCCTCTTTTTCCCAGAACACACTTAAATTACCCCTTCAGTAACTGTCTTTGATAGCTCAGTTATTGGAGCTAATTTGTCACTTTTGCCAACCATGCTATTTTTATGATGAGTTTTTTTATAATACCGAGTGATCACACACTCATCTGTGTTTGGTTCCTCTAGCTTTTATCTACAAAACTAAAGTGATCTGCTGCATGAAATGCCATCTCTATCAACATTTTGCTTTCTCTTTTAAATTACTGCTAAATCACTTCATTGAAGATTTTAGTGACATTTTGCAGCACTGTCTTTGCAGTCTTCCCTTGGAGTGCCCATGGCACATCAGGACAGTGGGATTGCTGGAAGCAGTCCTGCTGGTCTCCAATCTGCCTCCCACTCACATGTTCTTGGTCTCCACCACATATTGTCTTACCAAGAATCGTTCTAATTCAAACCAGAATGATGATGATTGCCATTCGCAAATTGATTTTTCTGTCAAGAACACAGGCTTTGATATTCTTCCACACTCAAGCAACTATGGCATACAGAGTCAAATAAATCAAACAAAATTTTTGTTAACTATTCCTTAGATAGGAGAACTTTTCTGTTCATTTATAGAATTATTTCTGCTAGTCTTAGTATATCATAGGTTTTGAGTCTGAATTCAGCCCTGCCAAGTGCAGGGACCCACCATGCTATGTGGTGCTGATGTCAGTAGCAATTTTGGGAAGCTCAGCACAACTGGGAATTTAGCCCATAATTCTTCAGGGGCTCATTTCACTTCAGTCCCTGCTGAAATTCAGTCCCTTCTGGGCTGAGCCGTGATAACCATTATCAAAATGACGATCAAAACAGCCCAGCACTGTAATGACAGAGGATGGAGAAGGGTATTATGCTGATTAAACCAGCAAGAGAATTTGTGCAAGCGAAATGCTGTTATCCCACCTGGAATATGGCTTAAACCATCTCCCCAGTGGGGGAAAGATAGTTTTTAATGACAAGAAATTTGAATTTCAAATCTCCTCAGAAAAAAAGTCTGTCAGACATCGGGGCTTCTCCCCAAACTGGACTGCTGGGCAGAGGTGCCTCTTGGCCAACCCGGGTGGATTCAGCACCAGGCTCTGGGTGTGCACCCAGACATGGAGCAGGTTTTCCCCAGCTCCTGATGCTGTGGGGTTTTATTCAAATGTTCTTTCATTAATAAATATCTGCCAGACTTTTTGCAGAGACGGAGCCTCCCATGTGTCACACTTCAGGATACACATGACAGACCGAGGCCTGTCCCCAGCTGGTGAACATGCGGTACCCCTCGGAGGCTGATGGCTCCGTCATTAGTTATTTACACTGGCTGAGGCGTGCCTGAGTGCACCGCTGAGCAGAGGCTCTCTAATAGGAACTGACTGACAGGGCCGTGATTTTTCTAGTCAGGGCTGCCTTTTGCATCAGTCCCTCCCATCGCACCGATGAAATACCCAGAAAAGGCCTGAGCTCAGTCTGTCTTGCTGCAGAGGAGATGCCCTCTCTGGGGTGCAGGAGAGCTGTGTTGCAAGGCTTGGCGGCCTGCGGGAGAGCGGTCTGGCAAACAGGCAAGGTAGAGGGGCAAGCACAGGGTGGTTGTTGAGGGGAACGAGGAAGGGAAAAACAAACTGTGGGAACAGAACCAGGAGGAAAAAAAGGGCCATTAAACACAGCGAGACCACACCTGATCAAAAAGACACAAATTGCCAAAATTCAAGTGTTTGTTGGGAGAGGAAGATTTATACACCTGCACTTCTGTGGTGAGAGGGCACCATTTGCGAAGAAAATAACTACTGGCCCCACAGAGCTTGTGAAGAGCATTGCATTTTTGTGAGTATTCCCAACCAGCACCTCTGGCTGTAGGGAGCAAAGCACCCCGATGTGCTGTTCGGGTGATGCTTCCCACGGGCATGCCCTGGTGCTCTTTTGGTTTAAAGCCAGAGCAGCTCAAATCATCTTCACTTGTATTCCAGTGTAACCAGCCCGTGCTGGCGCCGACCGGTGTTACACTCAGCGGCGGAAGCCTTCATTAATCACTGTGGTGGTGGCCCCTGACAGCAGCGTCACCACTGCCTCAGAACACTTCATTTCTAATTGCTCTGAGTCATTATAAATTGCTGTGATGTAGGAATCAATGGTATAGGATCAATACATGTGTCTAACTGCTCTGTGGTTTGTATCAGTGAGGTTCTGCTATATGGTGCAGGGTTTAACCACACTCTTGCTGTCCTCTACCATGTGCTGCTTTATGCCTGATTTGTGCACCCGTCTGAGTATGTGTGCACATTTTACTGGTATAGTGACTTGGAAAATGTCTACTTCATTATGACTGCAGAAGTTTATCATGTAGAGTAATTAGGCTTTAATGCACTGTGCCTCCGTATGACAGAGTGCTTTCCTCTCCCCCAACACTTTGGCACTCTTCAAAATCATAAACAGGCTTAGGGGAAAATGTTAAATGCAAGATGGGCTGTTGGTGTGTATGTACTGTAGAGTTACATAAAACAGCAGCAGGAGGTGCCCCTTTCAATATGGGTAGTAAGTAAGGATATGTCAAGCTAAAAAAAAAAACAAGTAAAAAATATCTAAAAATTATGGTCCAGTCTAGTGCTATATCAAGTGCTATAATGTGGGCACTCAGAGCTATTCCAGGCTGCTGTGAGGTTGGCTCCCAGATGCTCAAGTCACTTGCCTACCTATATCAAAAGGCATTTTCCATTTCACAGTTAATTCACGGCAATGTGAGCTCTGACAACAGATTGACAGGTTTCCTGATGTGAGTGTTCCTGCCTTTATTAGGAATCTGTATTGCGGAAGGCTTTTCTCTTCTGTACTCTTTTAAATCAAATACTGTGTTTGTCAGTCCTACATGTAATAAGAATGTTAGTGAAACATTGGAAATATAGATTATTTAATAGTCTGCAAAATTAATTTAATTTTCTGGAATAAATTAATGTGATTCTTGCATCACTATGTATATAGATACTCCTATATCATATTAAGTTAACCTGTAATCCATTCATAATCATAAATCGAGTTTTGAAGGATGCTAAAATAAGGGTTTATTTTCGTAGGACCTAACCGTTTTAGAAGAGGGTTTGGACAACAACAGTACAATCGGAGACAATTCAGGAATATGGTGCCTGGTCCCAGGAGAAGAGCAGCTGCCGCATTAAATGGAGTGAGCCCTTTAAATCGCCAGGCATCATCTCAAGAGGTAAGGGGGTAAGGAAGGTAAAGCTGTTCCCAAATGTCATGTAGAAATCTACTGGATTTTATGATCCTGGATCACCTCAAAGAACAATCCACATAAAAAATCTACAGGCACCATCTTTTATATGCCTGTGCACAGCATTTGTATGCATAGGTGAGTACAGACACATATACATATAAAATAGCAATTTTCCAGTTGGTTATATAAGCTTATGACTTGGCATAATTTTAGTGAATCTATTCCCATGGATTTTGCAAAAAAGATTTTTTTAAAATGTGTTCTTAAAAGATTTTAAAATATTTCCATAAAAACAAATTCCATGTCATCTTATGTTACTATTACCATTTAGAGGAGGTATGTTAAGATTCATCATTGTTTGTCCTCCACCCAGAGCATTTTCCAAGGTCCAGTGAAGTCAAAGTACAGACTGTTGTTGACTTCAGGTGGCTTTAGCTCAGAGACACACTTTTCACTAGCAAGTGGTTATCCCTCACAGAGACACTGATTCCCAGTACTGTGACAGCCATGGGTCAGGTCGCCCACGTGCTTCAGTGTAAAATGCTTTTTTTTTTTCATTCATGGCTTTCTCTTTTTCAAATTTAAATGTTTAGGTCTTGTCTCTGCTCAAAAACACTTTTAAAAAAAATTTAAATATTTTCATTTGGGTTTTGAGTTATTTTTAAGACTCAAGAGACGGGCAGGAAGGTACGTGTTCACCATTAAAGTAATTCTTACAGCTTTCTTTTGAGTGTCACTAATATTAAACTGGCCTTGTGTAGAAGGTAGAAATCAAGTGGGTAGATAGTCCTCTGTGAGAGGGGGTTGTTTTTTTCTGCACTGATGGAAATCCACTCAATTAGGAGGTCATGTATGCTCAGTAAGCTTTTAAAAAATACCAAAGTGGTGAACATGATTGCACATTTAATGGCAGTGTTCTGGGGGTATAAATAAGAGAGCCCTAAGCTGAGCATGCATGTGCATGGAGTGTGGTTATTCCTGAAAATAGAGACTGTGATGACTCAGACATTGAGTGTGGCTGGGTATTAACAGAAAGTAATAAGCAGTTGCTAGGAGGCATAATTCTACAGTAGCTTCCATTTTGCAGAAATAAACCAAGTGGGAAGAATGTGGAAAAACATCTCAGTTAGTGGGTAGTAACAGTGATGGTGGTTGTCCCACAGAAATAAATGGGATAGAGTCTGTGAGAGTTTGTATAAGTAACTGCAGGAGGACCTACACTGCTGAGGGATCTTCTGATGAGCTTCATGCTTCAGGGCTTGGACCAGGCAACGTACGTGTCCAAACAAGAAAGAGTCAATGACCGAAAAGAGACCTGAGCAAAGCTATAATACATGGCTTGTGTGAGATTTGCTCTCCATGGAGTAATTTTTTTTTGGTATTTCTGCACCATTAGAATGAAACATTCTTCCTGGTACTTGTAGTTTCATGCCCACGAACTGAGGCACACGTACTGATTGTTGACTACAGTGTATGCTAAGTGCAAATGTTGAGACTACAGCAACACTACTTGGTAGACATATTCTTGCCGTAGATACGGAAAACCATGGAAGAGACGAGGTTTTAATAGATTTAGTGAGGAATAAGTTTCCCATCAAGAAAATATCAAAGGAGAAAAAAAAAAGCATTTCCAGAGCAGTGTTGTTCTGTTGCAAGACTGCAGAAGTTGCAAAGGAAAAATACTTGGGAATGAGAATACGGGGAATGGAGAGCACGCAGCATGGGGCTGAGCCCCCTTTGAAGCAATTGCAAGTGGTGCTGAACGTGTCTGAGAGCAGCGAGGGAGCTGCTGCAGTGTCAGCAATCACCACCTGCACTTTGGAGCAGGCTGGATTTCCTTCTCCTGGAGTCTAGGCTCCCCTAGATGAAGCCAAGAAAATGCCAAATAAATGCACTGGCTTTTCAGGCAGCGACAGCCGGCAGAGGGAAGGACAGTTGTGTGCTGTCGCTCGCGCTCGCTTCTTCTCCATGCAGCGAAGATTGCGGCACAGGTGGCAACTGCTGAGCTCTTGCTGTTCTTTCAGGGCAACAAGAACAACGAGGCTTTCACCAAAAGCAGCAACAGCAGGCAGCTGGAGGGACGGCAACAGCCACCCCCAGGCCCCAAGAAATTCCGAGCAGCTGCTACCAGCACCCATGCCCCAGGGAGAAGGTAAAATCTTTTTTAACTCTGGGCTTTTTTTCATTTTCAGTGATTCCCTGTGCAGCTCGTGGGGCTCTGCTCTCAGTCAGTGCCAGCTGGGAGTGGCTACAGCCGTGTGCTCACGCAACGTGAGAAAAATACCCCTGGGTATGTTAGGAAAGCACCTATTTATTTTGAAAATAAAACAACCTCATGCTGACAGTTAATAATTCAGATATTAGATCTGTTGTTCTATTTTAGAAAGCACGGAAAATGTGACCTGTGACCTTTGTATTTTTATTAAACTTTTCCTCTGTCACTTTTGGGAAAATTCTTGAAGGCTAAAATAGCATTGTTTTTCATAAAGGCAGGAAATACAGATTCCAGCCATAAGGGATAGGCAGGGAGAGGGAGTTTGTCCCAGTGAGGGGCTGCAGGAGCAGACGCTGCGCCCCAGGAGCTGTGACGAAGGCAGGCTGCCGGGCGCTGGGTGCAGTCTCACTGCCTGTCTCATTGTGGTCCTTGTGTTCTCTGAGCTCCAAAGGAAGCTCTGTTGCAATCCCATCTTTCCTTGCTCTGAGTAGAGCAGGGACTAAATGACCTCCAGAGGTCCCTTCTGATCAGATTTTTTCTACAGTTTTCTTCCATGATTTTTTTTTTTTTAATGAGCAGAGTTCAGAACAAACACAAGCTGTTTTTTCATTTGAGCAGAAAAACAAGTTCCTCTGAAGTCCTTTGCTGGCAGAAAAACCTGTTGGGCTGAACTTGGTAACACACAGCCTCTTTTGCTTCTCATACTGTTTTTTAATACCACACTTAGGTACCTATTTCAGGATTAAACTTTAGGAGAGACCTGGCATCATAATCACCTATGTCCTTTTCTCTCTTCTCCTTTACCAGCAGGCCTTTCCTGCTAAACAGGGGACCAGCCTTCCAGCAGAAGCGGATGATGCAGCAGTGGTTCTCCAAAGCCAACTTTCAGAGAGGGGTCAGTATTGAGACATTTTCTCTGCAACCTGCTAATGGTGACGAGCCTTCAATTTTACCAGCCTTTGCCCAGTTGTGTCTTTGCTTCCAAAAGTAACTGGGAGAGATAGATGACTCTAACAATGAACATATTCCTAGGAAAGTATTTGCAGGACAGGTAATTTTTCATGCAGCTTAATATTCTGGCAGCTGGTAAATAAAACCCAGGCAGGTGATAAAAGTAAAGCTTGCAGCTTATACAGAAGCACAAGCAGGGCAAAGTAAAGCCACCCCATACAGATCACTGTGCCAGCAGGAAACCCAAAATTAGCAAATTTCTCGATAACAGGCAAAGCTATTCAGATACACCAAATGAAGTACTGGAAAAGGAATCATTGTTTCTGAGAGCTAATTCTATAATTCATTTTTAAAAAAATGTATTTCACAGCAGATGGATGCTAACGGAGAAGGGAAACCACCAAGGATGAGAAGGTAATTGGTGAACAAAGGCACGCTGCAAACACGACGTGCTCTTTCACGGTTGAATCGCAGCTGGATACATCTCCCTGTCTTGACAGGTGGCAAGTGAAACCCAGCCCCGGAGCAGTTCTGACAGTTTCTGTGGCTAATCCCCAGGCAGGCCAGACTGGCATGTAAGTAAATGAGGTGATTTGTTAGGATGGGAGCCCTACAAAAGCCATTGCAAATCCCTTTAACATTATTGCAGCTTCACTTCTTCTATAACGAGTGTGCAATGAATGGTCCAGACCCAAAATGGTTAGCGAATGATGTCTCATTCCCTTCTCAGCATATCTGAAAGGAAACAGTAATTACCGTGTGGCTCGTTTGTTATCCAGAGTAAGGAGAAATGGAAATGCCAGCAGCATGTGGGAGAAACGCTGCGTGCCCCACAGGGACACTGCACACTTGCTGTGTAAGAGGAACGCAGAGGCTGGAAGGCAGCAGCTTCACCCCTGGGCTGAGCTGGTGCAGCTGCAGGACCCGGCACCCAGCTAGTGGCAGAAAGAAGGGCACTTGGCATGTCCTGGGTGCAGAGAGCACCCCATGATAGCCTTAACGTGACACATTCCCCAGTGCTGGAACTCTGCCTGCAGAGCAGCTCTTCTGGCACCCTTTAGACTTCCTTACGCTGCCATGAGACATGCCATGGGACATATGGGACACAGAGTTTCTCCTTTACTCCTTGCTGGTTTGCAGATGATAGGAAGTGAGCTGCTTTCGCATCCTGAGTGACTGCAGATCTGTGCTTTCCCCAGGCCCGGATCCAAGCGCCCGTTCCTGCGAAGCCAGAGGCCCCCACCACGGTCCACCAAGCCCCAGCCCAAGGGGGTGCTGCTGAGATTCAATTTCCGTGCGATGGCCAACCAGGTAGAGGATTGTCGACGGGACAGGCGGTGCCTTGCACCCTGCAGCAGCCCTGCCACTAAGCTGTTAATGTCACGCTCAGGTTTTTGGGTCTGCCAGTTGGGTTTATCTAGCATAACCCAGGAGGAAAGTCCTGTAGCCGTGTTGGCTAGGTTGCTAACAAAACTGAAGGCATCTGAGAAGACTTCAGCAACTACAGACTCAGCCCAATTTTCCCTGCCCCTCTTGGCCTGTCCGTGTGCTTGCTCAGAGTGGGGAGATGCTGCTTGTGAGCAGTCCTGGCTGGGAGGGGACTGCTCCACTGTTGGTGCTCCCCACTTCTCAGAGACACACAGCACTTCTGGGCTTTGCTCTCTCTTTGCTCTGGTGACCTCAGTGCCATGTTTTATGCTGAAGTATGGTCCAAGAGTCCCCAGGGCAGGTCAGAAATCCCGCTCCACCTTCTTCATTGCCGGCGTTTCTTGTCTGGATGGTTTGATTTTACTTGATGCCTTATGCTCAAATGCCATCTGCTTGCTCCTGTTCCTGCTGATACCTGGTGTCTTGGGGCTGGGTGCTGCTTGGATGTTTTCCAGCCTCACACAGTCTGTCAAGCTCCTTGTCTCCATGTGCTGAGTGATTTAATTGACTAACTGGCTGTGAAGCAGCGTCCTGACTGATGGGCTCTAATCAATACCCTGCTCCAAGTTTGGCCATGCTTTGCCACAAGACACGGGACTGACTCGCTCTCCCTTTCCCCTGCAGACCAGCCTGACGCTGGATGAGAGGTTCTCTGGTCTGAGGAATAAGAGGCGCTTTTCAGCAGCCAGGAGCGCCGGCCGGACAGTCACCATGCCTTAGCACCACATGCTCATCACAGGGACTGCCCGTAACAGTCCAGGCCCTGTAATGGGCAGCTCAATAAAACTCAATAGATTTCCTCTGAGATAGCTGATTTGGCAATGTGCCGTCTCCTTCCTTACACGCAGAACGAATGAGCAATTGAGGGCAGGGACAAGGCAGGATGAGAGTCAGGACCAGAGCACAGGTGGGACACGAGCAGGGTGGTGGAGGGGGATGAGCACAATTGGATTTGCTGGAAGTGCTCTGCCAGGGAGCCATGGGCTGGCACTGGCCCTGTCTCCCTGCCAGGGCACCCTGTGCTGCCCTAGGTGACTCCTGCAAGAGGGAGGGGGACCCAAACCATACCAGTGGAGCCTTTCCTGCATTGTCCTGTGGGTGGGACAGGGTTGAGGACACTGTGCCTGCCCAGGTGGGAGACAGAGTGGGGAGCGGAGCATGTGTGGGCCTGAAGGACGTGCCCCTGCAGGGATGCTCTAGCTGTCCGCAATCCCCAGCATCCACCTAATCGCCCCATTTTTTGTGTGCAGGCATCCCTGCCTGAAGGTTTCCGGTGTAAGACCCCTCCATCCTGAAAACGTACTGCTCTGCCCCGATAGTCAGACCTGAGCACCCTGTATTTCTGTTTGGTTTGCTGTGCTGTTCTGACTGCTGCTGCTGGCCTGGTTGCGGGGATGGGGTGAGATGTGCTGCTGGAGTGACTGTCCTCGGCGTGGAGCACAGACAGGCTGCCCTAGCCCAAATCAGGTTTTCCAGTGCTGCAGTAGTTCTGCATTAGGGATTTTGTAGGTGCAGCTCCACCCATGCTCAAAGCACCAGCATAATTGATCTAGCAGCTGTAGGAGGGAGGCCAGGCTCTACAGCAGTCCAATAAACATTGGCTAAGATGTTGATGAGCTGGGTCTAGACATTTGTTAACGAAGCCCTGCACCAACCATGAGTCACTGATCTATTCTCCACCCACTGTTGCAACCCAGCACTGAATGCGCTGGACACAGCCTGTTACTGGGCTCTATGCTATACTTATTAAAGTAAATATTTGATAGACTGCTTTACATTTTATGCCAAGCGTCTTTAACAAGAGACTGGACTCGGCGTTGGTTTTATAGGAATGTGTGAAATGTTGTTAGTTGATGAACTGCTGATGTACGAGTCCAATGCACTGAATAAAAACCTAACTTGTCAAATGTCACCTCCGGTTATTTCCCTTCCTTCAACAGGCTTTTGGCGCAAGTTCAGCCTCTCAGTGTGGCACTGTGGGGCATAATACACATGGCCGCAGGGGCTGCCGCCTTGGCGCTTTGGGGGAGGCCGTGATCTGCTGCCGTGACCTGTGGGCTGTGGGGCTCTGGTCCGGCCACGCAGGCACTTTGCTGCTCACAAAGCTGGGTCTAAAGCACAGCCAAAGCAGTGGGAGGTTTTCAGTAGGTATTTTGTAAAATCTTTGCTGTGATCTCTTTTGCCTTTAATGTTATCGGAAAAATGATCAGAGCAGACGTGGCTCAGAGTATGTCCAAAGTGAAATGAATGCAAACTGCCTTCCAGGTTGATGAACTCAGGAGAAGACATGACCTCTTCATGCAAATAATCCAGATGTCATAGAATCACAGAATGGTTTGGGTTGGAAGGGACCTTAAAGCCCATCTAGTTCCAACCCCCTGCCATGGGCAGGGACACCCTCCACTAGCCCAGGTTGCCCAAAGCCCCATCCAACCTGGCCTTGAACACTTCCAGGGATGGGGAATTCACAACATCTCTGAGCAACCTGTTCCTGTGCCTCACCACCCAGTGAAGAATTTCTGGCTAATATCTCATCTAAATTTACCCTCTTTTTAAAGCCATTACCCCTTGTCCTATCACTATACTCTCTGATAAACAGTCCCTTTGCAGCTTTCCTGTAGACCGCTTCAGGTACTGGAAAGCTGCTATAAGGTCTTCCTGGAGCCTTTTCTTCTCCAGGCTGAACAACCCCAACTCTCTCAGCCTGTCCTCACAGGAGAGGTGTTCCAGCCCTCTGATCATCTCATGGCCTCCTTTGGACTTGCTCCAACAGCTCCATGTCCTTCTTATGTTGGGGGCCCGAGCACTGGACGCAGTACTCCAGGTGGGGTCTCACAAGAGTGGAGTAGAGGGGCAGGATCACCTCCCTTGACCTGCTGGTCACGCTTCTTTTCATGCAGCCCAGGACACGGTTGGCTTTCTGGGCTGCAAGCGCACACTGCCGGCTCATGTTGAACTTCTCATCAACCAACACCCTCAAGTCCTTCTCCTCAGGGCTGCTTTCAATCCATATTCTGCCCAGCCTGTAGTTGTGCTTGGGATTGCCCCGACCCATTGTGCAGGACCTTGCACTTGGCCTTGTTGAACTTCATGCGGTTCGCACGGGCCCACCTCTCAAGCCTGTCAAGGTCCCTCTGGATGGCATCCCTTCCCTCCAGCGTGTCGACCTACCACACAGCTTGGTGTCATCTGCAAACTTGCTGAGGGTGCACTCGATCCCACTGTCCATGTTGCCGACAAAGATGTTAAACAGTGCCAGTCCCAGTACCGACCCCTGAGGAACACCACTCATCACTGATGTCCACTTGGACATCAAGCCATGGATTCCAGTGTGGTAGAAGATGAACAAGAAACACTGTCACAAATAGCAATATCCCCGAGTTCAGTTGCACCTTCACTATAAATACTGACTAAAGATGGTAGACTCACTAAGAAAACCTGCTCATTTCTTAAACCACGTCGCAAAGGGATGGAGCCGTTCAGTCCTGAAGGAACAGCTGAGTGTGCAGCATCCCCTTGGTGTTCAGAGAACGCCCTGATACTATTCTCCAAATAGATGTTTTTCAGCAATCTATACCCTATATTTTTTTAAGTACTCCTTAAATTAAAATCAGGGGCTTAATGATAAAAACTACACTTTTTTCCTAGGTTAATTCCCCCACAGGGCTGGGCGACTGCATGCAGCAAGAGACAAAACAGACTTTGCACAGAAGCGCACTGAATTTGTAAGTAGCAAAAAGGCATAACCACTGTGCTAAAAACATATTGGGAGAGGGCACAGAGTCAATTCACTCCAACAGGCATAAAATACCCCTTTCTGCTACAGTACTTAAACCACAGAATAGTTATCTCTAAAATTATCCTTGCTGTCATGCATAGGGTGAGCTGTTGCGCAGAACCCAGCTGCTCTTTGGGGAGGGTGTTTGCGTGACACAGCTGAGCACACTTCTTTTTAACCATTGCCTGGGAGATGTGTTTGTCCGGTTGGGCTGTTTCAGATGATTGGTTTCCACGGGGGTGTTCGGTGCCGCACAGATGGTCCGGCGGTCCCCTACCCGGAAGGTGGCAGCAGACGGCTGTTGGCTGAGCCCCCCACCAGGATGGCTGCTCTCAGGCTGGGGCCACCGGGAAGGGGCAGCTATGCAACCTGGAGAACATTTTTACTCTATTTCAGGCCAGCCAAAGCCATTTCCAGAATAACACCTCTGATGGTGTCTGAGAGGTTTAAAATTGTAGGAGCAACTGCACTGGGTGCGAAGACAGTGCCTGTAGTGCATCCCAGGGGAGGGGGGACACCAGCACGTGCGTGTGGCCCTGGTCAGCCGCTGCACTGAACGCACAGTACTGGTGAATTCTTTCTTTAGCCACTTGTATCATTGTGTTTCACAGCATTTGGTGGGGGTTTCTTGCATTATTGCTTTTTGCTATGTGCTTTCTATTTGTCTATGCCTCCAAAGGCCAATATTGCAAGTGAATATTCATTCCTTTATTCCTTTGCAATTTATAGACCCATGCCATGTTCTCCCTTGCTCCTCTCCTTTCTAGTAGAGCCTCGGTGTATCTACTTGTCCACTGCCTGGAAGCTGCTCCATCCCTCTGGTCACCTTTGTGCCTTTTCTAGCTCTGCTATTATCTTCCTGAGACAGCAGGGCTGAAGCAGACATAATATTTGAGATGGATTTATGGATCTGCTTTGTTTTCTGTTTCTCTCCTAATAATTCCTAACATTCCAGTTGCTTTTTAACACAGAATAGCCACTTAGAGTAAGAAATGGTAAGGCACAATTATATTGGTTTAATGAAGCAAGTTTCCAGGGAATGTTTTCTGCAGAAGCCAGTCTCGCAGCCCACATATTGGTGGTAGAGAGGGCACCTGGAAAGGCTGGCTGTGAGAGGACATGCCCAAGGATCTGCTTTCCCATCTAAGAACTAGCACTGACGTTTGGTATTGTCTTAGCTGTTCATGGGATGTCTGGTTTGATGCTAAAAGCTACCTTTAATGAGCTTAACAGATAGGGGGTAGAAGGCCAGCTCTCCCTGCAAATTTCCCCATTTGTCAGTTCTTGCAGATTTTATGCTGTTGTATGACCAGAAGGAGATGTGTGTCAGGTTACTCCCCAGTATTTTGGGGCATGCATATTGCCAGGCTAGCACAGGGCAGAGTCCCAAAGCGGTGCTCCAGGAGCAGCATGGCAGTAGGGGCCTCAAGAATAAAAATGTGTTCTTTGGGGCAGACCCATTGATCAAATCCATCCTGGTAACAAAGCAAGAGACAAGGCTTCACACATGGGGCTGGCGGTCTCTCCTGCCTTGCACAGGGGTCCTTGTGCTGGCATTTGTCAGACTGGCTGCAAAATGGAGTCAGGCCATGAACTCGCTGCCCAGACTTGAAGGTGCAGGGGGCAGCGTCAGTGGAGGTGGAGACTGCTGTCAGCAGCACGAGTTTTTAGTTTTTAGGGATCCTTGGAGGGAATCAGACAGGCAGAAACCACAGGCAAAATATTTAAACAGAAACCTGAGGTCCAAACAGCATCTCGGGCACTGTGGTTCCCTCAGGGGCTGGGATAAACTGAGCTACAAGCAGAGCATTTGCCAGCCAGCAACCCAGTAGAAAAGAGAGTCAAAACGTGCTGAGAAAAGAGACGGAAACCCCTACACTGAAATGTGAGGGGTGCCCCAAACTGGACCCCAGACAGCAAAACAGCCTGGAGGGGGGAAACACTCTGTGGAAGGTTGAACAGTACTTTATAAACTAACTTATTTCCAGAAATCTTATATCATTTCTGAACAAACTACCGTGCTACCCCAGCACAGCACTACGTGAGAAAGGGATGTAGGAAAGTGCTACAAACCTGAAGGATTCACTACAATTTCCTAGAGGACCAAAAAAACCTAACAGCATTCCTCCAGACAGCATCAGGCAATGCCAGTCTCTCCAGTTGAGGCGTTGCAAAGGGCAGGATGCCTCACTTTCACGGCCAGCCCTGCTGCAAGCCAGCGTTAGCTTTGTCAGGAACCCATGCCCTGCACTAGGTGCAGAAACTTGGCTCCACTTTGTAGCCTGGAAAAGGAATAGCCTCTTCCAGAGTTCTAATGGGCCTTTAACTTCCATTTGCAAGACATAGAGTTATTTTTCCCCATTGCAGGTTTAATTCACTGAAGTCTTATCCCACTGTTCATCTGGATCAACTCTGACCACTTTTATAGGCAACATAACATAAAGTGCTAAAACGTGGAGGCAAGAGGAACAGAAAAATCAGATTTGGGCTTTATCCACTCAAGATCAGAGGTTTAGGATTTAGTATTAAGTCACGTCCTAAAGCAGATCCTTCCTAGCTATGTTAGGACTGCTGCCAGCTCTCATGATTTTACCAAAAGTCCTCTGATGTTTAATGGTGCAGTCAAAACCTCTGTTCCTGAAGGAAGGTCAGGAGGTGAAAAACTCAGCTTGCCTGTATTAAAAAGTCAATTTGCAATGCTGTGGCTGTGCGGGGAAGGCCATAACCCAAGAGTAACTTAAAAGCTTGGGCATAAGATGCCAAAAACCAGGGAACCTCTTAATTTTTTTTTTTTTTTAATGTGATGTTTCTAAGTCAACCTTATGATGTTTGGAGCTTGACTTATGACTCTGAAATGCTCAGAGCACACTGCTGGGCCAGAATTAAGCCACAGTCACATCTCATCGTGAATGGGAATCTCTGTGCCACCACAAGCATTTGGAGACCTTTGTCCCCACATCTCCCATTGCAGCAGCACTTTGTTGCACTGCAGTAATAGCCCCAGCTTGTTGCAGAAGCATAGATGCCTGAGAAACAGGAGATTTGCTCTTGCCGTAGGTCAAGACTGGAGAAGAGGATGTTCATCTCTAAATCACACCAGGCTGCAACTATTAACCCTCCTCTTGCCGGGCTCCAGGAGGATGAAGACAGGGTTCAGGCTCCCCATCCTGTGCCCTCAGATGAGCAATGACACTGTCATTCTCTGGCCACCCATCCCTGGAGGCCAAGGATGTCCCTGACCCTGGCTATGGATCGAGGAGATGTACTGTGGAGTGAAGATGGACTGTGGTGACTGGCAGGACCCCAAGGGCAGCCCAGGCTGGGGTGGGAAGTGAAGCCAAATGTCGAGGAAGAAGGGAGGCTGCTTTATGTTGTCTATGAGTTTATTTGCAGCTGGTAATGTCTCCCCCAGCTGCTCCAGGAACAGAGCTTTTTGTAATTCTTGCTGGACTGTTCATAAACCTTGTGGAGTCCACTGTGTTAGCAGCAATGCCAGGAACAGGTGAAGCTCTGCACACATTGTGTCCTCCCAGTGACTGTCATTGGAGAAATATGGGGCTGCCAGAGCCAAGGGGTTTGGCAACCCATGGACACTCACAGGACCTGGGCCAGGCAGGCTCTCCCTACACTTCTGCCAGTGGGCATCCACCACCCCCTGCTCTAAAGACCATTCCTAGCTTCAGTTTTCCAGCCTAAATGAGTTTGTGGCCATTTCTGCCTGTTCTTCAGTCAGCCTTATCCTCTGCTGAAATGGCCTTCCCCTCCCCGCTGTCCTGTGTGCCCCCAAGAGCGTATGTAGGCTGAAGTCCCAGACTGCATTTTGCTGGGCACTTGCAGTTGCCTCTTTCAGCACAGTTCTCCCAGCCCTAGTAACAGCCTTCTCAAAGCCGACAAATGAAAAATTCCCAGTCCTAACATCCTGTTCTCAAATACACTGTACGTAGCGTATAAGTTGTTTTATCTACGAGATATGAGGAAGGCTACTGCTGTAGATGGACAGCCCTTCAATTTTTGAATTTTTCATAGCTTCATGCAAAAATCTAGCCCACGGTTGCTCTGGCAGAGCACCAAGAGCTTCACTCACTGAACAGTGCTCCTGCTGCATGCAGTGACCTCACATCTCGTCTGTGTCATACCATGGAGTGCAGCTCTGCAGGGCAGCACAACCGCCTGATGCTACCAATAAAGACAGCAATATTTAATACCAGTCACTTTTTTACCACACTAAGTTGGCCTTGCCAAGGAGGTATCTGCAGGAGCTCCCGGGTTTCACACCTCCTCTAGGCCTGCAGAGAGCACACATCCTAAATTCAGATTTTTCCCTTGTCCTAGACCCAGCACAATGATTCATCTGTGCATTTGCTTAAAAGATTTCACTGTCGACCAATCCAAGGTTTCTTTGTTGACCACAGTTAATTTTGGTATGCAGAAAATGCCTGGGTAAAGACAGGAATCTAGCTGCAGTTTCAGTGTCTGCGAGCTGCCTGCTATATATTAACAATAGTTTAAACAGCTCTCGCTGGTTGAGTCCCAGTTACCATCACTACAGTTTTATATTTATAATACTTCTGTGATATGGAAAGTAACTAACTTGTGAAAACCCTCACCTGAGGAAGGACTGAGCTGAAACATCCTTCAAGGTCTGGGTATGCGGGAACCTGTGGGTTTCTTAGCTGGTATGCGGGAACCTGTGGGATTCAGGTTAGGGAGGAAAATATGGTCTGAGATGCAACAAGCCTTGGCTGTAGGATACATGGCTGAGGGGTTTCTCCCTGTGGGAAGGACGGAGTTCAAATATTTTTATTTGCATATTAGTGGTGATGGAAGTTGTGTGCAATGAAAAAAATAACAGAGTCCAAACAGCTAGAGACTAGAAAAAGATTGATCGACTTTTTTTTGCATAAGCCTATAAATTGTCCAGAACTTGCTCCTTTTTCTGAGAAACTGCTATCATCTGCAAAAAATTTGGCTAATTCCACATCAACACAAGAAAGATGCAGGGGAGGCAGATTCCTCAGGGATCTTGGTTCCTGGAGAAAAAAAACCCAACAGCCTTTTAAGAGTTCACCAACTCTACAGGAGGGGAAAAAAATATACTTGTTTCTTCCCCTTGCTGATAGTGATAGAAAGGGAAAGGACCATCAGGAAAGTGCCCTGCTTAGACCTCGGCATCAAACAGCTGAGAAGGGTTGGGGAAGATGGAGACACTGCCAGAGGAAGCGAAAAGGAGACAAAGCCCTGTGGGACCTGCGGAGATCTCTTTTGCTCAAGGGGGGACACTCCAGTTGCTGGCACAAAGCTCACCTCTGTTGTGTATCTGTGCTCCCTGACCACATCCTCCAAGGCCAGGAAACCCTGGCAGTGGGAAGGAAGCTGATGACACAGAGGCATTTTGCACCCTATCACAGCCATGAAACACTGGAGGGTGCATCTGAGTGCTAGCAAGCGCCAAAGACAGCCTTTTTCCCAGGGTCTCCTTGGGCAGGGGGTCCCCAGCACTGCCCAGGCGTTTGGATGACCAGCACCCTGCTTGCTGACGCTTGTGGCTGCAATCCCTGCTAAGCAACCCCAGTGGGCGAAAAAGGAGTGTTTTAGGTTATGTTTCTACAGCAATCCAGAAACACACCAACAGCCCCAGGTACGGCTACATCTGGTCTGATTTTGGAGTTGCCCTGGATTTACTGACAGGCACGCAGAGCCTCTTTGGGTGCAATGAATCTAACATTGCATTTAGAAGCACTTTGATTCATGCTGTTAAATGTGCCTGGTCACGAATCTATGATGCAAATGAACACCACAGCACTTCTGGAAGGAAAAGGGACTTTTGTATACTGCATACAAGATATTCTGGTGACGTGTTTATATCAGCTTCAGCAGTGTTCATTAAAATAGACAGTAATTGCAGCATTTTTAAAGCAGGGTGATAACAGAATGTAGCTACAAACAGAATGTGAAAATGTAGCAATTTCCACCCAGTACCTAGCTTTAATGCAAGGTTTTATCTTCTAATTAGAGTCCCTGATCACACCTTTCTATGTGTGGTTGTCTTTGCTTGAAAATAAGCTAGGTGGTACAGATCATATGTATTTAGAGAAGTGCATTTTTATATCCATTTAAAATTACAAGCTGGTTCTCTGCTGAGATGCTCTCTTACTAGAGCCAGCCAGAAAAAAATACTCAAAATGTCATGAATTGAAGGCTAACTGGTATACTGGTGAGGTAGGCAGGATTTCTCCAGACAGCCATGCAGAGCCTAGGGAGGGCCAGGGCAGAGTTTTTCCACTCTCTGAGCCATCCTGCCACAGTCTGTGTTAGAAACAAGCTCTGCACAAACTGTGGTGTGCACACAGACCGTAGTGCACACTGCTGCTTGTCACACTTCACCTCCTTTAACTAGCTCCCCACCTTCTCCTTTGATCCTGATCCATCCCCATGTATGCTGTGAGGACCTTGACCTCTTTAGCTGCTATGCAGCAGCTTCTCGGTCCCGGGCAGAGTGCAGTCCCTGCTCTGGCACAGTGCTTGCAGTGTCCTGGCAAAGGCAGAATCAAGCTTATAGCATAACAGCTCCCATTGCTGCTGCCCACCCTGATCTTGTCAGGTGGCTCCACCAGCCCGACCACCACCATGGTGGGTTTTACCATGCTGGAGCCATCAGAGCCCAAATCCATTCTGGATCCATGTGCAGAAGTCTCCAGTCTAACACTCACTCCATCTACCCAGAAACCTTTGGTATATTTGCCTGGTTGCTGATTTATACCTGGGTAATTTTCTGCTCATCTGGGTTGCTGAGGACTTTGGCTACCTTGGGGCCAGGGGAAGATCCTCTGTTATCTCAGCTGTTGGTGTCCTGCTCAGCTCAGCCACACAGGATGGCAACTTCCAACCAGCACAGAAAGCTGGAGGGAGGTAGAGCTGAGAAAGAGCCTGGAGTTGCTTAAAACCAGCTCACCGTCATTCATGATTCCCAAAGATGTTTCCATCAGAGACAGCCAGCTGGTTGATGGAGAGGCTGCAGGAGGTTATTGCATCCTAGACCTACACCACTTGATAACTTGCAATAAACTGCCAACAAAAGAGTGTTTTTTACTTTGAATGCCCTCATGTGGGATACTAGGAGCAGCTAGAAAGCAGTCATCATCTACATACAAAATCCTTACACATGACAGTCAGAACCAGGAAAGGGAATTCTGGATTTCATTCAAATATTAAAACTGATCATTGTGGTGGCAAAGAGGGACAAATTACATTTTCAGCTGTTCAGGTGAACCTCCCTGCTCTTGATGAGAACCAGAAATGGTTTAATGAAAATGCTGTGTTTCATCAAGAACCTCTCACTGCTGGGAATAAAGGAGATGATAAACATTTTTATAGGATTTATTTATTACATACCAGTGTCCTGACAAGATAGGGGATATTCAGACGTTTTCAGTTTCTTCTGTATACATTAAATCAAGCCCCAGAACCATTCAACAATTTATGGCCTCCTTTCCACATCGTATCAGTCTCTGCAGGTGCCGTTTTAACAGATCTCCCTTCCAACAGCTGCTATTGTCTGCACCTGTCTGTCCTCTCCTTCCTGATAGCCGCTGGGAACTGTAAGCTGTAACTCTGGACGCAGTGAAGAAATATCTTTAAAAGATTTTCAGAGAATAATCAGCAAATTATAGGAGTTAGTGACCTGTATGTCAGGGTCAGATGGGCTGAGAGAGGCCCTTCTTGGAGGTGCTGCTTCATTTTGCAGCAGCAGTGAATTTCATCCTGCTCGAACTTGGATGAACATCTTGGGTAGCACAAAAATGACCGATGATTCTGCCCGCAGATACAGAAGCCTTGCTTCTTCCACAATTCAGACCTGAATGTGTGCTGCTGAGTGCTGGCTGGCCCTTTGGCCAAGCTACTGCACTGTCACACTGCAGCGAGGGGCTGCCCTGGGGCAGGAGCAGGATGGGGGCACCACTGAGGGCAGTCTGCGGGGCCAGGGATCGTAGTGCATTTGCCATCGTCCTCTTCTGTGCATCTGGGTGACGCATCATATGTACAGCACTGCAGCTGCCTGCCCCTGGGCCTGCTGCTCCTCAGGGTTGCTTGGTATCATACACTGATGGATGAGCAGCACATTCAGCTCCTTTGTCTAAAGGCAAAGAGACACCCAAGGGGAGTCCCATCCTTCACCCTACTAGCAGCAGATCTGCAAAGGAATATGTAACTATGCAGACGAGCAGGTAAAAGGGGATGTGAAGAACATATTTTGGGTCAGGCACTTTAATTTTAAACTGGTTTTTGCTCTGCATTCCTGTAAGCCCTGCAAAAGCCCTGCTTTTCTACTAGCACTTGTATTTTTTAAAGACATTAAAATAGATCTGACCATAAGCCCAGATGTACAGACAATAAGAACTTTGCGTGTGTCAGTGTTTCAGGACTACATCCAATTTTTGTGTCATTTTAAGCCATATTTTTAAAAAAAGGTTTCTGAATATCAACTGGTCAATGAATTCTCTTTGGTTCAGTCTTGCTGAGTTGGATTAAACATATTTACTAAGCTATAGAAATGCTTGATAAGTTTTTTCTCTCCTCCCCCCCCCACCTTTTTTTTTTAAACTCAGCATTCCCAGAAATTGCTGGTTGCTTTTTAAAACAACTGACAAAGTAAAACCCACACAATGCAAGAGAACTAAAAGAACATACTATTTTGCTCAATTTGCTAAATTGCGTTAGCACTGTCAATAAATTTCTACTCCTACCCTAAAAAGTTACAACATCTCATCCCTTTGTGTTGTTTGCTTGCATTTTTTGTAAGAGGGAGACCAGCTAGAAACAGATTGTGCACAATGCTACCTACCCTTCGCTGGACTTTATGCCGCCTTTGCACTGAATGGTTTAACAAGTGTGTGTCAAGTGTTATCATAAGAGCTGAACTGTAAAGTGGTGAAATCATCTGAAAGTGCAACAGGCCTAAGAGGCACAGCACAGTTCATGTCCATTACAGCAAGCTCAGTCACAAATATTCTCTTGATATCTGCCAAGAAAATCTGTTATTTTCCAGCAAACACAGAGGCGGAAAGCTGAAAGAAGGGTATTTTTCATCATTAGCTCCTGTCCCTTTTGTTGCATGTTCTCTGTTCCAGCCAGGCAATACGGAGCCCAAATTCTACATAAAAATTAAAGAAAATAGGATGAAAAGATTTTTCAGGCTTTTAAAAAATAAATACCCATTAAGACCCTCTCTGCTTCTGCAGAGGTTCAGGGCCATGTGAACAGCAGGAGGGGTGCACTGCGTGCTGCAGGGTATGGGTGACCAGTCTCTCCCCCAGACTTCCCCTACCACTCTTTTCCCAGAGCCACAGTCCGCAGCCAGCTTTGCTGCTAGGTTGCATCTTCCTCAGAAGTGCAATTCATCGTGCAGGAAGGGCAAGTAACAGCCCTGTATGTACAGTCAAATAGTTTGTCATCTCTTTTCAGATCATTTTTTATCTTCTGCTGCCACTGTGCGCTGTACTGGCAAGTGCGGTGCATTCATTCACATTACCCCGATAAACTTGTCAGCAGATTTGAGAAAGTAAATTTGTTTCTGCTCTGCCAAAGTCAACCGATGCATGCCCGTGTTTTCCTTTCAACACAGAAGTGTGGTTTGCTGAGATTTACCAACAGTTACTGAGCAGGATTTCGGTCCCCATTCAGATTCTGTCTATTTTTGGATCTAAAATTTAATGGTAACATTTGGTCAGCTTTGAACGTCTGGCTGATTTTAGCTAAGAAATTTCATACGTTATCCATTAGAAGCAGACCATTTATTTCTCATGACTACTCCCCAAACCAAGATGCAAGTGTTTTGCAGTACTTATATTGTAAAATTTACTGTATATCAGTCTTTAAGATCAACAGTGTGTGTCTAACAGTCTACACAAAACTGCCTCTATATCTGTATCATACCTTTTACAGCTAATCCAGAATAAAACTGTGGCTCTCTATATTGCACCACTTAGAAACTGAGAGCCCTTCTCCTGCCCTCCCCTGCTAGCACAAACTGCCTGCATGAGCCAGAACTGTCTTCACTGTAGTGAGAGCAAGAGATGGTCTCTTCCCAGACACGTTCTGGAAATGATCATCTAACAGCCCTACTCCTCCTGCTTTGCACCTGCCCAAATCGGAATCGCACACTCCCGATAAAGACCCAAAGACATCTTCTGCTTTGTTCTGTAATAAGATTTACCCAAGGGACTAATTAGGCATGGTTTGGGCACTAATTGCTCGGCAATCCTGTTTGCCTTCAGATACCTTGTTACAGCAGTTGCATGAGTATTTGTTTCATCTAATCAATGGAAGGAAGTTGGGTAGCAGCCAGGTCTGCCAGGAGTGGTTTCAGTCCCTGTAGCACCCAGGGCAGAAAATAATGCACAAGATGCAGGGCTCTGTTGCCTTGACTTTGACGTAAAGCAGCTCTCCTGGCTTGCAAATGGCATCTGGGACCCATGGACCTGCAGCTTATGGCGTGGGAACTGCTAGGCAGAGCTCGGTCCTTTGCCACAAGGAAGATGACATCCAATCGATCAGGTGGTGCTCAGAGTCATCCTCCGAGTCCCACAGTCTGTAGCCAGATCAATAGTTAGGCTTGAAAGAAGGTAACGTGGCATGAATGATAAGCAAACTCTGCATGAGCAGAGATGCACAATATTAAATGCATCGTTAGTGTGGAAGCTTTGTTTAAAGCCAGTGAGTCTTCCCCTAAACAGAAAGACTGGAAAGGTTGAAATGTCAAATTCCTGTGGGAGAGAAACTCTAACTTTCCTAACTCTGCCCGTTATGTCTGTGCAAACTGCAGTGCAGTCTCTTACCACGATGCAAAGCTCTGGTTTCCCAACACACGTGGATCATCATGCTTGAGGTTTCAGGAGGCAGAGCTGTTTGGGCTTGCTGCTCTGCCTCATGATCCACAGAATAAAGCAGGCTCAGTGTACTTCTCCAGACAGCACGTTCTTTCTGAAGTCAATGTCCTGGACAAGGTTATTAAGGACAACTTCACATCAAACTCAGGCAACTAATCACTTGGGATTAGACCGTGTGCTCCCTTCCCCCATGCCACTCGCTTCTGGGCAAGACCAAATAAATACCATTGCTATAATTCCAGACCAGCAGCTCTTTCAGGGAGGCAGCTCCATCTATGCACAGCCTCTTGAAGATTTTGGCCATGCCATGTGCATCTCTATTAAATGTATGGGTTTAGATGCTGTATTAACACCACTTACCATTTTTTCTGCTCCTGCAAACTACAGAATAATTTTTAGCTGACATAGTCTACAGAAGCTGAGTAGGAAAGGGTTATTCTCCTGTAGCAAATACTCCTAACAAGAGAAGTATACCAACATCCCCATGAATTCTCTGATACAACAGTTTGAGGGACTTTAATGATCAGAACTGAGTCACTCACAATATTTTCCTCAGAGAAATCAGTGTGTCTCACAACACCACCTACCACCACTAGTGTCCTGAGCTTACTGACCTCCTGCTCCTCCAAGACCTGCATCTGCCATCCAGCAACACTCACAGTTACCTGGTGGGGAAAGGTACACCGGGTCAGGCCTTGGAAACCTGGAAACCAGGCCTGGTGCTGGAACCAAATGGGTTTAAGGAATTCAGGACAATAAATAAAATCATCCAGATACTAGGGTTAAGCTGAGTCAGGGACAGTTGAAGCTGATTTATAATAACCACTACCAATTTCCAAATAACAATTCTTAGTGGATTTGTCCCACTTCTTGGCTAAACAGTGAATAATTGGGTCTAGTCCAAATATTGATCCAGAAAATTATTTGCTTGTATTGAGTAAACACAAACATGTTTTGCTGGGAGGCCATGACTAAATTATCTTGTTACTTTTCTTACAAAACCCTTTTCCCCCAGTCTTGGCTGACATTTGCTCTCAAAAAGGAAGCTAAAGTAATTATTCTAAACAATAGACTTGCTAAATATCATCTTAGCATAGGAGTTCAAGACTCAAATTTTGTTGCTAAACTTTCTTGCCAAGCCAGGCTTATGGTTCTTTGAAAAAACCTGTCACTTCCAGATTTTTGTTTTGCTTTTTTTCCCACTTGTGAATATGAAATCCTTCCATTTATCTGCACAGGAAAATACAAGCTTCTCCTTAGCTGGTAAAAATCTCTCTTCCATGGTAATGGTAATTTTTAATTCTGCCACCGGGAAAGACATCGTTAGCTGTATAGCACTGCTCAATCCAAGCTTTGCTGAACAGAGGAGTTCTGACATGAGACGACGCTTCCCTCTCCAGTAAGCTGTGCCTCAGAGGCCACGCAGATGGAGCAGCAGGACCCATGATGTCTGAACTGCCTTCTGTAGCAATTTCCAGCCCTGTCTGCAGCTCTGAAGGAGTCATCAACCAGTGCTGGCATTTCTCTTTGCTTTGCTGCTGACAAGCCTGACCCTGTCATCCTGGATAACACCCCTACACATTGCTGTAAGCTTATGTCACCCCACCAAATACATGAAAATAGCTGCGCTTGGGGATTAAAGCCCTGATTGCCATAGGAGAAGCCTTGCTTAGGAGCACATCAGGTCAGGCTTCCTCCCGTGGGTGGGAAGGGGGTGGCAGGTAGACCCTGGCACATGGGCAGGAGTGGTGTAAGGGCAGAGCTGGGCAGAGCTGCCCAGAGCTGGCACCTGGGCTCTCAGAGCAGAATAACCAGTTAAGATTATACAAACATGGCTTTGCTCCAGAATTAGTTGTATGTGTTTCAAAGGCCAAGTCAGGTCTCCAGCAGATATTCCTCATGTTTTATTTGTTTTTATACATATGAGATTTCTTAGAGAACAGAACAGTCTCATGAAAGAGTTGTTAATGAAACCTTTCAGCCATAACATCCTAAAACTGCAGGAAATGCTGGAATGGTAAATAATAAATATTTTCATAAAAGCAGGCTATATGTTGTGCTCTCTCTCTGTCATTGTCTGCAGCTGGCAGACCTCATCTACAAGGTCTCTTAAAGAGTATGCTTCTGTGATACTCTTCTGTTTGACAAGTACAGCCAAAGATCCGTAAACAGAGACAAAAGCCTAACAGTGTGTGCCCAGGCTATCACAGCCCCAACAGCCCGTCCTTACAGGGGCTGGCTGCCTGTGATTACTAGGATGACACCAGTTTCTACAGGAGCATAACAAGTAACATCAAACGCGGCAATAACATGATAACAAACCTATCCACAGAAACTGGAAACACCCACATCTTTTTCCTGGGATGACCAGACAACACAGAGCTGTGCTAGAGTACTTTTCCTGATGCTTTTCAACAAGTTGGGATTATTTGAGCCCAGATTCAGAATGGATCACAAGCCATCTCTATGCACATACCTCTTCCCTGCTGTCCAGACATAGAAAACTGCAACTCGACTCCATGGCATGCTGCTGCTCTGTCCCAAGAGAGCTATACAAGCACACCTATAGCCACACCACTGACCTGGAGAGGAGCAGAGAACTGGGAGAGGAACTAGAAAAAGAAAGTAGCTGGTAGCCTGTTCTGCTTTATAATGAGGTGCCAGGGTTGCAAACAAGGAGCAAGTTTTACAAATGGAGAGCCACAGGTACTGCTTTAGTAACAACTAGTTCTTTACAGCTACTCCTGCTTTGTGCTATAGCTGCTTGCAATAAGTGACTGAGTGGGAAGCTTAGCTAAGGACTGCTGTAAGCTCTGGAGTTTTTCTCCCATCTGGATCCAGAGCTGACTGGAAAGCTGAGGAACCGCTCCTGAACAGAGCAGCTGAAAGGACTCTGTCCTGCACTTCACAGGGAGAGCATGGTGGGTAGGTCAGAAATGCTCCTGCAGGTCTCTGTGTTGCCTTGACTCTGAGGCAAAGCACCTCTCCTGGCTTGCAAATGGCATCTGGGAGAGGTTCAGCTCTATAAAAAAGATAAAAGAGCTGCTTTCAAAGAGGAAATGGGCAAATTAAAACTGTAACTGGATTGGGCTATAACTTGCCTTTAGATTATTTATGTCCCATGTCCTTAGTCTTGATCATACTCATTACAGCACGTACAGCCCAGGACTGTTTAAACTCAGAGCCAGGACATCTGAACAGCAGCCTTTGGGCCGCAAGGTCTTGTGGCTGCTGTGAGCAGGTTGGTAGGGAGGTGTCAGGAGAGTGACTGCGGCTCTGGACTTTCTTCTGAATCACACATGCTATTTCAGGATGATCACAGGACAACAAAAATATGCAAAGGAGTCACACTTATACTTTTAGGTTTTTTGTTTGTTTGTTTGTTATTTTTTAATGCATCCTTGCCTGATGTATTGTCCTGCCTCTTAATGTCTCTGCCTTGTTCTAACTGAATGATCCATAGAGACCCTCTGAGCACTGTTGATTCTGCCTGACACAGTCACCCAGAAAACAGATGGGATAATGCTCTGATTTGCAGGTGCACAACATGCCAGGCCTAGCCAGAGAGCAGATACCTGCCTCTGCTTTTTCCAGAGCAGCTGCTTGGTGCCCTCATGAGCATCTCTGCAAACAAGTACTATGGAGAAGCAGCTGATCTGTTTTGGAGCCTGTCTTTAGGGCTTCTCTAAGCAGCAATGGTAAGATAACTGGTGTGTTTGACCCATCCTGAGTAAGGTGAACTGTCATTTGGGGAGCTCCAAGCATTTATGGGCACATGTCCTTTATTCATCCATTGCAAACGTGAATTCTTGAATGCATCTTGCAGCTTTTTGAGATACTGCAGATCTGCTGAGTTACAGCAAGTAACTGTGTGTGCTCTTAGCCCTCAGCAAATGCAAGTTAAAACTCATTATGGTGCTTTGCCTGGCTGCTGATCCTTGAACGTACATAGCTTGCTACTGATTCATTTCATGGCTGCGCTGCCGTGATCAGCACTTTGGTTTCTGTTTGTTTAGGAGCCTGTTGGGAAGTCAGTGAGCACTGCAGTGTGCTCACCACCTCCCAGGGTAAACTCCTTACCCATTGCTTTAAATAAAGTGACATTTAGATTGAGAAGCTCATTTCTTTTTGCGGGGAAGCAGTTTGCACAGTAAACAAAGAGAAGAGAGAATAGATTCAGACTTCATTTATGTGAAAACATGGAAAATATAGATTACTGTTCTGCTGTCTCATTGCTTGAAATGACAGACTTTGAGGATTTTTTATGTAACAGATTCAAATGTTGGTTCCATATTTAGACACTTGCTCAAGTTTTAAGAGTACCAAATATCCAGAATCTCCCATTGAGGTCAGACAGGATATTTCTGAGGTGAAGAGAGGACCAAGATGCTCAGTCTTTTTTTATAAACAGACTAACTACAGAGGAGGATTCTGACTTTTGGCTTGTTCATTTTTGTAGCTATAGTCTGGAAGCAGCTTCTTCTGAGCTGACCTTGGTAAATGTGTTAGGAGTATTTTCTGCTTTCCATATCAGGAAATGTTATTCGCGTCTTAGAGTCCTTTTTCCTTTTTAAAAAGAACAAAAAAGAACCAAATAACGTAGCAACAAACTGCAAACTAAGATTTTTATTTCATATTTTAAACTAAAGTGTAAGTTTTTATACCTGAATCTTCTTTTTCACAGTAGAGATACTTCAGTCCAGCGTCCAGCTAGTTCAGTGTTTAGCTGTTATAATTTGGTTAGTCTAAATCTATGTAATGCATAACAATAATACTGTATTTGTGCCTTTGCCATTGCACATACCAAGACCGTGAGTGTTAAAACACTTCTGCATTTTTGCGGGAACAGGCCCTCAGTGCTCTGGGAAGGTACCTCAGGGATCAGTCTGAGCAGTGGAAATGAGTTGGCTTGCAGACGGGCCCGCGCCATGCCTGGTGCTTGGGGCCTGAACATCAGCGTCACTTGCAATGGCAAGCCCTGGAGGAAAAGCAGATACTGTGGAGGAAGAACAGTGACAGGAGGGTCTTGCTGAGCCTGAGGCTCAGGGTGATGTGTGTCAAGAATGCCCATGGTTGTGGCACACAGCTGAATATACCCTGGGCCACATACAGACTTGTGGACATGCCCACGTGTGGAGGAGGGATAAGCCACCAAGAACTCCCTGTGCCACATCCCACCCTGGATGCACCATGGGCACCCTTCTGTGGGTGCCAGGCTAAAGAGAGATCATGTACTCTGGCCACCACCTCCTGGTCCCACGAATGCCACAGTGAGGCCCGAGTTGGCTCCAAGACCAGCCAGACGGCAGATTGCTGTCTTGTTTTCTCTGTAGCACATGCTTCTTCAGAAGGTCTCATAGCTACTGCATGAAGTCAATATAAAAAACAGTTTTAAAGAGCTGGATTCAACAAAGAAGAATTGTATTAGCAAGATCTAAGATAGCCATCAATTTTTCACCTTGGCCAATTAATTCTTCGCCTGTGCTGTATCTTTGTCAAGACAGAGCAGATCCAGCAAAGAATGTCACCACAAACTAATATGTTTTAGCAGAGAGATTTTCCAGAGAGCGTGGGTTGGAAAAGAAGCTCAGAGCTGTATAGCAAAAGCACAACATTACTAGAGATGCTATATCATTTTGCAATAGGATGCAAACAATTTTTCTCCTGCTTGTGTCATTTAATTCCAGACCTGCTGTGTCACTGTTACACAGTTTTTGGGCTCCAGGTCCTAGGAACTGTGAATTTGAAGAAAAATTCAGCTGACACAACCATCTTGGAAAGGTTGCCAGGATAAACATTCTCTCTAGTCTTGTATGACTTGCTCCAACACCAAATGGGGTCCAGAGTTGCTCCAAAAGTTCTGGAATGCTCTGATGAACACAATGAGTTGTTCCTACTTTCAGACTTGATACATTTTACCTAGGTGTAGTTATTGCTTACACAGTCTCATATCATCAACCTGCCTGTGATGGCCTGGCTCCTGAGAAGTCCTTGTTCACAGTATTTAGAGAAAAATCTGTCATCAGTGCTGCAGAATCCAGATCAGCTCAGGAATTTTCCCTTGCTCTTTGAGGCATGTGAAGAAAAGTCTCATTAATGTTAGTAATAATAAATTATGCAAGTCTTATTGCTATTCAGAGGAGAATGCTGAATGGACAAATATTCCCCGAGCCAAATAGATGGCATCCCTCACACCTGGGAACGCTACACATGAATATATTCCCAGCAAAAGGTAAGGATATAGGATGACATCCCTTGGAGCACATTAATGTGGGCTGTACATCCTCACTGAGCAGCTCCTACATCCAGCCTGTCACTGCTGATTGTGCTGCAGAATATTTTGTAAAAGGCCAACAGCCACTCTTTCTGTTGCTATTAATGCGATGGAAAAATTTACCTTCTTTCTGAAATGTCTTAATGATTACCTAGCTTCATTACTAGCTATTTGCATCTTAATTTCAATTTTCCCATTTTTAGGTCAATTTTAAAAATGCCTGTTCTTGAAAATGCATCCTCATGTAGGCAGATTGTGATCAAGTCACCCTCCTTTCTTCTCCTGGATAAATAGCCATGCTCTCATGCTGAAGGTATGTTTCTAGATTGCAAGTAATTTTTGTGGCTCTCCCTTGGTCCTCTTCCAAGCATTGAGCATCCTGGAATATATTTACATCAGAATGGGAGGTGCTGGATTTTGTTTTCCTGTTCCTCCCCCTTCCACTCCCTCAGCTTTGTAAAGCAAATTTCTGCTTCATATGCACAAGTGATGGTCCTGCATGGATCTCAAGTTCAAGTTACCATGAATTCGTTTGTGCCAGAAAAGCTGTCTCAGCATAATCTGAGTCACTTGTATGTCTAGCAGGGAGCTATTTTGTTTTCTAAGGAGTTTCTACTAAAAAAGGGGAAAAGCATTTTAAAGCAGGACCTGAGGCTGACAATGAGGTTTCAGACTGCGCCAGCACAAGGTCTGGGTTTGCAGCAGTCTAGACAGCAGCCACCACATCTTGTGAGGGTGGCAGGAAAGCACCGTGCCCTCAAACCAGAGCAAGCCACTAGCAGTCAACAAGTTGACTTTCCTTTGTCCCATTACCCAAGGAAATATTTTGGAACAATGAAATTTACCCAGGTGTAACAAATCATTTGCCTTGAGTGCCATTCATCAGCTCCTCTGTCATTTGCCTGCTTTACTGCTAACCTGTTCTCAATGATGCATGTGATGCAGCTGGTCAGGCAGCCACAAAGTATCAGCGATGGGGTAAACTCAGCTGCCTCAGCCTCATCCCACTAGGACAGATGGCAATGGGCGGGGAGTGACTCTCCCAATGTGAGTGGAACTGACGTTGTTTCATTCCTGGATTTTAGGAATTAGAAATGCTGATTGAGTACCTCTGTTAGTCTTTTGTATTGCTTTTTTGCATTTCTGCCTAGTACAGGCAGATGGAGAGGGTAAACTGGAGAGGAAACAGTTCTGGTTGTTTCCAACAGCCCATGTTCTTGAGGGGAAGGTGAAACGAGTCAAGAGGTTGACAAGTTTTCAGGAAAAGGGCTCCACTGAGACAAAAAGAAATCTTAGCTACTTGACAGTGTGCTTTAAAGCTTTTCAGCTCGTTAGTGAGAAGACGACTATATTGGTATCTGCAGGGTTAGCTAATACTGATCTTCCATCACTTTTAAATTTCATTTTACTTTTTAACAAAAATCCATAGAAATTACTTGCAGTGGTAGTATGGTACCTTCCTTATAGGTTTCTGCAGTAATTCTCCATTTTTGAAGATAGTTCAGCTTGTTATTAGGATAAGTTCCAGCATGATAAGATTTCTTCCTTTGCACTCTTGAGGTCATGTAGATGGAACTCCAGGCATTCAGCAGCCCAGTTTCAACCCTCTTCAGGCTTGTTCATGGAGCAAATGAGAAGAGGAGATGCTTCTCCAGACAAACTCTGTGTGGAAGCAGGAAGCTGGAGCCTGCAGCTGTGGACAGAGCTGTGAGTGACCATAAATTCAAAGCTCACATTTATCTTGCTGCAGAATGGAGTCACACAGCAGTGATTTTTCCCCCACTTGCAGATGTCAAGATGAGATATGCCCATGAAAGCTTAATGCTCAAGCCTGACCTTGAATTTGTGAATAAAATGTAATGTCCAGCAGAATTAGGAAGGCAGCAAGCCTGTCTGTAGTGCATGCAGGCAATAGTGAGCAATGCTTTGTAGCTCCTCCTCTCTCTCTGCCCTAAACATATTTTTTTTTAATGGAGGGAGGAAAGTGTGCCCTTCTGCAAGGTAACAAACAGTGTGGTTACAAAAATGTGGTAAGAATAGGAAAAACTGGAACACTTTCACTACCTTCAGCTAAAACAAGACAGAAAGTTTGTATTTCAAAGAGTACTTCTCATGATGCATCTTTTTTCCAACAGCATAACACACTTTGTTCTCAGATTATCACAGAAGCATCCTTGATGGTTTCTAGTTGTTTCCAGTGGTATAGGTGGATCTATCAGCCTGTATTGTCTTTATCTCCTGGAGCACGGCACCCTACTTGGTGAGAAATGCTCTTTACAGTACAGTATTCCAGCAACCAAAACTCATCACATCTCCATAAAAGAAATAGTTGGATGGTGTTGTGGTATATACTGGAAATGTTTCCCTGGTGTAAACTGGTGCTGCTTAATTGCCTAAAGCAAAGTTGTTCTCTTTTACAGCAGATGAATACTTGTACTTTTATACTACAAAGAGCCTTCAGACCTGATGACATAGTTAAATTTTGCACAACTGGCACTGAATCTCATCTTAAAAATAAAAAATGTCATAGTAGATGGGTGAGCTGCTAGAAAAATGTGACACTTGGAGAAAATCCAGTTGATCTGGTAACAGATTAAGACTGTCAAAACTTGTGGTAGGTCTTAGTGCTGCCTACACAGAACTACTATGAATATTGCACAATGAGTCTAGGAAGTTTGGGGGTTTCATTTGACTCAAATCTCTCCTATGGCATAAATTGATGGTGTATGAGCAATTGGCCTGACCTAATGCTGCAAAATGTTCACTTGAGATGATATGTTCAACTAAGTGCGTCACCTTGTCTTGTCCCATTTGTGCAAACATTCATGCACGCAGGGCTTTGTGGGCATTAACGTTCACAGTGGCTGCTGCTCTGACAAATCAGGACACTTGTGAGACAGAAGGGACAATGGTTATTAGATGTCTTCTAGTACAAATGGGGTCACGCTGCTCCACGTTCACTCCATGCCTGGCTGCTCCTTTCTCTTCTCTCCCGGAAACCTCTTACCCAGAGACAGGCCAGTCCAAGCAAACAGCAGCTCACAAACAACTCACCATCTTTGGTGAGTATGCTTTTTACTGAACAGTTACCGACAACAAGTACATCAATAAAAAAGTACATGTTCATTTGTAGATAACTCACAGGCAGAGAAAAGCTGGCCTTATGTGGCCTGGTAAATTGTTTGCAATGAATAATTCAACCAGTCAAAGTGCATTTGCTAATAAAAAAGAATGGGAAAGGAGATGTGCTAGAGGCAGCAATGTGTTGTCAAGTCAAGACGAAAATGAAAGCAAGAAGTAGGGCACTTTGCTGCCTTCCCTCTCTCCCCTGCATTAATACCCAAGAAAGTTTAGAGCCTTTAAAAGCCTAAGAGCTTTGCACTCTGGCAGGAACCTCCAGAAATAAAAGAGAGGGCACTGTGTGATACCGTTCTTTTCTTGGGATTCTGGAGTGTGCACGAATCCCTCATTTCTGTTATTGCACGTTGCCATTGCGACGGGTGCCCAAACGCTCCGGTGGGGCTGGCTTATGCCACATGAGGGGCTGAGCAGTGTCTCCCCCCGAAGCCACTGAGGCTCAGGGTGACCGATGAACTGTGCGCACCAGCAACTGGTGAGACCTGCCCTCTCTGCAGCTGTCAAGTTTCAGCCCAGCAGCAGGATTATGCAAATGCTAACTGATTTCAAACACGCTCCAGAGAAATTTAGAAGCAGCTGGTGATTAAGAGGATGGAATTATCACAACAGGTTTCTTACTGCTGTGTGTGACGTTATCAGCTGGACAGAGCATGCTGCCCACCAGCTGAATCAGCCAAGGCTGTCGTTAGCATCCGGGATGCTGCACGTTTTTGACCCAGTGCTGGTTAAGGTGCTGCCTCCACTTGGAAATGGATGTTAGCAAAACTGGCTGGGCATCTGCAGGACAGCATGCCTGGCCTGCGAAGAAAGCAGTGTGGAGAGCTGACGGTTTTACAGGAAAGCTTCCAGGCTTTTCTTTTCCCTCTTTTCAACTTTCACTTGAGCTGTAATATTTAGGATAATCAGGTAATTCAGAGGACATTTCAGATAAGTCAGAAGGAACATTTCTATGTGCGTGTTACATCTCAGTCTCAAAACATGCAAAGAATAATCTTTGTGTGTTCGATGTGCTGCACTGTCACCTTCCTCGTGACAAAGTGCTTCCACTGGCATGGCTCCTGGTGCTGAGGGAGGTGGCAGCTGGGCTGCGAGCAATATTAGGACTCTGTAACTGAGAAATGCTGCTGTTTTCATCACACTGTGGACCATATGCATTGAGAAGAAGGATTTTGCTATACACATCTCTGCAATGGGGAGTGTGATATGGGGCAGATCTTGGGGTGGGACAGGAGTTCAGGCAGAGCACTCTCTGTAGGTGATGGCTAGGTGTTTTTCCCTAGCTGAGCCTCAGTCTTCTTATCTGTTCTTTGGGCGCAAGGGGTATTAACCTCGTTGGTAAAGGGTTTGAGATCCACTGGGGACATCCCCTTGGTAAGACAAGACGTTGTTATTAAAACATTTTTAATTCCTCCATGAATATTTTCAAACCCTGTTTTGCAACAGAGTGAAAAAAAAAGTTTATTAATGCCTCTTCTCTTTGCTGCTCTGCTGCAGTCCCAGGTCCTTGCTTTAATACTCTCCCCATCATGCTCCAGTCTCCTTCTGTAACCCACCATTGCGGTTCAGTTACCTATATAGTCCATGGGCAGCCTAACCATATGGATGTCTTAATTTCTCCTAGATGATCCTTGCTCCAGGAGCCACTAGAACAAAATAGCGCTTGGGAAAAGACTTTCTCCAGTTCTCATCCTGATACCTGGCAATGGCTGGAACAATTCTGTTCACCTTCCCCAGGGCAGAAACTCCTTTGCTGTGTTTCTTGCTGTCCCATTCCCAAATGCTGCAGCTCCTCTCATGGCTGATTTGCGTTTCAGCACACGCAATTTCAGCTGGATGGTAATATTGACTGCTGACTGTTTTGGGCAGAGGATGCATATATGTCTGTCCAACGAGTAATGCACTGTGTGCACAGCGGGGTGTGTTAATTCTTTATTTTATGAGGGCTGGCAGCGTTTGCTGACTTCCTCTCCTGCGGAGATGAGAGTGGAAGCATCATGCCTCCTCACCAGAGCTGGCCTCCGACCATCACTGCTGTTTGTCATTCACACACCAGAGACCAAGACTAACAGTGGTTATTATATAGGTTATTCAAGGGAAGGAGACAGAAATTGCATTAAATAGAGTGCAGTGAAACAGTTCAGCAAAGGGCAGCTTTCCTCAAATGCATCTTAAACATCTTAGTGCACTGCTGGGATGCCTGAAATGCTTCTGAATTTACAGTAGGTACGTATTTCTTACGGGAGCCAGTCTTTTTCCTTGCAGGGCACAGGGACTGAAAGCACTTAAGAGCAACAAAAGGAGGCCAGTTTGGTGACTGAACACAGGTTGCTGTTTTGAGAGCCGGAAATAACAAGCCACTTTTGAAAAAGAATCACAGTCAGAGGCAAGAAAGGCACATCAGCCTCACATGCTACATGAGGCTGTCAATACCTCCAGGAGGTGTGCAGCAGATCCTGGCTCATGCCTTGCAAGAGTCAGTGTCTCATCAGCCCCACTTGGGGCCATCCCTGACCTTGTCGCACAGGGCACAGTACCCAGCCCGGATGACTGGGTTGCTCAGCTTCCTCCACCCATAGCATGCCATTTCCCCGGCTGCCTTACCGCACTGCCGGTGCTCCTTGCAGACAGATGGGGTCAAGGTGAACTGCTAGAGTAAGATTTCAAACCTTGTTATGGTGCACTTGTTCTCAGTCAGGATTTACATACCTGGCATGCTTGTTGCTTGGCCTCTGCTTTCTCTGTCACCATTAAAATTAAGGGACCTGTGAGCATGACAGCAAAGAAGAGAGCCTTCAGCATCTATTATACTGGCTAAGGAAGAAAGCTCTGGCAGGACAGCATATTCCCTCCAGGCCTGCAAAATACTGTGTCCCTGTTTGCCTTTGAGACAGCCCAGTGAAGCAGACTCTTCCCAGAGCATCAAAACTTAGTGCCTCAAATTCACAGTTCAGGAGGAGCTGCTGGCCTGAGCCACTTGCCTAAGCTAAGCCTGAGGACAAGGCTGCTGCAAAGAGACTGATTTGCACCAGGAATCATCAGGAGCAGTGCAGCACCCTGACATCCAGCACCCCAACATTCAGTGCTTTCCCCCAAGCCGCATATCAGTGGGGAGGAGCAGGACAGCACCGGCTCACTGCAGTGACACGGGCTGCAGAGCTGATGTCTCATGGGTACGCCTGTCAGAGGCACGCACCAGGACTGCCTGCAGGACAAGGACATGGTGCTCCTCTGCTCCTGACACCACCTCTACTCTGCTATTTCCTTCAGTCAACTCCACAGCTGGAGTTAACTTCCCACCAGGAAGCAGTTCCCTCACACCCAGCCTGGCACCGCGTTTAGAACCGTTCTGAACTTTCCCAGCTTCGTAGCCAATCAATTCTGAAAAGGATACTTTTTGTAGAGATGCCCTCCTTCTTGCTGGCCCCTTCCTCACATCCACGAGGTGCCCCTGGGGCTGGGCATGCAGGCTGTAGAGAGGCAGAGCACAGTCTGATGGAGCTGCATGGCACTTGAGTGCTTACGAGCTCAGTGGAAAAAACTGTTGAGCTGTGGGAAGCAATGATCTTTCAATAACCACTGAAAAGTGTATAGTCAGAGATTTAAGAGCAACCCTGGCAGAAAAACAAAGAGAAGCTCTGGGTGAACTAATCCAAGAACAACAAAAGAAGTTTTCCTTTGCCCCTCCTGGGTTAGAGCACTGCCTTTCCATAACATCAGCCTGTCTCGCTGTCTCTTTCTCACATATACCCCATATACTCCTGACCAAAAAGTGTTCAGAAAGGAAAACAGCTCTGCTGGGGGAACATTAATTTGCAGATTTTTTCTGTACTGCAATACAAGAGGAGAAAGAAAGGCGGAAAAAATTGCCATGAGAAGGCCCACAGCACAGGGTAGATCAGCCTGCGAAGGCAGCTGAGGAGGAGCAGAAGCAGTGCTGTGCTGCCGGTGCATCCCTGGCAGCTGCACGCTGCCTGCGCTGCCTACACTGCCTGCACTGCCTGTGCTGCCTGAGGGCAGGTCTTACGTCAACAGATCTGCCCTGAAGGGAAGAGGGGAGCAGCAGTCACGGCATGTGCAGAGATATGCAGCAGCGGGACTGGCACTGGGATGGTCTCTTCTTCCTCACCTCGAATGCCTCTGGGCTTCGGAGGGTAGATCTACAGTGCGAGGGGAAATGGCTGTTCAGGGAATGGGGAAGGAAAGGCACGTGGGGAACCGTTACTCAGTTGAGCTTAGTTTAGTAACTCATAATCGTAACACGTCACAAATGACACAGGGCATTGCTTCATGAACAGTTTGGCTTGGGCTCCCACCTCAGACTGGACAGGGTTTGGTCTCCTAAATATACATATTTGGGAAGGAAGGAGAGCTAACATCCTGACATCCTTTCACAGAGGCATGAAAATGAGGATCTTACTTGCTTTTAGGGTTTAAAAGGTTTTTAAAAGTGAGTCCCAGGAGGACTGTGATGACTCCATCCCCAAGCATGGCTCCACATCTGGACCCTGAGCCTGCATCCTCGGGCCAGGGGCTGTCACCATGTGCTTCCCATCACACCCGATGGGCATTTCCAGGCAAACTCTGCCTCACTTGGAAAGTTCCTGCCTGCCTGGAGGTTATTATTTGCAACAGCGCTGGCTCCTGCAAAGCGCTGGATGTGAAAGGCAATGCCTCAGGGGAGCGTCTTTCCTCCAGTCCAGACAGCTGCTTTCTGCACCAGGCTACACCCCAACATTGCCACATCTGCTACACACCAAGGGAGCAACCCAGGGAGATGCCCCATTCCTCCTCCATTTAGTGTCTTCGGAATGCAGCAGGCAGAGCTGCTCTTAGTTAACAGCTCATGTAGCAACAGTATTCACGGGGCGGTTCTGACTCCCTCACACATTTGCCTGCATCCCTCTGCTCCCGCCTCAGCAGGTCATCTGCAGCTTGCTGCCTGTACCAGGCAGGATATAGGGGCACGATAAGCCTCTCAGCTCATCCCTTACTTGCCCAACAAAGAACAAGAAAAATAAATTATTTGCTGTTTAAACAGACAAAATTCAGTAGATTTTCAGGATTAGGGAAATTCTAGATTTTTTATCAAGATATTTTGACATCTGGCCAAATGAACACGGTTGTATTGGAGCAAATCTGAAGATTTAGAGAAAAGAGACTGACGTTTTTAGCATCCTTTGCAACTACATTTCTGATTTTTTAAAAATGCTGACCACTTTAATACTTTTTTTTTTAAAAAAAAGCAAAGAATCATTATGTATGAAAAAATAAGTTTCCTGGAATATTTTGAATCACTGTGGAAGATGAGTTTCTAGTTTCAAGAGCTTTGGAAGGGACAAATACCTTTGCTTTTCACAGCAGCAGGCACAGCTCGTGGCCAGGGAGCTGCAGCCGGAGCAGGATTTGTCCTTCAGGGCAGCCAGCAGCACAGCTGAGCTCCCAAGCTGCATGGAGCTGCATGCCTCAACAGCAGAACCACAACCAATTAATAATTATTTCTGCATTAGTCTATGATGGCTGTTGTAATATTTACATCGTACATTTCTGCCCTTTTGCAGGCAGAAAAGCTGACATCATATAAATGCAAACTTCTCTTCTGTTAGAGAACAGATGGTATTGTCCAATGTCTCTGCATGTTTATCTGCTCCTGAACCTTCCCCAGCTTCTTTTGCAGCTGTTATTTCTGCACGTTATCTCTTTGTGCCACTTGTCAGCAGGGAAGGATGCTGGGTTTCCCTGCTGAGTGGGACCAGACATGCATGTGTGCTCCTGCAAACCCCTTCCCCAAATGCATTGGCTTCTCATGGCAGTCCTCGGGGCACATATCTTATGAAATAGTACAAAAATAGTCAGCACACAACTCAACACACTGCTCTTTCTTCAGAAGTACTCAAGACCTGGACTGGTTTGGGAGGAAAAGATTCTCCTGTGAACCATCTCCCTTCCCAAAAATGGCTCCTTTGAATGACTTCCTGAAATATCCACACAGCTCCAGGAAAAGCTCCAGAAATCCAAATTAGAGAGCCTTTGCTCCACGGTCACAACTTCAAACATTGCCATTTAGCAGCCTTCTGAAATACAGTATTTCAGTGTCTTTTGCTCTTTGCACAATAGCAGTAATACGAAGAACTCTCACAAGCACAGCTGGTCTAAATAACTGTGTGTATGAAATCTAAACAGATTTCTTGGGCCTGGTACATACATCCTGCTGCTCTGGATGATTTCTGAACAGAGAACACAGTGAGCATCAATTGACAACTCATAAACTATTGAAAAGGGATGCTGGGCTATTTCTGTATCCTGAAAGTGTGCACTGTCTGGAGAAAATGGGAAGGAATAGTTTTAGTTTTGAGCTTGGCTTTAGTGAATGGATTTAGACAGCTAAATACATTTAAAAATACCTTGGCCTGCAGTTTCTTTTCTTTTTCTGGAATACCTATTAAGTAGCAACTTAACCATCTATTCATGCAAACATACAAACAGCCCAAGCCCAGAAGTGCTCAGTGAATTCTTTCTTAAGAGGGAGAAAAAGGAGGCAATCTGTAAGTCTGAATTTGGGAGAGACTGATCTCTCTGCTGTCTTTTCACCCCTCCACAGACCCACTTTCCTGTGCAATGGCTGTAGATGGCTGCAGAGCTGGAAGACCGCTGCGGTGCAGCAAGCTGTGTGCCTCAGGCTGTGTGTGCTCCAGGTCTTGGATTTCTGTGTGACCCGTATGCATAACCCAAAAAAATTAGAGCATTGCACCCACGGGATCAGCCCTGAGCCATTCCTCATGGGACTTAATATATGGCACGAGATCTGCTGAAGGACAGAGGATAACAGGCTCATTTGTCAGCCTGTCCAAAGCAGTTGTCTTCCGGATCTATTTCACCATCTCAAATATTTTGCAAGCTGCTATCTCATGCAACCATACTAAATTTTTGCAGACACCACCGTGGTGGCTTCACTCTGGGTAAAGAGGCCACGTTACGCTTCATTACTGTCACACCATAAGCCTGGCACTGCTGCACATGCTGAAATCCTGGGGAAGGACTCTGTACCTTGTCTTCATGATGCTATTGACACCAAAGCAAAAAACTCTATGTGGCCCGTTACAGAGATGAGCTAAGTGAAGGGTTTAGTTAATTTCTTTCCTTCTTGGAACAAAAGGGAAACATGTATTATAACCATATTATTGGTGAACATTTTTTGTAATTTACTTGTCTCTCCTCCAAAAGTGATTCTTGGCCAGTTCAGACGATCATGATTTGATTCTTAAAAGCTTGACGGCATACAGAGACATGTCTCTGTCAATATGCATAAAAATAATAATTTTATTTTATATAACATGCACAAAAATTCCAAGGATTTTGTCCACATAAGTAAAAGCAATAGTAGATATCCATTGATCTACTGAAATCACTAGATCTACTGATACATTGGACACTATAGTTGGGAATTTAGCTATCTTTTTTTTAGGAGCATAGAATCTATGAAAAAAGAAAAGAGGACGTGGAAGTCTCTGATAAGGGAGAAATCCTTGTTGCAGTGGTGAAGTCATCTGCTTCCAGATACCAGGATCAGCAAAAACAAGGAGAATATTGAAACAGCATTTAATGATACTTTTCTATGTAAGGATTCAAAAAGAACACACAGCAGAAAAATATGCATTTCCTTAAGACGTGCCAAAAGAGTGCTGTGGATATTGCTGGTGTGACTGTACACCATGCCAAGCACACGGTGTGGGTACCTGCTCCAGCACAGAGAGTTGCGGGGCATGAGCCAGGGCATCGTCGATGATCAGATTGTCAGGAAGAGATTTCTCCGTTCAAAGTGAGAGTTCAGTGACTTTTTTTGCAGTTTTTTGATTCTCACCAGAATACTCCTGCCAGCAAACTTGTTTATTTGGATATTTGTGGAAGGTGAATCATAACAAAGGAATCAGATGCAGCTGAAACAGGCTGCCACCCGGTTCTTGTTCTGGCAGCTCATTTTAGGAAAACGCCACTGATTTACTGCCATCCAAAATCCTGTGGAGAAATCAGGCCTTTGCTTCTCAGACACGTTTGATTTTTCTGGCTATGCTGGGTAACACAGGAGTTATTATTTAAACGGAATCTGTAAGTACAGTGAAAGAAAAAGGGAGAGAGCATCATGACTGCTGTGATACCTTCAGCCTCAGCAGCCTGGAAGTTGTGTGGCATTTCTGCAGAACATCAGGCCAAGCAGTGCTGCTTGATGGCCAGCTTTCTCTGTAGTGCTGTGGGAGACCTTTGCAGGGTTAAAGAGGAGAAGGCAGCGCTCACCAGCCCCTGCTGTGCTGCAGGGATGATGCTCCTGCTGGTGATACTCTGAGTAGTGACTGTGCAGGCTCTTGCTACTGTGATTCATGTCCAAACAGCACCACAGCATCAGCCTACAAACCCTTGGACACGTGTGTGTCTTCACTTTCCACCTGGCAGCATCAGCAGTGTAACATGGTAAAGACTGCAAGGAGCTCATCTGCTTTGGTGCTGGGTGCTGGGCAGGGCATTCCTCACCTGTATTTCTGGCCCAAAAGCCAACCTACAATACCAGGAAGATCCACCTTAAACAGCACAGAGTGCATCCTTATTTATCTGATACATGCATGTTATTTTGAGGATCAGACACCTTATTTATGATAGGAGCCATGGCCACCAGATAGTGTCTTCTGTAGAGCCAAGGAGGGGTCATGGCAGGAAAAGCTTTTCAGACTGCACAAGGGGAAACTAGGTAGCAGCACTTGGGTTGTGTCCCAGGTTTGTGCATGTAATGGATTTTGGGGGCCAGTTCTCCAGCAGCAGTACAGGAGTGTGGGTGCTCCCCACCACGTGGGAGCCAGCTCGTGGGTTGTGCTCCCAGGATTGCTGTGTCAGACAGGGGAGGGAAGAGACAGGCACTGCTGCAGGTGATTTCTCTTCTCTGCCACTTCGGTACCGTAGGCAGGACTATAAAAAGCCATTGCAAAGTTTATTAAAGGGCTTGACTTCCCTTGCTCTGCAGTGGATACAGTCCAAGGTAAAGTCCAAACTTGAGACTGTCACACTACCTGAGGGACACTCTTTTTGCTAATGCTGACACCGCTTTTCTAATGCATCTGAAGCTTTGCTGTGGGGGTAGATGCTAAATCCAAAAAATGAGCCACCGTTACTGCTGCCGTCGCAGAGTGAGACAGGATCTTTCCTGAGTGCTCCTCACTGGGCACCAGGGTCCTTGGGATGCATGGCTGGCAGGGGTGATGCCTCTGGGAAGGGAAACAGAAAAAGCATGTTGTGCCAGGATCTGCCATGCAAGAGCCCAGCAGAGCAGCCCCTCTGCATGGCCACGCTTGCTCTTCTCATCCATACTCTGGGTAATCAGTTCGTGAATTGAAAAGCTGCTCTCCAAAACTTTTCATAACCAAATATCCCCCTTAAATCTGTTGTTTTCTTCATGCTTTAGCTGTTGGAAAAGTTACATCCCGTTTCAGAACAGGGGGCAAAGTACCATACACTGAGATTCAAATGCTCCCATTCAGGGAACCTGCAAAACACTGCTACAAAGTCCACAGGCTGGGAGGCAGCTAGCAAAGGTGCTGTACGTCACACCCTTTGCCCCCTCACTGTACTGCTGCCCTCAAGCTGAGCTGCCCCTGACTTTGCCAGTGCTAAGAGACAAGTCCCACATAAACACTCAGAAGAAGATTTGGCCCCCAAAGGTGTGTCTGGCAGCGTCCTGCCCTAAGAAACATAGAAGCCAAAAGCCCCAGGCACCCCTGCTTGGCAGCACCCTTGGCTCCCCCTGGTACCAGCAGCCTCTGAGCTGCTGAGCCTGTCTTGCTCCATGGCAAGGACACTGTTTTCTCATCACTGCCTCCAGCACTGGAAACTCCAGAAACTAAGCCAGAGGGGGCTTATCAGGTACGAGCCAGATGCCAGGTCCAAGGGCTGGTGAACTATGGCACCCACTGCTATTTGCAGTCGGGTGATTATATGTTCATAACAAATATGCAATCAGTTCAGTGTGGTCAGGAACCTGTTTCATCACGTGCACACCAGGGCACAGGTACGGGCTTGAGCTGCCTCCTTCTTATTAAACTCTTTAATGATTTTCTCTTCTGCTGTATAGCCCCTGAGCTGCTGCCCATGCGTAGTTCACACATCTCCCCTTCACAAAATGAATGCGCAAAAGCATTTGGGGAGAACTGAAATTACTCCTGATTTTGACAACAGAGCTGAAAAACATGTTTGTTTCAACATCTTCTGTTTTCCCCTTTGTTTCACCTTAGGTCCTCTGTAACTATTTGAATTTCCAATGGAAGTTTTTAAAATGCATTTTTTCCATTACAAGTGACCTCAAGTATAAGGGGAGTCAAATACAGGGTTAGGAAACACAGCAATGTTCAGGTTGAACTAAGTGCTTTTGATTGCTCAAGATTAAATATTTTTCTCCTCACGTCTTGCTAACCCAGATCTGTTCTCTTTTGGGTTTGTTTTGATCCCTGAGCTGACAAATGCTCCTGTGCCTGCTCAAGGGTAGGTGTAACACCAATGCAGTAGGTGCACCTTGCAGTACATTTCGTGTTTCTCCCCCCGGCGTTCTCATTTGCCTTGAGCTCTTCGAATTTGAAGCCTTCATCTCTGCTTTCCAGCACATTTTCTCCTCTGCCAGCTGAGAAAAGGTATGTTCAGCACTGTAACGGCAGAGGCAGCCACGCTGAGCCCTGCAGGTGAGGTCTGTGGCAGAGCAGGCTCACAGAGCTGCAGAAACCTGCTGCGCCCCTGAGTGCCAGCATCAAGATTTCTCTTATGAGAAGGGAAGGATGCTTACACTTTCCCTTGGTGGATTTTTTTATTTGTGAAAGAGCCAATCATCTGACCTCAACAGGTCCTCTTGCACATCTTGCTTTGGGCAGAATCAAGGCCAGGGACCTGCATTACCCTTCATACCTTTCTTGGGAGTACTCCAGCAGCAGACAGGGGCACAATCCTCTTTCATTGTGAGCTTTATATCGTCTATTCATCCGCTCTGTCAGAGCAACCTCCACTGTCAATGTGGCTAGGTGGGCAGCAGAGAAGGCAGCCCCATCCCCATCCTCCTACATGGAGGGGCAGCATGGAAGCAGCTCCAGCTGGCACCCCCAGCCAAGTGGGTGGCTGCCTTGCCACACCAACAGTGCCCAGCTGCACAGGTGGCCATTCCTTACCACACTGCAGGTCAACTGTCACTGCTGAAAGCATCCTTACTTTGCAAGACATGAAGATTCAGAGGATTTTGAGCTTAGCAAAGCATTTCAGAGATGCATCATGGCACAATAAGATTCCTTGGTTTGTGGTGCCTTCACTTTCTGCACTCCATTTCACACAAATTCCCAACACTGTTCACTTTAGGATGGATATTTATCACACAGGTTGCCTGTCTCCAACTCATCAGGGACAGCCACTTTATCCAGACGAGCAGTTTGATGTGTGGAAGTTTCAACATCTGCATCAGTGGCTTGTCTAACTCTCCTTCCCGATGCCCCAGCATGGAATATTGCCATCCCTGATCCTCCTGCCAACATCTGCTTAGGGTACAGAAATGTCATACGAGAGAGTCCTCATTGACAAAACTATAAACACGGGCAGCTTTACGGGAAAGCTGGTATACCATTATACGTGCTGGAGATAACTGCACTGCTAGGAGAGAGATAACACAGACAATAAAATTCAAACAATGAATATTTGCCCAGTAGCTTGTGAACTCAAAGGCTGCTGGTGGAAGCCGGGAGCAGCTTGCTCAACTACTTCATGGTCAAGGCCAGAGAAACAGTGAAGGAGAACTGAGGGACGATCTACTAACAGCCGGACCCCATTGGGCAGATCTGCATTTGTGGTCCCTTAGTGACAACTGCAGCCCCCTAGTCCCAACTGTCCTGCTAAAACAGGCCATGGACCAACCACCTGTCACTTCACCCTCTGCCTGTTTTCTTCCACACCCAGCATTTTACAAGGAAAAGGGAAAAGAAAGCAGATTCAGGTACAAGCAGGAGTGTGGACTGTTCACAGCTGAATCATGCTATTCCTACAGCAAGTGAGGAAATACTACACTCTTGCATGCATGCCACTGAATAAACTATGCTTTTGATAATAGTAATGAGGCTGAAAATCAGTTTTGCACACACGTGGGTGTGCAAGAGTGCTGTCAGGAGCTGCCCCCCCATGCAACAGGTGATTCCATGAGCTGCCCTGGCTGCCCACACCACAGGCAGCTGCCTACACCCAGGGCTCGACCTGCACAGGCTGTTATTTTATCAGTTGTGTGTTCCTAATCCCCCCCGCCAAGTGTTACGCTCCCTTGGTATGCTCAGCGCTACCAGCAATAGCTGCAGCTCTGCTTAGCTGGAGCAGCTGAGAGCGTGAGGAAGGGTGGCCTCCAAGAATTCTTTATTTTCATGCTGATAAAGATCAAAGTTTTTCTCTTGATGGCTCCATGGCAGTTCCCAGCTGGGGAAGAGGTCTCACTGGGGAACTGAGTGATCTGTGATCTGGGGTGAAGGCAGCTGCCACACTGATAAGGCAGGGCTGCACATGACGCCAAGGGCAAACTGCGAAGGGCAGTTTGGGACAGAGGGACTGTTAGCCCCCGGCGAATCTGTGTCCTGCGTCCAGAAGGTAAAGCTGTCATTAAAGGTTGTTTGGATCACAGCATGTGTCACCCAAGGCCTTGTCTATAGATAACATGCGTTTGCATTGCTGTGACCTATCCCAGCCTGTCACCCTCCTGTACTCCTTGGTGATATCAGTACTGCCTCCATAATCATGGCTCTGACAAATCCCATGTGTGGGCCAGCACCCCACTGTGCTAGTGCAACATGGGCACCAGACATGATCATGTTTATCTCCAAGCACCTAAATACTCTGAATAAAGGGTGAAAGTCAGCAGATAGACACACAGAGCAGTGCATTCAAGGAGGTGGCACTGTGGAGGAGGGTTGAAAATTCTAAAAATCATGCAAAATATTGCAAGCTTTAACAAAAAAGTTGGGCTGTGCCAAGGGGAATATCCAACTCACAGATCTGAAGGATTCAGCTGCTAGGTGGCATTAGCTAGGGTGGGACTCAATAGGGGAAGCTTTAAGGATCCTGTTTTGCTCACTCAGAGATTATTATCATGATGAGAAGATGCCAGGGTCTGTCCTGTCCCACTCAGGGGGTGAGGTTGAGGTTAACTTTTTAATTCTCTGCGCGGTAATCAGAAGTAACGACAATTACTTCAGAGGTTCAAACTAATCATAAATTTACTTAAAACTCAGTGGAACTACAAAAGATAGAGACTTGGCAAAAGTCATAACAATGCTCAAAATTTAGCAGAACTATGAAAGGTAAGCATTTAGCAAAACATGTGACAATATTACCCTAATGTGGGGAAAATTAAGTTAGACACAAAGAGAGTGATAGAGAGGAAAAGAAGGAGAGAAAGAAAAGAGAGAGAGAGAGAAAGATATCACCACCCTTGGATCCAGCGATGTTCTCTGCTCGTAGTTGTAGTTTTCAGGTGGTGGGCACGCGCTGAAAACTTATGTTTCCACTTTTTATAACCCAATGTGCCCGCCCCATAGACGGGGGTCTGTCATCACTGAGCAGGCACAGTATGTGCTCAGGAATGTTCAGAAATGTTCTAGAAATGAGTCGGTGGGTTGTGGGGGTCCGGGGGACTCACTGCCCCCCCCCCTTCAGGGCTGACCAGGCGAGTGGTGATCTGTCACAGGCACATGGTGCACAGGGCACAGATGGTCATTGTTTACGTGTTTCAGGAATAGAGGAGTGGTCTCACAAGACGTTATCCTGCCTCCGCAGGCCCCGTTCTCGTTCAACACTCCCCGGTCATCATCAGCCCATCCCTGTCAGTGTCAAGACGGGTGTTTGCGACGTTCACTTGTTTTCAGAGCCTCACAGGGTCTCAAGCTGAGATTTAAACCTGAGGAGCTCTGCATGCACCAGAAAGATGGATGTATGCGGAAAAGCCTTCCTCTCAGTTGAGGATGTAAAATCATTACAGGCTTATTTGCATTGCAGGGCAAAGGGTTTGTTATGCAGTACACACAGTGCATCTTCCAGCTCCCAGGTCTGTGAGGCTGGTCCCCAGTGGGGAAGTTAGGTTTTTTCCCCAGTTACGGGATGGGAAAATAAGGGTTTGGCTGGTGAAACAGAACAGGAAAAGGATCACTTATAGCTGGAGTGAAAATAAATACTTAATTTTGCATTGACTTAAACACTTTCAATACTTGCAGCCTTCTTTAAATGTTTAACCTCACATTCAAAATGAAGTGTCAAGTGATGTTGCTTTAAAATGTTACACTTGCATCTGTTGTTAGAATTTGTATTCCCCAGGATTTAGGAGCAATTTGCTGAGTTTGACCTGACTCCACACACTTTCTGTTGCTCACCAGAGCTGACCTTTCACCGTACTATTCACCATACAGCTGACACCCAGCTTTTGTGAGATGGGCCAGTCTGATGCTGTTTGTGGTTGAGTAGAAGCCCAGAGACAACAGCAGGGCAGCACAGAAAGATGAACCAGGACCCATGGGGCTGTGAAACAGAACCACAATTCTACACCTGTATTGCATTTGCGTGGCAAGGTTTTGGTAGTGGGGGGGCTACAGCAGTGGCTTCTGTGAGAAGCTGCTAGAAGCTTCCCCAAGTCGAGTCTGTTTTGCTTGTGATGGTAACCGGGGAGTGATCTCTCCCTGCCCTTATCGCAGCCCACAAGCCTTTTGTTACCTTTTCTCTCCCCTGTCCAGCTGAGGAGGGCAGTGATAGAGCAGCTTTGGGGGGCACCGGGCCTCCAGCCTGGGTCAACCCACCACAGCCCATCAGCTCAGAGGAGTCAGCATCCCTTTTAGCAGCAAGTCAGTGTGTATCAGCAGGACCTCTGGGCTCACAGCAGCCACCCTCACTGTGCAACTCAGTGGTGAAAAATGAAATCAGGAAGGTATAGCTGTGAGCCCAGGAAGGAGAGCGGGAATACATCTGCCAGCATTGGGTATCACGTCCCTGTTGGCAGAGCACATCTGGGTCAGCGGGATGGTGGGTAGCCAGCCTTGCCAGGGAGCTCATCAGGACCTTTCACAGTGTGATTTCCAACTCTTTGTAAAACAGGTCTTTCAATATAATCTTTAAATAGTTGCATTAATAAAGAAACAAAACCTGCAGTGAACACACGCCTTTAAAATAATCTGTAAACAAGGCCAGATTTTTACAAGCTGCCTTCATGGCTAGCTGGCCTGACAAATCCATCAGACAATATTGCAGTCATCACCACTGCAGAAAGTGTGTTTCAAAAGATAAAGCAAGTTTTAGCAGCTTACTTAGCAGCTATGTGACAGAGAAAGCTACCTCAGATTTTCTTCCAGTACCAATTTGATGGACCGTAAGCATATAATGATTGGAAAAGCCTCTTTTTGCAGATCAGGAGGGGATATTTAGACGCTGAAAAATGTTTTCATGTGTTAATGCCTTTGGCAGTGCTTCATTCTCAGATTTCTTGAGATCTATGTGTGAACACAAAACTAAGTCAATTGTAAAAATATTTGGTGCAAAATCAAACCTAAGGCCAAATGTTGCTTACCCTACTTCTAGAAGCACTTTTTATTCACAACTTTCACACCAGTTGAAGTTGGTTTGGATAGGAACACCAAAACTATGAAAAGTGAGGACAGATAATGCTAAAACAGCAACAAAAAGCATAGGCAGAGATCAAAACTCTTCACACTGCCAAGTTTAAACATGAGGCGAGATCTCTGTGGGGCAGATACATGTTACTCTGTCCATCAGAGGAGCTTCTTGCTCCATCTGGGGCATTTGGTGCTGGTAGCTCTTAACACTGTGTTTTGTCTCCATCTGGAGCACAGGAGATGCTGAAGTCAGGAGAGCTGTAATCACAGACACCACCCGCCTAAGCCAGCTCCGGTGCCTGGAGGCAGGCAGCTGGGCTGCACGCTGGTGAGCACGTGGCCACCTCTCCTGCAAGTGTGGCCCTTCGAAATGTCTTGGGTCACCCACCCCTTGTCAAAAAAGCTGGATCTCTAAATAAATGCAGCTTTTGGCTTTTCCATCAGAGTGGCTGCTGGGGCAGGGACACAAAAGAGATGCAGACATGCAGCCTTTAAACCTCAGAGTGATAAAATGCCTGGGGCAGATGTTTTGGGGAATAGCCTTGGCTTGCGAGGCTGGGAGCAGAGGCCCACAGTGCCCTTCTGAGAACCAGTTTGCCCTTTCTGTATTGGGCAGTATGGCCAGGGCCTGGTTCTCTCAGGGAACCTCCACATGTGTCAGCAGAGGACCTCTCACTGGTATGATCTGCCATCTTTAAAAGAACTTCATTTACTGCTGCAGAAGCAGGAGGACGTGGAGTGCCCTTGCTTGAGGACAACACAGCCTGTTTTCTAATTCCGCCTGTGCCCAGCCCACTAGAGAACCTTTTTTTTTTCCCCACAAGAGTATTGTTTTCTTCTGTTTTTAAGCCATGTTGCAGCTATGCTTCTATCCTGCACATCCCTATCAGCTCTAACAAAGAGAGCAAGATGGGCTTCTGGGAGGAATTCCTTTCTGGAGCTGATGCTGAGAAACACTTTTTATGAGCTGTTTACTTTCCTTTTCCAGTAAATGACTTTTTTTATAGACCATGTTGGTCAAAACCTGCAGACTGTTGTCAGGCTGGAATGTGAAATGCCAGGACAGCGTCCAGTTAAAAGTAGCTGTGATGAAAGCTATGTGAGTGCAGAAAACGAGGTTTCTGCTCACCCATCTTAATTGGCACAAATGCTCTTCAATGTCAGTGAAGGAGAATATCCATGCAAAACATATTTTGTTATGAATTCATAAAGAATTGCCTGTCCAAATTAATTTTTAACTTTATGCAGCTTCTTTGTTGTGAACCACTCTGTGCACAGCCACAACAAGGTACAATCCTGCTTTGGCTGAAGAGGTTTTTTTGGGACACGGGAGCTTTCCATGAGTGCCTCGCACAGACTGCCCCAAGGCTGTACACTCCTCAGAAGTGTTGAAGTACCGTCTGCAGGACCCGGCTTGCTCTCAGGCCAGGCGACTGCTCTTAGAGAAAGGTTTTACATTTCCTAAGGTGGTTGTCATCACAGTAGAGTTGTTGGTTTGTCCTCATCTCCTCCTGCCTAGGAAACATTAAACATTAGCTACGGACTAATGGCTGAAGAGGAGGCATATGGAAAGGACTTTCTGCACTACTGGAAATAAGTGTGGTAATGATTCCAGAATGCAGACCGGAGGGGAAATGAGCTGTGATCTGGCCACATGAGAGCCAATCATTTTACAACACGGAAATGCAGTTTTCTTGTTCTTTTTGAAGAAAATATTCCATGATTTTAAAAGGAAGCTCGCAGGAGTTTTGATGCTGATTAGTCATTGTTCCAAAGGAGGTCTTTAGTGGGTTACCAACCCGCAGCCCAAAGCAAATTATTTCAGCAGCTGACAGCCACGTACTGCAATGACCCAGCTACCTAATAACCTTGCCTAGAGTCAGGCACCAAAAGAAAAAATAATTTTAACAAGTCTAGATCAGCAAAAACTAGAACAGCAAGAGCTAAGCACAGGGAGTACAGTGGTGGGGTCAGGAAGGAGAAAGCATTGCTGCCAGCTGGATCCAGCACTCCGCACACTGCTGCCCTGAGGCCTGATCCACATTCCTGTGCCAGGGGGAATGGAGCTGAGCACCCCTTATGGTGCTGGGGATGAGGCTAACCCCATTGCACCTACATCCTGCAGCTGCTCCATGCACTGTAGCTGCACCCTGCATGCTGCTTGGAGTCCTGCTCAGGCGGGAAAGGAGAGAAATCCCAGTGTGACTGGCACTAAGAGGTGCTTTCCTGCAACAAATAGGAACTGCAATAGCGGGAGATAAGGCTGGAAGGGCCTTGGAGAGAGTAGCTAGTCTGTCCCATGCCCCACAGCAGGATGACCTGAACCTGAACCACCCTAGACTGATTTTTGTCTACCCTGTCTCTGCAGTTCCACATGTCCTTCTTGTCCATCACAAGCGGTTCCTCTGCTCTCTGCCCTGTCATGCACATCAATTACCACAAAAGCCACATTATTTTCAGCCAGTTTTCTCTTTCCTGCCATGACTGTAACAATAAAGCTTAGGGAATGCAAAGCACTGATATGTAAATGTTGGCCGATGTGCCAGCACCAGGCGATGGACCCCACCTGCTCTGGGGAGGCTGGCACCAACCAGAGCCTCCCTGTTTTGATGTAGCAGGAACAGCCCCGCTCCAGCAGCACTCGGCTACCTGCAGATGCAATTCACCCTAGGAGGATGAAGCACCTTCCTCGGATCTGCAGATCTGCCTTGCTGCAACGCAAGCCTGTAAAATCAGGGTGCCTGGCCTGATCTCTGCTCTGCAGGGCACAGGAGGAGACAATAAAGCCTTGCGGTTACTAGACCTGTAAGAGAAACTGCTCCACCCAGTTTGTCCCAGCCACTGCATTAGTTTTCGAGCATTCTGGGCCAAACTGGAGCTACATGGGGTATTTAGTTTGGCAGGCATGGTACAGCCTGGCCTCAGAGCTGGGAACGCTCACCCCCAATCGTAGTCTGGCCACAATACTGCAAAGCAACTTCTGTACTGGGCAAGGTACAAAGGAGCTGAGCGTGTGTCATAGATACACTTCAACACATGATCCTGCTGCCTTTTATACACAGCGTACCCTGCACAAGCATGCATATGGCTGGAGAGATATGCATTTAAGGATAACCTATATTTTTCCCTTTGGTAAATATCCTTATCCAAAATCAGCTTATGGGTATTCTGTGAGCCTTATCTTGTTCTGCAATTTTACTGCTTTACACAGTCACTAATAGTTCCCTATTATTAGGACTGGCACATATCCACACTGTGTCCCAAGCCCTGGGCTTGCAGGAATGTAGACAGCCCTGCTCTGCTTCCGCTCACCATGGATTTTGGAGGCTGTGGGGTGGTTGAGTTTTGTAAGAGCTGGGGGAAATTTGTGCCAGTATGAGTAAAATGGGCAAAAGGTAAAGGGGAAAAAAAAAAATCACAAAAGTATTACAGACTAAAAAGACAAAAAAGTCCAAATTAGTTACTAGCAAATGGGGAAACATTAGGAACACTAGACATAGTGTCCTGAGCAGCAAGACGACTTCCTCAGTTATCGAGCACAGCCTCCTGCTTTCATCCTGTAGCAGATGAATATTATTCATTAGCTGCCATACAGTCTCTGTGTACCTAATTTTAACTTGAGTTGGGCCAAAGGAAGGCAGAGTGGAGAGAAAGAGGAAAGCAAGGCCACTGCTTGCAAGCCTGACCAGCCTGAAGGCCAGTGCTGTGCAGACAGGAGTCCTCCTTGACGGACTTTCCAGTTCATCCCATCCCCAGCTCTCCATACCATGCAGAATTGCCTGCATTAGCAGCCTTTTTGTTTCCTGCCTCCAGTCTTGTCCCAGTGCAGAACCAACTGCATGAAATACCAACCCAGTCCTAGCTTGCCAAACCACGAGGCTTTTCCCCCTTCAAACCCTTCCTAAAAACTCATTCCAGGGTGACGTTGTCCAGCTCTGAGTGGATGGCCAGGATTTAATAATAAGAAGCTGCATGCAGAACTTCAAGCCACAGTAATAACCAGGTTACTGCACACCAAATTGTCAACCTAGATAAATGACCAAAATGAGCAACTGTCAGCTGCATGAGCAGTGAGTGTATTTTCCACAGTTTGCAGCTAATTCTACTTGGTTCTTCTGCCCAAAACTACCTATGTCTGACCTTCTGCATCTCGTGCTCTCTGGACACATGATTTTCTTCAGAGACAGTTGTTTGTACCTTGGCTAGGAGAAAGAGAGTGTGCGTTCAGTAGCTTTTGAGAGTCTGGTCTTGATGGGTTGATAAATTAAGTAAAGAGAAGAGACAAAAACACCTTCTCATTGCCATGCTGTTTTTTGTTTTTTTGGTCCACAGTGATGAAGGAGGGAAGTTGACCCTGTTGATATGAACTGCAAGTAAAATCTCAGGTCACCCACTCCCCTGCATACTTCAACGGTCAGTGAGTCCTCTAGAAGCTCAACCCATAAAAAACGTGTAGTTAAGGGTTGTACAGACATAACGTGAATAACTCTTGGCGTGCCACTGCTGGGTTAGGAGTGCAGAGCTGTCCTTATGCTGCATGGGCAGTCACTGAAAAACTCCCCTTGACAGGAAAGATCATAGTTTCAAACAGATAAAACGTATACTGCAGAATAGAGGCAGCATGAAACCCTGGACAACCCCTTTGCTAAAGCACAAGCTCGCCTTACAGCAGAATAAACCGGAGGCACTGATGGTTTCACAACACAGTCCAGAGTCCCACGACTTGTGATCTGTTACCGGGCAGTCAGGACAGCGAGAGGGACGGCAGCTGGCAGACAGCTTGCCTACTGCCTGGCAGGCTGATAACTTTGATGGGTAGTCTACATTCATGTGAGGAGTTTCACAGACTTCTTTAGACTTTGAATATGGATTCCTTGCATGGGCCAACCTTGCTGGATAAACTTACTGATATTTATTTCCCAGAAGTTGTTTTTAAGTAAAGAAGTACCCAGAATTATTTGAGTAAATGTTTCTAGCAGGAGGTAAATTCAATTTTCTGTAGTTCAAAACATTATGCAGGTTTCCATCTGCTTTCTTGCAATGGAAAAAAAATAGTTCCAGCTTATTAATCCATTCATAGTGCCACTCAGTTGTTCTTAATTGATGACAAGTGTTTTTGACGTTAACATCCTGGTTCTTAGATTCTGTTAATGTTGTGGGTAAGTATTTGCAGAAACCAAAAGAAAAGTCTAGTTGAGAACAGATGCCCTAATTCTAATGGAAGACCTTCACACCAACTCCTTCAAAGCCCCTTTATTTAAAGGCCACTTCTTAACTCGTATCATTACCAGTCCCCCAGTATGTTTTGCAGTTTCCCTGTCACTGGCATACTGCACATTAGGGACACAAGTTTTTAATTATCTCATCAGGCTTCCTCCCCTTCTTCCTGATTGTCACCACCCCTCACTTATGGTCTATGATGATCTTGATCTTAAAGCAGCTAGCTTAGGCGTGGGCTATCAGGCATACCTTGCAAAGATGCAGCCATACGATGTTTCACGGCACCTCTTAGGACCATATTGTTTCTTGAGTACCCTTTCCAAAAGGCACCACCTCCTCTTTAACAGACAATGGGCTTTTTTCTTGTTAATGATGTTGGCAGGAGCTCTTAATTAGAAATGAGTTAGATTTGCAACTGAGAAGACAAGCATTATTTATCATCATAGTCCCTCTCTAACTTTATTTCATCCGAGCATTCCCTCAGTAAGACGTTCTCACAGGTAAGTGGTCATAATTATATGCTGAAACCACATATTATTCAATAACCCAGCCAAGAGCAAAGATATAAAGCAGTATAGGAGATGTGTTGCTAAGCTATCTGATAAGAAGCTTACATTTAAACAGAAATAATTAAAATCCATTTTACTTCTGTAGGCACAGAGTCACACTAACATTAATCTGGCAGCAGCAAAGTCTGTTAAGAGCTGGTCTGGCTTTCACCGGAGTCAGTAGCAAAGCTGTACTGGAGGCAAGGTCAGCCCTTCATCTGTCTGGTGACAATAAACTGCATTCATGGAAATTCATATCCTTACAGTTAAAAATGTTCAATAAAAAAATCCAGCAGGCAGTCCTTCCATTGTAGGTCTATAACCAAGGCATTTTCCGATACCTGTTAAATTCACCATACTCTGCTAAAGAGAATTAATGAAGCACTGTTTAAACTAATTTTCAAAAAATATAGCCTATTTCCTTCCTCCTAAGTTTCTATATGCCAGTAGTTTGTGAAGTCAGTATCTTATAAGTGCATAATTTCTACAAAAATATTTCACTACAAATTTATTTAAAAGTCATATTAAATAAAACTACCCATGGTATAAATCAGGTTGGAAATACCTGTTGCCTGTCTGGCCCTAACCTCAGTGTTCATGCATGCCATTATGCGGAAAGTCCCCCTGTGTAAACAGCGCTCCACATCATTTTCTTAATAGCAATTGTTTTGAGAGGCTTTAGAAATGTCCTAAACATAATTTCAAACACTGGCCAACACTGTGCTCCAGTCTCTGTTCAAAATCTCTCCATGGGACTTTTTATAAGGACATTGTTTTTCCCCTGTGACCTTTGCCAAAATTTCACCTTTCCTTCCCCAGCTACATCACCTGTGGAAGCAGTGAAATAAGAATTCAACTGTGTGCTGTCAGGTGCTCTTGAAAACGTTTGTTCACTGTTTCACAAAACAGTAATTGCTGAGCCTTGTGTTTATTTTTCGCAAGAAAGGGAAGTTCGTATCTGCGTTAATGAGTGTTTTTAACCATAAATAATCACCCAAGAATGTGCAGTTGTGTGTTTTTGCAAAGAAGGCATTTGCTAGTTATGTGTAAATGAATCTCCCCATTTTGCCATCTCACTCAGAATATAGTAATTACATTGAGTGTGCAATAAAAATCTCAAACTGAGCTTGATGACTACATCAGGATACTAAGTGGTGGTTGTAGCTGAATTAATGGATGTGTCTACTACAGCTTAACTTTCTTTGTGCATGAAGACATGAGGAAATCCTAATAAAGATGCAACTGGTAAATGTTCAATATGTTTAATACTTTGCTCCCTCATTTGGTGAACAAAGAGTTGCCTGTTTTGTACTACTGGTTTGGACAAAAGCAGGGCATGGAAACGTGTAATCTGCATTTTCTGAATAGTCAAGATCTACAAAGATGATTTCATGACTCGAGCTCTTTTATGTCGGCATGCTAGCAAAATCTGACAAAAAAATAAATCTAAAGTATATGTTTTTGCTAAAATTTGCAGCCAGGATCAGAAACATTCACAGTTCTGTTGTGTTTGTAATGCAATGTGAAGCATGGGCCTAATCTGAACACAGGACTACCACCACAGAGTGTAAAATTGAACTAATCCTTTAAATCAGTATAAAATTACTAGTCCTCTCTCCTGAGAGCTAGTCTAATAAACTGATGAATATGTAAAAGTTTCTGACATGCAATGAGAAATCCAACTGTATGAAAAGAATAAAAGGACGAAGGGAAGAAAATCTAATTCTTCTCAGGAAACTGCTCCTGGTAATGTGATGAGGAAACTCCCACTGTGAACTCTGTCGCTTCCATCATGTGGGACCACTCTGTGAGACCTTGTCATTTTGTAGCTTTGGAAAATTAACTGCAGAATGATTTTTCCTGACAGTTTTGACAATGAAATGTGTTTTGTTTTATTCTGTAATGATCGGACTGACAGTCTTTCTGTAAATAATTCATACAAAGACTCATAATGTGTGGCTATGCAATTCAGATCCAGAAATGTGCACCTGTAACATTGACAACATAGAGAAATAAATACTCATTAGAATGGATTTTACTGGACAGTTCTAGTCAAATATGTCCTACATTTATTTAATTTTTAAAGAGGAGAGAGAGAATGATCTAATGTTAGTGTGCACCTTATCTATTAATAGTTTGTTAGGTAACTGCCACTTTTCTGCAAGTTTAATTTTTCTGACAGTGATGGAAAATAGTTAAACACACACAAAAAAAGGGACATGTGCTATTACTTTATACAAGAGCTAGCACCTTGCATTAATGTTTCTGTTTTATGTCTGAATTTATTACTTTGTGCTGTTCTCACCTCCAGGCAAAGGAACAGCTTATCTTTCTGACCTGAATAGGGTATTCTGTGCCTGAAAATATATCTGCTTTTCTCCTAAAACCAGAAGAAGGTATTAATACCTGAGCCCATGTTTTCTCCTGGGTGCAGTGGAGATAGCAATATCGGGTTGTTGGGGAGTATGAGGTCCCTCATTTGGGGAAATGGCTTCCCCCTTTTCTAGCCCAGCTCTGCAGTGCAGCTCTGGCTCACTGGCTCCTTCTCTCCATTCACCTCCTTCTTCCCGGAGAAGGTTTTTGCTTTTTTGTTCTCATTTCAAGGCCTCTTTTGAATTAACTTGTCTACCATTTCTACGCAAAAGTGTCCCTAAGGCCCTTGGTTTCCTGAGCCCTTCTACCAATTTTCAGTGTGAATGTCTGTGTGGCTAATGTAGAAACTAGGACAGTTATGAGGCCACCTATCCCAAACTGGACAGTGCAAGGCCGGGTGGGGAAAGGCCATGGCAATGCTCCCTGCCCAGGAGCACAGGAGTCCAGGGTGCAAGGGCCCAGACACCCATACCCCACATGTTCCTTGGGGGAGCCAGACTCTGGGCCAGCCCTTGGCCTCTGTGTGGGAAGCCCCTTGCCTGGTGTGCCCACCAGCACCAGCTTCTCCCGGGCATCCTCAGCACCACCCAGCGGGGTTGCTCGTGTGGAGACGTGGGGAGATTGCAAAGGGAGCCCCGAGCCCCTCTCTGTCTGTGTGTCAGGGCTGAGGGAGCCAGAGTTGCCCATGCATGGGAGAAAGGATGCAGTCTTGCATGGCAGCGGGGATACAAGCACAGGAGGAGGCAGGGATGCTTGTGGGGAAGAAGGGACGCCTGCTTGGAGGAGAGTTGCACACAGGGGAAGAACGAGAGATGCTTGCGGGACAGGAGGAGTGCGCGCACGGGCGGTGGGAAGGGAAGGCAGAGGATGGGGGCGTGCCCTGGCTGGGGCCGCATCTCCTCCCCGCCCTGAGTGACTTCGCGTCCGCCTAATCGCCGCGCAGGGACGCCGTGATGTGCAGGTGCACGGCCCAATCCGGCCGAGGCGGCGGGGCTGGGGCGCGCCGAGCGCGGGCAGCGGGGCTGGGGCACGGTTCGGCAGGACGGCGCGGCGCGGCACACGGGAGGTGAGTGCTCCTGGCAGCTCTTCCAGCGCGGCTCCAACTTGGGGAAAGTTGCCGGCGCTCGCCCCGCCGCCCAGAGGTGCGCCGGCCCGGGAAGAGCATCCCGGCGGCGGGGCGGGGGGCGCCGACCGTCCCTAGCGGCTCCGCGGGGCCCGGCCCGGCCCTCGCTGCCGCCCGGCTCCGCTCCCGGCCAGGCGTGTCCCCGCGCCGCCGCTTCGGGTGGGGGGGGATGTCCCGGGACAATGGGGCGGCGGGACGGGTGCGGAGTGGGGGGGGGGGGAGCAGGCGCGGAGTCGGGGCGGGCGCGGAGCCCAGCGCGCATCGGTGCCCGCCGGGACGCGGAGTACGTGTCCGCTGGGCGCGCTCCTGCCGCCCCTTCCAGCCTCCCCGCGGCGATGAAAAGACACTTGTCTGATTCGGTCCCCTGGAAAACCACCCCCGGGCTGAGCCGCGGCAGGCGCGGGAGATACACTGCTCCGTGGCCGCTCTTAGCGGGTTTGGTGCGGCCGGGCCGCGCCGTGAGCTCCGCGGTCGGGATGGCGAGCGGCGCGCAGCGAAAGCCCCGACTGCTGCGAAACTTCGGGCTTTGTGCGAGTTGGTAGGAGCAGAGCCCGGCTGCAGGGGAGGGGAGGTGCTGCTTCCCGCTGCGGCTTCCCGCAGAGCAGTACTGAAGAGGGGAATCGGTTTGCATTCAACTTTTATCTTTTGTGCAGGATAGCATTCCCCAAAGCAGAAAAAGTGAGGAAATTGGAGCCAACTTCTCATCTAATTGAAGCGGGGCGGAATAAAGTGAAGTAGTGGGACAGCTGTGTGGGTTTATTTTTATACATCTCTAATTTGGACTGGGAGAGGAAGTGTCACCCTGCTCCCCCGAACAATGGCTTCTTGTTGGGAGCCTGCGAAGGGGGAAGAGCAGGGAATTTTTCAGGAGGTAAAGCTTTAGACTTTTCTTTGCATAGGAAAGGATGGGGCACCCTGGCACTGGCTGTAAGTATTCTAATGGATAGCATTAAGTTCCGATGCTCACAGAGATAACAAACTCTACAGACGTGACTGTGCTCCAGTTGCAAGTTTTTATCTAAGTGGAAATAGTGGTGAGACCTGTGGATAGGAATCTAACCTCTAGTTAATGCTTCCTTGGGACAGGCTGCATGTGTCTGCCCTGTAATAGCATCCATACCTTCAAGCAGGGCATCGCTTGAACTAATTTATTTCTTTTCAGGAGAGCTGTTGGTATAGCTCCGAGCAAGTGCCGTTGAATCAGCCTCCGAGATTGTTATTGCTGTTACACAATCCCAGTGGAATGCGTGTGCACATGAGAGCTGGGCTTCCTGTTTTTGGTCAGTCTGTAGAAGAGGCTATAAAAGATAATAGATATCTCAGATAAATTGCTTTTGCATGACAACTTGGAGCCATTGTTCGACCAGTAACACTTGTGACTTCTGCAGTGAGCTTGGTAACCTGAGAACAAAAACTCCTTAATGCTGGAAGACTTGCTCAGAGTAACTTTAAAGACAACAGCTGGAACCTGGATATAAAGAGGGAATAGTTACAGAGATCAACATATGTTAGTGCTGTGCATAATGGTGTCTAGAAATTCAATCTGTTTTGAAAAGAAATCTTGTGCAAAGAGAAGCTGCTGGTAGTGGACACAAGGCGAGTCCCCTGGGTGCAATATTCTGCAGCTGATTTCTGCCCCGGGGGGTGTTTGATGGCCTTGTGGGGGGTGTGTGTGTGGAGAAGTTAAATTCCAGATCTGCTGGTTTGCATCTCAATAACTTTTTTTTTTTTATAGTATGTTATAAAATAATTTGCTAAAAGAAATCTTTTTCGAAATACTGCTGTTATCACAGCCTGTTAATCTTGCCAAAAGTTTAACAATTTGAGGATGTTGCTGGGTTGTTAACCAAGCTCCTTTGAAGGAATTCTCTGCTTGTGAAAGATGAATTACTCATTCTTTGTCTGGGTTAAGAGAACATAATGTGATTATTAAACTCGGTTATTTAGTGCTAGATATAAAGAATTATGCTTAAGCAGGGTCTTTGTTCTCTTATCAAATCTAATCTCACCAAGTTTCCCCTCTTATAAAGTAGGCAAACATCTGCCCAGATTAAAGAATGCCCAAAACTCCAGAAACCTATTTACTAGTTTTGGCTAGATTAGTTTCACAGTGTGGAGGGCTCTGGGGTCTGATGACTTCATTAGGTATTTGGCTGATGCTCGGATTTGGGATAAATGCAGAGGAACTCCTTCCCCTGAGGCTCTCTTACTAAATTCTCTGCTCCGGGTTTCAATTGTTGTGAGATTAAGATGGTGAGTGAAGGAATTGCAGCCTTGTTAAATGGGTTTGCTGCTGAATCCACTCATGCGGGATCTTCTAGTAACTCTTTCCTGTGTTTACTTGGATCTCTAGTGCAGCAACTTAACTGGCTTCGGAGAAGTGGAAATACAAGCAGTTCTGACTTGAAGGAAGCAAATAAGAGTGCTACTCAGTGATTGATTGGAAAGGATGTTGGAGCAGTAATTCAGTAATTTTGCTTAAGCTCCTGGTGATCTAAGTGATCCAAGTGCCTTGTGAATAGCTTTGTAGGTAAACTTCATGTTGGAAGTACTGTTTCTGTCTTTTGTGCAGTAAAAGTCCAAATGTTCCACTTCTTGAAGCATCAGTGCAGGAGTTGTGTCTTTGCTAATATGTATAGCGTAATGCATTGAGAGAAGAGCAATGTTTTTCTTTTAATGTGATTGGCAGTGAGTTTAGGGAGGGTGTACCCATCATCTTTCTATATAGATATTTTAATCCACTACCTTATGGTAGTGATCAGTAGCAAGTACACTTGGTCACTCACAAGAGCTTCATTTAGCGCTTGAGGTTGTCTTTGTGGTGATATTTCAGGTGGTAGTAGTTTATTTGGTGACGTTGCTTAAGTATACCCTGTGTGTGTTCTTGGTAACCTATTTTACACAGCATTAAATGATAGGTGGCGAAACACAAAGTGGCTGGTTTTTCAGCTAAACCAAAGACTGAGTTCTGCTTTATAACACATTTTTCAGGTGTGGGGTTTTTGGTTTTTTGCTTTTAAGTTACAATGTTTTACATGTCTTTCCTTCTTAAAATGCTGAGTGCTGTGGACCAGAATCCCCTGGGGACATCTGTCCTTTAGATACAGGCCTGTTAGCTTGATTTTTCTTGCATGCGAACTGCCTGTGGCAGAGGTGAAGATGGTAAAGCAGCGTCTGGCCCGTTTGCCTTATTCCAGCACAGGTTTGATTTAGATCCAGCAATGCCCTGCAAAGTGCAGTCCCAGCTCACTAATGGTGCTCGACAGTGGTGCTCGAGGGTGGCTCTTGACCTGCCATCTTGGGAGGCAGGGACACGGTGATGCTCCTGAGATCGAGAAAGGAGTTAGAAAGCAAACCTGCAGAACGAAGGACAGAGATGTCAACTGACACAGTGCTGCTTTGCAGGTTGCAGAAAGTCCTGAAATTTATGTGACTACAACTTGGTTTTTATCTGTGTGTCACAGAGTAGCAATAAACAGTAAAAGAAACATGGTTTAAGTTGGTGTTTTGTTCAGGCTTTGAACGTTACCTTGCCTCTGTGTATGTTAGAGCAGTAATTCAGGGTAGAAAAGCTGATTCTCATCTCTCAGTGCCAGCTGTTTAAACATGTGACTGACAAGCTATCAACCTGCATGGTGCAATAACAGATATTGATTTTTAACTTATTAGTTACTTGTTTCTTGTCATATTGGGAATAGCCACAATATGATGTGTTAATATTTATTAACTAATCTCTGACCTTTGCATACTTGGCACTTTTTTATCTAAGTACTATTGTGTATTAAGTATTCTCTGTATGTTTTTGGACATTGAGCTCATGGAGTAATTAAAGTTGCTAATTACTTAAAAATCCAAGCATGAATCCAGAAACTTCTACCATCAGTTCTGTGAGAAAGGTAGAGTTAAATACTGAATTTTAAAAGTTTACCAAATAACCTTAATGCATATGCAGAACAAAACATTCCTGAATATATTTTCATTTCAAGTATGTTGCAAAACTGATATTAACTCTTTTAATGAGGGTGATGTAAGGTTGTATTAAATCAGTATTTGTTGGGTTACTCTAATGAATGTCACAATATTACCTTTCTCTTTCCTGTCCCTGGTCCCCAAACCCTTTGATAGGCATCTGTAGACATATTTGCACACACATTCCTGTTGGCATTTTGGGAATTGGATTATTGCACAAGCAGCAGTGGCTCTGTTTGTGGTGAGTAGGTCTTGGCTGAGCTCTCCCTGCAGCGCTGCTGATGGGAGCGTGCATGGAAGGACTGTTTCCCTTCTGACCATCCCAGAGAGCCCAGAGGCTAACACAGAATTAGCTTTCCCTGCTTGCACCATTACAGCCCTTTGCCAGCCCAGACGTACCTGCTGCTCTTGCTGGTGGTAGATGAGTAGGTGGGAAGGGTGACACGTGTGATCTCATGATTGAAGGCAGTTGGGTGATATAGCTGGGAGAGAAGATGCTAACCAGCTATACTGGAGGTTCTCTGAGCAGTGCTGGCTCAGCTGGTAGCTGGGCGGCTGTAATCACTTTCAACCATGTGACTGCTGGCCATAAATGTTGTGTCCCCTGCTCCACACACTTGGATTTGGGTGTTCATATGGGTGTACTGTCTTTCTTGGATTTATTGGATGGCAGGGCATTAACAGTAGGCATCCCTGGTGTGGTCTGTGCTGGTAGTAGATGTGGGTGGTGCTTAGACACAGCAGCATTTAGTCTTAGCAGCTGCCTAATTCATGCTCTTCAGTGCTGAAATTGTAGGTGATGAGTCAGGCTTGTCCTGTCCATCCTGGCTAGTGTTTCCTGCCCCGGATGTTCTTCCTGCCTCTAGATCAGGTTTTTCTGAAGTAGAGGCTTTGATAATGCCTCTCCATCACGTTCAGTGCTGTGAGATTCACTTGGAGTACTGCAGCATGGCCTGTAAGAAGTCTCCTGGTTTGTGCAGATCCTTTTCCTGAGTGAAGGGCTAGGTTAGGTGTAGATTTCCTCCACTTTACCAGCAAGTGGCATGAGCCTGTCTGGGTGGCATTGCCATATTGTGCCACCAGCTTGGGGATGGGGAATCCCAGCTGTCAGAAATCCTCCTGTCATGGCCACTAGCCTACCCAGTCTCCCTTGGCACATCGCACCAGCACACCTGCTGGGGTGGGCGTGCTGTCGCACTGAGTACGTGCGGCCTGTGGAGAGTGATGGATGCCCGCCCTTTTAATTGATGATTGAATAGATGATTTGATTACAGCCAAAAGATGGGACTCATGAGTGTTTGTGGCTGCAGAGCCCAGCCCTGGGCAGCAGGTGCTGTGTTTGAGATTTCAGGTATTTAGCGTCACCCTGTGTGATAAGGTGTTGGTGTACCCTGTGCGATCTGCCAGTCACATAAAGAGCAACCTGTCGTCTTGTACCAGCTAAGGAAGAAAACGTGATGCATCAATGGAGCTGGAAGACAGAAGTCTCCACTTAAAAGGGCTGGAGAGTGGAGTGGGAGGAGAGGATATGCCCACCTTCCCTCTGCTAATACCACACTGTTTGATCCAGAGGTGGTGGCATTGGAGGTAATCAAGCTCTTCCCTGTGGTGGTGCGTCTGATGTCAGTGCTGCTAACAGGTGGCTGCCCTGACAACAGGACTGCCTGCTTGGCCCAGTCTACCCTCTCCTGGCAGGTCTGCTCCCATCAGAGGGGTGTGGACCTCCCTGGGCAGGATGCTGAGCTATGGTGGCCAGTGCTGTGCATGGCCAGTGCGCTCAGTCGCTGTGACATCCACCAGTCTCCTGGGAATCTGTAATCTGTTGGCTTTCTTGGTAACAGATTAAAAATGCCAAGAATGACAAGCAAGTCCTGTCTGGCCCGCTTGGAAGAATTATATCATTTGTGCTCTTACAGCTAGTGTTTCATGTCTGGGTTTTGTGGGTTAACGCTTGGGCTACTCAAAAGTAGTTTTGTCATTGGGTTTGTGAGGGCATGATGATGAAGAGGCAGCCTCCATGTCCCCAGGAGAGTTGCTATCAGCAGAGATGGAGCTGTTAAGAGCCATTCTTTCCCTTTTGCTTATTTTGACAGTTGATTTCTGTTAGTTTATCTCCACCTTTCAGCAGCCGTGAACTGTAAGGGCAATTGCTGCCCATGGAAATGCAGCGTCCCTGGCAGGTGGGCTGTTTGCCTTGAGTCCTTCCTTGTGTCCCCCTGTGCTGGCTGGTCCGTGCTCTCCAACACTCTGTGCTATGGGGCAATGTGCGTGTTCCTGGGGGTGAACTAGCTCCTCCTGCAACATCCAGACTGTCCCCATGGGCCACAGCAGCCTGGGCACAACTGATGTTTGGGAATCAGTATGGGAGAAATAAAATAATTATTGGTTTGACATGCATCTGAGGGCTTGGGGAGCAGGACAACTCTCTGAAATGGGAAGCTCTGGTTAGAACTGCTGCTGATTGCTCATGTCAATCCATATAGGCCATATGCTTCTAACCAGTCTCCTTGTCTCATTTCCTTCTCTGAAATGCTTACAGCTGTTTTTCCTGCCTCTTCAGTAGGTTTTTTATTCCTGTAAAAAGAGCGACAGCTCACAGATGCTGCTGGGAGTCCCCACTACATAGCTGAGAAGAGAGACTATTACCGTGATCTTCAAGAGAAGATAAGGTGTAGTGTCTCTGCAGGAGGCCTAGTTTCTGATGTTTTGAAGTTAGCTTTTTTTTGTCTTGTCTTTTCAAAGCTGAAAATAGTTTGCTAATTCACTGTTTCCCCGTCACATACTGCCATTAGTGATGGAAATGAGAGAGCAGGTAGTTGGTGCTGTCACTTACGGGTGGAACAAGGAAGGAAGAAGTGATGCTGGCCATGAACATATTATCTAGTGTTAAGAGGTGTTCAGCATCCAGTCTTGCTGCTATGCTAAGAAAATCTCGGTTGAACTTCACAATGTTGCTTAAGTGTTGTCTTTTTTCCTAAGAAGTCCATGACCAAAATGATAGCAGTGCCTGAGGTTCATCGTTCCTGGTCTTCCCCTGAGCCCAGTGTACTGACTCTTTTGTTCTGCCCTTTTTGCGTTTTGCCAAGAGCAGTAATTGCAGACTTCTGTAGTGGGGTTAATAATCTAGCCCTGGTCAGGTGAAGAAGGAGCTCTAGAGATGCTGATGCCTATGTGATTGTTTCACAGTTTATGGATGGATGTTAAAGGGCCATCTGAAGACAGTGAGAGAAGCTGTATGTACCCCCTTTTAGACAAATGACCAGTGTACTGCAAGGAAGGTGGGGTTAATATGGTAGGGCAAATGGCTGTGTCGAGGTGGCTTGAATGCCAAGTTGAGACAGTGCCTTTTACAAATAAACCCTAGTGGTATGTTTATGTAGGAAGTCTGTGTGATCTTGTGTACATTTAGGTGCTGAGAGCATATAAAATATCTCTGCTCTTAGTGGGTTGGTTGCCCGTTGGCAATAAACCCTAAATAAGCAAAATGTCTCTTATTTTCCAATCCTCAGGTTGCTTTGGTGGCTCTGCTTTGCCTTTTTTGCAGTCCTAACATAACAAAAGAACAAGGTGTCTCAACAGCTGTTGTATTGGTGTCTGAGATAGGAAACCTTCTTATATAAGATCCCGGTGGTATGTCCATGGCTGGTGACCATTCTCCTGTCTCGTCCTCCCAAGGGTCTCACTGCTGTGCAAGGAGCCACAGGTTGGCTTTTCCTCCTGTGCAAAATATACTGGGGCTGTACTCTTCTCAGCCTGTGTTATAAATGATAGTTTATAAACCGCTGTAGAAAATGGAAAATAAAGTAATTGTGATTTGTGTTCTTTTAGAGCCCTGTTGTTTGGACCAAAATACACAGGATAAGTCTGGCCCTTCCCTCTATTCACTTTTCATAGCCTCCTTTGTTTCTGATTTATATATCTTTTTATTCTAAATTCCTCCCATCCTCAAAATAGAACAGACATCAGGCTGTAAGCAAAGGTTGCCAGACATTGGTCTTGTGGATTATAGTGGCTTTTTGGGCTGGTTGGAGACCGAGCCCCACCCTACGTAGGCTTGGATTAAAAATAGCCTTTCTTTTCAGCAGGCTGAAAACTATACAGAACATGTTCACATCTTGGTTTCTGGGACACTGGCAGCCACGGGAAACCCTTCAGCTGTAAAATACCTCAGAAAATCTGTTTGCTGCTAATTCATCCAAAAGTGCTAAGGTGATGGCTGTCAGGGAGGTGTACAGCCAAGTGTCTGACTGCCAGCCATGGTAGTTATCATAGATACTGAGTCAAGTCTTAGCTGTACTTCTTGCAAGACCTGAAAGAGTTGAAAATTGTAGACCACAGGCTCTGTAGTCCAGCAGCCTGGAAACAGCCCCTGGTCTATCCTTGTTAGTGGAGAGAGTTGGCTGGATGGGCTGAAGAAATGAATGCATGTCCTGTGGCTGAGCCTCAGGGGCAGGAAGCACTCAAGGCCTTTTCTGATTCCTTAAATGCCTATCTTGGCTTATGCCATTGTTAAGAAAACACTGGCAGAAGCTCTTGTGCTTCATTACCTGTGATGGTGCAATAGCAGGTGTCTCATGGGTGGCAGAGGGACCCAGAGGCTCTACTTTCAGAGGGGAGTGTTTGGAAGTGGAAGAGGTTCCTGGATGGGGATGTGCTTTCACGGAGAAAGGTCCAGCAGCTCTGGCCAGGTGAAAATGAGGGCAAGTGCTTCCTACTTCTCTGCTACCTGGTTGTATGAGCTTGGCAGGGAGTTGGGTGAGAAAGGGCATGTGTGCTGCTCTGATGGCTGGAGGCCGTGCATTCAAGGGGAGATAGCAATCCTGGCCTAAAAACACAGCCTTTTATCTTCTTTCCTTCACGGTAATCAGTTTTGATGCTCGGTAAGAACAGCAGCAACATTTTGGGGCTGCACTAGGCCAGTTTAAGTGTGTCTCAGCTCAAGTGCTGTGGGGAGTAGTACAAGGGCCGGGAGACTCCTGCCCCACAGCCTCCAGCTCATTCCTGTCTCTCCAGACCTGAGCTGCACATTCCTCCCTCTTCTTACAAAACAGAAAAAAAACCATTAAGGGCAAGAGGTTGACCAGTATCTGGTGTGGTGATCTCATTCCTCCACTACATATTGGAAAAGTCAAGTCTCAAAACCAAGTCTTCTCAGACTTCTCAGGCAAGTCTGAGTGATTGGCCATAGGATAGCAGAAGGGAAGAGTCAAGAGTCTCCTTGCTCTGGGCATCTGTTCTCTGCCTTGTGAACCTCAACTGTTGACTTCTTGTGTTGTTTAAGTTGTTTTCCACTGTCCTTGGATGAGGCAGCAAGTTGGTTTATAGGGTGGTAGCAAATGCCAGCTACTCACAGGCTCCTGCCCACTCTGTGGGGGAAGGCAGCACGCGGCTCATCTGGGATGTGGAAGCAGATGGTGCTGCCTAGCAATTGAAGCCTCCAGCTTAGCCATAAGCCTCTACAGTTGTTTAGGGCTGGGGTGGGAATAAATGAACAGGGGAGTGTGATGGGAGGAGGGCAGGGAGACTCTGCCTGTGTCCTGTTACATGACTGTTTATGACTAGTGTGCTCTGTGGGCCTGGAATGGTTTATGTGACCTTGTTGATCAAACATCTCTCTGAAGTGCCGCCTTCTCTTCATTTTTTGTAGACTCTGTTTTGGCCTGTTCTGTTTCTAGTTCTTCTATTCTTGACTAGACTGTAAAAAAAAAAAAACTTAAAGTGAAACATTGTCTGTCTTTTGAAACCATTGTAAACAATCATGAAACTGGCTGTAGAAGGACCCTAGAAGGATTTTGTTTCTCCCAAAGCCTAGGGATAGAGCCTTCAGCCTTTGTCTAACTCAGTTGCATGTTTTTACTTTTGCTGCGAGTCAAGGGGCTATTTGTTCATATCTCAAATTCTTAAAAGTGGAAAAACTGACTCCTGCAGTTATGTCCTTACTACAGACTTTTTTTTTTACTAGAGGAAACTGATTTTTTCTTGAAAAAAATGCTAACTGGGCTGCTTTTTAAAATTGTATAAATACAGGAACTTAAGGCATTGCAAACCGTTGCCCACTGCAGGGTCAGGTCAAGGCAAAGAAAAACCTGCAAAACACCAATTTTGGAAAAAGCATAAAGAAGAAGAACTGACACTCTGGCAGATGAGCCGGGCTGAATGCTGAATAACATCAGAAGTGCTGCTGTCCTGTATCAGTGTTTCCAATATCAGGCCCTGAATGAGGCTGTGGGTCAGGGGGATGCTGTGTTTTGCAGGAGGTGTCAGTGACCGCTGGTGCAGTAGCTGGAGACGTCTCGCCTCTGGTGTGCAGTAGGTAGTCCTGTCCCTGATCTGGGTCCTGTTAGTGCAGCTCCAGCCAGAGTTTTGTTTGATAGAACTGCTTCTGTTGCCTTGGCTCCAGATGATGGGGAGATTGTTTTGCTAGGAAAAAAAAAATTAAAAAAAATTAATTGCAGAGCTCTAGGGACATCCTCTTGAATTCCTACTGAAATTGTTGTGTCTCATTGAGGTGGTGGGAAATGAAGCTTAAGAAAAATCCCCCTTGTTCTCCCTTGCTTTTTTTTTTCTGAAGATAGACATATGAAAAGTATTTTGATGCTAGAAGGAAAATAGGAAGGCATGTGATTCTACACTCAATTTATATATAAGGGACTGATTTTTTTGCCAATATGTTAGGGATTAAATTGAGGCTCTCCAGAGCTGAATGCACAAGACGTTTAAAAAGCAGGTTGAAGACCTTGGATAACAGAAGCTTGTACCCTGTCTGGATTAGATCATAGAATCATAGAATGGTTGGGATGGAAGGTGATGTGCAGTGGGTTCTTACTGAAACAAGGTTGTGTGGTCACCTGTGTGCCATTTACATGTTCTTCCCTGCCTGTTGTGTTGGAATCTGAAAACTATAGCTAAAGTCCTGCTTTTCTATATGCTCTTTCCCTCAAAATATCTTTGCAGCTTGGCATTGCAGAAGCTGACTGGGCGAGCGAGATGTGATCCTGCTTCTGCATGTTGCATGTAACACTCTGCATTGGTAGTGCCAGAAATAGTGGCTATGAATGACGCAGTTTGCGTCAACATAGAGTGGTGAGATGAGCATTTTTGCTTCATGAGAGTGTCCCACCTCTGATGTACCCATTAGCTTCCAACGGAAACTGAAGACTGGAGCACTTTGGTTACCATATTTATAGCAATGTGTGTGTCTCCCTAAATTTGATCAGATTTTGTGTTTTTTAATGTTTGTATTGGTCTTTACCCCAGTAACGTTGCTAGTGTAAGTGGCACTGTCTGACTGCAGAAGCCCATGGCACCAGGACTTCTGCTCGATGGGCTGTCCTCAAAATAACAGGGGAGGGGGATTGCTGATCTGCTTCTCCCACTGTCTTTCCAATGCTACAAGGTAGAAGAGTGTCTTGTTCTACTCTCACAAACAGTAGGACTGAGCTTGCTGCCTTTGACTCTGCCTTGCTGGGAAGGATGGGGATGGTAGATGAAGTCCCACCCATTTCCACAGTTGCTGTCCGTGTTTTTCTGGGAGAGCTCAGCGCAGCCCCTCCCAGCAGGCGAAACTGCTGGGTGAGCACCAAAGTTCTCAGTGTGTCGAGACCTGCTAACCAAGTGGAAACTTGAATTCAAGCTATGCATCCCTGTAATTGGCATTCGTATTTTGTGAAGCAGTGCTTCAGCTGGGTTGCTTGCTAAACAATGTCTCAGATCATAAATCCTGGGTCCTTGTTTACGTTGCCATTGCAATCTTGTGCTCCTTCCTGCTAATCAGCTGGGAAGGGTCTGTGAAGCGTTGTTTGGATTTGGAGCAGGGCTGTGGTTTTGAGATTCCAGGATGCTGAGTCTTGTTCCAGGGACAGGCTTGGATGCTCTCCTGCCTTGGAGCCTCTGCAGCAGGACACTAATAAGCAGGCTGATACTCCAGCCTGTTATGTTTTCCCGGGGTTAAACCAGTGTGTGCTTTCTGCTGTAACTGCTGAGCAGCTGCAGTGCGGCAGTGGTATATACATATATATATCCCACTATAAATCCTGTAGTTAAACATTTCCTTGACCCAGCATACAATAAGGTGCTTGTCTCCAGCTGGTCACAGAAATAAAGGAAGTGAGTTCCAAAGCAATATTGCAATTAAGCTTTTTCTTCCTGAATTCTGCACAAAATGTCTTGCCTCCAAGAATGGATTGTGAGGACTTTATTTTAGGGAATACATAGGGTGTTGTAGGTGTATGTAAAGTTACGCTGTTATGACTGGTATTGTGCAGACAAGCAGGGAGAAGGTAGGCCCTGCTTTTAAGAACTGTTTCTGAGGTAGCGACACTTTGAAGGAGGTCAATAGAGAACAAATGGAAATACATTTACAAATCTGTTTGTGTTTCTCAGTGCTCCTGGAAGTAATAAGCAAGTTTGTGAGTCTTTACTTAGGTAGAATTCACCTTTCCATAAGGAGAGAGGGGAAGTGGGGCCTTCTGAAAACTGAAAATATTTTGAATAAGTGGCCTTAATGTCTGACCTAAACTTTAGCCTGTTCTTTTCTGCACTGTTTGGACGAGATGAGGACTAAGCTTTCCTTGGGGACATGGATGGGAGGTTCCAGTGCAATCTTGCCCCTGCCCTTTTGTTGCCTACCCCTTTGTAACGTTCTTGTTGATGTAACTTCCAGCTGGGTTCTTGCCACCATTTTATATAAACCAAATGCTCAAGCAAAGGCAGCATAGTCAGACTTCTTGTTGAAAACTTGAAAAACGTACATTGGTTCTGCCCAGCTAAGAAGCTCCTGGAAGTTAATGTAGCTGTCCTGGATGAATGGTTTTGGCAGCACCCAGCCTACTTCAGTTAGATCCATTGCTAATGGCAAGACCTTTTATGCCTCCCTTTCCCTTCACTAAGGGGTATATCTATAATTTTTTTTCTGGGTTATATAGGGTTGTTTTAGTAGGTCACTTTGCTCCCCATCTTCTGAAGGTCTACATAAAGAGGTTGTGGAAAGACATGAAATGGAATAAGATTCTGCCCTGTACTCATGGCCTTGAAACCCCCTGTTATGCAAGAGCCATTACAACCACTACCAGTCAATAATTCACTTTAGCAGCTAAGGCTTTCTGCATTGCGTTGTTATCAACTTGGCACATAGCAAGGTATTGCACTTTCTTTTAGTTCATTGCCCTTTCACGTGTAACACTGTAGCTACGATTCTTGATCAGCATGTGGACCTCTTTGGTGTTATCCATGTCCTACCTTCTGGTGTTATTGCTCCCAGCTATAGATCTTCCCCTCCCACCTGAGCTGCAAACTTGCTTTGTGCCTTCTATCAAATAGCATGCCTTGCTTAGTCTTGGCTTTATTTAGGATCTGTAGATGTATTTTAATTTTTTTTTTAATTTGGATGGATGACGTTTGTTTTTTGTTTGGGGTTTATTTGTTTGTTTTTTAATACTAATTCATAAAGCATTAAACTCAGCAGCAGCAGACTTGAGAGTCTAAGAAATCTGCAGTCAAAGCAAAAACTGACTTCACAGCATAGAGGTTAGTCTGCTACTAGTAGCTGTTTTTTATGGGCCGGAAAATGTGAGACAGCTTACTAATTAACAGTGTAATGAGCTGTATGGTGAAGATTGCACTCTAGGGACCTGAAGGCTATGGGTGACAATTTGCAGTGTATGTGTGAGTGGTAATCTAGCTCTGCCTCACCTTTCTGCACATCTGAAAAGAATTCAATAGTCGTGGGAGCCCCTGAAGTTAGCTTCTCCAGCAGGCCCATCCTGCAGATTTTCTGTCACTTTCTGAGACAAAAGGAGCAGTTAGGGGGGAAGCCAACAAATGTAGGCACGAGCTAAATACTAGGGAAGGTCCCTTGAGGAGAGATTCTGGACTAGTTCTACACAGCTGAATTTGTAGACCCACTTGCAAAACATGATGAGCTGTGTGCCAAAATCTTCTACCTCCAGCATCTGGCAGGATGTCCAGATGAGATACCGATAACTCCTTAAAGATCTTCTTAGGCTGGGCTGGGCATATGGTTGGTCTGTGCCCAGGTTGGTCTGTGACTACCAGCTTTGCCTTGACTCCCCAGCATCGAAACCTTTCTGATAGTGGGAGGTCACCCGCGGATGAGTTGTGTGGGGCTGAAGAGCCACCCAGTGGTAGTCTGTCTCGGCCTCCCTGGTTTGCAGCAAGCAGACTGGTCTGGGCAGTGGTCAACAGTTGGCTAAATAAATGTGTCTTTGCTGGTGGGAACAGGCTGTGACTGCAGTGGTATAACCTCTTCTTGCATACAGGTAGAAGATACTAAGCAGTTCCTGACCTCTGGTTCTGCATAATTGCCAGTCTTGCTACAGTGCATGGATTTATTTTTTGAGCCACATCCTTCTTGCTCTTATCTTATTTTGAAGATTACACCAATTTTACTAGTAATCTAATAGGCTGCTTCTGTAGGCAAGTCACTGGTGGTGCTTGGCATTAGGTAGAGCTCTTGTTTGCTGTTGATTTTTTTTTTTTTTTTTTTTTTAAATCAAAATGAGATACAGTGCTTGGCTTTGGTAACAGTATTTATGTTTTAGTATTTGGAAAGTGAGTGTTCTCAGGGGAAAAGTCTGGCTCAAGTAGCTGCAAACTTCAGAGCTGTTGTTGCTGCTCAGGCTGCAGAGTATTTATCATTGACAGAAAGTGAAAGGCTTATGATGGACTTGTATGAAAATATGAACCACTTGTTAACAAAGGTCATTTTTATTGTGGTACAATTTGCAGTTAAGATTGTTTTTCGGTGTCTCAAAACTTTTTTTTTTCCTGCATTTCAAAAGGCCTTAGTACAAAGATCTACATTCCTATTAAACTGCAGCTTTTGCAAATTAATCTGAAGTTTATTCCATGAGGATGCAGTCCACACGAATGCTTTATACTTCTCAGTTGTAAATGTATCTAAAGTGGATGTTGCTAGAAAACATATCAGACCAGCTTCCCTGTTCAGAAATCTTGGGCAAACAGTCACTTGTGTTCTGCAATAGTGCAATTCTAATATAAAGCACTGTTTCCTTGAGTAGTGACTTAAGGCGGATAGTCGTCTGGAGTATCTGCTCCAGGTGAGCAGAGGATTGCTAAGCCATGTCAAGGAGTAGCTTGGGTGATGGACAGACCTGGCAGCTGAGGTGAAAGATGGAAAAGGTATATTTGTGCCAGCAGGACCCTCCTACCAGACCTAGTGCCACCCTTTCTCCAGTGGCCTGGTCTGTGGCGCGGCTGAGCTGGTCTAACTGGGGTGGTGTGCGAGGGTGGTCCCTCTCTGCTCTGCCCTCCTTCCCTGTGCTGATGTCCATTTGACCCAACAGCGAGCTGGGATGGGGGGACTGAAATGCAGAGGGGGAAAAGAGGGACAGGGTGGCCTTTGGATGGCAGCCTGCAGTGATGTCTGCCCTACTTGGGTGCAGTTTTACTGTGTGTTCAGGTCAGCTCCTCTTTGCATGCTTTGGTCTTCATCAGCCCTCACCTCGTGCAGTTGTAATTGCCCAAAGTAAAGTGTTTTCTTTGGGGGCATGGTAGGTGCAATGTATACTTCATGGTGGGTTAGGTGGAGCTGCAAAGCTGGCTTAAAAATATTCCCCGCTCCAAGTTCCTTTCAGCAGCCTCTGTTTTGGCTCAAAGATGATGTAGCAGAAAGGATGGTAAAAGTGCCTCAGAACTGATGGTATGTTGCTTACGCCCGAGACCTGCCTGCAGGACTGACTGGAGCAAACCCCAATGGTACCACAAACCCCTGTAGCGTTTTTGGCACTGGCTTCTGCCTAGGAGGTGCAGCAGATCTGGCAACTGCTTTTCCAGTGAAAGTGCAGAAAGAGTTCCCAGGTCATCTTTAGTTTTCTTTTCCCTTTACAAAAAAAGCCACCCAACCCTAGAGTCCCCATTGTTCATGATCTCAGGGGAATAACTTTTCTTTTTTTTTTTTTTTTTCCCCCTCCACGTATCCCCTCTCCCCACCCACTTCTTGTGTCTTTCAAATTTAATAACGTGGATGACTCAGTACTAAATATAAAGCCTGTTTCCGGCATCATCTGCCTGTGGCTCATTTCCTGGAGCTGACCTCAGTAGAGCCTCCGATTTCCTTCTGAAATAGCAAGACATGAGTGTGGTGGGTTGACCCTGGCTGGAGGCCAGGTGCCTACCAGAGCCACTCTATCACTCCCCTCCTTAACTAGACAGGTGAGAAAGGGTATAATGAAAGGCTCATGGGTCGAGATAAGGATAGGGAGAGATCACTCGCCAATTATCGTCACAGGCAAAACAGACTCAATTTAGAGGAGAATTAATCTAATTTATTATCAAGCAAAACAGAGTAGAGGAATGAGAAATAAACCCAAATCTTAAAACACCTCCCCCCACCCCTCCCTTCTTCCTGGGCTTAACTTCACTCCCAGTTTCTACCTCCGCCCCCCTCAGCAGCACAGGGGGACAGGGAATGGGGGTTACGGTCAGTTCATCACAAGTTGTTTCTGCTGCTTCTTCATCCTCAGGGGGAGGACTCCTCTCATTGTTCCCCTGCTCCAGCATGGAGTCCCTCTCACGGGCTACAGTCCTTCATGAACTTCTCCAATGTGAGTCCTTCCCACAGGCTACAGTCCTTCACCAACTGCTCCAGCGTGGGTCTCTCCCACAGGGTGCAGACCTTCAGGAGCAAACTGCTCCAGCGTGGGTCCCCCACGGGGTCACAAGTCCTGCCAGCAAACCTGCTCTGGCGTGGGCTCCTCTCTCCATGGATCCACAGGTCCTGCCAGGAGCTTGGTCCAGCGTGGGCTTCCCACAGGGTCACAGCCTCCTTCAGGTGCCTCCACCTGCTCTGGCATGGGGTCCTCCACGGGCTGCAGGTGGAATCTCTACACCCCCTCATCCTCCCTCCATGGGCTGCAGGGGGACAGCCTGCTTCACCATGGTCTTCACCACGGGCTGCAGGGGGATCTCTGGACCGGTGCCTGGAGCACCTCCTCCCCCCTCCTTCTTCACTGACCTTGGTGTCTGCAGAGTTTCTTACATCTTCTTACTCCTCTCTCTGGCTGCAAAAGCTCTCACTATGTTGTTTGTTCCCTTCTTAAATATGTTATCACAGAGGCGCTACCACTGTCGCTGATGGGCTCAGCCTTGGCCATCAATGGGTCCGTCTTGGAGCCGGCTGGCATTGGCTCTATCAGATATAGGGGAAGCTTCTAGTAGCTTCTTGCAGAAGCCACCCCTGTAGCCTCCCCCCAGCTACCAAAATCTTGCCATGCAAACCCACTACAATGACATATCCGTTGCATGGTGTTCTGGACACGCTTAGTGACTTCTTTGGTGACTGCATGGCTCCCTGCTCTAAGCTGTGAATAACTAATCAGGTAATTACTAAGCTGAACATTGTTGGAGCACAGGGTGAATCGGGTGAGTCCTCAGATCTGTTTTGCACTGCAAAATTGTACTCTAGTTTGCAAGCTTTTTTAAAATAAAGACTAACTTTCAGTCCCTACTGCATATGCAAGTTTTTTATTAAATAAGCACGAACCAGACTAGTGTCTTGCTTTCTTCCTGATGACAGGCTCGCGGAAAGAGCAGCTTGGGAAGTTTTTTAGAGGGGAAAATCTAGCAAAGACAGATTTTTTTTTTCTTCAAATAGACTGATAAATTAAGGAGCTGCACATCTGCTGGCTGCCATCACCACACCCCAGTGTGGCAAGTCTCGGGGCATGACGCAGAGATGAGTGGTGTTGGCACTGCTGAAGTGCTATTTTAGGTTTGAGTGTAATTGCAGGTTGGACTGACAGGGCAGGATTTGGAGTATTTGGAGAGCAAAGTGCTCTTACAGCTGTGGAAAAACTGGCTATTGCTGATCCTTTGCAAATGTGGAAGATAGGTATTTCATGGGCATGGTGTGTGCATCAGTTAAACCACTCATGGTGGAGCCACTGAGAATCTCTGCTGAGTGACAACAGTGGTTAGCAATGCCCTTTCCCTTCCTGGCAGAGGAAATGGTAATAGCTGTTAGCCCTGTAAGGATGCATTACACTTGCCTGAAAAAAGACAAGTGAGTAAGAGGTTTGAAGTCCCATGGGCTGGTGGCTTTTAGCTGTCTGCCTCTGCAGTGTGAATCTGCCACCTGCACGGTTGCAGGTGCTGCTTTTCTATCCCTGCAACATGGATGCCAGAGATTTCAGGATGCCTCCTGGAAACCAGGAGGTTTTTCTTTTCTTTTCCCTCCCAAAAGCAGACATTGCTCCTGCAACAGCTTTGCCATTGATAGAAGCCACAACCTAGTGTGGGGGCTGGGCTTTGGCATGCTCCCCAAAGCCTCAGCACTTCCTAAACCTTACAGGATGAATTTATACTGTGCACTGTGCTCACACATAGAGTGAAAAGTGGAGGGACTTCCTGAAATAAGTTTCGTCAATTTTGTTGCATGTTTGCCTGAAAACTTCATGGGCTGGATGCAGTCACTGCTTACATCAGAGCAGCCAGATGGGGTCCTTGCACCCAGGGGCTGATGTGATGCTGAAGCCAGTTGCTGATGCAAGTCGGAGCAGAGCCAAAGCTGCTCTCCCCTAAACCCTGTCTGATGCACAGGCAACCTTATCGGTGGAGTGCAAAAGTGTTTTTCAAGCCAACTTCTTTTAAGTCGCAGCTGCAGTTCTGGGCATGAAAAACTCTGTTTTGTTTTCCATTATATTTACCATCCTGAGGAAGCTGGCAGGTTGTGGGTTTGGGGTTGGGATTTTTTTTGTTGTTGTTTTTTGGGGGTTTTTTTCATACCTCTTTTGAAACTTTACAGCAGGAAGCTAAATTTTAAGGTGATACCCAAGAAATGGGACCAGGTGATGGCTCACTTTCCTGGCTGATGTCATTTCTAAAATGAAACAAAAAAACCCAGTAAGCCTATTGGTCAAGTATTTTTAATTTTTAGAACAGTCATGGGTTCTTCAAATTCCTCACTAATTCAAGTATTGTGTTTATTAGTAAGTGACATCCTTTCCTTTTAGCTATGGTAGGGCTCAAGCCTTATGGATTTATCAGGAATAGAAATTTCTGAAATATGTGATTATAATTTGGAAATCCCACTTAACCTTTTTGGTGATTGATTCTGCTCCTGTGGATTGCATCAATAACTACATAGTACATGATGTTTCTGTTTGTGCCTTCCTGGTGGGTAGCAGATGTCTGTCCTTCAGTGTGGACTGAGGCCAAATACGTCTACATCATCATTGTTCAGTTCGTGAGCTTCTGGTGGTTTTAAAGACATCCATAAAATAAGTACATAAACCAAAATACAAGCTCCATGTCACTGTTTGGACAAATTGAGAGCTAGCAAAGCAAAATGCATTTAATTTAAAACATTAAAGGTAAAAGAGTTCTGTTTTTTTTTTTTAATTAAAAATAGTTTGCTTACCTAAAATCTTTATATCTTACTGCCTCCTGTTCCCAAGTGCCAAGCAATAAAAGAACAAAAACTAGTTGCTGGGGGAGGATCCCCCCATGCCTGCTCCATGATGCTTCGAGCTGCCTGTCCCTTAGCCTTTCTTAATGCATCTTTTTCCGACATGACCGCATCCCTTCTGTGGCTCTCAGGAAGTGACCTCCCATTTGCTGGGCGGGGATGACGGGAGGAATGCTGGCTGTCCAGATCCGTGTTGTGGGCGTGGGAGACGCTTTGGTGCTTGGGCTGGGCAAGGGAGCGATTTGTCTTCCCCGAGAGAAGAGGAAAGGTAAGGGTGTCTCCTGCTGTGGGCTGACGTTAGGATGCTGCTCGCACAGCTGGCTGCTGCTCGGGGTTCTGGCTGGCTGCATAGATGCAAGCACATGCCAGAGATTGCCCTGCAAAGACTTGTTTTGCTTTTATTTTCTGTGCAAAATGTCTAGTAATTCCTAATGCTGTAATAGTTAAAGGAAGATTGCTGTAGGCAGAACGAAAAGATTAATTTCAGGTTTTAATGTGTTTTAAATATGGAATTTATCTGTGCACCTGACTGAGCAGCGCATGCAAGCAGCAGCAGCAGCAGCAAGTGCTGTGACTGACTTTGCATCACTGAGTATTTAATTTTTCAAGTGAGGGCTGAGGGTGTGCCTTCCCAGAAATCTCAGTCTGGGGCACATCTTACCCCATCTCAGTCTGCAGCAGGCTTTTAAAAAGCAGAACTGCTTAAACTTGCATGTTGGAAGTGTTAAATATTTAAATCTTGGCCTTGCAGAAAGCGCAAGGAGCTCTGAGTACTTTTGGGAAATGGCTGTGGGTTGCTGGCAGTGGTGGCTATCTAACTTTTTGGAGTCTTTTGCCTGGAGAGGCTGGGCTCTGAGTGCCGCTTTGCTGTTGCGGTAGGAATGGCAGGTGGCATCACAGCCTGGAAGGAGTTTGTTTCCAAACAGAAGAGTTTTTCTCATTTGCTGTTTTTTCTGGTGAAGGCTGGCTATATTTGGTGCTGGAAGGTGGTGTAGACCCTCTCCAAATGCTTTAGCAGTTGGTACTGGCTAAAACACATACCGAGTACTTTTAAGTATTGCAGTGAAATGCTGATTTTGTTGTGCTGAAAAACTTAAACTTCTTTGAAAACCTGTAAAACACATCCACTGTAGCTTCTTCATGTCCTGATTTTGTTTAGATTGAATGTATTGCTCTGAGGTTTTGTTTAGTTATATTTTACCCTGTATTCTGCAAAACATCTGGCTGTAAAGAATGATTTCCACAGCTGCAGGACTCTCACACCTCCTGAAATTTGGAGTGGCAGTGAGGTTATGTGCTGTTTACAGTGCAGACATTTCTTTAACCACTACATCTGTCCTAGGGGTATTGGGTGCTGGCTGAGCTGCTAAACCAAGGGAGGAGGCAAAGCAGCTTGAAGGGATCCAACAAGAAGTTAGTACTAGGCTCCAGGAGTGCTGGGTGCATCTTAGAGATCCTGCATGGCCTTGAAAGCTGCTAATTAGGGTGCATTTTGCAGAGATTATTAATGCTTGTCCAACATCCAAGAGTCAGCAGAGAGCCTGCCTGATCCTGGACTGGCGACTGCTACCTTTTCCTCCCTATCGCTCCTCCGTGTATTAAGTTAAATTGTAGAGAAGTGTGGGGAACACCCTGCTGTCAGAGTAAATGTGATTTCATTGTCATGGCAGCCTCCTGGGAGGCAAAGACAGCAGCTCTCCTGCTCTTCTAGCCATTTCACATTAATCTTTTCAATTAATGTTTCTGCTTTTGTTAAGGGTAGATAGGATCTGTACCATCTTCTCTAGAGAAAGTAAGTATTGAATTTACAGGATTTTTTTCTACTTCCAAAAGCCGCTAGGACAGCTGTAAGATACTGATTTACTGCAGTCTAGTGTTGCTTTCTTGTTCTGAATCAAATTATTTTGACTTCTTTCCGTTTTTCCCAAGTGCTTTCTAAACAAGATTACAGGCAGCAGGGGAAGGACAAAAAAAAAGGTTTTTCTTTTTATCAGTATTTCTTTCTAGTAAGAGATCAGTTACTGAAATTCCTGAGTTTTAAGACACTTTTGAAACATAATTCCAATGCTTAGAGTACAGTTTGTAGTTTCTAGTGTTTTGTTTCTTATTTAAGAAAACATTCATTGACACACTTCTCTGAATGTTTATCATCTGGGCAGGGGCTGTGGGGACTTCAGCCCTGACTGTGCCATTTCAGGACAGCTCTGTTGACCTTCAGACTGATAAAATGGTCTGTAAAATCACTTGACCGCATCTGTGCTTTCTAAAAGGTTGCATGAAACCCACCCTCCCAAAATTAATTGCTGAAACTCCCTATTGTCCAGCTCACCAGGGATCGGCACCGTCATGTTGGGTGTTTGGCTTGCAGGAGCTTGTTTTCTGGCATTGAATAAGCAGTGACTGTACTGTGATTTAATTTAGGGATCGGGTTGATTCCTCCGCCTGGGTGGGAGGGAAGTTTTAACAGACTTGAGTAACACTTCTTGCTTTACCATGGCATATTGAGTATCAGTCGCTTTACCTGCTGAGCAAAGGTACTACCTGAGAGCGGAGGCTGGAGGTGCTGGGGGGGTGGGGTGGGGTGGGGGAATGGGTCTGGGCTGTGTGCCCTGAATTCCCTTCAGCCTTTGAAGGGCTTTATCCAGCTGCTGGGGGCCAGGGCACAGGCTGAGGTCTGCAGCTCACCCCTGTAAGGAACGGGCCTCCTTTTGGGCTGAATATTGGGAAATTGAGAGACACGTGCTTAAAGCATGTTGAGGATAATCTGCAGGTCTCAGCAAGCAGGTTCCAATCGCTTCTGGGGAAGGAAATTCACACTGATTCAGCCTTGTGATCCTCATCCCTCCTCACTTATGCAGGCAGGGAACCCATTGGCTTTCCCACCATTTGCTCTGAGAGTCCCATCATAAAATGAGGGATGCCTTATGCCAAATTTTGCAATGGGCTGTTAGAGGTGGGTCCTTCCTTGAAGTAATTTATGGTTAAGATACAGAATAAGCAGAAGGAAGTGTTTAATGCTGGTCTTTATTTGGGGCACTAGGCAAGAATAAGAATTACTATCAGCTTAAGAATTTCCTGAGGGGCTAGCATGATTTTTCTGTGCCTGAGCCAGGAATTTAAATGAAGCCTTCTGAGTCTCAGTTCATTAGCTGACATCTGACCACCCCCCCACCCCCCCTTTACCTTCTTGCACTTAGGTTTAAATTATCTCTGAATGTAATTTGCTTTTGCAAGTTCCAGGCAGGATGAGTGTTTAGCTCTTCCTTTCCTGAGAGGTCTTGAAGAGATCACCTGTTTCATGTTGGACTAATTAGTTAATGGGGAATATTGCTGTTCTGTTTTGACTGATGTGAACAAACTATTGAAATTCAAAAGTTAGTTAAACCAATCTAGTGGATTATGATCTCAAATGTGCTCTAATCCTGGAGTAGTTGCTCTGCTAAAATCAGAGGTGTGCCAAAATGCAATGTTTAGGAGAAGTATTTTGCAAAGAGGCTTTTAAGGACTGATTGATTGGTGCCTTGAGCAGTATTTTATCTGGTTTCTACTGTGCTCTGTAGATACATGTCATAGAGTTGGAGCAGTGAGGTAGTTGGTACGCTGTAGCTGCGAGTCTGCAGCGTGATGGGTGTGTGTGAGTGCAGCTGCAAGGTCTAGGAAGCAGCTGCTCTCCTCCTTGAAAGTCAGCACTGCCCCTGCTTTGACTGTCCCTGCAATCCACTTGGCCTGGTCTTCCATGTCAGGAGCCTTCAGAGAAGAGCATAGGTCTGCAGAAAGCTCTCTATGCTTCTCCCTTCCATTTGAGTCCCAAACCGGTTTTATGTTTCCGTTAGTTCAGCCTCCTTGTAGTAAATGCTGGGTCATGAGAGTAAGCAAGCATCCATCTACTCTACTTCAGGATTGCAAGTCACCACTTAATGTGCATCAGAGGCAGCTCTGGCTCATAGTCCTGCAGGGCTGGATGGGGATGTGTTGGGGGGCACTGCATTGACAACTGGGGAAGCTTCCCTGCCACCCCCCTCCATGTGCCGCTGGAGTAGAGGCATTTGTGTTACTCTGACTTCTGCTCCCCATCAGCCTTTGGGCAATTGGATATCACGTGGCTGAGCATCCTCAGCTGCTTGCTGTCTTTCTGTTTTCTGTATCTGCGAAACGGAGGGATTTGTGTACTCAAATCCATACAAATTTCTGTGTCATATCCCCAGCTTTCAGTATTCTGGATGCTGCTGAAGGACGTGGCTTTCCTGGGCTTTTAGCAAGAAGCTGATTCCTATTTGACGCTGTGAGCGGGTTTGATGCTGATTTTGGGTTTTCTGTGGGCACTGGCTACAGCTTGCTTCTGGGTCAGGGTGCTGAACATGCTGACTGTTACCCAAGCCTGGCTGCACCCCACAAAGCCTCCTTGGCTGCGCAGGGGAATCAGAGGCATATGAGTTGTCCGATGGGTCAGCAGTTGTTTCTAGTAAGGATTTAAGATGATCAGAGCTAGTGAATCTGGTTCTGTCTTGAAGGGAGAGAAAACACTTTGACTAGCAGGCAAAAAGTGAAGGATCAGGTTGTCCAGGCTTGTCTGTGGATGGTGGGGCAGCAGTTAAAGACTAAGCAGAAGGCATAGGAAAACTGGTTTGCTGCGGTTGTTCCTATACCATTGGAGTGACCCTGTCTCTGTGCAACCGAGATCCCTGCTGGGCATCTACCCCAGCGCTGCTAAGAAAAATCTCTGGCATCATTCTACCCAGGTCTAGCTAGGAAAAACTGGGTTTTTAACCTGGACCTGCTGGAGGAAAGTGAGTGTCCAGAGGTGGATGTCCCATAGAGACATGTCTCCAAATCTGAAGTGAGCCACTAATGGGACTTTTGCTGATTTAGCAATGCTTCAAAAACAGCAGCTGGAGGTAATCATAGAATGGTTTGGGTTGGAAGGGACCTAAAAGATCATCTAGTTCCAACCCCCCTGCTGCGGGCAGGGACACCCTCCACTAGACCACGTTGCCCAAAGCCCCGTCCAACCTGGCCCTGAACACTTCCAGGGATGGAGTCTCCACAACCTCTCTGGGCAACCTGTTCCAGTGCCTCACCACTCTTAACAGTAAAGACTTTCTTTCTAACATCTAATCTAAATTGACCGTCCTTCAGCTTAAAGCCGTTACCCCTTGTCCTGTCACTACACTCCCTGACAAACAGTCCCTCACCATCTTTCCTGTAGGCCCCTTCAGGTACTGGTAAGCTGCAATTAGATCTCCCCGGAGCCTTCTTTTCTCCAGGCTGAACAATCCCAACTCTCTCAGCCTGTCCTTGCAGGAGAGGTGCTCCATCCCTCCAGTCAGCTTTGTGGCCTCCTCTGGACTCTCTCCAACAGCTCGATGTCTCTCTTGTACTGAGGCCCCCAGAGCTGGACGCAGTACTCCAGGTGGGGTCTTAAAAGAGCGGAGTAGAGGGGCAGGATCACCTCCCTCGACCTGCTGGTCACGCCTCTTTTGATGTAGCCCAGGACACGGTTGGCTTTCTGGGCTGCAGTCTCTATATAGGATTGGGAAGAAGTGAGCTGTAAGGTAGGAATCGCTATCTGCAGTCCTGTGTCCTTTCCCTGCGATGCAGCAAGTGGCTGTATAACAGCTGATGGGCTACACAACCAGCATGGACGAGTCAAAGTGTGTACTCTGTGTGTACTGGATGTGCTGTGTTTAAAGGCAGTAGCCTGAGGAAGCTGGAGAATTGGGAGGTGGGAGGTAATCAATACAAACAGCAAGACAAGCTTAGAAAAATTCAGTATTAAAACTGAATTTGTGTGTAGTTGGTCCTTGGCCTGCTGAGGTGAATTGTTTGGTGCTGTGTGTGGATGATGAAAGCTGGATTAATAATGAAATAAAGCTGGCTTTGGGTGATTGCTTAGCAGGCATTACAGCCCAGTGCTGTTCAATAGTTAAAGCATTGCAGACTTTGAGAGCAGAGCTGTAGTTTCATTGGTGTTGAGCCCAATGTGCATGTGGCTGGGAAAGCTTGGTTGAAATAGAGTGCCACAGATGAGAGATGCAGCTACTCAGCTGCAAAGAAATACCTGCTCAAGGCTTTGTGTGCCCCTTTTCTCCCAAGGCAGGGGAAACAGCTGAGTCGATAGGAACACCTCTGTGGTTTGCATCCATGAGTACCACCTTCATCCATAGAGCAGCAGGAAGGTAATTCTGGAGGACAGTGGTTTGTAGCAGTGGCATGCTGTTGGCAATGTGTTAGACACCGCAGCGGTGCAGTCTCTGCGGATGGGGTAGCATCTCCTAATCACTGCTCTTATCAGGATGACACCTATCATCATGTAGAAAGACAAAAACATAGCAAAGGTCTGGTTTCAGCCTGTGCCTCTGACAGGTGACTGGAAGGTAATTGCCAAAAATTTGTGTGCATCCAGCAGCCTGGTGCTTGCTAATAACCATACATAATAAGTGGGTGCTGTCCTGGAGGAATTTGATGAACAAAACATTGTTTGAAACATACAAACTGATTATGAGCAGGAGAGGATGGATTGCATGATAAGTTTTCATTTACAGGCCATCAATCCCTAACCTTCCCTGTCTCCCCCGAAACAGTGATAAGTATTTATCTTGGAGGACTCATCAGACCAAGTCTGTGCACTGCAAGCTTCCACTTCCTCCTGTTGCTGTCAACTTTGAAGATGTTATCTCTAAAACATCTTTGCTTGGACTGGACCAGAAAAAGGAGCCAGTAGAGCTGCTGGGTGTGCCTGATGATGGGGGGGGGGAGGAGGTATGTGTGCCCTCTCCCGCCTGCAAGCATTTCTAAATGCAGCATGAGCCTAGGGCTGGCTGGTGCCTGTGGTGAGGGTTCCTGCAGTGCCAGGAGATCCCTGCAGCATCCCAGTCACCTGGGAAGGGGTGCAAAGAAAGCTCTGGCTTTCAGCCCTCACCAGTGACTCACTTCCCTTACTGCTTTGCCCTGAGCAGTGGCTGCCCTGGGCTGGCCCAGCAGCTCCGGGGCTTGCACAGCCATGTGGGCACGGACATGATGCTTCTGGCCCCATGGAGGGGTCTGCATGGCAATGGGGGAAGAGTCCCTTGCAGCAGAGGGCTAGAAAGGACTTTATGGTGACCAAGAATCACACACCTTGCAAAAGGAGCCGGGGTGTGTGTGTGTGAATGGGGCAAGGGAAGTAGGGGAGTGTGGATGGCTACCCCATTCTCTGATGCGGCTCTTGGCAGGACTCAGCCCTACCTGCAAAACAGGGAGGAAGAAGAGGATGGGGTGAGCCACAGGAAGCCTGAGGGCTGGATCCTATGTCAGCTGAATCACCGTCAGCTGAATCACTGGGATTCCCTCCAAATTAGCTCCAAATTGGTGAGGTGGCTACGTCACTGCCCAGTGCCATGTGCTGTAAGCCCTGGGGCTCTGGCACTTGCCATGGGCTGCAGGGGGACTGAGCGCCTGGTTGTCCGTCTCGTTATTCCTAAAGCAAGGCTGATATGTGCTGGGTTCGTGGTCAGACATGTGTGGGTTTTGAAATATTTTTAATTAGCTAGTGACTTGCCTTCTCATGTCTGGAGCCTTTGTCATGAAAAGGCAGCAAAACCGCAGGTTCCTCTGAAAAGAGGAATATGTACAGGGTGAGTCACTGCTCCAGACTAGGCCTAGCTCGCTCTTCTTTTTTTTTTTTTTAAATCAGATGGAAAAAGGACTTATTAATACCTTTTTGTTGACACTTTAGTGTGTCTCTGCATTTGCCTGTTTGAGTAAATGAATTGATGCTGTTAATCAGTCAGTTTTAGAGATATTGAAATAGGGTGGGCTAGGGAGGGACGGAAGAGCTTGGTTTTCAAACTAACTTGAAGAAGCAAATTCTTGCATTTGGATCAGCAGCAAATTCCAGGTCTGTTTCTCTTGGAAGTGTTTGAGTGGCTGTTGGGAAATACTTGGTTGCCGTGTGCTTTCAAAATTGAATTAATTCTCAAGCTTTCAGGGAGATGTGCAAATGCCTGAATGCTGCTTTCTTCCCCCTCGGCCCCCCCATCCTCTGTGCAGGATGCGGCTCCTAGGGCTTCCCCCCTTGGGGAAGAGTCTTGTGGACTTTTTCTCCTGGCTTGACTGTTGTTAAGTTGCTGTCTGAGTAGTTAATCCACCCAAAAGTCCTGGTTAGCTTCTGGTACTTGTGCTGAAAGTGCTGAGCGCCGCAGTGGAGGCATCCCTCTGGTGACAGTCCCCACTGGGATGATGTGTCTCCAGGTGGTTACAGCTGTTAAAACATGGGCTGGAGCAGTTTTATTGGACCTGCCTGTATTGCAGTTCTGTCTGGAGAGCAAATGAACTAACCCCTATTCAGTGACTGCGGTGTGTTTAGAAGCTATAAAACTTGTTTGCACAGAAACTTGATACAGCCTCTCTCTGGGAAGGGAGTTGATATTCGACAACCTGCGATGCACTTAAAGCAGCTCTGATCTGCAGCACAAAGTGAAGTCTTCAGAGGACAGAAACTGTGCCGTCTGCCAGCTGCTCAAGCTGCTTTTGTGCATCCATGTGTTACGGAGCTGCCTTTGCTTTTCTTGTTTGGGGTGAGGGATTAAGGCAGAAGCAAAAGGGATCTAGAGCAGGAATTGCTTCCTTACACACTCTGTTTATATGTGCATTGACCGATGGACCGTCTGTCACCAGGGTGTAAAATGGGTGTGGGATCACTAGCTCACTTCTGTCTCCTCTTTTCCCTTGTTCTGTCTTCCTCCCTCTAAATGGGTCTTTAAATGTGAGTTTGTTTCTGGCTGTCATTGTGTGCCCTGGCAGAGACTTTGCTCGCGGTAGAAGTGAATGTGACATGGTGAGGCGTGAGCAGCGTCCCCACAGGGCTTCGAGTGAGGCAGCTGAGTGTGATCCCTATGCCAGTGTGATAAAAGGGCTTTTTATGTCCATGAAGACAAAGCCTCTCGTTTAAAAATGCATCTGAATGGAAAACATGATTCTGAATGCCCTAGACTAAGCTATTAAAAGCAAACAAACAAAAAACTCCACACAACAAAAAAATGAAAAGCTCCCCTGCCCCCCAGCCCAGTGTGCCAATGTTGGTGTAATACCTCTGCATTGCAAAAAACCTGTAAAATTGCTTTGGCAGCTTAGCAGTCCCTGTCAGCTTGTAACTTCGTGGCCCACTAACCTTTTCATATACTGTTTTGTTATAACACACTTTCCCCTTCCCAGATACCTGTAACAAGGTCAGGTGTCTGCTTTTTATCTGTTGGTTCAAATTCTCCCTCTCTTCGGAAGCAGAGAAACAGAGAAGCAGCAGTATGAAACCTGAGAGGTAAACCTGTTTTATAGACTCACTGACTGAGTTGACCAGCATAGGGGCTAGAAGGGAAGTTTTTTTAAGACCCATGCAAACAACTACAGAGCACATCCAGGGCGTGGTATTTCCCTGATAAAGTGAAACAGCAACTTTTTTTTAAAAGCTCTCAGCTCATGGTGGTGTTTGCTGCTTGTTTTAGTGTTAAAAATGTTAGAGATAGTTAGCAGTAAATTAAATTCCAGTGAAGTGATTGGATAACAATGCTTTTGGAAATCCCTTTTTAAGGGAAGTCTTCATGGCTTGAAAATGGTGCAAATGAGGATTAGGAAGAAGGCAAAACTTGTGAAGGAGAGTTGGCTGAGTTTTTGGTCTTGTAGCTCAGCCTCTCCTGCCTGGCGGCAGCTCATGCCACCTGCCTGCGTAGCCAAAACTGTCTCCATTCCTGATAGTGTTCCCCAAGTGTTTCAGCTGGTTGTGAAATCCACCTCCCATGGCATGCCTCAAGCTTGCTCAGAGTTGACTTTCTTGCTGAACAACTCCTTTATGCCCTGGAAATAACAGCCAGGTTTGGTGGCGCTGAGACTCGGGCCACTGGGCACCCGTGGGAGTGCTGCAGCTGGAACAGGGGAGGTCCCGGTTTGGCAGAGTGGGCATGCAGCAAGATGCGCAGTGCTGCACACAGCATTCCTGCATCTTGCAAGGACCTACATGGTAGCATTTCCTTGGTCAACTAGCCTAACTTTAATCTGTGAAGTAGTATAAAAAATTTACTATCGTACTCTTTTGTTGTTGTTGTTGTTTTTCCCCTGTCACTCTGATGCAGCTTTGCTGCAACTCCTCCCCCTGTTCCATTCTTGCAGTACGAGCCCAATGATGAAGTTGGCTGTCTTGCTGTTGGTTGCTTTTACTGACTGCTAAACATTTGTTGTGTCCATTGGCAGCTCTGCAGACGCTGGGAGGTGGGGTCTGATGTGCTTTCCTTCATGTCTGTGCAGTGATACAACTTCTTGTTGACTTTCTCTGCTGCTAGCACCTGTCTGAGCTGCTTTCCCAGGCTGCCACACCTGCCCATCGCTCTCATCTCTAACGACTTCATTCTTGCCGGACTGAGTGAAGTGTTACAGAAAATGAATACTTACAGCTACAGGCAAACTTGTCGTCTTAAGCTAGCAAGTGCTTGTGAAGGCAGCTGGGAGCCTCAGACAAAAGAGACTTGCTAATCAGAGCACAGGCATTTGTGAAACTGAGCCTCTTGTTCTTGAGCGGTGAGCCAGCCCGTTTAGGATCCTGTCTTCCAACAGTCTGTATACCTGAATTCACCCCTCATCCTTTTGCTTACAGAAGTGGAGGTGGCTGTGTCTGTTCCCATAGGCAGAGGAGAAACCTTTTATTTCTCAGTTTACAGTGACTGTAGCTAACAAAGTGGGAGCTGGAAAATCTTGGGATGCAAATCTCATTTGAAGTTGCACTGAGCCTGCCCAGATCTCCATTTTTTTAAAGACCCTGAGCTAGAGCTAGCACATGTGCTAGAACGTGCTTATCAGTGCCTACCTTTTTGTTAATGCACAGGGATTGCATTGTTCCAGCAATCGCTGATCTCACTTGGTCGTATTGGCCAAAATGCCAACAGGGAGTCTGATGCTGCTGTCACAAATGTTGTGGGATGGGGATGTGGGCTTTTTCCCATCCTATGGTGATACCTCCTGTCCAGGCTGGCCGGGTGGCACCTAATCAGTGCTTGGAAAGGAGTATTATAGCAGATGGGTGTAGGAACTGTATGCTTCATCCTCTCTGCTTCTTAAACACCAAGCAGATCTGATCAAAGTGGAGTTTCTGCATACTTGGGGTTTGAGCGGGGCTGATGCCTGCTGTTCCACACTTGTGGTGTTCCTGCTGTGCCTTGCTGTGGAGGGGGTCAGTGGCAGTGCAAACAGCCTATTGCTTACATGGTTTATTGAGAGACTGACTCTGGGGAAATAGGCAGGTGTTTGTTCAAACAGTTTTCCTGTAGAAAAGCAGACTATTTCCTTTTTGCGAACAATATCATGTATACGACTTTGTGCAAAAAGACCTTTTTCAGAGTCTTTATTATTTGGGTTTGATAGCTGTGTGCTCTTGGGGGACAGACAGGCAGGCAGTTTTCAGTATTTCTTGCATTAATATTTTAACTCTGGATTCTGATTTTGTACAAAGTTGTGGAAAATCCCTGGAGATGCTAGCTTTTCTGACTACAGAACACACTGGTAGCAGGTACCTTAATGTGTGCAGAACAGCATACCCCATAAAATAAATACACAGAGCTAAATATTAACAAGGCTAATGGGATTTTTGACTTGTTAAGGAGTGTATTTCCCATCTTCCGAGTTTCACACATCTGTTTTCTTAGTGGAAAGATAAACATGGCTTTCAGAACTGTAGTGACCTTGGTACTGATTGTTGCTATACTGCTGTTCAAAACTGCATGCATTTGAATGCAGTCTGGTTTCACATTGTCATTTTTCTCTCTTTAGGTACTCTCTAAATTCATGAGATGGCCAACACCATGCAAATCTCCAAAGATGAGCTGGAGGAACTCAAGGAGGCCTTTGCCAAAGTTGGTGAGTCACATTGAAGAGGGCATCTTGCTCCTGTCTGCTGTACGTTTGAAATGGATTTATCCTACCCCTGTGAGCAGCGGTGCCAGCAGGACGTGGGCAGTCAGCTGTTCTTGTGATCTTCTGCATGCCAAGGAGTCCCTTGGCAGCCTTGTTGCTTCTGGCATGTCACTTCTAGCCAAGGAGCAGAAAGGAAGGGACATGGGCAGTCTGGCTGTCAGCGAGCGCTGGCAGACAGCCTTGCCCTGTTGCTCCAGAGTGGGCTTTGTTGGTTCCTAATGGTGGAAGAAATACCCAAACAGGTATTGCATTACTTAGGCCCAAGCAGCGCTTCAGGGCTTGCACAGTGCTTCATTCTGATGATGCTGGTTTTGGCAGATTGGCTGAACTGTGCATCTGCAAATGTAGGTGCTACGTTTCTGGTTTGTGCAGGTGCATTTGAGGCACTGCATTTGGTGAGCTTGTAGGCAAAACCTAATTAGTGGCTGTTTACCTGGCACCATGGAGCAGCTTGTGGTGATAATAAAATGCTTTGCGGCTGCAGTGCATGTGTATTGCCCTCTGGTGGCTCTATTTCCTCTGTGGTTCTCACTTCCCTAACAGCCTGTGATGCTCGAAGGGCAGCCCAAGCTCCTCTGCCTGCCTTCCAGCTTTTCCCCTGCGCTGGCATTGCAGAAGCCTCTGGCTGCTTCGGGAAGCTGAAATGAGCAGAAAACTGACATAATGGAGAAAATTGTTTTCTGCTGGTTTGGTTTCCTGATAGGGCTTACTAGAGGATCAGAGAAGTGCCATGGAGGGGTGGGATGGGAGCCGGACTGCAGCAGTGTGGGCTGAGGTCAGCGTATGCAGCTGGGGAACCACAACCAGGACTGGCACTGGCTGGGGACGAGTTGCACAAGTGATCAGAGCCAGTGTTTCATTTTCCTAACTGGACATCGACATTGCTTGAGCGCTGGTTATAAATACAAATTGGTAGTTGCCTGGCATCTGTATCAGGTAAACTGTCCTCTATAGCAGGGTGGCTCTTAAAACTCTCATTTGCTCTAAATTTGCAATCTGCAGAGATCAATATGAATTTCAAAGACAACTGATTCTCATAGAGCAGTATTCTTTTTTGGGACTTCCAGCAAGTTGCATTTTAGGCAGTTCCCTCTCCTGTCTCGCTCTTCCCAAGACTTTTCCAGCAGATGGAAGTGAGCTGCCACAGAGGAAGATGAGTGACCATTGTGCTTCTTGCTGCCTAATGTGCCTCTGAGTGCAAACCTTAATAAGGCTGGGATGCAGGCACCCCGTTCTGTCCTTGGATAAACTTAAAATGATTAACCTGGCTGGATTGTGGTGGCTTTTTGTCATTAGTGTGTGGGGAAATTATTGAGAGAGGCTGGCTGCCTTTGCACTGGAAACATGGAGAAACCCAAAGTCAAATCCTGGTTTGTTTTAGTAAACCAGCTCACCGTGCTCACGAGGTAGGTCATTGTTTGGCTTAAAGTTATAAAAGCAGTGTTAAAACTTAGGTATTATTGATAATTAGCCTGGACATACCCACAAGTGAGATGGGATCTGCTCCTCCTTTTCAGCCACCTTCTGTTTTGTGTGCTATAGGCATGGTACAGGCTGCAAGTATTGCTATGGGACGTGCCTGTCAGGAGTGTCTTTTAACGCTCATTCCTTTTGTTTTTGGCTGAAGGAGCCGTGTTTGCCCTGGGATATAGAACTGGTCACTAATTGGGCAGCTGACTTTCACTGGGAGCTTCTAATGCCATCTCTAGTGAATGTGAAGAAAAGTTGGACTAAGGCTGCTATTTAAAATTAAGCCTTTTTTTCATCTCCCAGCTACCTGGAAAACTTGGAACGCAGCTGGGAAGCAAGGTTATAGCAAAGCTTACCTGGTTGGCTTCTAGGATGTTGTAAAGGAGATGTGGGGAGGAGGAAATGTCTCACAGGGTGGTTTCTGCTCGCCAAGATGTGCCCCACTCCAGTGTGTGGCTGCTTGGGCTTCCTGGAGACCTGCTTTAACTCTACCATGGGGCAAGTTGCTGCTCTGAATGTGTAGGCTGATGGGACTTTGAAGGTGTGGGTTTGACCAGCTTTTCTGTATGCAGCTGGAGTGGATGGAGACATCTGGTGATGCTGGAAGGCAGTGAGGTGTGTTACTATGTACCCTGTCATAGGTACTTGCCTTCCTTGCCACTTTTAGGTATCCCCTCTCTCCCATGCAGCTGGTGTGCTGTTCTCTGGCAGCCAGCAAAAGGCGAGTCCCATAAACTGCCTAGTGCTTACTAGAAGCAGTCCACGGGTGAGAAACCATGGTTTAAGGTTAGTACTAAAGTCAGCTACAGCTCAGACAAGCAGCTCCCAGCATCCTACAACCAGGTATTTGTATTGGAAGTGATCCAAGTGGTAAACAGCAGTGGGGAATAAAGCATTTTAACATCTGAAAAAAGTAATTAAGTGGGGCATAAGAAGTGTCTAGGCTTTTAATGACCCACAGGTTAGTGGGAGAAGAGCACGTTGCTCCAAATCTCAGCTGATCTCTGAATTTGTTCTGTAAAAGTGGGGGGGGTGTGGGGGGGGTGTGTGTGTATATATATATATATATACACACACACACATTTGGCTGAATGGTGACTTTTCACAGGGGAGGCATGGCAGAACAAAATCTGCGAACTTGCTCTGTTTATTTGTCTTCCTTCTCCCTGCTTCTAATAGCAGAGATAAGCATCTTTTCTGGAAACACGAAGTACTTAAAAATTGTAACCCAACTGAACACTTTGTTCGCTGCTGCAAGGTGGTAAAACAATGCTCCGAAATGTTAGCTTAAGGCAAATAGGGATATGTGATCCTGCTAGAGTGTGTCCTGCTGAGCATATATCCTTAAAAGGAAATGTGTGGGTTACTTTTCCCTCTTGCATCCTGTTATTTAAGCTATTTTAAGTACTTGTCGGGAGGAGGCTGAGCCAGAGCTTGAAGCGGCTTTTAGGTTTTGTTTATTGTGGCTTTGCTGCCCCACCTGCATATGGGCAGAAGATGGTGCCATACATCACTGCAGTGACCTTTCCCAGGTTTAGTACACTGGCATGCATGCATCTTTCAGTAGGAATAGGAAACTTCTGATGTGCTGTAGTTTCCTTTCCATCAGGCAGATTATAATGAATCCAGGCTGTAGCTTGTCTGTTAAAACAATTTTGCTTTCTTCCATTAGTAATTCTGGGCCATACGCCGAAGGATTTCATTTGAGATAGCTTCTATTTTGACAGCCTCTTCAGCTGTTGAATACCATTTCAGATTTTGTGAGAGAGGGATTTTAGACCACCTTCTGTCTGATGTCTGGCCCTGTTGCAGGACATCCAGCAAGGCACCATATGGTGTGCCTGCAGTAATACTGGAAATAATTATGGAACTTGTCGGTACTGCAAAGGTGACTACGTTTTTTTTTTTTCTTTTTTATGCTGCTACTTTGTTCATTTGTCTGTGATGCCAGGGGGGCATCAGAGACAGCAGGAAGGGAAGCAGCTGCTCTGTGGGATAGGGGTCTCAGGCCTGTTTGTCATGTTTACAGGGCTAAAGGCTTTTTGACATGTTAAGAGAAGAATGGATCCATATTCCACCACATAGTCAATCTCTAGTTAAGGTTGCTCGACTCTGCTACCAAGCCAAAACCACGGACTAGCACATCCATCAGGCTTTAACACTTAAATCTGCCCTTCTGTGGCCAAGAAGCTAAAACTTGAAATGAGAGTATCTTTACTGCAAAACCAGTAACTTGGTGTGGGGTCTTACAGTTGAACCAACAGACCTGTCTTGCTCATAAATCCCACTCCCAAAGTGTCTGGGACATAGATGCCCTTTTAATCTGTGACGTAAATCAGTGATTAATTTTTTTTTTCCCAGGAGACTACGGAAGAGTAACTCTTACAGGTGGGTGTTTGGGATGTTGTTAAGAGTTGGAAGAACTTGGGTCTTGAGACCCAAGGATTTTGAGTGAGTTAAGGTGGATTATTCAACAGTGTGTGTCCTTCACGCTTGATCATGTGCTGGCTGTCAGAGCCCAGTGCGGGTGCTGAGCCACTGGTGTGCAGCCCCTCCAGATGGGCAGCATCATTGCTGGTGTCATGCTTCTGAGTTACATGTGCTCACATGTGAGTGTGTGTTTCAGATAGCTCTTCATGCTGCAGAGCTGCTCTTTTTTTTTTTTCTTCAGTGAGCAGAGGTAAGTCTTGTTTGAGCTAGGCACACCCAGAGGACTGGGAAGATGCTGTTTTGCAGGGGTGAATGAAACCCTCAAAATGGGCAGATGTTGACCCAGACTGCAGTAAATTCCTGACATCTGCCCTGCAGCCAGATTTGATGCTTTCAGGCTGAGACTGAGGTCTGCTGAGCAAGTGTGGATGGACCAAGCAATGGCTTGGGTTAACTCCTCAGTTGCATTACAATCAGTGTTTTTAAGCAATGGTTTCTATTCTGCAAGCAAACCAATATAAATTCAAGACTGGGGCTTAATTCCTTGAACTGGATTGTACCCTTAAAAGACATGCAGGGCTTCAGTAGAACTGAGCTCTAAACAGGTTTAAGCATATTTCAGCTGGTGCATCTCCAATGTATTAGAGATAGGGTCTTTGGAGCTTGGTTCCCTGCTGTTTCACCTAAGAGGCTTCTGCTTCATGAAATACCATATATTGTGTTTTTTCCCTTTCACTTCTGAATAGGTTCAGACATGGCATATGCAAGAATGGTTCAGAAACACTTCTGAATGCTTAAGCTAGAGACGTCAAGAGGAAAACCTTTACCAAAGCTGAATCAAAATTATACCCGTGATCCTATCAAGGATACAATACGTATTTTTCTCTGTCCTTTGCCGACTAACATTTGGGTAGGTGTAAAACTTAGGGTTTTTAGGTGGTGGATTGATTGGAAAAAGTGATGAACAGGTGTTTCTGGATTTACCTGCTTAACTTGACAGCGTGGCAAAGGATTGTGCTCAGTTCAGTCAAGCACAAGCTAAAGCAATGGATGCTGGCTGTAGGCATGCTGAGGGTGAAAGCAAAGTTTTGGTTTGGGTCCATAGGCCCTGAAGATTAGCAATCCCTTCTTGTCTGATTTTCTTCACTGGCTTTGAGGCTGGGAAAAGATGCAAATTGTAGAGTTAGATTTAGTAATAAGAAAACTGTAACAGAAGAAGCTGCAATTTATCTAGAGGGGAAATAGTTTGCTGATGACATCTCAGGCTGGACTGTTTTATAAAGCTTGCCTTTGTAAGCTTATATTTTTTTGGAATAAAATTCTAAAATTGAAGGCCAGACAGCAGCCTGTTGCCATCATTAATCATTGGCTTAAACCTCCTTATTTCATCAGCATTATTGTAAACACTGACATTTCATAAAGTAGTTTAATGTATTTATTAGTCCACTGGAATTGATGCTCCTCTTTAGTTTGAGACCTAGGGACTGCGGTATAGGAGGGAGCACAGGTTTGCTCTGTATTACTTTGGATGTTTGGCACTAAGCATTTGAATTTCACTTTCTTGTTAACTTCTAAAAACAATTTTAAAATCCCATATGGATCTGGAAAATGAGGAAGGTTGGGGTGGTGGTGAGGACATGCTGCTTGCTGTAACTTTGCTGTGAAATAAAACCTAAAAACCACTGCTGCCACCTCATTAAAATTAAATTGACTTTCAAAGTTTGCTAAAAATAAATGGACTTTAGAGCTATCTTGATTGTTTTCTTTTATGCTTGAAAGTATCTCCCTTTAAGCATAAATACTGACCCCAGTGGCTGTAGTGTGGGATTCCCTCTTGAGCAAAAGCAAATATTGGGGCTGGTGCAGCTCTTGCATCGCACAGCCTGGGGAGCCGGCAGCAGCCTGCAGTCTGCGAGGGTGTTTGGGCAGCAGAAGCTGTTGCTTGGGTGGAATTTAGCCCTACATCCTTAGGGAGAGGCTGCTGCCTTGTAAATAGGACAAAAATCCTCTCATGTGGGATATGGGCAGAATGGTGGCTGGATGAAGTCAACCAAGCAGGACCAGGTGCCCTCGCAGTGCGATGCGGTTTTGGCAGCCGGTGGTGGCGAGCAGCACTCGGCAGTGCAGCATCACAGGGCCAGGAGCTCTGGAGGTGGGGGAGCAGGTAACGCAGCTGCTTAAATGCAGAGACTGCATTAAAGGGCTCAGCTGATGGTCGTCAGTACAGGCACTGTGTCAACTTTGCAGAGCCTGTGGTTGAATGATAATCAAAGGAGACTGCCAAATCTCCACCTCCTCAGCCCATCCAAGTATTCCCCACCAGCAGCAGTAATCCAGGGTTGGTATCTCCCCACAGCCCCAGCCCTGGGGAGGAGATGGTGGCTCAGGCACTGAATTAACTTCCCTGGGCTGTCTGTACCACTTGCAAAGGGATTTTGCCATCACTACTGAGCCAGTAACAGCGTAACATGCCCTGAATCCCTGTCTCTCCAAACATGCCAGAGAGTCATGCTTATGTCTTGGGACATGAATCTGGGTTGTCTGACTGCTTCAAACGCTCTGGCTGCTCGTGGACCTGAGTCTGCCAAAGCCTGGGCACCAGCCATGCTTTGAACCACACTGTCTGCTCATCCTGGTGAGCCTGAGGAAGGAGGCACCCAATTCTTGCCTGCCCGTGGTGGCAGCAAAACTTCACTTGGCTGAAGAAAGGCTAGGGCTGCTGGATTTGGCCCTGTGCAGTCAGTAGATGTGATGAGGTCCCAAAATGGGTTGGGATCTGTTGATGTGAAAAGCTGCAGATTCACACTAGATTCTTGTTTTCTTTCTTCCCAAATTTAATAGGTGATAATGTCTCGCTAAGCATGCAGTGCTGCTGTGGCTTGGTGGTTGACAGTTAAAGCAAATGTCCTTACAGACCATTCTTGGGCAGCATTAAAATATCTAGCTGCAATTTTCTGTCAGCAGTAAATGGATAACATCATTATTAACATGATAAAAAATGTAAATGCAGAGCTGACTGTTTTCAGTTCAGAAGGTAAGAAGTGCTGCGTTTCATTACCGTCTTTTTAACACACAAAGCCAGCTGCAGTTAAATGTAAAAAGAAACACTCTGGAGATCGTTTATGGAAATGCAGATGCTCTGTTGTAAAACTTTTACACTCGCCATCCTGGTCAGCTCTGCTTCAAAGCTGCCGTTGTCCAAAGCCAGAGAGATCTCATAGCTTGTGCTGGGACCCTCTCTGAGGACGTGCCATGTGTGTTTACTGCATGCCTTTGATTCCTGGTGTATTCTTGGTGGTGTCCATTAAATAGTGTATTACTGGGGCTTGGTATTTTTGGTGTGGGCATCCTGCTGTGTGTCTATGTCCTGCACAGATCTTGCTTTCAGCAAAGATGAATGCTTTGTGCAGTGTGGCCCCAAAACAGGTATGCTGTGACAGGCCACGCTAGGAGATTCCTCCTTACCTCCATGTGTTGTAGATGTCCCCAGTGTGCAGGTTGCTCTCTGTAAAGCACTTCTGAGCATGAGGGGTATGTTTCTGTCCTGCTGTCTGGGGCTGGTCCTGTCAGGGTACTGGTGCGTTTCTAAAACCTTCTCCTGCCCCCTCTCTTCCTCAGACCTCAACAGCAATGGGTTCATCTGTGACTACGAGTTGCACGAGCTCTTCAAGGAAGCCAACCTCCCTCTCCCTGGGTACAAAGTGAGAGAGATCATCCAGAAGCTCATGATCGACAGCGACAAGAATAAAGATGGGAAGATTAGTTTTGAAGAGTTTGTCTATGTAAGTGGTATTTGTGAATTTCCAGTAGCCTGGGGGACTCCTTTTAGACAAAGCTAAGGAAGGGGGGAGAACGGGTTGAACCTAATCCTTGTTTTCTTTCTACAAACTGATCACTTTTGAGGATTTGCCATGTAAAAATCAATTCTTTGTACAGATCTCTGTATATGACCGGTCTTTTGTGCTGTCGATGCCAGCCTTTAGGTTTGGCCAGGAAATATGTTGGGTTTTAAATAAAACCCAAAAAGAATCCACATGCTTTTCCTATATGAGAACTTTGTTGGAGGCGGAAAGACCATTTCCACATGAGGTGACAACTGGAAGGAAGACTTCCACTTCTCCAAGCTTACAGTATTGACTGGAAGCTCTTCAGTTTTCCAGGCACATAGATGAATGCTTGTTTTCCCAGTGAAACAGTATAATTTCCTTTCTCAATTTAACGGGACTACAAGTATTTGCTAAAGATTTGAGAGGACATTTCAAGACACACTTGGAGATTAGTCCTAGATGCCAATCTAGGAAAATTCAGATCTGTTTGCTGCCTTAAAAGGGAGGAACAGGAGTAAGGAGATAGGAGAAGCTGGAGGATGGGTCTAACCTTCAGCCTTTTTCTGTAGAAATAGGTCAGATTTTTGATACTTTTTTTTTTTCAAAAGCACAACACTTCTGATATACTGGTTCAATATCCATCCCTTCATCCTTTTTATACTCTGATGACTGAATGCTGAAAGAGTAATAAAAGTATATGCGGTACATTGAGGGAGCTGTTTTCATGTCAGTTATTTTTCTTGATATTTCTTAATTTATCTTCACCTTCTATTCCTTAATTATTTTCAGACCCTCTGAACTTTTGAGTTCGGAGTCAACTAGTAAGTTGGAGTTTGTTTGTGGTTTGTTAACACTTGCATGCTGGGTGCATGTTCAGCTGTTGGTTTGGGCTGGTCCATAACTCTTAACTTTGCACTAGGAAGGAAGAAATAAATCTCTTCTGTCACATTTGAATGGTAGCAATGATAGACTAAACATGAAACGTCTTAACAGGCAACTAAGCTGTATAGTAGAAGCAGTGGTTAGTGGTAGGATTTTTACAAACAGAACTGTTGCTGTTTTCTAACTCTGAGCGCTTTTGCTGGGGTTTATGGTACAAAGGATGACATGAATTGACTTGAGGTTGGGGCCAAATGGCTTAATGGTATCTCAGTGTTAAAGCATGTATTTTCAAAGAAGATATGTAATACTAGTAATTAGTCCAGCGATTTTAAAATAAATAAATCTGTATCAAAATCCTGATGTTTAAAACCAACCAACTAGAAAACCCAAAACTTTTGGGCTCTTGAGTCTTCACTGAGCTCTACCTGATCACTGGGGTGAGCAAAACCTCTACGTGCCATCAGGAGATGGTTTAACTACACTGCATCATCATCTTGACTTGCCACCTTCCCTGTGTTTAAGGGACAGGGAACGTAAGGTGTGACAGCCAGCAGGCTGGCCCTGCAGTGACACCTCTGCAGCCAGGTGGGCAAGTCCCTTCCTCTGGGGTTAACGTAAGCACTTTGTTGTTCTGCTTTACAGTGCTGTTTCATTGCCTTTTTCTGGGTAGTGTTTAGAGAACCTGCACGTGTTTCAGTTGTGTTTTCAGTGTGGTTGAAATTAATTTGGTTAAGTTTTGAGTGAATTATGGCAGGCTTTCAAGTCATTGAATACATTTTTTTTCTAATAGTTGCTCAGTTCTGTAAGAGCTCAGGGCCACTAATAGTAACATACAACCTGTGCAAATGGCACTTGTAATATTTCTGCACTGAATATCTCCTCCCTTCAAAAATGAGGGTCTTTTCTCAGTTAGCCCAAGAGAGCTATTGGGGGCGGGGGAATCCTCCCTGGACTGCTCGTGGTTACACATTACTGCAGTTTTGACTGTTATACACTTAAAGAGAATTGTTTCTTGGGTTGTGGACAAAGTTTTGTGTCAACTGAAGTCACAGTCACATGAGCATCTGGCTTACGCAGAGAAGTTGAAATTACACAACAGCTTTCTCAACTTTGGTCCTGTGGAAACTGCTGCATGTGTACCTGCTATCAGACTGCAAAGGTTTCACTTTTTTTTTTCTTGTGGTCTCTTTAAATCTACTTGACAAGATAAATGTATGTGAGGTACTTCATGCCTAATACTTCTGTTTCAGTAGGCACTTGCAACACGTGTTTGAGAGAGTGGGACGACTCCCTGCCCACTATCCATGTTAAATTTAATGCCACTACACCCTTGCGGGGCCTTTCACGTTTGCTGATTTTACTACACAGTTTGCTTTAAAGCTGAGAAGAAATAGCTTCTTTTGTGGTCCTTTCATTTTATGAAGACGGGTTTTTCTTGTCTAACAGAGCACTTTAAATTGTAGATTTTCCAAGAAGTGAAAAGCAGCGATATTGCTAAAACATTCAGAAAAGCAATTAACCGGAAGGAAGGAATCTGTGCGATCGGGGGGACCTCAGAGCTCTCCAGCGAGGGGACGCAGCATTCCTACTCAGGTATCGCTCTGCCTTTCGGCTGCTCTCCGGGGTGAGTGGAGGCCGTACGCCAAAAATAGTAGATTTCTACTGCCCTGCCATGTGCCGTGCTTTTGTTCTCCGATAGCTGAATGATCTCTTGTCAAGGTGCGAGCAGGACAGAATTAGAGGGTAATGCAAGATTAGCAATGTGTAAATTAAATGTGTGCTTATTTGTTTTATTAACTGTGCTTGCTGAGGAAGTCCTTGTGTCACACTTGAATATAATACAGTTGTTGAGTAATGAGTAAATAACAGTAATTGGAAGTGAAAGTCATATTTCTTGAAACTTTGTGTGACTAATAAAATAGTGTAGTAATGATAGTGGGGCTTTTATTTCCCTGGGCTATTGTACACTTATTCTTTTGGGAAAATCTTTGCTATGTTATGAAAAAGCCTGTATTAAATTTACAATTGGTTATCTTAGAGGAAGAAAAGTATGCCTTTGTGAACTGGATAAACAAAGCCCTGGAAAATGATCCCGACTGTAGGCATGTTATTCCAATGAACCCAAATACAGATGACCTGTTCAAAGCTGTGGGAGATGGGATTGTGCTATGGTAAGTCGTGACAGCTCCTGAATTTAAAAACAAACAAACAAAACCACCACAATAACTTCCCAAGACTGTAGTTAGGGGAATTTTCATCCTATTCTAGGCTGTTTTTGTGACTAGTGTGCGTGCATAATGTTTTGCACGTACAAAAAGGGGCTCAGTCACCCAGGCTTGCATTGTCATTGCGTGATGCTTCAGCTTTGATACCAACTTCACAAGGTGATATTTTTGTCTAGTGTTTTTGTTTGGGCTTGAGTCTGAGTTTGCTGAAGGGGAGAAGGTGCCTTGCAGGAGCAGAAGTTGTCCTGGTGCAAACTCAGCCTGATGCTAGTCAGCTTGGGGAGGGCAGATGTGTTAAATAGCCTGTTTTCTTGGATGTTTAGACAGATGGTAACCTCTGTGGGAATGTTAGGGACCTTATGAATTAACTCAAAGTTGGATTTTCTGGGAATCCTCTTGCTGATTTCGACAATAGCTGCACTAAGTAAAGTAACGTATTTTGCTGCATGATGAAAACAGAAGGCATCCCAGGGCTGCTAACCACCAGCTGCCTTCGATGTATGCGGTTTCTTTTGGTTTTGTGGCTTTGGTTTGTTTTTTAAATATAAATGAATTAATATAGTGGAGAACTGGATCAGCCTGGAATTTCAGTAACTCTGTATGAAACAAAAGACGTTTAGTGGGCTGTCCATTGCCTTTCATTTCCTTTTTTTTTTCCCCTCCTTTAGCATGTGATTTATGTTTGTTTTTTCTCATTTCCCCACTTTCAAGTAATTCAGGTCTTCAGGTAACAGCTGAACTGAGGAGGAGGTAGTTCATAATATAAAGTAATAACTTACCGTGTTTTCTGTTGACTAAAAATTCTACCCATTGAGCTCTCAAAGTGTTTGTGCCTTTTTTGGGGCAGGTTTTTTTGTTGCCAGCAGTAGTACACCTTTACAACAGGAGGAAGCACATTTTTGTACTAGAATCTGCAGTAGATGTCAACAGAGCAGTGAGACTGCGCTAGTTCAGTGACTGCGCTGTGAATAATACATGTGCTCCTTTTGCTCCAGCAGCTGAGATCAGTAGTGGCCACTAACATGTTTAAGGTTTCAGGCTTAGCTATTAGTTACAAATACATTCTTGATAACATAAATATTAACTTCTGATTTATACAACCTTGATTTAAAAAAAAAAATACACAAAACCAAACAGGCAAAAGGAAGTGCACTGTGGTGAGTATTGTAACAGTGCGTTGAGTTTTGTTGAGATTAAATACTAAGGGTTGTTCAAATATTATTGTTTTTCCTCCTACCAGCAAAATGATCAATCTTTCTGTTCCGGACACAATTGATGAAAGAGCAATTAATAAGAAGAAACTCACGCCATTTATAATTCAGGTATAATACATTTCTGTATTTTTGCTGAAACTCATATTCAGATGGAATTAATGAAAACAGCATGATGGCTCGAGGAATTATTGTGCGAGTCTGGAAAGGAGCGAGTTTTATAACTTGCGTTTAATTATTAAAGGCAGTTTCGTACTGCGCATGATTGACAGTGCTGTGGGTACAGCTCAAAAGACAAAAATGCTAACTTAATGACAAAATAGGTAAAATGGCTGAAATGCTGTGCACACTTGATATTGCTGCCGTGATTATATACAGTGCTGTCTTTTTAAAACAATATGGTTATTGGTGTTGGCTATCTATGAATCATTTCATAGTACAACAGGTTGTTTTTGTGAGGATGCCTGTGCGTATGTGTATAACTTAACACTTCTCCAGCCTTGTTCTTGTTGACGCCACTAGATGCGACTAACTGAGAGGCTGAAACTAAATACCAGAGGCTGAAATTAAACCCTGGTGCCTAGTTCAGTTCTTATTGATTCAGCCTGCTGCTACCACAGCTCTGTTAAAACTTCACCGGAGAGCAACTGGGAGCGTTTCCTCCGAGCTGCTGCTGTTGGGGCAAGGACGAGTGGGAAATCTGGTGGTGGATGAAAGGTGAAGCAGCATCTCCCCTGCCTGTGTCTCATTTGGCTGTGCTATTTGCAGGAGAACCTGAACCTGGCATTGAATTCTGCATCTGCCATCGGGTGTCATGTTGTCAATATTGGCGCAGAGGACTTGAGGGAAGGGAAACCCCACCTGGTCCTCGGGCTTCTCTGGCAGATCATTAAGATCGGCTTGTTCGCTGACATCGAGCTCAGCAGAAATGAAGGTAAATGAAACGATAAGTGATGACTTCTAAAGCATGAACACCGTATTGCTTGCGCTGTCACCTCCAGGGCTGTTGCTGTCTCTTCCCTCCCCTCCTCTCTGCTGAAAGAGATGTACTTGCCCTTGGGTTCATCGGGACATGTGCCAAGCTGAGTGCTCTCCAGCCTGTTAATAGCTGTGAAGCAGGTTCAGGTGGGTGGGTTGTGCCATCCTGGTAATGTGTGTCAGCCTTGGAGAACTGGCTGAACACAAGTCTGTAAGTCAAGATGCATCTTGGCTCAAGCCCTACAGTGGGAATGAGGGCATGGCTTTGTGATGCCTTGGGCTGGGCAGGCTCTCCCAGTGTGCTTCGGCTGTAGGTACATAATGTGTTGGGAGGTGGCAAAAGCTGCTTGCATCCTTTTAGGATTATAGACAACTGCACATCTTCCTCAAAAAAAAAAAAAAAACCAACCCCAAAACAACAACTAAAAGAGGAGAGCTTCAACTCTTTGGCAATGTGTTTGCAATGACATGGTTCTCCTAAAAGCCTTCTTGCTACTGTCAGTGGTGCAGGTGAGCACCACTGTTCTTTGTGGTGGGCAAGTAGTGCTGCAGCTTTTCCCCTGTGCTTGCTTGGTGCTGCACAACAGCCTCCAAAATTTCAACTTTTCAGATCATTCAAAGAGCTCTGTTATTCCTACATGGACTATCAGAGCACCCAGATGGATGGAGGGGCTTTGATGTCTTTTATTTAAACTTCCCAATCATGAAGTGGTAACATTGTTTGGCTTAGACTGGAAATTCATGGCAAGGGAAGCACCGGCCAAATGAAAGGGTGCTTGTCTTGGCTTCTGTGGCTTTTTTTTTAACAGTGCATACGAAACTGCGTGGAAGCACTTTTCCATTGAGATAATGTAAATGTACTTCTTAGCTTACTGTCATCAGCTTAAAACATTGCATGTAAAAATCCAGAGAATTTTGTTATACAAGAAAATGGAAAATATTTTTTATACACAGTTTTCTAGATCGTTCATACTCTGTGTAACAAACAACTTGGGAAAACTCCACTGATACCCAGATTATTTTGACTTAATCAGTAGTTGGTATTGTCTTCCCCTTCTCCCCCTGAAATGTTGCTAATTCTGGCATGTAGGTTTGCCTCTTGAAAACTCCTTCCTTCCCCTCACAAGCATTTTTCTTGTAGCACTGGCTGCCTTACTTCGTGATGGTGAAAATCTGGAGGACCTTATGAAACTATCGCCAGAAGAGCTGCTCCTAAGATGGGCCAACTTCCACTTGGAAAACGCAGGCTGGCACAAAATCAATAACTTCAGCTCTGATATCAAGGTACCAAGAGCTCTCCTGGCCTGCACGTGCCTGGGAAAAGGCTGGGAGCCAGCCAGGGTCATGTTTACATGTGTAAATGAGGCCCTTCTTCCCCAGAAAGGACCTTTCTTAAGCCCACTCGGTGTATTAAGGTTAACAGGGGTTTTGTGGACAGTGTACTTAAGGTACCGCAGTGCTGTTCTCTCTTGCCATGAGGTTGAGCCCCGCATTTAACTGTCTGGGGTGTTTCCTGCAGTGCTAGTGGGCTCCTGCTGCAAAGCTGTTGCATGTTTTAATCAAGTAGAAAACTGGTATTACTCATGTGTTTTCAAATGCTCTCAATCCATCTTTTTTGATGGAAATAATTTTTTCATGGGCATGCAACTCACTCAGGGTGAAATGATTAACTGCATCCCTGGAGAGCATGACTTCCACACACTCTTGGCAGGTGATGGCATTTCATCCAAAACATCATGGGCTGGAGAGAGGAACTGAAACAAGATCCCTTATTCTCTACACTGGGCTGAGTAGAAGTGGGAGCGAGGAGTCTTATAGCTGTTTTTAAGATGTGAGGGGGTGGCTCTCTTCTCTTAGCACTAGTGAGAAAGGAAGGGTGGTGACTCCTGGTCAGTGTAGGGTGTTTGGGCACTGATCTCAGCAGGTTTCTGGAGCTTATTCATATGGCCAGCAGTTTTGAGGAGGAGGAGGAGGCCTGAAGTGGATTCTGGGTTTAAGGACTGTTGGGGTGGAAAAAAAAAAAGAATTGATAATTAAGGTGCATGGGGAGCCCAGAAATCCCCTCTGTGTGTGCATATCTTGTCTGTTGGCTTGTCTGGTACAACCCATGGACTGCCAGGATATGCTTGAGGTCCATCTTAGTGCTGAGGACTAAAAGGACTTGCAGTTGATAAACAATTACTGCAGCTATTTGCTGCTCCTGATTTGTGACCATCCCTGGCCTCTCTCCTTTAAGCTGTTCTAGCTAACGGGCAGGCACAGGAGAAAACATTCAGGCTTCATCTAATCAGCTTTTTGCCTGAACTTTGTCTCCATTGACCCATTTTCTTCGTTGCTGTAGCAGTAGGAATGGCTGCCTTGTTTAGGGGTTAGGGCCACCTTGGGGCATCTGGCTGTGAGGGCCATGAGAGCGAGCAGCATGGGGTGACTGCCTCCTCCAGCAATTGCAGTGGAGGCTGTGGCACCGGAGCTTGCAGCAACGGCAGCTTTCAAACAGTTAAAACCCATAATTTTAATCTCATATATTTCTAACCTTTTCCCTTTCTGTTTCCTTTTCTGCTGCCTGGATTTCTGCCATCATACTCTCTTTTAAGCTTACAGATTTTGGTAATTCAGTAAAGGTACATAAGCCAATTATGCACAGTGACTTTTTAAAGATGAGCCTGAAATGAATTGTTATGGCATATTCACTGCTGTGCAGGAGATATGAATTTTCTTTTTCATCCATTTCAGGATTCCAGAGCTTATTTCCACCTCCTAAATCAAATTGCGCCTAAAGGGCAGAAAGAAGGAGAGCCTCAGATCAATATTAACATGTCGGGTTTCAATGTAAGTATTCAGGCTGTCGTGTCCTCATGCTGTAGAATCACGAACTACCTGTACCCTATAATTACCCCATGACACCTTGTGTAAAGTATCAGTGGGCATGTGCGCACCTCGGGTATGTGCTAAATGAGTCGTTGTTGCAGCCCTGATCACTACCCACCTATTAACATATATGACTGAGAAATCATATGTGGTTTTGCTCCATTTGGGAGCATGCTGGCTTCTGCTTTTGAACCACTAAGTTCAAAAAGCATAAAAGTTTGAAAGCATCTAAACTTGGAAAGCACCATGCTACGAAAAATACCAAGATAAATGGGGACAATTACATCCACAGCAGTAGGAATTAGCATGCATGCTTCATCTCTTTGATTAGTGATTGATGCCTAATGAAGGTGGGTGGAGTTGTGACATTGCCCCAGGTAACAGTCAGGAGCTTTCCATCTGCTTTGTAGTCTCTTCTCTTCCATGACAGCTCTTGTCCATTGCATCCCCGGCAGGAAAAGGATGACTTGCGGAGAGCGGAGTACATGCTTCAGCAGGCAGATCGGCTTGGTTGCCGGCAGTTTGTCACACCAGCTGATGTGGTCAGTGGCAATCCCAAACTGAACCTGGCCTTCGTTGCCAACCTGTTCAACAAGTACCCAGCACTTACGAAGCCTGAAAACCAGGACATTGACTGGACCCTACTGGAAGGTGATGGCCGTATCAGTCACAAAATTAGCGGGAGGGAAATATCTGAAGTAAGCACTTGTGTCACAAGAGGCTGTGCTGTGCCAGGGCTGGGAAGTTGGTTTTGCCATTTCCTCTGATGGGCAGGAGCACCGCAGTAGTGCAGCGAGACGTTCATGGGAGTGCTAATTGTTGGCAGAACTGGGATTAGGGCTTGGCTGCCTGGCTCCCAGACAGCACTTTACCTAGCACTCGTGTGAAAGACCTTCCTGCTACTTTTTCTTGCAGAAAGTGCAAAAGGCATGCTCTTCTGAGGCCTGGAGAAATCAAACTGATATCCAAAACTAGATATAAGGGCAACCCTCTTCCTCTGAAAAAATTATAGTAGAAAAAAATACCCTTTTCTGCTTGAAAACCTAATTGATGAGCTGTGCCGCTCAAAGCTCCCTGCCATGCAAGGTGGAAAACCCCACGCGGTTTTGAGCTTGCAGAAGTTGCATGAACCTGTTTTCTCTCATCTAGGAGAGACACGTGAGGAGCGGACCTTCCGCAACTGGATGAACTCCCTTGGTGTGAACCCCCATGTAAATCACCTCTACGGGTAAGTGTCAGGCTCTTGGGAGAGACCCAACTAGGTCAGACTAGAGATGTGCCTGCACCGGTGTCCTGTTGCCCACAGTGCCGAGCAAAGAGCTTGAGAAAGGGTGATGGTAGGAAGTGGGAGATGCTCACTGTACCCTCCCTGCAGTCCGTAGCTTAGGGATTTCTGAGCCAGCACTTGGCACACCAGCAATTGGCTTTAAGGGCTGAAGACAGTTTATTTTCCCCTGTAAATTGGTACCCTGACATCCCAATACATTTAGATCTGCTTAAGCAACTGGAACTAAATTTCTTGTCACCTAATTTTAGGGCTTAACCAGGATGACATAGTTAGGAGGCAAGATACTCTGGGTCTCTGTAGTCATTGGAGAGAGGTGGTTTTTATGTAGCAAAATTCTTCCCTGGATCAGTTGCTGATTACTGTTAAAACCTGCTTTAGCTCAGCAGCTACGTGAGCACATTGAGCATGGAGCATTTCTCCTGGCCCGAAAACTACAAAATGTTTTGAATTTTTTTCTTTTTAGGGTTGTTGAAATTGCAGCAACCTATAGAGAGTAGTAATGGTATCACATTCATGATGTCACAAAGTTAGAGTGCATTTAAATCTTGAAACGTTAGGCTTAATCGATGTTTTCCACTTTAGCGATCTCCAAGATGCACTGGTAATACTACAATTATATGAAAAGATCAAAGTTCCTGTTGACTGGAATAAGGTTAACAAGCCTCCATACCCTAAGCTTGGGGCAAATATGAAAAAGGTAAGCATTTCAAAAGATTTTAAAAGAAGCCATGGATACAAAAAAGTCCTATTTGAGACTTCCAGTCAAGTGAGTGTATTTGTGAGTGATTTTCTGTTTAAACTCTTTTCCTGTGTAGCTTGAAAACTGTAACTATGCTGTAGACTTGGGAAAGCATCCAGCTAAATTCTCCCTGGTTGGCATTGGAGGACAGGATCTGAATGATGGAAACCCAACGCTGACGCTAGCCTTAGTCTGGCAGTTGATGAGAAGGTAGGACCCGTCTCAGACATGTAAAAGTTGTGAATGGAGTACAGAATTTGAGAGGGTTTTTTGCCATGAGAGCACTGCAGCACTGGAACAGGACACCCAGAAAGATTGTAAAACCTCTGTCCTTGGGGAGTTTCTGAGACACAGCTGGCAGAGCTGATCCTGCTGCATGTGAGAGGCTGGAGCAGAGACCTCCAGAGAACCTGCTGGTGGATCTGTGAACATCCTGCTGACCAGCATCACCTCTCTTTTGCCTGCTGCTCAAGTCTGGTCCACATGCAGAAACCCTAAGCAGGAACATTTACACAGCTTTTATGTTCTGGCTTTTAATTGGAAATTGAGAAACATCCCAGGGCTGCTTTATAACCCCCTTCTGCATTGGAATAGGGGGAAGGAGAAACTCATTAACAAAGTTGATCATTCTTTTTCTTATCTATTTCTGAAGAATTCTAAGATGATGCAAGTATATAATATATATCTGCAAAATAGCTGCATGGTAACTTCTTATTTGGCACTAGAGGTCAGAATGCTAACTTGTGAGTTGATCCACACCCTTTAGGTAATGTGTTACCCCAATGGAGCAAATGGTCAATGGTGAAATAATTTAACAGGTGTCCTGAGCCCAGGCAATTTTGTGAGCTCATATTAAAGGACTTGAAAGGCTAGAAAGCCTAAATGCTTTAACAGAAATCACACTTCCCATAAGATAGATGATTCTTCCTTTTTGCTAAAGGAGTAAAAAAAAAAAAACCCAAAACAACAACAACAAAAAACCACCAAAAAAACCCCAAACCAAAAGCAGGGCTTGCATTGTATCCTGGCTGCACGCTCACCAGGGCTTTGCCCAGGCTCTGTGCCTAATCTTGTTCTCTCTGCTGGTTCTCAGGTACACGCTGAATGTCCTCGAGGACCTGGGTGATGGTCAGAAAGCTAATGATGACATTATAGTCAGCTGGGTAAACCAGACCCTGAAAGAAGCTGGCAAGTCCACCTCCATCCAGAACTTCAAGGTGCAGGTTCCCCTCTTGCATCTGAAAGGAGAGGGGTGCCCAAAAAGTATTTCCTTGGCTGGAGGAACAGCAGGGGCATCTTGGAAAGGGGTTTAAACGGGACAGGAGTCTGTCTGTGCTGGGAACAAAGTGGCTTCAAGCTACCGGAGAGGAGACTTTTTAGGGCTGCCCACAATGGGGAATAGCGGTGGGGCAAGAGAGCTGATGGGGTGTCAAAGGAGGGGAGGGTGGTCAGGCTCTGGGGCAATGGTGGGGGCTGAGCATTTGTGTGGTGAGCATTTGTGGGTGACTGTTGTCCCTTGGGGTCTGGTCAGCAGGGCAGACCTGCTGCCTGCACATCAGTTACTGCTTTGTATTTTCAGAGCACTTGCAGTAAATTGGAGTAAGGATCTTGTACTATTACCAAAGGAGGAGCAGCAGCTGGTTTTCCCTGTTGTCCAGCTGGGAATAATCACTGACACCGCTGCTTTGAAATGGCTTGTTTAAAGATTGTTTTGTTGCACGTTGCAGAGCAGTTGAATTGAGGTGAGAAGGATGCTTTAAGGATTAGACATTCATCTTTACATATCTGTCCCTGTATTCTCTAGGACAAGACTATCAGCACAAGCTTGGCGGTTGTGGATTTAATTGATGCTATACAGCCTGGTTGTATCAACTATGACCTTGTAAAGACTGGTCATCTATCAGAAGATGACAAACAAAATAATGCTAAGTAAGTTTGCTATCTCAAAAGCTGTTTTGCATTGAAAGAGTGCACCTTCTATGCGCTGACCTTAAGCTGCAAGTGTTTTTACCACAGTTTATTACGGCGGTTTTCAATCTCTTTTAACACTGTACCTTTTAGACAGGCAGCACTTCTTGAAATCTAATTGCTGTCCTTGCCTGTAACGCTGGAGGGAGTGGTTGGCTGGACTCTCTCGCTTGTTCAGAGAAATGCAGAACAGCCCAAGCAGATCTTAGCGATGATATTCTGTTTCCCACCTGTTTGTTCAGGCATGTGAAGTGCTCAGCTGGTGGCTCAGGGTTTTGAAATTGAACCCTTGTATGTCTCATGTCTTGCTGAATCATCATAGGTTGTCAAGTTTAAAGTATGCCCATTAAAAAATGCCATTGAAATGTGTGTTCTGTGACTGTTCTGCTGTGGCAGAATGACAGCAAAGTTTCTTACAGGTAATAGTCTCGCTTGATTATTCTTAAAGAGAAAACAGAAGGGGAAGTGTAAATGTTAGATGATTAATCTTTGGTTATACATGCTATCTATTAGCCCTAACAAATATTAATTACATTTTTTTAACTGTTGGTAAAGTGGGCTTGGCATTCAAAGGTCAATTTGCACATTAAACACACTTTCCTCTACTGTGGAAAAGGAATACAGCAAAAGATCAAAAAAAATTTATAAAACAGATGTGATGTGATTGGACTGTTCCACATTCTGAATCTTAATAAAGAGGATAATAGGTAAAATTGTCTTAGATAGGGCAAGAGCTGACTAGTCATTTATTGGTAGCGGTCTCAGTGCTGACCCGCTTATCTTTCCATGGTGAATAGGTATGCTGTGTCCATGGCAAGAAGAATTGGTGCCAGAGTTTATGCTCTTCCAGAAGATCTTGTGGAGGTGAAACCGAAGATGGTCATGACTGTGTTTGCCTGCTTGATGGGCAGAGGAATGAAGCGAGTATAAAAGGGTTGATCCATGTAAAGAAAAAAAACCAAAACACAACAAAAACCCAACCTGCCACCCTGGGTGCATAAGTAGCAGATCAGCTGTGATCATGTTGAAATGCTGTTGGCCTAGGAACTGTTGAAGTTCAAAGGACTTTGTTTTGCTTTGCAAGACAAACTCTTACAAAAATTCTCAGGGAGAGGAGTTTTAACCTACAGACGTGCTCTTTTCCCAAAGGAAAGTTTAACTTAACAAGAGCTCACAGAAATGCATTCATAACAGACCTGCATCTTGCAATACTGCTCTGGAGCTGTTTTCACTCCATTATTTCTCAGATACTTGGTGTGTGTTTTTTTACCCCTGAGGGCTATAAGGTGGTTGGTATGAGTTGTAATGGAAACAAATCTAATTTCTATCTGCAATCCAGTTTAATTTCTGTCATACGGTCCAAGCGTATTCCAGATTTGACCACTTCCTTAACTTTGCAAATAAAGCTACAGTACAAGTTGGGACCTGCAGGCCAGCTCGCAATGCTAAATGAGAAATGTATAATTAAGAAGATGGATCTTCCTCTGGTATTCTGTGTACATGGTGCTTTTTTATACATCTAACTATTTTGATTACTTTACAAATAAAGCATGGCAGTTTTTCTCTTGCTGCTTATAAAAAGGGGGGGGGGTTGTCTTTTTTTTTGTTTGTTTTAAAGTTATACAATATATGAGAATACCACCATCCTTGGACCTCTTGCAGTAACATTTGATATCATGTTGCTGATGGCACAGTTACACCTGAGAATGGAAGTGAATGCATTTTTGTATGCATCTTGGTTCAGTTCTGTGCACCTAGAAAATAATTTTTACAAAAATCTGCATGAAAACTATAACTTTTTTATTTAAAATGCTGTTGGATATAAAACCATACTACATTGTGGAGAGATTTGTGCAGGGAAGAGGCAAATGTTATGAACAGCAGGGTTCAATAAACTGAACAGCAAATGTGCTGGAACACAAAACTATTTTTACAGATAAAAGGAAGCATTGTTGCCAAAGAAGGAAGATGCTATATCCATAGGATTTAATATTATCTTGCTTTGGCAAGCTGTTTGCTATATTTTGAGATCATATTGCTATTCCAAGCTATTCAAAGTGATGTAATATGGTGGCAAAGCATTAGTTGAAATAAAAACATTTAAATACGCCCTTCTCTCCTTATTTACAGAAACCCACCATGGTGACCTGTCCTCAGCTGCTTTTAGCTTTGTTTTGGTTGAACTTTTTGTTTTGTTTTGATCTGTAAGATACCCCAGAATCGGGGTGTGCTTCAAGAGCTCTTGTTTTCTAAAATGGGCACTGGCAGTGCAGTTATTCTCAACCTGCATTTTAGTGAGGCTTTGCCTTTGTGGTAGCTTCTGTAAAACTTTGCTCTTGAAGTCTTGCTGTGTGCCCAGTGATGGTGTCTGCGGGTGCAGGAGAAGAACCCATTAGGGCAAAACCCATAAGGAGGAAGAAAAGTTGTTCCCTGTGCCAGGGACATGGTGCTGGGGCTTGTTTCCAGAAACCACAGGTCTGGAGGCGTAGTGGTAGCTGACACAGGTCTGGCATGATTTGAATCTCTAGGTGCTGTGGTGGGGGAGGGGATGTCCAGCAGCCACCAGCTGTTGCGGGGGAATTTGCCTACTCACGGTGGGTGCTGGAGGGACATGGTGGTCTCAGTGCACCAATTCCTTCAATCATGCAACCTATGGGTGAGAGCCTGGGCATCTCATGAGCTTTGTCAAAGCAGTGGCCTGACAGTGCAGAAGTCCCCAGAACCACCAGTGACTTTGGTGAAAATCAGGAACAATTTGTGTGAGACTGGTGTCGTGTAAACAAACATGTGTGACCTTAACTACATAAACCTGGTTTGGGTTGTCCCCCTCCTGACCTATCTGGAATGATTTTTTTTTTTCCTCCCCCCAGTGGTGAAAACAGGTAGGTGTGTTTGTCCAAGAGGCATGTTGCAGCTTGTCTGCCAATGGAATGGGGATGAGTTTGTGGATCAACCCAGATTACAGGTTGGTGCCCAGCCTCCTCTTTGGACATCATCTGGGGCAAACAGGGTGGCACAGCTGTGGGTTTAAGCCACTTCAAAACTCCCACAAGCCAAATGCTTGGAGGAGCGTGGGAATCCAACTACCAAACGTGTCATTCCCCATCCCATGCTCCAAACCATCCTATGGTGTGAAGGTGCTGGTGTGAAGGAGCTCTGTTCCAATGCTACATTGTCAGGGCTTCTGAACCATGTACGTGGTTATATCCTCACTTTTCTTTTTAAAGCAAGGAGGGGGAAAAAAACCCCAAACCCAAGCCCCTCTTACTGTGATCTTGTGTCCTTCATGAGAGACTGCTGCAGAAGCAGATCCTGCTGGGAAGTGATTTCTGTTGAAGTAGATGTTACACAGATCATCTGGAGCCCATGGTAAGAATCGCATGGCTTCTCTGTTCCCCTCTTCAGGTTTGTCAGGTAATTAAGTGTAATCATATTGGTAAGATTATTTGGGGCTCACAAGGCTCTGCCTTGGCAGTGCGGTGGGGTGATGTGGGTGTCTGCCTGTGCCAGATGAGTCCCTGGTGACGCAGGTGATGCGCTGCAAACACACAGGTCGTGCAGTAGAAGCTTCCACCCCATGAGAGATTTTTTTGGCCGACCAGATATCTGCAAGGGTCCCCTGTGTAGCAGCAGGCAGTGAATGTGTCTCTAGCATAGGAGCGACAGAGAGGAGCCTGGGGCTGGGGTGCCATCCAGGGGCGACCGCTCGGTACTACAGCCAGCTGCACCCGCGGGGCGAGCGCTGCCCGGCAGCGAGCAGTGCCCGCGGGCCGGGTCCTGCCTGTACGGGCCTGCGGGGGGACCTGCTCAGGGTCGGGCGGCCGGGGGAGCGTGGAGGTGGTTTGCAGCGTGGAGGACGGGGAATCACGCCTGAAAACGTGGAGTGCTGTGGTGCTTTGGGAATTGTAAGTTTGGGACAGAAGAGTGTGGAGATGCAGCTGCTTAGAGAAACTTTTGGGTTTAGTGCTTGAAAGATTATCTATTTCTCTATTTTCCTTGCTTGGTTTGAAAATGGTGGTTGGAGTGAGATGTTGCCTCCTTCTCAGCCCCCTTTCTCTGGTCAGAACTCTTCCTGTGCCCTTCCTGCAGCCGGTGCTTCTGGGCTGCAAGCCACATGTCACCTTTCCTCATCTGTAATGGACAGATGCAAATCCGCTATTCGGTGCTGGACCTTCAAAGCACGTTGAGAGGCTGGTGCTGCTGAGAGCACAGCAGGGAGCATTCTGTTAAAAGCAAAGGAGGAGCACGTTTATTTGAAGCAGCAGCTTCTTCTGTACTGTTATACCTCGTGTGGGCTTCAGAGATGAAAGCTGATATGAGGGCTAGTGAGTGAGAGGGACTTAATTTTTCTATGTGTAGAGGATGAAAACAGGGCAGGTGAAAGGGAGGAGTTTGGCAGGGAGCTGGACAGGGGCTGCTGTACCTGAGAGGAGACATGCAGGAGTCCTGGCTGCTGCAGGGGACAGGGCATGGGATCCGATGGCACCAGCTGGGAGTGCTCGCTGCTCACAGAGTGTTGGGAATGCCAGCAAAGCCTCTTGGTGATTTATTGCACAAAGTCTCACTGTACAGCCAGCTGGGAACTTTCCACTGGTACAATTTTTTCATAAGAAAATATATAAACAAAGCTTCTCACAGGAAATCGCATATATTTTCACTGAAGATGGAGTGATATACCATAAATAGAGTCACATTCATCCTGCTGAAACAGTGGTCTAGTGATTTATAGCACTGGCTGGAGTTATAGTGTAATTACAGTCAAAATTCTTAGACTTTGGAAGTGACCACATGTATCTGTCTTTTCTTATCGCTGCTTTATCGTAGTACAGAATAAGCAATTTAGTTGCACTCCTGTTGGGTGTTTAACAAGGTGGTGGTTTAAAAATGGAAGGAATATTTTCTGCAAGCATCCAGAGGAGACAAGACTTTCCTTTATATAAACTTTTCACCAATTTATATTTTTCAATGGAAAACATCTAATTTTGTAGAGAGTTTAAAATTTGCTGAGGTGGGTTTTGCTTGCTTGTTTTTTAACTTCTACCTTTTTCTATTGCAGATCACTAGCACAGAGGAATGCAAAAGCAAGAAACAAACTGGAGATTTTTTCCACTACCTCCCAAAGTACGTGAAGCTGAGGAAGGTGAGGATGGTGCTGAATGCACAAACAAAATGTAAGCAAAAATGTATTGACCATTGAATAGTTTGCACAAACCTAATCATAAATCTGATAACCAGGAAGATGTGGCATGTGTGGTTTTGTTGTGCAGCCCCAGTTTGTCCCTTCACTGGTGCAACAGTGAAGGTTGGTCTTACTCCGCACTCCACGCCAGGTTTCCCTTGTCAAAATGTGCTGGTTTGTGTGTTTTCAGCACTAAGCAAAGGTTTGTTTCTCTCTTACTTCTTAACAGCTTGGGGTAATTCCTCTTACGGACAGGGACGAATGTGGTGTGTCTGACACATGTTCTGTTACTTCCTTCTGTGAGTGCTCAGTAAACGTTGGGCATGTCTTGTGGCAAGTGTTTATACAGTGATAATTCCTGAAAATTTTGTCACCTTTCTGCAATGTTATCTAAGTGCTCTTGTTTTTAGAAATCAGGTGAGAAATAGTCATTGAAAGCATCTCAGAGAAAAAGCCAAAGAACGGTAAAAGCCAATGTTCCTTAAACCTGGCAGTGCTGCCATCAGCCTGCATGGCCAATGGCGACGTCAGAGCAGTGGAGGCGGCTGTGGTCGGCAGGGGCTCTGCTCACTGTGGCTTTAGGAATTACTAAATTCCTGAAGTCTCCTGAAGGTGGAAAACAAAGAGACACCATGAGGCACAAATGCTGTCTGTGCAGATCATGCCTTCTGTGCGCCGGCAGCCAAAGCCAAGGGAAGACCATGCTAATTCTGCAGGACAGGTCTCTGTGGGCAGACTTACTCACTCTACCTATGGTGCAATTTAATCTCTGCAGGAAATCCATATCTGCGAAGTGCAAATACCCAGCATTGACTGTCCCTGGTGCCTGAAGGACAGGATTTGTCATCACGGTTACTATTGAGCACCAGACACCTTGGTTGAGCATCGGCAAATGGTGCTGCTGATTCTGGAGGCTGTGGGGCTGCTCCTGCAACCCAGCATGGGGAAGTGCTTCTGCAGAGCAGAAAGGTTTTCCCCTGTAAGGGGGTCTGTGCCAGGCAGAAGTTTAGCCCAGCAAGTTGTGTTATCTGGCCAGGAACACGTTGCAAGTCAATAATGGTGTAAAGGAAAAAGCATCCAAAAAAACTTAATATTTCTGGATATGACTGCATCCATGGACAAGGGAAGAGCTACGGATGTCATCTATCTGGACTTTTGTAAGGTCTTTGACACCATCCCCCACAACATCCTTCTCTCTAAATTGGAGAGATATGAATTTGATGCATGGACTGTTCAGTGGATGAGGAATTAGTTGGATGGTCACATCCAGGGGGTAGTGGTCAATGCCTTAATATCCAGATGGAAACCAGTGACAAGCGGTGTTTCTCAGAGGTCTGTATTGGACCAGTACTGTTCAATATCTTCATCAATGACATAGTGGGATCAAGTGCACCGTCAGCAAGTTTGCAGACGACACCAAGCTGAGTGGTGGGTCGACACGCTGGAGGGAAGGGATGCCATCCAGAGGGACCTTGACAGGCTGGAGAGGTGGGCCCACATGAGATTCAATAAGGCCAAGAGCAAGGTCCTGCGCATGGGTTGGGGCAACCCCAGGTATCAACACAGACTAGGTGTAGAATGGATTGAGAGCAGCCCTGAGGAGAACGACTTGGGTGTGTTGGTGGATGAAAAGCTCAACATGAGCCGGCAATGCACGCTTGCAGCCCAGAAAGCCAACGGTGTCCTGGGCTGCATGAAAAGAAGCGTGACCAGCAGGTCGAGGGAGGTGATCCTACCCCTCTACTCCACTCTTGTGAGACCCCACCTGGAGTACTGCGTCCAGCTCTGGGGCCCACAACGTAAGAAGGACATGGAGCTGTTGGAGAGGGTCCGGAGGAGGCCATGAAGCTGTTAAAAGGGCTGGAGCACCTCTCCTGTGAGGACAGGCTGAGGGAGCTGGGGTTGTTCAGCCTGGAGAAGAGAAGACTCCATGTTGCAGCCTTTCAATACTTAAAGGAGGCTTATCTTTTTAGATGGGGACAAAACTTTCAGTAGGGCCTGTTGCGATAGGACAAAGGGTAATGGTTTTAAACTGAAAGAGGGTAGGTTTAGACTAGATATAAGGAATAAATCTTTTACAATGAGGGTGGTGAAACTCTGGAACAGGTTGCCCAGAGAGGTGGTAGATGTTCCATCCCTGGTAATATTCAAGATCAGGTTGGACGGGGCTCTGAGCAACTTGATGTAGTTGAAGATGTCCCTGCTCATTGCACGGGGGTTGGGCTAGATGACCTTTAAAGGACCCTTCAAACCCAAACTATTCTATGATTCTGTGTGGGCTTGAGGAAGGCTGTGCCTTTGAACCCACGCTGCTGAAGCATGTACAACTTCTCTGCATTGGTGTACCACCATGGGACACTTATTTACCAGTTTCACAGAACTGAGTGGGATGTTTGGAGTGGCTGTGCAGTGAGTGAGGGTGGAGATGAGACTGTGATCCGTATTTAATCACTGAAGAGAGAGGGGTGTAGTTTAACTTCTTATACTGTAGATGAGATTCATCCCATGTGGCTGCTTGTGGCTCTGGTGCGGCACACAGCTGACACGAGAGCTATCTAGTGGAGCATCACATAGTCTGCAGCAGGACTTAGGCTGTTTTTAATATACCCGCAGAAACAGAAAATTCCTTTTGGGAGAATAGAGAAGGCTAATCGGGGGGGGGGGGGAGGAAAGAAAGGTGAATACTGCTGTGATGGAGGCATCATGATGACCTGTAAGTGTCTCCCAGCAGCTGGAGGGAGGCAGCTTGGGAGTATGGCACTGGTGCAATGCCATGCCAGAGCTTGTCGACAGAATGCAGGGAGACACAACTTGTACGGACCATCCTGAGACAAATGAGGTCTTTGCAGGGGTAAATGCAGACCCGTGTTAGATGAGGCTCAATACTGCAAGGAGTAGCTGAGCGATAAAATGTTTTACTTGGTGACATTTTTGCTCACTCCTTCAACACTGTCTCATATTCTAAGAGCAAAGCATCTCATGTGCCAGCTGTGGGAAGCTACCATACATTCACAGAGATGCTGATGGACGTAGCCTTTTCTGGGGACTCCAGATGTGCTGGAACACATGCAGTTTATTCCTACTTCAGCAGTACTCACAATATCCCCAGTGCGAGCTGAGCGCAGGAAGGCAGCCCTTCCCCAAGAGATCTCACGTGGCTGCGGTCAGTCAGGAAATGGGGAGGACAGAAGCTGTGGTGGGGCCACGCTTCCCAGCCCCATGTCACCCAGCACAAGCCCCAGCCCTGAACTTGCTAATGTGAGCTTCTCCTCTGCATGTAAACGTTACATTGACTTTTGATATTAGCATTTCAGATTTGAGCATTGTGCACGAATGAAAGCGTTTATTCCTATATAATAAAATCCCTCTATTTCCATATAAAATCTACCTGTAATGAAGAACATTGTTCACAAACAAATAGTAAGAAAATAAATAAATGGCCTCCACTTTAAATATTGTCAAAATGTGGCCATGGAGGCAACCCATCCCCTCACAAAATACCACGTGTGGCAGACAAATGCCAGCAGGATGACCTCGCTGGGGAGAGCGGGGGGTCTGGGAGCCATGCTGGTACCAGCCACCCTGCACTTGTCTTCACTTGCCAGCTCAGGTGGCACCATGCAGTCCATCAGGTCCCCTGGATGGGGGACTTCGAGCGCTGTGGTGTTGTGAGAGCCCAGGAAGGCACAGTGCAGCCCTTTGATCGCTCCCCTGCGTGTTGCAGTCCACCGCCAGAACCAAAGCATCTTGCAGTCACATTTCCAGGGGTTGTGGGATAAAAACATATACTTCAGTTTTGGCAGTTCAGCGAACAAGCGGATAGGGAGGGAGCTAAGGTTGTTCTTGCTCAGGTGAAGGAAGTGCAGCTTGTTTAAGTACAAGAAAGCAGAGTCTGAGATCAGGGAGATCTGGTTGTTGTTCAGGTACAAGTTTCTCAAGCTCAGCAGATGTCTGAAGGTGCAGTCAACAGCAGTGATTCTGTTGGCTTCAAGGTGCATGGTCTTGAGCTGGATCAACCCATCGAAAAGCTGATTAGGCAAATCAGCGATGAAGTTGTGTCCTAAATTTAACACGCTCAATCTGAGAAGCTTCTTAAAAGCGCCATTTTGAATGATCCATATCCGATTCTTCCTCAGATTCAGATCGTACAGGGTTTCCAGGTCCTTCAGGGAATCTCTGCCAATGGCTTCTATGTGGTTGCCCTCCAGGGACAGCCTTGTGAGGCTGGAGAGATTCCTAAAGGCTTGGGGGACATACCGCATGTTATTGGAGGCTAAATCAAGCCTTTCTAAAGAAGGTAGGTGTGAAAATAGAAGTGGGTGGATTTCGAAGATGTTGCAGTGGGACAAATCCAGGCTGATGAGGTTTAATAGTCCTCTGAAAGTGTTTGCGTGCAGGTAGGTGAGACGTGAGTTCCTGCTGAGGTGCAGCTCTCGCAGCTTGCTGAGAGCGTGGAAGGTCCCTGGCGACAGGAAAGTCAGATTGTTTCCATCTAGCCAGAGGCTGTGGAGGAAAGTCAGGTTTCTGAAGGTATTGGTTGTGAGAATCCGCAAATAATTATTGGAGAGGTTTAGAGAGACAGTAGATGCTGCTATTTCTCCAGGGAGGGCTCTCAGTCCTGCTCTGCTACAGTGGATAATCTCTTCAGGTGCACATTTGCACATGCTTGGGCATGTATCAGAGATATTCAGACTCAGTCCAGCCTTTGCACAAGTAAATATAAATATAACAAGAAAGAACATGACCAGCCACAAGTCAGCCACCACATCTAATACCTGATGGATAGTAGAGAAGGAGGCAAGAAAAAGAGCATGTACCTTTTGGATAGGTGAACCGCAAGCATTGCAGCGTCGGTTGGGCTGTGCTTTTAGTGCACAGTGAAAATAAATTACTTGGTTCTTCCTGCTGCAGACCAATGGGGATCAAGTCTTTAGGCAGATAAAAGCTGATTAAATGCCGCCCTGCTGTAAAGAGCATTACTGAGAGGCAGGGAGATTTCTCAGCTGAGCATCACGGTCTGACAATGGCTTTTCCCACCTCCTGCCCTCCATAAACAGCAGCAGGTAACAGACTTCCCTCGAGATCTGTCCAGGAGAGGCTCATACTCCTGGGTTGATCACTGTTCCAAGGATCTGCTTGGCAGTTTGCGCAAAACTCCTCTGTTTTGGAGGGGCATTTTTGTATTTTTCTCCAGTTAGGGCTTCAGCAAAGGCAGCTGAGAGCAGCTCTGCCACCCAGATGTGAGATGGGGGCCTCTCACCCTGGTGCGGCTACACATGCTGCAGATGCCTCAGGCTCACTCAGGCTGTGATCTGGATGCTGAGGAAAGAGCCGCGACTGAGCCCTGAGCACAGCCCTGTCAATGACTGTGACTCCTCTGCAGTAAAACGGGACACTGCCAGGAGCTGTGCAAGCCTCCCACTCCCTGCCAGCCCGGAATGTGCAGGGGAGTGCTGTGTCCTGGTGGACCCTCTTCTCGGGATAAGCCCTGAGCCATCTCTGAGTGGTAAAAGATGATCCCCGTGGGCAAAACGCAGAGCACCCCAGGGGCGCGCTGCCTGTCTCCAGCAGGTCTGAAGATGTCACTGAGCAGCTGGAGCTGGGCTTGGGTCCCTAAAAGCCCATGTCCTTGGGGCCCTCCCTGGTTTTCATCCTGTACCCAGAGTGCAAAGGAAAAGTGCAGTCGGGGAGCTGATTGATGCACCCAGCAGCCAGGGATCAGCAATCTGCAGGCTGATTATTTTGCTTACGATGCCAAGAGCACTAGACCCAGGCCTTGCAGCTGACATGTCAGCAGAGCAACCAGTGACACAGTTGCTGCTCTTGTTTTTTTTTTTTCCCCTCTTAATTTTTGTTTTCCCGCTCACTTCTATCTGCTGGAGTTCTCATGTTTTTGATGAGTTTGAAGCACCTTCTCTCAGCCCCATCTCTGCAGGTGCATTTCCTTGCTCTAAATTTCATGGTCTATGTCAGCTTTTTTCTTTTTCATGTTTTACAGATTTGGGTTTCCTTTCTCTCCCCTGCTCCACTAGCTGTCCAGACAGTGGCTAAAAACCAAGTATATGATATGCCCAACAGTATGTGTGAATTGGAAAAATCTGCAGATCCATTGTCTTCTCGGCAGAAGCAGATTATGTTTCCTGTGCTGTTAAATCACTGTGTTGGCTTCAGCTAGTTCTGTTTTCTTCTTCATTTTTTCAAGCAACAACCCCCTCAAAGAACAGCTTCTCCCTGTAAGCTTGGCTGGGATGGCTGCGTTGTGTAATGGAGACCATCTTCTAGCTGTAAACAACATCATTCATTTAGTTAGACAGGCTTTGCTGCAGTGTTACTAGGGGCCAAAAGCTGGTTTTCACCCTGAGAGCAGTGGTGATGGCACCTTGCCAAGGAGCCCCGGAGGAAGGTGGAAACATGCACTGCTCGCCCCATCCAACTACTCACGTTTGGGGCCACACTGAAGGTTTTGGTGGGTGAATCTTTGTTTTCTGTATTCCTGGCTCAGCTGGGACTGCTCCTTTGAGGATATCACTTTGGAGTGGTGTCCTGCTGATGGGATCTCCGTGGTGTCTCTTACCTCCTGCTGCAGCACAGCTGTGAATATCCATTGCTCCATAACTTTGTCCATGTATCCCTGTGAAGGAGACAGATTTCTGTTGGTCTCTGTGCAGGATGAGTGAACTGCTCTTTGTCTGCTAGGAATGGTCTCACCTCTAGCTGAAGTTTTGTAGCTCAGGCTGAAGATGGATCGCTTGCTCTAGTGTCCTTTTTATTCTACACAGGCTTTATTTCTGGTTGTAATTCTAGCAGTGTTGCCATGTTCTAGCCCAGTGCTCTCTCTAATTCTCCTTGATTTCATGTTGGAAATTTTCAGAGACCAAAAGCATGCAGCTCTTAGAGCTCATCATTGCCAGATGTTGCTTAACTGGACTAAAACATAGTGGTGAAACAGGTCCACAGAGCTGCAGAATGTCTCCTTGCTTCAGAGCCTGTAGGCCCAAGGAAGCCTGTAAGTATCAAAATGATCAGATTTTTACACCTTGTCATGGGTCTCGCAATTCCGGGTGCTCCCTGTAACATTTCCATGAAGCACAGGGGGTGGTAGCTGCCTTGCCAGGATTTCGGATGAGGCTGCTGCCTGGGCCACACTTACTAGTGACAGCTTTGGTTGCAGCTGCCCTTGGGGTGGAAGCAATGCAGCGGTGTACCATCACTCAACACTTTAGAGAGCTAAACTTTTGCTGGGGGCAGACTGTTGATCAAGATAATGATCATGGGTATATCCTGTGTGTGCTGCAGTGCCCGGTGCTCCTTTGCAAGAAGCACTCCACATTGCCTGTCCGGTTTCTGCTTCCTGAGCATCATCGCTGCAGTCAGCAGTAGCTAGCATCACTACCACATCAGATGCTACAGAGACAAGATATGGTTCTTGAGAAGAACAACCACATGAATTTTCTCCCTAGCTACTTTTTTGACAAATACTTTCCCACTACAGTCCATTGAATTATGAGCATTCAGCTCGTGGGCTGTCTTTTTGAGGCTCAGCTCTTTGTGCTCCACATGCAGAGATTTTGGTTGTCTCGCTCCATCTGCTGGGAGAGTTTTCTTGAGCGCATCGTGTTTTGGCTCAGGTGGCTCATCCTTCCAGCTTTAATGGAAAGGCTGAGACACTGCAGGTCTTCTGTTAAAATGTATTCCACCTATGGCATGACCATGATTATATTTTGTCTTCAGTCACTGATTTAGCTGATATTTGGGATTTATAGCCCAGCAGACCCACTTCAGAAATTGTTTGTAGCTGATGTCAAGAGCCTTGCCTAATATTGTAGATTTTAAGGAGCTATATTCTCTTTACAGGATCAAGGTTTGATACAAGCAGTCCAAACATCCACTTTGGGATGGTCTTGCTAGTCTAAAGAGTTAAAGAAGCAAGCTTTGCTCTCTTTAAACTTTCTGGTGGGTAAAGGTGGAGTGAGCAGAATCACTTAATAGTTTGTTGATAAAAGAAGGATTAAAGAAGCTGGAATACCCAAGTGGTAGGAATACTCTTACTTCCCCAAAGCTTTATCTAGCTGATGAACTCTCTTTCATGTGTATCATCTCAGCATTTTTGGTACATAAGAGAAATTCCTGACAAAAACACTTAAAAAGTGGGAAATGATGCTTGCAGTGACTACAGTTCAAAACAGCAAAGGAAGAAAGATTTTTATTTTTAAAAGATCTCTGGAAAGAGACCCCCTGGGTACTCTGTAGCTCTATAAAACTGGACATGGAGTCCTAGCTGTTCCTAAAAAATCACTATGAGACCCTAAAAAGAAATGTGAAGTATGCTCCCATACCCTTTAAATGCTGGGTTATATATGCATATATTAATACTAATAAAGCAGAAGTTAGACAGGAGGGAGCTCTCTCCCACAAGCTGTGGGCATCAACATCTTGACTTCTGCTGGTCATCACAGCAGCTGGTCTGGGAGAAGTGAGCAGGAGAAAATCACCTGTCATGAAAAATTGTTCTTTATGAAAGGTGAATGTGGGTTCCCATTGCAATCTGGCTGAGCAGGTCTCAGCTGCTGAAATGCTGTGCTTCGGCCACAGCAGTGTCAGCGGGATTTGGGCTCTATGCCCGTTGTGGGCAAGCCCTGGTGCCTGGTGGTTTATCGTTATCTGGGGCCATGGCTTGAAGCCGTGTGCACTCAGGAACGGAGCTCTGGCCGAGTGCTGCAGTGCTCCCTTTGAGAGTGGGCAGCGGTGCCAGAGCGCGTGTGCATCCGCTGCCTTTAATAGCAACAAGGGCAGCATGTTTTCAAAGTCATTTATGTGCTTGTTTTCTTTACTACTTTTAGTAACTTGTAAAATGCTTATGGCCAATTATTTGAACAAACAATGTCATGGAAGATAATCTTAGTCTTGGCAATGCTATCGGCTGGACACAAACATCTCATAAAAGAAATGCTCTGGAAAAGTTTTCTGCATGCTGGAGGTGGAAAGGGTGTCTTGCTTGCTTCCAAACTGCCTGTGCCACACTCTAGACACTGAACTGCTACAAAACCTGACTTCTTCCTGCAGGTAAATGGGACCAGAGCTTTCTGATACCCAGACGGGTCCTGGCTGGGATGGCTCTTGTGTTCACCGCTGCTGCAAAGTGGAAACGTAGGGCTTTCCTCAGGCCTGCTCAGTGCTTCCATGTGGAATTGTGGCTTCAGGAGGGAAAGTGAAACACTGACCAAGGTCTTCCCTTTAAAAAAGCCTAGTAGTTCTCCTTCCTGGCCAAAACACTGGGCTTGCAGACACTCACTGTCAGAACTGATCATGCTTCAGAGGTACGTGAGACGGCGTTAAGACCCAGCATGCCAAGGCTCAAACCACGGATGCTGAGTGTGAGCGGGACTTGCTGCCTCGGCCATCAGTTTTCAACTGATTGCTGCTCGCAACAGCTCTCCTCCCTAAAGCCCCAAAAAGCATGCGAGAAAGCAGCCTTCTCTGCAGGAGTGCTCTGGGGCTGGGGAACGACGAGGGAGATGATACTTCAATCTTACTTGCAAGACTGAGTAATTAATCCCTACAGAAACCTTTAAACAAACAAATGCGGGAACGAGGAATGCATATAAAAGTTTATGGAGTGCTGGGAGAACTCGGCTGCAGGCAGGACGGTTTCAGTGCCTGTGTACAAAAGGCCTGTCGTTCGGCACAATGGAAATCATCACTGACGTGGTGGAGTGTGGGTGCTGGGTCCCCAGCTCCTGCTGCCAGCCCCGGGACCAGGTAGTCAGGGCATTCTGCTGTAAATCAGCACCAAAGGGCTCAGAGCCATACTGACCTATGTTGGGTTATGCATCCTGGGGAACACATTTATGAGAGATTTTTTTCCCCTCTTGCTTTCTCAAAAAGAAGAAATCAAGCCCATGAATACAGTCTGCATCTGGATCCCACATTGCTTTGAGGATTTGCAGGCTGGCAAGGTTTAACCTCAAGAGCTGGCTTCACAGTCTGCTGGCACAGTTGGATATGCTGCCTGTTCAGAATATTCCATCCCTGACAGCAGCACTTCCTTGCAAAAACCAAGACCTAGAACTCGGGGAGCATGAATCCATTATTTTTTTGCACAATTGATCAGAAGTTGCTATTTGAATTGTGGGTGTTTGTTTTGGTTTTTTGGGTTTGGTTTGGGTTTTTTTTTAAACACTTCTAGTGACCGCTTTTGGTACGCGGGCTTGAGAATGGAAAGGTAAACCTGAGTGCTGTATGTGGATATGCAGCAAACATTCTTGCTTCTCTTTATGATTTTTTTCCCTTGGTATAAAAGGCATGCATAAAATACTTCCCCAAATGCGTGCCCCAGGAAGCACTAACTCCTCACCATTTAACATCAAACAGGTCGTCTTGTGGTGAAAACTCCCAGCTTTCGTAACTTTGCAGCCAGATGAATGGTAAAAAGGCTGAAGACACTGCGCCTGCACTGAGCTGTGTGCTGGGCTCTAATGCAGCAGATCCATGTGCTGGATTTACCAGCCTGGCTGTGGACAAACATGTCCCACGAGCTCAGGGGGCATTAGCTCAGCTGCAGCACCACATGGCACAAGTATGGCTTGTGCATGGACAACTTGGGCATCCGTATCAGGTGTACCTTCTGTTTCACAGCCATTCATGTACAGGCAATGTCAGAAATAGCGGGAGGAAGAAAGAAGTAGTGGGGGGAATAGAAGAGGGAGGGGTTTTGTACATTGGCTAAATGGTGCTTTGGAGTGAGAACTTAGGGTCAGATAAGGAATCAGATGCATTGAGCACTGGCGGGGGTAAGAATGGGAGCAGGATTTGGCAAAGGGCAGCCTGAGGGATGACCCCCCTCTTCTGCTAAGAGTTATGAACCCAGCACAAAGTTTCAGTTTTGGAGGTAGAACAGAATAGACAGTCAGTATGTGTGGGGATCAAAAGTGCATCTGGAAAGGAAAATGTTATATTTAAACCTAAACAATTTGTGTTTGTTATCTTTGCAAAATAAACATTCTCATGCATTTGACATTTTCCCCTGCGTACAAAGCATGCTAGGTGTTTGACAAAGGAATGGGGCAAGATCTTTCACTGGTTGTTTGTGTGTAAAGCAAGCAGCAGCAAGAATTTCTGGCTGAGGGTGTCCTGTCACATACTGTTAGTAAAAAATTGAATACATATGGGTCAGAGTGAGTGCTGATATCTCAGGTCACTCACCCGAGAGCCAGCAGTCCTCTGGACCTGAGGCGGGGTATGTACAGGTGCATTTCTTCTCCTTTGTAGAAGGACATGTCACCTCTGCATTTGCACGTCCCACATGCCCCTGCTGACCTGCTTGGTAGATGTTTGAAGAAAGAACAGAGTTTTTGCAGCGTGTCTCTAGGAGGTGCATCATCTGTTTAACACCTCTTGAGCAAAACAAGTCTCCTGCTAGTGGTTGTGTTATGTGGGAACTGAGTGCCAATCTTCAATCTTAGAGCTTTTTGGTTAAGTTTTTACTTTTTCAGCCCCCAAGCTATTATGGATGTTAGTGTTTCCTTTACAAATGTTCTTTATTTTTTGTTGAGCAATGCAAATTTCAGTGGTTCCAGGGCGTCTTCTCTCCTTCTCTGCCTTTTCCATAACAACCTCAAATGAGAGTGGGGAGGAATGAGTGGGAAAAGGAAGAGGAAGGGATGCCCCAAAATCAAACTAAACATTTATGGAATGGGTGAGTGTGTGCATTGGGGATGTTCATATATATCTCGAGATAACAAGGATGTGCTGACATGTGTGTTGTCTAACTCTAACTGTGACACACAGTGCTTGAGCCTTTGGGACAGATGAGGTCTTCCATCCTGTGCAGTGATTTGGTACTACCCTCACTCAAGATACCTGTGATGTTTGGGTCTGTTTCTGTTTTATCGGCTCTCAGCATGTCATTTCATTGAGCAATTTCAGCTTTCTTTCCCTTCCAGTGTTTGCCCCGAGCACAGGCACTGGGCATGCTTGCAGCCTGACAGTCCTGACCACTGACTGCTTTGTCATTGTGTCTGTGAAGCTGCACTGTGATAAATAGAAATGCTGCATGGGCTTCCCCATTTTTAAATAACCCAGTTTCCTCTTGCACAGAAAATGCCAAGAGCTGGACTCTTAATATGAGATAGATAAAGCCAAAAGCTGCCAAGGAGTCCTCTCCCTGCCTTAAGAAATAGTGCTCTCCTCCAGGGGATGTATATGAGTTTGCTGATGAGCTTTTCCAGCATGCTCTTCAGCTCTTTCTAGGTCAAAGATACAGCTGGGCAGAAAGGTGAGTTTGTTCTCCACAGCCTGCTGAGTCCTGAAGATGCTGGTAAAAGGCTCCTTTCCCTGTTCATCTCTCTTCTGGGTCACCTTGGTGTAAGCAGAGCTGGTTATAGACCCTGTGATGCCTGTTGCCCCTGGTGCGCTGCTGCACAGTCCCAAAACAAGGCAGGCACCAGGGTTCCCCCAAGCCACCACGGTTGGATACCCCTCACTGCAAGGCTCGGCCAGTGCTCAAAGAATGGGATGAGCTTGGGTCCAGCCCCAGCTGGTGATGGACAGCCAGCCAGCAGCACCTGGCTGGGGCAAAGGGACATGTCACTGGCAAGGACTTCTGTGGTTGCTTTGCACGTGCAGCTTTGCCTGGGGAGCACAACACACATGTCCCCAGTAGATGGGCTGCTACTGCAGAAGAAGATCACAGTCAGGGCATCAGGGCAAAATGTTTAAGGCTTACGGATGCTTACTTTGCCCCAGTGCTTATCCTCCAGCAGCTTCCTTGGAGCTCCTTCCAGGGAGAGGAGGCTGGAACCAGGCGGAGCATGACACGAGGAAGAAGCAGACATAAAAACTCCATTTTCTGTGAATGGGAAGTTGGTGTGAGCATGCAGCCTTGCCGATCTGCTCTCTTTGGTCGTGTGCTACCTCAGTGAAGCCTCAGAGCCAAGCCTGCTCTCTGCCACGTGGATTTGTCCTGCTGCGCTCCTTGGTTCGAGCAGTGTGCGTACCTTTGCAAGGACGTGAGCAGTGACTTTCCTGTCCTCTTGACTGGGAGAGAGGATCTGCTCCCTTACACAGGCAATACTGGTGTGAATGCTGTAATGTTCCTCCGCTTTCTGTCTCTTTGTGTTTGCATTATGGTCAGCTCTGCCAGGACTAACAGCCTATTCCACTCTCTAATGTATTAGAAAGTGCTGGGACTCCATAGAGTGCATGGGAATTCTCCTGCCCTCAGAGATGCATGAATCCTTGCACGGAGGCTCACACATGTTGCATGTATACCTGGGGAGCAGAAGGGGCTTGCATGTGGTTGTATCTTCCTGGCCCAAGAGCTTCAGTAGAAACCCACCGAGATATTTGTGTGAAATTCTGTTTTCTTTCTTGCTTCCTTTTTTTTTTTTTTTCAGTCGTCTTGTTCCTCTCTCCTGATTTACTGCACATGCTCACGTGGCCTTGGAAAGGGGGATTCTCAAACTGTTTTGCTTCCAAAGGAAAAGAAGCTGGCAGGCATTCATATTTCAGTTCTCGAGTTATGTAGGTTAAAGTCTCCCAGTAGGAAAACGGAAGATATGAGAGAGCAGATTGCTGGTGGTGATACTCGCTAGAAGGAAAACAGAAAAAAGAAGCATGAAATTCTAGAGCTACATCCAGAAAAATGTGAGGTTTGAGAGGTATGTTTTCTATCTGCTGTTAGAACATTATTTCCATTGATTTGATTCGATTTATGATAAAATTGTGTCTTAAGTAATACTAGGAATGACTAGTTTAGAAGCAGATTCTAAGCCAGTTCATGTGCGGGGGGGGGGAGCATGTTTGTCAATGAAACCTTGTTCTCAGTAATGTAGCTGAAATTAATTATCATGTGGTCTGTCTATTAGAATTAAGGAAGATATGTAATGCTTTATGACTAGTTCTGAGATTTCAGCTTCTGCAGGTTAAAGTGAGGGGCATAAGATTTAATGGTGAAATGGGGCTCCAGATCCTCTCCTGTCTCTCTTTGTCGTCCCCAAACAAAAAGCTTTTCTCTGGTTTAAGACCAGATTTAAGATTACAGAACGTGGGCTTGTGATCAAGTATTTGGAACTTTAAATACCAGCACTCTGCAGAAATGTACGTTAATATTCTCCTATTTAATTTTCATTGTTGAGACAATATAATAAAAGTTAATTTTTTGTCAGTATATTCAAAGTAGCATATTGCATATGTTGCATTGAGCAAATTATAAGCTATGGTATACTAAACTGTTAATACAGAAAAGCACATTTGAAATGATCAGTTGCCTTCTGTTAAATGAGAGATCATTACCGAATTCTATTGTCTTGTCTTGGACAAAATTTCTGTTGTTTTTAGGGCCCTTCGAGAATTCTTAAATGCCTGACTGGTTCCATAAGGATTTAATTAAACAGGAATTGTCTCTTTCTATTATGTAAAATAAAATATTTGAATATGATATCTTCTTTATTGACTATAAAGTCTTACAGTTTGAAAAATGTTCTGCTTGGAGTGCAGACATGAGCTGTTGAACTGGAACAAAGACAGACCGACCTGTCAATTAAGCCTCCTATTTTAGCAGTTTTGTAGCTTGAGTTTCCCCTACTGAAACCCAGTCCTGATCTTTCTAAGTGAATGGCAAATACCACTGTTAAAAGCAATGCCTGCAAGGACTGAGTACTTGACTGTCTCTTACTTGTATCCACATTGCAAATATTTCTTTTACTCTTCTGATTAAAAGCTGTCATGAGGGCAGGACATGCAGATTTGCTTTGAGAAGGACTCTGACAGCAAATGACATTTTGCAAAGACTCTTCAGTGTCTTTGTATCCAGCCCTGTGAACCAAAAAAAAGGTCAAAGCTTGCTTTCCTTGTTAAAATGCTGCTTTCATGTCTGTGAAGTCCCAGGAGACCCTCAGGTGTGAAGTACCTGATCCCCACTGGCGAGTGCTGCCTTTCTATGTTATTGTGATGGTGCAGAGTGCTGGAAATAGTATGAGAAAGCTGAGAAAAGGATCACAAGGACCTTCAGTGCTGCCTTTGGTCACAGAAGTTCCCAAAGTATCTCCAGCTCCTGAGTCAATAATCTTTCTGCTCTGCTGGCCACAGAAAGCACCATCTGTAATCACAGATAAAACCCAGCTGCTTGCTTCTCTGCTAGGCTAATTAAAAAAGTGCAGTGACCTCTCTAGGGCTAATTGTGTTCTGTCAGTGGGATGGAAGAAAGGAGTCCAGCGGGGTTGCCTGGCATTTCAGCACTCAGCTTACTGACATAATTTTAAATTGTTTTTATTTTATTGTGACTATGTGATTCCAGAGCTAAGACGGCTGCAGAGTGCATGTCTGACACACAGTTTCTGATCTGCAGGTGAGCAATGTGATAGAAAAGTGCTGCTAGCACATGAATTTCGTGCAGGACCTCCCTTTCCACCAGCACCAACATGCAGAGCAACTACTCCTTGGTCGTTACCACCAGAGAAACTCTTCAAGTCCTCTATACAGCACTGACAAACTCATCGGCTGCATTGCGCTCACCCCCTCCCTGCCCACTTACCTCTTCAGATTATCAGTTTTCACTAATTCCAGCACTCTTCTCTGTGGTTTTTGTTCTGGGGTTGGTTGGCAACAGCGTGGTGGTTGTGGTACTTTGTCGTCACAGTGGCCCCAAAACAGTTGCTAATATCTACATTTTCAACCTGGCCATGGCGGATTTGCTGTGCCTCGCCACCCTTCCCTTCTGGGCTACCTACTACGCACAGGGGTACAACTGGCTCTTTGGCTCTCTCATGTGCAAAATCTCCAGTTCTGTCCTGTGCTTGAACATGTTTGCAAGTATATTTTTCATTACATGCATGAGCGTGGACCGGTACCACGTTATTGTCCATCCTATTCGCTCTCAAAGAAGAACTCCACAACAAGCTTATTTTATAGCATTGGTTGTGTGGGGCCTTGCCTCTTTGTCTTCCCTCCCAACTTTTTATTTCCGTGACACTCATTACATTGAAAGCTTGGGGGTCAATGCTTGCATTATGGCCTTTCCTCATGAGAATTTTGCAAAATGGTCTGTGGCAACAGCCTTCCTGAAAAATGCACTTGGCTTCTTCATCCCCTTGACAGTGATCACCACGTGCTACATGTGGATCAGAAGGCACTTGCTCAAAGCACAGGACTTTGGGAAAAACAAGCAGAAGAGGGACAAAGTCCTAAAGCTGGTGGCTGCTGTTGTTGTGGCCTTCTTAATTTCCTGGCTCCCATTCCACATTTTAACTTTTTTGGATGCCTTGGCCCATATGAACATCATCATCAACTGTGACGTGACAGGGATCATCGACACAGCACTGCCATTTGGCATCTGCATGGCATTTGCCAACAGTTGCATCAACCCTTTGCTGTACTGCTTTATTGGGAACCAGTTCCAGGAGAGGCTCCATCGCTTGTTTAAGCGACGAGTTTATCAGTTCAACAGCCATCAAGAGAGCTCTTCTTTGAGGAAAGGGAGCTGCTTCAGAGATGCTGAGACCCCCATGGGCAGGGAAGGGGAGCCCGAGTCCTTGCTGTAGGCACTGGGTCATGATGTGGGGCAATAATGCAGCTGGCTGTCCTTGCAGCGGTGATGCTCCTCTCTCCTGTTCCCTTTGTTTTGTGCCTGTTCATTCACCAGCTGTTGGAAGGAGACTCTGGTTTTCTCATACATAGGGATTTATTCTTCCTTCCTTTCTGCAATGAGCACTCAAGTTTTACATGGAGGGAAGATTCTGGCAAATAAATATATTGATGGCATTTTAAATATCAGCTTGTGGAGCAGTGGAGATCAGGCCAGTGTTTAGTGTAACACAAAAAGACAAAATATATCAAAGAGCAATTGCACGACAGCTACAGTTGTGTAGGCGCTGAGTATTACATCCTAAGCTGATTTTCTAAAAGAGATTCTCACTAGAGAATGTGTAAATAAAGCAGTGCAGATACTTCTGTACCTATCTGTAAGAAAATATTTTTACCTTTATTTTATATATATTTATATGTATTTTTTAAAATACATGCCTAGAGATGTCATATGTAAAATGCATCACGTATACCTCCTGCTTGCTTAGACCTGGGATCTTGAGAACAGGTGAAGACACATTTCTGCAAACTGCTGGAGGCAGGAGAGTATTCTTGGGGGAAAGTACAACCACGTGCATGTTTTTATACCTTTCTCATAGCAGGTTTTCAGGCCAGATGGTCCTTTGCTTTAATTCAATGTGGTCACTTTTGATAGTAATGCCCCAGGAGCCAAACACGCTATGTTCCACTGCTGCGTGGGCATGCTGAGTCCCGCGCACTGTCCAGCAGCCTTCAGGAAAAGGACTTGCTGATTGTCTAGACTTTTTGAATTTTAAATGTCAATTACTACTGTAATTTTGGGGTACTGTGTACAGAAAGTCTAAGTGACTCTATCTTGACACAAAGAGTCTCTGAAGCAAAACCATCGCCTGACTCTTAAGACTTTCCTACATCTCAGTATGGGAGTTTACTCATTTGTAAGTAAAAGAAAGGGGAGGGGGGAGAGTATTTGGCAAATATTGATTCTATTTTGAGGTTGCTTTTGATGATTATTTGAAATTTTCATTTGCTGGAGAGGTACTGGTCCTTTTGGACCCTTCAGAAAAGATCATGTTTGATAGGCTCAATCTGAAAGAGGGATCTGTTAGCACCTTGTCCAATTGCCAGCATGTTGTCCCTAGGCCGGGTGACCCAGGGTGACCAAAAGATCATTAGCTTCAGGGAATTCTTTTTGACAAGTTACTCGAGGCTTGCATTAGCTGTTTTGGGTCCATGGGACAGAAATTATACCTGCCGGTTGGATAACCAGGAGTCTGGCCTCCCTGGAAGTCCCAACATTGGTTGGTATTTGAAAGCTGTGGGAACCTGGTGCAGGAGCCATCTTTCACTGTTAAGTTTCTTCACTGGTGCCTGTGAAAATGGGATTATGCAAGAAATGTGCCAGTCTGAGTGATGCGAGATGAAAAGTTTATGCAGAACTTGGCACAACGGGGGCTTGATCACAAATGACCCCTTCTCCCTGTCCTGCTCTGGTGTTCTGTGACTGGGTATGTAGCTGGAGAGATGCTTGTCCCAGAAAGTAAAAGAGCTGCTAATGCGTCTGCCCTGGAATGTTTTTGTTGAAAATGTTCTGAGGAGCTAATAGTGTCTGGGGCGTCAGATATTTCTGGAAGGACAAACTGTTAATTGCTTAGCAATGAGCACAACAACGCAGTCATGCTACAGCAAAACAAATCAGCATACTAAGAAAATTACCAGGTGTTCAAAGTGGCAGGCTCAGGGAAGTAATAAGAGGTTGTGGAGGCTTTTTACCTTTGCTGCAATACAGGTCAGTAATGAACACAACTGTGCCATCAAATGGCATCTTTGTAGTCTCGAAACAAAAGCTAAACTACACCATCTGAACCCAGTGGTGCCTGTGCTTCAGCTGTACCTGTCCTGAGTGTAAGCACAGACTGCGTGTTTTCCACACGTCAGTTCGGACTTGCTCAAAAAGAACAGTTTTTAACAAGTGTCATGCCTTCTGCCTGGTATGCAGACCTATCCAGACAGGGAAATACTACAGGAATCTGAAATCCAGCTCCTGTTGCATTTACATCTGCAAGAGGCTAGAGAAAATGGGGACAAAGCTTTCCCAAGGAGAGAACAGTGATGCAGCATCTCCCACTGCTGCAGCTGGAGGGCAGGGATTAATGACCACTTGCAGGGGCTGAGGCAGCTGCACTCTCCTAGAAACAGGGCAGGGGGAAGGATTAAATGGAAGGCAAAACTGAGAGGAGAGGAAAATTCCTTCTTTCAAAATGCAATTTCAAAAGAAGTCTACCCTAAAGGTCATATTCTGCAAGAGTGACAAACCAAGTGACCCCATGAGCTCGACACAGTGACATTTCTGTTTGTCAGATCTGCCTTGTACCTCTAATAGGTCATGAATTTGAGTAGTGTGGTTAAACAAATATCCAAAAAACTCTGTCTGGAGAGGAACCTGAAATGGAAGTGGGGGAGGTGCTGTATCAAGGGCTTTGCTTTATTTTTAGAGCAACTTGAATAATGTCAAGCTCTATGAATTTCTTCCATCGTGCTCAAGTTTCTCATGGGATTTTTCAAGGATTTTTAATGGAAAAAGTGGGGATTTTTTTCACAGTTTCAGTGTGTTGTGTTTATTTTTTCAAGATTTTCTGCAAAAGAATGCAGATAAAAATTTAAGTAGGCTTGTTTCCTTGCAAATTTAGAAGCTACTTTTTTTTCTTTCAAGAGAACATTTTGCTAATCTATGCAAACGATTCTAATAGTTGTGCAGTGCTACAGCCTCTCTCTGTCAGTCCTCAATTCCCCCTCCCACCCTGGTCCTTTGCAAGCCCTGTGTTCCCCTAGGTGCTCCTGGAAAATGTAGACAGCCTGTCCAAGGCAGGAGCCCTGCAGTCCTTTGGCAGAGTGCGCAAGCCTGGGAGCCCTGCAGCCCCCTGCCCGTGCCCTGAGATTGTCCCCTAGAGCGATTCACGCAGTTTTGGCAGGGACTTTGGAAGTGTGTGGGGTTGCTCAGTGACTTGCTCACTCTGCAAGTATGGCAGGATCAATTTATGAGCAACATCTGGATTTTGGCTGGGGCTGCACCTGCTCTGCCCTGCCATGGTGCAGTCAATGTCAGTGGAGAGGAAAGCCTGCTGTGGAAGGGGTGTGTTGTGACCTACCAGGTTGAAATGCTGATGGGTTTGGAGTCAAAGCCGAGAGTGGTGGCAGGGTTTCTTTGGAGAGGGGAATGTCCTGGAGTACTTCTGGGCCTGTCGGTGGGTCTTTCCCCAAAGAGGGATGGAAGGGATGGTTTACTACAAGGATCGGTCAGTCTCTGTCATATTTGCACAGCAAATCCTGTTTGTGACTTCCTTTTCTAGCTGCATTGATTATTCTCAGCTTAAATGAATTGCAGAAAGAGTCTCAGTCCAAACTGAGCATCCTGTGTGTGTCCCTGAGCTGACTTCAATATATGAAGCAGAGAAAGTCACTGGCATTTATTAGCATGAGCTAGTGCTGGGTGGTGAGCTAAATGCTTTGTTTATGTAAGATATACAATAAGAAATGTTTGGTACAGCATGTTCTCCCTGAGAAGTCAACACTGCCTGAGCCTCTGCTGGCACCCACTCAGCACACTTGTCCCATTCCTCAGGCCAGGGTGGCAGGAATATCATCTTGCCACCCTGCAGCCGACTGCCACAACTTGGCTGCCCTTCACAACACATCCCTTTGTCCTGTCTGAAGGGCGAGGGGCTGCCATGGAGCAAGTGAACTGCTCATGTTTCCCTATGAAAATGAGGGCTTTTGGATACTGTATTTGAGTTGTCCTGGCTGGAATGCAGGAAACCTGAAGCGTGGGGATTGAGGTGGTCTGGCAGGCTTTCCTCCGTGCTGGCAGACTTGCTGCTCTCATCTCAAATCTCCTTCCCTTGAAGGAAAATGACTGCTGTTGTTGGGAAGGGCTGCTCCATTCAGCAAAGTCCTGGGATGTGCCTTCCTCACGTCTGCCTGCCGTGGGGTCCAGCTGGATGCAACAGAGAGGGGCTTGTTGCCCCATGGGCTCTGCTGGGAAGGGTTTGTGAGTGTCCTGCGGCTTTGTCTTACCAGATACTTGCCTACAGAAAGAGCCCAGTGCTGCTGTCTTCACGTCGCATAACCTCTGGGCTGGGTTCAGTGGTGTTGCGGAAAGAGTGATGCACTTCACTCACAAAAGAGAAGCAACAATGTATTTTATTGATATAAGGCAGTGATTTAGCAAAGTTCAATGGTAAATGTGACAGTGGTTTAACAAGCTTTGATGGCAAAGTACACTTGATTATTTACTGCATAGAGGACGGGGCCAGACAAAACTGTCGGGGAGACCCTCCCATTGAGTCATGAGGTTCAGAGAGGACCCCCTTGCATTCTAAACTCCTTCTCAGAGAGAAGTTTAGGTGCGGCTGGATTCAGACTTAGTCTCAGACTTGGGTCAGTGGTTTATGTCTAAAGGATTATATATGCACAATCAGTTTTTTATACCACTTAGCTAAGATTACAAAGTTTCAGTGCGCTTATTCCCAATTCACTTACCAAGTATCTGAAGTGATAAGGATTCTCTCAGCCTTGAGGAGTAATCTTGAGAGGTGTCCCTACTCAAGGGGAGATTGTGGTGTGCAGTCCACTGCCGTTCAGGAGAGCTCAATGGGCCCTGGGCTGCCCACTATTTATGGGGTAAAATGATTGACTTATAGTCATATTTGCATACCAGCCATATTTTTGCTGGTGCACGCTCAACTAGCCCTAAGCTGTTGAGCATGATGTGTATAGCCCTAAGCTATTGTGCTGTTATCTGTCTCCCCAGAGTCCAACTTAAGCTGAATGCAGCCATCACGATCGCTACTGGTGGCTATTGCTTAAGCAGAAGCAGGGAAGCACATCACCACAAGTGGTCAGCCTTGCTGTTTGCCAGAGCATCCACTGAGGCACCTGGCTGAGAGCCAACACTCCCGTTTGCTGGGTTTCATTAGCATCAAAAGAGGAAAGAAAAAGACCCAAAAGCCCAGAGTAAAAATTGAGATTTGTTTATGGAAAATAGCAGGTTTTGTGTGCGCATGTGTGTGTGTTTAAAGGAAGTAATGCCTAACTCTGTGGGATACCCAGCTGCCAGCTGCAAGCCTGTGTGCATTCATCTCCCCTAATGAGGTGTTTGCAGACCTTCTTCCACACTGGCATTTCCACATCTGTAATCACCATTCTGCAGTATTCTGGTGCCACTGGGAAGCAGGGCTGTGGGATACTGGGCCAGTGTTTCAGTGGGGGCACGCCTGCTACCGTGGACAATAAGGACGGGAACCAGAGGGGCTTATGCCTCTTCTGCACGGAAAGCCCAGAGGCAGCTCCCTAGAGCACCCCTGTCCTTGATAACCCATAGGACACCCCTCCCTGTCTGTGCCCAAGCCGTCGTCCTGCCTGCTTCAAATGTCAGCCCTTACATCTGTCAAAGACCTTATATAGATGGTGGTGTAACTCCTTCAGCTTCCAAAACCAGCTTTTTTGCCTTTGCTGTCTGTCTGCCAGTGGGAGTGATGTGGGGCAAGAAGCCAGCAGGCAATTGCACAGACCTGGCTAAAATGTTTCTGGATCTTGGTCTTGGAGTGGAGAGCCCTGGGACAGGGAGCAAGCCAGCCTCTCTCATTGCCTCTTTCAAATGTTTACTTTCCACTTCCTCTTCAGCTGAGACAGGATCTAAATTTGACATTATAAGCTCCAGATAGAACTCTGTTAATCCCCAGAACATTTCACAGGGACAAAGTAGAATAATATGGAAGTGGATGAGGGTCATGACATTAATTTCCCTGCTGTGAGATACATCTGAACTTACCCCCTCTCCCCCGCTGACAACCAGTAGCTCTTCAGTTTAAGCAAACATAAGTTTGTGAAGCTCCGCTCCATCCCTGGAAGACAAGCGGTTACAGGCAGCCAGGATCTAGTGTGAGTTTTGGCTTTAAAAACTGTAAATTTAAATATTTTGTTGTTTTTACAGCAAATAAGAAAATCAACAATACCCAACCCAATGAACTGCAACAGTGCAAATGCAACTTATCCAACACAGCTGCCAAGTCAACATGACAGCTAAAATGAAACAGAGGGTGAGGCTGTCTCTAGAAATCAGACTCACCTTGCAGCAAATGAAAAAGAAGCTTTTCTAACAGGAAGGAAAATGGTATAATCATTAAATACATCTAGACAGAGATATATTTAGTATATAAGATACAATTACTGGTGAATGATGTGTGGGAGAGCTTGCAGAGACGATGCAATGAAATAGAGAGATGACACATTCATATAATATATCCATAAGGAAGCAGAAGCTGAACATTATTATTGCTGTTTAAACTTTGGTTTAACAGTGTCTTCTGCATTCCCCAGGGATGCCTCTGAGGTTGTGCTCTGAAGCTATCTGCCCACACATAATGCATGTTCATTCATTGTGGAGGAAGTACGTGCATGTAAATGTGTTTGCTGTGCTGGAAGCGTGGGGCTGAACTCTGAAATAATTTGTCTGTGCTCTAAACTTGCCTCTTTGTGCTGTGCTGCAAGATGGCATGTGGGCAGCTAGCACGTGAGCCCTGAGGCTGGGCAGTAGAGAGCCGTCAACCACAGCCTTCCCTGCCCCAGGTACTCTGGGGTGCTCGCTAGCTGGGGTGCAGTGTCATACACAACACACAGCCTCCTTCAAAAAGCACAGCAAAACATCTGCATTAAGCATTAGGACAGCATCCAAACATGCGGCTCTTTCGCAATGACAGGAAAGTGAAAATTATGAATACAGCATGTGCTAGGCATGCAGCTGTGTCATGACAGAGTAGAAAAAATGTAGCAACTACCACTGTCTCTGGAGAAAACGAAGCACTTAATCTGTAGTCTTAAAATCTGTTGCTTCCCAAAAAGTCTTTGATGGGATCATGTTTATGTGGCACACAACTGTTTGGTGTCTTCACGTGCAGGGGAACACGGTAGTTTTCTTTGCAGATGCTGAACAGCATTTGACTTGCCCTGGTAAGTGCTTTAAGGAGTTTTACACGTAATGAAATAGATCTCAGGACTCTCATGCTGCTTGCCTCTTACCCTGCAAACACCTTCACTGACCACGGCGAGGCTTCTTCCAAAGTAAGGTCAGCGCAATTTGGCTCTCTTTACAAATCTTTACTGTTGTGAACTCTGGGGTTTTAGAACATCAGGAATCCCTTTTTATCATAAAGTTCTGAATGTCCTTGTTTTACTGTATTAACTGTCGTCTCTTAGGTGAGTATGGTGTGCAGAATTTGTTCTTCAAAGTGCTTGTGCTTCTTTGGAAGACGATTCCTCCATGTGCAATTCAGTATGCATGAAATATGTTTGACAAAAGTCTACTTAAGAATGGACTTTCAGGCCCAGATAGACTTTGTAATGTAATCAACATGTTTAATAGTAAAAAGATTTGGTTTTCTTTCAAATCTGTGGTAATAGACTGCTGCAGTTCAGAACATGTGGGCTTTTACTAGGGAAAAGGTACAACCCAAGGGAGTTGTTTTCAAGGACAAGTCTAGGAAAAAAGACTTTAGAGTATGATACTAAATGTGCTATATTAACTGGGGAGGGCCCTGTGGACGCCGCTGGCACTCAGCCTGGGATCTGGCAGTCTTTCATCTGATTATTTTGATCTTCATACCCTACAGGAATGCAAAGAGATCTTTCTTTCATCCACTGGAACACCCAAAAAAGAAGTTACCCAGAAGAGTCAGGAATGTTTATTCCTTCAACTCTAAGGCCAGCATGGATCTGAACTACAATACAACTAGCTGCTTTTCTAGCTACTAGCCATTTTTTTGCTGGGATTTGATACTTTGCAGGTACTCTGGCTAGGATGAACTGGAAACACAAACAGGTAATGAAACCAGATAGGAAGGTTCTTAATGTTGGGCTAACTTGTAGCTAATTCAGCTGCAAGAGTACCCAGAGCAGACTTCATGCTGAAGGCAGGAGCAGATTTTATCCATACTCAAGCTGGGTGGGAAATTATATTGTTGTGGATTACTAAAACAGCACTTGGGTTAAGCAAGACTCTTATAAGACGTACCATAGAAAAAGAAATCTGCCATTTGAAAAAAATGTGAGAGGTTCATGTGGAATGAACAGGGTGGATTCAGCATAAGGGTCTGTTGAAAACCTCTGAATAATTACTGAGGAATGTTCACAGGTTTTGCTTGGGTCACAGAGCAGGTGACAGTGCTGAGGACTTGTTCTGGTGTGTTGAGACACTGGTAACACGTGGCCCAGCGAATCAAGCTAGATGCGGTTGGAGACACATGAAGAATTGAGAGGTTGTTCCCGGAGCTCCCTCCTGCTGTGGATCCTGTCATAAATCTTTGCTGTACTCATGTTGCCACCTGTGCCTGTCCTATAATCTTTGTCATAACATTTCTGCAGGTACATATGTTAGGTATGCAGGTACATATGCAGGTACAGCTGAAGATATAACAGTAAATTCAGTAACATTTAACATCCTCTCTGAACAGCTCATAATAAAGTACCGTAATGCTGGCAGTTAACATCTACAGCTGTCGTACAGAACATTTCCTTTGCCCTTGCTGTCTCCAAGCTCTTGACAGACCCAACATTTAATGAAAGCACATAGACAAAATCTGTCTTCAGCTTGATTGGGATATTAAACCCTCCCTGTCACTGGTTCAAGAAGAAAAATACTCCAAAGAAGCAGTGGAGCTAAGTACAGCAGCACAGCAGGGCGAAGGAAGAGCTATGAGTTCTCCTTCATGTGATCACCAAAAGAAGTCACTAACCACTTTCCTCTTCGTGAGGAGTGTCCGTAGGACTCCCCAGAGAAGCAGCCTGTTGTAGATCACCCTTGTGCTGGCTCTTCATTTAGTGGCTCTGCAGGATGCAGTCTTTGCTCTCTGCCTGGCGTGAAGCATTTACCTGTTCTGTAAACAAATTCATCCCATTTTTACTGATGGAGAAAGTTACTGATCAGCCACACCATGGCAAAACATGCTTTATTTCCTCATATGATCTCACTTAACAGCACATACTGCTCTAAAGACTGAACGTGCTTGCAGGCATTTGTTCAGCACAAAGCTTATCCTGCAGAAGTACAGTGATTTTGCAATAAAGTGATTGTGCTTTCTGTGGTTGGGAAATACTGAAACACAAATTAAGAACCCCTGTCCTGAAGCCATTTTGCCAGAGCTTGCTCTTGCTGTAAGCAATGCCTCATTTCCTCCTTAGCCTCTTCAAGAAAGCTAAATGCTCCAATTAAACTATTATGTGCTGGTCTCTGTGTTAGAAACCTCAATCCCATTAGATTTTTTACCATCCGTGAAAGTCTCCGTGAGTCATCACAGTTTTCTGCTTTTGCAGCCCACTTGACAGCAAGAGGACACACTACTGGAGTGCATGAGCTTTATTCAAAGGGGGATGTGAGGCTCTGAATGCTTTTTTGGATCTCACCTGGGAAAACCTAAGCAGAATAGAGAAGAGTAACTATTCTACCTTCACATCCTCTTCCCTTCTGTATGCTCTTGCATCTATGAGTTGGATGAAAGGACATTGTGGGGGTTTTTCAGGAATAAAATACTATGTGTACCTCCTTGGAGGTTGCTGTGTGGATAAAACATTGTTCACGGCTCAGGCTGCAAGCCAAGTTACAGATATTCAGTTCTGTATTCTGAGTTACAGTGAACGCATTCCAGTTAGAAAACAATGAGTTTTTTTGCAATATTCACCTTAAAACCCTACTGAACAAAATTCTGTAGATTTGCTTAATGATTTTATTTTTTTTTTTTTACTTTTAGTTAAGTCCTTATGTGATATAATGACATACTAGACCTTCTCTGAAAGAAGAAAGAGGCCACCTAGTGCCGAATTATAGGCTGCTGCAGAAAACCACCTGCTTGGAAGGTATGAAAACATAACTTTAGTGTAATAATAATAGTATTTGTGTTTAAAAAAAAAGAAAAAGAAAAAGAGAGAGATAGACATTGAAAATCAGATTGCAATTGGCCATACTTTAAAAAATTCAGCATGTCTATTTTATGGGTGGATCTACTGCTTGTCACAAAAATGAGTGAGATTTGGCAGTCTTTAAGTTACTGAAAGTTTAGTTTAACACTCAGAAGAAGTGCAGTTCCACTCTGTTTGGTAACTACTTGGACATATTTGTGAAAACCCCACTACCCCACGGAATACTATCATAGCTGAGTGAGAGGTGAAGGGTAATTGAACATATGTTCATGAAAGGTAACTGGTGGTGCCAGACCAGCTGCTAGGACACCACAAAAAATCCCTGTGGGCTGCTCTCGTCTGTGAGCAGAGATACCACCGGCACTGCAGGACCTCTGGCTTCCTTTATATTCAGTGGTGAAAAAGGTGTCCCAGCAGTTTGTTTCATGGCTTGTAAGTCTGAATTGCCTGCTAGCATTGGTCGTCTTTCTGCATTGACTTTTAAGGGAGCTTAGAGCTACTGGTATGTTTAGAGGAGGGTCTAAACTTATGGGGTTTTTGACCTAACATCCCTTTGTTGTCTTCTGGAGATACTTAGCTTTTCATGCATTGTCTGTACAAGGAAATTGGGCTCCTAGCTGGCTCTGATCACTTGGGTGACTAAAGTGGGTGACGTGAGTAGATCCTCAAGGCATGTATCAAGCATCTCTGTTACATATTGGCCTTGCATGCTTTAGGTGTTTAGCCAGGCTTCCGGTGACACCCTTGCCTTCAAAGGGAACCTACTCTGTAGAGAGTGCAGGGTAATCTGGATACATACAGCCACTGTTGGGAAATTCCTGTATCCATCTGGAATAAGTCTGTCTATGTAACATGAAACAATTTCCCTTGGAGAAGAAAAGCACTTTGCCATGTTCCCTTCTGAGCCTTGGTGTTGTCCAAAAATATGCCTGAAACAATTAGAGTTCTTAAATTTTAGATTCGTCATATTTTGGTGCTTAGTTTCTCTTAGTCACTGGCAGCTGAAACCTTCTCAAAGTTTAGTACTTTTCAAATTAGACCCTAAGTATCTTCTCTGAAGCACCCAGAAATGAAGTTGCCCAAAAGCAGTTTCTGTGCACTTGTGCCCATTTTATTGTATTCAAGCAGTATCATGAAAATACTTCCTCCCTACAAATATTCAGTATGCACATCAGGACTTTATTTTAGTGCAAGCACAGGGAATGCTAGCATGGAACTTCACAAGTCATTGTATGTTGCCCATATTATGGTCCCCAGTAGCATGGAATTCCAGTAAGGTCAGTTTTGTTTTTTATGTAGCTATAATAAGAGTAGAGTTCTCAAAAAATTCTACATAGAAGTAAAGGGTAAAACAGAAGACAAGGTAAGATTTCATTTAAGATTACACATTTGTTCTGTGTTTGAGGCATTTTGCTGCAGGCGTAAATTGTTGTTTTCCAGATTAGATGGGAATAGCAAAAAGAATAATTTTTTTTTTAAAAGTTGCATAACTTCAGACAAAAAACACATTTAGAGGACTAAATGTGACAAACTCCACAGATATGAATATTACTTTATACCTAAATAAAATATATAATATGTTTGGAAAATGCTTGTGGCAGTTTCAAGTGACAATTCCAGCCTTTTTACATATTTCAGTAGAAGGTCTAACTCAGTTTGGCACCTATGTGTGTATTAAATTAATTTCAGAGCAAAGCAGGTTTTGTTTTCTATTTGTTGGAATCCAAGTTAGTCATAACTTAATAGGAACAGCCTCAGTAAACCTCAGTACCTGGCTTTAATGCCTCCCAGTTATTTGGCTCATACCAAATCTATCCCAGGTGTGCTGTTAGGTATGTCCTCTGTTCATGAATAGGACAGTTCACATAGTGTGAGCTTACGTTTTTCTCTATGCCTGTCTAATATTTGAAATGCCAAGATTTTAAGACAGGATGGATGTTTATAATTGTCTACTCTTATCTCCTGCACAGGAGCCTGGTGAATTAAATCTTGCATAAGCCAGGGCCTGTGGATGAATTTAATCAGTGGTTTTCTACCTCTTTGGATATATGAAGCCTGGAAAAAAAAAAAAGTCCTAGGAAAGTGCAAGTCCAAGAGAGTTGCAGGCTGTTGTTTTATAATTGTTCTTTGTAGACCCTTAGAAGTAGTCCACTGTTCTGCAGGGATCATGGACAAGAGGCTGCAAACCACTGAGCTGCGTTTTCCAACAGATTGGAAGGCCATGACGTATGTGATGATTGAATATGATTGTAACATGCCAAAACCAAACATGCATGTGCCAAAGTGTACATGCACAAACTCACATGCTCTTAAGTCAAAAGGTATCATAGGCACTAACGCTGATCCTCTTACGTCTATAGAGTAGTGCCTCCACCCATGAGCCATTGATATCAGTATTATTTACAAACCAGTTACATTGATCATGGAGAAGGAAAATGCTCACTGCATGGAGGTCATCAAAAGCTCTCACAAAATATTGCAGGTAAATATGTAATTCTTTGCTGGTGATGATCTATCTGGTAGGAAATTTTGTTGGAGGTTCGTTAACTTTGTTTGAAGGCAGCAGCAGACTGTATTTTCACGTCCCCTTCCAAAACACAGTCCAGGAATAGTGCACTGTAATTATAGTCTACAAATGATGTGTCTGACAGTGTGTTCATTGCAATGAGCAGTGCCTCCTCTGGGAACTTCTGGTCTGCAACTAAATAGTGGAGTCCTCTTCTCAATACGTAGTCAAAGCAGCAAATTTGCTGCGTCTTTCTGTTGTACCTTTAACAAAAGCTGTTTCCTCTTCTGTCTGAAGCAAAATGATTACTTGAGTACATAAATACCAACTGGTAGATTTATCAGCAGCTCTCTTTCCTTTCAGAGTGCTAACTTCTGCCTGCAGAGTCCTCCAGAGTTTTCTGTCTTGTGCAATTGAGGAATTGTTTGTAAACCCTTAAGATACAAGAACTGAAGGAATGCTCCAGAGCTTTTCTAATAAGCTTCAAAATACCCTAGTAGTATTAAAGTCTTAAGTTTCCAAACCTGAAGAAATAATACAGATAAAAACTGCACACAGAATGAACACACGCAAACAAAAATGCCACGTTTCAGTCAAGAGGGAACATTCTTCTGTAAGGTTCTTTTAAACAAGATATTACCAGATTTTTTTACCATTTCCAACAAAAAATAAAGCTAATATTGACAAACCTGGTGCTGCTCATTAGTGTTGTTCACTGCAATAACTCCAGATGAGAAAGTGAAGCACCCAAAGCTTCGCTTTGCTTTCCTTTCCCTTTTCCATCCTTTGCTTTTGTGCAAGCCTACCGAAGCTGTCTTTTAAAAGCTGGCAGATCAGAGTTTCAGAGCTGAACCTGACCATCCTTGCCCTGAGTCAGGCTGGAGTCAGTAATCCTTGTTAGCAATGATCTCGTTAGTTTTACTTTTTTTTTTTTTTTAAGCTTACCCTTTCTATTTTGCAATTCTCCAACCATCTCTACTCGCGCATCTTCCTTGTGGCTCACAGTTCTTACCAAGCTTTAGCACTGCATTCCTCAGAGCTGAAGTTAGATTTTTGTGTCTGATTTTACTTGTCTTTTGTCTCCTGTGCCATGGTTACTTTCATTCTTCTGACCTTCCTTGATTTCAGGAGAACTGGTTATGCTTTATTTTTGTTTTCCTTCTGATAGAAAATATGTTTTGCTGAGTGATTTTACAAGTTGCATGCAGTCAGACCCAAGAGTTGGTTGTTTACATTGAGTTTCTTCCAAATTTGTTAACCTTGCCCTCTTGCTTCCCTCGAACCCTATTACACAAATGACTGGAGTTGTGCTGGCATGCTCCTGGAATATGTAACTGTTACAGAACTTAATACAGGAATCCCGCCTTGTACTCCATTAAACAAACAAGCACATCACCTTCATCGGCTGTCAGAGTTTGCTGCTTGATTTACAAAGTGGGAAGCTATGGCTTCTTTCTTTCCTTCAGCTCCTTCCTTCATTTCAGCTTCAGAAACTGAAGTATCTTGCTGTTGGGAATGCTTGGTAATACCAGTAAAGCCAGTAATTCCTCTTTTAGAAGAAAGGGTGTGGGTGGGCTGTCAAGGCACTTTTGAACTCCAACATCAAACCCTATTTCTCTCTCTTCCAACATGTACAAAAAGAGCTTATAACAGAGCTTCCTCAGGGAAAAGGATCCACTCCAAGTGACTTGCAATGGGAATTTTCTTAATTTTTAGCAAATACATTTCTTTAAACTCCTGCACTGAGATAAAGCCAAGGAAAACCCTAAATCAAGCATCCAGTAATTCTACCTGCACCTAAGTTTGTGCCAGGCTCTGTACTGGAGAAGAAGACACCTCTCCAGAGGATCTTTCTTTAGTTCCTCCTTATTGTCTTTCTGTGTTTTTTTTTTTTATCACTGCCTGATGTACGAAACCTAGTGGTATTTGTCCAAGATTTTTGATCTAATAGCTCTTTACTCACAGCCTTCTAAACTCCTTGTGTGAGTCATAAAAAGCAATTACTTGTGTAGGTGTAACTCTGTGAATGTTCCTCTGGGTCCCTGCACATACCGCACAGAAAAACTACCCCCCCAAAATTATGCCATGAAAAATCTATTATGTACTTCCTGAAGAATACTGGTCAAGTATTGCTTCGTGTAATCCTCTAAACTTTTTGCTGCAGGCCTTAATCCTCTGAACAGGTATTTCTCTAATTCTCAGTAATGTACTTTGGGACAACATCCAACACAGGCAGTGACAGTGCTTCCTTTTCTTTCTCCCACCAGGCGGCAGGTCAGAGGTTTAACTGTCACTTGTTTTTTTCAATGGGAGGAAAACTGTTTCTGGGAGCACCTGGGGGGTGGGGAGGGGAAGTCTGGTGTTGTATTTACCTTTGGATGGATGGAGGGAGGACTGGTCAGTGTTTGTTTTTGATCTGGCAGCCAAAGGGTTCCTGGTTTTGTTTCAATTCCTTGGAAGCTTTGTCTCATACAATCACAAAACTCTCCATGTTGAGCAACAGTTTTGTTCCTCCTCTGGAGCATAACTACCTTGGAAAGATCCATCTGGGGCACAGAGTAACCACAGGGCAAGGAACTGCAAATCTGACATCTGTCTCTCAGGTTGTTCAGTGGTGATATCTGCTCAGGGCAGTTTGGAGTTGGACACTGCGGTCCATGTCTGGCTGCTGTGCTGTGCTCAGCTGGGAGGTCTCCAACATCAGTTAAGGAGAACTGTGCTCACCAGCCCTGGTACTGCAAAAGCGGAGCCCATTCTGATCAGACTGGGTGTGATTCCTAGACCAGCCCCACATGGGTGGGAACACTTCTTCCTGGCTACAGCTATGTGCAAGTCAAAGAAGGTCCCACGGGTGCTTTTCAGTTGCACAGTCTGAAGCCTTTAAGGGAAGGATGTTCCTACACAGAAGGAAAGTTGTCCATGTTCTTCACACTGTTGCATTACAGTGGGGAGGTTACTATGCCGTGGCACTCTCAGTGCACGCTGTGCAAAACTGTACCACGGACATGACATCAGATGCAGCCTGTGTGGGTGGGCTCCGTTTTGGTGCAGGCAGGTTGTGGGGTTTTAATTTTCCTGAAGTGCAGGGCCAGAGAGGAGTCCTGAGAGAGGGTGAATACGGTGGGGAAGAGGAAGGGAGGAAGGAAGGAAGTTGCAATCTCACCTTTACTTTTTGTTTCAGCAGAAACACCTTTATCTTGAGGTGAAGTCCTCCACCCCTTCCTCCACCCTTCCAGTGAGGTCACTGTAGCTGAGGAATGTGTACATGAGTTTTGAGAGAGAGAAAAACACTCTTCTCCCACATCCAAATATAGCCTGTAGAGCTTACACTGTCCTTAGACTTAATAGCATGTCACCTGCTGGTACCAGTATCTTCTGCTGCTAGTACTCCTCCCCAGTCTAGTCTGGGTCTGCCATCAGCTTCTGAGAGGCTGCCAGAAGTTCAGCTTTGTTGTCTTGAAGGGCTGCAGAGTCCATGGACATTCTCCTTGTATGTTGTCTTGATATTTTTGCCCCCAGTGTGATCCTTGATCAGGTATCAGGGAGCAAGCTGGTAGTTGGTCAAGTTTTGCTTTCAATGTTCTGCAAACATGTGCCAGCATCCACAGCCGATTGGGTATCTGCTTCCATTCTGGGCCTGAAATTACAAATTACAGGGCAGATTGGCTGGTGGATGATGGGAGGAGGGAGGTTAAGGAGATGTAGCTTTTGGTCGTACAATGGAGAACATCTGCCTCTTTCCTCACTGTACTCAGATTCTGGAAGGGATGTCTCAAGGGCTCTGGGCTCTGCCTGTGTTGAGGCACATCAGGACTGAGGACCACACACACCTATACATACAGCTTTTTGGGATAACCACATATAATCTTCAATACTGTACTAGTCCTACTGATAAATCAAACAGGTGCAAGGTCTTGAGTTGCTCTGCACTACAAAATGAGACACAAGAATAATCTTAGGTTAGATATGTAGCTTAGTAGCTATCCCAGTTTTATATAGGAGGAAGCAGAAAGTTGAAATTGCCCTCTCAAGTCATGTGTCTGTATTCCAGGCATATCCCAGCCTCCTGCAAGCTCCCTGACAGCTGTGGGTGAGAAAGAAGATGGAAACTGGTCAGCAGTGAGTCTGTGTCAGACTCAGGATGGATGGTAGTAATTTCGAGTTCCCTGTTCTGTCTGGCAAGCCATATGGTCTCTGCTTTAAAATTTGTAAGAATGCACTATAAGCCATGAGAAAGTGAAACAGTGCCAGTAATTCCATTTATCTCACGTGCTTTTACAATGTAATAGAAAAGGAAAATTTGTCTGTCTAGAAATTCTGAGAATTCTTTTCTTTGGAATCATTATGAAAAGCTGAATTTTTTGTTTACTGTAATAAATTTTTTCTGATAAATTTTACTTCTAAAAGATCAAAACAACCTGATTAAAATAATTTTTTTTTACAAGATCAAGACATTCCATGAATTTATCATTGTTAAGTCCAAGATATTTAATTCTATTGAGCCAAAAATAATATTAAAATTGAATTAATTTAAGTTGAAACAAAATATTTCTGTAAAGAAGTGATACAAAGTTAATGCTGCCAAAGACCCATTACACAACTCCACCAAGTTACTGCTCTTTTGGAGGATTGTTCTGTCGGCAAATTTCCAGCTAGCTCTAACAGCGATCGCAAGAATGAGACTGGTGGGCTTTTTCCATCATTCCTAAGTCTCTAAGGCAAATAATTTTTATAGGAACATCTTACAAAGCAAGTAGAATATCTAGTTAGGAGGATTTAATTTGGCAACTGCCAATTATTTTTAGAGTAGTTTCTGAATTCACCCTTGAAACTACCGTGGGCATGGTGTTACTGAGAGCTGTCCGTGCTCCTTATGGGAAGGGCAGATGATTGGTTTCTCTACAGCTCTTGTCCTCTGCAATTGCCTTGGATCCAGTCATGTGCCTGCAGGGCAAGAGTGACTGTTTCGGTGTTCCCAGTGGGAACGCTGGGACTGTCTTTTCCTGGAGGTGATGAAATCCTGATCCTGCAGTGCCAGTTCTGTTTGCAGCTTTCTGATGTGTGCTTTCTGTTTGCTGTTCCCGGGCCTTTAAGTAATTTCCACTGAGTCAGGTCGGGTTATTATTACACTGGGGAATTCCTGTTCTCAAGAGAACGAATAGTTCTGACCTGACAGTTATTTCTTGTCTTTTCCTCATTTCTCTTCCAGAAACACTCACCTTGCTCTCTCCCCAACTTTGTCATTCATTCTGTGATAATCTGTGACCTTTAGGAGTGTTTCCATGCCAAAAGCCAAACCAAATTCTCTTTACCAATGCAGTAACAATTTCTTCAGTCAATGCAGCGCTTTAAACAGTCAGTCGTGACTATCAGTTTTGTTTTAAGCTGCTTTCTGCTCACAACTGTGTACATGACTTCATACAATATTCTTGATCAAATGTGATTCCCTACTGGATTTCTAATCTCATCAATATATTCTGTGGAAGGACACGGTATTTTACCGAAGACAGATTGAAACTCATCCCCAAGCTCTAGCTTGCAGTTCAGAGCTTTGGTTCTGAATTTGTGCAGTGGCTCCACTTCTGAACTTCACCTTGTTTCCTAGTTGTTGTTCAGATAAACTGGCCTTCCTATAACATTTCAGCCCTTCGGAGAATAAGAGAGCTTATAGTCTTTCCTCTATGTGCAGTCCTAAAAGCAGGTTTTGAATCCAAAGCTTAACTTTCTTTATAGTCCTGACAGCCATCCTAACAAACCTAGACATTTCTTGGAGTGCTTTTCAGATGAAAAAGGAGCATTGTACATAAGCAGTCATAAATTCTGTACTCAGTAAACTTTGGAACACTGATGGATTTTTTTTTTTAACACATTATTTAACTAGAAAACTACACAGATAGCCTTTCAGAAGATGTTCAAAGTACAGAAATACTGCTGTATTAATAATGAGTACAAAATGTCTTCACAACATACAAATCATCACTGGCTTTACATGAAGAGCAAGTATTCAGTGGCAAAGTACACTTCGGTCTGAGAGCTGAAATATGGGCAGAATTCACCATAATCAGCAACAAAAAGATCCATATGCATGTAAGACCTAGGCAAAAGTGTGGACATTGCATCACAGGAAAGAAGTGTTTTGCACAATATATAAGAGTTTTCACAGATTGTAAATCATTGCTTGAACAAATTGTTCATTGTGTAACGTGCATGCCCAGTCCCATTTCCTAGTTTAGCTTCCTGTACCTTTAGCAAGACTGAAATAACATTTTAAAGTTTTACTAAATCTTAAGAATTTTCATCTGTCTTATAAATAATAAGATTTACAAATAACGTGAAGCAGTACCTTTGCATTAGAACAAGACATTAGAATTGAAGTCACTAGAAGCAGTTGGAACCTTTACCCATTAAGTTGATTGTGCTGCTGGATTCCCAGTCCATAGTGAGTAGTACCTGGCTAATGGGGCTGACCTCCATGATATGGTCAGGGTCTTCTACCTCAGAGATGGTGTTGCTGCCAGAGATTGTCTCAGTCAGAAAGCCTGTATCTTAAGAATCCGATGGAATAAAATTTGGGAGGGTTATAATTAACAATAAACTTAATGACTAACTAAGCTTGACGGCAATGAAAACTTCCTAACTGAGAACGCTGTAGGAGCTTATACAAGATATTTCTTTTTGTTTACACATTCTGCTCTCAACTGTGTGTGTATCTGCAATCTCATATGATTTTTATGGTACTTCAAACAATCTTTGATTGTATTGCATTGACATCACCATTTAAGTTCATGTAATGCTTTCCCTTCTCTATGTACATACAGTGCAAACAAAAATCAATGTCAGAAGCAGAAACAGAACTAAAAGAGCAAACAATTAAACTCCTGTAACTGATATTGCTACATTTAGTAAGACAAAATCAAGATGCATACCAACCTTGACCTGAATGCCACAGTGATGGTGATGAAAGACAGTACAGGAATGGGTGCTGCTCCCACATGAGCTGCCACTGAATGCTGCCAGATGGTCCTACAGCCTCGTATTTCTGTGGTGAATCTGCTCTGGTCCATATTTCTTTAGGAGCACAAACACAGAGATATTTTTCTTCCTTACAAGAATGTCTTTTGTTTCATTAGCTGCAGTGTGTTTGCAGAGGTGTCAGAGAATGCAGGAATTGATGTACGTTATATATGCATCAGCATTTTCTAAAAAATAGGCAAGAAGCACCCCAAAATATTAATGTCCTTTTGAAGTCCTTATATCCTTAGATGATAATGGCTGCAGTTCTTGTGAAAGTAAGCTTTCTTCTGAGAAGTTCAGGATTTTTTTAATTTTTTTTTTTAGTGGAGAGTACCTTTTATTGGCTAGTTTAAGAATCCAGCAGGAGCTTTGAGTAAGGCACTTCAGTAGTTGTACAGTACCTTCCTTTTAAAAAGTGCTTTACAGCACTGAGTATCTCCTTCCCCTGGATTTTATTCCCCCTCTCCCAATTGAACCACCACTCTGTATGTCTGCTCTGCCTCAAATCAGTTTTCTTGTGTGGGTCTGTTTCTCAGCATCTATCTGCCTTAATCAGCATGCCCAGCAAGCTCTTGGGGGCCAGGATGTCCCTCAGTACATCTGGTACGTGGGCTGAGTCTCTTTGATACCATTACCATACCAATCAAATAGCAATAAAATAAAATGGTGAAATCCTACTCATACTTCTTTATAGCTGGAGTTATCTAAATATAAGTTTTCTAATAACCTGCATGAATTAGTGACAAATGCATGGGCAGGGAGTAGCATACATGAAGAGCAGGATGGGGAGGCTTTCTGAGGGAGGCATGTCACAGGGAGGGAGCTACTGCAGGAGAGGGTTCTGTGTGTACTTTTCCCCAAGTATTACAAGTTTGCTGCATATGAAAGTGTAATAAATGAGCCTTGCGTTGCTCCGGCAAGGGAAATGTGGCTTGGATCTCTTGTCTCAGTGTGTGTATCTGGTACCTAACTTTGTTCTGATTTGGATACTTTGGAAGATGATGATTCATACTTCAAAAGTTCTTGTTCCTCAGTCAGTCATGACCTCGCGGTCGCTTTTCTTTCCAGGGATGCTAGCCATGGCTGCGTGCTGTGTCTGGTGTGAACAGCATTTTGCTACATGCTCACACACTCTGGTTGTCATCATGATATGGTCGGTCATTTTTTAGGTCAGTGGTGTAGGCACTGCAGAAACGCTGGCATGGAAAGTTTTTATCTATGCAAATAAAGGCATCTGCAGGGAAAGGGACGACTGCTCTGTGACCAAGATAACAGAGTGTTTTGTGCCAGATATTAAATTTCTTCTACCAGGTGCCAACTTCTCAGCAATCTCAGGCAGCAGCTGCTGTCCAGTCCAGCTCCTGCGCACTCACTGCCAAGGTGTCCAAGTCCAGGCAGACTGTAAATGAGAAATGGTGTCTGTATTCCAAAGCATGTGACTTCCAAGATCTTTTGTATTCAGTATGATTTTGGACATATTTTTCAATACACAGCTTTTCTCTAGCAGCAGTAGTTAAACTAATACTGTAGGCCAGTTACTTACAAAAATAAACAGATTTTAATTGTGGTAAATCCTAGGGCCAGATCAGGCCATAGCAAGGGCAGTAGGAGAAGGAGAGACCAAAATGAAAGCAAAAAACGGTTGAACCCTGCTGCTGGCACCTATGGAATAACATTGCAGGTCTTTAAGGCAGTACTGGGTGGGAAGGAGAGGCTGCAGGAGGGAGTGCAAGGAGAGATTTCTTTGCAGCTGTAGGACATAATTCCTTGCATTAGTCAATACAGGAGCTTCCTCTCATCTGAAGAGAAGGAAGTTGCAAGAAAGACCCAAGTAAGGTGAAGTCCCACCTTACTTAAGTCAACAGAACAGCATACTCTGTGATTTCCATAAACACAGAGGATTTTCTAGGCTGGTGGAAAGTTAGTGAGTTTGATACTTCTGTATCTTGAATCTTCATAAAATACCAGTCAGATCCTGTTTGAAAAAAGAAATAGCTGTTTCTCACAGATCTTTCAGCATATTCCTGTTGATTCTGGAGGCATTTTACTTCAGGCAGTTGGGAGTTATCACAAGAATATATCGCAGTTTGGACTTTGAGAAAGCGAGCTGTACTAAGATAATAAAGTTGTTAAAGATGGTCATAATGTTGTCAAAATTTCATTTACATTGTGGGATTGTCTGCCTAGATTCTCCTGAGTAGAATCCAAACTGAAAATGACTGATTTTGAGTCTTCCTTTCAGACTTGGAGTGCTGCTATGAGCTTCCAATTATACAAAGTTGAATATAATTCTAAGCACTGTAATCTCTGTTTGACCCAAATTTAGGCATTATCTTTTTGCCCATTTTTGAAGAAAGATGCAGCAAACAGTGAATACAATTAAGCTACAGAGAACTAGAAGCAGTTTGTACTGAAGTGCTAAATACACACAGAATGAGCTATGAGAGCTGTATACACTTTCACCTTTGTTACTACAACTATAGCCTAGCCCTGGTGAGGTTATGTCTCTGAACGGGATGAAGTACTGGCCTTCTGCAATAACTATTGTTGTTATGACACTGTTCTTCACCTGCAGAGTACCTTTATTACAGAAAGATGCCCCAATAAACCAGGAGACTGTCTTTGAACGAGGGGCTACAATGTTTTCATGATTTTGGCACTAACAAAAAATAACTGAAACTGAGCACCATAACAAATCTGTTGGATATTAGAAAATATAATTATATGGAAAGCCAGCTAAGAAAAAAAGTCAGATCAAGCAAGACACAGACTAAGTACACTAGCTCAATGCTTTTGGAGCAGTAGGAGTATTAATGAATATGATAGATGAAGCTATAACTTAAAACATGCTACAAATTAGAAGCAGATGCTCATACCAGCTTGCACCAGATGTTACCAGATAAAATAGACTTCAAGTCTAATTAAGGCAAGCTTGGTGCTGTAATTTTTTTAACTTCATCATTATTAGAAGGAAACATGAAATTAATTAACATCAGAAGTGACCAATAAACAAGAATAGTTAATATGGGCAGCATCTAAGAAAGCCAAAAATGTTTTCTGGTGCAAAACATCATCTCAAAATTTAGTGGAGAATTTAATTTTTCTGTTTTCCACACAGGAGACCGGAAACCAATTTTCACTGCCAGTTGAACTAGCATTCCCGTTGCTTTTGATTTCTTTTGTCTGTTTGCTTGAATGAGGATTTTTAGATTAAAAAACATTTATGAATTTTAATTCAAAACTACAGTTTTTCAGTGTTTTTTTTAAACAAATGTCCAATACTTTTGCCTTTAGGAAAAGAGACTTGGAAATTCTTTACCTGTCTGAGATCACCAACAGTACAAAATGGTACAAACCGGTACAGTACAGCCCTCTTCACAGCTTGTCACCCAGAGCTACAGCAGAGGCTTACACAGACAACTGCAGGGCCAAGAGCTGCCTCTTGTGCCCGGGGTGGGGACAGAGCCAACCCTCCTGAGTCCCACTTGGGCTTTTACTGGAAGGGAGATGTATGATAAAAACTGGCACTTAGCACATTCCTCCTTACTGAGCTCGAGTATTTCCTTGCATTGTAGTGTCAGGCTCAATCTTGTTTTCAGCTTTTTGCTTTGAAGCCTGGGCCAGCCCCGTGCTGTGCTGTGTGTTTCACGAGGCTCTGTCAACGTGATCCCCAGATCTTTGCGGTATGACGATGTTTCCTACTTTCTTGAACTTTTCACTGGCTGGCCTTTACCCTGTGACTGCTGCAGGTGGAACTACATGCTAATCCACTTATGCCATGTTCCTGCTCGCAAATCTGTGGGAGGAGAGGGTTCGATAAAGGCTTTGAGTAAACTCCTTTAGGGTAAAACAGAGAAGTGCAGGTTATCTTGGGTTATCTTTACGTCTAAACTCCAGCCACTTCTATGTAAATAAATTACCTTCCTCAATGCTAGGCCAAGTAACTTTAAGGAAAGTTTAAAAAATACACCTCACACCTTTGAAACAAACCAGTCAGAAAACAAAACCAGAGCTAAACAATTGGTAGTATCTGGGAGTGGCATCTTTACACAGCTCCATGACAGGTATTAACGCCGCCTATATTTCCACCTGCCATGGCTTCGCAGCATGATATGTGGTTCTGGGAATCTATGAGCAGGGAAAAGAAAAGTGGAGACACAGCAGGAGGTGTGCTACTTGCATTCAACACCTTACTATGGGGGGGTGTCTCTGTTGTTACATGGGTTGGTGAGCATGAACAAATAGAGCTTGAGGCATAGTGGAACTGGCATTTCTAACTAGGCATCCTTGCTCCTTGGTCCCTTCATTTTTCTGAGTATTTTAACTTGTGAGAACTGCAGTGTGTGCAGAGGCAATAGCCACAGCTGGAGGGCAGACAGAAGCACAGGAGGCTGTGCTGAGTTTCAGAGGAGAGGCATGGCCAAGCAAGGACAGGGAGTGCATTTGGGATGCTGGATGCCACCATTCTGCTGCCATCTCCTCGCCTGACAGCACAAAGCTGGAAGCAGTGTTAAGGCCTGATGTGCCCAAATAAATCCACAGCTTTGGAGGATCACAGTAATTGATACTGTCTCTCACAGTGTCCGTCTGGATAAGCTGTCCAGCACACAGCTAGACAAGTCATAATACGTTGGGTGAGCAATTGGCTGATGGGTCAGGCTCAAAGGGGTATAGTAAATGGGGTTACATCAGGCTGGTGACCAGTCACCAGTGAGGTTCCCCAGGGCTCAGTTTTAGGGCCAGTGCTCTTTAATGTTTTTATAAATAATCTGAACACAGTAATTGAATGTACATTGTGTTGGGTTTGCGTGGCAACGTTTTGGTAGCGGGCGGGCTACAGGGGTGGCTTCTGTGAGAAGCTGCTAGAAGCTTCCCCTGTGTCTGGTAGAGCCAATGCCAGCTGGCTCCAAGACAGACCCGCTGCTGGCCTAGGCCAAGCCAATCAGTCAGAGAGAGCTTTTGCAGCCGGAGAGAGGAGTGAGAAGATGTGAGAAACTCTGCAGACACCAAGGTCAGTGCAGAAGGAGGGGGGAGGGGGTGCTCCAGGCGCCAGAGCAAGATCCCCCTGCAGCCCGTGGTGAAGACCATGGTGAAGCAGGCTGTCCCCCTGCAGCCCATGGAGGGAGGATGAGGGGGTGTAGAGATTCCACCTGCAGCCCGTGGAGGACCCCATGCCAGAGCAGGTGGAGGCACCTGAAGGAGGCTGTGACCCCGTGGGAAGCCCACGCTGGACCAAGCTCCTGGCAGGACCTGTGGACCCGTGGAGAGAGGAGCCCACGCCAGAGCAGGTTTGCTGGTAGGACTTGTGACCCCGTGGGGGACCCACGCTGGAGCAGTTTGCTCCTGAAGGTCTGCACCCTGTGGGAGAGACCCACGCTGGAGCAGTTGGTGAAGGACTGTAGCCTGTGGGAAGGACTCACATTGGAGAAGTTCGTGAAGGACTGTCTCCCGTGAGAGGGACCCCATGCTGGAGCAGGGGAACGATGAGAGGAGTCCTCCCCCTGAGGATGAAGAAGCAGCAGAAACACCGTGTGATGAACTGACCGTAACCCCCATTCCCCGTCCCCCTGTGCCGCTGGGGGGGGATGCAGGTTGAAGCTGGGAGTGAAGTTGAGCCTGGGAAGAAGGGAGGGGTGGGGGGAGGTGTTTTAAGATTTGATTTTATTTCTCATTCCTCTACTGTGTTTTGCTTAGTAATAAATTAGATTAATCTCCTCTCTAAGTTTGGTCTGTTTCGCTCGTGACGATAATTAGTGAGTGATCTCTCCCTGTCCTTATCTCGACCCATAAGCTTTTTGTTGTACTTTTTCTCCCCTGTCTAATGAAGGAGGGGAGTGATAGAGCGGCTCTGGTGGGCACCTGGCCCTCAGCCAGGGTCAACCCACCACAACATTAAGTAAATTTGCTGTCAGTACTAAACCAGGAGGAGCTGTAGACTCCCTCGACAGTAGAGAGGCCTTACAGAGAGATGTGGATCGACTAGAGAGCTGGGCGAGCTGGGCAATCACCAACCATATGGTTTAGCTTTAGGTAGTCCAGTGAGATGCAGCGAGTTGGGCTCGATGATCCTTATGGGTCCCTTCCAACTTGAGATATTCTATGATTGTACAATTCACTTAGCTCAACATGGACTTGCAGGGGAGGAGGCTTTTAAGTTTTCCTGTGTTCAGGACTTGCTGACAGAGTCAGGAATACAATTATTTGGAAAAACAAGGAAAAGACAATTTGCAACTTAAAAAGTTCATCTTAGCTTGACAGGAGGTTACTGCAATCTTTAAAGCAATTAGCAAATCTTCATAGGGTCCATTTAGTAGGTTCTGTGAAAATATATATAATTAAATGTAACCTAAAATGGTCTCTGGCAACTTCTGTGAGGACCTACTGTGTCCCATGTGGGAAACAAAAGGAATTTCATGTAGCCTTGTGGAATGCAATTCCTGACCTGGCCTACTGATCTCTTTGCTCATACAGAAATCTTTTGATCTGAATGTAGCTGCAAATAAAAAAAGAGAACTGCTGTTACATCTGTTAGGCATCGCACCTGACAGATGAAGGTGTAGTTTAACAAAGAATTAGAATGTCTGACATTTCTTTCCTGGTCTAAAGAGTCTAATCCACAGAAAGCATACTAGGCAAGAAATAGGAAATTATTTGAGGTTTTTGAAAACAGAACTAAGGAATAGGATTTAATAGGAAAAAATATACTAACAGAAGGAAATTGATTATATTTTCTCATTTTGAACAAATAAAAGAATTAAATCATCACATTCTCTTACAAAAGCTATATATACTCTTTGACTACTAGCTTAGGCCAACTATCAATCCATTGCTATCCGACTTCTATCTTTCCTCTACAAAGAGAGAGGGAAAAGCTTATTTAAAAAGGTTTTATTCACTGAATGAGACTGTACCTAGGATTGTATCCAAGTGTTTTGCCATAAAAAGAGGTGAAGGGGGACAGGAAGAATAAAGTATGTAGAAAAAGGTGTTTTGCTGTGGATTGCTCCACATGATTTTTAGGCTATACTGGCATTTTATCCAGATGCTGACTTTTGTTTATAGACACAGCCAAACTGCATATGTGGGACTGCATTCCAGTACTGGAATGTTGCTATTGAATAAACAGCCTTATTCTCAACTACCTGTGAAAAAGCACCTCGCTAGAGCAAAGAGCCATCATTCCCAACACCAAAGGGTTGCCCATGTGCATGTCCCTCCTTGGCAGAGGGCACACTTAGCACACTCCCTCACAAGGTGTTTCAAGTCAGATGCCCAAGAGAGAAGGTCCCAGATCATTGCTGAGGTTTGAAAACTTGGCCAAGGAGGAGGAGGACTGGCCCTGTCATCAGGAAAACCAGCCCGATGGGTTTTAGTACTGTTAACACAGCTTGGTTTCTTCAGCAACTGTAAACACAAGTGATCCTTCAATAGCAAATAGTTGTCATGGAGCTTCTGGAGCAGGAAGAAGTAGGTATTTATAGAAATGGCTTGGAAGTCATCTGTGTGTCTTTGACCAATGTGACACAGGCTCCAAGGCTCATCCTCATGTCAGCTTTGCATGTACACAAAGCTAAGCTTGGCATCTCATTAGAGGGGTGGGGAATGGAGATAGTGTTAGTCAAACAAACAAGTTATGCTTGTTATCCTTCTTCCACAATTAAGCTTGAACTTTGTCTCTTTCTCACCATCCTGCTGTGAATTTGGAATTTCTGTTGTGATTGCATGTGGCTTAGGTTTTGTGTATGTTGGTTAAATGGTGTCTGGGCTACATATCAGTCAGTCCAAACTGGAAGAAACAGGAGCAGATGCACAAGGAATTGGTTGAAAAGAGAAAAGAAAATACCCAACACACACATAAACACACCATATCTACTGCATCTGCAAATTCTTCTTCATTCATGACACAAACTAAGTGTGGTCAAAAACCTTAAAGGCTGACAGATTTCAATAAGGGTGAGAAGTTAGATATTGTGATCTCACAAAAGCGCTTTTGAAATATATTTAAATCCAATGAGGATAGATACAGCAGATTGACTCATAGAGAAATAGTTGCAGAGGGACATCATGGATGACATCATTACAGAGCTTTATTATTTCATTATTGTAAAGTTTCATCAGGTCATCACAACATTTGTGTATGTGATGGACCCACCATATTGTCTAGGCACAGGATAGACAGAAGTGACTCTGGAGCTACTAGTTGCTGTGATTTCTTGTTTTAATGGTTCCTGTCAAGTCTTCAATTTCCTGTGTCATCTCAAATGCCATCTCAGCAGAAGAGTTGATGGGGGGCGGGGGTGGGGAAATGCTTGGTTTCTTTATTGGATGTGGGTTTTTTTCTCAGAAGAAAAGTATATTCTATTTTCCTAGCATTAGTCTGGCAAGAATTTGTGTTTCACAGGCCTGGGGAGGTGACCTATGTACTGCTTTCTACCTGCTGAGCCTGTGAAGTGCCATATTATATCCAAGCTGCATCTCCAGGCTTCAGAAACGTTAATATTTTTTATCTGCCTTTTCCTGTTTAATTGTTTCTCTATGGCTGTCAAAGCCTTATTTTAAAATTTTTCCATAACTTTAAATGACTTTAGGGTGTTAGAAGCTTTTAGCTGTTCTATGTCACTATTGTTTCTTTCTCTCAACTCCAGCAGGCTTTTGCTTTGGTGTTGATTTTTTAAGAACTGAAAATTTTTCTGAAATTCTTTTTTTTCAGGAGTCTCACTTGTATTACTACTGGTGTTCATCAAAGTAGATCTCAGAACTGTCAGCAGAAATGTTTGTGGTAACAATATTAAAACAGGACATCACTGACTGCCTCTGTTCAGTCTGAGACAAGGATAAGCTACTTCTCTTGGCTAGCTTTTAAAGGAAAAAGCAGTTTCAGCAGAAGGGACAAATTAACCAAGACCTGAGTCCTTGCTTCAGCCTAGAGCTCCATCCTCTCGGGTGGTATAACAATATTCCAACTGCAGAGGTTTACTTCATTTCATATGAAAAAAAGCACGGAGCACGTTCACTTCATAGGCAGGAGGCTGGACTTGTACCTTCCAGCCTGACTTGTTCTGTGATTCTAAGTAGTGTATTTCTCAGTTCTGTGGCAGAACTAATATAATGCTTAGGTTAAGTTGAAAGAGAAAAATGGCAATTACAACAAAATTTAAAAATCTTTTGAAAAGAAAAATGAAAGATTATGTTACAACATTTTCCTTTTTTTTTTTTTTTAATGCTCAAGCTTTTTGCTGAATTTGAGACTATTTAGTCCTTCGGAAAATCAGTTCTGATGAATTTGCTATTTATAAAGACAGACATGTGTCACACCTCCAGTGACATCCTCCCAGACACTTTTCTCATTATAAGACAGGCTAATAACATCTAATCTTCTGCAAATATAGTTTAGCTCATTTTGTCTCCAGTGTCTCAAGTGTTAACCAAAGAAACACCTTAATAAATAAATGTATTGACGTGATAAAAACTTTAGACTTACTGGTTCTGCTTTATCATCCTGCTAGGATTAACAGCTTTTCAAATGGCTAGAGAATGTGTCTCTTCTGTTTGGGTTGTCATGTAAACATGATGCTTAGATTGTCTTCAAAGGTTGCATCATTGTCCTCCCCGCACTTTGTCCTTGGCTGTGGTTACCCATGTTCAAAGAAGCTTAATCCAGACTGGAAGAGGTGCAGAGAAGGGATGTTGGAATGACCAGAGGAACTGAGATGTGACTAGAGGAATTTGGTTTATTTACCTTAGAAATACCAAAGACTGAGAGGAGATGTGCTAGGTCTCAATACACAAAGGGCAAAAGGAAAGATGGGAGGTAAGAAGGGGAAGAGGGGGATAGCAACAAAGGAGAAAAAGAAAGGTAATTAAGAACAAGTACAGTTGTTAAAAAAAGTACGTTTTATCTTCGGAGGTGTCAGATTGTGGAACAATGCTCTGTCTGGAGTAGCAGGGGGAAAACCTTAACTGGTTAGATTGTGGTTTGATCATTTTGAGAAGGGAATGGAATGGTACTACTGTCTATAGCGTATTGGATTGCATGACCTAGATCTGCCCTTCCCAAAACTCCTGCTTTGTGTCTTCTGACATCACAGTGACCCTTCCTACTAAAAAAGCTGACTAGAATAAAATGGCTAGCAAGTTAGCCATTTGCAGTCTGTTTTATCATTTGTGACCTGAGCGTGTCTGCGAAACCCCTGACCTTGTTCAGAGTGCTAGGTGGTGATTGTATTCTTGTGTATGCCATCTTTTTCTTTGTAAGTGAAAGGCCTCAAACAGGCATCCATGTCATTAAATATTGTACTTGAAATATTCAAACTAGTGTAGATGTTATCTGACCTTGATTTAGGCAGATAAGGAAGGACCATACCTCGATCTTTGTATAAACAGCCATCAGCATAGCAGTAAATCTGTATGCCAGTATGGCAGATTGAACTCTTCTCTAGGGTTCAGTTTCCTCTCTGCCGTCCACACCCCCTTTATCAGCCAATGCATGCTCATGGAGAAAGCATATTCATTGTCAAGTGAACCAGTGAACCCTGAAAAGTCTTAGGAAACAGTCAAGATAAATGTACCAGAATTTCTGATTGAATTGGTATCACCAATAGTCCTTTAGTCTTTGGGACTAAATGGGAAAATGTTTGTTTCACAACACCATCAACCTCATTGTAATCTTGTTGAGGTTAACAAATGAGAATATGTATTTGACTAGTGTCTCAGTCAATTACCTCACACACACACAGAATAAGCCCCAAGTGCATGTAATTTGAATGCAAATGAAAAAACATGATTGTCTTCTCACCAGTTGAGCAAATGGGTAAATGCAGCCCTCTTTGTTTATTTTCTACTACAATGTTTCCTTCCCCCCACTTCAACATTCACTTAGCTAGGAGGGATACTAGTTAAAGAAGTTTGGACACAAAACTGTAATTTAGCCTGTAAAGCAACACTATATGGGCAAAAGCCAAGAAATGCAAGCACTGAAATATCTGAAAGAGAAACCCTCCTAATATTAACTACTTATTGGAAGGACTCATGTCCCTGTGTTGCCCCCTCTACTACCAGTGCCTAGATTAGTATCAATGTCATCTTAATGCTGCACACTTACCTGGAGCCCCTCCTCAGTGTCCCAGTAAAGAAGGCAACCATGATTTAGACCCTAGGAAGATTTTAGGTGATGTCTTGTTCTATTGCTGTGCATGTATATCAGAGTAGAAGTGACCAAGTTACGTGCTGAACAATTCCTTCTTTCTGGAACCACACTCCAACATCAAAGCTCATTTTCCAGGGAACAAATGAAAAACAACAGCAAAAACCCCTCTCACTCCAAAGCAGAAAGCAAATTGTCACATAACTAACAAAGCTCTGCCTTAACAGGAGCGTCTCCTACCCACAGAATCTTGTATAAGCAGGACTGGTATGTCTTCCCAAAACTGGATGTTTGCTGGCACCAGAAAAGCACGGCTGGAACCAATGCTTGTGAGGTTACCATTTGTTTGTTATCTACCACTAGAATGGCCTACATGAAATGCCACCTTGAAACATCTGTAGAACAAAGTGGCATGGGATTAGTTAATGGTATTCTACAAAGCGACGATCAATAAACATAGAATCTTACAGTTTGGTCATGAATCATCAATTTTTAAATTAAAAATTAACACACAAACATTACTGTTTCAAATGAATCTGATTTCTCCGTACTGCAACAGCTCTGGACTGTTTGTATTAAGTTTTGGAGTATCAGCTCAAATGTGCTTGGAATCAGATGGAATAAAGGAAGGAAGTTTCCCAGGACTTTTCCCAGGTCTCCTGGCACTGCACCGTGCAATTGGGAAAACGATTATGTTACGTGATTGTCTGTAGGCCAGGACCTGCTTTGATTAAAGCATCTAATCGCATTACTTGATTAGATTCTTTAATTGAACCAGGTCCTCTCCTTTTGATAGCCTGAAAATATAACGTTTTTTGACTGCATCCTTCAGGCTGCTATAATATGACAAATATGCCTACTTATTCTGGCGTGGGAGGTATGGCTGCAAAGCATGTATCTGGATATGCAGACAAATACAGTCTCTGTGCTCATTTCTTGGTTTTGATGTAGCTGTTCTTTAAACTCTGGGGCTTGTTACTATTTTTAACTTCTTACTGGCTATCAGGACCCAGCAATAAATCTGTACAGCCTCTTTACATGGTCCTAAAAGCAGTTTCATATGCTCAGTGCTGCACGGAACAGTCCTGGAGACTTTCTCATCACGGACAGAAAATCTGGTTCTCTCCTTCAGCTTTTACAACTGTTTATAAAAAAACCCAGGGAGAAGATGAGCCTTTGGCAAAAAGAAACTGAACGTCATACAGCTGTCACAACCTGATTTTCACTATAAACTGGAGCATTTCTCACAGCTAGTCTTCTATGAATCAGTATTTGCTATCCATCACAGATTATACGTTAACTTTCCAGGGGCTGCTCAGTCCCTTTTTTCTGGTAGTCGCTGCTGCTGTGACATATCCTGGTGTTCCCTGCCAGGTGCATAAGCGCGGGTTCTTGTGTCTTGCTTCATCGCATGGAAAGGACATCAGCCCAGTTTCTTACTTTGCGTTCCTGTACTCCTGTGCAAATTTTACTCCCTTGCTTGCCAGTCAAGGAGAGGTTGTAATGACGAGTGCGGGAGATTACAGGATTGCCAGACCAAGATTATGCAAAGAAACTCACAATTGAAGAAAAGTTTGCAAAACTTCACAATCCGTAAGTGTCTGGATGAGTGCCATAAGATGCTGTTAATTGCCCCAGCTTGAAGGACAAAATGTACCTTCATAAGACTTTTTTCACTTGAACATTAAAACTAGCTACAGAAAATGCAGGTTCTTTGAGAATAAAAAAACCAACAATGTAAAACTCAACACATTATGAAGAAAATTAAACCTTTTCAGATGTGAGGAAAGTGGAGTGTATTTTTATCCTGTGGAGTAAAACATTTATAGAAGTGGGCATCCTTTACACTTCAGAGCAGCAGTAACCTGGTGGAAGCAGGTTGTTAACATTGAGTGTACTAATACTTTTAGCAATTCAGCAGAGCAGAAAGTGACAGCATTCTTGTAAAATTTTCAAAAAAATTAGGAACAGTAGATGTACAATTTTTCTGCTAATTGTGGCAGAACTATATCTTTCAATCTCTTCTTATATCTGAAGTAAAAAAGACAAAAAAGCTTTCTCTATTCACTGTGCAGTGATGCTTGCCATTGGAGGCAGAAGAGATAAAACTCTGTTCCATCTGGAGCCCTGATCCCAGATAATTCATGGACACTAAAATGCTGAAGTGAGAAGTAAATGAGTTGAACTGCCAGGAAAGATGAATTTTTACTCTGCACAACTAATGGCAAAGTGTCTTCTGAGAAATTCCTTTCAGATGCACACCTGCACTGAGACCTCACATCAGGACTGTACTCAGTCCCTTACCTTTCTGTACTGAGACTCCTTGAAGTCCGATGGAGACTTTGACCGTTCCTCTAAATAAATTACCAGCCCAGAGTGCCAATAAAGTGGAACTGCAATCCAAAACTCTAATCCTAGAAGCTGCATGCTGGGATGCTGCCTAACCCTAACATGTTTAAACACTGTAGGGCCTGAGTTTAGGCATGGGAAGCCAGGTAGCCTGGAAGACCCTGAGGTTCCTCAGTGTTGGCAGCCCTGAGTGGCTTGATTAAAATCAGTGTTTCATCAGAAAATGGCATCCCTTTGGCTGTTGAGGCAGGTGCTCTGGGAGTGTGCTAAGAGGATGCACTTCCAGGCAGGTGTTGCTCTGCCACCCTGCTAATGGCATGGCCATGTGAAGGAGGGAGCTGCCTTCGCACCCCTTTCACTCAGCCAAGGCTCTGGTCTTTTCACTGGGCTTTTGGGGTCAGATATGGCTGTTCCTGATACTGCTGGAGAAGAGGAGGTGCTGGACTGAGAGGATGGGCAGCTCAGAAGAGCCTAATCCGGAAGGAGAGAGCCTCAGGGCCTGGAAAGGAAAGCCAGGGGAGTGGCAAGGTTTGTGACAGCCAGGGTGTAGATTGTGGGTATTAAAATAACTTATGGTGTTTCTAGTTAAAGCTTTTTCCAGTCAAGTATGGATTATCTGGGGAGCGGTCAGGTTTTTTCCCTGCTTGAGGGGAATACAAATGCACTCCTGGGCATTAAAGGGGAGGAGGTGCTGTGGTGAGGATAAAGGAAACTATGGGTTCTGGGATTCATGGGGTCCAGTCCTTGTGTCCACTCCAGTTCATGTGCTGCTTAAAGTACTTGAGCAACCCTACCTCTGCTCTCCTCTTTGTAAAATGACCAATTTCTGTTTTAAAGAATTTCTAAGTCTAGTGATGGAAAGAGCTGTAGAAGAACTAGATAGTAGTAGGAATAATAATAATAATACCTCTATCATTCATGTTCTTCTGAATGGCTTCTAAAAAAAATTCTGAAGATGTTCAACTAAGTAATTGTTATTCTAGTATCCCTGTAACATTGTTTATTTAGGGGCATGGAGAAGTAGTATATTGCAGTATATATTAATGTATGAATCCTGCTTTTTTTTTCTTGTACACTTAGAATTGTGTTATTGTTAACAGGTGATTTTACGGTGTTATTACTTGATATCAGCTTGCTTTTGCTTGCGTGAGAAACCCCACTGCCTTAGATAAGCTATTTCTGAGAGTAACTGTTAACCTGTAGGAACAGATACCATACAAAGGAAAGTGTTGATGGTGGTATCTCCCTTCCTAAGATGTTGGGCATGGCTAACAGCCTGGCTTTTATCCTGCTGTGAAGGAGGACAATAATAGGATAATTCTCTTAGAGATCACATAGCAGGGCTGCATATTACCATATAAAACTAGCTCAATAAAAGGTGGACTGAGCTGAAAGGTCATCTTTTTGCTGTGTGGTAGTCAATGCCTGTATTTCAAAGCCTTACTGCTAGTCAGAAGCTTCTCCAGAATATGTGTTTATGTTATCCACTGTGAAAAACTGTTTGTGTGTAAACTAGCAAGAAGGTATAGAACTAAAAAAAAACCCTCCTTCCAGCATCTCCTGGATTTGCTGAACTCCACAAATATTGGCACTTTATACTGGGCAAGAATTTGAAAATTAAGCTGTTAATGAGATTGATTAACTCAGTTCAGCATATTTGAAGATTAGTATTGTACTCATTCCTAGGCTTTATTTTACTCCATTAAAAATGACTCCTTGGCTTCTGCTGATCACACCTCTGAAATATTTCCCAGTAGACAAGTCATTATATTCCGACACTTACGTGTTTGCCAATCATTAAGTTTTGATAATCGCACGCTCCCAGGTTTTAGTTCTCCTGTACTTTATCTCTTCCCTTTTATTAGCTGTATCTGTTGTTATGTCTTTCATGATACGATACCTGAGGTTTTGCATTTACACAGTGTTTCAGTCCCTCACAGACAAGTTGAACGTGTTTGGAGCATGCCTCTAGGATCGTCAGGGAGGGGGCAGGTGGAGTGAGACCTGCATGATGTGTCTTGGACAGTCTTGGATGTTTGTTTGGCACCAGGCTGCTTTGTCCAGGGAAAGCTGAGATGATCTGGACCGTGTGTGGAAGCAGAACTGTGGGATTTAGGAGCCCTGGGCCACAAATGCAGTTTTTCACTGCACTCTGGTAACTCTTATGCAAGTCAGTATTTCAACAGAAATTGTCAGAGGTTTGCACAGTTGATATAAATGCCTAGCCTCTATTTAATCCTACTTCAAACCCTTTAGTCCTTTTTTGGTTGATTTGCTCCTTATTCTAGATGGAGCTCCATGTTTGAGAAGTGTCATATATTCCCATATAGCAACCTTAGTAATATCTGACAGATCGACAAGTTCTCAGGGACTGAAGACAGCCAGCAATACAAGGAAGGCCTTGTTATCCTGGAAAGAGCTTTGGTCCGAGAGAGTGAAGTATTTGAGGAGCACATACCATCCAACAATTTCTGAAAAGACTTGAGTCTTGTCAGGTTTTATTCAATTAAAACTAAAAAATAATAAAAACAGTGGAGATCTATGTATCATAGATACAAAACTGTCAATCTTGCAAATAGTCTTGAAAACACATTGATTAATTTTGTGGATGGAGATTTGTGGCTCCCTTTTGAGTGGCTGGGACAGTAAAATCTTCTTCTAAACTCATTGTAGTAGAAGAGCAGTATTGTAGAGCCTATTCAGTCTTACTGAGTGAGTTTATTTCTGCCTTATAATTTTTCCCACGTGTATATGGTAAAGCTTCCCCATTGCTAACTTGATTACTGTGTATTATGTTAACTGCAGGTTGCAGCCTGCTAAAAATGCCCGAAGGCAAATTTGCTTTCCCTACAGTTTCAAGTCTCCGCCCTCAAATATAAAAAAGGGATTTTCCTATGAGCATGACTTAGAAGGCTTACACATTTTGCATCTACAGCACTTTTGCAACTGTTCTGTTGTGAGGAGATAAATGAGTGAGTGAGCTTTCAGCTGCCTCTTTTGAGTTATGATAGCAGACTGTCCATAGAGGCAAGTAGCTCAGCAGGAGTGACCTTTCTGCACTTATCAACTCTGAGATGGCCACACAGATGAATCCAAAAGTGCTGAAGTTGGGGAAAAAAAATCTGATTAAGTACCACTCGTTGAGCTTAGGCCAATACAGGTCTTTAATATGATTGCATAATGCATAATAGAGTGTATTATTTAGTATTACATTAGTGAACCAAACTCTTCAAGCATTACTCCCCTTTTCTAAGTTTCTGAATCAAAATTTCATATTCCATTATTCAATTAATTCAATTTCTATTCCATTAAATCTTTAATAAAAATGAACTTGTGGTTTGAGATCTGAATGGAGTAGATGTGTGCTTCCTGCAGCCTGTCAAACAGCAGCAATGAACATCCCAGCTATGCAGAAAAGGCACAAAACTTATAAAGAAAGAAAATAGAACCAGGAAGAAGGATGTGTAAAAGATCATCTCCTTTTGCCATGAGCTAAATCTCACCCCTCAACCTGAAAGGATCAGCAGGGTTGGAAGCAGAATCTGCTTCATATCTCATTTATCTGAGGCACACAAGCCGTTGGATGAGGGCCATTAGAACTAGGCAAGCCAGTATTGGCACGAGGCCTCTTAAGTAATTATTTTCCACTCTCTTTGTGTTTTGCTATAACCCTGAAGTCTGCTTCCATAAGTACATCTCTGAAGCAGCAGATGGCTATTTCAGAAACAATTGCCTTTGTCTCTGTAATTTGCATTGCCTGTGCCCTTGATAATACATTCATTGCTTCTCCATCCTGTATTCTGAGCAGTAGGGCCACTTCTTGCTATGCCTTCCCTCTAGATATACTTCTACCTTGCTTATAGCTGGCACACAGTGAATTAATACATTTCTCACCAGATGGAGAATTCTACTTTACTTTCATGGGTTACTTGCCCAGTGATTGATTTTATTTTATTTTATTTCAAGTTAGTGGTAAAGGTTTGGTCTAGATCACCTGCAGTTCAGTTCATCACTGAGGAAACGGGTGCTCTTATTATCACTTGGTCTTTAAATCAAGGCTGATACTTTCTTAAGCAGAAAGCATTAATTTAAATGTGAACTGTAGGGCTTGATTCTGTTCACCTGTAGAGGATAATTTCTGCTGGTGCAGGAGCCAATAGCCTAAATTTCCTGCCTTGCATTATCTGAAAGTTTAGAGCAGTCCCTTCTGCCTTTCTGATCTTCTCTTCTGAAGAGTGTGATGTGGCTGTGGAGTTTTGGATGAGAGTAATTACACGCTGTTGAGGGATGGTTAGATGGTTTAGGTAATCTTCCTCAGATCCTGAAGGCCAACATGGTGTGGTGGTTTTGTTTGGTTTGCATTTTTTTGTGGGGTGTTTTTGTTGGTTTTTTTCTTTCTTGTGGTTTTGTTTACTGCCATTTGGTTACCTGATGCTTGTCTGTCGCTATAGGGAAGCTGCTGTGCTTATGCTGGAATAAAATGTGAGGAGCCTGTTTCTATCAGCCAACAAATACAGCTATGTAGTCCCTCACTCCAATCTTTGGCTTTGTGGGAAGGTACCAGCATCCTTATCATGACCATCTAATGCACACTGGTACATGCCTTGTCTTTTGGAGGTGTGGAACAGGTTCATAAGACCGCACTGGGTCCATGGGGCAAGAGTCACGTAGTTGCACTCACAAGTATACCAGAATGACAGCTATGTGTAGTTTGATTCCTGTGGCAGGGATCTCCACAGAAAAAAATGTTTTGGTCTGTAGGTAGCCAGACCCAGCTACACCAGCTTTTCATGTAGCACCTTGTGTGCTGCTGGTAGGTTTGACTGTTAGCCTTGCAGAACACAAATAATTAGCCCTGCACTTGGGCTCTTGCTTATTTTGGGCTCTCAGCTAGGGCAGACATTATTTTGAAGTACATGATTCACATCTGGTAGGTGGATGCTTCCATGTGCAGCTGCCAGTGCTGATTGATCTTCTCTGGATGAGAGAAAACTTGAACTGTTTTGAGATTCATGACTGTTTTTCCAGGACTTGTGCACGTTAGAGATGGTAAGGCTGCAGGCATCTCTTGCTCCTCTTCTGTATCGCTTTATCCTAGAGAGGACTGCCTGCCTTGTAGACACCCAGTGATTTCTTTTTACCACTTTAATGCCAGGATTAGTGCTATTCTAAAGCCATTGCTCCTATTTTCAGAGTGGGTTTTCTGGTCTTTACCTCCTGCCAGTTGAGAGTGAGAGAGATAAACGAGCCCCAGCTTTGTCTGCTGAATCAGTTTTGAATGTGTGTGTCGGGTGCCAACATTAGTAAGCACTGCTATTGCAGAAGATAGAGATTAAGAAACAGAATTTACTCACTGTATTCTTAAATAAGCACACCAAATACGTCTACTTCCAACGCCATAGCTGTGTTTGTGTTAGCTAAGGGCAATACCCAACGTCTGATAGTATCACTGGTGCAACTGAATGGAAAACACGGGTATCTCACTGCTCCTAAGAAACGTCAGAATTGTTTGCTGTGTTGTCAGCATGTTAAGGTTATCATTAATGGTTAGGCTTTTTTTCCCCTCCCCCCCCCCCCCCCCAATTGGATTAACAGAGTGTTCAGTAAGTGGAGTTCATAGTAATCCAGGGGTGCTTTCCAAAGAAAAAGGGTTACTTAGATACCTCAGTTAGTCCATCTCCTGACCAGCAGCATATCTCATCTATGGCAGAGCCAAGCTGACTTTGGTTTACTGGTTGTTATCTCTGTATTTCTAGCTGAGACATTCCAGCGGTAACTTGCAAGGTGCTTGGCCATGGGTGGCTATGCTAGCTGTGAGGAACCAGCCCTTCAGGGCTCAACCTGATGGACTCAACCTCTAGTGAATGCAAATCAAACTGCTGTGCTATTTAGCTGCGTAGCTAACCTAGAGGCAAAATGAAGCCCTGCTTCTGGTGCAATTTTCTCTTTAATGATACTCATCTCTCCACTGCTCGCCCCTGGAATTTTGACTGTGCTGTGATTTTCATGTTTCTTCTTTAAGTACAGAAGATGCATTAGAAATGAAACTTTCACATGGTCAGAAAAAGAATGCATCCCAAGAGTGGTTATCTCCAGTATAGTTTTACTTTTAGTCATCTTGAGTTACACAGAGAGAATGCCACAGTCAGTGACTCCGCAACATTACAACATGCACTTAATCCTAATAAGGAGGGAGAGGCTGCGGCTAACAGGTTGTTTTTCATCTCATTTCAGTTCTAAACAAGCTGATAGTCAGTTCTGAATCATGAGTTTGGAAGAAAACTTGGTGCATTTGTCAGGCCCAGCATTATTTACAGGAACATTTTTGTTTCCCCCTGGGGAGATAGTGACCCACAGATACCAAAGTTACCCAGAATCCAAACCAAAACCATGCTATCCCATTTTATTTCAAATTCATAACTCAGATCAGGATTGTCAAAAAGGTTCATTTAGTTTATATACAGTTCAGATAGGCTTTGGAAGAATATGAACTGATTTCTCAGTGTGTCCCTGGTGTGGGTGGATTTTGTATTGTTTCATACAGAACTAGCCTGAAGATTTGTGTTTGGTATTGTGGCTTGGCCATTTGAATCCAGAATTCCCAGGCAGCCTGCAAAGGAGTGTTTTCTCAAATTTTTATTTATTTATTCTCCCCAAACCCTGTGTCCTGCCAGGACACTACACTCGTACTTGCTTTCTGTTCCAAAGACAGAGTATTCTGGCATGCTTCCAGTTTCTGAAGCAGAAGACTCCCAGGGAACCTGCTGCACAGGGTGATAAAATACAATCTGATTTTACCTTCCTACCTTTCAGACACTGTCCCACACGCTCCTGGTACACCTTGCAGTCATGGCTAGATTGAGCCATGCTGAGTAGCACTTTACTCAACAAAAAGTCCCACTAATTGAGGACAGAAAGTGTGTTTGTCATGGTGTGGATGTGAAAGAGCAGTTAGAAATGGAGGAGAGCAATTAAGCAGCCAGTCAACCAGTGTCCCTTTGTGCCTGTACATGGAGTGTGCTTTGGCCAGTGTCCTCCCACGTGTCCTTAGGGGTATGCCTGGGGAAGGTCACTTTGATGGGTGAAGCCAGGGAGTGCTTCAAAAAAGGTCTTTAAGTCATTGCTTGCTAAATTCCTCCTCTGGTGACGGCTTTGCTTTTATAACCTGCCCTTTCTGCGCCTGTCATGTGCAGTGGAAGGTGTGTTCAGAAGCTGAAATTTCCATTCTGTTTAATCCTCTTGTGCCCTTTGCTTTTGTGCGTCTTCTGAGCCCAGACTCCAGCATGGAGCAGGTTGAGAAGGAATGAGAGGCAGGTGCGGGTGGAGAGGGACCCATGAGCAGGGTCTCTGGGTGAGTGAATGAGGCAGCTGGGCAGCGGCTCTGTGGGGAGGTGGTGGGGTCAGGCACACATGTGGTGCTCAGGAGGTGGTCGGTGTGCGATGGGGAGTTGGCAGCCCCGTAGGTAGAAGACAAAGAGGTGGGTGTGTGGGTAGGTACTGGCAGAGGGGGAAGCAGGGCAAGGAGTGGGGGGCACGCTGGAAGGGGAAGGTGGGCAGGCAGAGGTACAGGGAGGGCTGAAGAGCTGGGTCTGAGGGGGCGAGCCCAGGAGGGTGGGTGGCAGGGGAAGTGGGTCGGGGTGAGGTGAGGTGTGGAGGACAGGGGGTGTTTTAGGAGGGGAAGTGGGCAGGAGGCCGAGCAGGGTTAGGCAGGTGGGTGTTCCCAAGGAAGTGGGCGCGGGGTTGGAGGAGGGTCAGCGGGCGGGGTGCGGCGGGGAAGCGGGCACGGGGCTGGGGCGGGCTGTGGGGGGTGCCTCAGGGGCGGGAGGTGCCCCATCGCCGGGGGCCCCGCCCGGGCCGCGGGGCAGCCCAGGGGCCGCGGTTCCCGGCAGGGCGGCGGGGGGCGGGCGGGAGGCGGCTCCGATAAAGGGCCGGGTGCCGGCCGGCGCGGGCAGAGCGGAGCGGCTCTGGCGGCGGCTATGGGGATGCTCAGCCTGCCGGGCTTCCTCTCCTGCGGGAAGAAGAAGGTGGGGCGGCCGGGGGGGGTGGCTGGCCGGCCGGGGGCACCCGGACAGGTGGGGTAGGGGGACACCTGGGTGGGTGTGGGGGTACTCGGGAGGTATGAAAGCACCTGGTCAGGTGTGGAAGAACGCAGGCAGGCGTGGATGCATCTGAGGAGTTAGGGTATGGGGGTGCCCAGGTAGGCGTAGGGGCACTTGGGCAAGTAGGGTGCAGACACCTGGGCAGCTATGGGAGACTGGGCAGGTGCGATACCTGCTAGGCAGATACCTGGCCAGGTATGAAACTATCTGGGCAGGTGAGATCCAGACAAATGTGGGCGTATGGGGGCACTGGGGCTGGAAAAAAGCACCTGGAACTGTGAGAGCTGGAATGAGCACCTGGGCAGGTATGGGGCACCTGGGCAGATGTGAAATGTACCTGGACAGGTGTTTTTAAAGTGGGCATACAGGTATGTGCTGGCGTGACCATCTGAAGTGGTATGGGGGCATCTGGGTATGTGCAGGGGCAGAGTAGAGGGGTCCTCTGGAGATGCTGCCCCCAGGAGCTGAAAGCACAAGGGACTAAGGTAGGAGCTGGGCAAAACTGGCCATGAAGATTGTTTGGGCTCTCTGGTAGGACCCTCTCTAACAGGCCTGTGCTGTCCTGCCAGAGATCAGCTGGACTGGCAGTGCACCTGGTTCTGCCCACCCTGTCTAGCTGCCCTGCCCAGCAATGCCAAGGAGAAACGAGGATATGACTGCCCCACTTGCCTATGGAGTGATCCTGAGCCTTTCCTCTTCTTCTCTTCCAAGGACTTCAGTTTATCAAGTGACAAAGATGCCCACGCCAGTGACAATGATGAGAATGCGGAGCGTGGCAACTGGTCAAACAAAGGCGACTACCTGCTCTCCATGGTGGGCTACGCTGTGGGCCTCGGCAACGTCTGGCGGTTTCCCTACCTCACCTACCAGAACGGCGGAGGTACCTATATTGAATGGCAATGCTGGGTGGGCACGCCTTGCTATCCCCAAGAGAGATGAGGGCCAGCCCTGAAATTGGGCATGTTTTGTCAAAGCTGGATGTGAGCATCACCCTGGGAACTGGGATAGCACCTGCTGATGGGAATGGGAAGAGGAATAAGAGGCCTCTCTGTGCTTTTTGGCTACCAGCTGAGGAGGGAAATAGTATTTACTTTTAATTGCAAACTTCCACCTGAGAATTCCAGAACTTGTCTCATTTACTCATGACCAACATGCATCTTTTTGTCAGTGCCAATATCCTCTACTTACCTAAATAGCTGTTCTCTCTTCCCATTGCTTACCTCCCTGTTATGTTTATAGAGAGCAACTGAATTCCCTCTCAACCTTTGTTTTGCAAGGCAAACAAGCTAAGCTGGAATAATTATCCAGCTTAATAATAATCTCTATCAGATACTTGGTAAGTGTGAGGCAGAGAGCCTCTACCTGCTTGTGCGATGAACTAGTGCCAAAGCCAAATGGAGGCACTGGCTTCCCTGGCAGCTCTTCCAGAGCTTTGTCTACTTGCCAGGGAGCCACTGGTAATTAAGGAGACCATAAATGCCAAGTAACTGCAGAGGACTTACTTGTCTGTACTTACTTGCTCTGCCTGACAGTCATTAGAAGTCACCATCTGGACTGTAAATGCAGCACAGCCCATACAGCTGCATGTGGAACACAAGGTGGCATTCTTGGTACAGAAGTTTTATTGGAGTGAGTTTGGCTGGGTTGCGTTACTTACAGTTTTGTTGAAGAAAATTGTGAAAACAAAATAAGTGACATTAGCCCTTCTACTAGATTTTTTTTTCTTATCTGCTACAACAGAAAGTTTTACATTAGAAGCATATTTGTACTGCTACTTGTAGCCTGCTCTGTGCCCCTTGCCCATGATTGATAAAGACAACTGTTACATCCTTGTTTCGAAACACAGGACTAATCCAGTTAATTCTGTGGGACTATTTACTTCCTTAAATTACAACAGGTATTTGCAGTTCCTTGCAGAACTGGGTCCTCAATTGCTTTAAGTTCACTGAGAGTGAAGAAGACAGATTTCTGCGGGGTATCAGGTTGTGTTTAGGAAACCTGTGCTCTCACTTGCCCTATCTTCTGCGCACACACAAAGAAGTGCCAGTCCCTTTCACAGAACAGGGCTGTCATTGATATCAGGTTAATGTGCACTTTAAAATGGACTCAAACAAGAGCCACGCTGAGATGCTGTTTGACACAGGAGTCAGCCAACCGTAGAAAATAATTTTCATGCTTTCATGTCCAGTAGCTACTCGATCAGGCCAGTTGCAACTTAGCTAAATACATGAAGGAATGGTTCTGTTACTTTTTAAGTAAAAAGCTGGAAGATGAACTACAAAGCAGACAAAGCTGATGGTCCCTACAGCTGACCAGTGTTCCTGCTTGTATGACAGCAGTATGTCTTCAATAGTTTTTGCAAAATCCTTTTAATTTTATAAGAGAAGCCATCCTATGTAAATCACCAGTTCTGGTAATCTGTGTCTCTTCATTGCAGGTAGTATTTAGTCGTACAGAAAACAGGATTTACAAACAAATCTCTGTTTTCTGCAAAAAGCAAAAAGCCCCACTGTGGGATATTTGAGCCAGGGGAAAAAGGGGAGTATAAAATGTGATAGATCTGTGGTGAATACTGAAAGATTCATTGTTTTCTGTTTGTGGGGTTTTTTCCCCTCTCTTCCCTCAGGTGCTTTTCTAATCCCATACACCCTGATGTTGGCATTAGCTGGCTTGCCCTTATTTTTCATGGAATGTTCCCTTGGGCAGTTTGCCAGTCTAGGGCCAATTTCCGTCTGGAGAATATTACCATTGTTTCAAGGTTGGTATTGTTATGTTTTCTTAATCTTTTTTATCCTAGTAATAAACAGATGTGAGTTAATCATCTCTTCAAAAAGTTACTAATTCTGAGAAGCCGGCTTCCGTGTAGATAATATTCCCAATGTTACAAGGTCGCTATTATGTTCCCAGGTAGATCTTCCCCATTCAATTAATAAACAGATGTGGATTAAAGATTTCCTCAAAAAGGTTGTCAATTATGAGAGGTTTTATCAATGATTCTCCTGGTGTTATGCATCATACCACCCTAACCACAGCTGTCCAGGCAGAAGGAAATAACCCCGTTTGCTGCGTGAGGGAAAACCTCGGTTAAACACCTGGCACTGTGTGCAACAGACTGAAAATAATTCTTAGAAGTTAACTTTACCAGTGTTTCTTTACACTTTATGTCCTATGTAGCTTGCAAGGCAGTTCTATGTTGGATGGGCTAATTCTGTATTTAGCTGCCAGCCTTGGCACAGGCATGTGGGTCTGATTGCTTTATGCAGTGCTGTGCGTGTATTCATGCAACTCACTGCCTTGGGAGTCGTCTGCTGGTGTGATAAAACAGGCTAGTCTCTGGCCTCATAAGGTGAGGTGCCTCTTGTGCTAAGAGAAATAGTTGCACTCTGTAGTGGTAGTTTGCCACTACAATGGCAATCTACTGTCTCTGTGAGGGTTTGAATTTCATAGGGAGATGTATGTGTTTGGAAACAACTAACCATGTGCTTTACTCATTCCTATCCATCCAGGTCCTGCACCGATGGGTGTAAAGGACTATGTAATTGGTCTTGTTTGTCCTCTTTATCTACCAGAGGAATTAATGTAGGAACAAGGAAGTTTGTTTCTGATGCAATAAGAATTTTACTTGCCACCTTCTACAGAAACAAAAGGGATTATGGTCTGGCTTTTTCTGCCAGTCTCTGTTCTGCAGCACAAACAACCTTTCACAAGAGCTGTGTATTTAACTTTAAAGCAAAAGTCTATAGACACAGCAAATATTTTATGTATCTGTGAAGATACAAACTTAAATATAGCCTCTGAGATGATTGGGAGAGTTTAGCAGACTTTCCCAAACTCGCAGAACAAAGCTCATTTTAACAAAGGAGGAGAACTATTATTAGCACAGATTTACTGTTCTGTGTTGTTTCTCATTTATTGGCAAAACTATTCATTACAATGAGATCTTTAAAATGGTTTGGTCAGTTGTAGTTTTTGTATAGTTTCTTTTATTTTACTAAGCAATGAAAGCTTCCCACTGAACTGGGAGAGAACAAAATATTGAATTTCTCCTTTAGACTTGGACTAGTCGAATTTTTCTGTGGGCCTGATTCAAACTCTGTGTCACACTTGAGATGGTCAGTTTGGATTATAACCCTCACTTCATGGCTTTACCCTTTCCCTGTTTGGTTGCCATTAAAAATTATTTGAAAAACAAACAAAAAACAAACTCAACTTCTTTCCAAGTGGCCTTTTCAAAGTCAAGTGAAGACCAGTCTTTCTTTCTTTCTTTTTTTTTTTTTTTAAAACCCAGGTTTGGGGTACTTTAGACATTGTGTCTTTCTTTTTCCTAGGAGTGGGCATCACAATGGTCATCATCTCAACATTTGTGGCGATCTACTACAATGTTATCATTGCCTATGCACTCTACTACTTATTTGCCTCATTTCAAAAAGTGTTGCCGTGGTCAGACTGCTTTTCCTGGGCAGATGATTTCTGCAGCAAAACTCGATTAGGTACCGTACTTAACAGATATGGCCTAATGTTACTGTTTTGGATACTTGTACTTTGTACTGTTTTCTGGGAGAAATTACAGGGGCCAGACAGCTACCTGTGGCTCGAAAAGTCCTTCCTGGAGTTTTGTTTCTGAACACACAGGAGTGATGCTTGTCTGCTTCCCTGCCACCAGTTCTGGGTGCTTGGGAAATCTATAGAGAGCTGGGCTGAAACCACCTTGTTTAATCCTTTTTTTTGTTGTTTTTCTCCTTTAAAATCTACGGTTTCTTCTAGTACACACAGTCCCTGGAAACACTCCATTCCCATTTCATCAGGCCTCATGGCAAAGCAAATACCTTCCTTACCTGAAGCAAGAGTATTGCTATAGCTCTTATCCGGGATTCTTTCATTACCACTTGCCTCCCCTGTGGCTATGGTAATGCTAAGCACCAGTGAGGCACTGGTTTCACACTTTATTAACTCTTTAAAGCATATCTTCACTCTATTGTTCTTGATGTTTGGCAGCACATGTACATGTGCTTGTTATCTCACCGGTTTCCATATCAGACCAGTTTAAGGCAAAAGGTGAAGTTGGTGAGATAATTAGTAGTTAGTAGCTGGAAATGTGTTGCCAAATGTTAATGTAATTGTAACTCTTAACCATATATCTGAAAATGTCTTCTAAGATTCATAGGCTTCATAAAATGAAGCTGAGATGCTTTATTGAACAAAAAGTTGATGATTGCTTATGGGCTAAACAAAAATATTTTATCCCAAAATTTCTAAGTGCTGGAGGGATACAAAACTGAACCGAAGAAGCTGTCCTGAAAGAAGCTTCAAGAAAATTTTTCCAGTAAATGCTGATATACTGTTCTTTATGTTCTGGCAAAAAAAATACAAACCCAAAAAACCCAAGCAGTGCCCATTTTTTGTGTCCTGTGTGTCCTTACCCTCTGCCCAAGCAAAATGTTTAAAGAGCTCTAGTAAGCCCTCTGCCATAATAAGATGAAGTTGCTAGAGGATGATCTGTGTGTAACAGACATTGGTTTAGCACAAAGGCTTTTGTAGAATAACCAAGGCTACAATCTTAACTATCCTCAGTTCTGAATTTTGCAAGTATTCTTGACAATAAGTGAAAGGTGGAGCTGAGCACACCAAATTTTTGGTGTTTTGATTTACAGTCAAAGTAACAAAGTCACAGCTGCAAGTGATAGTTCAGGTTTGTTTCTAAATATTGTTAGTAGGCAAACTGAAGCTGTAACTGTTTAGAAAACATATTTGCTAAAATAGTCTGATTTTTATAATAGTCATCACTGTGTTAACAATCCCTTTTGCTTGCTTGCTTGCTTTCAGTAAGCGACTGCAATGCAACCTTACATGGAGAAATCGTTCATGCAAACTACTCATTCATCACAAACAATAATCTCACGTGTATAAATGGCACCATGAACTACAAACCAGTGCAATTTCCCAGCGAACAATACTGGAAGTAAGTAAATATTTTAAAAAATTGCTAAAAAGGTATTTATTATGCATTATGACTTTGAATGTTTCTTCTATTTTTGTCTCATCTTGCTGTCCAGAAAAAAAAAAAATCTAGTCAAGGGAAGTGGGCATGCAAATCTGTGAAGACAGGACTTAAAACTTAATTGATGAGCCTGGGCCTTAAAAAAAAAAAAAATTAAAAAATTAAAATACATATAGGGAAGCAAAAGAGCCAACCTGTGGCAAACTGAAAAATATCCAGCTTAAAGAAATCCTCTTCTCTGGGTCCTGATAGGGACTACTTAGCATCTTTATGTGTAGCATATAGGTTTTTTTCAGGAGTTACTGTGCAAAATAGATTTACCTCATTCTGAATCTGGGCCTGTTGTGAAATTGTCATTTCTTTAGCCACATGATTTCAATTTGCATCATGTTCCTTGGGTTCCTGGGGACTGATTTTTCTTATGGGCTCTTCTCTTACCTTTAGAATTTCATGGTTAACACAAAAGAGCTGAGGTAGGCCTGATGGGAGATGTATGGAGAGTTGAGGGCCAATAGACTTTAAAAAGAGGGAAAAAATGCAGTTAAATATTCAGTTTTTCAATGCCAATCATGCAACTCTAACTGCACGCTCATGGAAGCTGCTGCAGGGTCTTGTAACATTGGCAGAAACCAGCTCACTTTCCTTCAAGAAGTGACTGAAGAGGAGCACTGTATGCTGCTGTCTCCCTCTTCTCATTGCAGCGTTTTGTGCTTTCAGTAAAGTGGCTCTTCAACGCTCAAGTGGGTTGGACGAGACCGGTAACATTGTGTGGTACTTGGCGCTCTGCCTCCTCCTCTCCTGGATGATCGTTGGAGCCGCGTTGTTTAAAGGAATAAAATCTTCTGGAAAGGTAAGTTAGGAAGAGCAACTAGCAGACTTTTGGCCTGATCCTGCCATTCCAATGTCAGGTGGACCCAGGGATGGTTAGCACAAGGCAGGTTGCAGTCTGAACCCACTACCTTCTGCTGGATTCAGCATTAGGCTTTCTTTCTGTTAGCATTAGGCTTCATAACTGTTACATAAAATATGAGTAAGGTGCTGACTACACAGCAATTACTTAACACATGGATCTCTTAGCTCCACCAGGACTGCCATGTATTTGGGGATCTTGCTGTCATGCAGGTGATTCCAGCTGTGTTTTGGTAGTCACTTGGCCTGTTATGACGGACGTATGCATGTGACTGCACACGCGTGCACACACCCTGGGAACACCCGGTAATTATTTGCACCTCCAGACTAGTTCAGATGTTTGGACAATACAGGTCAAGTCCTGCAAACAAATGTGCGTGTACAGGCTCCTGCCAGATTGTGAAATGTTGTTGGTACTCAAGATTTCTAGCTGCTTTTAGGGTGCTTGCTTTCAGGCACCGGCTCTGCTGAGCTCCCATTTCCATGTGCTGGAGCATGGCTGCCTGGAGTCTTCCTTAGGTTAGGTTGGTTCCTCTCCAGACTTCAGGCAGGCTGAATTTCATTCATTTTTGCCTGAGACCCTTTTATGGTTTAGTTCCTTCCTCTTCATACTCCTTTCTTACCTCCATGCTGCATCTCCACATTTCCACTTCTTAATACTTCAGTCTGTTGCCTTCATTCTTTCTCTTGCCTTTTCTGCACTGATTTTTTTTTTCCATTCCTTCTGTCATGTCTTTCCATAGTTCCTTGCTGCCCATCTTCCTTTCCTCAGTCTGATGTCTCCTATTCCGCTTTCTATTTGGAGCTTTTTGTTCTCCGTCTCAGCGCTTCAGGGTGGAGTATCTGTGCTTTCCCAGCCACAGTTGTTCAACTACCACATGGCTCCTCTTAAATTCACATTCCTTGGGTTCCTGGCAATTGGCTCTTCCTGTTGTCACTTATCTTCTGGCATGAAGGTAAGCCTCTTTGAGGAGTAAGGTAAGAGGCAGAAGAATCTAGCTAGACAGGAACAAGGCAAAGATGAAGAGCAGTGAGAATTGACTATTCCAGGTGAATATGAAGGAGGTCTTCAGAAATGGCAGATTCACCATATGATGGTGCAATGCTGTGGCTTGGTGTAACCAGCAGTACCAGCTCAATTATCTACCTGCGTAACACTGAAACTAAGACTTGAGAAACAAGAGTATTGTTGAATGTAGCCTGCATGATAATAGCACTGCTTAGCTCTACTTCTGGCCTGGATCCCGTTGTGCTAGAAATTGGGTAGACAAACAACAAGAGATCCCTGTCTGAGAATGTAAAAGTCCTTGTTCCCAGTAAAGAAAGCTTCCAGCATGGCTTGCTCGTTTTGTGGGGGTTTTTGTTTTGGTTTGGGTTTTTTATGGTTTTATTTTGGGGTTGTGTGTTTTGTGGTTTTGTTTTGGTTTTTTTCCTTCCTACTTACAGCAGGAGATAATTCCATCCTGGTCACCTAATTTTGACTGGCTTTCAGTTTGCATTTGCTAGAAGCATTGCCTAGCAAGAGACCTTTGGGGTAGTTAAGTCCAGGCCTTGCTACAGCAGTAAATCATGTCAGAAAACACATTTCTGAAACTGGTCAAGTGCTATTTGAAAAGTGGATATGTGGTTTGGGTCTTCTGCTTCTGCTGGAATGCAGCTCCAGAACCGGCTAAGCCAGATGGTTTAGTGCTTGGTGTGCGTTCACTTCCCTGGTCGCCTGTTTTTCATTTGTACCAGCCAACCTTAGCCTAAAACCTGGCCATTTCTCCTGCACAGAGGTCTGTGCATCCCCTTGCTTCTAATGTGTGTCCCTGCCCTTCTTTCTGCAGGTCGTCTACTTTACTGCACTCTTCCCATATGTCATCCTGCTCATCTTGCTGGTGCGCGGTGCCACCCTGGAAGGTGCTCTGGATGGCATCGAGTACTACATTGGGAGGCAGTCCAACATCACCAAGTTGATGGAGGCAGAGGTGAGAAGTAGTGTCAAGTCCCGAAGTGTGACATGCTTCTGTGGTTCTATGGGCTTGTCACTTATGGAGCAACTTCTTTCTAATCTAGTCATGGGCTTCTTCATGTCCTGCCCCTGCATTTTGTATCTGGAGCCGGCTTCTGTGTTTTCAGCAACCCCCAGCTCTATCAGAAGTACAAGCCCCTATTCTAGCTACTCATAATCTAAAAAAAAATAGCCACCATCTTCCCTCTCCCTGCCACACCAGATAGTGATGACAACTGTGGTATTGCATCTGAGCAGCTCTCAGCAGTCATGTTGGAGTTTCATCTTAGCAAGGCCTGCTGAGAAAGTTCTTGCTGTGGGATCAAGAGTTGCTCTTGCATGTGTCCCACTTGCTTTGGTTACTGATAATTTCAGGGGACTTTATCAGAAGGTTGGAGGGACCCCAGAGTTTGAAATTCAGGCTGTGCCTTGCCCAGGAAATCAGCTTGGGAAACTAGGTGGACCGGGAAGAGCACCTTGTGCAAAGGAGGTCTGGATTTTTTTGTTCTGGCTTATGCCAACATTTGTTCAGCTTTACCAAAACTAGACATTAAGCGTGATATTTATTTGTGGTATTTTATGTGAGCATTTGGTGCTGAGGGGCTGCAGCAGAGGCAGCAGTGTTTTTTGTGGGTCACAGTGTGAGGAACAAAAATGGGAGAGCACATGGAAGTTCTCAGTTCTGCAACCTGGTCCTGGTTTTCCTTATTCATTGGCACTCTGACAAGATTCATATCTTGACAACCCACATATGTGAATTAATTTAATCTCTTCTTCAGGGCTAGCCCAGTAAGATTTAAATATTTGGCAACATACTCGGGATGTGACCTTCAGAAATCAGAGAAGCTACCATTTGTACTCGAGACTACAAGGTCATGCTATATCCCACTTACTCTAAATTTAATATGAAATAGAATTAGATTTTCAGGCTAAATGTGGAAAAACCCTTGAGCTTCAACAGATGGCAGGCTTAAATGTTTATGATATGTACTGTAACTTATACAATAATTTCCATGTTCTTATTTCTGGTAGGTTTGGAAAGATGCAGCCACCCAGATATTCTACTCCCTGTCTGTGGCATGGGGGGGGCTTGTTGCTTTGTCTTCGTACAATAAGTTCCACAACAACTGCTACTCAGATGCCATTTTAGTTTGTGTAACCAACTGCGCCACCAGCGTATTTGCCGGGTTTGCGATATTCTCCATTTTGGGACATATGGCATTCGTGTCCGAGAGACCTGTCTCAGAGGTCGTGGACTCAGGTAGGCTGATCACACTGTCGGTGTTGAGACTTGCTTTGACCAAGGCATGACAATCACCTCCTTCTGTCCACTACTTTTCAGGATTTGATCTAGCATTTGTAGCCTACCCAGAGGCTCTGTCCAAGTTACCAGTTGCTCCTCTGTGGTCCTTCTTGTTTTTCTTCATGCTCCTGCTCTTGGGCCTTGACTCTCAGTTTGCCACCATAGGTGAGTGGGGGTTTTAAGTAGCCCATGGCTTCTCAAATGAACATTACCTTTCTTAATTGTGCTGTTCAAAACACACACTTCTTCCTTTGCAGAAACACTTACAACCACCATACAAGATATATATCCCAAAGTAATGAAAAAGTTAAGAATCCCTGTAACACTGGGTGTGTGCATATTGCTCTTCTTTCTTGGTCTTATCTGTGTTACTCAGGTAAGATATTAAATTCTTTTTTGGCATTGGGTTTAGTTATGCTGCAAATAGTAAATTTAAGTCAAAATATCCTTTCCAACTGTTCCTGCTTGCATGGATTAATCTGAGAGACTCTTGAATTCTGCCAGTGTGCCTGGACATGCAAATAATAAATTCCCAGAGGGAAGCTTGAAGGAACTAAGGTTTTCTGTGATTATTGAACTGAGATGTGCTTTTGAATAGAAGGCCTGTACAGAGCCTGTGAACCATCAACCTGATTTACTGCTCCTCAGTTCAGGAGGTTATTTGTGTAATCTCAAGCATACGCATACAGTGTGTCTGCAGTGCTGTGGGTACCGCTAACAGCCAGTAGGTGCTGATGGGATCTTTTTGTTCAGAACTGACTACCAAACAGGACAGGATTTGAGAAATGGCCTATTTACATCATAAAAACCTATTAGCTCGCAAGCATCTGTGGATTGTATGGTTACTTCTCCTGTGTGTGTGTGTGTATATGCACACACACTCACGTACATAAAGGAATTTTAAGTATACGGTGTAAAATTTCTTGAGGCAATTGCTTTCAAGGATATATAAAGGTTCATTGCAATGACTCCATCTAGAAATGCAGATTTATATATGCGATTAGACTGAGAATGTGAAGATGGTAATTGTGGTGAATAGAGAGTTGTATGGTCAAGCAAAGCACATAACTTATGGAACATGATGGCAGGGAAGCTTGCAAAGGACATAGTATTCCAGAGTGTGAAATGGCTTAAAGCTTCTTCCCTGCTCTGTGATCCTGTTACTGCATGCTGGTGTTTAAAGCTGTGTTTAACACATGTGGAAAACTTGTGTCTGTAGGAGTATACAAGCCTCCCAGAACTGATCATGGGTATAGCTGTTGCTATAGTTCAGTATTAAAACTTCAGCATGAGCTATTATACTGTAAGCTCCAAATTTAAATCTTGCTCTCAGCTGTTTATACAGACTCTGCATATACGTATCTCTTGTTATTAGTATACAGATCTACAGTATTTTGTCAGATGTGATTTTCAACCTCTCACAGAGATATTTAAACAAAATATTCACAAATGTGTACTTAACCTAGGAAACTGGAAATTTAGAAACTCGGACTGGTGGTTAGTTAAACTGGCTTGAACAATGTGACTTATTTGCATAAAGACTTTATTGGAACTGGGTACATTTTTACCTCTTTATTGTTTGTTCTACAGGCAGGAATTTACTGGGTTAACCTAATAGATCACTTTTGTGCAGGATGGGGAATCCTTATTGCAGCTGTCCTGGAGATAATAGGCATTGTCTACATTTACGGTAAATTATTTGCATTGAAAATCCATTATTTGACCATGCAGTTCCAGACACAATGTATATTAAACATTAGTTACTGCAATAAAGCATTTATGACTTAACTGGCTGAAAAGCTTTAACAGTTACCACACAACTGGAGGAACTGACCTTCACCATTGCCTTCCTTCTATCCCTTTTGAGTAACCACATCTGTAAGCGAGGCACCTGCTTTACAATGCACCCTACACCTGTCTTTCAACAGGAGGAAACAGGTTCATTGAAGACATTGAAATGATGATTGGAAAGAAGAGACGTTTATTCTGGCTGTGGTGGAGAATGTGCTGGTTTTTCATTACTCCTGTGCTGTTAATGGTGAGTATAGATGACTGGATTGTGTTAGTGTGGCAGAACTTATTAATTTGATATTGAAGAGATTTCCATGTGAAGATTCAGTGCAGAATGCCCAGGCCCTATGTGTAAAGACAGGGAATGGCTGTGCCAGTGAAGCAAACTATGTGCTATCTGTACTTGCGGATACATACCACTCCTCATTGGGTTGTCTCCAGGAGAGGCTGGACCTTCAGATCAGTTGCTAGTGATAGACAGAGATAGTCCATTTTAGCGGCTGGATTATCTTCATTTCAGACTGAGACAATGTTTTGAAAACCTAGATTTATTTTTTTTTTTTTCCCTTTGAGGGAAATCTCTTTTTTGGGACAGGTCCCTGGCTTGGGTTTGCTCTTTGGATGTCCAGCTGTTCCCCTGTCTGAGACTTTTTTAATGTCCTGTTATTTGTGTCTCATTTCTTCATTACTCTTGTGCTTCTAATTGTGAGTGTAGATGGTTGGATTATGTTACTATGAGAATTCATTAATATCCCAAATCCAGGAGCAGTGGCAAGTCAATCTGGCCAGCACATTACTTTTAACCTGTCGGACTACAGTTTAGATAGTGCTGCTCCTAAAAATATCTTATTTCTGCAGCAATATTTGCCAACAGTTAGATTCTTGCCCATATTTCTGTAAGTAATGGAATGTGGGAACATACAAAACATACAAATGAAGGTACTGTGCTCATGCAGCAACATACATATTCTCCAACACAAGATTTCAACAGAACCCATAAATCAAGTTATGTTTAAACACAGATGTACTTAAAGTGTTAGGGTGAATGTCAGTCTTACTGCTTGGCCATGACTTGAACACCAAATCCTGCACAACCATTCTCACACTCAAGGGAAGAACTGTGCAGAATTTCTAGATAACCCCTTTTTTTTTTTAACCAACTTGGAAATATGGTGCAAGTTCAAGTTAGCTGGAAATCTGATTTTTGCTCTCAAATTCTTTGCCATTTTTTATAGGCAATTTTGGTCTGGTCTCTGGTCACATTTTCACCTCCCACTTATGGCTCAGTGTTATATCCAGCCTGGGGAACTGCTGTTGGCTGGTGCATGATTATCTTCTGTGTCATCTGGATTCCCATCGTCGCTATTCTAAAAATAGTTAAAGCTGAAGGAAATCTTTGTCAGGTAAGGGCACAAAAAAGCTGTCATAGCTCAAATCTTGCTTTCCTTGCATTATCAGGAATGTCTGTGCTTTCTTCTCAAAAACACGTTCACCACTTTGAGGTGTTCATTAGTTGGATTTTTAGACCAAAACACATCTCTGGTAGTTGCATCAGAGGCAAATTAACCCTACTGTCTTCTGTTAAGAATATAAAGTCTAATTCTCTGGGAGTGCACCTGTACATTTAAGAGTGATTTTTTTCATGGTTTCTGTTGTTGTTCTAGCTGCCTTAAATTCTCTAACGAATTTCTATCACTTTCTATCCCTATATTGTTTTCTGGAGTTTTGCCTCCTATTCCTCACAGAAACAAGCAAATGCAAGATCTGAGGTATGCTGCTCTTGCCAAGCTCTGCCAAAGAGTCCTGTTGGTCACAGCTTTTCCTGCTTGTTTGGCTTCAGTGTCCAGAATCAGAATGGTTTGAGTTGGAAGGGACCTTAAAGATCATCTAGTTCCAACCCCCCTGCCATGGGCAGGGACACCCTCCACTAGACCAGGTTGCCCAAAGCCCCATCCAACCTGGCCTTGAACACTTCCAGGGATGGAGTCTCTGCAACCTGTTCCAGTGCCTCAGCACCCTCACAGTAAAGAATTTCTTCCTAATATCTAATCTAAAACTATCCTCTTTCAGCTTAAAGCCATTACCCCTCATTCTATCACTCCATGCCCTTGTAAACAGTCCCTCACCATCTTTCCTGTAGGCCCCTTTAAGTACTGGAAGGCTGCTATAAGGTCTCCCTGGAGCCTGCTCTTCTCCAGGCTGAACAATCCCAACTGTCTCAGCCTGTCCTCATAGGAGAGGTGCTCCAGCCCTCTGATCATCTACTGAAACCAGAGATATTTGAAATGATTCTAAAAAACTTTGGTGATTTGTTTGCAACTTGTTGAGTTGCAGGGCATATCCAGACTTACAGCTTTATTGAACTTTAAAAATAGCCCAGACCAAGGTAAGACATCAAATGCCTCTTGTGCTTGCTTTCCAGCGCATTGTAAGCTGCTGCAGGCCCGCTGCAAACTGGGGTCCCTACCTGGAATGTCACCGAGGAGAAAGATACAGCCATATTGTAGATCCCAAAAAGGAAAAGGAACACGAGATTCCTACTGTGTCTGGCTTTGTATACACTCAACAATGAGATGGCCATTTGGATGACAGATTTTTAACATATGTGTGTGGTTTTTTTTTTTCTTTAACTATTAGAAAGTGACAATGCAAAATAACAACAAAAAGCAAATCAACCCTCTGCTCTTCAAAACCCAGCCCTCAAATGAAAGCGAGCCATTTTATTTATTTTTAGTGCTGCATGTTTGGGGAGGAACAGGTACATTAGACACTGACATCTCCCCAGATATTCAGGTTGAGAGGACAGGAAAATGCATTGCAGGCTCTCCAGGCTGATGGACTGGGTATGCTTAACCCCATCCAACCCATATCCAGCTGGACTGCAGATACGGGTGTGGAACAGAACAAAGACATTCTGGTGCTCCCCAGCTACAGGCAATTTGAGCCAAAAGGTGCATGCCCCAATGTGCTATGGGCAGTTACTACCTTCTGCTGTGCTTTGCCATCCACAGTGGTGTGCAGTCGGCAGAGAAGTGAATGAGTGTGCTGCTGCCAGCTGGCACTGTAGCTCAGGGAACAGGAATAATTTTTCTGTCTAAGCCTTGCTTAGTGCTGTGAGGCTGCTCAGTATTTGATGTTGATTACAGTGTGTGTGTGTTTTGTCTGTGTATCTAAATATTGAGTGGCAAAAAATTGCCATCACAGGAAATAAGGCCTTAAAATGGTGAAAAGCAGGCATCTTTCTATTTCTCATTATTCCCCTTGGGATGCCCAAAGAGCAATCTTCTATGTCTTGCCCCATGCTCAGCATTCATCGATCTATAACTCAAAAAATCCCATATTGGCATATAGTGTCACTAGGCTCTGCAGAATGAAATAGTAACTATTGAATTCTGGTGTGTCTGCCCTCCCTACAGCCATCAAGGCTTTACCTATCAGTTAGTTCTCTGCATCTTTCACTCAGACTTGGATTTTCCCTTCCAAACAAGACCCAAAGTACATTTTCAAGATTCAAACAGTATTATCGATGTTGTGGTAGGGCCAAAAGAAGCAGAACTTTATCCCAAGTAAATTCTTGTAAGGTTGAAACCATCTTGTAGTGCTGTTACTCCAAAATTTGCTGAAATCGTGAGTTTATTGAAAAGTTAGGAAGTTTGTAATGCATTTGGAAACACAGACTTATGCTTATACCTAGGCAGGGAGGGCTTAGGGTTAAGAGAACCTGCCTTCACTCCATAATACAAGTGAATTCCTGATAAAGGAAAAATCATCTATGGATTATATGAATACATTTTGTGTGGCAAGGAATGTGTCTGTTACTGTGATAATGGTTCCTTGGGAACAATGCAGCAGGGTTTTTAGCTGTCACTTCCTCTCAGGGCTTTGTCACTGTTTCTGGACTTGAAGGAGTGTGAATAGTGACTTGTTGCCCAAGCTGCATACTTTAGTGTATGTTTTATACTGATCTTTTTGTGACAAATCAACACATGATGGCAAATAAAATGCAGTTTTCTGTTTTTAATGGTTTTGGTGCTGGAAAATGAGATTTTAGGCTTTTGCATGGAGTTGGGGGGAGGCAGTTGGTGGGATGTACTACCGACTCTTCTGTGATCCTAAGTCTTTGGGAGATTGAACTGGGAAGGTTCCAGGAAGCCTTTTCTTATAGAAGTTAGGATCTAGGGCAATAACCCTGTTTTGGAGCAGGGTCAGAAAATACAGAAAGTAATTGAGTGGGAATTTATAAAAAGGACTGTGGGATTAGAGCCCGTAACAGAAGGTGGTGAAGACGAACCTTTTCCTGCACTCCAGCTGCTTTAGGGTCGTGTTCTAGCCACAAATCAGCAGGAAACAGTGCTGTTGCTGGCCCTGATGTGTGGAGAGGCTGGGAGTGGGAGGGAGGCTGAGGTGCTCAGCCCCCAGTGCTCCAATCCATTGGAACTGCCACAGTGGGCAGCAGTTCATACCCGGGAAGGAGAGACAAGTTAGACAAGCAATGAGTGAGAGTGCTCCAAGAGGTGGTGGGGAAGTTGGCTTGCCAAACCAGCTTCAGAAAGAATTCAGGAAGGTTTTGGCAAAAGAGATGCTGAAGGCTAATACCAGCCATCTACTGCCCTGCAGGAAGCCCCTGCTGCTGCACAAAGGGCTCCTTTGAGGCTTCTGCTCTCGACTTGTCTTACGGGCTTCTAGGACCTGTTTTCATGATGTTGCACTATCAAAGCCTCCCAGAAGAGCGACAGAAGACAGTTTCTCAAGGGCTGGGGATCCATTTTTGGTGCTTTCTCCTTTCTCCAAGGTAAGAAAATCCTCCCGTTTTGAAAGCAAGATTTGCTCAGTTGGCCCCTGGCAGAGCTGGGATCCCTCTCTGCGTGACCATGTCTGACATCTTCCTGGTACATCCAATTTCTGTTGCTCTCTTTGGATGAGCTGACTGTTGGCATCTGCTGAGGAGTCTCAAAGAGTATTTAGGAATTGGCATTCATATTCCTTACCCATCCCAGCTCTGGCCCAGCAGCTAGGATTGTTCAATAGCCCTGGAGTGTTACATGGAGAAGCAATATGTCCCTTAGTGCTGCTCTGGAGGTAGACTGGGCCCAGCAGACCTGGGCGTAATCCTCACCCACACAGGCTGATGCCCAGCGTCCTGGTGTTTGTTGAGTTGAGAAACCAGCAGTGTCAAACAGCGCTGCATTCCTGGTAAGGGACAATGCTCTGTGCTGAGCAGGTGGTCAAAATGCCTGGAGTTTGGGGGGGGTGGGGGTGGGGTGTTTGGTGGTTTTTGTTTTTCTTTTGAGGAAAAAAAGAAAATGGTTTTGCTTTGGATCCAGTAAACAGGATTGAAAGGAAAATGCTTGGAAAGAGAAGAGAGTCTTTTCCACTTCTATGTTTGCTTTGGATTGGGTCAAAATGCAAGTGTGTTTCAGTCAGGGAAGAGAGCACAGACATGTACAGTTCCAGTAAGCCACATCTATAACATTTTAAAAGACACATTTCAACTGGGATTTGTATATGTATGTCAAACAATTAGGTGCCAAGTTTATGAAAGCCAATTTTAAACCCCTAAATTATTTCTATTGCAGAGACTGTTCATATGCATGAAGTCAAATTAAAAAAAAAAAAAAAACAAACATTTAACTTTGTTTCTACCCCATCCTCTATTTGCAATGGGACATTTTTCAGCCGGGCTGCGTGGTGGTGCATTAACCATCAGAGAGCAGCGTCTGCTCATGTCTTCTGCTCAGCTCCCGGCACCCGGGGAGTGGGACCTGCCAGGGGTCAGCGCAACCCCCCAGTGCAGCCCAGCTCTGCCCGGGATGCTGGCCCGCTTGCTCGCTGATCCGTGGCTCTGGAGACTGCATTATAAAGCAGCAGCCACTAAAGCTGAGTCATTTGGCTCTTGCTCCTGCCTGGCTGGCAGCTGTTGAATGGCGTCTGAGCTTTGAATTGGACTGGCCATGTTGAAAGATTTATTTTTGTTTTTTTTAAAATCCAGTTCCAAATGTGTGAAAAAGATAGCTGGTGTGCCCATTGAACTGCTGCTTGGCTTCAAGCTGAGTGTTACAGTAGCAATACAGCTGCTCTGGCCTCTGCAGCCATGGGTTATCTCGGCGGACCAGTTGTCCCTGTAAGTGGACCTTTCCAGCCCCATATTGCAATTTTGTGATGCTTTGTGCACCCCCACTCCCAAGTCCACAGAGTTCAACTGAGCCTCACCCTGTTGTCCTCCATGCCTGTGGATGATGTGGCCTTGCTGAGGTGTTCCATTCCTGGCTTTTTTATTTATTTTATTTTTCATAAGAAGTATCAGCATAGACCCAGAAGCAGCATGAACGTTTATAACAGAAAGCTTTCTTTTCTTGTTTCAGCTTTACATGTAACTTTCCATCACTATGTATAGGAGGGCTTTGTGTCATTTTTTGGCTTAAGATCCATGGCTATGGCTGTGTTTGTGGGCACCATGGCACCTCAGTCAGTCTCCAAGGGCTGGGGCATCTGCTGCACAGCTGTAGCACAGCTGTTTAGAGAGGGATGAATGAGAAGCGAGAGGTACCAGTGTGTGAGCTGAGCTGACTTGCTGGGGGGCTGCACAGGAGTGAGGAGGTGATTCCACAGCCCATCTGTTGAGGGCAAAATCATGTATTTCCTGTGAGTCACCTTCTGAAGGGGTTGGAAATACTCCACAAAGTTTGATCCAGCAGAAAAATCCCCAAATGATCAAATTGAAACTCATCTTGAAACAAATTAATCACTGTTGACACCAAAGAAATTACAGGGGCAAAAGGGTTTACATTGTTGAAAGAACCTGGTTTCAGTTATTTCAGTGATGTTTGCTTTTTAACTCAAATGGTCTTTCTTTTGGAAGGTTAGTAAATACAGACTACAAAGTACTGAAGAAGGAAAATGCTGAAATTTAACAAGCCCTTCTTGGAATTTAAAAAAATTAATTTCTCACTGGACTGATTTGGAAGGGAGGTGAGAGGGAAGTTGACATTTTGACTTCTTGATTTGGAATGACAAAATTATTGTTACAACTGTCTGAAAGATGAGAAGAATCTTTTCCAATTTAGCTCTGTGATGGAAATATGGCAAATGCTGGTAGAACCCTTTAAAAAGAAAAAAACCTCTTACCATAGTGGTGTTAGTTATTTTTTAAAAGTTAACTTTTGGCTATCCCTTAAGGGGGTTTAGGGAGCCAATATCTAATCTCAGGTTCCTATGAGTCCCAGGGAATCTCCAGATCCTCTGTGTAGATTAGCCTTTTGGACAGACAATATAGGGGAGGGGAAAATAACCCCCTGAAATCTATAGGCTGTAGGTAAATGGCACTTGATGAAGGGAATGAGGAAAAGATTTTATATATATATATATATAACTGATCCCATGTAAGTATTTTTCATTGATTTTTGTAGATTAATTGCCTATAAAATAATACAGGGTAACTGGGTATCTGAGCACATAGAGGGCAGACGACCAGCTCCTCAATCTGGTTCTTCTTGTCCTCTCTCTTGCCCCAGTGGAGGAGTCTCTCATTGACGCAGAGGGAAATGAAATATGTGCGATCTGAACTGCATGTGGGGAGAGATTTTCCTCCACAGTGAATAGGACCTGGTTTATCAACTCATGCTGATTGCAGCTGCAGTTTCATGTTGAGTCCTTTGGCTGGATCCAGTTCGAGTATGTGTTTCCACAACACCTCCAGGTCTGGTCCTGGTGCCTTGTTAGCAATACTGCTGAGCTCATTGCTATGCAAGAAGTAATGACCTTATAGCAGCCTTCAGTACTTAGAGGGGGCCTACAAGAAAGCTGGAGAGGGACTGTTTACAAGGGCATGGAGTGATAGAATGAGGGGTGATGGCTTTAAACTGAAAGAGGGTCGATTTAGATTAGATATTAAGAAGAAATTCTTTACTGTGAAGGTGGTGAGGCACTGGAACAGGTTGCCATGTTGTGGATTCCCCATCCCTGGAGGTGTTCAAGGCCAGGTTGGATGGGGCTTTGGGCAACCTGGTCTAGTGGAGGATGTCCCTGCCTATGACAGGGAGGTTTGAATTAGATGATATTTAAGGTCTCTTCCAATCCAAACTGTTCTATGATTCTATGACCTCAGTCTAAACTAGTTTGGTATAATTGTTTCGTATTTTAAACGAATAATAAGCAGTGCTGGTAGTTTTTGTCACAGGATCACTTAGTAGATCCCCCAGAGCCATAGAAATTAGATGACTCAGCAACTTCTGACCAAGCAGGTGAGGAAGTGGTGTGGGACTGAGAAGCTGTGGTGAAAGGGAAGACAGAGCAGCGGGTTAAACTGGATCTTCCACTGAAGGAAATGCAATGGGAAACAGCAGCCTTACCTGGGCTGACTCTGCTTGGTCAAAGTTAGGCCAACTCATACCACAATCATAGCTACTGAAAGAAGGTTTTCTTCCTCAATAAAATAATCTCAAGAAGGCTTGAGATTAACTGATAAATCAGTTCAAGAAAGTTATCAGTGTGTGGTAACTCCGGCCTCTTATGAAAGAGTAAAACTGCACCTCACTGAAGCATAGAGTCAGTGTGGAGGTGAAGTGTATGTGTGCATCTTGAACATGATGTTGTCCTGGTTTCAGCTGGGATAGAATTAATCTTCTTCCTAGTAGCTGGTATAGTGCTGTGTTTTGGATTTAGGATAAGAATAATGTTGATAACACACTGATGTTTTGGTTGTTGCTAGGCAATGTTTACACCAAGTCAAGGACTTTTCTGATTCTCATACTGCACTGCCAGGGAGGACGCTGGTGGTACACAAGACACTTTCCTTTTTTGTCTCAATAAAAAAAGGGAAGACTCGTGGGTTGAGATTAAGAGTTTCAGAGAACAGAAAAGGAAGAGAATAATGATGATGATAAAAGAATATACAAAACATGCAGTGATGCACAGCACAATTGCTCACCCCTGCTGACTGATGCCCAGCTAGTTCCTGAGCTGTGGTTGTGCCCCCAGCCAGCTTCCCCCAAGTTATCTATTGGGCATAACGTCATATGGTATGGAATATCACTTTGGCTAGTATGGGCAGCTGTCCTGGCTGCGTCCCCTCCCAGCTTCTTGTGCACTGCTAGCCTCCTCCATGATGTGTAGAGGGGACCTTCCCTTTGAACATCCAGCCCAGTACTGGCAGTCAGGGTGCAAAGAGGAGCTGTGCTCCAGTACTAATCACTTCTGAAGCAGCTCGAACCCCTTCATATGCTTTTTCAGTCAGAGTGTAGCGGGCCTTGGATCCTCTATTTCCCTGACTCCAAAACCCAAGGGGTTGGTCTCGCATCTCCCCTGATGCTTTCTGCCAGACACTCCAGATTAGAGCAGTTCTCCCTGGCTGCAGTGTAGAGCACATTTTTCACATCTGGTCCTGTCCAGACTGGGCCAAGGGCTACTGCATCATCTATTTCCTGTTTAATTTGTTCAAAGGCTTGTCATTGCTCAGGGCCACATTTGAAATTGCTGTTCTTCTGGGTTATGTGATAGAGAGGGCTTACCATCAGACTGTAATTTGGAACATGCATCCTCCAAAAAGCCACAACGCCTAAGTCCTTTTTGTTAGTTGATGGAAACATAGCTGCTATTTTTTTGATCACATCCATTGGGATCTGATGATGTCCATCTTGCTATTTTGTTCCTAAAATCTGCATCTCCTGTGCAAGTCTGTTGACCTTACTTCATTTTATGGTGAAACTGGCTTTCAGAAGGATTTGGACTATTTTCTTCCCTTTCTCAGAAAGTTTTGCTGTGTTGCCCCATAAGATGATGTGTCAATGTGCTGCAGGTGTTCCAGAGCTTCACACCATTCTAGTGCAGTCTGGATCAGTCCATGGTAAATGGTGGGGCTGTGTTTCCACCCCTGGGGCAGACGATTCCAGGTATATTGGACGCCCCTTGAAATGAAAGCAAACTGTGGCCTGCACTCTGCTGCCAAAGGGATTGAGAAAAATGCATTTGCAATATCAATGGTGGCATACCACTTGGCTGTCTGACTCTAGTTCAAATTTAAGTTCCAGCATGTCCCACATGGCAGCACTCAGTGGTGGTGTGAGTTTATTCAGGCTACGATAGTCTACTGTCAGTCTTCACTCTCCATTAGACTTTCTCACTGGCCATGTGGACTGTTAAAGGGTGAGTGAGTTCTGCTGATCACTCCCTGGCTCTCCAGTTGATGACTCAGCTTATGGATGGGAATCAGGGAGTCTTGGTTGGTGTGATATTGCCACTGGTGCACCGTTGTGGTAGCAGTTGGCCCCTGTTGCTCTTCGATCCTGAGCAATCCCACAACAGAAGGGTCCTCCGAGAGACCGGGCAAAGTAGACAACTGTTCAATTTCCCGTGTCTCCAAGGCAGCTATGCCAAAAGCCCACCGGTATCCTTTTGGGTCCTTGAAACACCCTCTCCTGAGGCAGTCTATGCCCAGGATGCACAAAGCCTCTGGGCCAGTCACAATGGGGTGCTTTTGCCACTCATTCCCAGTTAGACTCACTTCGGCCTCCAGTACAGTGACCTGTGGGGATCCCCTCTCACTCCAGAAATACAGATGGGTTCTGCCCCTTCATGCCTTGATGGCATTAGGGTACACTGTGCACCAGTATCCACTAGAGCCTTATGCTCCTGTGGGTCTCACGTGCCAGGCCATCGGATCCACGTGGTCCAATCAACCCAGTTGTCCCATTCCTCCACCTGTGTAGAGGTTACTGATACCAGCACAGGTTGGGTTTCTTTGTTCAGCTGCACTGCCTCTCACCAGGGTTTGAGTAGACACAGCTCCCGTCCTCTGTTTTCCCTCTCATCCCCCTGATGGTGCTGCCTATTATTGAGCAATGTTTGGGAGACACTGGCCAGGGCCCAGCACAGTGCAGTGAGTTGTGCCTCTTTGGAATAACCACAGCATTTTCTGCCCCTTTATCAGGGTCCTCTAGTTGTTCAGGAGTGAAGTTCCAAACCATTGGAGGTGAGAAGTTCTCTAGATACCTGCCCATATTCTCCCACATGCCATGCCACCCATGACTATCCAGCCAGCCTCAGGGCAGATCTCTGGGTGCTGTTCTTAAAACAATTTCTTGTAACCCTAAACAGGACTTGAAACACATTCAGGAGACATAGCAATAGGAGCATGCTGGCTTGAGCATCCCAAGAGTATTCAAGTAAGGATTTATATACTACAGCCACGTGAACAAACAAAGTACCATTGTGACAGGCAACTCTTTAAATATTACAATAAATGCTTACAACTTTGTTTTAACGTAGTGTGGTCAGATCAGTCATTATGTCAGCACTTTGAGTCCCACATTTGGTGCCGAAAAAAGGACTGTCATGGTTCAGCCCCAGCCGCAGCTGAAGCACCACGTGGCCGCTCGTTCACCCCTCCTACCACCCAGTGAGATGGGGAGAAGAATCAGAGGAAAAGGGTAAAACTCACAGGTTGGGATAAGGACAGTTTACTGGGACAGCAAAGGAAGAGGAAAGTAACAACAGTACATATAACAGCATGTACAAAGCAGGTGATACACAAAGCAATTTGTTCACTGCCCGGAGCCCAGCCCCACCAGCTCCCCCCTTATATCCAGAGCATGGCGTCATGATACCGAATATTCCTTTGGGTCAGCTACCCTGACTGTGCCTGCTCCCAGCTTCTAGTGAAAATTAACTCTATCCTAGCCAAAAACCAGAAAAATAACTTGGGGGAAGCTGGTTGGGGGTGCGAGCACGGCTCAGGAACTAGCTGGGCATTGATCAGTGGGACTAAGCAATTATGCTGTACATCAATTGTTTTGCATACTTTTAAAATTATTATTATTATCATCATCTCTTTCTGTCCTATGAAACTATCTTTATCTCAATCCACCAGTTCTACCTTTTTTTTTTTCCCCCCCAATTCACTCCCCCATCCCGCTGAGGGGTGGGGCCAGCGAGTGAATGGTTGTGTGGTTGTTTTAGCTGCCTGCTGGGTTAAACCACAATAGTCCTTTTGGTGCCCAATGTGGAACACAATAGGTTGAAATAACAACAAATCTGACCAGACTGTGCTAGAACAAATTTGTTATATTCATTACATTAAGTAAACAGTTGCTGGTCACAATGTTGATTTATTTGCTCTCAAAGTTGTTGTGCTTGTTCTCAGAGTTATGTCATGTAACACCTTACTTGCAATATATGTTCCCTGTTGTGCTGTTTATTATTTCTGCAAACTGGGTCAAAGTTATCATTGTCGTGTACTTCATAATACTGACTTATGATATGATAAACTTGTTGGTCGTGAGACTAATCTGGTATTTGTGCTCCATGTTGCTCTTATCTCTGTACTTAGGGAGCCATCTATCGGAAATTATTAGTAATAATACTTCTTACTTTGTCTCCTTGGAGAGCCAATCTATGAAGGAGCTATCTTCCGTCACCTTCTCCTCCTTCTCCAGGGTAATTACAATAGCTCTTCAGAATGTTGAATATCCTTGGGATGTTCAAACTAGCATGTTCCTATTGCTATGTCTCCTGAATGTGGTTCAGGTCTATTTAGGGTTAAATATTTAAGAATATCATCACCTGCAGATTAACCCCCACAACAGGTACTGTGGCTACTCCAACCCCCCCAACATGCATTGCAGTTACTCAAACCCCGGCAACAGGCACTGCAGCTGAACCAGAGAACCAAGCTGTGCCAGTATTAATCACCCCTCTAGAGAAGAAGAAATACACAAAAATATTGCTTAGTAAGGGATGAAGATGAACCAGGATCATCAAGAGAACAGGAAGAAGAATCCACAAACGAGATGATAACCAACCAATCCCTGTCTCTGAGTTAGCTGTGAGATATGTGAAAAATTTCAGGTGTGTCCAGGCAAGCACATCATTACCTGGCTGCTCTGATGCTGGGATATGGGGCCAGTAGCCTGGAATTAGAGGGTAGTGAGGCCAAGAAGCTGGGATCCCTGTCTAGGGAAGGGAGTATTGACACAGCAATTGGAAAAGGGACACAAGCCCTCAGCCTCTGGAGGCGACTCCTGTCAGGCATGAAGGAAAGGTATCCCTTCAGTGAAGATGATGTGTGTCACTCAGGCAACGGGACCACTATGGAGAGAGGTATCCAGTACCTGAGGGAATTAGCTGTGCTGGAGATGATTTATGATGACCTGAACAATGAGCAGTCATCCAAGGAGCCAAATGAAGTCTAGTGCACATAACCCATGTGGCAGAAGTTTGTACAGAGCACACCATCGTTGTGTGCTAACTCATTGGCAACAGTGACCTGGAAAGAAGGTGAGGGACAAATGATGGATGAGTTGGCTGGCCAACTCTGGCAATATGAAGAAAATCTCTCTTCCTTCCTGGAGGCCTGCATCTTGGCTGTGGAAAAACTGTCCCAGGAGTTCCAGCAACTCAAAGAGAATATGTCCTATTTTCCTGTATGGACTGGTATATCAGCTATTAGGAGTAAGCGTTCCTTTCCTCAAGAGAGAGGATATAGAGAGTACACACGACGAGGCACTCTCTGGTTTTACCTGTGAGACCACAGAGGGGACACGAGGAAGTGAGATGGAAGAAATCTACCTTGACCCTAGAGGCACGAATATCTTAGTTGCAAGAAGAAACAAACACAAAAGGGGGTTCTTCCAGGAAAATTGCTGCTCCAGTTTCCAGTGAGCAGTTCCCAGGACAGAGTAGGAGTTCTGATTTTAGTAAAGGCATTTCTGATGATTTATTTTCACAAGAATTGAGTAATGAATATGATGAGCAGGATTAGAGGGCCCTGCCTCCAGCCAGGTGGAGGAATGGGACAACTGGGTTGATTGGACCACGTGGATCCGATGGCCTGGCACGTGAGACCCACAGGAGCATAAGGCTCTAGTGGATACTGGTGCACAGTGTACCCTAATGCCATCAAGGCATGAAGGGGCAGAACCCATCTGTATTTCTGGAGTGAGAGGGGATCCCCACAGGTCACTGTACTGGAGGCCGAAGTGAGTCTAACTGGGAATGAGTGGCAAAAGCACCCCATTGTGACTGGCCCAGAGGCTTTGTGCATCCTGGGCATAGACTGCCTCAGGAGAGGGTGTTTCAAGGACCCAAAAGGATACCGGTGGGCTTTTGGCATAGCTGCCTTGGAACTGCACTGTAACAGGGTGAAGCTCCGTAGCACCTGCAATACATTGACAACATCATCTTACGGGGCAACACAGCAGAAGAAGTCTCTGAGAAAGGGAAGAAAATAGTGCTAATCCTTCTGAAAGCCAGTTTCACCGTAAAATGAAGTAAGGTCAAGGGACCTGCACAGGAGATCCAGTTTTTAGGAATAAAATGGCAAGATGGGTGCCGTCAGATCCCAATGGATGTGATCAACAAAATAGCAGCTATGTCTCCATTAACTAACAAAAAGCCCAAGCTTCCTTGGGTGTTGTGGGTTTTTGGAAGATGCATGTTCCAAATTACAGCTTCATTGTAAACCCCTTCAACTTACCACGTGGCAGCTTTAAAGTGAAAGGAGGAATGTTTTGTCCAATGCTCAGGTCAGCTGTGGAGCTGCTTGCCAAAAGATGTTGGTACTAAATTGTTGCATGCCTTCAAAGTCATTCAGAAAAACGAATGAAAAAAACCCAGACCTTAAGAAGATACTATTTCCAGTTCAGGAAACTTTGAGGATACTAGGAAAGTGGGTTTATAATGCTCCTAATGCTCTTACGCTCTTCCCTGGGTGTCTATGCCAAGCTGGTTTCAGAGACAAGATGCTGGCCTGGACCTTTGGTTTGATCTCATACAGCTGTCCTGGAGAGCAAACCTTGAACTATATGATTCATATTTGAAAACTTAACTCATTTAGAAGAAAAAAAAATGCAGATTGTTGCCAAGAGAAACCTATTGAATTTTTTCTCTTGTGCATGCTCTGCCAGATGCAAACAGGTTCATGTTCAGCAGAGCCTGAACAGTTTCATCTGGACATCTCCCTGTATTGCACAATCTCCTGAGTTCCAGACTTTTATTATTTCTCTTCAAACAATCAGGAAAGCAGAACCTCTTTTGGTGCAGACTTTCTTACTACAACCAAAAGGCAGGGAAAGCATGACTAGCTTTGCTATGGGCAGCCTGAGCTCCACAATGTGAAACAAGCACCAATGACAGCAACTTCCCACCCCAGGCAGGAAAATTATTCTTCACCAGTGTTAATAAAAATAAGGTAAAGAAAGATAATTTAATTTAAAAGATGAATCGTGGACTGAGCAGATGAAGCCCTCTATAGGCAGATAGGAGCAGCCTCATGCTCACAAGCCCTGGTCCCGCTGGGGGACTTCAACCACCCTGACATGTGCTGGAGGGACAACGCAGCTGAGCACAAGCAACCAGGAAGTTCCTGGAATGTGTCAATGACAACTTTCTCCTCCAAGTGATAGAGGAGTGCACGAGGAGAGGTGCCAGGCTGGACCTTATTCTCACCAATAAGGAGGGCCTGTAGGGGATGTCAAGCTCAAGGGCAGCCTTGGCTGCAGTGACCACGAAATGGTGGAATTCAGGATCCTCAGGGCAGCGAGGAGGGCGCGCAGCAAGCTCAATACCCTGGATTTCAGAAGAGCAGACTTTGGCCTCTTCAGGGATCTGCTTGGTAGAATATCATGGGACAAAGCACTGGAAGGAAGAGGGGCCCAAGACAGCTGGCTAATATTCAAGGGTCACCTCCTCCAAGCTCAGGAGCGATGCATCCCAACAAAGAAGTCAAGCAAAAACACCAAGAGGCCCCCATGGATGAACAAGGAACTCCTGGGCAAAGTCAAACAAAAAAGGAAGCCTACAGAGGGTAGAAGCAAGGGCAGGTAGCCTGGGAGGAATACAGAGAAACTGTCTGAGCAGCCAGGGATCAGGTTAGGAAAGCCAAAGCCCTGATAGAAATTAGTCTGGCCAGGGATGTCAAGGACAACAAGAAGAGCTTCTATAGGTATGTTAGTGAGAAAAGGAGGACGAGGGAAAATGTGTGTCCCCTCTGGAATGAAACGGGTGACCTGGTTACCCAGGATATGGAGAAGGCTGAGGTACTCAATGACTTCTTTGCCTCAGTCTTCACTGGCAAATGCTTGAGCCACACTGCCCAGTTCAACAGAAGGCAGGGACTGGGAGAATGTAGAACTGCCCACCGTAGGAGAAGATCAGGTTTGAGAATATCTAAGGAACCTGAAGGTGCACAAGTCCACGGGATCTGATGAGATGCATCTGCGTGTCTTGAGGGAACTGGCAGATGAAGTGGCCAGGCCACTCACCATCATATTTGAGAAGTCAGAAGTCCTGGCAGTCCGGTGAAGTTCCTGCCGACTGGAAGAGGGGGAACATAACCCCCATTTTTAAAAAGGGTAAAAAGGAATACCCAGGGAACTACAGACCAGTCAGTCTCACCTCTGTGCCTGGCAAGATTATGGAACAGACCCTCCTGGACACTATGCTTAGGCGCGTGGAAGATAAGGAGCTGACTGGTGACAGCCAACACGGCTTCACTAAGGGCAAATCGTGCCTGACACACTCGGTGGTCTTTTATGATGGGGTTACAGCGTTGGTGGATAAGGGAAGGGCAGCTAACGTCATCTACCTGGACTTGTGCAAGGCATTTGACACTGTCCCACACGACATCCTTGTCTCTAAAATGGAAGGACATGGATTCGATGGATGGACCACTCAGTGGATAAGGAATTGGCTGGATGGTTGCACTCAAAGAGTTGTGGTCAACGGCTCAATGTCCAAGTGGAGAACAGTGATGAGCGGCGTCCCTCAGGGGTCAGTACTGGGACAGGCACTGTTCAACATCTTTTTAACAGCGACATGGACAATGGGATTGAGTGCACCCTCAGCAAGTTTGCTGACGACACCAAGCTGTGTGGTGGGGTCGACACGCTGGAGGGAAGGGATGCCATCCAGAGGGACCTTGACAGGCTTGAGAGGTGGGCCCGTGCGAACCACAGGAAGTTCAACAAGGCCAAGTGCAAGGTTCTGCATGTGGGTCAGCACAATCTCAAGCACAGCTATAGGCTGGGCGAGGAATGGATTGAAAGCAGCCCTGAGGAGAAGGACTTGGGGGTATCGATTGATGAGAAGCTCAACATGAGCCAGCAGTGGGCTTGCAGCCCAGAAAGCCAACCGTGTCCTGGACTGCATCAAAAGAGGCGTGACCAGCAGGTCGAGGGAGGTGATCCTGCCCCTCTACTCTGCTCTTTTGAGACCCCACCTGGAGTACTGCGTCCAGCTCTGGGGGCCCCTGTACAAGAGAGACATGGAGCTGTTGGAGAAAGTCCAGAGGAGGGCCACAAAGCTGACTGGAGGGATGGAGCACCTCTCCTGTGAGGACAGGCTCAGAGAGTTGGGATTGTTCAGCCTGGAGAAAAGACGGCCCCAGGGAGATCTAATTGCGGTCTTCCAGTACCTGAAGGGGCCTACAGGAAAGATGGTGAGGGACTGTTTATCAGGGAGTGTAGTGACAGGACAAGGGGTAATGGGTTTAAGCTGAACGAGGGTCAATTTAGATTAGATGTTAGAAAGAAATTCTTTACTGTGAGGGTGGTGAGGCACTGGCACAGGTTGCCCAGAGAGGTTGTGGATGCCCCATCCCTGGAAGTGTTCAGGGCCAGGTTGGATGAGGCTTTGGGCAACGTGGTCTAGTGGAGGATGTCCCTGCCCGCAGCAGGGGGGTTGGAACTAGATGATCTTTAAGGTGCCTTCCAACCCAAACCATTCTATGACTCTATGATTCTATGAGTTTGCAAGAAAGCAGAGAGCTAATGTTCACTGCCACCACCTAAAGTGGATGTAGAGAAGAAAAAAAAAAGGCAAAAAAAAGGCATGCAGGGCTCTAACCTTCCTGCCACTGCCCTTGCAGAGTGGAACACAGTTGCTGAGCCAAGCCTTGGCCAAGAACCACTGACACCAGGGCCAATAGGCATGGGAGGCTCTCCAGCAAGGGACAGGACATGCATGCAATCCCTGGGGGTCATTTTGTAACTCACTGAAATGCTATGACCTCCCACGTGGTTCCTCAAGCCTCTGGTGATGATAAATGCAGTGATCCTCTTTGAAAATGAGGGTTCAGCACAGAGGAGGCTCTGATGCTGCTAAGAGCATCCAGCTGGTGGGGATGGTCACTCCTGCTCCAGCCCTGAGGAGTGTCTGGCTGGCTAGGTCTCCAGCTAGGAGCTGGGTGAAATTGCATTGCATTGGTATGGCAGATCTACTCGCCTCAGTGCTTGGAGAAGGTAGATCCCCTCTTGCAGCCACAAACAAAAAGCCCGCAAGGCAGCTTGTAGCCACACATATATGTTAATAAAATATTACCAGCATAAAGACAGGTAGAATTTCCCCAGGTGTTATATGACCAGAATGATTAAACTCAAGTGAATGACCACCAGGAACTTTAGTCCTTAGTTCTACTTTGCTGAATATTGTTCTAGTGCTCTGAAAGCAAAGAAGGAAACAAATAAGCAAACAACAAACAGGAATCAAAAAGACCAAACATTTGTCATATGTACAGGGCAGATTGGGAAGGCAGACAGTAGTGTGGGAAGGAGTAATATAGCGGTGTATTTGATGCAGCTGGTGATCAGAGAAAGGGAAATGCTTAGGGGAAAATCTATAACTATGTAGAATACTGTGAATTAATATTGGTTATTTGACAAAGACTAAAATAATTAGAGGAATCTGCCATATTCCACCTGTTCAGATAGAGCTACTGGGCTGTGAAATGACAGATCAAATTAAGGTACCAGGCAGAAAGGCTGTAATTAGAAACTTTGATTGCCAAGGCATCAGCCAGACTCTGGAGTTGGTGACCTGGGAGAAGCTAGCAGGAGGATGAGTCACTGGGTGAGTCCTGGGTCCACCTGGAGGGTCTGAGGCTGGGCAGTCCTGAGTGCACTGCTTCTTCTGGGATCTTGGAAATGATCATTTGGGATTGATATTTTCATGAAAATCAGTTTGGGAGGATTGTTTTGAAGTTTTTCATCTAGGAAACTAGATAGCAATTAGATATAAATTCATTTGAGGGTTTTTTCAACAAACCTGTTAAAAGCATGCCAATGAGCATATCTGCATGGGTCAAAACATTTCTGGCGAGCTTTGGTCATCCTGCTCCCATTGAATGGGGACACAAGAGCCTGGATGTTACAGTGTGGAGCTCCTGGGGCAGGCAGCATCCAGCCTTGTTCTCATCACCTGGCTGCCAGGCTGGACAAAGCTTGTGGCTGCGCAGTGCCCGTGGCCAGCTCCAGGCTTTGGCTGGTTGAGAGCTGACCATGCTGCTGGGGGAGACCTGAAATCCTGCAGATGGATCATAAATACCTGCCCTGAGTTGCCAGACAGTCAGTTTGGTGCCATCAAATGAGACCTGTCTGCCGTGCTGGAACAATGATCCAGGCATTAAGAAGCCAGGCAACTGTACATGCAATTTTGGAGATGCAGACTTTGATTAAATCCAGGATTTACAAAATAAAATCAAAAGGAATGGGGGTCTAGGGGAAAAGGTACAAGCAAGGAGAAATTATACTGAACTATGAACCAGCACAATTGGACTTTCCAGCTCCTCTCTTGGAGTTTCAGCAGGACTAACTTCATTAAAAGAACTAAAAGACACAGGCCTCGATAGAGAAGCATCTCCATTTGCTCTGAGAGCCATGCTCCTCCAAAGCTCTGCAAATGCTAACAGGTAAGTACTGTGATCTGCACTTTCATCAGCCAGTGTACTTTCTGAGGACCTTGGCTGGCTAGTGGCATTGGCTCACAGAGGTGAGACACATAGATGCTTCTTCTGCACCCCAAACTCACACAGAACTGGCTAGTGCTATACTTCATCTACTAGATGTAATTTTCCAACTTCAAAGCTTATACTTTAACGAAATATGAATGCATATTCAATTTATCCTTCATTTCACCTTCTTGAGGGCCACTGATGGTGTTTCAAATATGCCTCCACTCTGTGTATGTGTGCATGAGCTGGATTTTTGCCAATATGGATGAAAGGCAAACCAGCCTTGTTCTCTCTGGCTTTCTGTAACAGGCTAGACTGCAGGCGTCCAGATCCCCAAATCGCTGCCTGGTGCGCTAGTGTGCAAATCACTGCAGGAACGGGGGTTGCTCTGCTCTTGCTGAAACTCAGCGCTGTCTCTCAGTACTCCTGTACTCCTGGCACTGGGGATTATTTTTTTCTTTGGCTGGTTTTAGTTTTATAAAGGATGTATAAGCCATTTTCTTCTTTTGGGCCAAGACACTATCTTCAATACAGAGAATCAAGATATTTCTACATTTAAACTCCACTGCAGCAACATGGTTGTATTGACTCCAGTTATTCACGACAGCATTGCTTAATGGCTGCAGTGCAAGTGGAGGTCCTGGCACAGACTTTGGAGTTGGTCGCAACAATATAGTCACCTTTTCATTCTGGAAGTGATGAATGGTTTAGGCATGGTAGGCAGGAAAATAACACCTGTCATTGGAAGACAGATGAGGGCAGTATTTCCCCATAATGTCAGGACATCCGTGTGCCTCTTGGAATAGGTTTTCATCTTATGTTGGCTGTTAGTGTCTAAGCTCCTTCAAAAGGAGCCTTGCCAAATGTTCTGGTTCTTTGTATGAAATTTGGGGGCTGCATTGCTTCTGAAGTATGCAGAAAGTATAGAAAAAAAAATACAGGTAATCTTTGCAACTCTGAGAACTCATTCATGTTAAAGAGATTTTTCTCCCCTTTTCTAATGGTTTCTTTAGCATTGCTTGGGAATTTTTTGATTGTTTTGTTTTGTTTTTAATAATTGTATCCAGAGAATGGTGTAAGTGCTGTTTTCCTGTTTTTTTTTAAAGGGAGGAATGGCCACAGTAGCCAATGGGAAACTGTGTTGATGAAACAAAAGTGCCACAGAAGTGGGCAAAGGTCCTGTTACTGTGCTTTTCCATGCTGATGCTGTTGCCTCTTTCTCTGTTGATAACTTCCTTGTGTGATGACCAGGCCAAGGATGATATTTAACTGCCAGGACAGTCTGCGAAGTCTCCAGCTGATCCTGTTGGTCCTGGAAGGCTATCCCTAAAGAGCCAACTCTGGCCCTTGCACTTATCATCAATATGCAGACCACGTGGCAGATCCCCTATTATTCTTATGATGTTTAGAGTTCATTTTACTTCTCTGGGCCAGATAGGAACCACGGTATTCCCACAGCCAGGATTACTCTATACGACCAAGCCAGCAGTGGGTAAAACTCCTCTCTCATCTTGCTGCAGTGCTGCAATGGATGAGTTCATATTTTAACTTTTGGACTTTTAGCTCAAAGTTGGATTCTCTGGTCCTGCTTAGCATGCGGCAGCACCGAGCCGGCACTCCTCCCGCTCGTCCAGAGTGCTAAGATTCATTAGCCTGCATTTATCAGCTCTTGCCAGGGAAATGGTGAATAATGAGGCCCGGTTCAGGTAATGAAATGATCTCCCTCTCACATCAGATTACATTGCTGCGTATTATTTCCTCAGTGTGTAATTTTGCTTCCCTGGAAACTTGTTTTGCAAACACTAATGACTGTGCAGTTATTGTCCAAAGTTAAACCTCCCAGCAGTGCTGCAGGAGCCTGGTGAGCCCTGTGGCCTGGCTGTTTGTGTTACCATGTGTGCTTCATTAGCTAATGTGAGGATGGAGACAGCTCCTGCCCCTTTGCTGGAAGGTACACGGAACGGCACCAGGAAAGGTGTAGCCCTTGGCATCCATCATGAGCAGCTTATACCCTTTGTTCAGGTATTAGTGCTGTGATTTACCCTACCTAACTGCCCTTCTTCTCTGGCATTGAGTTTCTGAGAGAGATATCTACCACAATCCCTTTCCATCTGTAATTTATTAGCCAAGAAAAAGACATATTCCTCTCATTTCTTCCCTTATTCCTTTTCCTCTTGAGTAACTTTCTTGAGCAACCAGAGCAGCGCAGGCTATTCCAGACGTCTTATATGAGAATACTAAAATTGTTTTCTCTCTACTTCAATGACTTTGCTTCTACATCTTGGAATTTCATCTACTTTTTCCATGGCAGCATCTGCTTGGCAGCCTGGAGTCACCCTAAGTTAAACAAATGCAGCCAGAAATCTTCATCCTTAGCCCCAAAGAAATGACCCTGCACTGTGGGCTTTTTGTCTCATTTATATAACACAAGCCCTTGAGGTCATCCAGTTTTCCTAGGTGGCCTTCTCACCAACCTTTGTGTGAACTTGGTGACACCATCCCCACTGAAGCCACCTTCTTCTCCAATTTCTCTCTTTTTTAAGAATCTCCAGTTCTCCAAGCATAGTATGTGTACCTGTGAGAGATGTTTTACTGGTCTAAGCAAATGAGAGTTGCCCACCTAATGCGAGTAGCACACTGGAAACATGTCATATATCTATGATAAGCTCTACTCTTGAACAAATTCCTCTTTCAGTAAGACAGCTCATTGCAATGGCTTTGTGTATGTGTTTCCATGACTTACATAGTTCAGAAAATGCAGGACCACTTTGTGTTACTGTCGAAGAAGTAAAGTCCTATTTATGTAGGGTTTAATTTATTTTTCTGCAGCTCCTGCCCCCGCCCCCCCCCCCCCCCCCCGTAATCATTATATATCTTCTCAAGATGAGTCTCTCATTTCCCTCTTCCTCACTATTTCTTCACCATACTATGTAGGAGCTCCAGTAACTGCCTGGGACTCCCTTGTGCAAAGAATTGTACAAACAAGGAGCAGAGGAGTCACCAGCCCAAGTCTAAGCCCTACAGCAGTATGCATGAGCCAGCCCCTAAGAATGCAGGCAGATGTTGCCCGTGGTTTGAACAAGGCAGTAAGACCACACTGTTTCACCAAAGGCCCTGGAACACTGCAAAGCCCTGTGTGACAGGGAATTTTCACTGTCCTGCCCTCCCCATGCTGCACTCGGGGGGCTGTGCATCTTTCAGGAGATACATTTCCCTGATGGTCCCTTTGGTCACACAAAAGGTGCTGGGAGTAAATCTCATCCTACAGGTAGGCTGTGTCTCACCCAGGAGTGTTTGAAAGAGTTTTATGGTCTCTTTAGAGGGATTGTCAAGACACAGTTGATAAATTTGAGGAGGCACGTGGCCCTGTTATGGACTACTGTGGTGTGCATTGCTGCAACAAACTGTCTCCAGGGTAGTGCCTCCCCCTGTGTTACCAGGGATACATTTGCTCCTGTATTGATTGCATACATATTCAGCCAGTCACTAAATGGGGAAATTTGACCCCACAGTGCATGGGCTCAAAACGATGTCAGCAGGTTTATTGGCCTGATCGATGGTACATGACTTCTCTGCAGTAGCTGAAAAAAATTTAAGTCATCCTTATATTAAAACAAGTGTAGGGAAAAGACATTTCCACAAAGAATTGTTCAATCTTTTAAAATTAGGTTTCTTTTTTCCCTAAACTATTGACTAATGGACTGAAAAATTTCTAAATGCGTCTGGTTTTGAAGACAATGCCATTTTTCTCAGGAAAGAAAATCATTAAGTGACAAGTCAACGAGTCTGTCCTTGTCAATGTGTTTCTCAGACTCAGCTGGGGAAACAGGTGTGGAAAAGGTTTAAATTAAATGGTTCTCCAAACTCTGAGTCAAAATGTAAATTGTTAGGATTCTCATGATTTTGATTTCTTTTCAGGGTTTTGCACATTTTTGCTCTACAGTCCAATTGTGCATCATTTCAAAAATCAGAGGCCTGGTGCAAAGCTCATCAATGCATTAATTTCCTTGGTTATAAAAATTGCAATTTCATCACAACACCCTGAATACCTTGGAGGATTTACCGTGGGTCCTGGGGTCTTTGCTGCTTGCATCTGGCTATTCCTCCATGATGAAGCTGGATGTAGGCAGCCACCCCATGTTTCAGCCCATCGGTAGGTGGCTGTGGCATGTGCCAAGTCACCCTGTGCCGGAGGTGACATGCCATTTCATTGCCTCTGTACGATCATTCTAAACCATGGGAAAGGTCATACTGGGGCTTTGCCAGAGCAATGGCTAACTTTTGTTTTGCTGCTGTGAGCTTTGTCCTTCTGACGACAGCTGTTATAAACCCTGCACTTCATACTAAGGGCACTTCAGACCCATCCCAAGCCCTTTTTTATTATTTGTTTGCAGAGGTTAGCAACTCTAGGTCCAGCTCACATGCTCCACTGAATTTGGCTTCTATTAAGACAATTCATAACTGCATTCCAGTGCCTAAGAAATATTCTCTTACATCTTAGCTAAAATCCTGGATCCAATGGAAGGGAACGAAGCAAGTGTGGCTTATGGGTCCTCTTGGCTACAGCAGTGTCCCTTGTTCATAGGCATTTCCATTACAATCAGGAGAGCTAGGAGTGGGTTCTTGTGCTGTTCCAGAGGTGAACACACCTTAAGCTGCAAAACATCCAGGCTGTTAATTAGGGTTTAACTCCCTTAAGAATAAATGTGCTTAATGGCAGAGAAGATGAATCTTCCTAGATAAGGATCATTTGGAGATCCTTATCCTTGCAATGTTGGGCACTTCTGCTCAGGTCCAACACACTCAGGGCCAAATTCTGCTCGTTCTTGTGCTAGTGGCAGGCATGCAGAACAGCTCAGATCTTTTTCACCTGGGGCAAATGACTGCTCCTGTTGTAGAAAATACCAAGTATATCAATTATCTTTCCCTATTAAGAGACTGATGCCAAAAGGCTCGTATGATATAAATTAGGCAAGATTTACCAGACTCAGTGGAGTTTGTGGATTTTGTTATTATTATTTTTTTAGTAGTGTGGCTTAGTGTCTTATTTATGGTTGCTAGGCAAGATTTTTCAAATGGTAGTGATATAATCAAATTTGGAGGAATAGGGACAATAATGGTAGAAAAAGCAGGACCTTTCAGTAACTGGATAGAGGAATCCCGATTTCATTTTTTTGTAAAGCAAAGCTGAAGTTTAACACAGAAAGAAGGGAGGGACTCCTTCCTTGTCACTGTTCTCTTTTAGCAGATGCCTTGTTTTACAGATAACACTCAAGATTATCGAAAAATTGAATCTGAGCATCCTGAAGTGATTAAAGCCTCATGCTGGTGCTTGTTTTCAGAGCTCTTTACAAACTCTCTGAGTCTGGTTCTGCTGCAAGATGCTGTGACTGTTCCCTTGATTTGACTTGGCCACCGCGAGAAATAGTTCAGGAGCTTTTAGTTTCTTGGGATTTGCATTTGAGTTTCCTTAGGGTAGACAATTTCCTAATATGAGGAGGATGTGATTCACCTCCTGGAGGGAACTGAAGCCCTGGGAGCGCTGCTCCCTGGGGACCCTGGAGAGAAGGGACAGGCTCTTGGGCTGGGAGTCTGCAGGTGAGTGAGACATTTCAAAGCAATTCATTGCTCTTGCTGTGTTAAATTGCGCTCCTGGAGAATACACAGTCTCGGGGAGGGATATTTCCTGACTCACTCAGAATTTTATAAGCCTATCCCGGATTGCTTGTTTATCTCGTCTGGGAAAAGGGACAGAGCTCTGCTGCATATTTAATTAGATGGAGGAAGGCAAAGAACTTTAAGATAAGATTATCTTGTGCTCCTCATCACAGCCCTCATGTAAAAAGTTTGCATGGCATGCAAAACAGAGCCTGATGGTAAGCCATTTGATTTTGAGGACACTGCACATGAAAACAGCTTTACAGAGTAATACTTTTTTCAGTTGAATACTCCTGTGAATTCTTTCTGTATATGAATAAAAAAAGTTGGTTTGTAATTTTATGAAAATTAACCAGGAGATGTAAAGAGATGTGTGGAAACCTGGAACTTCTGGAGGAATAAACGCTTTCATTCTGTGGTTGTTGAAAGCAGAAAAAGGACAGGTGAAAAGAACCCGAGTCCAAGTTTTTCACTGCTGCAATAGACCGACAATAATCAGAATTAAGGTACTGGGAATGACAGTATAAAATCAGTCAGAAATCACAAAGAACAATGGATTTTTATATTGTGGCCTTTCACTTCCAGTTCTGCAAAAGTTTTTGTGTACATTTAGGAAGGGCAGAATGACTGGCTGTTAGTCCTTGCTGCAGAGTCAGCTGCAAGAGCAGAGTCTGAGCTGGCAGAAGGGGGTGTGACAGTGATGCAGAACTGGGATGGAGTCCTCTGAGGTTTTGTGTTTAGTTTCGTATCTTTAGTGTTAGCACCAGTGTGCAGCAAGTGTTACAACTACATATTACTCTCACACAGAAAACAGAAATGTCAGGAGCACCACAGCTGTGAACCATCCTCTGCTTTCTCTGAGCTAGCCGACTTCTTTGTAACTCAAAAACCTTCAGATCTGTGCTCTCCCCTTGCAGTGAGGGTCAGAGCAAGCCTGGGGGATGTCTGTACAGCTAGTTGGTGTGTGAGTTGTTATCTGTACCTGTCCAGGGCTTGCTGAGGAGCTGGAGTCCTGCTCTCCTCCTGGCAGAAGGATGTGAGAGGAGAAGATGGTGGTGCTTTTAAGCCTAGTTTGCTAATTCTGCATCACTGAACATGTCGTTACTGCTATGCAATAAACTCTGTGAGCTTAATGGCCATGAAATAATGGTTTCACTCTGCTAATGAGTCACTGATAGGTATCGAGTGATGGCTTGGTGAGGGGCATGAATGGATGAAGAGCCTTATGGGGATGTTTTGTAACCTGGGCAGGGGGGGATGTGCATGTACTGGGCTGGGCACAGAACATCTCTGAGGAGGACTAAGGCCATCGGGCTACACAGAAGGCTGTCTTGGTCTCAGAGCATTCTGCATCTCTCTGCCGTTCAGGAAAGGATTCAGGATGCTCTGGACCAGAGAGAGATCCACAGTGCACAAGGGAACACTTGATTTCCTAACGCAGTGGTGTATATAGCTTTTTATTAGCTTTCATGCACTGCAGTAAAACTCACCCCAGCATTAAGCATTCATGGTGCCAGAGAAACAAGTAAAAATCAGGAACAAGGAACTACTTTTGTGGTTTCATGAGGACCTCTGTGTCTTTGCACTTCTAAATGCTGACATAATAAATCCTGAAGTGCTTTTTTGCTCACAGCAGATGTGATTAATACAGCTGTTAGCTGGTGTGTCTTCTAGGGGAAAACAATTGGCAACCCCTGGGTGGATAAGCACCAGAGGCCTGAAAAACCCACATTTTTGTCTGCATTTTGAGAAATTAAGAGATATAATAAAAATGTTATTTTTTTTTTCTCATCAAAGCCATAATCAGACATGATGTAAAGACAGTCACTTTTGCAATAAGCATTTTGGAGAGTGGCTGTTAAAGTGAAAATGCTCTGTACAGCCAGAGCTCCACTGGGGTTGGGCAGCTCCAAGCATGATGTGAGCATCGTAGCAGCATGTCCCATCCGCTGCCCCCCAGCCCTTCCTGCCTGCCCAGTTTGGAGAGCAAGGGATGTCCAGGTATACAATGCCTCTTTTCCACTCAGCAGCTCTTCTGCAAGGTGAGAAGGGAGCCTGCAGGGATGCTCAGGGGAGCTAAGCCCTGCAAACTTCATGCTCTAAATGCACCTTTCCTCCTCCTCACACCTATCTCCCCCCCAGGGAAATCTTCAGCAGGACACAAATATCCTCGGTAACTTTACTAAGTTTTCCTTCTGCTTCTTCCATCATAATCACATCCACTGATTTCTACTTGTTTGCAGGTCTCATTTGCAGCTGGAAGCTCAAACCACCATTTATTTTCTGTATGGGTTCCTAATCTGGAAATGAATCTAATTTGCTTTACCAAATTACAAGCAAATTAAGATAAACACATTGTGTTATGTCCGGATGCATCATGGAACTTTCATGAAAGAGGAAAAACCACCTTTGTCATTGCTGCGAGTTTCTTCTTTCCTTAATATCAATAACTTTGTGTTGTCAAAAATTATAAAACGCCTCTATAAATTGTAGAGTTTTTCCTTCGGGCCAGGAGCTGGGTAGCTGGAGCTGCATCTGTCTCACATCTTTCATCCTTTCAGCCCTTAAAGAATGTCCTTGCCAACATCCCAAGCTTTATTCCCATGCAGTTCTTCCCCTTGCTTTTAGATGCACTTTGATTATCTGCAATATTGCATTTGATAGTATTACTAAATAGTTCTGAAATTTTCCTTTTGGCAACAGCTTCTTCCCTTTCAAATGGATTTTTTTGCCCTAGTTGTAAATCAGCTTTAGAGTCTTGTATGTCTAAAAGAGTAAAAACCTCACTGCTCCAAATGAGACAAGTATTTTGCATTTCCATTTGCTCACCCATCAGGGAGAATTTTGTGTAAAATGCAGGAGAAATGTCAAAGTGATAAAATAGCATTGGTTTTTGTTCATTGTCTGGATAGAACAGCTGATGTTATGGAAAACATCCAGCACTATCTGAACTTTTTGAAGATTGAATTCAAAGAGGTCAAATACTTTATAGGTACTGCTACATTTCAGTGACAATTTTACTGACTGACAAATACTACATCACCTGAGGTTTTTTGACATAATTTCTTAGTTTACTGACTTAAACCTGAAATATATCTGAAATATTTTTTTTGCCAGGAAAGTTCACAGTCTGGATGTGAGATGGACTCCCCATCTGCATTTTATAGCCACAAACATCAGCTGTAGTTTTCCTTCTACCAAACCACATCTACTCGGCTCCTCTTCAAAAAGTCTGTTTAACACAACTGGTTTGCAAGATTATTTTTTAGCTGAGAACAATTAAGAACTCTAACAGATTGCTAGCTGTGATAATTAGCAGTCACTAAGCCTATCTTTGGGAAAATAGAGCACACTGTCCTATTTTAGTCCTACCATAGTAAGGACTGAGAAAATAATGTAAATACCCGTTGCTCTCCTGAGCAGCTCCTTGGGATGGAGAGAATGGGGCAGAGTGATCTCTGCCCGCCTAGATCAGAAGGTGTGTCATGTCGGTAAACACAGGCGATAAATTTAACTAGTCATCGTGACGCAAGCAAAAACTGTTGGCAGCCTGGGTGGAAACGCATGCTACTCCCTTCTTACAGGAAGGGGTAGTTTTATGTTAATAACTCCTGGAAGCAGCCTTCTGGGCTCCTGCAGGTCCGCCTGCGTGCTCCCAGGCCGGCGGGGAGGCAGCGTCCTGGTGCCAGCCAGGGCGGGATGGCTGGGGAGGCTGCTGGGGCACAGCCTGGGGCTGTGGCGGCGGGTGGCTTGGCCAGTCTTGCACCCTGCCAGAGACATTGGCTACAAAGCGAAGGGCTCTCAGGACGCAGCTGTGCAGACGGCTAATCCAGGTAGGTAGAAAAGCTTTGGTCGCTGTTTCATGCTGCAGCATGGAGGGAGGAAAAGGCGAGAAAATGACCCTTGTTCTTGTGTGTGGCTGTGTACTGCAGTGCGGCATCTCCTGGGGTTACAAACGCTCCCAAGACATGGAGCAAATTGAGAACTCTGACTAGCACAGTGCACAGGATAAAAACAAGGGGTTTTTTGTGTTAAATAGTCCTCCTCCTCCGGCCGCAAATACAAACTGATACTTCCTGTCAGGGAACCTGTTAATTAAAAAAATAAATAAATGTTCCTCCCCCTACCCAGCTGCCAGGTTTCCAGAGGAGGACTGCTGCCAGGCTGCACCCTCTGCTCCCCCTGAGACTCCCTGCCAGGTTACATGCACAACTGTGCATCCCTGTGGCAGGCAGTGCCCTGGCTTACCCGGCAGGCAGCAGGCATGGGCTGCTCCCACATGGGCAAGCTCTCTGGCATGGAGATAGTTTCTGTACCACCACCTCCTTGGCCATGCCTTTGCAGACTCCTCACCCTAGCAAGGCTGAGCTGCCTGGGGCTGCCTTGTGCTCACGTGGATGGCTGTGGTTTCCAGCATGAGGTTTTGCCCTTGTTTTCCCTGGGATGGAACCTGTGCTTTTAGCAATCCATCTTACTGCTTGCTGCAGATCTGATTCAGACGCTTGTTGATATTTCAGATGTAGCTATCCTGGTCTCACTGGCACTCTCTAAGAGAAACAAGAGAAGCAGGAGATTAAATTTACCTGGGGGTCTGGGTGCCAAGATTTATACCTGGGATTTTTTTAGCCATTCACAAGTCCTGGCATGCATGAGCAGGCCTGGGACCAAGGCACTCAATGTAATTTCACCATCTCAACACAGGCAGGAAGAGATGCTCCCTCGTGCCCTGTTCTGCAGAGGCAGTGATTTCCTTTCAGCCAAGCACCAGCAATCCAGCAACAGCCAGGGATTGCAGGACATCAAGACTGGGGGCATCTTCATGTTTGTCCCTTCCTGCATGCCCTGATCACCCCCAGACGATTTCTAAACCCTAGTCCCACATCTGCAAGCACAGGACACCGTAACCTAGCATCTTGGGTGCACCTACCTGGGTGTGTGAGCAGTCCCAGCTACCTTGTGATGACCAACCATACAGGTGTGCAATGCAAAAGCCAAGATTTGAGCTAGCTGTTGCTCACTCTATTTTTGCAGGGTCTCCCTGCCACTGCCCTCATTGTGGCCTGTCATTGGGCTTGTTTCCATCAAGAGGAGCCAGAGTCCCTTTCTCATTGTGCTCACGGTGATAAGCATGCTAATGGCATCACTCTGGCAGTCTAGTGGGGTGTAATGTATCATCATTAGAGTACAGTAATGTGGTACCCAGCTTGCATGAGAACAACTACCAGCCTCCCACCAGGCTGTGTTTTTAACAGACCTTGTCTCTCCATCAGTGCTTTCAGAAGGAGATGCTGTCGAGGACTTATTAGTGCTGCCGGCAGTTTGCTTAACTCACTAGTTGGGCCATTTAAAAGCAAGATACGAGCAGGGTGAGAGCATGCTGCGGGCTTGGGTGACTGCAGCCCCACATCCTTTCTCCCCTTAATCAGGAAGGCTAGAAGAGATTTTTAGTTTAAAATGTACCTAAACTAAAGGAAAGAAAAATTAAGCAAAATGAAATAAGCTGAAAATGTAACAAAGCATTTCACACCAGCTGCTAGGTCCTTTTGACATTAGAAAGCACATTTGGCTCTCACAGAATAGAAAAGTGCCATTCTGAACTTTCAATCCTTTTACCCCTGTAATGACAGCTTTTTCCCTCTTCCCTTCTTTAAGCTTAGCTCATTGTTTTCTTTTATAAAATCTCTTACAGGTTACAAAGCTTTCAAAAATGACAGAATGCCTACAAATTTTGATAAAAAGGTGTTAGTATGGGCAGGACGCTTTAAAAAGGAGGAGGACATTCCCAAGCACATATCGTAAGTAGACTGGTCTGAATGATGCTTTTGGATGTGAACACACAGATTGAGACCCCAGTCTGCATTGTGCCCACATGGTGAGGGTTAGTGCTCCTCCATGCTGACGGGACCTGCTGCTACTGGTGTCCAAAAATAATCTGAATTTTTGGGAACATGATCTTTTTATCATGCCCCGTGAAGTAAACTGGATTCCCTCGCAGATACCATACATTTCAGACTAGGTCGAAGTGTCTTCTGCAAGACAAATGGCTTTGTAACTCAGAAGTCACCATGGTAGAATATCATCCACTTTGGGTTTTCGCATGCTTTGCTAGATTTTATTGATTAGCAATGAATAATGCTGCATACATTTTAAAAAGAAGTTGGGGCTATACACAGCTTTGGTGACAAACATCTGCACAACGAGTTCCTCATGTCTGGGCTATGGTTTCACCTCCTTGTTGAGATATTTTGCTAAAGGATTGTTACTCAGTTTTGGAGACCTAATGCTTCCTGACTTGTGACATCCTGGGGGCTCCTCCAGCTGGCCTTCCCCTTGCAGGTGTAAGTAAATCTATGGCTGGATATGGTTTCATGAATGACTCATTGCCATGCTGCAGTCTCTTGTAAGCATGAACTGGTGAATAAATGCCGTGAGTCACTCATGGAAGGTGGTGGAGATTTCTCATCAATGGCTGTGGCTGCTCAGCTGCTTGGGAAGACAGCTCCGGACAGACGGTGCAGTTGTCCGCTCCAGCTCAGGCTCAGCCTCCCACCAGAGGCAGATGTCTGTGGGGCTGGTGCCAGCTGCCTGGCAGAGGGCTGTGCTGCAGTGGGACAGGGCTCAAAGCATCACATGCAGCAGATGGGGATGTGGCCACAGACCACTGCTTGCTGTGCCTCTTCTCTCTGTGAAAACTCTCCATTGCTCTTGCCCAAACTGTCATGCATGTGCTTTCGTTCCACTGAGGGTGGCATTGCCCAGCCATGGTGGCACGGGCCCAGTGTCTTCTGGTGCTGTGCAGCACGCCATGCCCTGCCCTGCAACACCCAAAGCTGGGCCCCTTGTAAACCTATTAGCATGATGAAAAGCCTTTCCTGTCCCTGTCATTTTGAGGTGTTCACTCTCAAATGCAATAAAGAAGGCAGAAGAGCAGGATTGTTATTCCTGTTGTTACTGATGACTGTTGGGAGTAGCAATACCCCACCTGGTGGGAGGGTGGCTAAATCTTTCCCCCATAGCTAATCTTTTGAGTCCTCCTTTAAGTACTTGCAGAAAGACAAGGCTGAAACATATTGTACATTAATAGGCAGTTGCTGGAAGACTTGAGGATTCATTACCTAGCTCCTCATGATCTCATTTCACACATGCTGCTGCAGGATGGAAACTCTGTCATCCGCAGGTCTGAGGTCCTCGACGCAGCAAGGAACAGCGTCAGGATAAAGGTTTGCTACATCATGATTGCGCTGACCTTGCTGGGCTGTTTGGCCATGGTAATCACAGGCAAAGAAGTGAGTATTGTTTCTGGGTGAACTAATCAACTAAATGTATGGTCTATGGATGGTTTCAGTGTAAATAAGCACCTGGGTAACAGATATGTTTGAGAATAAGTTCATATGAGCAATATTTGCACAGGATCTGTATCACCCCATTCTCCAGAGGAGAGATTGGCATGGGGAAGCACAGCTTACTGGTTAATCTGTTCCTTCTGACCCACTCTGCTATAAATCTGTGCAGAACAATGCTCTGTATTGTAGTATCTCGGCAAGAGGCCAGTCCAAAGGTTGTGGAGTAGCTCAGACAATGTCAATGACCCTGGTCCTGCCCTGCATCCATGGGTCATGAGGCTCCCGTGGTCCTGCCTGCCTAGCCTGCGTACCACCATGGCCACCAAGAGCTGTCACACTTGCTTCTTCCCATCCCAGTGGTGGGGAAGGAGGGTCTCCAGCCTGACTTGCATGTCCCAGCGCACCTATAAACAATTTACAGTGTAATTTTCCTGCTAATCAGAGCTGCAAATTCTGAAGATTTGGTAAAACAAGGAAACACATTAACTTCTGTCACTGCAAAATATCAAAAAGGACAGTGGGATGTAAAAGCAAGTGGAGCAAATGTGGTTGGAAATGTGTGAGTGCAATGACTTTCACCACTTCTTTTCAAGGCTGCTAAAAGGGATCACACGCTGCTGAGGATGAACATAGAAAAGAAGGCCAAATGGAGGGCTGAAGCGGAGACGGATGAGGAGGCAGCTGTTGGGAAGCCACAATGATTGGGAACAGATTTATTTTAACAGCAGGAAATAAGTGATTTGCACATGGCATGTGTACCTTTCTTCATTTAACTCTTTGGAGCTTTTTCACTGAAACTCTCAAAGCAAAGACTTCACTGCTTAAAAACTGCTCCATACAAACTGGGAAACTTGTATGGAAACTCCAACAGCTGCTTTCTGTGGCCTCTGGTCTTTGGCACTGGGTTCTGCTGAAATATAGAAATGTCTTCTGAACTGGAAAGTGTGGGAAGGACAGATGCAGGACTCGCCAGCTCAGGTGCTGCTGATGCTCAACAGGGCCATGGGGCTGTCTCCTCGCAGTCAGGAAGGATGTAGCCCTACATCAGAGAGCATCCCATTCTATGCAATGCCTCTAGGGCAACAGCCTTGGCCAAACTGACCTGGAGCAGGGGGGAAAGGAGTCTGAGATATGTTTTGCAAGCACAAAGAGGTCAATTATCTCTGTCTCTGAGCCTGCTGCCATCACTGTCCCCTCTCCCTCCCCAGCCCCTCACAGCGTCCCATGGCTGGGGGAGAAGGGGAACATGAGCATGAAGAGGGGCTGGGAAGATGGAGGGGTGTGAGCAGACCCTGATGACTGATGTGAGCCAAAAGGGCTTTGGGCCAGAGGATGGTGGCAGTGATTTGGAGTGGTAGTGTGGGCATGTGGAGTGATTTGGTGTCTGTGGGACAGCCTGGGATACCCAAGCCTGGCCTGGAGGCACCTCTCGTCCTGTTGTACCTCACTGGTTTTTCATCTTCTGCTTCCAGTCATTGTCATGGAAGTTCTTTAGCACTTGCTTAGCTGTGATTTTAGTCAGGAGTAATTGTTAATACATGGTATGCTAAAACTGGATTCTTTTTAATCATCATAGTTCATTAATTCATAATAAAACAGCTGTCCAATTACATCTAAACAAACGCATCTCTTCACAGCTTCATTTAAAGTGTCACCAAACTCTCTCGGATGATGTTAACAGGATGGGAGAGATCCTAATGAAATATGGAAAGTTTTGCTTTCATGAGGTGAATTAAACTCCAAGGACTGGCCTTGTTCATGCTTATGGGTGCTGACAGTCTGAGCCCCTGTGCATTGTTTGTAACCCCTCAAGCCCCGTAAGACAGGCTGGTGGAGCTGGGTGCACTTGCACGGGGTGCCAAGGGACGTAGAGTGACAAAATCCAGCCATCTTACCCTGGCTGCCCAGAGGAGATTGCAAATGCTGTAACCACACTCAGCCTTTGTGCAGTGTCCTGAGCATTACACCAAGCTCTGGCCTTTGCAAGATTTATTACTTGAAGCAGTTGCCCTTGTGCTCCAGGGGAGTCTGGAAGCACTGCCTCAGGTCTCGGATGTTTAGTGTGTCAAAAATCACGTCCACTTATCGCTGGTGTGTCACTACATGAGCAACCTGCTGGCAAGGACAGGCTGGGGCATTGGCAGGTGATCAGCAGTTGTTGGGCTCTGGGACTCCATCTCCTCTGCCTGTGGTGCTGCTCCCTTGCAGCTCTTTCCCTCTGATACTGCTTAGGAGCACTCTTCTCCACATTGCCACATCTGTTTAGGATGAGGACCATGTATGAGGGGGATGTTACAATCTGTCACATCTCGGTGTTTGCAGTGCTTGTTTCCAACTCACAGGCCTGTGCAGTACAATCCACCAAAAGTGATGTCTGCTCCCTGTAGTATTCCTCACGAAGTGCATCTCAGGGAAGTGAAAACAATGGTCTAGGACAAGCACAGAGTGAGCAAATCTCTGCTGACCAGGCACTTGCCTGCACAGGTAACATGGGCTCTTTCATTTTACATGACCTGGTTTTCTAGGTTAGTGCAATAAACCTCAAGAATTACCTCAGAGTTAGTGTTCATTTGGAGATAAACTAAAACAGCTCTGGTCAGTCTTTTAGACTATTTTTTTCAATTCTTAATGGCTTTCATGTGCCCTTTTAAGAAGGCACACGTAACACTTAAGGAATGTATTTTGATGCTTGTAAACAAATACACATCCACATTCTGAGCTTCCCTGACTTAAGCAGGAAAGGAGATGACCCTGACCATAGTCATATATAAAGAACAAGTAAATTAATCGTGACTTGTTGCACTCTGCTCTGCACTTCCCTCTGCCTGGAAAAAGAAAACACTGCTTCGGGTGTGAGCTATTATCAAATCCTCTTAAGCAGCTTTAGTCTCTGTTGACTAGTGCATAAAGCTGCTGCATTACACATCATCATTAAGAAAAAGAAAAAAATCTATTCCTCCTCTCTGAGCCACTGATGATGGGCCACTTCTGAGCGATCAGATGACCCAGGTGCTCTTGGGCTCTCACAAAGAGCTATGACTATTATGTAGGGAATAATCCTTTACCAGTCCCAGCTACATGATTATTCATTTTAATATCATAATATTCCCCCAAAAAATCAATCAGAGTAATTGCTGGCTTGCACTCAGTTAGTGGTGGGTGGCTGCTGGCGCTGGTGTAGCGCAGCCTCGGCTGGAGCCATCCCCTGTAGTATTTGGAGATGCCAGCAGAGGACATTGCACTACTCATGCCTCTCCAACACTAGGACTTATCACTGCTTGTTAAAATCAGTCTCCATCTGTATTTGCAAAGTCCTTTGACTCTTCTCTTGAAAAGCCACTAATTAACACAGCCTCCTGACTGCATAATTGGCTAATCCTCACAACCTTAGGGTTGTGGTGGGGTTTTTTATTTCCCCTCCCATCTATATTGCTTCAGCATCACACCTGATCCCCCAGTCATTTAAAAAAATGGATGGGAGTTGCTATTAGGTAGGAGCTATTCTTTCCTTTTTAATCACATGCCCTTATTTCCTCAGCTTGGCCCTGAGGACAATGTGAGGGGGCTGCCTCCTCTCCAAGGCACGGGATGGAGTTGACAGTACTGGTTTGCCATGATACTTATGGAGACCAAGGGTGAGTCCTTTCAACTCGTTTCCTCATTTATTGTTCTGTACTGGGAGGAAAGAATGCTTCCTCCCTTGCAGGATTTTTGCTGTTTTCATGAACTCTTATATGGAAATGGTTAACAATGGTGGCTGGTGCCATAGAGATTTGCATTATAATAACCAATTATTGGGGTAGATTTCCCTAGTAGCTGAAGTAGATCTAATTCTGCTTCCATTTAAAATCAGTGCTGCAGTTCCTCCTGGCTGTGGATTATGGTTATCATCACCATATTTTGAAGTTTCAGTGATTTCTGGAGACTCAGCTTCCTCAGGGAGCCAGGCTGCTGTGGGGCAGAGCTGGGTGCACCGAGCTTTCTTCTGCCAAGGTGGTGAGATCAACTCAAAAAAGGTGTTGAGGTATTGTCAGCATCCCACTGCCTTGGAGGAAAAGGGTGAGATGGGAAAGTCTGAGCTTGGTCCCTTCCTTACTCATTTTACCTCTCTCTGACCTGCTCAGGGGGTTTCTAGTGACACTTGATTTCTTTCCATCCATTCTGCTATGTGCAGTTCTCCCTGGGATGCAGCAAGGCTGATGTGATCCTGCACTTGCAAAGGACTTTTTCCCTGGATGCAGATGAAATCTTGCCATTCAGAAAGATCCTCTTTTTTAAAGACTTCACTGTTCTTCCAGTGTTAGTCTCTCACCAAGCTGGGAAACTGCTGCTTATTTAAGGCTGAATGCACCTAGCTTCAGCTTCCAGACAGTGAACATATTGTCTTCAATATGGAATATAAAACACCCCATCTCAACTCTATCCTGTGTGCAACTAGTCACCCCTCAGCTATTGTCTGCAGTAGGATTCCTGCTATGTTCAAAACACCTGTAGTTTCTAACCATTGCTTGTGGGTATCACTGGCTTACTGATCAGTTAAGTGATCGACATTATAGTGAATTTACTCCTGTATCAAGTGATTTACAACTACTAGTAGCCCAACTAGTAGAAAGAGTTGGGCTCACTCATGGCTTATGTATGCTCTGCAGTGTGAACAGAGTTATCAGAAACTGCCGGTGAGACTAGAACAGAAAATTGAGTGATTTGCATGCTGGTCTGTAATACACTTCTCCCAGATGATGTATGGTCCTGAGACTTTTTTCTAAATGAAATGGAAACAAAATAGTCCAATGAATTAGTTCATATGCTAATTACAATCATGCCTGATGGTTCGTATTTCTGTTTCTGCAGAATGTATGAATGCAAACGAAACTCTTAGCTCCCCAGTAGCTATTTTATCATTGTCTAAGCATTGTCCTGCAACAAATTTCTAACAGCAGGGCTATAATCTTTACCAACGACATCCATTAGGGCTGTAAAAATGTCATTAAAGCAATGCTGCTCCAGGGGGGATGGAACAATCTCCAGTATGGTTTCAGACTTACTAAGGGGCTGGAGTAAACCTTCAAAGGTAGGCAGTTAAATATCCCAGCATTTCAGTGCTCTAAGCCCCATGAGAGGGCAATTTTACTCAACAAAAAAACCTTAATGCGAACAAAAATACAACTATTGCATGTTGTTCTCTCCCACTCATTTCCTTTTTTTCTTCTCCTAAGAGCAGTTGTGCAGGTGGCACAGGGGATGCTGTGAGCTGGGGACTGCTGGGCACTCACTGCTGTGGCATGAGCCCACGCACGTAGCTGTGGGATGCCGTGGGGCTGCCAAGCGCTGCACAGTGAAACTCTGCAGAAATGGGTAAGGACCTGCCTGTGCAGCTGCAGTATCTAATGTGGCAATTCCCACAACCTCTCTGTAACTGCTAATGTTTGGTGTTCGAGGACTTTTTAATCTTCTTTCCTCTTGTTGCCTTTGCTGAATGCATTAGGGAGGGATTTTGAGCTCATACAGGTGAAGATGGTAAAGATCCAGGTGTCTGTGGACGTCCATGGGTGACAACTGGATGTGTTGAATATCTCCTGCTGCTGGGAGGGACAACAGGTGTGTCCTACCAAGATGGGCTCTGGGAGCCAACGAAGCAACTGCACAGGCTAAGCAGAGACAGCTGCTGCTTAGATGGCACTTTGCATACAGCTCCCCGAAGGTGGCTGATTCCCTCCCAGTGTTCTTTGTTCCAGGCCAAACTCTGACCTGGCACCCGGGTTCTCTGCAGCAGATGGTGCCATCCTCCCAAAAGCCAGTCTGTGAGGGCCCAGCTGCCCTGGGATCCCAGGGCAGCATCAGCTCAGCAGGACAGGTGAGAGCTGCAGCCCCACAACCTGGGGCTTTCACCTGCCCACAGGGTGACAAGGCTGGAATGGGGTTTGCCTGGCTGTGGGGGAGCAGAGCGGTATATCTGCCCTGCTGTCACATCCTTCTCTGGTCAACCCACCAGCACAGGCAATAGCTGTGATTTCACTGTTCTTAACTTCCCACAACACATGGACTCTACAGTGTTCACCAGGTGGGACACTGGCCTTCTTTTTAAGAAGTTCTTAATGTACAGTCTCTACCTCAGGGCTGGTCTTCTTTGGGAAGAACTAGGACAGAGTGTTCAGCAGAGCAACTGGAGCCCAAATATTTTATTTTTCCTCAATTAGCCAGAGAGAAATAATAATAATAAAGAAAAATCCTGGCAAAAGTGTGCCTGCATATGAGCCTGAGTCACCCATCTCCAGATCCTCTTTCTGTGCACAGTTATGCATCAGCCTGGAAAATGATTTGCAATATCCCTCAGGTTTTGTCCTTTACACATATATTTACATAAAGGAAAGTAAAAACTTTACAGCCTACCTTTATCTCAAAAGTAGGTTTCCCTTGAGACACAGTGAAATAGTGTGTCAGTCTCATCTGAAGGAGGAATGATGCAAATTTTGCTTTCAGCCCTGTGGAAGGAAACTGAAAGTTTTGCACTGGTAAGAGGCAATCAAGATGCTATTTTCTTACTGCTTCGGGGTGATCTAACCCCTGCCTTACTCAGCACCTCCCAAAGTATACCATGGCAGTTAGTGCCATGTCATCCCTTTTAGAGGTGGGTAAATCTGCACCCTTGGGAGCAGAGCTGCTCTGAGAGGGGCAAGTGCAGGCTGGCATGGGCATCCCTCCTTTATGGGCTTGTTTAGCTTTTAGAGCTGAGAACTTAGGATCAGTGGAGTTTAAGGGCTGGGGTTTGGGGGGCTGGGAAGGGGTCTCCCATCACCCAGGGGCCTGGAGGTGCTTCTGAGCTCTCCCTAAGACTCCCCTGTAGTGGAGCCCCTGTGGGGCTCCCCTGGAAGCGTACCAGAAGGGTATGAGTGGTGATATTTAATATAGAAAGTGGCAGAGTGCAGAAATATTCACAAGCCTGGGAGGGAGATGGGGGAAACAGCCCAAGTGTGACACAAGAGAAGGCACGGCTTTGCCCCCCTCTTTCTCCTTCGTCCCTGTTAGCAATGTTTTCATCAACAAGGAAAAGTGATTCGAGTTGCTTTTACGCATCAGCCAGGGATCATGACCTGGAAGTTAAGGCAGCCTCCTGTATGCACTCATCAGCCCTCTCACAGAGGCTTGGCCAGGGTCTGGATGCTCTCACACAGCAGTTGGTGCAAGCTCTGCACTTCCTGGCTAATGTGCTCCCTTGCTGCTCTGTATGCTGGCATACTTCTATAAACAGCAAAAAACCTGTGTACTTAACCAATGAAACAGGTATAGGAGCACTGATATCCAGGCATCAGCGCTGAGATAACGGCTCTCTTGGAAACTAACCCTCTGCGTAGGCTGAACCATTATAATTTCTAACTCTATGGCTATTATTCTCCATTATCCCACTGCTGTCTCGCTTCCCTTGCTGGAGTATGCACCGTCTCATACGCCATCTTTCAGCCCATGATCAGTGTCCTTGAGTCCCCAGCACCAATCCCCCTGGATGCTATGTGGTTGGGGCAACTTGGGTGCTCACCAGCTCGCGGTGTTTGGCTGAGTGTTGCTGTAACTTGCTCAATTTTTGCAGCCTGGCAAACCCAGTTTCCACAGGGAAAAGCACAGCACTGTATGTGCTGCTCATCACGTGCATTGTGCATCCAGGCTAATAACATACTTATGTATTTTACCAACTGACTCACATATTGGCCGATAAAGTGTGTTGCTGAAGGGGGAAACCTGTCTGCCTGCTGTAAAATGGTGTGTTTAAATCAACTGCATGCTGTTTGCCTGGCTCTGCAAACCCGGGAGCAGTTTTACAGCACTGGTCCTCTGGAAACACAGGCTTTGCTCTGGAGAGGCAGAGGAGCAGGTAACAGCTTGTGGTCTGAGATGAGGGAGTCGGGAACACACGTTCACGTAAACTGCCCTGCTAAGAAGCGCAAAACTCTGCGGTTTTGAACTATGAGCTATTTGATGCTTAATTTTGGAAATGCAGATCAAGCGCCCCAGAAAAAGGAGGATTGTGTGATATGGTCACAATGGTTTTTATAATACAGGCAGGGAGCGAAGCACTGGGGACTGTAGGACTGGGAGCTCGGTCTCCATGGCTCTGCCTGCTACTGTAGGGCAGGATGCAGCAGTGCTTGGCACGCTCATGTGTATGTTTAGTGCTACCCTGCAACTTCCAAATTTGCTGCTAAAAAGTAAAAGCCAGTGACCCCTTCCCTGTGCTTCTGGCAGGGGTGGCATGGCCAGTGCTCGTGCAGAGGAGAAGCAGCATCACTCTGCAGGCTGTGCAAGGGCTGAGCTGAACGCAATGCAGCCTGATGCAGGGCTGGCAGCATCTCCTCTACCTCTCCTGAGGCTGAGCACATCGAAAAGCCTTGTGAGCCTTTGGACAGAGGGTTAGCAAGGTTCTTGTGGCTGAAGAACTCCTGCTTCATCCTAGCTGCCAGCTGTGTTTGTGCCCTGGTTTTGCGCACTGCTCTGACCTAGTGCCCTGCCACAAAACCAGGAGTTGTGTCCCAAGGCTGTGTCTGATCCATAGCTCTGCCCCATCTCAGCCCACCCATACCAGCCAGCCAGATGCTCTGCTCTTAGCCAGGTGGCACCCATGCAGACTGACTGTCCTTGGTCTGGGGTGGGACCTTGCTGGGGTGGCTGCAGGGGCTGGCTCAGGGCAAACCCACTGCTCTGGTGCACCTGCACCAACATCTCGTACTGTGTGTCCCCTCCCCCCCCATCTCTTGTGAGAGAGGAATGGGGCTCCTAGCTACATTTTAAAATGCAAAATCACAGCCTGATAGCTATGGAAAGTTAACCTTGGTGCAAGAACCACTGCAAAGACTCTGATTTTAATTGACTGGAGAATTGCTTTTAACCTAAGTTGAAACTAGAGGCAGATTTGCATACAATCCATCTAAAAGCTGCCTCCCACAGCCAGAACAAGGAAACCTGTTTCTGCTCGGTTTTATGTTTTAAGTGCTTCTAACAATGGAGCAATTCAGTGTTTAAGTACAGTTTGCAGGCTCTACAGCAATAGCCTGCTGCAGAGAAAACTTCCTCCTGGCATTTCCTCATTTCTCAAGTTCGGCTGAGAGGCCTCAGCATATTTTAGTAAAAACTTTCTCCTCCCTTTGGTTTATCATTCTGTTACTTGTTTAAGTAGCCCCAGAATATACTGTTTTAATTAATTTTTTTCTTCTTGTGGCAGAAAAAGCTGTTAAGCCCAGATTCAACTTCATGCATTTGAGCAAAAGAGCTTTTATTTAATGCTTTTAGCTGTGATGAGTGAAAACTCCAAGCTGTCAGCTCTAACTGCAGGAAGAGTCCTGACACTGTACTCAAGTTTTATATTAAAAAAGGATGAGAAACTACGAGTCAACATGTCAGTGAAAATCCCATGAAATTGAGAACACATGATACCTTGTTCATTAATACTGTGGTTCAGTCTGTGAAATGTGAAAGCTGTTGAGTGGGGAGGAGAAAGCAGGGCCTGAGATTCTATCCAGTTGGGCTTTTCAGTCTCTGTTTGACTATTTTCTTCCCCCTCTTTCACCTTTCCAAGTAGGAAGCTCAGGGTCCAGCCAAAGGGCTGTTTATTTACCTCCTTACAACAAGCAGGTATCAGTGCCTCTCCTTGCTCAGATTACCTCCACCGCTGAGCAAATCTCTCTGGGCTCTCCTGTGATTAACTGGCAACCTCCTCTGTCAGGTCACAAAATCCAGTTTGTGGGTGTGGAAAGGGACTTGCTGAGCCAGGGCTCCCTGTCCAAAGAAATGCAGATCTCCTTTTTTTTTCTACCTAGAAGCTTCATCTCAGCACTGTGTGGCTGGCTGTCTGGGGTTTTTGATGTTGGATAGTAGTGCTGAGCAGCTGGGCTGGAGCCATGCAGCCCTGGCCATGCACATCCGCTCCCTGGTATTGCAGCCCCCTGCCTGGGGTGCTGGCCACCATCCACAGCACCCAGGTCCCACCACAGTGGCAGGGGCTAAACGGGCCCTGCAGAATAGAGCTGAAAGAAGGAAACTGCCCTTACTGGGTTATCCATCCTTAGCCAGGGGCAAACATGAGGTGGGTGTGGGTTGGGAAGTGCTTCCTTCTTGCAGTGGTTCACCTTACAATGGCTGCTGTCAGCCAACTGGGATTCGTGCTTGAATATGCACAGATGTTTCCTTTCCTGCTTAGTCCTGCAGCCTTGTTAATAATGAGTTTCCATTATGTAGTTGGACAGGGACTGGCTGTAGCCCAGATTTGATCAAGGATACAGAAAGACAGCACGCTCACACCTTGCAGAAGCTGCTATCTCCTCTGCCAGAAACACAGCATTTCTTTATTTTTAAAGTAAATCTCTGGTTGCCATGGTTTCAGGGAAGCACAGGTCTAGCATTGCTGAGAGCCTTGAGCAACTGCATGAGAAGTGTGAGGCTCCCCACCCCTGCCCAGAGGGCTGATTTGGCCACTGGTTTCCATGCCAGCATTGCGGCCTAGGCCACCTCCAGCTGCAGAGATTTCTCTGGCCCAGACCTCAAGGGACTTCCTTGGCTGTAGAGATCTTTCCAAGATCACACCTACCCCATGCTGTTGCAATGCATGGGTACAGACCAGGTAGTTTACACCTTCAGAGAAATAGGAAAATATGATTTAAGGAAGCCCTCCTGTGCCAACACTCTGCCTGAAAGTTTCAGCAGGACATGTAAAATTTATCCTCAGAGCCCAAAGATTTTCACACTGCTATATGTTTTGTGTTATAATCCTTTTTTTCAGCCTGTTTAGCACCCAGGTTGTCAATCAATGCGTCTTGTCTCAAATAAAGGATTTTGACCTTGGTTTATCTGGCACCTGTGGGTGAAATCTTGTAGCCATTAGAGGCAGTTCATCTGTTACACACCCAAGGAACAGGCAGACATTATTAGAAATACTATCACCTTTTGGGCATCTGTGAGGATTGAAAGTAGAAGCAGCGCATCCAGGTGGCTTTCAGAGGGAGGCTGGCAGCTTAGGAAATGTCCTCGGAACTCCTCCTGCCTTCGCTGTTGGCCAGCACCGTGTCGATTAATCGCTTTTAAAGTTCAGCTGGGAAATGTTAAGAAAGCAAATTTGCTCTGAATAGAAGGCAGCGAGTGGGCTCTGAGGGTAGGACTTGCTCCCGCTTTGTTGGTGCAAAACTAAGTTCATACAGGATCCGTAAGTGTCTGTATTTTTCCTTCCCTTGGGCTTTTTTCCTTTGAGGGAAGACAATTTCTTCAGTTTTTCACTGCTCTTGCCTTTCAGTGAGAGTTTCGGAAATGAGGGATTGTTTTCTTCTCCTCTTTCCAGCAGGGACATACAGGGGGTGAAGGCAGAAGATGATCTTAGGAGGACAAGAGGGCGCTGCTCGTCCTCATCTGCCTACCCTGCCTAATCCATGCTGGCCACTGAAATCAGCTTTGCAAGGGAATACCTGTCCTTTGACTGGCACAATTTTTTGAGTGCAGGAGTGACACAAACCAGAACTGTAGTTATGATGAACAACAGCTATAAAAGGGAAGAATTTGCCCCTTTGCACTTTCTTCTATGAGTAAATGGCAACACTTCAAACTCAGCATTGTTAAACTGTTCAGGAAAAACAGGAGCTCATAGAAAGAGAGGTCAACTCCTGCTTCTGTGTGGACTGGAGCCACCAAAATTACTCTTTCTATGACATCAGCTCCTCCATCACCAGCAGAATGAGCCCAAGAGGAAACAATAGTCAGGGAAGCAGGAAAAAAAAAAATCCACCTCTATTTTTTTCTTAACAAATTAAATGACCTGCACTGGGGAGTTTCTAACACTCCTAAACGGTTGAATGAAGGTCCAATTTATTTCCTGTCAGACTCCCACATACTTCAGTGTGATGAGGACTGCCCTGTGAGCACTGAGCAACATCTCCTCACTCAGAGATGGTGTCCCTGGTGCACCATGCATGCTCTGCTCGTGCGAGCTGCTCTGGACCATGAGTTCCTTGCCTGCATCCAGAAGCCCTGCTCACCAAATGTGCTGCTTGCCCTCACCTCCTTGGACATTTATCAGGCTTTTGAGTTTGCAACTGCTCAGGCAGTGGGTGCAGGTTTTGGTTTGTTTTGTTGATGTTGTTGGTAAATAACTGCTGTGTTTGCAGCTTGTTTGGGGCTCCCCATGGCTTCTAGCAAAGGCAATGCAGTATGAGCTGTTGGTGTGAGTAACTTCTCTCAGATATTCAGTGTAGCTCCGTTGCTGGTGTAAGATGTCTTGCTTCTGTTTCAGGTATATGGATATATGAGGCAAAGAGGAAAGTTTGGAGATGGATAGAGGCGGCTTTTGGGATGTTGGGGTGAGGCTCCTTGCAGTCTGTACTGTAGCTCTGGCCAGAGGGAAGGCAGCCAGAATGCAGCTCTATTTCTGACAAAAGCCATTTCTGAAGCACTTGATCATATTGATAGCTTTCAGTTAATGTGAACAGATGAGGCTAAGCCAGGAAGGACAGCCCAAAACGTGAGGCTTGCTGCTTTCTAGGGAAAGCAGCCCAGTGCCAGGCTCCAGTGGGCAATCGAGGTGCTGCAAACCAGTCAAGCTCTGCCAAATGCAATGCCATGGGGCCATGCTGGCTGGTGGAGGCAGGTGTTGGGGGTAACAACAGCTTGTCTAGGTGTTGTGGTTTAACCCAGCAAGGAGCTATAAACAACCACACAGCCATTCGCTCATTCTCCCCCACCAGTGGGATGGGGAAGAGAATTGAAAAGAAAAAACAAGTAAAACTCATGAGCTGAGATAAAGACAGTTTAATAGGACAGAAAAGGAAGACAATAATAATAATGGTAAAAGAATATACAAAACAAGTGATGCAAAACACAATTGGTCACCACCAATGCTAAGCTAGTTCTTGAGCTGAACCACCTCCCGGCCCACCCCCCAGTTATATACAGGGCATGACATCATAAGGTATGGAATATCCCTTTGGCCAGTTTGGGTCAGCTGCCCTGGCTGTGTCCCCTCCCAACTTCCTGGGCACCCCCCTGCCTTTTCATTGGCAGGGCAGCGTGAGAAGCTGAAAAGTCCTGGACTGCTTGGCAACAACTAAAATATTAGTGTGTTGTCAACATTATTCTCGTCCTAAATCCAAACCACAGCACTATACCAGCTGCTAGGAAGAAAATTAACTCTATCTCAGCTGAAACCTAGAAAATTAACTCTATCTCAGGTGAAGAGAAAGCCAACTCACAGTATGTCCCAGCTACACAGACCTGCTGCTGCTCCTTGGCTGGCTCAGATAGGCTAGGAGGTGGCCATCCCAGAGCCTGGCAGGTTGCCTTTGCCCACCCACCCTCCCATGACCCTCAGAGGTTTGTGGGTGTTTAAAACACTCCGTGGTGTGACTGAATAACCCCAGTGGTTCTGAAACCTCCCATCCCAAATCTGGATAGAGCTTGTATATAGGATAGGTCTGGATAGACCCTGCTCCCACAGCTCCCAGCCTTCACCCAAGACTCCTGTACTGCATGGCAGGAGCAAGAGAATGTGCCTGAACCTCACCATCAGCTTTTCAAAGGTGTCTGAGCCCTGAAATCCGAAATTTGGCCAGTACAATACTCTCCAAAGAGCTGTGTGGAAGCTAAAGAGCTCATGTTAGTAAAGCATCAGTCTCCTGCATTGCACAGGGCCGCAATGCTGACAGCTGAACAGCACATTATGGCATGCATAAAATTAGTGACATTGTGTTTTTGTTTCAGCCTTTGATTAGGAAAGCTTGTTGCAAGTGGTGTGTTTAAACAGATATTATGCAGGATGGCGATAGCCAGTTTTAAGTCATTATACAAGCAGTTTAATTTGATGTTGTTCTATAAATAATCTAACTCTATTTGCATGTATATTTTGTTGACAGGAAGATAAAAACCGTAATTCCTACAAACAACACAATGATGTTATATCTGTGGCAAAAAAGAGGAAAAAACTGCCTTTCAAAATGCAGTGGTTCAATCATTAAAAATAGAACTTCATCACATCAGTAATATTTATTTTAAAAAGTACACCTCCATCCATAACCTCCGTGGAAGTAAAGACAACCACGAAAGTTGGAGAGAGTATGTTTTGCTTCATAGCTGAAAATGTCTGATGTCAGTGTTCTCTGGATCAGATCATTACATTGTTATAGAGGGTATGTCCTGGTTTATCACTTAGATATGAAAAGTAAACTCAATGTTTTCTGACTATTCTTTGTAAGAATATCTCGTGCTTACAAAAGAAGAAAAGAAACCCTTTCATAATTCAGTCAAGAGAATCTTTTCAAACAGATTTCTCTTTGTTGTGAGCCCAAATGCAAATCTCACAGCCCACTGCTGTGACTTGTGAAGCTTGGGGGTCATGTTGCCCCAGCACAGCTGCCAGCATTGGTGAAGAACTGCTGCCAGAGCATGACCTGCTACTGCAGAAGGCAGGCAAAGCTCACAGATAGTGGAAATAAGAGCCTATCTTTTACAGATGGCAAAGAAAAATCTTTTATATGGAAGTTTCCTGACACCTGGCTTGAAATATATACATCATACAGCCTCTAAAAATTTCATCCATCTTGCTGCTTTTCTGTAAGCAAAACTCAGCAGATATAAACTTGTACCAAATAAGGTAAAACTAAGCTCTACTGGGAGTCCTTTAAGTGATAAGAGCTGATAAATGTGCAGATCTTTGATATTGCTGTCTTGTGCAAGAGGCACCCAAAGAGTCAAGCTTCCTGGACAGCAGAGTGCAAATATGCGCATCCATTTCTTGCCAGGCCAAACAAGCAAAAAAAAAAAAAAAAACTTTTCCTAAAATTTTTCACTACATTTTACAAAACTGGCTGTCTGGATCTTCAGCCCCCAGCACCTGTAGGGAGACCCGGGCACCTCCTCAGATCGCTCCCTGTGCATAAAGATGAATTTTTTGAACTCACACTGTGTTTGCTGCCTCGCAGTGAAGTTTTCTGGTGAAGTTCCCTTGCTGAAGTGTCCTGCTTGGTGGGGAGTGCAGCATCCCCAGGACAGGGCATCCCAGCCCTGAGGGCTAGCTTGATGCAAAACCATGTTTTGTGTGGAAGGAAACCACCAGCTGTGCTCACCTCAGGGCCACCTAACCCACCCAACAGTGCTATGATTAATTCTGCAGAAAACAGCAAATTCGTCCTGCAGATCTGTCTGCCAGATCCCAAAAGCTTCACTACAAAGAAGTGAAAGCAAACAAGGCTCATTCTGAACAGAGACAGAGATTCTGTCAGCAATCCTTTAACTAGCTTCTAACTTTTACTTATTAAGAGTTAAGTGGTTTTTGAAAAGAGAGGAGTGTAGCCTTCTTTCATTTTTTTGCTCACTCAGTTTCTTCTGAATGAAACATTAAAGTTGGTAGCTGGTGCTGATAGTTTGGAAGAGGGACTCTGCTGTTAGTGTTGGTCCATTAGGCCTGTTGTTTGTTCACGATTTATTAGTTCTTAAGACTTTGCTTTAATTTAACAAGCAATTTCATCTGCCTGCAATAAATAAATAAAAAAATATAACATTTATTTTCCAAAGCCACATTTGCCAAGTCAGGAATGTATTACCATTTTGTTGAGACACAGCACTGGTAAAGAAAGTCATTGTATGTCTGGAGAACGCACTTCATTCATTTCACAGTGGGTGGTTCTTGATTATCCAAGTTGAGTTTCTTAATAAAAGATGCCTGTTGTTGGAAATAAGCTGTAATTTAACAAATACTCTTAGTGCAGAAATTAATAACCCAACTATTTTAGAGGCAGCATTTTTTAGATTTTACATCTCATTTTGGGTCTATGAGAAGGCGCAGTGTCTCTCATCAGGTCCTAAAAGACAAACCTAAAAGACATTTTCTTGACTTGGACAGAACCTCCATTTCTTGTCATCTTGAGCAGCTGAAAGTTTTTCCAGTCTCACATAATGTCTCTCTGCTTTTTGTTCTTGTTTTAAAAACAAGAAATTTCAATACAGAATAGGTTCCTAATAAGGAACAAAAGGAATAGAGAATAAACAGCACAGAAGTTCAAGCCAGCTCCAAACAGAGAGTTGACCAAGCAAGTAAGTCAGCAGGAACACCAGGAGGTGAACTTTTAGCCTTCTTGTAGCTTTTGCAAGAAATTATCTTAGAAATGTGAAATTACTAAGAATTAATCCAACTGAGAGTTTGTGTCCCAGTCAATTTATTGCTAGTCTTCCATCAGGCAAAATCCAGATGCCCATCTTATTGGTACCCATTGCGTCTGTGTAACGCTCAGTGCGAGGCGGCAGGTGGGACTGGCACACGTCACCGTGGCTCATGTGGGAGTCTCTACCTTACATTCATTAAACTAGATTTTTCCAAAGAGCAGCACACACAGAGTTTGCAGCAGGTCTGGATAGACTTTATGTTTTCCTGCATCGAGGACATTCTCCCAGACTGGTAAACAACAACACTTTCTCTGTGCTTCACTGAACACATCTGGGTATAGAGTTATTAAGCAAATGACCTTTGATTCACGATGGGGAATGGTAAGTAGCTCTCTATGGGTTTACCAAACAGTACGCTATGTAAGATGACTAATAATTTATCAACACACAGTATGCATTTACTGCACATCAGAACTTAAACTAAATTGGTCCTGGATCTGAAATAAAATATGAAAAACAGACAGATGAAAATAAAAACAGTTCTACTACAAGACTTCTGATCCCGTGGGCACAAAGATGGGAGATGTGAAGAACTATCCAATGCTGCTCCCATCCACCCAGGAATGTTTCACTGACCCAGGGAGCCCAGGAGGTATCTAATTGACTCTGCTTTTTCAGCAAATGGATAATTAATGGGTTGTTTGTAAATGACATTCTCATGGTTGGTTGGATACCCAGTGAAATCTGTCTGAAGTGATGGTTGGAGGCACTGGCAAGCTCTGGTCCATTTGCAGAGGAGCTGTGGTAGGTAGAGCAGAAGAGCACGTGGCCTCCTTGGGGATGCCCGGGCAGACACGTCGTGAGGGGTGGCTTCTTGGACCAGTTTCACTGTTCTGGCAAGAACAGGCATTTTCACTGCCAGAACAGAAACCTGCTAAGCACAGGCCAGACAGCTCCTGTGTGCTGACCTCCCTGCACGTGGCATCCCCCAGCTGGCAACTGTTTGCTCTGCTGCACTCTCTCACTTCCATCACCATCATTTCTCACTTCCTTTCCTGCTTTTCCAGCTGCTTATAATTTGTCCTTTTTCAAGGCGTTGCTCCGCTCTGCCTTTTCTGGGGTGAACAAAATTCCCTCTTATAATTTGTGTTTGTCTTTCTCCCTGCAGCATTATGGTACTTGAAAGGACTGTCGTTCAGTTTTCATGAATTAAATGAAGCAATGGGAAAACAAACAGATCCAGGCCTCACAGAGCAATTGCTTGGCTTACAGCATTGCTTGGGCTTTGCAGTTCACTATCTGCTGGACATGGAGAGAGTCAGGCTCCCTAGGTACATGGTGTTGGGTGTGGGAGTTTGCTGTCCTTGCAGGAGATAGAGTTTCTTCCATCTGGCATGTTGGACATCTTTTCCTTCGAGTTTCTTACTTGGCTGCTGAATTGAATAGTCCATCCATTCCTGGTCCTCTCTGCTCAGCCAAGGTGCTCAGGGACATGGCAAATGGAAATCAGTTTGGCAGGGGAATGGGTGCCAAGGAGACTTTCCAAAGGAAGCAGCAATGCATGGGATTACTCAGGTTTTCCAGTCCAGGCTTCCTGCAAGTAGGGCTGTGTTTCATGCAGAGACCGTGCAGGGTTGTCTTCACCAGCAGCTCTGAAAGGCCTCCTTTATCCAAAATGTACAGATGTCTGTGCCGTGCTGGACTTAGCGACATTGCTGTCTGATTTCTGTAACTCATTTGTCTAACTCATTTATACGAATCACTTGATTTTACTATAGAAACAAGTTTGTCTTCCTTCTTCCAGAAATTTTTCTATCCCCACGGAAAAAAGCCTCTCCAGCGTTTCTTTCAAGAACGACAAAACTAAATGGTGAAATATTCTTAAAGAGTTATGGCACTTCACTGACAAGAGAAAAAATACAGCCTTCAATTCAAACAGCTCCTGGCCCTTCTCTCTGGGTCATGTTTATACCCTCCATGCTTACCCCATGCAATCAGAATTACAGGTCCATGCAGGAGCAGCTCTCATTGTAGAGATACATCCACAGATGTGGAAAGTAATTTGAATGGAGCCTTGTGCAAGGAGTGGTGCAAAGAGGACCTCTGTCCCACCAGCTGCTGCTGCTTGGTCCTGCCTTCCTCCATCTCCGTAGCTTGAGACCTTTCTGGCAACTTCCCAGACCCCTTTGCATGTCTCCAGTGGGCCCAAGCTCCAGCTTTGGCACAGTGGAGAATTAAAGACAGCAAAACCCACACCCCACCCTTCTTTTTGGGGGACTCATGGGGATAAAGGAGGTGTGGAAGGCTTTGGGGGATGGTTGCAGAACTCAGGAAGCAGCCCAAACATACAAAGTTTAGGGAACTGAAGCAGTGTAGACTAACGCTGCACAAGCCCAGTGTGGGAGGGAGAGAGTGAAAGGCAGGGACGTTGCCTCTGTACAGCATTCTCACCTGAAACCACAGTCCAAAGAGGCTTTTATGTGCCTTACCCCGTCCCAGGATCTTCTGATGTTTCTAATAGCTGGTCCACATGGTAACTTTCTCAAAACTGTAGATTATCAGTGCAAATCAAGTTGGCTCAAGTTCTTAATGTCAGATATAGACTTTTTTGATCAGAAAGTAGAATTTCACATCAGAGAAAACCATAGCTTCAGATCTGGCATGCAGACAGGCAAGTGACTTCTTTGCAAAAGGATGAGATCTTGTGAAATAATATTCATCTGCTTTAATTGTCATGCAGCTGGGTTAAGCCTTGCCTCATTATATTACCATTAGGTGCATTAATATTTTTTGACAAAACTGCATTAAAACTGTAGATTGATCTTGGGGTGCTGTGGAGACCATGTTGGCTTTCTAGAGTGCCCAGAAATGTTTTGTGTTTTGATGTGAAAGAAGATGAAAAGAATGAGAGTCTATTAGAGATCTCCTGTGTGGTACTGTGCCATTTGGTATATCATGTTTTCAGAGAAGGATTTGACGTGGAGCATGGTATGATGGAAAGAGTCCCTAGCCAGAATAAGTCAGGATACAGTAACAATAAGACAAAGGATATATAAAATGAAAAGCTGCAAGTTCAAGTAACTTCAAATTTTTAATGGAAGATCTTTGATTTGCAAAGGGTCTGGAGTCTAGAAGTGAAGGGTGGGAGTATCATTAATTTCAGCAGTTGTCTGTTCTCCTGCATCCATACATCTAACATTAAGACTGAATATCTGTCTCTCTGCAATAACTATGTGTACCAGAAGTGTTCCCTGTGTTGTAATTTTTTATATTGGGATGTCCTTACTGGCTGGATTTTAGCAAAGAGATCAATCATCTTTTTCTAGGACATGGCAGCCTGGGCGCAGGGCTGGCCTGGAAATTGAGGGAAGCTCGGCCTTGCAGAAAGCTCAGCTCTGCTTGGTAGTTATGGAGATTAACACAAAAAGCTGAAGTCACATGCAGGAATTAATTATTATTTTTAAATGTGTTGATTTGAAGAGAGGGAGCAGATTATTTGTACATTTTTTTAATATAACTTTAAGTTAAAGAAAGATGAGGTTGAGATCAGCCTGATTGCCACCATGGGGGATTTGGGACAGGCTCCTTGATTTCTTGACTCCGAGATGTTTTGTTCCTGGCTCTGCTGTATGAACAGCAGTGACTGAACTTTAAGAGTACTTGTGAGTGGGGTTTAGCTCTCTTGACTTAGCCAAAGGAAGCCAACAACGACTCAGCCTGCATTTTAATTACCATAGGATGAAAAGTGTGCAGCAGTGATTGGGTGGTTTCAGAGGAGATAAGACTGGTATTTGATGGGAGTCCACGACTTGTTCCTTGCTGTCATGCACAGAGCAGCTCTCCCCTCTTGTGCTGAGGACACCGATTGTGCCCTCACTTCAGCTCTGGTTTCACTAATCATCTAGAAGCATTTTGTTAGCTGTTGTTTAGAGATGTAACTAAATATGGATGCAGCCTCTCATCTTCATGCAGTGAATCTAACAATGTCCTTTAAAGTGCGATTTCTCATTGCAAAAGCTCCTTGACTGGGTGGAGGTTTCCCTTGTACTCTGTACTAGCTCAGATCATCATTTGGCTTTCCTATTATGGTTGTGAACCCCAGTTCAGGTGCCTTCAGCATATTATTTACAACATCACTGAGCACTCTGTTCAGTCTTGAAAAAAAATAAAAAAATCTCTTCCCCTCATGACACAATCTTTGCTCCATTTCATCTTTTAAAAATTTACCTGACCAGCTGGGATCAAGCCTAGAATATTTCTAACATCCCTTTCTCCTATCAAGCAAAATCAACACTGCTGAACTCTATAGGGCTGGCTGCTGATTGAAGTGCAATCACTCCTAATCATTGCAGCCTGCAGGCAATTGCCTTCTGGTGCTTCTGGAAGCCAATGGCCAAAGCTGACCACAGGGCAGGGTGGAAGAGCCTCATGGAGATGAGCACCAGGTGGCTGTGTCCCTCTGGCTCAGGAAGATTAGCTGGAAAATACAAGCAGCAGCTGATGGACTAAGGGAAGAGCTGCAAGGAATCAATTAATGTAAGCCTCAGGCATAGAGAGAAATGATGGTTGATGCTGGCAGGTAGGAGCTGGAGCAAGTAGGAGGGGACTGGGGGTGGAAAGGTAAGTGGGAAACAAAGGTGAAAAGAGAGGGGTGTAACAGGAGCCCCTTTTCTGGGGAGGTGGAGGGACCCAGTTCTTTCTAAGGCTTTTTGCTGTGTATGAATCAGCAGCTACCTGAGCTGCTGCTGGGTTTGCTCTATATCTTTAGTTTCAGGGTGAGCTTGAAGCACCCTTGTTTTAGGAAGGAGGACCTTTCCTTGAGGCAGTAGTTGAAGCAAAACTCCCTAGCCCCAAAAGCATGGCCCTTTCCTTTGCTACCTTCTGGCATCAACTTGGGGTGGGGGCAGGCAGTGTGCAAACCTCAGCTTCTGGGCCCCCTTTTCTCCAGCTCTGTGCCACGCAGGGGCTTTCTGCACTTGAACCCCAGAGCCCTGAGATTTCAGAGATGAGCAGAGACCTGAAGATCCTCCCGGAAAGGCAGTGTCCAGTCTCATGGCAATAAAGACCTTGTGTGGTGAAACGGGTGGATTTGGTGCAGCAGTGGAGGCTGGCATGGTGCAAGGGGGGGTGTTGCCCACCTGGCGCTGGAGGGCAGCCTCCTTCAGAGGAGAATTAGCTCCTATTAGAACTAAGCTTCAACTTAATTATTTTAGCTACACTGGGATAATTTCAATTAGCTCTTCACATCTGATGCTATCTCTCCTGTTTTGCTTAGGCAGCATTTGCCCTGATTTTTTTGCTCTTGTGCTAGAGTTTGCCATGATTAAAAGTCTCACCTGTTTTTGAGGTGCTTTGTATTTATGCTCTGTGTCTCATTGTTTATCAGATTGTTCAGGGTATTGAAACAACTTATTGGAAGCAGTTTCTTTTTGATTAAACCTCATCTGGTGGTGTGAAGGTTGGGCTTGTTTCTCTGCCTCTCTTATCGCACCAGAATCAACTGTCAGCCAGGCGCATCCCCTCAGATGATTACAAACATTCTTATAAAGTCCTGTCTCCACCTCCCCCCACGGTAGTCACTTAGCAACTGCATCCCTGTCATGTCACATGTGTGATGGAGCTAATGTGCAGGCAATATCTCTTCATTTGGGGGAAAAAGCATGCTTTGAAAAGGAAAAATGTTAAGTAGAGAAAATGAGCTCTGTGAGCTTTGGTGCAAGTGACTTGTTCCCCTGGGGTAAGGCATATTTAACAACTTCACCCAAAAAACCTCCCCTTGTGCTGGTCACAGTCCCAGAGGGGCCTTATGGATCTGCTCTCTGTTCAGGAATGGGGCTGCCGACTCCCCATTCCCTGGCTTGTACTAAGGTGTCGTGGTTTTACCCCAGCCGGCAGCTGAGCACCATGCAGCCGCTCGTTCACTCCCCCCCATCGGGATGGGGGAGAGAATTGGAAAAGTTAAAGTGAGAAAACTCATGGGTTCAGACAAAGACAGTTTAATAGGTAAAGCAAAAACTGTGTGCACAAGCAAAGCAAAGCAAGGAATTCATTCCCCACTTCCCGTGGGCAGGCAGGTGTTCAGCCATCTCCAGGAAAGCAGGGCTCTGTCATGCGTAACAGTTACTTGGGAAGACAAAATGCCATCACTCCGAAGGCCACCGCCCGCCCCCCTTCCTCTTCCCCCAAGCTCCTTATAAACTGAGCATGACATCATATGGTACGGAATATCCCTTTGGTCATTGGGGTCAGCTGTCCTGTCTGTGTCTCTTCCCAACTTCTTGTGCACCCCCAGCCATCCCGCTGGCAGGGCAGTGCAAGAAGCAGAAAAGGCCTTGGCCCTGTGTAAACACTGCTCAGCAATAGGTCCATAGAACAAAAACATCTCTATATTATCAACGTTGTTTCCAGCACAAATCCAAAACATATCCCCATACTAGCTACTATGAAAAAAAATAACCCTCTCAGCTGAAACCAGGACATAAGGTTAAGAGAAAATAATATTGTATTTTGTTTCCCACTCCACACAATCTACGTCTCTGGAATGGCTGTACCCCCTCTCTTTGTCTTCCTTCCTTCCTTCCTTCCTTCCTTCCTTCCTTCCTTCCTTCCTTCCTTCCTTCCTTCCTTCCTTTATTTCTTTCAATTTCTAGGCTGATGTGTGATGCTGTCATTTTTCTTTTCCTTTTTTTTTTTTTTTTTTTTAATATACATTAGCTGTATAATTACATGATTTAAGCCACTCTGCCATTCCGGTCCTGGTCTGAGGGGCCAGTTACACAGATGACTAGGACTAGGTCTTGGTCGACAGCAAGTTGAACATGAGTCAGCAGTGTGCCCAGGCTGCCAGGAAGACCAACCATATCCTGGGGTGCATCAGGCACAGCATTGCTAGCTGGTCTAGGGAAGGGATTGTCCCACTCTACACTGCACTGGTGTGGCCTCACCTTGAGCACTGCATGCAGTTTTGGGCACCACAGTACAAAAAGGACATAAAACTATTGGAGAGTGTCCAAAGGAGGGCAACAAAGATGGTGAAGGGTCTAGAGGGGAAGACGTATGAGGAGAGGCTGAAGTCCCTTGGTTTGTTCAGCCTAGAGGAGACTGAGGGGAGACCTCATCATGGCCTACAGCTTCCTCATGAGGGGGAGCGAAGGGGCAGGCGCTGATCTCCTCCCTCTGGTGACCAGTGATAGAACCTGAGGGAATGGTGTGAAGCTGTGACGGGGGAGGTTTAGGTTGGATATCGGGAACAGGTTCTTCACTGAGAGGGTGTTCGGGCACTGGAACAGGCTCCCCAGGGAAGTGGTCACAGCACTGAGCTTGACTGAGTTCAAGAAGCGTCTGGGCAAAGCTCTCAGTCATATGCTCTGATTTGGCTGGTCCTGTGTGAAGCCAGGAGTTGGACTCGATGTTCCTTATGGGTCCCTTCAACTCAGAATATTCTGATGATTCTATGATTCTTTACCCCACAGAAGGGTGCTGTGCAGCAGCATCTGCTTTGGTCTTTCATCAAGGACAGGAGCTCTGCCTGTGACGGGCTGGACACCTCTGCTCCCTTGTAGTTATTCTCTTTTGGTTTTTACCTAACCAATCCCCCTGGTGATTGGAAATGTCAGAGAAATGTGATAGTGTGATCTGAAGCATTGTCTCTGTTCAATATTAAAGTAAACTTGTGGTTGTCTTGTAATAATTAAAACCAGCTCAGCTAATCAATATGTCTCAGTTTAACTAACTCTTGCTCAAGTTCAGACTTTCTCTTTAATTAAACTTGCTTCAGTGACCTTTTATTTCTTTGCTTGCATCAATAATACCATCCGTTTGCATATATTAATGTGATAGGAAGGATGCACTCAAGCCAGCTGCATGGGAAATCTTGATTAAACAATTTTATGAGGAAAATGCTGATTTGCCAGGAAGGTTCATGATGCATTTTCAAGAGAAAGACAGACTCAGCTGGGAGAAACTAGTTTAACTCCTTCACAGGAACTGGAAGTGTGTTGGCAGCGAGTGTCCTGACTTCTGTTACTGTGGATCCTCTGGTGATCTTCCATGGGGCCTTGATTTATTTGTTCCACAGCTAGATGCTCATTTGTTATGGCATCAGCAGGGATCCCCATTTACTGTAAGTCTTGTTCTAGCTATGCAGAATCTAAGACCCCATATGGTTAAAGCTAAGCAGGTCCATATCCAAAACCACAGAGTAGTTTCAATACCATGTGGAAGGTGATCTACCAGATCACCAGTCTGCTCTGACGTGTCACTTCTGCTGTTTCTGGGAACTGCCCAGATTTACAGACTGGGAATTTACAATTGTTAGTTCTTTGCCCTGTGTGAAACTGGATCAATCAGGAAACTTTGCTATGACTGTAGCAAGTTTACATGTTAAATGCTTCCATGGTAAGAAGCTGAGTAATACAGATGACATTTTGTCTGGCTCCAGATTTGCAGCCTCTGTTGGTGTATGCCATCCTGAGATCACTTTGCATCACACAGAGACATCCATTTGGCTGTCTTATTTCCTCTCCCCAGTAAAAACAGGCTAATCTTTCTTGAATGCACAGCTGGAGAATTTCTAATGGAAATAAGTCTGCTTTGTGGGAGCCAGCACAAAAATCCCAGTCCTACACTGTGACCCACTAATGTGGTCGTTGGAGTTCAGAGAGTCTTAATGAAGCCAGTGGGGCTTTGGGCAGGGCTTAGTGCCAGCCAGCCCCGTGCTGGATTGGTGCCCTTAGCTGGTAGGGAAGTTCATCACCCTGTGATTCATCCTGAAATGGGGAAAATAGCTGAACTTTTAAATGACAAGAGGGCTGGCAGCTTTGAATTGTTTAAAATCACTGTTGCATAGACAGTGCATGAAGCAAAACAAATGTGCTTGCTTCATACGTCCCCTGACAATCCACTCCCTGGCCCTTTGGTATTAAAGGGTCACTGGCTATGCTGCAAAACTTATCAAAATCTTACTACATGATGTCTTTCTTTCAATCTACTCCTCTGTCATTGCAAAGCCCAACTGAGGGAGGCTGCCTAGGAGTTGGTTATAATTTCTCTGCACCATCTGTCTCCTCATGGCACAGGGAAGCAGGAGCAGAGCTGTGCATGGAGCTCTGTGCTGGTATGGCGAGAGCTGGCAGGTGGCGAGGCTCTGCTTTGTGGGCACAGCCAGGGTTTCAAAAGCCGCTTCTGTCCCATGCTGGAATAAAATGAGAAATACACTGACACTTTTGAGAGCAGGGGAGAGAGGCTGACGAACTCCAGAATTGCCAAAAGGCTGGTGAATGGGATTTGCTCCCAAAATGAGCATCAGCTGTTGGCTCCTCTGAAGCAGGATGTTTCTGCTTGAGGTCAAGTGGGATGTGGTGCTTCTCTCTTCTTCTTCTTCCTGCATTACAGCAACCACCCAAGGTCGATTGCAAAGACCTTATTCTAGAGGCTTAATTGCAAAGACAATTTTGCAAAACATTTACTTTAATGCATTTTTTGATGAGGTGGGGGTGGGACACAGTACGTGTTGTCTGCAGAAGGCTGTCTTGTTCTGCCTGCCCCTGACCTGCCATCCAAGATCTCCTAGCACTTCTATTTTTAGATGCTCCTGAATGCTCTATTTTACAGTTTCCTAACTGACTGTCAGAACTGGAGTGGTTGCAGTTACCAACTGTCAGAGGACAGAGTTCACGCTGTGTCATGAAATGACTGGCTTTGACACCTACGAAGTAATGAGAACTGCTTATTAGGTTGCTAGTATGGGACATTTTATTCTGTATTTTTTCTGAGCATGCTTGCTATGCTTAGCTCAACATCTAGGTCAGAAACAAGGGGCTGCTGTGCTGCCCTGCCTGGCTCTGCCCCCAGCTGCAGCCAGAGGCATGCTGAAACTTGGCAAGGGAGATGAGAGCCCCTGTCCCCTCACAGGTCTCTCCTGATGCTGACATACACCTTTCTAAGCCTCTCCAATGCATCTTCTGATGTTATCACTCCCTGTTCAATGGGATCCAGCCAGATCATGTGTTTTCCCCAAGAAAGGGCAGAGTTGTTGTGCTAGGTCTGTTAGAAACCTCTCTGGTTTTACAAACTACCCAATCTGCCCCTCTATGCTTTTCTCTTGTTGTTGTTGCCTCTCAGGGATTTCTTCTGCTTTCTTCCTCATTTTCTTGGGTCTTGAGAGCTTCAGTTTTGGGGGGGGGGGGGGTGTTGGTTGGTTATTATGTGTGTTTTTTTGTGGTTTGCATTGGTTTGGTTTTGGTTTGTTTTTGTTTTTTAAACTAGATGTTTCCCCTGTTCCTAGGGTTTGGCCTAAGCCAAGGTGAGGCTGTGAAGTGCTATGAAGTCAGAGAAGGTACCACTTCTTGCATGTTTGGATCTAAAGCTGCGTATTTGAGAAGAAAGTTCCTGATTTTTTTCTTTTTAACCTTCTCCCTGTATTTCTAAGCACTACATAAAGCCAATTTCAGAGCGGTCACACTGTGTTACGTTATACTGAACTACAAAGTGACTTGGGTTTGGCCAGGAGTAGGGAGAGAAAGGAAAAAGAAAGTATCGAAACATGTAAACTCTATAGTCCAAATGTGTCTTCTTATTCCGCTGAATTTTGCTGTAAAATATTTGCATCATGTTGTGTTGTCTTGTTATTTTGTTTTCGTTCTAATGCTGTATAACACTAACTTTCTCCATCTAAAGGCGCAACCGCTTGTGTGCTGCATTCCCCTTTCTGGAGGCTCTTGCTATGAGCTATTTCCAGGTGCTTGAAGTCAAGGATAAAACTCAAGCTTTCAGGGAAGGTTCTGAAGAGATTATTTATTATTAAAAGTCCATAAGGCATTTAGTTAATTAGTAAGCAATTAGTTAATTGTCCCTTATAAGCAGCAGGGTTTTCAGAATCGAGCATCCCCACCTCCCAAAAAGCAAGAGCATTTTCCTTTTTGTAGAGTTTGGCCAAATGCTCATCTGCAAGAGTTTAACAGTGTTGCTGATATATTTGACAGAACATGGAACCTCGATGTTCCCATCTATAGCAAACCATTTCGAGGCAGTGCTGGCAGCTATAAACAAGATGAAGTTGGGGGCAAAGCTCACAGGGGAGCTCATGCCCCAACTAAGACCTTTTGAGCCCTAAGAGCATCGGCAATCAGCTAAAAGGAGCACTGCATGCTCTTGTGGTAGCATCCATGTCCCCTGAGACATCACAGAATGTGATCGCCCCATTCCTCATCAGATCAGGCCTTCTTCATCCTACTGTGCAAAGGGTGCACCTTGCACCCAGGCTCCATGGCAGTAAATAAACACGCGTGCAAGGTTGCTCACTCCCTGCCAGGCTGCAGACACTACCTGAGCCAGCATGGGACGTCACCACATGTACTGAGGGTGTGCAGCAGAGCTGAGACTCAGCCAAGGCTCTGGCCATCTGGGGTTGCACTTTGACAGCAACAAGGTCATCCTGTTTCTGCAGCTTTGCATCAAGCAATCTCTTGTGCTGTTGAGGTGACACAAGATAAAATTCAGGGCTGCTCAATTCTGCTTTCAGCTGGTTGAAAAGAAGCCTGAAGGCTGGAAGCCAAATGAAGCAAAGGCAAAAATATTCATTTTGCATGAATATTTTCATAAGCTCTTAGGAGGCTGAGGGCAGTATCTCCCATATCCCTAGAGAAGAGGGTCCTGAGTTGCCCTGGCAATTACAGTGTGGGCACAAGCTGAAAACTGCACTGAGTTATCTCAGTTGAAATATAAAACAGGGAGAGATGAGCATGGCTACCCTGAAAGCCAAAAGGAGACTCAGTTTTGTATTGGTCTGGGCTGAGCTCCCCACTGCTGTTATGTTTCCCTCATAAATATCAACATACAGAAGCTGGTATTTTGAGAAAAAGCTGTGAGCCTTTTCTGTGATGACAGTAGGGTAGGCAAAAACTTAATCCATTCAAGCAATTCTGCTTGATCTCCTATGTCTGCTGAATTTCTGTTTATTTAGATCTGTAACTGTAGATACAGTCCGCAAAGGATGCCTGTACGGCTTGGAGCAAAAGCCCTTTTGCCGCCAAAGGCAGCGGACTGGGGAACGCAATCCTTTGGCTGTGTGTAGGAAGGAGATGAAATGCAATGGTTGCAGGGTGATGCGTAGAAAGGCAGGTAACTGCCCCGTGGAATGAACTGGGTATCAACCACTGAAAAGAAATAATTACTGGGCTTCCCATTTGCATGAAATATCCTCTTTTCTATGTGTGCCAGTCGGGGGCTGGTAAAGCCACTGATTATATTTAGCAAAATTGTACATTTCTTACCTGGTTCTCTTTTCATTCTCTACCTCCCCTTTTTGACACTAAAATTAAAGCAGAGTAGGATCTTTTTTGTTATTGAATAGGAAAGCTGTAATTAACTAGTCCATCATGATTGCTTTTCATACCTGAGATCATTATAAGGCAAAGTCACATCTGTTCCTGTGATATACTGCCATGTTATTGAATGTATAGATAAAGTTTGAATGTTTTCCTGGGAGAGTGCTATTTTAACTGAAAGTTCCTGCAGCCATAGGCCTTTTCTAAGCAGGGAGCTTCTATTCAGTAGTTTGGTACTTATTTATAGGGTTGGGGTTTTTTTTTGTTTTGGGTCATCACCTTTCCTTTTTGCTCTAGATCACCACCAGGAGTTTATCTGGTGCAATACCATTTCTCCTAATTACAGTCTTAAACATCTTCATTTGTGTTGCTACAGAGGTAAATGCCCTCTGGTTAGAAGAGACAACATATTCTTGGTATTTCTGTCCAGTAAATGCTGTTTGGATTGATCAAGGCATGCAAAAACAAACACAAAAAAATATTAAATAGATTAAATTAAAAGATCCAGTCTGAAAAGCCCCTCCACTCCCACAAGAAGTGAGAGGACTCATTGAGTTTGTGGTTAATTTTAGATGACTGCAGTTTTGTAATCTTTATTATGAACCCTGGAGCTCATGTGTATGCATCTTTCAGCTGCTCCCTTTAAGAAAGAAAAAAAAAAAAAAAACAAACCACAAACCAAACAAAAAAAATACCCACCTCCCAAGAGCATCAGAGTTTGTCTGGCTCAGGGCTGTGTTTCACCAGACTGCGGTGTAGGCAGGCACCATACCCCAGGTATAGCCCATCCCACCCCACTCTCTTCCTCCCCTCCTTGCCTGTAGGGATCAGAGGAAAAATTTTAAAGAAATATCCATAGATGAATAAGAGCTGGTCAGAAAATTTTCAGTAGAATTCTGTTAGAAAATACCTATATATCAAAACCTTTTGTGGGGTTTTTTTGTTTGGGGTTTTTTTTTTTTTTTAGTTCCATAGGGAAGAGCCTGTTTTGCCGAAGTAATTTTTGCAAAGCTTTCCTCCTGATAGTGCTAAATGCTCTGGAGCACTGAGGGCACAGGGCAGAGCAGGACAATCTCTGGATCCATGAGCTCTGCTCCCCCTACAGCAAGGAGAACCCAAAGCCTGCCAGTCACAGAAGGGAGGGGGGAAATTCCTGTTTCCCTCCCCATTTGCAGCCAATTTAATCCCAGCTGTCCTGATACATGACATAAGATGTGGGAGCTGGAAAATCTAGGTCATTGCAACCTCAAAACTTCAGCCAGGGCTGTGCTGCCTCCTGAGTGTAGTTGCCAGTTGCTAATGCCTAAATCTGCCAACTAATTTTTGAAGCCTTGTGCTGGTTTTGGCTGGAATAGAGTTAACTTTCTTCATAGTAGCTAGTATGGGGCTATGTTTTGGATTTGTGCTCAAAATGGTGTTAATAACATAGACATGTATTTGTTATTGCTGAGCAGTGCTTACACAGAGCCAAGGCCTTTTCTGCTCCTCACCCCACCCCACCAGCCTGGGGGTGCACAAGGAGCTGGGAGGCGACACAGCCAAGAGCTGACCCCAACTGACCAAAGGGATATTCCATACCATATGGTGTCATCCTCAGCATATAAAGCTGAGGAAAGAAGAAGGAAGGGGGGGAACATTCAGAGTGATGGTGTTTGTCTTCCCAAGTCACCGATACGTGTGATGGAGCCCTGCTTTCCTGGGGATGGCTCAACACCTGCCTGCCCATGGGAAGCAGGGAATGAATTCTTTTGCTTTGCTTGCATGCGCAGATTTTGGTTTACCTATTAAACTGTCTTTATTTCAACCCATGAGTTTTCTCACTTTCACTTTTCTGATTCTGTCCCCCATCCCACCATGGGGGGCTGTGTGGTTGTTTTAGCTGCCTGCTGGGTTAAACCACAACAAGCCTTTAAAAGATGATTCTTGATGACAGCCATTATGGATTTTCTCTTCCCAGGGTGAATAGCAGAGCTGATTCACAGCTGCAGTTGGGGATGCCCTGACAGACTTGACCAAGGTCAAGATGCAAATCACTTGTCTCTTCTCCTTGGGTGGGTTATATCCTACCTGGAGAGTTAACTTGGGTTTGGGCTGACCAATGTTCCAGGCCATGTAAAATCAGCCCCAGTCTGGTCTCTGCTCTCTCTGGGCTGGGTGCTGGTGCAGCGATCTCAGTCAGCAGCAATGTTTGAGAGGCTTTGTCTGACTCTGCCGTGCTCACTGACACCAAGATTTGGGGTGCCTGCCCCAGGTTTCCTAGTACTCTACCAAGCTGTGGTGCAATGTTTTGCAATGCCCTCTAAGGGTTGCGTTGGCCCTTTGCAGCTGCCTGCGTGGCACCCGTTCTCAATGCTGCTCAGACAAGCCCTGGGTACACAAGACGTGCCCACGGTACCATGCTGTGGGAGAACTGGGCCTCTGGGACCCCACAGCCGTGCGGCTGTGTGCCAGGCTGCCTCTAGGATCTGCTTTTCATTAGAACTCCCAGGCACCAACCTGCCTTTTGCAAAAGTTGTGAGATTTCCTTAAAGAGCTTGGAAATTTGTGAGCTGCTTCCTCTAAATAACCAGCAGCTCTGGAGGTATCAGCCCGCTTCAAGGAAATACCTGAGAGCGGTGCCGTGTCTTTTCTGGCAGCAGGGTACTTCTGGGGGATGCTGTGTGCAATGAATGGTGCTGGGTGTCAGACCTGTAGTGCTCAGGCCAGGTCTGGGCCTGGGAGGCTGTTATTTAACAGCGAACTGACAAGGCTGCTTTTCCTTTGAGGGTCTGTATGTGACGGCGGAGAGGCAGGGCAAATCTGTGCAAATATTGGCAAGATCAGAACAAGAGCTTGTTTGCATGAATCAAGAATGATGAGTCTGTCCCTCTTACAGCTCTCTAGGGCTGATGGCCCAGCGTGGCTGCCCCAGGTCCCATGCTCCTGCCCATCATCATCTCGTGTGAGCAATACCAGGGGCTGGTTTTTATTGCATGCAGCAGAATCTGGGCAGCAGCACTTTTAGCTGATACCAAAGAGCAGTTTGTAGCCTGGATGCATGTTTTGCCCTTCTCCCCACTAAATGTTTCTATTACACTGGTGTGGGGAAGAGGATCCCAAAGAAGAATGTGAAGGGGTTTCTGCTGGGAAGGAAGAGAGAAGCCATTGCAGGTGAATGCCCTGTGTAGTTGATGAACTTAAGGACGGAGCAGGCTGTCTGTCTGTGCAGATTTGTAGAGCAGCAGGAACAGGACTGGCAGCTTTGTGCCTCCCTGGCTGGCATGGCACACGGGAATCTGTGATGCTCCTGCACTCTCTGCTGCTTCTGCATCAGTGCTTATTTGTGCATCAGTGACCTGAGCTCAGAAGTGTGTGCAGACAAAAATTCCTGAGCTCTGGCACTGAGCTCCGGCACTGAGCTCCCTGTGTGAGGTTGGGTTGGGATCCTAAACTCCCAAACCCAAGAGCCCCTTGCTCCCAAGCTCGCCAAGGTAAGGACATGGCTGACTGAGCCTCCTGCTTGGCGGAAGTTGCTGCTCTCGCTCACAACCCAGAAGCCTCACGCTTGCTGGGGTGCAGAGCAGGAGGGATAAATGACCTCGGCACTTGTTGACAGCTACTTTGCAGATGATGGCTGACATGGAGCCATGGTGTCACTGGATGAGGGGCAGAACTGGACTGCACGTCTGGGTGCTGCTCAGCTCCGGACCACCCTTTTGAAAGACCTTCTGGTACCATTAGCTTACCAAATAGAGAATTTTGTTTTCTGGTGAATCAGGAGATAGAAAGGAGCAAGTCCTGCTCTTGTCCTTCCTCCTGCCACAGGGCTTCTGTCTGTATTTTTAAAACCAGGCACCCAAACAGCCCAGTCACAAGGCAAGGGGCCCTGCTGACGGGTCCAGCAAGTGCTTGGTGGTGTGCAAAGCTGGGCATCACAGAGATGCTCCGACACAGCCAGCCGCCTTTGCTAATGTTGGCCATCAAACGTTAACTAGGTCATAAAGATGTCTGTGGGTTGGCTGTAATGAGTCTCCTAACGAGCTACTATTTCAATCCCTTCTCCAGCAACCATGCATGCGAGAGGGACAGCTTCACAAAGGCTGTGTTTATGAAAATGTTTTAGGGTTAGTAATTGTTTTGTTCTGAGTGATGGCAATGGCTGTGGGCTGTGAAATGGTTCTTCAGTTTTTTAGGAGTTGCTTTGGTCAAATGTTTTCCTGTCATTTGGCATGAAGAGATGGTGTGCAGAATGGCTTAGGTTACACACAGACAATTGCGCTGCTCTTCTCAGAGCTGGACAGAGGTAGGATAATAGCCAAATATATTTTCACAGCTCTTTCTTACCCCCATCCCCCTGGATTTATAAATCATAGTGGGTTTTTTTGGGCATTTGCAGTTTAAAAAAACACAACACAACAGCTTTCCTCTGCTGTGGAAAGTTGTACTGAGATTTTTCACAACTTGGCTTAAAACTCTAAGCAACCAAAAAGGCTGAATGAAAATGGTAGAGACAGCATTTCCTAGGCAGGAAGCAGTGTGGGAATGCCTATGGGAGTCAAAAGCAAGGAGCTCCCTATTTCAGGAGGCATTGCACATAAATGTTTGCTAAACCGGCCCTTCTCTTGGGATTACCCCTCCTGCCTTCCCACAGAGAGTATCGTGTGGTGGTGGTAGAGGAGACCACAGGGGTCGTTGTGTGTCTGTCTGCGCTGCTTGCTGGTTCATCTGAGCTCTCCCCATCCTCCTCGTAAAGCCATGGCCCTGTGGGTGTTGCTATAGCAGTGCTGAACAGCCGCCTGCAGCGCTGGACCATCTTTCTGGTCCCACCTGAGAAAACAGATTTCTTGCTGCCAGAAGGGAAGCAGAAGTCAGACCTGCGTACGCTGAAACCTCTCATCAGCTTTGCTGGAGAGCTGACTTTCCCCATACAGAGTGGCTAAACCCCAAAGTGGGGCAGTCTGAATATTAACTCCTGAACCCAACTGGAAAATATGGGAAGGAACCCAAGAGGTGGAATTGAAACTCACAAATTACCTGTTATGACAAGAACTGTGCAACTTGCATCAAGGGCAACTAAGGACAAAGACGTTTCCCTGTTGTAGGTCACTGTTTTGCAAAATATTTTTTGTTGGTTTTTTTTGCAAAAGTTTGCATGCATATCAAGTTTGTTTCCATATCAAGGTCCAGAGGTGAGGTAGGGTTTGAAGGTCCATCCTTCCACTCCTGTTCCGGCTCCCTGAATGAGGGGAGGAGCCATTGAAAACACTGCCCCAAAAGTAGCATTCTGCAGACACCATGCTCCTGCATTCCTGTGTGTAGCTCAGCCGCATTTCTCTCCTATTGGCATTTTTGTTGTCCTGCAAGTGGTGGGTGCCCAAGGAAATCCAGGCCTCCTCCTTCCCTCCCTTCTGCCTTGCCCCACAGAGCGTGCCTCCCACTAACTAAAATAATTGGAGCCCTAATTCAAGCCCAGTGAAACCAGTGGGGGTCTTTCGACTGACTGCCTGACATCTGCCTGCTTTGGGTTGCTCTAGGTACTCCGGGGAGCCCTTGGTTTCTACCCTCATTGCACCTCTCCCAGCCTTGGCCAACGCCTTGCTGTGCAGGGCTGCTATAACTAGACTTTAATGAAGCATGAGCTTGATTTAGGCAGGGACCATGTCCCTTTGCACTGGAGCAAGGAGGAGGAAGCCTTGCTGTGACTGCCTATGCAGACTAGCAGAAATGAGCTCCAGGTGGAGCATAAACTACCACCTATCCTGCAGGGGAGGTAGAAGAAAAAAAATAAAATCTTTGGCCCATTGAATTCAGTAGGTTTTGTTCTCATGATTGTCCAGATTCAGAGCATGTGTAGATTCCTGTGGGATGGTAAATTAAACTCTGAAAAAATCCATTCTTCGGAATGGCTCATAAAAAATATCTTTTGACAGGAGTGCAATTTCTGCTATTATTTTATTCTGCTTTTCTGTCCTTTGGAGCTAAATGATCAGTCAGATTACATGCTGTGCTTCGTTACTTGAGAACATTGCAGCGACGAGCTGGAATAATGAGTGTGAAGCTTCATTCAGATGGTAGCTGAGATTCTCAGAGCTTCAAAAGATCAGATTTATCAATGAGAAATACTGAAACATCCTTATTTAAGTGTATATTTTATAGGATAGTTCTGAAAATTACAGCAAAATCAGCTGAGATGACAGGCATAAAAAGAGATACAAAGCCTGATGACGGACCATGTGATTCTCACTAACACCATCTGAACTCTGTCTCGGCTGCCCTTTCTGGCAGTTAGCGTTTTGCAGTTCTCATTTCCAACTCTTTATATAAACAGCCAGATTTGGCTTTATGTATGAGCGAGAGATCTTTCCACTAGCAGTAGAAATAGAAATAACTGACATAGTAGCAGCAAAATGTAGAGAATGTAATCAACTTTGCAAGCTTTAAAATCCTTTCTGGAGGGGAGAAATGGTAGTACCCATCAAACTATTCTCATCTCTCTCAGCTTCTTAACATTAGGTTTCAAGCACCATGTAATCCATAAGAATAAGAACAATATCCATTTCAAATGTGCAAGGCTGCCAGGCTGCCTTTGTTCACATGAGCTATTGTGTAAGGAAAGATTCGGTTTGCCCTTATCTCCTGCATCTTCTCTGAGCTAAAATATTGGCATCACTTTTCCAAAAATACATTTTATCTGTGCAGAAATGAATATAAATGTATCTTTAAATGAATTTTTGTAAGTTGTCTTTCATGATAGACTTTGAAGAGTATCTTGAATTAACTGGCTTTGTTCCCCTTCTTCAGACAAAGTGACACTAAGAAACTTTTGGCTTCATCCTGAGATATCTTGAGACATTTGTGTTCTCTCACTGGGCATTTTGGACATAATTTTGTCCCTTCCTGGATTAGTTCCACTTTACCAAATCACTCAAAGATTATCACTTGTACCTTGTGTCCAGTATGACTCCTAATTCCCTGGTCTATAATTCCCATAAAGTACTTGATTAACTTCTGAGGTATTCTGGATAACGTCCTAAGGCTGGTTAAGTATCCTCAAAGCAATTTAGCAAGCCTTGCTGCCTTCACAGCATTAATGTTCTCTTAATGTTGCATTGTGATGATAAACATTATTTTAAATAAATAAGCCCACAACAGTGAGTATGCATTTTGATCAGGCTAACGCTGATCTCCTGTGCATTAATATGAATGAGCAGGATTAGCATGGGAAAATTTGCAATTTTGTAAGTGCTGGAAGTCTGAGCCAGACCAACAGTGTTAAAATTTTGCCTTGGCTTGTTTGTCCTTAAAGTTTTTGTGGGTTTGTTGGGGTTTTTTTCCAAGTTATACCAAGCATACAAACTCAGTCAAAGGCTGAGAATATGGAATTTATTTAAGATAGTGAAACTTTTATGATATAAGTTGGAGATGTGATAATAAGCAGGCATTTTTATTCTGAATTTCCTACATTGTTAATTTGTGGGTTATTTTTTGTTGTTGTTGTGTGTGGTTTGTTTGGGGTTTGTTGGGTTTTTATGTTATTTTAAAAATTGAAACGCATATCCTGAGCTGTGTGGGGCTGGAGCGTGGGATGCATGGGGAGGGTTAAGAGTGCTGTTCAGTCTGGAGATGAGGAGATGAAGCAGGAACTAATTGCCGTCTTTAACTATCCACAGTGAGGGTCACAAGGAAAGAGGACTCAGGCTCATCTGGAAGGTACACAGTAAAGGGCCACAAGGCACCTTCCACCTAATTTATTCTGCAGCTATATGAATTAAGCAGATATTTGCATGTGGATTAGTGCCTCCAGACGTGTTTTTAACATGGTTTACAGAACCTCAGGAATGACAAATTGTCCCTGTCCTAAAAGGTAGTGGGAAGGAAGATGGGCTGGGTGTGCTGTTCAGAGCCAAACTGTGACAGTGACAGGGCTCTTGTGGTCTGCGAGCTCATCCACCCTGGTCTGCAGAGTGGCTCCTGCAAGGGTGTGGGCTTTAACGGGTACCTTGTTTTCATGGCCTGTGCATTCATTTGGACTCACAGCCCTCCTCCCAAATTGAGACATGAGGCAAGCTTCTGGAAACTGCAGTGACGAATGGCATTTTTTGCTTCTCCTCTTTGAGACATCCCCCTCAAAAACACTGAGTAGCTGCAGTCTCCTTGCCCAAGCAACTTAATTGTAAACTCTCCAGCGAGCCAAGCTCTCCTCTTTAGGTCATTGCAATGAGGGAAACAGAGCATCATGCATCAAGGATGAATGCAACGTTGGTGACAGCTCAGAAACAGAACAGCCTTGATTAGTGCAGCCGTATGAGCATCACTGCACTTCCCACTCCCCTGACACTGATTTATCAGGGGCATCTCTGGCACTTGGGCCATAACACACATGGAGCTGGAAATTGGAAGACGACACCATGGATCATATTTTCTACCCAGAACATTCCTTCCTCTGATTACTGCCTTCTCCTTCTGAGCATACGTTAACTTTGTTATCAAATATACATCAAAGCATTGTATGCTGTAACCACTCACAAATATTCCCTATCATTATTAAACAAATGAGATGCAACTGCCAGATGAAGCTAGTGAGAGTGCCTAGCTGGAGAGAAGGAAAAAAAAAAAAAAAAAAAAGAATAGGAGAAATCTCTTTTTTGGAGGGTCTTGTTTACTGTGCTAGGGACACTGGATAATTAGGACATGGATTTTCTTGACATACCATCTTAGACTGTGCTCTCAGAAAGTGCATGTCTCCCTTGGGGTCTGGAGCAGGAGTGGAAACACAGAGGCAGTTGCCAGGTGTGCCAGGAGGAGGGCTGGCTCTGCAGCAGGCTGGCTCTCTACAGCTCCCTGTCCAGGTGACTTTGACCTTTTATTTGTTGTTCTTAAGTTGTGATACTTCTTGTCTGCAGAGTTGGGGCTGATCCTGGAGCTGAAGATGTGCTGGGGAGCAGGGTTGTGCCACCTTTCCCATTAGGGAACAGAGTGCAGGGGATTTAAAATCACTTCCAGGAGTACTGAATATGTATCTCCTGTGGAAGCTAGCCTCAGCAAGGCGCTAGAGTTGCCTTAAACCGGTATGTTATGATTTCACCACAACTGTGTCATTTTGACTTTCCACATGTTTCTGCAGAACCATTTATATGTGTATATATATACATGAATAGATTCAACTCCCTAGGCTGTTGCTAGGAGCTTAAGCCACTAGAAAAATCCTATTTTCAGAGAGAAAAAACATGAGAACAAGAAAATTCAGACACTGTGGGATCTGTTTTGGTGCTCTCAAGGACCGAGAGTGCCGGTTCCTTCAGAAACAGTCCCAGCTCCTTTTTGGGAGGCCCTGCTTGTGCAGAGCCAGCAAAAAAAGTCTCTCCCTCACTGATTTTCTCCAGTTCAGAAGGTGCTGTAAACTTGCTTTCCTGCTCTTGAGAAGTGTTAGCTGCTGGGGATGGCTGCTTCCTCCCAACCCTGTTTCTTGCTCAGCCAGGAGAGGCTGTGAGGAGGAGGAGGGTGCACGTGGGATAGCTTGGCTCGCTCTCCCTTTTTGCTGTCTGTGTTGTGCATCTGGGTTTGCAGCAGCTCTTGCAGGTTCCAGGACTGCAGGGGAGTGGGCAAATGCGGCAATCTCTTAGCAAAGCCGCTCTGAATGCTATGTGACTCTCTCCACAGAGGAGAAATACTTACGGGCACCATTAAAGTGCTGGAGGCACGATGTATTTGTGACACTGGCCTCCCATGAATTTTTTTATTTTATGATATTGCAGCATACCAGGCTCCCCACGACACAGCAGCCCCACACCCAGGGTAGCAGCCAGGCTGCTCCCTGGTGAAATGAGCCTTTGTATTTGAAGATTCCCTGGCAACCAAGGTGACATATCTGGTCCTCTTTTCTTTTAAATGTAAATATAGTTTTGTAATTAAAGGGAAAATGCTGGGAAGCACAAAATGTGAGGCATTAATGGGTTAATTTGCAGGATTTATTTGCTTGCTAGAGTGATGGGGGGGCTCAGTCTGGAGGCACAGGGAGGTTTCTCCAATTGCTTTCATGTTGTGTCAGGGATAAGCCCCGGGTTTCTCTGGCATTTGGGGACTGGAAATCTCCAGCATTGAGTGAGTTAGCAGGTGGTTTTGCAGTAACACCCCTGGTGACGAGAAGTCAGACACCTGTAAAGATCTGGTGGGATTGAAGGGATAGAGGTACAGCAAAGATCCTGTACTGCCTCTGTGCTGAACTTCGCAAATACGTGACTTCAGCATAAATCCTCTGGGACAAAATTTCCACCTTTTCAGTGGAGAATGGCCCCACTGGAGAGGACCTACTGCTGACCCTGTGCCTCCACCCCTCCTCCACTTTCTGCAGACTCAGTCACTCCAGGGTTGTCCACAGATTTCCAGGCCAAGGGGACAAAAGGCAAATTTGTAGCTGCAATGGGGATGAGCCAAGCCTGCAGTGACCCAGATTTACCAGCCAGAGTGGCGGGGCAGTTCCCAGCCCCTTGGGTCTGTCACAAGAGTCTCTCCCTGTCCTCAGGGGGATCCAAAATCATGGAGACAACTTTGCTGGTGAATGCCCAGCTTTGCAATGGACATTTCTGTGGGCTTTGGGGCTGCATTTTGTTCCTCCTCTCTCCTTGTCAGGACAGCTGTAACCTTGGTGGCTTGTTATGAGGAGCGTGTGTGTGTGTGTAGACACAGCGCCAGAAAAAAGCAATTTGGGACACTGTTATTCAGACAGTGCAGTGTGAATTCAGGAAATTGGACCATGGGGTGAGAAAGCAAGCCCTTGCTGAGTGTGAAGCGGTGGGGAACACAGCCTAAGGAAAGAGGGAAAATAAGTGATGAGTTCGTTATTTCCTGGTGCTGAATTCCTGCTGAAGAAGCAGAGCTGAAAGCATGCAAAGTGAGCGTAAACAGGTGGAAAACCCCTCCAGTTCTTCTTGGCTTTTCTGGAAACAGTCTCATTCATTCATGACGTGAGGGTGGAGAAAGTGCTCTGTCTGCCTTTGCCAAAGCTGAGATGGGTTAAGTGATACTTGATTGTAATTTTCAATTGCTCTAAATGTTAGTAATATTGGGAGGTAAGATGGTAAAATCTTTAAGCATGCGTCTTGCAGACAGCAATAGCAAATGATATACATGTGACTAATATGAATTGACAGATAACTGTGCTAAAACTTGCCAAATGCTGAAATTTGTGAGCACTTCTAAAAGATCTGCAATCCAGAATCACCCTTGAGAAAAGCCGATTATGCTGCCATCCTCCCCTCCTCAGAAGAGCAGTGGAGCAAGGCAAAGAGCTCTGAGTACCTGGGTGTAGAAAGCAGCTCAGTAGAGGCAGGAATTGCCATTTTGAAGCTGCATTGACATCCGAGGAGGAAGTGAAACAGAGGGTGCAGAGGGTCTGCAGGTCAGGCAGAGCAGGAGAAATGCAGCATGTGTTGGGCTACACGCTCTGGTGTAGGTGTTTTGCTGCGTTTGGTCTCCCTAGTCAAGGCTGCTGTTGGTTTGCTTCAGGCTGGGATTGAAGATTTGTCTTGTATGAAGAAGAGGGTGAATTTCCCTGGATTATAGCAAATAATGTGAGCAGAGACTGCGCAAGGTCACATAGGGGCGTTACAGCAGAAAAGCAAATAAAACTGGGATCTCCTCGTTCCCAGTACAACTCTGAGCAGCAAGGAATGTGGGGGGAAAAGGGCATAGAGATTTTCAAGTTGATTTAACATGGGAATTATCCAGATGTTTATGCCCTGGCTGCATAGCATAAGGGGTTCCTGCACGCACACCCAGTGTAACCAATGTGAAGCCCGATGGAGCAGCAGCCTGGGCCATCTCCTGTTCCTCTTGTGCTCAAGCAGCAGAAATTCCTCACAGCAAGAAGAGGGGTTTGCACCCAGAGTGCCGCACTGTGTTGTAGTGGGTGCTAAATTAAAAAGTCCAATTTATACCTAGGTTCAATTTGAATTAAAACATGCTCTTTAGATTTCCACTGAGAATTCTCTGTTACCTGGTGCAGATCATGAAAGATTGGAAAGGGGACTCATTTTGAGTATTTTTATATTTGCCATGCTGACAAATTCTCCCAAGTTTTTGATGAATGGGCTCATAAAAGTAGCTACCTACACAAATGTGGGATCTAAATCTTGTCTGCTGGAGAGACTGGCAAAGATGTTACTGATCTGAGTGGGCGTGGGACTGGGCAGGTAGCTGGACTGTCACTCTGGGGAGCGCACTGCTCAATGCCTATAATCTATAACTTGCACGTAACGATTTTGCTGCCAGGGCTTTATGGATTAGGCATATGAAACCAATCAATTTATGTGATGCTGGCAAGAATTCTAGTTTAAATGTGGTCACCCAGCAATGATTTTGCTAGTAAGTGGCTTGTTTCATTCTGGAGATTTTTAGAGGTGCATTTTAGAGTTAAGAATTTATTGATTGCTGTCTGTACAAACTGCATCTCTGTTGGGAGGGTTTGCCTGCAAAGCAGTACCAGCAAAGGTGGTAAGTGGATGAGGTAAAGCACAGGAAGCAGTAAAGACGTACCCATTTTCCTCCACTACTAATAAATACTAATACAGCTGATGTCCTGTGAGGACTTCACATGATTTCAGCACATGACCTCACAGGGCATTAATCACTGAGCCTTTCTCTATGTCACTGATGTGTATTGCAGGAAGAATAACAGCACTGTTAATCAGCCATCGTTCTGTAGGAACCCAGAGCCTGGCTATTCAAGAGGGTGATTTTATTTATTTTTTTTTTCTGTCTTCAAAAGTACAATTAAACTATTGGAAGATCTATAGGAGACAGTTCTCCTGCTGAGGAGCAGTTATTTATGCTCTGAGAAGCTGCCCACAAATACTCTTAAGTAACTAACAAAAATAACCTACCCCGTTACCCTCTCGTGACTGCATTTTGGGAGGATTTCACTAATCTCTCATGACAGGCTCTAAACATAACATGATTATCAAGACAGGAATAATGTCCTGTTTCAAATATGTCCATTTCACTCCTGAATATGAAAATCTAAAGCTGCTGAGAGATAAGGAAGATGTGGCGATTATGTAGTGAATCGCTTTGCAACTGGAAAGATTTTCTTGTTAGGTTTGCAGACAGGAAATGTTTGTTTAGCTCCTTTGATCTGCGGATGCTGAGTTGTCTTGGAGTGGGAATAGCCATTTCTAGTTGCTTTAGAATTTCAAAAAGCGTTTGATCTGGAAAGGTATTAGAGATAAATTCTCTGAGTTTCAAAGGGTGTAGATAATACATCACATGCAGTAGGAGACACCACTGTTGTTCTCTGAAAGATTAGACAGGGCTATCTTAACATCATCGGGGAATTTTAAATCAGGCATTGAAATGTATTTGTTCTGTCACTTATGAGGACTATTTGATAGAGCTTGTTTGATTTGATTGTTTCACTACTGTGTGAGCTCGTTTATCTAATTATGGTATTGACCACTTTCTCATTGTATTGAATTTTAATAGTCCCAAGATTAATTAGATGTGCGTAAAGAGCAGCTGCGAGAGATGTGAACCTTTTGTTCTGGATCTTTTTTTTTATACTGCTTTGAGAAGAAAGAGATGAGAGATAACTGAATGCAATCAAAATGCAGTCATGTTCTTGATTAATAACATAATTAGTTAAAATCTGAAAGTTTTGCAGGGAATATCTGCACTTGATATATCGAGTTCTGAACAGACTTGAGAGAAAGACAATGTTTGGGTTTTGCTTTATTATTTATAAATATGATTGAATGTGTTAATAACAAAACCTGTCTTTTTTCAACAGTAAAATAAGTGAATAATAAATAAACAGCTAAACCAGGAAGGTATGTTGGTTTCATTGCTGTTATGCTAACCCCAAAAGTGAGAGTTTGGCCTCCACCTGCAGCTATTTTGCAGCTGGCTTTGCTCTAGCTCTTCTAATGCACACCCAGTCCTATGTTTCATAGAGAAACGCAGAGGGAAAAGGGCTTTTTTCCTGGGATCGGGACCTTCTCTTTAAAATGCTTCAGCCTAGTTTGATGCTTTTGATAGGCACAGATGGAGGAGGTAGGAGAGTGCCGACCTGCGGTGGCAGTGGCTGGCAGCACGTGGGGATGCACAGAAGGAAGTGAAGGAGGCCATTATCTTTTTAGCTCAGGGCTAAAATGTATACCTTGCCTTTTTTACAAAATATATTAATTTTCCAGACTTATTTAGCAGTTTGAATTACGAAAAATATCTCCCGGGCTATAGATGTCCTCTGCTTCAGTGAAAACTTTATTGCCAATGAATATTTGAAAATGTCTATTTTCACACTGAATGAAAATCATGTACAACACTTAACAATAAAAAAAAAAAAAGTCAGCACTGTAATTGCTATTATTTGTGAATACTCTGTTTATTCACCAAACATAAGGCACAGGATAGAGAACTAAGTGATAACTTATTTACATTTTATGTAATGATATGTTTTACTTTCAGCTTTAAACAGAATAAGCTGAAAAAAAAATCTTTTGAAATTGTGAGATGGCACAAACTTGATAGCAATGAATCTGTATGATCTCACAAAATAAAATATATGTTCTTGCTGTTCTGGAGGTATTTACTTCAAGATTTAAGTATCTCCACTCCAAAATTCATCCTGTATAAAACCTGAATTCTGTTGGTATGTCTGCATGTTTGCACTGCATTCCTTACAAGCTTTCCACCTGTCAGTTTTAACTTATCAAATTCCACTTAGCAGCACTGCTGAGAATCATAAAAAATGGTAGACTAGAAAGCTAGCGAATTTATTTTGTTGTGCAAGTGAAAGTATTAATTTTAGAGTCTGGAGGAAATCTGGCTCAGCTATAATTATTTCCCCAAAAGTTTTGATCTTATTTTTTTAATGAAAAGTAGATTGGTTTTTGTTCAATACATTTTCACTGCCCATAAATACCTATTGTACATGTACTATTACTTTGCAGAAGAAATGAATGGTATAGATTTCCTCCTTTCACCATTCTTATAGCTTATAAATATGCAAAAGTAAATTCTGGTAAGGAAATGATAATACTTTTATTAATAAATGTCTTTTCTGAGAGTAATTTTTGGTAAAAGACCATCTTCATTGATTCACCTTGTAGATTTGCAAACCAGAAAAGAAAGTGTCGCCATACCTCACACAAGGGATTCCCTGGGGGACAGATCCACCCTTTTCCAGCAGGGACCTGGGGAGGACAGGAGCAAGGGTTTGGGCTCAGGAAGAGCTGCACCAGTTTGATTCTGTTCTGGTCTTGTCAATACTTTGGTTCGAAGCCTTTTCTCTATCCCAGTGTGCTGAAGCACGACACAGAGGACTTGTCTTATTTATGCTGAATGTCTGATAGTTAGAAATTAACTGTGCTTGTAGCTACTTCTTGGTGGGCTCATAAAAATTCCTTTTAACTCTGCACGGTCCTTCAGTATGCAGGAATTCTCCGACGCACCATCTGCTCAGGGCTTGTGGACATCTGCAAGTTACCTCTCTGTGACAAGGATATCTGAGAGCTGTGCATCTTGAGCATCAGTAACTAGCCGAAACGTTTCAAAGCCGACTACTGGTGAGAATGCAAAAGGGATTCTAGCACAAAATGAATGTGTGCTATCAAATAAAATACAGGGACATACTTGCAACTGTTTACCTTCTGCTAAGCTTGTTGCCACTGAATTAATTCTGGAAACATGATCATTTCATTCTGCTAAAACTGTAATTCATGCATGGGATGAGAGCTTCTGATCATCTGAAAACACTTTTCTTAATTTATCACCTGCTTTCCAAAAATCTTAATTTGTAATTACTATGCAATCAAAAACCTATTATTGAAGAAGCTGTCACTCAAAATTTCCTCCTTCCCTCTTGTGATGTGCATATTGGAAAATGAGTTCTCTGTCAAATGTGCTTGTGGAATTCACTGGGGCCAATTCTGTTCCAGATCTGATCCTACTTTCACAGCTGTAAACCATGAGAAACTCCTCTGAATATTCACTGCAAATTATCTGATCAGCTGTTATCCAGTTTCTTGTTAGCAAAACCAGAATGTAACAACCATTGGGTGGATGTACAGTGTGCTAAATAGCCTCTCCCTTAAATCATTGTGCTCCTAAAAAGGCAAGTCATGTAATGCAGAGCTGAGATGAGGATGCCCTGACTATAAGGCATTGAAAGGCCACTGTTACACTTTCCTTTCTTCAAGCAGAGAGAACAGATCATTTGAGTTCTGTAATCTGTTGCTGTTGATAGCTGACCTAATTTCTGAGTGCAGAAATGACTTACTAGCAATCCCATCTCTTTGATAAAGGCAGTGAGTAGAAGTGGTGTATGTTGAATGGCCTCTGCCAAGAAGGTCAGCAAGTTCTTAAGGGAAAATGTTTGATAGATGCTATTAAATGTACAAGGCTTCTGCCTATTGCTTATTGACACATTCTAAAATGAAATGATTTTCTCTCAAGCTTGAAGGTCATTTCTGATACGTGTCTTGGCACTAAACTCAGGATCACTTCAAATTAAATGCCAAGAGCAGATATGAAAAATTAAAAATGTTCATATGCTGCAATTACAAAAACCCAAACAAATCAACAAAGGAAGCAGATTTAATGAGACTCACAAATGTCAGAAAGCAACTTCAGGACACATCCACATCCATGGCTGAGTAAGACTTTACTCTGTGCATGCCCATATTGCACAGCTGATAGAGAGGAAAACTGAACCTCACTGACACCCTTTATCTATTTAAAATAATTGCTTCCAATACGTTGCAAGGGAAGGCAAAGTGGATGTGTAATTAGACATGTCACTTGGTGAAAAGTCAGTCTATAGGCTTGGATGTCTTTTTATTTTTAACATCCCCAATGCCATCTGGAGGTTACTCTAACCCCCAAAAGTAAGACTGCTGCTGTTGGTAAGACAGCTCTAGAGCAGCTTCAACAGGGTTGGGCCCTGAGGTTCAATTATCATGCCTGGTGTAACATCATAACTCATTAATTTTCAGAAATATAAATTTATAATGTAATACAGCAGACATAAATATTTTTGGCATTTGATGGGGGGATTAGAATACAATCGGAACAGAGCCGTACTTGGAGTGGCCTTTTGGAAACATCGATGCGGTGCCTGCTCATTAAGGGAGCAGCCAACTGCCGGACGTGGTTGATTGCATTGCTTTGTGTCTCTGGGAGGTATTTTTCTCTGATTCTACAAGCTGTAAAAATAGCCCCCATGAGTCTGGGTTCAGACTTCATGCTGCGTTTGCACATTCCATGAGTGAAATAGAAAATTTGCTATTACAGTATGGGAGGTAAAATAGGGTAGCACTTTTTGCTTTAATATATTTGTATGCACTTACATAGCATGCCCTGAAAAGCTTTATTTGGTTTTCTCTCTGTGTGTATACTACTAACCCCTAAACATCCAGCTATCCTGCTACCGATTACAAGGAAACTACAAAATATGCTAAATTTAGTCTTTTTTGTCACCATGCTGCATTTAGGGAATACCAAGGGACCTTTGAAGATCCCTTTGATCTTGACTCTTTCCCTCGTGCTCCCACAAAGCTGTAGCCTCCATTTCCCCTGCTTCTGCAGCTCTGTGTAGATGCTCATTGGGTGTAGCAGTAATGGGTATGGGACAGGCAGCCTGAGGGACACGGTCAGGCACAGTCCAGTGCAAGTCACCTGTCTGCAGAGTCTGCAGGGTCTGTATGCAGCCTTCCTGCCCCCTGTGCCCCTCTGATGGTTTTTCTAGCAAGGAGCATTTGGAGCTGCAGCGTGTGGTATTCATGGGTCAGCTCACCTTCCTTTCAAATGAGACTGGTGACTTGGAAAGCCCTTATCAAGAGTGATAATGCATTCTGGAAGATGGATGGAGAAATTCTTGCTATGCATAATACATGTTCCCCTCCCCCAAGGACAAAGCTGAAACTAGTTCTTGTAGGACACTAACGATGGAGATGAGATGGAAATTCCCACCTTGAATTCAGATCCACAGTGCCATTTAGCACCTGGTAAGCCCTGGAAGCTGGAAGGCTGGAGTTTCCTGGTGGATGCTGTGCTGAGTGCTGCCAGGATGGGGTTTTGGGGCAGGATGGCTGTAATGCAGTGTTTCAGCTAGCTGTGTGTCTGGATTCAACCTTCTCAGGGCCTGGGACCTTCCCAGTGCTCCTCAGGTGGTGTGGTGATGCTGTCGGCATGCAAGACCAACTGTCACTTGTGCAGGGGAGAGATGCCAATGGCTCCACATCTGTGCTCCTGCACCGAACCACTAAGTATATGCTCCGCAGGCCTTGGGGCTAGATTCAAGCTTTACGTGATAGGGTTGGCTGCTGGACTGAGGATATTGCATTCAAAAGGGTGTAAATCAGTGTAGGAGCAAAGGAGACTGTGGGAAAGGGTCATTAAAAATTAATGAAGCAGTAAGACCTGTTTTTCTTCTGTGGCACTGAGGGCTGGTACATACATGGGCTCACTTATGGGGGTGTTCATGGGGCTGGCACCAGCACTCGAGGCTTGCAAGATGCCCCAGGGTTCATCATTTGAGACACTGCTTTCAAATGAACTCAGCTTTAAGTGCACTAAAAATACCCAGGGAAGGAGCACTTATTCTGAGGCTTTTTTGCTAAATGTGCTGCTTCCACTCAGTGGTGTGTCTCAGCAACACGCACTGGTGTTCAGCAGCTGTAAGTGGCTGTGTCCATGCTCTTCTCTGATTTACCAAAACTTACCTGCCTTTTATGGGCAGAACTTGCAAAAGGGTCCCTTCAAGCAAAGAATCTCAATGTAGGTATTTGTGTGTCCAAATACATTCAGGACTACTTTCATCTGTATATAACAGGTTTGAATTTGTCCCCAACGTGCAATATATAGAAAACAAAGAACCCCACGTACATTTGCTTTCTCAGTAAGAGAATTGTCTAGTGTAGATCTATGCCATCCTGAAAAACCTAGGTTGTCTTCCTCTGAATAACATTTATTGATATGTACTAGAGACAGAAGATTTTTTTTGCTGTTAGGTGTAAAATGCGCTTAATCTCTACGCACGGATGTTTGAACAGGAGCAGATGTGAATATACTATTGAACTGCTGAAAAACCTTTGGCTGCAACACTTCGGTATATGTGCGATTCACACAAAACGGATTAATTGTGGGACTGTGGAACAGGTTAGCAGATGGCCAGCAGAGTCTCTGACATTATTCTGGGTTGGCAATCCTGCCTGGCATGGATTGCTTATGTGGGGGATGAAATGGAGAAATGATGCACTAGCATTGGATGTGTGAGTGTGCAGCCATGGCATTGCATGGCTCCTGCCAGCAGTGCTGGTAAAACAGTGGGTTTAGATTGTATTAGTACAAATGACCACATGAACAGGCCTTCCCTGAGTCCTTGTTAAAAAAGTACAAAAGCACAAAGTGATTAGCAATTACTTCTCAGTTTCCCTGTTCTGAGATCAGAAATAAACCTGGCTGTGGCCCTTCGTGTGTCTTGCTCTTGGGTGTTGCTTCTCCACTGGCAGAGCCCCTCATCTTCCTCCCCTGTCCCTTGCTGAGCTGCCACCCTGCAGTCATGGCTTGGCAGGGGGGTGCTGGCGACGTAGGCTCTGTTTCTGTTCCCTGGGTATATACAACCCTTGGGACCCCTCCCAAGAGTATATATAAAATGTGGCACAGAAGGCTTTTGGCACCAGCGGGGAAGGGAAGGCGGGAGCCTGTAGGTCAGGTATGAATGCTGGGTTTGCACTGCAGCAGGGAAGATCATCAGATTAGATGATCATCAGATATCTGGAAAAATTTCCTAGTGGGCAGTGTACTGAAGTACTTGAGTAGCTTGAGGAGGTGGTTAAGGTCAGATGAGACATCTCTCATAGGCAGAGGTTTAGCTGGTCCTGTCTGAGGCAAGCAAATGTATGAGCTGGACCTGCAAGGTACCTTCCAGCCCTGTTTTCTGTGATTCTGCAAATGTGTCATTTAGTCTGACACAGCATTGCCCATTGCACTTTGATGGCCCAATGGTTCTCAGCCTTTGTGGGCCCCTGCACCATATTCAACAGCAGAGCATCAGAGAACTGAGCACTACGTGGCATGCTCAGCACGAGGGGGCTGCTTGGGTCTGAGATGCCTTGTAAGACTAATCCAGGAGGAATTTTCCATGCAAATAACACATCCAAGACTGAGCAGTGTGGTGGTACCGTGTCCCTCAGCACAAGGGAAAATACCTGGCCTTGCAGTACTTGTGCAGTGGTGCCAGCTGAGGGGATTATCATTGCATCAGACTGCACAGGGGCTGGCAGTCTCCAGCTTACCTAAAGGGCAGTGTTTGGGACAGCATCTTTCTGATCCTACACCCAGAGAGCATCTGTGCAGGGCAAGAAGAGCACAACATGCCATTCTGGGCTGACAAGGTGCAGCAGCTTGTTTTCAGAAAAACTGCAGGAGCTGTAGACTGGCTGCCACTCTTTGTACTTGGTCACCAGGATAAACAACTCTACTTAGGAGGCAGCTTTTGTCCTCAGAGTGGCTTGCTACCTTGTGAATGGAATAGCTAAATTTACTCCCACATAAGCACATGACTTTATTTGCCACAAAGCATCAATAAGCACTAATTAGCCCAGATCATGTGCACTGGCTTTAGACCGACTCCAAGACCTGTTTCTTTAGACCCTTAGAAATCCTGTTCACGTCACTGAGACCCCTAGTCAAGGTATTTCGCATGCTGCGGCAGCCCCATCGAAATGGAGATTTACTCCAAACTCTGCTGTTGTTGCCTGCAATGTGCAGTTAGTAATTCTCCTTTTATCACCCCAGGTTAGAAAGCCTTTTTGCTTGTCTTCATAACTTCTATTGCAATAAAAATACGAATGTTCACTCTCCTCACCACGGTGGAAAAAGAAGTTGTATTGGGTTATTGAGAAATGCTTCATACATGGTTGGGCTGTAATATAAGAAAACTGCTCTTTCTAGGCTGCTTGGATTCAGGACTTTTATCCATCATTGTCATTCTGGAGAAAAGACCTGTATGGAAACTGAAATCTGGCTCCAGATGGTTTCCAAACAGTCAAGTCCATGGCTTGGGTCAGGAATGATGTTTGGTTCTTTGCTCTTTTTCTGGTGTCTGTTTTTGTGGACTTTAAGATGGGTTTTGTTTTTTTTTTTTTCTTGGTCATCAACATTGCCAGAAGTAAAATAGCTTTTTGATGAAAATAGCTTTTTATGAAAATAGCTTTTTGATTTGAGGCAAGCATGCTAAGACCAATGATAGGCTGTTGCTTGCACCTAGATTCAATTTTACCTCCCGTGAAATACAGATTTCATAAAATGCTCCATGACTTCTCTAAGCTGTTTCAATTTTCTTATATCAGTTTTGAAAAAATATTTTACCTTCTTCAGCCAGTCAGTTTTCCTGGCTTTTTGACCTTTAAATTCAATCAGTTGTATCCAAATTAGTTGGCACAGAACAAAAATACAATACTGGAAAGTTAGCTTACTTACAGAAGCAATGGGCAAAATTCTGCTTGCAGTACAAATCTGGAGCAAGTTTAGTGGCTTTGTGCCAGATCTGAACTGAAAGCAGAAGAGGGCTGTTTATTTAGATACCAAATTATATATAAATGCTGTACAAATTGTGTCCTTGCAGAACATCACTCTTTCTACAGATACAAATATTTATGTGATGAATAGACTGTATAGCAGAGATACTGTGGCACTAAACTTTCAGGCATTGGTACTGGAACAACTATGTAGTATGCTGTTATTTTAAAAGATGCTGCACTTGTAAGCCTTTGCACCTCATTGGTTTTGTATGGCAAATTTGCCATTTTTCTAGATAGGTATAAATGTGACCATAATGTACCTACAAGGCCACAGTAATTAAATATATAATTAATAAAGCATTATGCATGTTAAAGATGTGTTCAAACTGTAAGTGATGAGATGTTAAACTTCAATGCTACTTTCACTGAAGATATTACAAGGAAAAAAATCAGGTATCTACTACTGAAAAGGCCTTGGTTACCTATTGGCTGAGGGGGTGTGAATTTTATTGTCCATCTAATTACTTGGCTGAAGATTCTGAGATTTAAAATCCATTTCCCACCCCAACAGGGATGTTAGATATTGTTTCCTGGCCCAGATCCAAGCTGAAGAGTCAGTTTATGCATACCAATGTGCCCCTGCTGCTACAGCTGAATATACTTCTTGATGGTTTGTCCTGAAAATATTGTCTAGTATTGCTTTTGCTCTCTGCTCCACAGGCAGGTGATGTGACAGAGTACCTAAGCAATATAGTGAGTGACATTTTGCCAGTCCTTCAGAGCTTCTGCCAGGGAACCCTGTTAGGTGCAGACTGGTGACCTGAGGGTCTCCTAACTCCACCGGGCCATTACGCTACTTGTATGGTCAGCGGGAGCCAAAGTGAACCTGGTGTGTAAAGGTGGGATGCAGCTATGGGCCAGCTGTGAGCCTCTGTGCTGTCCTACAAAACATCAAGATCCTTTGGAAAAGCTTTGTAAGAACTGATGGATAACGTACATTGCAGGGGAAGCCCCTTAAGTGTTATTGAGAGAAAACCTTTGTCCTATTTTAAATTAAATTTATTAATTGTCTGTGCAATTTTGAGCCTGAAGACAAAATGGTAACATGGGAAATGGCAGTGTTGTGTGTGCGAGTGTTGTATCAGCAGCTCAGAACTCCTCCAGCTCCATCGATGGACCAGGTACTGCACCCATGTGGGGAAGCCTGCGGGGAACGATGCTTTACCTGCCTTTGTGCTCCTTGAGTTCAGGGCTGGGCTCATGTCTTGTCTCTTGTCGTCAAGGCAAATCTACGGGAGCAGCACAGAATTCCCAGAAATGGAAAGCCAATTCATTTTGCCTTTTTGCCTGCGTGTGGTGTGGGCATTGCGGTGAGGATCCAGTCATTTAAATTGTGGGGGCCTGGAGGCCCCAGCATGAGGTTTTCAGTCACCCTACTGATTTACAAAGAAGCAAAAAAAATACTAAACTAGGCAAAACAAGGGATGAGATAATAAGTATTTCAGATTTTCCCTCCAAAGAGTAGTAATTTATTGAAGATTTAAAGCTCCTAATTAAGTATATAAAACAATCAGTCCTTTTCCCTCTCTCTCTTTTAATAAGGTTTCTAGAGCAAAGCAAAGGTGTGAAGTCGGTCAGGCTCTCCTCAGAGGATTAAGGCAAATTGTGTAAGTTATATTTAATTAAATTAATCTTTCCAGATAGGTCCTAAATCATGTCATCAATCTATTTGATTCCACAGGCATAATCCTTAACATGCAGCTGCCTTGCACAATAAGCCAGGGAGATGCTCGGTTGCATTCAAGGGAAATAAATTTAATTATAAACACATCATAGAGTCGAACATTTCCTGAATTTGGAATTCAATGTCTTGTCAGCCTTCCAGCCAAGAACACCATCAAACTTTTATAGTGAAGCAGACTCTGTCTTGAATTTATATGTACTGGCAAGCACCTTAACCAAGGGAAAGCATAAAAACTATGTTTTCTTTTTTTTTACATTTTTAAACTTAAAGCTACTTTCCTCTTCAGTAGAACTATCCACAGTGTTAAATAAAGCCAGGAGTACAGGTATCAGAACTTGTCAGAAAAGGGGAAAAATACAAAAATCTACCAGGTCCAGATGCATCACACTCAAAATACTGAGAGCTGCAGAGGGACTGGAGGCATGTGTGGGTGCAACAAGCCATTCACAGCCCACGTGCACAGCCAGAAATTCAATCTCTTACTGTATTTTAAACCTGGGGGTTCCTTTTGGTGCTGGTTGTTACTCAGCAATTCTACCAAGGACCTTAAATGCGGGGCTGATCTCACTGTGATCACTGTGACCTGGTAAGTTGAAGTATAGTGGGATTAGGAGTCACCCAGTGAGCCATGACCTGGTGTGCAAAAAGGGACAAGCACCCTGCTAAGAGCAGCATCGGGCCCTCCTGGGGGTGCAGAAGCCAAGCCTTGGGTGTCCACAGGAGGATCAGAGCTCCCCAGCTCTGATACAGCCCTTGGTGACCAGCAGAGTCCTGTTAACGCTAATTGAGCACATCATAGGGCATCTGGATTTATTAGAACTTCTGGTTTCCTCTTTTATTTTCTTGTTACTGTAACTCAGAATTGTCTCCTCAGCCATAGAGATGCACCGTTCTTTCTGGATTCCTTTAAGAGGAATGATTGACAGGTTTTTTACTGCATGATTTTTTTTTAGCATAACGCCGGGTTTTGGTAAGTATTCCATAATTTATAATGGAATATTATATAAGAAATGTTTTCAAGGAATGTTATGCTTTAGAAATTCTATGAAAAAGGGCAGAAAAAAAAATTTGGAATCCCTGAAACATCCTCTTCCAACATTTGCTCACAATGTTCCAGTTAGGGAGTCAAAATCAGTTTTCATTTTGAAATGTGAGGTTGTTATACTTTAAAGACTTAACAAAATGAAGTGTTTTCTTTGCTCCTCCAGTGTTAAAGTGAGAGCCCAGGAAGTGAGCAGCAAAGATGTGAGAGACAGCGCGGCTCTGAGGTGCTCAAGGAGGCTGAGCAATGGGCTTTAGCATTCTCAAATGAAATCGTCTGTATTAGTGTATTATATATCATAAATGTATAATGGGGGAAAACTGTTCTGCTGATAGCTTCATTTAGTTAAGAATAAATTTTTAATCTTCACTTTTTGCAGGCTTAATTATTAAAGCCAGTTTCACACTCGTTGGGGTGTTTCACACTAGCTTTGGCCCTTCTTGGGGAGATAACACATATTTGTTTATGTGGCAGTTTTCCAGTGACCTGTCAGCTCCTACCTACCAATTTAGCTTCTCCATGGTTTGCATTTAGCTTGTTGTTTCTAACATTGCAACGATAAATAGGTTTTGTTTATAACCAAACCAAAGCTGTGCTGGTCTCGAGGGCTTGCGGCTGCTTCCATGTTGCCCTTTTTTCAGTGCCTGTGTGGGACATATTGGTGCGGGTTTGTATTTTCTTTTCCTCAGCTGTTCTGCAGACTGTTTTGTGGTATTTTATCATCCACTGAGACAGAGAAATTCTAGCTGAGGAATAAGAGATCAGACATTTTCCTCCTGCCAGGGAGATGCTCTGAAGCAGATGCTGGGGGAAAGGCAGAAGTTGCTCGGTGGGGCTGGAGGGGGGCTCAGCCCCAAGTCCCGGGGCAGTGGGGAGACGCTGGGTCACCAGCGGCGGGCTGCCTCCTCCTGCACACGAGTGGAAAGATGGCAGCTCCCCTACATTGTGTGCAATAACCCCACGGTGCCTGCAGAACCACTCCTGCCACAGCAACAGAGGAAAGCTATGAAGCTATGAAAACAAAGAAGCACAGAGGCCCAGGGGCAAATCTGAGGGGAGGAAAAGGCCACGTTTTCTCCGGTGTGTAATACCTGCTACATCACTTTCCCATACAGTCTACCAAATGTTTTCTTTTCATATTACATTATAATTTATGTTGTGACTGTTTTTTCTAAGTGCCCTTAAATAGGCAGAGGAAGAGTAGGAAACAGAGAGAGGTAATTATCTGTTCAACCCTCTACTGCAACCTTATGCACAAACTAGAAGAATCTCAGTTTGAGTCAGAGGAAAGGAGAGCCCGAGCACTGCTTACTGGCTTTCCTTAATATGTAGTGTTAGTCAGGTACACTCATTTCACCTAATATTTATTAACGGTTTCCCCACGCTTGCCTGGGGTGGTGGCAGGGCAGGTGTAGGAAAGCAGCAACCTGCCTGCGTGTGCTGCGCATGCCGCGGAGGAGAGGCACCCGTGGTTGCCGAGCTGCATCAGGAGCCATTATTTTTAGATGACATCTTCATCTGTGCAGGATTTGCATCTATCTCAGGTAACCCTGAGATACCTGCAAGCAAATTCAGCTGCTTCCAATTTCTAGATTTGTTTTTACATACTCGATACCTTCCCAGGAAGAGTTAAGCTTTCACTGGCGAAACAGCAATACTCATGATACTTTTTACTAAAGGTTCTAGAAAAAATTTTGTTACTCATATTCTAGGATATTTTTTATTTACAAGAAACTAGATACTAATATTGAAAAATAGGTGCCAAGTATTTTGGTGATGGTTTGAAAGTGTTTTCATAAGCATCTCAATACAACGATCATTAAATCTGAAGAAATATTTTCTACAGCTAATTTTTCTATGGCAATTAATACAGAATATTTTTACAGACTCTAGGTGATGCCTTCACTGTTATAAGTGCATAAAGCTAAAGATAGCATATATCAAGGTAAAGATGTCACTGTTGCCTGTGATTAACCTCTTAGACTATAATCTGTCTATCTTGAAAACAGCGAGGATGAGCAGGTAGGTCTTGCCAGGGGTGGCAAGATACCATCTGACAGTGCAGAAGCAAATGACTGTGGCTGCTTGGGGAAATGTGTGCTGGGAAATGGCCCAGAAACTGGACACTGACCACTGCTGCAGGCTACCATGTCCCATGGAAGAGCAGGGTGATGGGCTCCTTATGCACCCTACTGTCATTTGTGGAGAGGAAAGCTGAGTATCACAAGGGACTTCAATCTGACTGACACACAGAGGTCTTAGGCTGTCAGTGCTAAAACATCCTTGAAATATTTTGTAATTATAGATGACAATCTCCTAACTCAAAAAGTGTTGCATTTGGCACAGGACAAATCTGTATTTGACCTTCTCCTGATGGGGAGAGAAGAAAGATATGTTTCTAAGAACTGAAAATGAGTGATTTGCCTGGTTACAATTAATTCTGGCTGGACTATGCTGCCAAGGCCATCTTTATTTGCCTTCATGATGGAGGGAAATTTGGAAAAAGGCAGGTGCTGCGGTGTAGTAGACCAAGTATAATAAGATTCAGTGGAAACTGAAGCTAGTTCAAACTGGAAAGAAAAAAAAAAAAAGCAGTACTTTTTCTGGAGTGAGGAAAATTAACTCTGGGAACAATTTGCAGAAGAGTTGTGATCAAGTCGTTATTACAGGAAATTTTCCCAAACACGACCAGATTTTTCTCTCTGAAATCTATGCTCTGGTTCCCACAGCAATTGGACTCACGGCAGGAATTAATGCGGGGCGGCGCTGTGGCCAGCCAAGGCACTGTGTTGGGAGGGATAATCACAGCGTTCCCCTCCGGCTTGGCAATTTCTGAATCTCTGAAAATATCCATCCAAGTAGGTATTTCACTCTGTTCTCCTTTTCCCTGTTTGCATTTAAAACAACATATTTAGGCACAGTGATATGGCATGGCAACCGCTTCTTTAGACAGAAATGATGTTAAGGAGAAGCAAGCTGTAACAGAAGGGACAACATTTTTCTGATGCTCCTTTGCACCTATGCGGTCCTTGAGACAGTCTGTTCCCCTCTCAGTGCTGGGCTGATTTGGGGTGACAGATTTTGATTACGGCATCGTCTTTGTGGGTAGTGGGTGTCTCACACCCCCATGTTGTGCTGGGTAGGTGTAATCTGGCAGTGCCTGGAGGGAAAATTTGCATCTCCCTCTATTTCTGGGCCACCTAGAGCCAAGGAAAATCCCCTCAGGCCCCAAGTTTGGTAGCCAGGGTTGTGGCATGTGCCTGGAGCTGGTCCAGTGCCCAGAATGGACAAGCCTGGCTCTAAGGCTTCATTTTCAAAGTAATGTTTCCAAGTTACCTTAGAGAGCTCAGGGGGCAAGCGCAGCTTTCCAGACCCCAGCACTTGCTTGGGGACAGTCTTTGGGGTGAGATTTCATCTTTATGTCTTTGGGGAAGCTGGGGGTCAGAGCAGGTAATCAAGATTAAATTAGATCCAGGTGACAAATGTTCCAGATTTGGTGGCATTGTATTTAGTTGCACGAGCAGAATTTTGACCCCGATTGGGAGGAAAATGGGAGAGGTTTTGCCTTCAAGATTAACTTTGCTTTACTTGGCTAATACACCAAAATCAGACCGTTAGGTATATTGTTATGCATTTGCTTGTGCTTTAATTATTGTTAACAACCCTGCCCTTTACGTCACGTAAAATTACTGCTCTCCTTGAGTTTCTCTCTGCTCTCTGGGAGACAGCAGCATGCCAATTAGTGTCTCTACTGGTACTTGCTGCTTCAAAAGGGATGAGATGTCTGTCTTTCAGAGGGCTTCAAAGTACACAGGCAGACCTGATCTCTTCAGTGTGTTTAGCAGGAAAATGCCCCACAGAGAAAGCCATCAAGCTAGGGAATGGGCTTTGGTGGAGGTGGAAAAAAAGATAGAAAAAGAGATTTTCAAATGGTATCAGGCATGGACACGCATCTGGGTGGAAGAAGTTGTGACTCAGCTCATTCAAGAGGGGTAATACTTCTAAAATACTGATGTAGCTCTGTGCAGAGGGCAGTTTCTAATGGCTTTAGTGCTGGCTATCATTGCTTCATATCCTTAGAGGAGTTAGCAGGGGTGATGGTGCACACATGATGCTACTTCTGGTAGGAAGGTATGAAGACAACATTGTTTTACTCTGCAACCTGGCAGACAGGTTAGCAGTGTGGCTGGGCTCCCACTATGGCAAGAGGGAGAGGTAGCTCCCCTGCCAAGGAGTAGGAGCAGAACTCTGACTTGCTCCAGCCAGGTTTGGTAAGCCACCCCGTGAAAGGTGTCAGGCTGTGCCTCACAAGGGCCCAAGAAAAGCACAAATAGCTCTTCTGCATTCAGAGGCAGCGAAACCTGTGGTGTCATTACTTACTTGGTTACAGCCACACTCACGGAGACAGTCACACAACTGCACGCTGTGTCATCTGCAAGAAAACCGCCCAGCTGGTCTGGATGGGGAGGAGGATGAGTATAAATGTGCCCAAAAGGCTTCCCTCCATGCAAACAGTCACCGGTAAACACTTAGGTTTTTTAGCAAGGGTGAAGTGCAATTTAATCGCATTCTGCTGCATTAAATTAACATGACAGATTAGCTCACAGCAATGGATCATTGTGAGTGAAGATGTCTGAAAGCTCGCTGGGAGCAAAGTTCTCTGAAAGTCCTGCAAAAGGCCATCCTTTGACCAGTAAAAGGCTGTCCTTTGACCAGTTTCGAGTGGGGTCCTCTTTGTCCATGACGTTTTAGCCTAAAGACATCACATGGTTAAATCCTCCTCCTCCTCCATGCTCCATCCTGGTAGTCTCATGACGAGAAAAGAGATGCAAATCAACTCCTACCCTCTCCCAATGTCTAATATGCATATCCCTCTGCTTGATAAGCCCCTGAGTAGTCTGGAAGGAGGTGTGTGCAAAGGAAATGATGCTTCTGAGATGTAACTGAGCAGCACTGGTTTTGGGGCAGGGCTTTGTGCTGAGATGATTACCAGTGGTGCAGCAGGGATAGAGAATTAGCTGTGAGGCAGTAGATTTGCCAGCTGATGGAGGCTATAATTAAGGATAGCACCTGTGTGTAGAGGCTGCCAGAAGAGGCTTCCAAAAATACCTTCCAAAAAAGGCTTCCCCACCCACAAGGCAGGAGCTCTCTCCTGTGCTCCCCTTCAGAGTGAGCCTGTCTCTGAGCAGACCAGGGAGCAGAGAGGGACAGGGGGAGCCCAGGCACCATCACTGGTAACTTGGCACCACACTGGCATGGGGTGATGTTGGGGTCCATCCTCCTGGTCTCCTTTTTAGCTCCACCTTAGCAGCCATAGTGAACGAGCAGCTCTGCTTTCATCCCATCGGAAAACAAATGAGTGGAGAGTGCTGCTGTGATTATGGCCTTTCCACTCCTCCACATCTCTGGAAATGGATCTTTATTACCATTATTGTCAGTCATAATGAATTCATTTCCATTCCCATCACTAAAACAATTTTGGTGCCTGATAAGTCACATTATTTTCACTTCTGTTCAGAGCTAATTGATTCCCCATGTTTATTTTCTCAGGAGCTGAAAAAGCATCACTCACTGCCGAGCAGAAGCTTTCTCCGCCCTCAGCCCCGCTCTTCCTCCACCACAGTGTGGTCCCTCCTCTCTTTTCCTGATCAGTTAGGGGCAAATGAAGACATTGTGCCTCCATCTTGAGTGCAAGCTCCCTTTCTGCATAGCCCTGAGGGGCTGGTTGGAGGAGACACGGGGAGGTGACATCTTTTTTGTACTGACACTCAGGTCCTTGAAGTGCTGCCAGTCCCAACTCAAAGCATACAGGAGGAGCAAAAATCCCCCCCGGTTTGTAGGTGAGCATTAATTAGCCCACAGCAGATGCACAGACACTTGTGTGCAAGTTTGGGATGAGGAAACTGAAGACAGGTCGGAGACGTTGCCCCCAGGCAGCCAACCTTGCAAACAGTGATTTCTCTTGGCAGGAGAAAGAATGGATTTTGCTCTTGGATGTCTGTGTTTAGGAAAATGGTCTGGTTTCCTTATAACTCTTCCTTATGCTTCTAAGTCCTTAAAACCCTTATAAATGTATAGACATAGATATATAGAACAACAACAACAAAAAAGCCTTTTTACTTGTTTTCTATATAAGTAGGATAAGGCTTGAGTTTCTTCTTTCAGCTGAAAGTGTCAGAAAAGCCAATGCCAATGCTACAACCTCTTCAGTGAAAAGGTTGGAATCATATCCGAGACTTTAATATTTGTCAGAGAATGGTTTCTTATTTTTGTCTCCAAGAATAGGACAGAAATAAAAGGAGGGGCACATTTATTTTAAAACCTAAGGGACAATATGTTGAATTTTACATTTCTATAGCAACATACACATTGGTAATATGCGCACAAGGAGCTGAAAAACAATTATACCAATCTAATATTAGAGATCAAAAGTAAGGCAAAGCAGGGGAATCAAGCATGTAATTTGTTCATTGTTCATTTATCAGACTCAACATGAATATTTTTGTATCTGAGACTTGGACTCAGGGGAATTACATCATGCAATCATGGAGCCTTTCTTTGAAAAGAGCTTTTTATATTAAAAAAACAAATAACAACAGCATTCTTCTAACAGATCACAGCTGAAGCAACGCAGTTTTATTTCCAGCAATAGAAATTGGTTAAGAGAATTAGTGGCTGTCTGAGGCATCAAGCTGTGTGTGATAATGAGATGGGTTATAAATAATGTCATTAATTCACATGTCCTTCGAACACATGCCACTCCAGTTAATGTACAAATCCCAAATCCCTCAACGCAAAATACACTGACCTCCTCATTAAAGTATCTAATGGCATGAAGCCTGGTTTGCACGTATCTGCTGTCTAGTGCTCCAGATCAGGAATAATTACAGGGTAGCAATTCTGCTTTTGAGCTAAGAGGCAGAACTATTTCTGTCACCAGAAAATAAGATTTTCCTCATGTCTCATGTTGCCTTTTCCAAGTGTTGGGGTGTGTTACGGGGCAGCATGTCTCCCTGTGCCCTGCAAGGAGAGGCTGCCCTGGCACCAGTGCTGGGGCGCTCCAGCATCCTCCAAAACCTCTGTCTGTCTCACAACGTCCCTTCGCATCTTGCTGCTGGCCCCCTAAAGCTAAATATACCTTCTTCATCCCTCTGCTTACTCCACTAGCAGCAACTTTTCTGCCAGGGAAGGGTCACTGCTGATGGCAGCTGGCATTTGTCTCTGTCAAAGGCTCAGCCAGGTTCCCGTGGCCACTGAACAGAGGGATTTCCTGCGGCTGGCCCCGTCCCTCACAGGGAGCCCCAGGTTTGTCACTTACTGGAAAAGAAACACTCTTTATGGGGAGCAGAGATGGGGTGCTTGCTCTTCCTGGGGTCATACAGAAAGGGCCCAGCACCTCAGCGTGCATCACAGCTAGTAAACAGCTTTATACTGGAAGGAAAGGCAGAAGCCACTGTTTTGTCTTCTTTTTTTCACTGTTTTTCAAATAGGCCTCTGGAGAAGTAAATGTACTTCTGGAAAGTGCCTGGAGAGAGCAGTTATCTTCAACACAGTCTGGAGTTTCCACCAAATGCGTCCTGCATCGCCTCTCTCAGAGCGCTCCAAGATGTCAGTGCTGCAGATGCGTGTACAGCTGGTGCATCAACCGAAGGAAACCACCGCTGCAACCCACAAACTGGTCTTTTGTTCTCTGTCAGCATCACATGCAGCCTGAGTAATACTTGTCCCATTTCCGTATTAAGAGAGAGAATGTGCTGGATGGGCAAACTACCTCTCTGCAGTATCATGGCTTTTGTCGGTGACAGTTTCCATGGTGTTCATGTCCTTTTTCTCAGTCTCAGAGTTGTCACAATTTCATTATCACTGAAGATAGTGTTTAAATTGTCTATCTTATTAATAAATTAAACCCTGGTTATTATGGGCTTTTCTAAATAATCTAATAAGGATGCTTCTGCTTTGATGGGGAGAGTTTAACTGTAAAAGCAATATTTATAATGTACTTATAGAAACTGTGATCAACAGGAATGACTTGTTTGGAGAGTAAAAGTCCTCTCTGCCCTTCATGGCCAGAGTCCAACCTCCTCTTGATGGGGAAGGAGGTACTGGTTTAAACACCGGAGCCATTGAGCCAGTGGTCATTTCATCAAGGGATTCAGGGAATCTTTGGTTAAAGCTCACCTTTCCCACTCCTGACACCTTCCCCAGCTGATCTGATCCTACTGCAGCTGCAGTAGGCATGATGCTGCCCACAGGACAGGATGCCCTGTGGAGTGGGGATGGTGCATCCCCACTTGCCATCTATGTCATGGAGCTACAGTCTGGTTTTGTTTGGTTGTTTTTTTTACCAGTGACATTGCTCATTTTGATGCTGCTGGAGTGGATCTGCGCTGTAGCAGAGCATGGGGCTGCGTCAGAGATGTCATGCTGCTCAGCCCTCTCTAATGTAAAATATTCACAAGAGCTAGATCTAAGGTGGAGCAGGAGACTTGTGCTGTGTGTCCCTCTTGTGTGCTGGCTGCACTGCCGTGATTCGACTGTGGCTTGGAAAACCCCGTTCAGAATGAACTCTATTTAGCCTGGCTATTGTTCAAAAGAGCTATTTAAAATTCATGCATGCACATAGGTTAGAGCAATAGGATGATAAACAGTAAAAGTAGGATGAGTGCTGCCTCTAGCTGATTTATGTTTTGGGGGATTTCTTTCCTCAAAGTGTCTTCCTGGAGGTTAAGCTATGGAGTCAGAACAACCTGAAGGACCTGCAGGGACTGAGTTTGCTGCTTTCTTTCCAATGACTTTCCTGGCATTGAACTTTCCTCCCAACAGAGACCACAGGCTGTTCCTGCAGCACCAGCGCAGCCACTCTTAAATTCTTCTGCACCAAGGGATCCTTGCTTTAGAGGGCAGTTACTGCAAAGCCTAATCCCACAGTCATCAGACCACTGAAACACACCGGCATTTGCTTGTCCAGAGACAGAAGGGTCAAGCCCGTGTTGGAAAATCTCCCAGTCCAGGGTTTGCAAGGGGAGATTCTGCTCTGAGACTGCTTGCCAAGTCCAAATGCCCTGAAATCATGATATTGACTTACAAATCATGAGATTTAGAAAGTAATAAAGCTGGTGTTACTTTTTTTTTTTTCCTTCTAGGATTTAAGTCCTCAGAGTGTGTATATTCAGGCTTTATTCTGAGCCTTTCAGGGAAGCAAAGACACTGAGATCCCCCTGTAATCACCTGCCTCTGGGAGCTACAGCTCCACAGATGGTACCAGGTATCAGAATAGTTGGTGAAATCACAGGGGTTCACAGCTGGCTCATCTGTCTGTGGTAGGTAACGTGTTCACTGTAGTGACAGGGAAGTGTTACTGGTGTCATGCAAGAATATTCTGTATAATACCCAGTGCACACGTTGGAAAAAAGAACCCAGAAGTCCACAGCAGAAATGTGGAGAGCCGGGGTCCAGGGCACCTCCAGGACTACGGAATACTGGGGGCAAACGGAGCAGAGAGGGAGCTGGATTGTGATTTTGGGCTGAGGAACCAAAAGTCAACCCATGTGGCTCCTCCGAAACCAGCCCAAAGCTGCAGCTATGAAACATCTATGTATGCTTCATTATGTAAAATTATTCCTTTTTGAATCTATGCTAAAATGATCTGGTTTTGTAATACATCCTGCTGGCTAGCCAGTGCTGGCTTGCAACGTCTGTGCCAGTGTTTCTGCAGCACTGGGATGAAGATGAGTCTGTGCATCGGGCTTGGGACTAATGCCAGAAGAACTGATTTAATTCCTGGTCTGGCCTCAGCAGTTACTCCATGGATTAGGTAAGACATTTTGCTTTTCAGTGTTTATAACCTGGTCCTGTGGATAGTGGACTTTGCCTTCATGACGGCTGCGGGCCTGCCTTCGTCCTCTGCTATTGCTGCCCTAGCTGCCAGTCCTGGAAGTGGCATAAAACATATATAGCTTTTTCTGGAAGAAATTAAATCCGACTCTTTTATATTGGTAGATGTCACACACCAACTGGCTTATAAATATAACTTTAATGCCTAAAAAAAGGTGATAATCACCTTTATACTTGCTTAATAGCATCATTTTAAAGTGAATTACCGACATCATATATAACTTTCTTCCCCTACAGTAAATGGTCTCTCCCTGCTGTATTTTATTACTTATTGTAAATTCATTCAAGCAGTATATTTTGCTTTCAGCAATATACCCTCAGTTACTTTTTCTGTCCAGGATAAATTGAGATAAATTTTGCCTGTGCCTGGGTTTTGCTCATGGCATCCATCTTTGCCCATGAAAAGTTACAGCTGGAGTTGAACAGGACTTGAGAAATGATAGTATCATACTGCAGAAAGTTACAGATCACCAGTCTGCAGTCAAGCTGTGTACAGAGGGCTCATTGAAGCAGCCAGGAGTTTAATAGGAAGTGAAAAATATAAAGAAATGTGATGTATTCTCTAATGTTTATCCTGATAAAGTAATAAGTACATTACAAGAAAATGACACTAGTTATTTACCATGCCATCATAAGATTATACAGTAGCATATAACCACAAGCACCAATGTTTGTCACTAGTTACCGTTTTTGCCCTTGGAAGTCTATGGATTTATTGCTAGAGATATAGAAATGTGATTTTTTTTTTTGGGGGGGGGGGTGAGTGGGAAGGGGAGATTTCAAATAAAAGAGATCTCCATCCCTTTGCTGACAATTCCACACTCCCAAGGCTTAGCAAATCTCATCACTATGGCCACTGTGTTGTCAAACCCACAATAAAACCCACAATGCTGGCACCGATTGCCTTCCTGCAGAAGTTGCAGAGCCCCTGTGAAAACTGCTTGATTGAAGTCTCTGGTTTCACAGCCATGGGAGTAAGATGTGACCCCCCAAGGTCGGTCGAGCTTTGCAGTGGCTCTGGGGAGACCTGCCTGTGGCAAGGAAATCTCTATCTTTGCATGCTTTTTGGGAAATCCTACCAGGTCCCCCCAGATGCCACACATCTGTGGGTCCATCCAGCCCTTGGTTTGTGCCTCCAGCTCTAGAAGCCCCAGGATAGGAACACGGTGGGGTCCAGTGACCATGCTGGGATGGATGTTGGCAGATACCCCATCACATCCACCCTCGCTGCAAAGCAATGCCTGCTGTGGCTTGTCAGAGCAGTAGCTCAAACACAGAGTTCGTATGGATGGAAAAATAATAATTATTCAGGTCCCCCAGGTGATGGGGCTGTCTGCGGCCCTGGGTCAGATCATCGGCACTCAACATCCCGACCGCTTTTCCTGCAGCAGTGGAGAGAGCAAACAGCAGAACTGTTCTGTCCTCCTCCCCTCCTGAATTGTCATCGTTTGCTCCTCACCAGCATCAAGTGTTTTATTTAAAAGTGTTTAAATATGCAAAGCTCATTTTGGATTTGTATTATTAGAATTTTTAAGTGGACAAGTGGCACGATTTTCTCATTACAAGGAAGAAATGTCACATTTTAGCTAAAAGTGAGTTTTCAGTGCGAGGTTACAAAATGCAGGTAATGAAATATGCAGACTTTTAACAACGGCAGTGAAAGCCTGGCAGGGCTGCGTGTTTTCAGGGAGGCAAACCTCTCTTGTCAGCTCAAATCCACGAGTCAAGGGAAAGAAAACCTTCCAGGAGCTTCTGGTCATCTTGTAGCAGTTTGGTTCAAAACACACCTTTGGGGATACTTCCGGGCATCGCTGGAAATCCCATTTAAACCTGACTCTTTTTGAAGCCAAGCAGTGCGATAAAGCCTACTGTGTTTCCAGTTACCTCTGTGAGGGCTCACAATACATTTCACTCTGCAAATTTCCCTTATTTTTTATGGTACTGATGATACTGATGAAAGGGCAGGTCTGTATGCTAGAAGGGACCAGAGCACTTGTGGAAGGAGATGCCTGGGCTCTGCTGGGTTGTCTCTGTTGGCTAACCACTGTAAAACCTCTGAAGTTTATTGTGTCCACATGCTGCTGAGAAGAGAGGAGCGTTTCCTCTCAACATTTTAGCATTCTGTAAGTAAAATCAATTGATTTTTAGATCATGGGACTGATAGCTGAAAGCCAGTTGGGATGGATTTTGTTTAACTTCCCTTTTTAAATAGCTCATGGTCTTTGAATACGTATACTTGCCTTTTTATTAGCTCACCCATGTTAGCAATTTGTATGGCTATATCTTGTGTCTTTCTTTGAAAAAAATAAGCATCTGGGACGTAGGGCTATAAATAGGTATTAGCCAATGTCTGATGTAGAGAGTCGTTATGGCCAAGCAGGGCACAAAACCTCAGCTTGTCAGGTGCCACTGGGACATTTTGCTATACTTTCCGGCCCTTCTCGCTGCTGATTTTTCCTGTGGTCGGTGTCTTTTGGGCTGTCAAGAGCTCTAGGATCACCACTGCACTGTTGTTATCTTGCAATAACCCTGATCACTGCTATAATATCTAAGCTGTGGAGGGCAAGGTCACCTCTGATACTTGCAAAGCCAATTAGGACTTACAGAGCACTAAACTCAGATTTCTTCAAGCCATTTCATTTTATTGATCAGACACATTTTTATTTCTAGATTGCTCACTGTTGGGAACCATCCAGGTTTCATAGTGTGAAGGACTGTATAAAATGTAATGATTCAGCACTCCCAGCATGGCTGTCTGTGGATTTTGTTAACCTTGCAAGCTACATTTAAGATGCAAGGCAGGGCTTGAAGAGCACCATCATATATTTGATGCTCTTCTGAAAGAGTTCTCCAATTTGCATTTCCCTCCTGTCCTCTTTAAAATCAAAACACATCCTTCACCTCTTTCTTGGTTAAATCCTAGGATTTTCCTGGAGGGGAGATTCCTAGCACGTAAGAGATCTCAACAATTCAGACAGTGCATGGACAGGTACTTAACCAACTCTTCTTCCAAAAATTTCTGTACAAGTTGGTAAGTTTTTCCCTATGGCTAACAGGTCTCAGATCAGACAGGTGGCACTTCAGGTGGGAAGCCAGAGCTCACCCTCACCCACAGAAAGTGCAGCACAGTTACATGTTGTCACTGCTTCTTTACCAGCCTTGTGAGTGCTGGCTCCAGGCACACGCAGGCATTTCTATTTTTGCTCTAGAATGAGCAAAACAACTTTACTGGTAATTTAATGCCTTTTTTCACAGGAAATATATATTCTTTTTGCCTTAACTGAATGAGAGGCTTAAAATCCCAAGAAAGGAAATACAGTGATTCTAGATCAATAGAGAGAAATATACAGTAAACGCTTTAGTATGTTGTGCAATAAAAAGAGCTCTCATGCCTTATAACTACATGGGCTTAGCTTATCGTGTGCATGCAGTCAGTCTTCCAGTCCCCACAAGCTGCTCGAAGGGCACACAGCTGAGCAGGTCTGAAGCCACTGAAGCTGCCTTTGTATGTGTTTCTCCCACTTGGTGAGATGTCTTGGTCTGAGAATGAATCTGAGAGGAGCCATTGTCATTGCCCTGGACCTAGGTGTGCTGGGTGATGCAGGACAGAGAAGCCTGTGCTGACTCTGCAAGGATCTGGCTTATGGCTAAAAACCAGTAGCAGCCATTACTCTAGGTAATACAGAAATCTCTTTTACACTGCTGATGGCACACAGGCTGCCTGGATATAGGGAGCAGCAATGAAGATAGGTCGCTGTAGAGTGAAGGTTGGAGCATCTTTGTGTGAGGGATCTGCAGAAATATCTGCAGAGCTGAGAGGGTAGAGCTATCTGCAGAGTTATTCTCCTAACCAAGCCAGCTGTGCCTTCAGGGCTTGCAGGTTTTCCTTGCTGTATAGTCATGTAGTCCTATAGTCAGGAAAATCTGGATAGTGAATAGCTGATTGAAATCCATGCTGTCCCGCTTCATTAGGGGATGACCAGGGACAGGCACAGGGAGAAAAGGCTAGGCTGATTGCAAATGCCTCATTTCCTTCAGAAATCAGACCAGAAATCTTCCCAACACATAGGCTGGCTGTGAGCAGCTCTGAGAATATGTGAGATGAGAATGGTGGCCTGCAAAGTCAAACAAGAGCAGGATGCTGAGAGCTGCTAAGATATCGAGCCTTTCCTCATGAGCAGCCCAGCCTGAATTTTGTGGATTTTCTTTTCAGTCTTCCGTCATCATCTCCTCCTTTGAGGTTATTATGGCTATGGCTCCTCGGCTCCCCTTCCCCTGCCCGTGCATCCCACGGAAGCACCAAGCCAAGAACTTGCACAAACCCAATCGGGCGCTTGAGGGGCTGCCGGCACTGGGCTGTCAGAGGCCCTCTGCAAGACCACGGGCCACCTCTTCTCTGGAAAACGTACCACCAGTGGCTTCACTTTGATGTGAGATATTATATTTCTGTACATCACAGAAACATAGGGATTGGACGTTTAGTTGAGTGGCAAGCACAAGTTGTGAATTACAACACTTTCCAAGTATTATTCCCCTGGCCTTGTCTACAAGCCAAGGAGGAACTGATCCAAACAGATTTCTCCTGTTGCTTGCCTGATGCTCCCATTCATCCTTCAAAACACTTTTTCAAATTTATTTTGAGAAACAATACCTACAAATAAGGTAGTAAAGAATATATAATGAACTACGAGAAGATTTCTGTAGAATCCATCATGTTGTCACATTCCCAGTTCACCTCCTTGCCTCAGATTCCCTTTGTTCCCCCTCCATCCTCACACCAGCCTCCCTGTTTGTTCTTTTTCCTTTTGACTGCCCACTTTCACATTCGTTTTGGCTTTTCTTCAGTCTTTTAATGCTGTATCTATTGCTTGAATTTACTATAGTTTGTCATTCTGTTTCATGAGTCACTGCTGGGGATAGAGTTTGAAGTAGATCAAATCACACAAACTAGTTCTTACAGCTCCCTAAAACTAATTTGAATTCATGTTCTTTTTCCCCTGATAAACCTTTGTGGTTTCTTTCTTCCACATGCTCCCTGGAAAGGCAATGAAGTAAATAAAGACATGCATTTATTGCACATGGTGACGACTGTATGTTGGGGATCGAGGGGAGTGACAACTTCTTTCCTTTTCCCTCTGCTAAGGGAGGGTGCTAAGCTAACACACCACAGAAAGTCTAAATCATGTCTCCTTCCTCAAAAAATTTCTCTAATCCTTTTTTTTCCTCAATTAATTTAACTTTATGACCCACAGTGAGGAAATTCAGTGATAGCAAACTGAGTATGCATTCCCATTTACATCTTTCCTAGTGAAATGCTACATGGCAGCAACACTGAATCCCCTGCCACTTCTCTGCCCAGAAATTACTTTCCCCACCTTTTCTTCCATCATGCTTTATTGAACTTGTTTTCTCTAATACAGTAGGAATAATGCTGGTGCTGAGAGGAATGCCTGCTCACCAAACAACAACTAAATTCTCCATACAACTCCACTTCGCTTTGGTGTTTAATCACCTTCAGAAATTGTTCCTAAGCTTGTATATGCTACTAAGAACATTAGTCTTTAAATAACTGCCTGCTACGGTGGTATGAGATGATTAGGTTGGCAGAGATTTCTGTTGTGGTGTCATCATAATTTTCATTAGTAGAGTGAATTATGAAAGCTTGTTCTCTGCTCAAATTGATGTGATTACTACTCTGAAACCCTTGCACATTTCACTAACACCTGACATCTGGAAGAGAAAGGTGGGAGGCAAAGCAAGCTCTCAAAGTTGCTGCATGATGCACACTGATGGTCTGCTCATTTGTTCCAACATCTGCTGCAGCCAAGCGTAATGGCCTTTGTTGGTCAGCAGAGCTAATGCAATTCTTGCAATGATAAAACAAATAGCTCTTGTGATTAGTGATGGAAAATACTATCAAACGATGTGTTATGCTGAATAGGCAGTGACTGGAATTAGCAGTACATCCCTATATAAACTAACATAACGTGTCAGAAGTGGGTGGATGAGTTGGAGAATTATTTTGAAAAGAACAGAAAGCATGCATCAAGTGTATTGAAGGCCCATATCAGAACAGAAATGGTTGTTATAGCTTGTTAAGTGGAAGATTGTTCTACCAGCCAAACTGTAAAGGGATGAATTTCTAGCTCATCTAACAAAGGATAAACTCTAGCCCTTGCATGATCGTGATCCCTGGCTGGTACTGTGCAGGTGACATCATTGCTTCTGCAGGAGCAGTGCAGACACGGAGCTAGGTGCAGCACACCTCTGCTTTATACCCAGCTACAAAGGGGGAGAAAGATATACCTCCTCTTCTGTGGTATGAATAGAGCTCAGCTGGATGCTGTCACCTCAGTGGAAACAGCCACCACCTCATCCTTGTGCTCCCTTTAGGGGAGGCCAGTGATGCTATCAGATCAGTTTTCACACTGTAGTTGCCTGCAGAAGCCCTCGGTGTGGGATGGCATCAAGGGCTGCCCAGTGAGGCCAGGGATACCCACACTGGCCTGACCACAGCCCTGTCTATGACCCTCAACAGCCTGCAGTTTTCCTGTGTGCATCCAATGCTGCTGATAAAATAAAGATGCTGCCAGCCTGCCTTGCTTCATACCTGCTATTTAACAACAGTAGCAGAAGGAGCCACCAAGAATAAGGCACGTTCACAGTGGAAGTGAATTTTTTTTGCATTACAAGAGAAGTTCCTTTTCTGTAGCATTAAACCTCTCACCAACAGCTCAAAATGCAGACCGTTGGCAATGTTTTTCTGTGCAGACATATATATTCCAGCACTCGTCACTGGTGATGAATCTTTTCACAGTGATCTTGTTCCCTGCGGAGTCAGCAAGCCCCACACACTGCCGGTGCTATGAGTGTCCGAAAGGAAAATCTGATTTGCACTTCCACCATTAAGCTTCTATTTCCAGCCCTGAAAATTATGCTGGGTGACATTAGGCAGCCAGGCTCCATAAAACAGTGTAGACAAGACTGTCAGATCACTGCCTTGGCAGAATAATCTGCTCTGACACTGAGGAAACCACTGTACGGGTAAAACCGAGACCTAACCCCGCCAGGGATACACATGAGTGTGCAGCACCGGCACTGCCACCCCAAGACCTGGGGACCCCTGGGTGTGCCACACATGAGACACCACTGCCCGGGGACTTGGCTAGCACTGTACATTTCCAACCAAAGCCAAAGCACCTTCATGCAACCTTTGTGCACGAGCTGCAACTGTATGAAGCTAACCCCCAAAAATGCTGGTGGTGTGGTCTCCCCTGCAGAAGGTATCTTAGGCTGCTGGTAGCAACCATGCCTGTGTTGGGACACCGGGGAGGTTGCAAAGGGCCTTGGCAGTGCATTCATCTCTTGTAAAGTTTATGTGCCCTTAGCAAAAAACACATGCAACTTCCACAGCTCTATGTCCAACTTTTCTTACAACTGAGTGAGGTCTTGTGGCTGTCATTATCAGAGATATTTTCTGTACAGCTACGTATTAAACTTTTAAGAAAGTAACCAAAACCCATTAATCACTAGCATATTTCTTGCTACTGTACCAGCCAAGGATTACTTCAATACTTCTTTTAATGGATTGCTCAGCTATGAATGATTTTAAGGTTAAAGGTCTTGCAAGACTTTTTTATAAGCTTTCTGAAATCAAATCCATCACTAATTTCCATATGTCTTGCACAGCACTAGGCTAATGTAATGCATCATCACATAAATCCCTCTCTGATAAAATTACCCTGGGTATTACAAAAACTCAAAGCATAGTTCTTAACTATATGTGCCTTTTTCAGATGTCTCACTAGTTGAGACATAAGCTTAATGTATTCAAGATTTTTTTTCCTTAATGATAGCTGGAATAGGAAGTTTCAGATGACACCTGGCAGCTTAGATTTTCCATGTCAGCAAATGTCACAGACAGAAGTGGCTTTTTTAATAACACCTCTTAATAGAGAACTAGCTTCCTACTCTTGTGTCCCCAGACAGAAGTTTTGGCCCCGTTTCCAGTGTTTTTCATTCCACAGCCAAACTGCTTCCTCTGGCACCATGTAAAACACTGACATGACTCCTCTGCTCTTTCATCATTGATTTTTCCAAATAATTTTGGTATTCTCTCCAACCACCAGTCTAAGCATCAACAGCACTCTGCTTCTGATGTGCTGCAGATAGGTTGGTACAGAGCCGATGGAGCAAGCATTGTTGCCTTGTTGGTTATCCAGCCACGACCTTCAGCAAAGGAGACAGGGAATGGTGTCATCTGACTCATTCTGTTACACACCACAACTGTATGCTGAGCTACGACCAGACAGCTTTTTGCCTTCTTTATCTTTGAGAAAGAAATTTCCTATAAATGCTGGGAGAAGGGCAACATGAGAAGCTAGGCCAGGTCTACCATGGAATGTGTTATGTTAGGGGAAAGTTTGTGTCCAAATGCAGAGTCTAAAGAGAAGCGAGCAAAAATTTGATTATTTTTCCAAGAAGCGAAAGGAAAGCTTGAAAATACAAGCCTGTTTTAGCACCTCACAAAGTCAATACAACACCTGCAAGAGTATAGAAGAGGAGATAAACAAACTGGAAAGGAAGCTTTCTTAGTACATTTGTAAAAAATATGGTAATGGAAAAAGTTTCATATGTGGAGTTATATGCAATGATTGTGGCAAGGGAAATAGTTATATCAAAGCCTGCAGACAAGAAAAGACAAGAAAAGATATTCGCTACGTTAAGTGAACAGTGATTCAGACACAGAGACTGTGCAAGTATCTGACATTACCTCAGCAAAACAGCAAAAATAAATTGTGTACATTAAGCTATCTTCAGATGCAAGAACCAGCCCCACGCAGGCCCCTGGGAAGCAGCACGCTAAGGAGGAGCTGCAGGAGGTCACCCGTGGGGAGTTTGAGTAACTTACTTGGGAATAAGTAAGTTCAATAGTCTGTAATATAGCAGTATCACATCTGTACTAAGCCAAAGCCAATTGTAAAGCAAAGCTGAGCCAACAGTCCAGAATTAAAGGTGGCTGTGGAAAGCAAAGGCAGACATGAATTTACAGAGAAACCAAAGGCCTCAGAAAACATCTTTTAAGAGATTTTTTTTTGTTTTAACCTCATA